>NC_080835.1:100481195-101842144 GCF_030435755.1 Ochotona princeps | reverse complement strand
GAGCACTTGGTTTCCATGGCAGCGGGAAATGGCTTGGGCACTGAACTTGTGTTTGGCTGTCGAGTTTTGAGCGCCTTGAGTGAGGAGCTCCATGTTAGTTTAGTGTGGGTGCTCAACCTGCTTGATTCCATCCCACTGGGCTCAATGGGCATTGGACCGGAAGTGACCAAACAGGGTTTCCTAGATAGCTGCTAGCACAGCTGATGGTATGTGAAGTGAATGAGGCAGGTGGAGTTGTTTTGGCACTGGAAGAGCTGTGCTGCTGCTTCGGGCAGTTGCCATTCACCACCGCCCTGAGTTCCCTAGGTGTCATATCCACTTTCAGACATATGTGGTGCCAGAGCACTTGGTTTCCATGGCAGCGGGAAATGGCTTTTGCACTGAACTTGTGTTTGGCTGTGGAGTTTTGAGCGCCTTGAGTGAGGAGCTCCACCTTAGTTTAGTGTGGGTGCTCAACCTGCTTGATTCCATCCCACTGGGCTCAATGGGCATTGGACCGGAAGTGACCAAACAGGCTTTCCTAGATAGCTGCTAGCACAGCTGATGGTATGTGAAGTGAATGAGGCAGGTGGAGTTGTTTTGGCACTGGAAGAGCTGTGCTGCTGCTTCGGGCACTTGCCATTCATCAACTCACTGATCCCTATGTGTCATATCCACTTTCAGACATATGTGGTGCCAGAGCACTTGGTTTCCATGGCAGCAGGAAATGGCTTGGACGCTGAACTTGTGTTTGGCTATGAAGTTTTGAGCGCCTTGAGTGAGGAGCTCCATGTTAGTTTAGTGTGGGTGCTCAACCTTCTTGATTACATCCCACTGGGCTCAATGGACTTTCGCCCGGAAGTGACCTACAGGGTTTCCTAGATAGCTGCTAGCACAGCTGATGGTATGTGAAGTGAATGAGGCAGGTGGAGTTGTTTTGCACTGGAAGAGCTGAGCTGCTGCTTCGGGCAGTTGCCATTCACCACCGTCCTGAGTTCCCTAGGTGTCATATCCACTTTCAGACATATGTGGTGCCAGAGCACTTGGTTTCCATGGCAGCGGGAAATGGCTTTTGTGCTGAACTTGTGTTTGGCTGTGGAGTTTTGAGCGCCTTGAGTGAGGAGCTCCATGTTAGGTTAGTGTGGGTGCTCAACCTGCTTGATTCCATCCCACTGGGCTCAATGGGCATTGGACCGGAAGTGACCAAACAGGGTTTCCTAGATAGCTGGTAGCACAGCTGATGGTATGTGAAGTTCATGAGGCAGGTGGAGTTGTTTTGGCACTGGAAGAGCTGTGCTGCTGCTTCGGGCACTTGCCATTCACCACCGCCCTGAGTTCCCTAGGTGTCATATCCACTTTCAGACATATGTGGTGCCAGAGCACTTGGTTTCCATGGCAGCGGGAAATGGCTTGGGCGCTGAATTTGTGTTTGGCTGTCGAGTTTTGAGCGCCTTGAGTGAGGAGCTCCATGTTAGTTTAGTGTGGGTGCTCAACCTGCTTGATTCCATCCCACTGGGCTCAATGGGCATTGGACCGGAAGTGACCAAACAAGGTTTCCTAGATAGCTGCTAGCACAGCTGATGGTATGTGAAGTTCATGAGGCAGGTGGAGTTGTTTTGGAACTGGAAGAGCTGAGCTGCTGCTTCAGGCAGTTGCCATTCATCAACTCACTGATCCCTATGTGTCATATCCACTTTCAGACATATGTCGTGCCAGAGCACTTGGTTTCCATGGGAGCAGGAAATGCTTGGGTGCTGAACTTCTGTTTGGCTATGAAGTTTTGAGTGTATGGGGTTAGGAGCTCCATGTTAGTTTAGTGTGGGTGCTCAACCTGTTTGATTCCATCCCACTGGGCTCAATGGGCATTGGACCGGAAGTGACTAAACAGGGTTTCCTAGATGGCTGTTAGCACAGCTGATGGTATGTGAAGTTCATGATGCAGGTGGAGTTGTTTTGGCACTGGAAGAGCTGTGCTGCTGCTTCGGGCAGTTGCCATTCACCACCGCCCTGAGTTCCCTAGGTGTCATATCCACTTTCAGACATATGTGGTGCCAGAGCACTTGGTTTCCATGGCAGCGGAAAATGGCTTGGGCACTGAACTTGTGTTTGGCTGTCGAGTTTTGAGCGCCTTGAGTGAGGAGCTCCATGTTAGTTTAGTGTGGGTGCTCAACCTGCTTGATTCCATCCCACTGGGCTCAATGGGCATTGGATCGGATGTGACCAAACAGGCTTTCCTAGATAGCTGCTAGCACAGCTGATGGTATGTGAAGTGAATGAGGCAGGTGGAGTTGTTTTGGCACTGGAAGAGCTGTGCTGCTGCTTCGGGCAGTTGCCATTCACCACCGCCCTGAGTTCCCTAGGTGTCATATCCACTTTCAGACATATGTGGTGCCAGAGCACTTGGTTTCCATGGCAGCGGGAAATGGCTTGGACGCTGAACTTGTGTTTGGCTATGAAGTTTTGAGCGCCTTGAGTGAGGAGCTCCATGTTAGTTTAGTGTGGGTGCTCAACCTGCTTGATTACATCCCACTGGGCTCAATGGACTTTCGCCCGGAAGTGACCTACAGCGTTTCCTAGATAGCTGCTAGCACAGCTGATGGTATGTGAAGTGAATGAGGCAGGTGGAGTTGTTTTGGCTCTGGAAGAGCTGTGCTGCTGCTTCGGGCAGTTGCCATTCACCACCGTTCTGAGTTCCCTAGGTGTCATAGCCACTTTCAGACATATGTGGTGTCAGAGCACTTGGTTTCCATGGCAGCGGGAAATGGCTTGGGCACTGAACTTGTGTTTGGCTGTGGAGTTTTGAGCACCTTGAGTGAGGAGCTCCATGTTAGTTTAGTGTGGGTGCTCCACGTGCTTGATTCCATCCCACTGGGCTCAATGGGCATTGGATCGGAAGTGACCAAACAGGGTTTCCTAGATAGCTGCTAGCACAGCTGATGGTATGTGAAGTGAATGAGGCAGGTGGAGTTGTTTTGGCACTGGAAGAGCTGAGCTGCTGCTTCAGGCAGTTGCCATTCATCAACTCACTGATCCCTATGTGTCATATCTACTTTCAGACATATGTCGTGCCAGAGCACTTGGTTTCCATGGGAGCAGGAAATGCTTGGGTGCTGAAGTTGTGTTTGGCTATGAAGTTTTGAGTGTATGTTGTTAGGAGCTCCATGTTAGTTTAGTGTGGGTGCTCAACCTGCTTGATTCCATCCCACTGGGCTCAATGGGCATTGGAACAGAAGTGACCAAACAGGGTTTCCTAGATAGCTGCTAGCACAGCTGATGGTATGTGAAGTGAATGAGGCAGGTGGAGTTGTTTTGGCACTGGAAGAGCTGTGCTGCTGCTTCGGGCAGTTGCCATTCACCACCGCCCTGAGTTCCCTAGGTGTCATATCCACTTTCAGACATATGTGGTGCCAGAGCACTTGGTTTCCATGGCAGCGGGAAATGGCTTGGGCACTGAACTTGTATTTGGTTGTCGAGTTTTAAGCGCCTTGAGTGAGGAGCTCCATGTTAGTTTAGTGTGGGTGCTCAACCTGCTTGATTCCATCCCACTGGGCTCAATGGGCATTGGACCGGAAGTGACCAAACAGGCTTTCCTAGATAGCTGCTAGCACAGCTGATGGTATGTGAAGTTCATGAGGCAGGTGGAGTTGTTTTGGCACTGGAAGAGCTGTGCTGCTGCTTCGGGCAGTTGCCATTCACCACCGCCCTGAGTTCCCTAGGTGTCATATCCACTTTCAGACATATGTGGTGCCAGAGCACTTGGTTTATATGGCAGCGGGAAATGGCTTGGGCGCTGAACTTGTGTTTGGCTGTGGAGTTTTGAGCGCCTTGAGTGAGGAGCCCATGTTATTTTAGTGTGGGTGCTCAACCTGCTTGATTCCATCCCACTAGACTCAATGGGCATTGGACCGGAAGTGACCAAACAGGGTTTCCTAGATAGCTGCTAGCACAGCTGATGGTATGTGAAGTTCATGAGGCAGGTGGAGTTGTTTTGGCACTGGAAGAGCTGTGCTGCTGCTTCGGGCAGTTGCCATTCATCAACTCACTGATCCCTATGTGTCATATCCACTTTCAGACATATGTGGTGCCAGAGCACTTGGTTTCCATGGCAGCAGGAAATGGCTTGGACGCTGAACTTGTGTTTGGCTATGAAGTTTTGAGCGCCTTGAGTGAGGAGCTCCATGTTAGTTTAGTGTGGGTGCTCAACCTGCTTGATTACATCCCCCTGGGCTCAATGGACTTTCGCCCGGAAGTGACCAAACAGGGTTTCCTAGATAGCTGCTAGCACAGCTGATGGTATGTGAAGTGAATGAGGCAGGTGGAGTTGTTTTGGCACTGGAACAGCTGTGCTGCTGCTTCGGGCAGTTGCCATTCACCACCGCCGTGAGTTCCCTAGGTGTCATATCCACTTTCAGACATATGTGGTGCCAGAGCACTTGGTTTCCATGGCAGTGGGAAATGGCTTGGGTGCTGAACTTGTGTTTGGCTGTGGAGTTTTGAGTGCCTTGAGTGAGGAGCTCCATGTTAGTTTAGTGTGGGTGCTCCACTTGCTTGTTTCCATCCCACTGGGCTTAATGGGCATTGGACCGGAAGTGACCAAACAGGGTTTCTTAGAACGCTGCTAGCATAGCTGATGGTATGTGAAGTTCATGAGGCAGATGGAGTTGTTTTGGCACTGGAAGAGCTGTGCTGCTGCTTCGAGCAGTTGCCATTCACCACCGCCCTGAGTTCCCTAGGTGTCATATCCACTTTCAGACATATGTGGTGCCAGAGCACTTGGTTTCCATGGCAGCGGGAAATGGTTGGGTGCTGAACTTGTATTTGGTTGTGGAGTTTTGAGTGCCTTGAGTGAGGAACTCCATGTTAGTTTAGTGTGGGTGCTCAACCTGCTTGATTCCATCCCACTGGGCTCAATGGGCATTGGACCGGAAGTGACCAAACAGGGTTTATTAGATAGCTGCTAGCACAGCTGATGGTATGTTAAGTTCATGAGGCAGGTGGAGTTGTTTTGGCACTGGAAGAGCTGTGCTGCTGCTTCGGGCAGTTGCCATTCACCACCGCCCTGAGTTCCCTAGGTGTCATATCCACTTTCAGACATATGTGGTGCCAGAGCACTTGGTTTCCATGGCAGCAGGAAATGGCTTGGGCACTGAACTTGTGTTTGGCTGTGGAGTTTTGAGTGTCTTGAGTGAGGAGCTCCATGTTAGTTTAGTGTGGGTGCTCAACCTGCTTGATTCCATCCCACTGGGCTCAATGGGCATTGGACCGGAAGTGACTAAACAGGGTTTCCTAGATGGCTGCTAGCACAGCTGATGGTATGTGAAGTTCATGAATCAGGTGGAGTTCCTTTGGCACTGGAAGAGCTGTGCTGCTGCTTCGGGCAGTTGCCATTCACCACCGCCCTGAGTTCCCTTGTTGTCATATCCACTTTCAGACATATGTGGTGCCAGAGCACTTGGTTTCCATGGCAGCGGGAAATGGCTTGGGCACTGAACTTGTGTTTGGGTATGAAGTTTTGAGCGCCTTGAGTGAGGAGCTCCATGTTAGTTTCGTGTGGGTGCTCAACCTGCTTGATTCCATCCAACTGGGCTCAATGGGCATTGGATCGGAAGTGACCAAACAGGGTTTCCTAGATAGCTGCTAGCACAGCTGATGGTATGTGAAGTTCATGAGGCAGGTGGAGTTCCTTTGGCACTGGAAGAGCTGTGCTGCTGCTTCGGGCAGTTGCCATTCTCCCCCTCCCTGAGTTCCCTAGGTATCATATCCACTTTCAGACATATGTGGTGCCAGAGCACTTGGTTTCCATGGCAGCGGGATATGGCTTGGGCACTGAACTTGTGTTTGGCTGTCGAGTTTTGAGTGCCTTGAGTGAGGAACTCCATGTTAGTTTAGTGTGGGTGCTCGACCTGCTTGATTCCATCCCACTGGGCTCAATGGGCATTGGACCGGAAGTGACCAAACAGGCTTTCCTAGATAGCTGCTAGCACAGCTGATGGTATGTGAAGTTCATGAGGCAGGTGGAGTTGTTTTGGCACTGGAAGAGCTGTGCTGCTGCTTCGGGCACTTGCCATTCACCACCGCCCTGAGTTCCCTAGGTGTCATAGCCACTTTCAGACATATGTGGTGCCAGAGCACTTGGTTTCCATGGCAGCGGGAAATGGCTTGGGTGCTGAACTTGTGTTTGGGTATGAAATTTTGAGCGCCTTGAGTGACGAACTCCATGTTAGTTTCGTGTGGGTGCTCAACCTGCTTGATTCCATCCCACTTGGCTCAATGGGCATTGGACTGGAAGTGACCAAACAGGGTTTATTAGATAGCTGTAAGCACAGCTGATGGTATGTGAAGTGAATGAGGCAGGTGGAGTTGTTTTGGCACTGGAAGAGCTGTGCTGCTGCTTCGGACACTTGCCATTCACCACCACCCTGAGTTCCCTAGGTGTCATATCCACTTTCAGACATATGTGGTGCCAGAGCACTTGGTTTCCATGGCAGCAGGAAATGGCTTGGGCGCTGAACTTGTGTTTGGCTGTGGAGTTTTGAGCGCCTTGAGTGAGGAGCTCCATGTTAGTTTAGTGTGGGTGCTCAACCTGCTTGATTCCATCCCACTGGGCTCAATGGGCATTGGACCGGAAGTGACCAAACAGGGTTTATCAGATAGCTGCTAGCACAGCTGATGGTATGTGAAGTTCATGAGGCAGATGGAGTTGTTTTGGCACTGGAAGAGCTGTGCTGCTGCTTCGGGCAGTTGCCATTCACCACCGCCCTGAGTTCCCTAGGTGTCATATCCACTTTCAGACATATGTGGTGCCAGAGCACTTGGTTTCCATGGCAGTGGGAAATGGCTTGGGTGCTGAACTTGTGTTTGGCTGTGGAGTTTTGAGTGCCTTGAGTGAGGAGCTCCATGTTAGTTTAGTGTGGGTGCTCCACTTGCTTGTTTCCATCCCACTGGGCTTAATGGGCATTGGACCGGAAGTGACCTACAGGGTTTCTTAGAACGCTGCTAGCATAGCTGATGGTATGTGAAGTTCATGAGGCAGATGGAGTTGTTTTGGCACTGGAAGAGCTGTGCTGCTGATTCGGGCAGTTGCCATTCACCACCGCCCTGAGTTCCCTAGGTGTCATATCCACTTTCAGACATATGTGGTGCCAGAGCACTTGGTTTCCATGGCAGCGGGAAATGGTTGGGTGCTGAACTTGTGTTTGGTTGTGGAGTTTTGAGTGCCTTGAGTGAGGAACTCCATGTTAGTTTAGTGTGGGTGCTCAACCTGCTTGATTCCATCCCACTGGGCTCAATGGGCATTGGACCGGAAGTGACCAAACAGGGTTTATCAGATAGCTGCTAGCACAGCTGATGGTATGTTAAGTTCATGAGGCAGGTGGAGTTGTTTTGGCACTGGAAGAGCTGTGCTGCTGCTTCCGGCAGTTGCCATTCACCACCGCCCTGAGTTCCCTAGGTGTCATATCCACTTTCAGACATATGTGGTGCCAGAGCACTTGGTTTCCATGGCAGCGGGAAATGGCTTGGGCACTGAACTTGTGTTTGGCTGTGGAGTTTTGAGTGTCTTGAGTGAGGAGCTCCATGTTAGTTTCGTGTGGGTGCTCAACCTGCTTGATTCCATCCCACTGGGCTCAATGGGCATTGGACCGGAAGTGACCAAACAGGGTTTCCTAGATGGCTGCTAGCACAGCTGATGGTATGTGAAGTGAATGAGGCAGGTGGAGTTCCTTTGGCACTGGAAGAGCTGTGCTGCTGCTTCGGGCACTTGCCATTCACCACCGCCCTGAGTTCCCTAGGTGTCATAGCCACTTTCAGACATATGTGGTGCCAGAGCACTTGGTTTCCATGGCAGCGGGAAATGGCTTGGGTGCTGAACTTGTGTTTGGGTATGAAATTTTGAGTGCCTTGAGTGAGGAGCTCCATGTTAGTTTCGTGTGGGTGCTCAACCTGCTTGATTCCATCCCACTTGGCTCAATGGGCATTGGACCGGAAGTGACCAAACAGGGTTTATTAGATAGCTGTAAGCACAGCTGATGGTATGTGAAGTTCATGAGGCAGGTGGAGTTGTTTTGGCACTGGAAGAGCTGTGCTGCTGCTTCGGACACTTGCCATTCACCACCACCCTGAGTTCCCTAGGTGTCATATCCACTTTCAGACATATGTGGTGCCAGAGCACTTGGTTTCCATGGCAGCAGGAAATGGCTTGGGCGCTGAACTTGTGTTTGGCTGTGGAGTTTTGAGCGCCTTAAGTGAGGAGCCCATGTTAGTTTAGTATGGGTGCTCAACCTGCTAGATTCCATCCCACTGGGCTTAATGGGCATTGGACCGGAAGTGACCAAACAGGGTTTCCTAGATAGCTGCTAGCACAGCTGATGGTATGTGAAGTGAATGAGGCAGGTGGAGTTGTTTTGGCACTGGAAGAGCTGTGCTGCTGCTTCGGGCAGTTGCCATTCACCACCGCCCTGAGTTCCCTAGGTGTCATATCCACTTTCAGACATATGTGGTGCCAGAGCACTTGGTTTCCATGGCAGTGGGAAATGGCTTGGGTGCTGAACTTGTGTTTGGCTGTGGAGTTTTGAGTGCCTTGAGTGAGGAACTCCATGTTAGTTGAGTGTGGGTGCTCCACTTGCTTGTTTCCATCCCACTGGGCTTAATGGGCATTGAACCGGAAGTGACCAAACAGGGTTTCTTAGAACGCTGCAAGCATAGCTGATGGTATGTGAAGTTCATGAGGCAGATGGAGTTGTTTTGGCACTGGAAGAGCTGTGCTGGTGCTTCGGGCAGTTGCCATTCACCACCGCCGTGAGTTCCCTAGGTGTCATATCCACTTTCAGACATATGTGGTGCCAGAGCACTTGGTTTCCATGGCAGCGGGAAATGGCTTGGGTGCTGAACTTGTGTTTGGGTATGAAATTTTGAGTGCCTTGAGTGAGGAGCTCCATGTTAGTTTCGTGTGGGTGCTCAACCTGCTTGATTCCATCCCACTGGACTCAATGGGCATTGGACCAGAAGTGACCAAACAGGGTTTATTAGATAGCTGCTAGCACAGCTGATGGTATGTGAAGTTCATGAGGCAGGTGGAGTTGTTTTGGCACTGGAAGAGCTGTGCTGCTGCTTCGGGCAGTTGCCATTCACCACCGCCCTGAGTTCCCTAGGTGTCATATCCACTTTCAGACATATGTGGTGCCAGAGCACTTGGTTTCCATGGCAGCGGGAAATGGCATTTGCACTGAACTTGTGTTTGGCTGTGGAGTTTTTAGTGCCTTGAGTGAGGAACTCCATGTTAGTTTAGTGTGGGTGCTCAACGTGCTTGTTTCCATCCCACTGGGCTCAATGGGCATTGGACCGGAAGTGACCAAACAGGGTTTCCTAGATAGCTGCTAGCACAGCTGATGCTATGTGATGTTCATGAGGCAGGTGGAGTTGTTTTGGCACTGGAAGAGCTGTGCTGCTGCTTCAGGCAGTTGCCATTCACCACCGCCCTGAGTTCCCTAGGTGTCATATCCACTTTCAGACATATGTGGTGCCAGAGCACTTGGTTTCCATGGCAGCGGGAAATGGCATTTGCACTGAACTTGTGTTTGGCTGTGGAGTTTTGAGTGCCTTGAGTGAGGAACTCCATGTTAGTTTAGTGTGGGTGCTCAACCTGCTTGATTCCATCCCACTGGGCTCAATGGGCATTGGACCGGAAGTGACCAAACAGGCTTTCCTAGATAGCTGCTAGCACAGCTGATGGTATGTGAAGTGAATGAGGCAGGTGGAGTTGTTTTGGCACTGGAAGAGCTGTGCTGCTGCTTCGGGCAGTTGCCATTCACCACCGCCCTGAGTTCCCTACGTGTCATATCCACTTTCAGACATATATGGTGCCAGAGCACTTGGTTTATATGGCAGCGGGAAATGGCTTTTGCACTGAAATTGTGTTTGGCTGTGGAGTTTTGAGCGCCTTGAGTGAGGAGCTCCACGTTAGTTTAGTGTGGGTGCTCAACCTGCTTGATTCCATCCCACTGGACTCAATGGGCATTGGACCGGAAGTGACCAAACAGGGTTTCCTAGATAGCTGCTAGCACAGCTGATGGTATGTGAAGTTCATGAGGCAGGAGGAGTTGTTTTGGCACTGGAAGAGGTGTGCTGCTGCTTCGGGCAGTTGCCATTCACCACCGCCCTGAGTTCCCTAGGTGTCATATCCACTTTCAGACATATGTGGTGCCAGAGCACTTGGTTTCCATGGCAGCGGGAAATGGCTTGGGCACTGAACTTGTGTTTGGCTGTGGAGTTTTGAGTGTCTTGAGTGAGGAGCTCCATGTTAGTTTAGTGTGGGTGCTCAACCTGCTTGATTCCATCCCACTGGGCTCAATGGGCATTGGACCGGAAGTGACCAAACAGGCTTTCCTAGATAGCTGCTAGCACAGCTGATGGTATGTGAAGTGAATGAGGCAGGTGGAGTTGTTTTGGCACTGGAAGAGCTGTGCTGCTGCTTCGGGCAGTTGCCATTCACCACCGCCCTGAGTTCCCTAGGTGTCATATCCACTTTCAGACATATGTGGTGCCAGAGCACTTGGTTTATATGGCAGCGGGAAATGGCTTGGGCGCTGAACTTGTGTTTGGCTGTGGAGTTTTGAGCGCCTTGAGTGAGGAGCCCATGTTATTTTAGTGTGGGTGCTCAACCTGCTTGATTCCATCCCACTGGACTCAATGGGCATTGGACCGGAAGTGACCAAACAGGGTTTCCTAGATAGCTGCTAGCACAGCAGATGGTATGTGAAGTGAATGAGGCAGGTGGAGTTGTTTTGGCACTGGAAGAGCTGTGCTGCTGCTTCGAGCAGTTGCCATTCACCACCGCCCTGAGTTCCCTAGGTGTCATATCCACTTTCAGACATATGTGGTGCCAGAGCACTTGGTTTCCATGGCAGCGGGAAATGGTTGGGTGCTGAACTTGTGTTTGGTTGTGGAGTTTTGAGTGCCTTGAGTGAGGAACTCCATGTTAGTTTCGTGTGGGTGCTCAACCTGCTTGATTCCATCCCACTGGGCTCAATGGGCATTGGACCGGAAGTGACTAAACAGGGTTTCCTAGATGGCTGCTAGCACAGCTGATGGTATGTGAAGTTCATGAATCAGGTGGAGTTCCTTTGGCACTGGAAGAGCTGTGCTGGTGCTTCGGTCAGTTGCCATTCACCACCGCCCTGAGTTCCCTTGTTGTCATATCCACTTTCAGACATATGTGGTGCCAGAGCACTTGGTTTCCATGGCAGCGGGAAATGGCTTGGGCACTGAACTTGTGTTTGGGTATGAAGTTTTGAGCGCCTTGAGTGAGGAGCTCCATGTTAGTTTCGTGTGGGTGCTCAACCTGCTTGATTCCATCCAACTGGGCTCAATGGGCATTGGATCGGAAGTGACCAAACAGGGTTTCCTAGATAGCTGCTAGCACAGCTGATGGTATGTGAAGTTCATGAGGCAGGTGGAGTTCCTTTGGCACTGGAAGAGCTGTGCTACTGCTTCGGGCAGTTGCCATTCACCCCCTCCCTGAGTTCCCTAGGTGTCATATCCACTTTCAGACATATGTGGTGCCAGAGCACTTGGTTTCCATGGCAGCGGGAAATGGCTTGGGCACTGAACTTGTGTTTGGCTGTGGAGTTTTGAGTGCCTTGAGTGACGAACTCCATGTTAGTTTAGTGTGGGTGCTCGACCTGCTTGATTCCATCCCACTGGGCTCAATGGGCATTGGACCGGAAGTGACCAAACAGGCTTTCCTAGATAGCTGCTAGCACAGCTGATGGTATGTGAAGTTCATGAGGCAGGTGGAGTTGTTTTGGCACTGGAAGAGCTGTGCTGCTGCTTCGAGCAGTTGCCATTCACCACCGCCCTGAGTTCCCTAGGTGTCATAGCCACTTTCAGACATATGTGGTGCCAGAGCACTTGGTTTCCATGGAAGCGGGAAATGGCTTGGGTGCTGAACTTGTGTTTGGGTATGAAATTTTGAGCGCCTTGAGTGACGAACTCCATGTTAGTTTCGTGTGGGTGCTCAACCTGCTTGATTCCATCCCACTTGGCTCAATGGGCATTGGACCGGAAGTGACCAAACAGGGTTTATTAGATAGCTGTAAGCACAGCTGATGGTATGTGAAGTTCATGAGGCAGGTGGAGTTGTTTTGGCACTGGAAGAGCTGTGCTGCTGCTTCGGACACTTGCCATTCACCACCACCCTGAGTTCCCTAGTTGTCATATACACTTTCAGACATATGTGGTGCCAGAGCACTTGGTTTCCATGGCAGCAGGAAATGGCTTGGGTGCTGAACTTGTGTTTGGCTGTGGAGTTTTGAGTGCCTTGAGTGAGGAGCTCCATGTTAGTTTAGTGTGGGTGCTCCACTTGCTTGTTTCCATCCCACTGGGCTTAATGGGCATTGGACCGGAAGTGACCTACAGGGTTTCTTAGAACGCTGCTAGCATAGCTGATGGTATGTGAAGTTCATGAGGCAGATGGAGTTGTTTTGGCACTGGAAGAGCTGTGCTGCTGATTCGGGCAGTTGCCATTCACCACCGCCCTGAGTTCCCTAGGTGTCATATCCACTTTCAGACATATGTGGTGCCAGAGCACTTGGTTTCCATGGCAGCGGGAAATGGCTTGGGCACTGAACTTGTGTTTGGCTGTGGAGTTTTGAGTGCCTTGAGTGAGGAACTCCATGTTAGTTTAGTGTGGGTGCTCGACCTGCTTGATTCCATCCCACTGGGCTCAATGGGCATTGGACCGGATGTGACCAAACAGGCTTTCCTAGATAGCTGCTAGCACAGCTGATGGTATGTGAAGTTCATGAGGCAGGTGGAGTTGTTTTGGCACTGGAAGAGCTGTGCTGCTGCTTCGGGCACTTGCCATTCACCACCGCCCTGAGTTCCCTAGGTGTCATAGCCACTTTCAGACATATGTGGTGCCAGAGCACTTGGTTTCCATGGCAGCGGGAAATGGCTTGGGTGCTGAACTTGTGTTTGGGTATGAAATTTTGAGTGCCTTGAGTGAGGAGCTCCATGTTAGTTTCGTGTGGGTGCTCAACCTGCTTGATTCCATCCCACTGGGCTCAATGGGCATTGGACCGGAAGTGACCAAACAGGGTTTATTAGATAGCTGTGAGAACAGCTGATGGTATGTGAAGTTCATGAGGCAGGTGGAGTTGTTTTGGCACTGGAAGAGCTGTGCTGCTGCTTCGGACACTTGCCATTCACCACCACCCTGAGTTCCCTAGGTGTCATATCCACTTTCAGACATATGTGGTGCCAGAGCACTTGGTTTCCATGGCAGCAGGAAATGGCTTGGGCGCTGAACTTGTGTTTGGCTGTGGAGTTTTGAGCGCCTTAAGTGAGGAGCCCATGTTAGTTTAGTATGGGTGCTCAACCTGCTAGATTCCATCCCACTGGGCTTAATGGGCATTGGACCGGAAGTGACCAAACAGGGTTTCCTAGATAGCTGCTAGCACAGCTGATGGTATGTGAAGTGAATGAGGCAGGTGGAGTTGTTTTGGCACTGGAAGAGCTGTGCTGCTGCTTCGGGCAGTTGCCATTCACCACCGCCGTGAGTTCCCTAGGTGTCATATCCACTTTCAGACATATGTGGTGCCAGAGCACTTGGTTTCCATGGCAGTGGGAAATGGCTTGGGTGCTGAACTTGTGTTTGGCTGTGGAGTTTTGAGTGCCTTGAGTGAGGAACTCCATGTTAGTTTAGTGTGGGTGCTCCACTTGCTTTTTTCCATCCCACTGGGCTTAATGGGCATTGAACCGGAAGTGACCAAACAGGGTTTCTTAGAACGCTGCTAGCATAGCTGATGGTATGTGAAGTTCATGAGGCAGATGGAGTTGTTTTGGCACTGGAAGAGCTGTGCTGGTGCTTCGGGCAGTTGCCATTCACCACCGCCGTGAGTTCCCTAGGTGTCATATCCACTTTCAGACATATGTGGTGCCAGAGCACTTGGTTTCCATGGCAGCGGGAAATGGCTTGGGTGCTGAACTTGTGTTTGGGTATGAAATTTTGAGTGCCTTGAGTGAGGAGCTCCATGTTAGTTTCGTGTGGGTGCTCAACCTGCTTGATTCCATCCCACTGGGCTCAATGGGCATTGGACCAGAAGTGACCAAACAGGGTTTATTAGATAGCTGCTAGCACAGCTGATGGTATGTGAAGTTCATGAGGCAGGTGGAGTTGTTTTGGCACTGGAAGAGCTGTGCTGCTGCTTCAGGCAGTTGCCATTCACCACCGCCCTGAGTTCCCTAGGTGTCATATCCACTTTCAGACATATGTGGTGCCAGAGCACTTGGTTTCCATGGCAGCGGGAAATGGCTTGGGCACTGAACTTGTGTTTGGCTGTGGAGTTTTTAGTGCCTTGAGTGAGGAACTCCATGTTAGTTTAGTGTGGGTGCTCAACCTGCTTGTTTCCATCCCACTGGGCTCAATGGGCATTGGATCGGAAGTGACCAAACAGGGTTTCCTAGATAGCTGCTAGCACAGCTGATGCTATGTGAAGTTCATGAGGCAGGTGGAGTTGTTTTGGCACTGGAAGAGCTGTGCTGCTGCTTCAGGCAGTTGCCATTCACCACCGCCCTGAGTTCCCTAGGTGTCATATCCACTTTCAGACATATGTGGTGCCAGAGCACTTGGTTTCCATGGCAGCGGGAAATGGCATTTGCACTGAACTTGTGTTTGGCTGTGGAGTTTTGAGTGCCTTGAGTGAGGAACTCCATGTTAGTTTAGTGTGGGTGCTCAACCTGCTTGATTCCATCCCACTGGGCTCAATGGGCATTGGACCGGAAGTGACCAAACAGGGTTTATTAGATAGCTGCTAGCACAGCTGATGGTATGTGAAGTTCATGAGGCAGGTGGAGTTGTTTTGGCACTGGAAGAGCTGTGCTGCTGCTTCGGGCAGTTGCCATTCACCACCGCCCTGAGTTCCCTAGGTGTCATATCCACTTTCAGACATATGTGGTGCCAGAGCACTTGGTTTCCATGGCAGCAGGAAATGGCTTGGGCACTGAACTTGTGTTTGGCTGTGGAGTTTTGAGTGTCTTGAGTGAGGAGCTCCATGTTAGTTTCGTGTGGGTGCTCAACCTGCTTGATTCCATCCCACTGGGCTCAATGGGCATTGGACCGGAAGTGACTAAACAGGGTTTCCTAGATGGCTGCTAGCACAGCTGATGGTATGTGAAGTTCATGAGGCAGGTGGAGTTGTTTTGGCACTGGAAGAGCTGTGCTGCTGCTTCGGGCAGTTGCCATTCACCACCGCCCTGAGTTCCCTTGTTGTCATATCCACTTTCAGACATATGTGGTGCCAGAGCACTTGGTTTCCATGGCAGCGGGAAATGGCTTGGGCACTGAACTTGTGTTTGGGTATGAAATTTTGAGTGTCTTGAGTGAGGAGCTCCATGTTAGTTTCGTGTGGGTGCTCAACCTGCTTGATTCCATCCAACTGGGCTCAATGGGCATTGGATCGGAAGTGACCAAACAGGGTTTCCTAGATAGCTGCTAGCACAGCTGATGGTATGTGAAGTTCATGAGGCAGGTGGAGTTCCTTTGGCACTGGAAGAGCTGTGCTGCTGCTTCGGGCAGTTGCCATTCACCACCACCCTGAGTTCCCTAGGTGTCATATCCACTTTCAGACATATGTGGTGCCAGAGCACTTGGTTTCCATGGCAGCAGGAAATGGCTTGGGCGCTGAACTTGTGTTTGGCTGTGGAGTTTTGAGCGCCTTGAGTGAGGAGCTCCATGTTAGTTTAGTGTGGGTGCTCAACCTGCTTGATTCCATCCCACTGGGCTCAATGGGCATTGGACCGGAAGTGACCAAACAGGGTTTCCTGGATAGCTGCTAGCACAGCTGATGGTATGTGAAGTTCATGAGGCAGATGGAGTTGTTTTGGCACTGGAAGAGCTGTGCTGCTGCTTCGGGCAGTTGCCATTCACCACCGCCGTGAGTTCCCTAGGTGTCATATCCACTTTCAGACATATGTGGTGCCAGAGCACTTGGTTTCCATGGCAGTGGGAAATGGCTTGGGTGCTGAACTTGTGTTTGGCTGTGGAGTTTTGAGTGCCTTGAGTGAGGAGCTCCATGTTAGTTTAGTGTGGGTGCTCCACTTGCTTGTTTCCATCCCACTGGGCTTAATGGGCATTGGACCGGAAGTGACCTACAGGGTTTCTTAGAACGCTGCTAGCATAGCTGATGGTATGTGAAGTTCATGAGGCAGATGGACTTGTTTTGGCACTGGAAGAGCTGTGCTGCTGATTCAGGCAGTTGCCATTCTTCAACTCACTGATCCCTATGTGTCATATCCACTTTCAGACATATGTGGTGCCAGAGCACTTGGTTTCCATGGCAGCGGGAAATGGTTGGGTGCTGAACTTGTGTTTGGTTGTGGAGTTTTGAGTGCCTTGAGTGAGGAACTCCATGTTAGTTTAGTGTGGGTGCTCAACCTGCTTGATTCCATCCCACTGGGCTCAATGGGCATTGGACCGGAAGTGACCAAACAGGGTTTATTAGATAGCTGCTAGCACAGCTGATGGTATGTTAAGTTCATGAGGCAGGTGGAGTTGTTTTGGCACTGGAAGAGCTGTGCTGCTGCTTCGGGCAGTTGCCATTCACCACCGCCCTGAGTTCCCTAGGTGTCATATCCACTTTCAGACATATGTGGTGCCAGAGCACTTGGTTTCCATGGCAGCGGGAAATGGCTTGGGCACTGAACTTGTGTTTGGCTGTGGAGTTTTGAGTGTCTTGAGTGAGGAGCTCCATGTTAGTTTCGTGTGGGTGCTCAACCTGCTTGATTCCATCCCACTGGGCTCAATAGGCATTGGACCGGAAGTGACCAAACAGGGTTTATTAGATACCTTCTAGCACAGCTGATGGTATGTTAAGTGAATGAGGCAGGTGGAGTTGTTTTGGCACTGGAAGAGCTGTGCTGCTGCTTCGGGCAGTTGCCATTCACCACCGCCCTGAGTTCCCTAGGTGTCATATCCACTTTCAGACATATGTGGTGCCAGAGCACTTGGTTTCCATGGAAGCGGAAAATGGCTTGGGTGCTGAACTTGTGTTTGGGTATGAAATTTTGAGTGCCTTGAGTGAGGAGCTCCATGTTAGTTTCGTGTGGGTGCTCAACCTGCTTGATTCCATCCCACTTGGCTCAATGGGCATTGGACCGGAAGTGACCAAACAGGGTTTATTAGATAGCTGTAAGCACAGCTGATGGTATGTGAAGTTCATGAGGCAGGTGGAGTTGTTTTGGCACTGGAAGAGCTGTGCTGCTGCTTCGGGCAGTTGCCATTCACCACCACCCTGAGTTCCCTAGGTGTCATATCCACTTTCAGACATATGTGGTGCCAGAGCACTTGGTTTCCATGGCAGCAGGAAATGGCTTGGGCGCTGAACTTGTGTTTGGCTGTGGAGTTTTGAGCGCCTTGAGTGAGGAGCTCCATGTTAGTTTAGTGTGGGTGCTCAACCTGCTTGATTCCATCCCACTGGGCTCAATGGGCATTGGACCGGAAGTGACCAAACAGGGTTTCCTAGATAGCTGCTAGCACAGCTGATGGTATGTGAAGTGAATGAGGCAGGTGGAGTTGTTTTGGCACTGGAAGAGCTGTGCTGCTGCTTCGGGCAGTTGCCATTCACCACCGCCCTGAGTTCCCTAGGTGTCATAGCCACTTTCAGACATATGTGGTGCCAGAGCACTTGGTTTCCATGGCAGCGGGAAATGGCTTGGGCGCTGAACTTGTGTTTGGCTGTGGAGTTTTGAGCGCCTTAAGTGAGGAGCTCCATGTTAGTTTAGTGTGGGTGCTCAACCTGCTAGATTCCATCCCACTGGGCTTAATGGGCATTGGACCGGAAGTGACCAAACAGGGTTTCCTAGATAGCTGCTAGCACAGCTGATGGTATGTGAAGTTCATGAGGCAGGTGGAGTTGTTTTGGCACTGGAAGAGCTGTGCTGCTGCTTCGGGCAGTTGCCATTCACCACCGCCGTGAGTTCCCTAGGTGTCATATCCACTTTCAGACATATGTGGTGCCAGAGCACTTGGTTTCCATGGCAGCGGGAAATGGTTGGGTGCTGAACTTGTGTTTGGGTATGAAATTTTGAGTGCCTTGAGTGAGGAGCTCCATGTTAGTTTCGTGTGGGTGCTCAACCTGCTTGATTCCATCCCACTGGACTCAATGGGCATTGGACCAGAAGTGACCAAACAGGGTTTATTAGATAGCTGCTAGCACAGCTGATGGTATGTGAAGTTCATGAGGCAGGTGGAGTTGTTTTGGCACTGGAAGAACTGTGCTGCTGCTTCAGGCAGTTGCCATTCACCACCGCCCTGAGTTCCCTAGGTGTCATATCCACTTTCAGACATATGTGGTGCCAGAGCACTTGGTTTCCATGGCAGCGGGAAATGGCATTTGCACTGAACTTGTGTTTGGCTGTGGAGTTTTGAGCGCCTTGAGTGAGGAACTCCATGTTAGTTTAGTGTGGGTGCTCAACCTGCTTGTTTCCATCCCACTGGGCTCAATGGGCATTGGACCGGAAGTGACCAAACAGGGTTTCCTAGATAGCTGCTAGCACAGCTGATGGTATCTGAAGTTCATGAGGCAGGTGGAGTTGTTTTGGCACTGGAAGAGCTGTGCTGCTGCTTCAGGCAGTTGCCATTCACCACCGCCCTGAGTTCCCTAGGTGTCATATCCACTTTCAGACATATGTGGTGCCAGAGCACTTGGTTTCCATGGCAGCGGGAAATGGCATTTGCACTGAACTTGTGTTTGGTTGTGGAGTTTTGAGCACCTTGAGTGAGGAACTCCATGTTAGTTTAGTGTGGGTGCTCAACCTGCTTGTTTCCATCCCACTGGGCTCAATGGGCATTGGACCGGAAGTGACCAAACAGGGTTTCCTAGATAGCTGCTAGCACAGCTGATGGTATGTGAAGTGAATGAGGCAGGTGGAGTTGTTTTGGCACTGGAAGAGCTGTGCTGCTGCTTCAGGCAGTTGCCATTCACCACCGCCTGAGTTCCCTAGGTGTCATATCCACTTTCAGACATATGTGGTGCCAGAGCACTTGGTTTCCATGGCAGCGGGAAATGGCTTGGGCACTGAACTTGTGTTTGGCTGTCGAGTTTTGAGCGCCTTGAGTGAGGAGCTCCATGTTAGTTTAGTGTGGGTGCTCAACCTGCTTGATTCCATCCCACTGGGCTCAATGGGCATTGGACCGGAAGTGACCAAACAGGGTTTCCTAGATAGCTGCTAGCACAGCTGATGGTATGTGAAGTGAATGAGGCAGGTGGAGTTGTTTTGTCACTGGAAGAGCTGTGCTGCTGCTTCGGGCAGTTGCCACTCACCACCGCCCTGAGTTCCCTAGGTGTCATATCCACTTTCAGACATATGTGGTGCCAGAGCACTTGGTTTCCATGGCAGCGGGAAATGGCCTTTGCGCTGAACTTGTATTTGGCTGTGGAGTTTTGAGCTCCTTGAGTGAGGAGCTCCATGTTAGTTTAGTGTGGGTGTTCGACTTGCTTTATTCCATCCCACTGGGCTCAATGGGCATTGGACCGGAAGTGACCAAACAGGGTTTATTAGATAGCTGCTAGCACAGCTGATGGTATGTTAAGTTCATGAGGCAGGTGGAGTTGTTTTGGCACTGGAAGAGCTGTGCTGCTGCTTCGGGCAGTTGCCATTCACCACCGCCCTGAGTTCCCTAGGTGTCATATCCACTTTCAGACATATGTGGTGCCAGAGCACTTGGTTTCCATGGCAGCGGGAAATGGCTTGGGCACTGAACTTGTGTTTGGCTGAGGAGTTTTGAGTGTCTTGAGTGAGGAGCTCCATGTTAGTTTCGTGTGGGTGCTCAACCTGCTTGATTCCATCCCACTGGGCTCAATGGGCATTGGACCGGAAGTGACTAAACAGGGTTTCCTAGATGGCTGCTAGCACAGCTGATGGTATGTGAAGTTCATGAGGCAGGTGGAGTTCCTTTGGCACTGGAAGAGCTGTGCTGCTGCTTCGGGCAGTTGCCATTCACCACCGCCCTGAGTTCCCTAGGTGTCATATCCACTTTCAGACATATGTGGTGCCAGAGCACTTGGTTTCCATGGCAGCGGGAAATGGCTTTTGCGCTGAACTTGTATTTGGCTGTGGAGTTTTGAGCTCCTTGAGTGAGGAGCTCCTTGTTAGTTTAGTGTGGGTGCTCAACCTGCTTGATTCCATCCCACTGGGCTCAATGGCCATTGGATCGGGAAGTGACCAAACAGGGTTTCCTAGATAGCTGCTAGCACAGCTGATGGTATGTGAAGTGAATGAGGCAGGTGGAGTTGTTTTGGCACTGGAAGAGCTGTGCTGCTGCTTTGGGCAGTTGCCATTCACCACCGCCCTGAGTTCCCTAGGTATCATATCCACTTTCAGACATATGTGGTGCCAGAGCACTTGGTTTCCATGGCAGCGGGAAATGGCTTGGGCACTGAACTTGTGTTTGGCTGTGGAGTTTTGAGTGCCTTGAGTGAGGAACTCCATGTTAGTTTAGTGTGGGTGCTCAACCTGCTTGATTCCATCCCACTGGGCTCAATGGGCATTGGACCGGAAGTGACCAAACAGGGTTTCCTAGATAGCTGCTAGCACAGCTGATGGTATGTGAAGTTCATGAGGCAGGTGGAGTTGTTTTGGCACTGGAAGAGCTGTGCTGCTGCTTCGGGCAGTTGCCATTCACCACCGCCCTGAGTTCCCTAGGTGTCATATCCACTTTCAGACATATGTGGTGCCAGAGCACTTGGTTTCCATGGAAGCGGGAAATGGCTTGGGTGCTGAACTTGTGTTTGGGTAGGAATTTTGAGTGCCTTGAGTGAGGAGCTCCATGTTAGTTTAGTGTGGGTGCTCAACCTGCTTGATTCCATCCCACTGGACTCAATGGGCATTGGACCGGAAGTGACCAAACAGGGTTTATTAGATAGCTGCTAGCACAGCTGATGGTATGTGAAGTGAATGAGGCAGGTGGAGTTGTTTTGGCACTGGAAGAGCTGTGCTGCTGCTTCAGGCAGTTGCCATTCACCACCGCCCTGAGTTCCCTAGGTGTCATATCCACTTTCAGACATATGTGGTGCCAGAGCACTTGGTTTCCATGGCAGCGGGAAATGGCATTTGCACTGAACTTGTGTTTGGCTGTGGAGTTTTGAGTGCCTTGAGTGAGGAACTCCATGTTAGTTTAGTGTGGGTGCTCAACCTGCTTGATTCCATCACACTGGACTCAATGGGCATTGGACCGTAAGTGACCAAACAGGGTTTCCTAGATAACTGCTAGCACAGCTGATGCTATGTGAAGTTCATGAGGCAGGTGGAGTTGTTTTGGCACTGGAAGAGCTGTGCTGCTGCTTCGGGCAGTTGCCATTCACCACCGCCCTTAGTTCCCTAGGTGTCATATCCACTTTCAGACATATGTGGTGCCAGAGCACTTGGTTTCCATGGCAGCGGGAAATGGCTTGAGCACTGAACTTGTGTTTGGCTGTGGAGTTTTGAGCGCCTTGAGTGAGGAGCTCCACGTTAGTTTAGTGTGGGTGCTCAACCTGCTTGATTCCATCCCACTGGACTCAATGGGCATTGGACCGGAAGTGACCAAACAGGGTTTCCTAGATAGCTGCTAGCACAGCTGATGGTATGTGAAGTTCATGAGGCAGGTGGAGTTGTTTTGGCACTGGAAGAGCTGTGCTGCTGCTTCGGGCAGTTGCCATTCATCAACTCACTGATCCCTATGTGTCATATCCACTTTCACACATATGTCGTGCCTGAGCACTTTGTTTCCATGGCAGCAGGAAATGGCGTGGGCGCTGAACTTGTGTTTGGCTATGAAGTTTTGAGCGCCTTGAGTGAGGAGCTCCATGTTAGTTTAGTGTGGGTGCTCAACCTGCTTGATTCCATCCCACTGGGCTCAATGGACTTTCGCCCTGAAGTGACCTACAGGGTTTCCTAGATAGCTGCTAGCACAGCTGATGGTATGTGAAGTTCATGAGGCAGGTGGAGTTGTTTTGGCACTGGAAGAGCTGTGCTGCTGCTTCGGGCAGTTGCCATTCACCACCGCCCTGAGTTCCCTAGGTGTCATATCCACTTTCAGACATATGTGGTGCCAGAGCACTTGGTTTCCATGGCAGCGGGAAATGGCTTGGGCGCTGAACTTGTGTTTGGCTGTGGAGTTTTGAGCGCCTTGAGTGAGGAGCTCCTTGTGAGTTTAGTGTAGGTGCTCAACCTGCTTGATTTTATCCCACTGGGCTCAATGGGCATTGGATCGGAAGTGACCAAACAGGGTTTCCTAGATAGCTGCTAGCACAGCTGATGGTATGTGAAGTGAATGAGGCAGGTGGAGTTGTTTTGGCACTGGAAGAGCTGTGCTGCTGCTTCGGGCAGTTACCATTCACCAACTCACTGATCCCTAGGTGTCATATCCACTTTCAGACATATGTGGTGCCAGAGCACTTGGTTTCCATGGCAGCGGGAAATGGCTTTTGCACTGAACTTGTGTTTGGCTGTAGAGTTTTGAGTGCCTTGAGTGAGGAGCTCCATGTTAGTTTAGTGTTGTTGCTCGACCTGCTTTATTCCTTCCCACTGGGCTCAATGGCCTTTGGACCAGAAGTGACCAAACAGGGTTTCCTAGATAACTGCTAGCACAGCTGATGGTATGTGAAGTTCATGAGGCAGGTGGAGTTGTTTTGGCACTGGAAGAGCTGAGCTGCTGCTTCAGGCAGTTGCCATTCATCAACTCACTGATCACTATGTGTCATATCCACTTTCAGACATATGTGGTGCCAGAGCACTTGGTTTCCTTGGGCGCAGGAAATAGCTTGGACGCTGAACTTGTGTTTGGCTGTGGAGTTTTGAGCGCCTTGAGTTAGGAGCTCCATGTTAGTTTAGTGTGGGTGCTCAACCTGCTTGATTCCATCCCACTGGGCTCAATGGGCATTGGAACAGAAGTGACCAAACAGGGTTTCCTAGATAGCTGCTAGCACAGCTGATGGTATGTGAAGTGAATGAGGCAGGTGGAGTTGTTTTGTCACTGGAAGAGCTGTGCTGCTGATTCGGGCAGTTGCCATTCACCACCGCCGTGAGTTCCCTAGGTGTCATATCCACTTTCAGACATATGTGGTGCCAGAGCACTTGGTTTCCATGGCAGCGGGAAATGGCTTGAGCACTGAACTTGTGTTTGGCTGTGGAGTTTTGAGCGCCTTGAGTTAGGAGCTCCATGTTAGTTTAGTGTGGGTGCTCAACCTGCTTGATTCCATCCCATTGGGCTCAATGGGCATTGGACCGGAAGTGACCAAACAGGGTTTCCTAGATAGCTGCTAGCACAGCTGATGGTATGTGAAGTGAATGAGGCAGGTGGAGTTGTTTTGGCACTGGAAGAGCTGTGCTGCTGCTTCGGGCAGTTGCCATTCACCACCGCCCTGAGTTCCCTATGTGTCATATCCACTTTCAGACATATGTGGTGCCAGAGCACTTGGTTTCCATGGGCGCAGGAAATGGCTTGGACGCTGAACTTGTGTTTGGCTGTGGAGTTTTGAGTGCCTTGAGTGAGGAGCTCCATGTTAGTTTAGTGTGGGTGCTCAACCTGCTTGATTCCATCCCACTTGGTTCAATGGGCATTGGACCGGAAGTGACCAAACAGGGTTTCCTAGATAGCTGCTAGCACAGCTGATGGTATGTGAAGTTCATGAGGCAGGTGGAGTTGTTTTGGCACTGGAAGAGCTGTGCTGCTGCTTCAGGCAGTTGCCATTCACCACCGCCCTGAGTTCCCTAGGTGTCATATCCACTTTCAGACATATGTGGTGCCAGAGCACTTGGTTTCCATGGCAGCGGGAAATGGCTTGGACGCTGAACTTGTGTTTGGCTGTGGAGTTTTGAGCGCCTTGAGTGAGGAGCTCCATGTTAGTTTAGTGTGGGTGCTCAACCTGCTTGATTCCATCCCACTGGGCTCAATGGGCATTGGACCGGAAGTGACCAAACAGGGTTTCCTAGATAGCTGCTAGCACAGCTGATGGTATGTGAAGTGAATGAGGCAGGTGGAGTTGTTTTGGCACTGGAAGAGCTGTGCTGCTGCTTCGGGCAGTTGCCATTCACCACCGCCCTGAGTTCCCTATGTGTCATATCCACTTTCAGACATATGTGGTGCCAGAGCACTTGGTTTCCATGGCAGCGGGAAATGGCTTGTGTGCTGAACTTGTGTTTGGCTGTGGAGTTTTGAGTGCCTTGAGTGAGGAGCCCATGTTAGTTTAGTGTGGGTGCTCAACCTGCTTGATTCCATCCCACTGGGCTCAATGGGCATTGGACCGGAAGTGACCAAACAGGGTTTCCTAGATACCTTCTAGCACAGCTGATGGTATGTGAAGTGAATGAGGCAGGTGGAGTTGTTTTGTCACTGGAAGAGCTGTGCTGCTGCTTCGGGCAGTTGCCATTCACCACCGCCCTGAGTTCCCTAGGTGTCATATCCACTTTCAGACATATGTGGTGCCAGAGCACTTGGTTTCCATGGCAGCGGGAAATGGCTTGGGCGCTGAACTTGTGTTTGGCTGTGGAGTTTTGAGCGCCTTGAGTGAGGAGCCCATGTTATTTTTGTGTGGGTGCTCAACCTGCTTGATTCCATCCCACTGGGCTCAATGGGCATTGGACGGGAAGTGACCAAACAGGGTTTCCTAGATAGCTGCTAGCACAGCTGATGGTATGTGAAGTGAATGAGGCAGGTGGAGTTGTTTTGGCACTGGAAGAGCTGAGCTGCTGCTTCAGGCAGTTGCCATTCATCAACTCACTGATCACTATGTGTCATATCCACTTTCAGACATATGTCGTGCCAGAGCACTTGGTTTCCATGGGCGCAGGAAATGGCTTGGACGCTGAACTTGTGTTTGGCTGTGGAGTTTTGAGTGACTTGAGTGAGGAGCTCCATGTTAGTTTATTGTGGGTGCTCAACCTGCTTGATTCCATCCCACTGGGCTCAATGGGCATTGGAGCGGAAGTGACCAAACAGGGTTTCCTAGATAACTGCTAGCACAGCTGATGGTATGTGAAGTGAATGAGGCAGGTGGAGTTGTTTTGGCACTGGAAGAGCTGTGCTGCTACTTCGGGCACTTGCCATTCACCACCGCCCTGAGTTCCCTAGGTGTCATATCCACTTTCAGACATATGTGGTGCCAGAGCACTTGGTTTCCATGGCAGCGGGAAATGGCTTGGGCACTGAACTTGTGTTTGGCTGTGGAGTTTTGAGCGCCTTGAGTGAGGAGCTCCATGTTATTTTAGTGTGGGTGCTCCACCTGCTTGATTCCATCCCACTGGGCTCAATGGGCATTGGACGGGAAGTGACCAAACAGGGTTTCCTAGATAGCTGCTAGCACAGCTGATGGTATGTGAAGTTCATGAGGCAGGTGGAGTTGTTTTGGCACTGGAAGAGCTGAGCTGCTGCTTCAGGCAGTTGCCATTCATCAACTCACTGATCACTATGTGTCATATCCACTTTCAGACATATATGGTGCCAGAGCACTTGGTTTCCATGGGCGCAGGAAATAGCTTGGACGCTGAACTTGTGTTTGGCTGTGGAGTTTTGAGCGCCTTGAGTTAGGAGCTCCATGTTAGTTTAGTGTGGGTGCTCAACCTGCTTGATTCCATCCCACTGGGCTCAATGGGCATTGGAACAGAAGTGACCAAACAGGGTTTCCTAGATAGCTGCTAGCACAGCTGATGGTATGTGAAGTGAATGAGGCAGGTGGAGTTGTTTTGGCACTGGAAGAGCTGTGCTGCTGATTCGGGCAGTTGCCATTCACCACCGCCGTGAGTTCCCTAGGTGTCATATCCACTTTCAGACATATGTGGTGCCAGAGCACTTGGTTTCCATGGCAGCGGGAAATGGCTTGAGCACTGAACTTGTGTTTGGCTGTGGAGTTTTGAGCGCCTTGAGTTAGGAGCTCCATGTTGTTTTAGTGTGGGTGCTCCACCTGCTTGATTCCATCCCATTGGGCTCACTGGGCATTGGACCGGAAGTGACCAAACAGGGTTTCCTAGATAGCTGCTAGCACAGCTGATGGTATGTGAAGTTCATGAGGCAGGTGGAGTTGTTTTGGCACTGGAAGAGCTGTGCTGCTGCTTCGGGCAGTTGCCATTCACCACCGCCCTGAGTTCCCTAGGTGTCATATCCACTTTCAGACATATGTGGTGCCAGAGCACTTGGTTTCCATGGGCGCAGGAAATGGCTTGGACGCTGAACTTGTGTTTGGCTGTGGAGTTTTGAGTGCCTTGAGTGAGGAGCTCCATGTTAGTTTAGTGTGGGTGCTCAACCTGCTTGATTCCATCCCACTGGGCTCAATGGGCATTGGACCGGAAGTGACCAAACAGGGTTTCCTAGATAGCTGCTAGCACAGCTGATGGTATGTGAAGTGAATGAGGCAGGTGGAGTTGTTTTGGCACTGGAAGAGCTGTGCTGCTGCTTCGGGCAGCTGCCATTCACCACCGCCCTGAGTTCCCTAGGTGTCATATCCACTTTCAGACATATGTGGTGCCAGAGCACTTGGTTTCCATGGGCGCAGGAAATGGCTTGGACGCTGAACTTGTGTTTGGCTGTGGAGTTTTGAGCGCCTTGAGTGAGGAGCTCCATGTTAGTTTAGTGTGGGTGCTCAACCTGCTTGATTCCATCCCACTGGGCTCAATGGGCATTGGACCGGAAGTGACCAAACAGGGTTTCCTAGATAGCTGCTAGCACAGCTGATGGTATGTGAAGTGAATGAGGCAGGTGGAGTTGTTTTGGCACTGGAAGAGCTGTGCTGCTGCTTCGGGCAGTTGCCATTCACCACCGCCCTGAGTTCCCTAGGTGTCATATCCACTTTCAGACATATGTGGTGCCAGAGCACTTGGTTTCCATGGCAGCGGGAAATGGCTTTGGTGCTGAACTTGTGTTTGGCTGTGGAGTTTTGAGTGCCTTGAGTGAGGAGCCCATGTTAGTTTAGTGTGGGTGCTCAACCTGCTTGATTCCATCCCACTGGGCTCAATGGGCATTGGACCGGAAGTGACCAAACAGGGTTTCCTAGATACCTTCTAGCACAGCTGATGGTATGTGAAGTTCATGAGGCAGGCGGAGTTGTTTTGTCACTGGAAGAGCTGTGCTGCTGCTTCGGGCAGTTGCCATTCACCACCGCCCTGAGTTCCCTAGGTGTCATATCCACTTTCAGACATATGTGGTGCCAGAGCACTTGGTTTCCATGGCAGCGGGAAATGGCTTGGGAGCTGAACTTGTGTTTGGCTGTGGAGTTTTGAGCGCCTTGAGTGAGGAGCCCATGTTATTTTAGTGTGGGTGCTCAACCTGCTTGATTCCATCCCACTGGGCTCAATGGGCATTGGACCGAAAGTGACCAAACAGGGTTTCCTAGATAGCTGCTAGCACAGCTGATGGTATGTGAAGTGAATGAGGCAGGTGGAGTTGTTTTGGCACTGGAAGAGCTGAGCTGCTGCTTCAGGCAGTTGCCATTCATCAACTCACTGATCACTATGTGTCATATCCACTTTCAGACATATGTCGTGCCAGAGCACTTGGTTTCCATGGGCGCAGGAAATGGCTTGGACGCTGAACTTGTGTTTGGCTGTGGAGTTTTGAGTGCCTTGAGTGAGGAGCTCCATGTTAGTTTATTGTGGGTGCTCAACCTGCTTGATTCCATCCCACTGGGCTCAATGGGCATTGGAACAGAAGTGACCAAACAGGGTTTCCTAGATAACTGCTAGCACAGCTGATGGTATGTGAAGTGAATGAGGCAGGTGGAGTTGTTTTGGCACTGGAAGAGCTGTGCTGCTGCTTCGGGCACTTGCCATTCACCACCGCCGTGAGTTCCCTAGGTGTCATATCCACTTTCAGACATATGTGGTGCCAGAGCACTTGGTTTCCATGGCAGCGGGAAATGGCTTGGGCACTGAACTTGTGTTTGGCTGTGGAGTTTTGAGCGCCTTGAGTGAGGAGCTCCATGTTATTTTAGTGTGGGTGCTCCACCTGCTTGATTCCATCCCATTGGGCTCAATGGGCATTGGACCGGAAGTGACCAAACAGGGTTTCCTAGATAGCTGCTAGCACAGCTGATGGTATGTGAAGTTCATGAGGCAGGTGGAGTTGTTTTGGCACTGGAAGAGCTGTGCTGCTGCTTCGGGCAGTTGCCATTCACCACCGCCCTGAGTTCCCTAGGTGTCATATCCACTTTCAGACATATGTGGTGCCAGAGCACTTGGTTTCCATGGGCGCAGGAAATGGCTTGGACGCTGAACTTGTGTTTGGCTGTGGAGTTTTGAGCGCCTTGAGTGAGGAGCTCCATGTTAGTTTATTGTGGGTGCTCAACCTGCTTGATTCCATCCCACTTGGCTCAATGGGCATTGGACCGGAAGTGACCAAACAGGGTTTCCTAGATACCTTCTAGCACAGCTGATGGTATGTGAAGTGAATGAGGCAGGTGGAGTTGTTTTGTCACTGGAAGAGCTGTGCTGCTGCTTCGGGCAGTTGCCATTCACCACCGCCGTGAGTTCCCTAGGTGTCATATCCACTTTCAGACATATGTGGTGCCAGAGCACTTGGTTTCCATGGCAGCGGGAAATGGCTTGGGTGCTGGACTTGTGCTTGGCTGTGGAGTTTTGAGTGCCTTCAGTGACGAACTCCATGTTAGTTTAGTGTGGGTGCTCAACCTGCTTGATTCCATCCCACTGGGCTCAATGGGCATTGGACCGAAAGTGACCAAACAGGGTTTCCTAGATAACTGCTAGCACAGCTGATGGTATGTGAAGTTCATGAGGCAGGTGGAGTTGTTTTGGCACTGGAAGAGCTGTGCTGCTGCTTCGGGCAGTTGCCATTCACCACCGCCCTGAGTTCCCTAGGTGTCATATCCACTTTCAGACATATGTGGTGCCAGAGCACTTGGTTTCCATGGCAGCGGGAAATGGCTTGGGCGCTGAACTTGTGTTTGGCTGTGGAGTTTTGAGTGCCTTGAGTGAGGAGCCCATGTTAGTTTAGTGTGGGTGCTCAACCTGCTTGATTCCATCCCACTGGGCTCAATGGGCATTGGACTGGAAGTGACCAAACAGGGTTTCCTAGATACCTTCTAGCACAGCTGATGGTATGTGAAGTTCATGAGGCAGGTGGAGTTGTTTTGCCACTGGAAGAGCTGAGCTGCTGCTTCGGGCAGTTGCCATTCATCAACTCACTGATCCCTATTTGTCATATCCACTTTCAGACATATGTGGTGCCAGAGCACTTGGTTTCCATGGGCGCAGGAAATGGCTTAGACGCTGAACTTGTGTTTGGCTGTGGAGTTTTGAGCGCCTTGAGTTAGGAGCTCCATGTTATTTTAGTGTGGGTGCTCAACCTGCTTGATTCCATCCCACTGGGCTCAATGGGCATTGGAACAGAAGTGACCACATAGGCTTTCCTAGATAGCTGCTAGCACAGCTGATGGTATGTGAAGTTCATGAGGCAGGTGGAGTTGTTTTGGCACTGGAAGAGCTGTGCTGCTGCTTCGGGCAGTTGCCATTCACCACCGCCGTGAGTTCCCTAGGTGTCATATCTACTTTCAGACATATGTGGTGCCAGAGCACTTGGTTTCCATGGCAGAGGGAAATGGCTTGGGCGCTGAACTTGTGTTTGGCTGTGGAGTTTTGAGCGCCTTGAGTGACGAACTCCATGTTAGTTTAGTGTGGGTGCTCAACCTGCTTGATTCCATCCCACTGAGCTCAATGGGCATTGGACCGGAAGTGACCAAACAGGGTTTCCTAGATAACTGCTCGCACAGCTGATGGTATGTGAAGTTCATGAGGCAGGTGGAGTTGTTTTGGCACTGGAAGAGCTGAGCTGCTGCTTCAGGCAGTTGCCATTCATCAACTCACTGATCACTATGTGTCATATCCACTTTCAGACATATGTCGTGCCAGAGCACTTGGTTTCCATGGGCGCAGGAAATGGCTTGGACGCTGAACTTGTTTTTGACTGTGGAGTTTTGTGTGCCTTGAGTGAGGAGCTGCATGTTAGTTTAGTGTGGGTGCTCAACCTGCTTGATTCCATCCCACTTGGCTCAATGGGCATTGGACCGGAAGTGACCAAACAGGGTTTCCTAGATAGCTGCTAGCACAGCTGATGGTATGTGAAGTTCATGAGGCAGGTGGAGTTGTTTTGGCACTGGAAGAGCTGTGCTGCTGCTTCGGGCAGTTGCCATTCACCACCGCCCTGAGTTCCCTAGGTGTCATATCCACTTTCAGACATATGTGGTGCCAGAGCACTTGGTTTCCATGGCAGCGGGAAATGGCTTGAGCACTGAACTTGTGTTTGGCTGTCGAGTTTTGAGCACCTTGAGTGAGGCGCTCCATGTTATTTTAGTGTGGGTGCTCCACCTGCTTGATTCCATCACACTGGGCTCAATGGGCATTGGACCGGAAGTGACCAAACAGGGTTTCCTAGATAACTGGTTGCACAGCTGATGGTATGTGAAGTTCATGAGGCAGGTGGAGTTGTTTTGGCACTGGAAGAGCTGTGCTGCTGCTTCGGGCAGTTGCCATTCACCACCGCCGTGAGTTCCCTAGGTGTCATATCCACTTTCAGACATATGTGGTGCCAGAGCACTTGGTTTCCATGGCAGCGGGAAATGGCTTTTGCACTGAACTTGTGTTTGGCTGTGGAGTTTTGAGCGCCTTGAGTGAGGAGCCCATGTTAGTTTCGTGTGGGTGCTCAACCTGCTTGATTCCATCCCACTGGGCTCAATGGGCATTGGACGGGAAGTGACCAAACAGGGTTTCCTAGATAGCTGCTAGCACAGCTGATGGTATATGAAGTTCATGAGGCAGGTGGAGTTGTTTTGGCACTGGAAGAGCTGAGCTGCTGCTTCAGGCAGTTGCCATTCTTCAACTCACTGATCCCTATGTGTCATATCCACTTTCAGACATATGTGGTGCCAGAGCACTTGGTTTCCATGGCAGCGGGAAATGGCTTTTGCACTGAACTTGTGTTTGGCTGTGGAGTTTTGAGCGCCTTGAGTGAGGAGCCCATGTTAGTTTCGTGTGGGTGCTCAACCTGCTTGATTCCATCCCACTGGGCTCAATGGGCATTGGACCGGAAGTGACCAAACAGGGTTTCCTAGATAGCTGCTAGCACAGCTGATGGTATGTGAAGTTCATGAGGCAGGTGGAGTTGTTTTGTCACTGGAAGAGCTGTGCTGCTGCTTCAGGCAGTTGCCATTCATCAACTCACTGATCCCTATGTGTCATATCAACTTTCAGACATATGTGGTGCCAGAGCACTTGGTTTCCATGGCGCAGGAAATGGCTTGGACACTGAACTTGTGTTTGGCTGTGGAGTTTTGAGTGCCTTGAGTGAGGAGCTCCATGTTAGTTTAGTGTGGGTGCTCAACCTGCTTGATTCCATCTCACTGGGCTCAATGGGCATTGGAACACAAGTGACCAAACAGGGTTTCCTAGATAGCTGCTAGCATAGCTGATGGTATGTGAAGTGAATGAGGCAGGTGGAGTTGTTTTGGCACTGGAAGAGCTGTGCTGCTGCTTTGGGCAGTTGCCATTCACCACCGCCCTGAGTTCCCTAGGTGTCATAGCCACTTTCAGACATATGTGGTGCCAGAGCACTTGGTTTCCATGGCAGCGGGAAATGGCGTGGGCGCTGAACTTGTGTTTGGCTGTGGAGTTTTGAGCGCCTTGATGGAGGAGATCATGTTAGTTTAGTGTGGGTGCTCAACCTGCCTGATTCCATCCCACTGGGCTCAATGGGCATTGGACCGGAAGTGACCAAACAGGGTTTCCTAGATAGCTGCTAGCACAGCTGATGGTATATGAAGTTCATGAGGCAGGTGGAGTTGTTTTGGCACTGGAAGAGCTGAGCTGCTGCTTCAGGCAGTTGCCATTCTTCAACTCACTGATCCCTATGTGTCATATCCACTTTCAGACATATGTGGTGCCAGAGCACTTGGTTTCCATGGCAGCGGGAAATGGCTTGAGCACTGAACTTGTGTTTGGCTGTGGAGTTTTGAGCGCCTTGAGTTAGTAGCTCCATGTTAGTTTATTGTGGGTGCTCAACCTGCTTGATTCCATCCCACTGGGCTCAATGGGCATTGGAACACAAGTGACCAAACAGGGTTTCCTAGATAGCTGCTAGCACAGCTGATGGTATGTGAAGTGAATGAGGCAGGTGGAGTTGTTTTGGCACTGGAAGAGCTGTGCTGCTGCTTCGGGCAGTTGCCATTCACCACCGCCCTGAGTTCCCTAGGTGTCATAGCCACTTTCAGACATATGTGGTGCCAGAGCACTTGGTTTCCATGGCAGCGGGAAATGGCGTGGGCGCTGAACTTGTGTTTGGCTGTGGAGTTTTGAGCGCCTGGAGTTAGGAGCTCCATGTTAGTTTATTGTGGGTGCTCAACCTGCTTGATTCCATCCCACTGGGCTCAATGGGCATTGGACCGGAAGTGACCAAACAGGGTTTCCTAGATAGCTGCTAGCACAGCTGATGGTATGTGAAGTGAATGAGGCAAGTGGAGTTGTTTTGGCACTGGAAGAGCTGAGCTGCTGCTTCAGGCAGTTGCCATTCATCAACTCACTGATCCCTATGTGTCATATCCACTTTCAGACATATGTGGTGCCAGAGCACTTGGTTTCCATGGGCGCAGGAAATGGCTTGGACGCTGAACTTGTGTTTGGCTGTGGAGTTTTGAGTGCCTTGAGTGAGGAGCTCCATGTTAGTTTAGTGTGGGTGCTCAACCTGCTTGATTCCATCCCACTGAGCTCAATGGGCATTGGACCGGAAGTGACCAAACAGGGTTTCCTAGATAGCTGCTAGCACAGCTGATGGTATGTGAAGTGAATGAGGCAGGTGGAGTTGTTTTGGCACTGGAAGAGCTGTGGTGCTGCTTCGGGCAGTTGCCATTCACCACCGCCCTGAGTTCCCTAGGTGTCATATCCACTTTCAGACATATGTGGTGCCAGAGCACTTGGTTTCCATGGCAGCGGGAAATGGCTTGGGCGCTGAACTTGTGTTTGGCTGTGGAGTTTTGAGCGCCTTGAGTGAGGAGCCCATGTTATTTTAGTGTGGGTGCTCAACCTGCTTGATTCCATCCCACTGGGCTCAATGGGCATTGGACGGGAAGTGACCAAACAGGGTTTCCTAGATAGCTGCTAGCACAGCTGATGGTATGTGAAGTTCATGAGGCAGGTGGAGTTGTTTTGGCACTGGAAGAGCTGAGCTGCTGCTTCAGGCAGTTGCCATTCATCAACTCACTGATCACTATATGTCATATCCACTTTCAGACATATGTGGTGCCAGAGCACTTGGTTTCCATGGGCGCAGGAAATAGCTTGGACGCTGAACTTGTGTTTGGCTGTGGAGTTTTGAGAGCCTTGAGTTAGGAGCTCCATGTTAGTTTAGTGTGGGTGCTCAACCTGCTTGATTCCATCCCACTGGGCTCAATGGGCATTGGAACAGAAGTGACCAAACAGGGTTTCCTAGATAGCTGCTAGCACAGCTGATGGTATGTGAAGTTCATGAGGCAGGTGGAGTTGTTTTGGCACTGGAAGAGCTGTGCTGCTGCTTCGGGCAGTTGCCATTCACCACCGCCCTGAGTTCCCTATGTGTCATATCCACTTTCAGACATATGTGGTGCCAGAGCACTTGGTTTCCATGGGCGCAGGAAATGGCTTGGACACTGAACTTGTGTTTGGCTGTGGAGTTTTGAGTGCCTTGAGTGAGGAGCTCCATGTTAGTTTAGTGTGGGTGCTCAACCTGCTTGATTCCATCCCACTTGGCTCAATGGGCATTGGACCGGAAGTGACCAAACAGGGTTTCCTAGATAGCTGCTAGCACAGCTGATGGTATGTGAAGTGAATGAGGCAGGTGGAGTTGTTTTGGCACTGGAAGAGCTGTGCTGCTGCTTCGGGCAGCTGCCATTCACCACCGCCGTGAGTTCCCTAGGTGTCATATCCACTTTCAGACATATGTGGTGCCAGAGCACTTGGTTTCCATGGGCGCAGGAAATGGCTTGGACGCTGAACTTGTGTTTGGCTGTGGAGTTTTGAGCGCCTTGAGTGAGGAGCTCCATGTTAGTTTAGTGTGGGTGCTCAACCTGCTTGATTCCATCCCACTGGGCTCAATGGGCATTGGACCGGAAGTGACCAAACAGGGTTTCCTAGATAGCTGCTAGCACAGCTGATGGTATGTGAAGTGAATGAGGCAGGTGGAGTTGTTTTGGCACTGGAAGAGCTGTGCTGCTGCTTCGGGCAGTTGCCATTCACCACCGCCCTGAGTTCCCTAGGTGTCATATCCACTTTCAGACATATGTGGTGCCAGAGCACTTGGTTTCCATGGCAGCGGGAAATGGCTTGGGCGCTGAACTTGTGTTTGGCTGTGGAGTTTTGAGCGCCTTGAGTGAGGAGCCCATGTTATTTTAGTGTGGGTGCTCAACCTGCTTGATTCCATCCCACTGGGCTCAATGGGCATTGGACGGGAAGTGACCAAACAGGGTTTCCTAGATAGCTGCTAGCACAGCTGATGGTATGTGAAGTTCATGAGGCAGGTGGAGTTGTTTTGGCACTGGAAGAGCTGAGCTGCTGCTTCAGGCAGTTGCCATTCATCAACTCACTGATCACTATGTGTCATATCCACTTTCAGACATATGTCGTGCCAGAGCACTTGGTTTCCATTTGCGCAGGAAATGGCTTGGACGCTGAACTTGTGTTTGGCTGTGGAGTTTTGAGTGCCTTGAGTGAGGAGCTCCATGTTAGTTAATTGTGGGTGCTCAACCTGCTTGATTCCATCCCACTGGGCTCAATGGGCATTGGAACAGAAGTGACCAAACAGGGTTTCCTAGATAACTGCTAGCACAGCTGATGGTATGTGAAGTGAATGAGGCAGGTGGAGTTGTTTTGTCACTGGAAGAGCTGTGCTGCTGCTTCGGGCAGTTGCCATTCACCACCGCCGTGAGTTCCCTAGGTGTCATATCCACTTTCAGACATATGTGGTGCCAGAGCACTTGGTTTCCATGGCAGCGGGAAATGGCTTGGGTGCTGGACTTGTGTTTGGCTGTGGAGTTTTGAGTGCCTTCAGTGACGAACTCCATGTTAGTTTAGTGTGGGTGCTCAACCTGCTTGATTCCATCCCACTGGGCTCAATGGGAATTGGACCGAAAGTGACCAAACAGGGTTTCCTAGATAACTGCTAGCACAGCTGATGGTATGTGAAGTTCATGAGGCAGGTGGAGTTGTTTTGGCACTGGAAGAGCTGTGCTGCTGCTTCGGGCAGTTGCCATTCACCACCGCCCTGAGTTCCCTAGGTGTCATATCCACTTTCAGACATATGTGGTGCCAGAGCACTTGGTTTCCATGGCAGCGGGAAATGGCTTGGGTGCTGAACTTGTGTTTGGCTGTGGAGTTTTGAGTGCCTTGAGTGAGGAGCCCATGTTAGTTTAGTGTGGGTGCTCAACCTGCTTGATTCCATCCCACTGGGCTCAATGGGCATTGGACCGGAAGTGACCAAACAGGGTTTCCTAGATACCTTCTAGCACAGCTGATGGTATGTGAAGTTCATGAGGCAGGTGGAGTTGTTTTGTCACTGGAAGAGCTGTGCTGCTGCTTCGGGCAGTTGCCATTCACCACCGCCCTGAGTTCCCTAGGTGTCATATCCACTTTCAGACATATGTGGTGCCAGAGCACTTGGTTTCCATGGCAGCGGGAAATGGCTTGGGCGCTGAACTTGTGTTTGGCTGTGGAGTTTTGAGCGCCTTGAGTGAGGAGCCCATGTTATTTTAGTGTGGGTGCTCAACCTGCTTGATTCCATCCCACTGGGCTCAATGGGCATTGGACGGGAAGTGACCAAACAGGGTTTCCTAGATAGCTGCTAGCACAGCTGATGGTATGTGAAGTTCATGAGGCAGGTGGAGTTGTTTTGGCACTGGAAGAGCTGAGCTGCTGCTTCGGGCAGTTGCCATTCATCAACTCACTGATCCCTATTTGTCATATCCACTTTCAGACATATGTGGTGCCAGAGCACTTGGTTTCCATGGGCGCAGGAAATGGCTTAGACGCTGAACTTGTGTTTGGCTGTGGAGTTTTGAGTGCCTTGAGTGAGGAGCTCCATGTTAGTTTAGTGTGGGTGCTCAACCTGCTTGATTCCATCCCACTGGGCTCAATGGGCATTGGACCGGAAGTGAACAAACAGGGTTTCCTGGATAGCTGCTAGCACAGCTGATGGTATGTGAAGTTCATGAGGCAGGTGGAGTTGTTTTGGCACTGGAAGAGCTGAGCTGCTGCTTCAGGCAGTTGCCATTCTTCAACTCACTGATCCCTATGTGTCATATCCACTTTCAGACATATGTGGTGCCAGAGCACTTGGTTTCCATGGGCGCAGGAAATGGCTTGGACGCTGAACTTGTGTTTGGCTGTGGAGTTTTGAGCGCCTTGAGTTAGTAGCTCTATGTTAGTTTATTGTGGGTGCTCAACCTGCTTGATTCCATCCCACTGGGCTCAATGGGCATTGGACCGGAAGTGACCAAACAGGGTTTCCTAGATAGCTGCTAGCACAGCTGATGGTATGTGAAGTGAATGAGGCAGGTGGAGTTGTTTTGGCACTGGAAGAGCTGTGCTGCTGCTTCGGGCAGTTGCCATTCACCACCGCCCTGAGTTCCCTAGGTGTCATAGCCACTTGCAGACATATGTGGTGCCAGAGCACTTGGTTTCCATGGCAGCGGGAAATGGCTTTGCACTGAACTTGTGTTTGGCTGTGGAGTTTTGAGTGCCTTGAGTGAGGAGCTCCATGTTAGTTTAGTGTGGGTGCTCAACCTGCTTGATTCCATCCCACTGGGCTCAATGGGCATTGGAACACAAGTGACCAAACAGGGTTTCCTAGATAGCTGCTAGCACAGCTGATGGTATGTGAAGTGAATGAGGCAGGTGGAGTTGTTTTGGCACTGGAAGAGCTGTGCTGCTGCTTCGGGCAGTTGCCATTCACCACCGCCCTGAGTTCCCTAGGTGTCATAGCCACTTTCAGACATATGTGGTGCCAGAGCACTTGGTTTCCATGGCAGCGGGAAATGGCGTGGGCACTGAACTTGTGTTTGGCTGTGGAGTTTTGAGCGCCTTGATGGAGGAGATCATGTTAGTTTAGTGTGGGTGCTCAACCTGCCTGATTCCATCCCACTGGGCTCAATGGGCATTGGACCGGAAGTGACCAAACAGGGTTTCCTAGATAGCTGCTAGCACAGCTGATGGCATATGAAGTTCATGAGGCAGGTGGAGTTGTTTTGGCACTGGAAGAGCTGTGCTGCTGCTTCAGGCAGTTGCCATTCTTCAACTCACTGATCCCTATGTGTCATATCCACTTTCAGACATATGTGGTGCCAGAGCACTTGGTTTCCATGGCAGCGGGAAATGGCTTTTGCACTGAACTTGTGTTTGGCTGTGGAGTTTTGAGCGCCTTGAGTTAGGAGCTCCATGTTAGTTTATTGTGGGTGCTCAACCTGCTTGATTCCATCCCACTGGGCTCAATGGGCATTGGACCGGAAGTGACCAAACAGGGTTTCCTAGATAGCTGCTAGCACAGCTGATGGTATGTGAAGTTCATGAGGCAGGTGGAGTTGTTTTGGCACTGGAAGAGCTGTGCTGCTGCTTCGGGCAGTTGCCATTCACCACCGCCCTGAGTTCCCTAGGTGTCATATCCACTTTCAGACATATGTGGTGCCAGAGCACTTGGTTTCCATGGCAGCGGGAAATGGCTTGGGCGCTGAACTTGTGTTTGGCTGTGGAGTTTTGAGCGCCTTGAGTGAGGAGCCCATGTTATTTTAGTGTGTGTGCTCAACCTGCTTGATTCCATCCCACTGGGCTCAATGGGCATTGGACCGGAAGTGACCAAACAGGGTTTCCTAGATAGCTGCTAGCACAGCTGATGGTATGTGAAGTGAATGAGGCAGGTGGAGTTGTTTTGGCACTGGAGGCGCTGTGTTGCTGCTTCGGGCAGTTGCCATTCACCACCGCCCTGAGTTCCCTAGGTGTCATATACACTTTCAGACATATGTATTAGCAGAGCACTTGGTTTCCATGGCAGCGGGAAATGGCTTGGGCGCTGAACTTGTGTTTGGCTGTGGAGTTTTGAGCGCCTTGAGTGAGGAGCTCCTTGTGAGTTTAGTGTAGGTGCTCAACCTGCTTGATTCCATCCCACTGGGCTCAATGGGCATTGGACCGGAAGTGACCAAACAGGGTTTCCTAGATAGCTGCTAGCACAGCTGATGGTATGTGAAGTGAATGAGGCAGGTGGAGTTGTTTTGGCACTGGAAGAGCTGTGCTGCTGCTTCGGGCAGTTGCCATTCACCACCGCCCTGAGTTCCCTAGGTGTCATATCCACTTTCAGACATATGTGGTGCCAGAGCACTTGGTTTCCATGGCAGCGAGAATTTGCATGGGTGCTGAACTTGTGTTGGCTGTGGAGTTTTGAGTGCCTTGATTGAGGAGCTCCATGTTAGTTTAGTGTGGGTGCTCAACCTGCTTGATTCCATCCCACTGGGCTCAATGGGCATTGGACCGGAAGTGACCAAACAGGGTTTCCTAGATAGCTGCTAGCACAGCTGATGGTATGTGAAGTGAATGAGGCAGGTGGAGTTGTTTTGGCACTGGAAGAGCTGTGCTGCTGCTTCGGGCAGTTGCCATTCACCACCGCCCTGAGTTCCCTAGGTGTCATAGCCACTTGCAGACATATGTGGTGCCAGAGCACTTGGTTTCCATGGCAGCGGGAAATGGCTTTGCACTGAACTTGTGTTTGGCTGTGGAGTTTTGAGTGCCTTGAGTGAGGAGCTCCATGTTAGTTTAGTGTGGGTGCTCAACCTGCTTGATTCCATCCCACTGGGCTCAATGGGCATTGGAACACAAGTGACCAAACAGGGTTTCCTAGATAGCTGCTAGCACAGCTGATGGTATGTGAAGTGAATGAGGCAGGTGGAGTTGTTTTGGCACTGGAAGAGCTGTGCTGCTGCTTCGGGCAGTTGCCATTCACCACCGCCCTGAGTTCCCTAGGTGTCATAGCCACTTTCAGACATATGTGGTGCCAGAGCACTTGGTTTCCATGGCAGCGGGAAATGGCGTGGGCACTGAACTTGTGTTTGGCTGTGGAGTTTTGAGCGCCTTGATGGAGGAGATCATGTTAGTTTAGTGTGGGTGCTCAACCTGCCTGATTCCATCCCACTGGGCTCAATGGGCATTGGACCGGAAGTGACCAAACAGGGTTTCCTAGATAGCTGCTAGCACAGCTGATGGCATATGAAGTTCATGAGGCAGGTGGAGTTGTTTTGGCACTGGAAGAGCTGAGCTGCTGCTTCAGGCAGTTGCCATTCTTCAACTCACTGATCCCTATGTGTCATATCCACTTTCAGACATATGTGGTGCCAGAGCACTTGGTTTCCATGGCAGCGGGAAATGGCTTGGGCGCTGAACTTGTGTTTGGCTGTGGAGTTTTGAGCGCCTTGAGTGAGGAGCCCATGTTATTTTAGTGTGTGTGCTCAACCTGCTTGATTCCATCCCACTGGGCTCAATGGGCATTGGACCGGAAGTGACCAAACAGGGTTTCCTAGATAGCTGCTAGCACAGCTGATGGTATGTGAAGTGAATGAGGCAGGTGGAGTTGTTTTGGCACTGGAGGCGCTGTGTTGCTGCTTCGGGCAGTTGCCATTCACCACCGCCCTGAGTTCCCTAGGTGTCATATCCACTTTCAGACATATGTATTAGCAGAGCACTTGGTTTCCATGGCAGCGGGAAATGGCTTGGGCGCTGAACTTGTGTTTGGCTGTGGAGTTTTGAGCGCCTTGAGTGAGGAGCTCCTTGTGAGTTTAGTGTAGGTGCTCAACCTGCTTGATTCCATCCCACTGGGCTCAATGGGCATTGGACCGGAAGTGACCAAACAGGGTTTCCTAGATAGCTGCTAGCACAGCTGATGGTATGTGAAGTGAATGAGGCAGGTGGAGTTGTTTTGGCACTGGAAGAGCTGTGCTGCTGCTTCGGGCAGTTGCCATTCACCACCGCCCTGAGTTCCCTAGGTGTCATATCCACTTTCAGACATATGTGGTGCCAGAGCACTTGGTTTCCATGGCAGCGAGAATTTGCATGGGTGCTGAACTTGTGTTGGCTGTGGAGTTTTGAGTGCCTTGATTGAGGAGCTCCATGTTAGTTTAGTGTGGGTGCTCAACCTGCTTGATTCCATCCCACTGGGCTCAATGGGCATTGGACCGGAAGTGACCAAACAGGGTTTCCTAGATAGCTGCTAGCACAGCTGATGGTATGTGAAGTGAATGAGGCAGGTGGAGTTGTTTTGGCACTGGAAGAGCTGTGCTGCTGCTTCGGGCAGTTGCCATTCACCACCGCCCTGAGTTCCCTAGGTGTCATAGCCACTTGCAGACATATGTGGTGCCAGAGCACTTGGTTTCCATGGCAGCGGGAAATGGCTTTGCACTGAACTTGTGTTTGGCTGTGGAGTTTTGAGTGCCTTGAGTGAGGAGCTCCATGTTAGTTTAGTGTGGGTGCTCAACCTGCTTGATTCCATCCCACTGGGCTCAATGGGCATTGGAACACAAGTGACCAAACAGGGTTTCCTAGATAGCTGCTAGCACAGCTGATGGTATGTGAAGTGAATGAGGCAGGTGGAGTTGTTTTGGCACTGGAAGAGCTGTGCTGCTGCTTCGGGCAGTTGCCATTCACCACCGCCCTGAGTTCCCTAGGTGTCATAGCCACTTTCAGACATATGTGGTGCCAGAGCACTTGGTTTCCATGGCAGCGGGAAATGGCGTGGGCACTGAACTTGTGTTTGGCTGTGGAGTTTTGAGCGCCTTGATGGAGGAGATCATGTTAGTTTAGTGTGGGTGCTCAACCTGCCTGATTCCATCCCACTGGGCTCAATGGGCATTGGACCGGAAGTGACCAAACAGGGTTTCCTAGATAGCTGCTAGCACAGCTGATGGCATATGAAGTTCATGAGGCAGGTGGAGTTGTTTTGGCACTGGAAGAGCTGAGCTGCTGCTTCAGGCAGTTGCCATTCTTCAACTCACTGATCCCTATGTGTCATATCCACTTTCAGACATATGTGGTGCCAGAGCACTTGGTTTCCATGGCAGCGGGAAATGGCTTTTGCACTGAACTTGTGTTTGGCTGTGGAGTTTTGAGCGCCTTGAGTTAGGAGCTCCATGTTAGTTTATTGTGGGTGCTCAACCTGCTTGATTCCATCCCACTGGGCTCAATGGGCATTGGACCGGAAGTGACCAAACAGGGTTTCCTAGATAGCTGCTAGCACAGCTGATGGTATGTGAAGTTCATGAGGCAGGTGGAGTTGTTTTGGCACTGGAACAGCTGTGCTGCTGCTTCGGGCAGTTGCCATTCACCACCGCCCTGAGTTCCCTAGGTGTCATATCCACTTTCAGACATATGTGGTGCCAGAGCACTTGGTTTCCATGGCAGCGGGAAATGGCTTGGGCGCTGAACTTGTGTTTGGCTGTGGAGTTTTGAGCGCCTTGAGTGAGGAGCCCATGTTATTTTAGTGTGTGTGCTCAACCTGCTTGATTCCATCCCACTGGGCTCAATGGGCATTGGACCGGAAGTGACCAAACAGGGTTTCCTAGATAGCTGCTAGCACAGCTGATGGTATGTGAAGTGAATGAGGCAGGTGGAGTTGTTTTGGCACTGGAGGCGCTGTGTTGCTGCTTCGGGCAGTTGCCATTCACCACCGCCCTGAGTTCCCTAGGTGTCATATCCACTTTCAGACATATGTATTAGCAGAGCACTTGGTTTCCATGGCAGCGGGAAATGGCTTGGGCGCTGAACTTGTGTTTGGCTGTGGAGTTTTGAGCGCCTTGAGTGAGGAGCTCCTTGTGAGTTTAGTGTAGGTGCTCAACCTGCTTGATTCCATCCCACTGGGCTCAATGGGCATTGGACCGGAAGTGACCAAACAGGGTTTCCTAGATAGCTGCTAGCACAGCTGATGGTATGTGAAGTGAATGAGGCAGGTGGAGTTGTTTTGGCACTGGAAGAGCTGTGCTGCTGCTTCGGGCAGTTGCCATTCACCACCGCCCTGAGTTCCCTAGGTGTCATATCCACTTTCAGACATATGTGGTGCCAGAGCACTTGGTTTCCATGGCAGCGAGAATTTGCATGGGTGCTGAACTTGTGTTGGCTGTGGAGTTTTGAGTGCCTTGATTGAGGAGCTCCATGTTAGTTTAGTGTGGGTGCTCAACCTGCTTGATTCCATCCCACTGGGCTCAATGGGCATTGGACCGGAAGTGACCAAACAGGGTTTCCTAGATAGCTGCTAGCACAGCTGATGGTATGTGAAGTGAATGAGGCAGGTGGAGTTGTTTTGGCACTGGAAGAGCTGTGCTGCTGCTTCGGGCAGTTGCCATTCACCACCGTCCTGAGTTCCCTAGGTGTCATATCCACTTTCAGACATATGTGGTGCCAGAGCACTTGGTTTCCATGGCAGCGGGAAATGGCTTGGACGCTGAACTTGTGTTGGGCTTTGGAGTTTTGAGAGCCTTGAGTGAGGAGCTCCATGTTAGTTTAGTGTGGGTGCTCAACCTGCTTGATTCCATCCCACTGGGCTCAATGGGCATTGGACCGGAAGTGACCAAACAGGGTTTCTTAGAACGCTGCTTGCATAGCTGATGGTATGTTAAGTTCATGAGGCAGATGGAGTTGTTTTGGCACTGGAAGAGCTGTGCTGCTGCTTCAGGCAGTTGCCATTCACCACCGCCCTGAGTTCCCTAGGTGTCATATCCACTTTCAGACATATGTGGTGCCAGAGCACTTGGTTTCCATGGCAGCGGGAAATGGCTTGCACAACGAACTTGTGTTTCGCTGTGGAGTTTTGAGCGCCTTGAGTGAGGAGCTCCATGTTAGTTTAGTGTGGGTGCTCAACCTGCTTGATTCCATCCCACTGGGCTCAATGGGCATTGGACCGGAAGTGACCAAACAGGGTTTCCTAGATAGCTGCTAGCACTGCTGATGGTATGTGAAGTTCATGAGGCAGGTGGAGTTGTTTTGGCACTGGAAGAGCTGTGCTGCTGCTTCGGGCAGTTGCCATTCACCACCGCCCTGAGTTCCCTAGGTGTCATATCCACTTTCAGACATATGTGGTGCCAGAGCACTTGGTTTCCATGGCACTGGGAAATTGCTTGCGCACTGAACTTGTGTTTGGCTGTGGAGTTTTGAGCGCCTTGAGTGAGGAGCTCCATGTTAGTTTAGTGTGGGTGCTCCACCTGCTTGATTCCATCCCACTGGGCTCAATGGGCATTGGACCGGAAGTGACCAAACAGGGTTTCCTAGATAACTGCTCGCACAGCTGATGGTATGTGAAGTTCATGAGGCAGATGGAGTTGTTTTGGCACTGCAAGAGCTGTGCTTTTGCTTCGAGCACTTGCCATTCACCACCGCCCTGAGTTCCCTAGGTGTCATATCCACTTTCAGACATATGTGGTGCCAGAGCACTTGGTTTCCATGGCAGCAGGAGATGGCTTGGGCGCTGAACTTGTGTTTGGCTGTGGAGTTTTGAGCGCCTTGAGTGAGGAGCTCCATGTTAGTTTAGTGTGGGTGCTCAACCTGCTTGATTCCATCCCACTGGGCTCAATGGGCATTGGACCGGAAGTGAACAAACAGGGTTTCCTAGATAGCTGCTAGCACAGCTGATGGTATGTGAAGTGAATGAGGCAGGTGGAGTTGTTTTGGCACTGGAAGAGCTGTGCTGCTGCTTCGAGCAGTTGCCATTCACCACCTCCCTGAGTTCCCTAGGTGTCATATCCCCTTTCAGACATATGTGGTGCCAGAGCACTTGGTTTCCATGGCAGCGGGAAATGGCTTTTGCACTGAACTTGTGTTTGGCTGTGGAGTTTTGAGTGACTTGAGTGAGGAGCTCCATGTTAGTTTAGTGTGGGAGCTCAACCTGATTGATTCCATCCCACTGGGCTCAATGGGCATTGGAACAGAAGTGACCAAACAGGGTTTCCTAGATAACTGCTAGCACAGCTGATGCTATGTGAAGTGAATCAGGCGGTGGAGTTGTTTTGGCACTGGAAGAGCTGAGCTGCTGCTTCAGGCAGTTGCCATTCATCAACTCACTGATCCCTAGGTGTCATATCCACTTTCAGACATATGTGGTGCCAGAGCACTTGGTTTCCATGGCAGCGGGAAATGGCTTTTGTGCTGAACTTGTGTTTGGCTGTGGAGTTTTGAGCGCCTTGAGTGAGGAGCACATGTTAGTTTAGTGTGGGTGCTCAACCTGCTAGATTCCATCCCACTGAGCTCAATGGGCATTGGACCGGAAGTGACCAAACAGGGTTTCCTAGATAGCTGCTAGCACAGCTGATGGTATGTGAAGTGAATGAGGCAGGTGGAGTTGTTTTGGCACTGGAAGAGCTGTGCTGCTGCTTCGGGCAGTTGCCATTCACCACCGCCCTGAGTTCCCTAGGTGTCATATCCACTTTCAGACATATGTGGTGCCAGAGCATTTGGTTTCCATGGCAGCGGGAAATGGATTTTGCACTGAACTTGCGTTTGGCTGTGGAGTTTTGAGCGCCTTGAGTGAGGAGCTCCATGTTAGTTTAGTGTGGGTGCTCAACCTGCTTGATTCCATCCCACTGGGCTCAATGGGCATTGGACCGGAAGTGACCAAACAGGGTTTCCTAGATAACTGGTTGCACAGCTGATGGTATGTGAAGTTCATGAGGCAGGTGGAGTTGTTTTGGCACTGGAAGAGCTGTGCTGCTGCTTCGGGCACTTACCATTCACCACCGCCCTGAGTTCCCTAGGTGTCATATCCACTTTCAGACATATGTGGTTTCAGAGCACTTGGTTTCCATGGCAGCGGGAAATGGCTTGGGCGCTGAACTTGTGTTTGGCTGTGGAGTTTTGAGCGCCTTGAGTGAGGAGCTCCTTGTGAGTTTAGTGTAGGTGCTCAACCTGCTTGATTCCATCCCACTGGGCTCAATGGGCATTGGACCGGAAGTGACCAAACAGGGTTTCCTAGATAGCTGCTAGCACAGCTGATGGTATGTGAAGTTCATGAGGCAGATGGAGTTGTTTTGGCACTGGAAGAGCTGTGCTGCTGCTTCGGGCAGTTGCCATTCACCACCGCCCTGAGTTCCCTAGGTGTCATAGCCACTTTCAGACATATGTGGTGCCAGAGCACTTGGTTTCCATGGCAGCGGGAAATGGCTTGGGCGCTGAACTTGTGTTTGGCTATGAAATTTTGAGTGCCTTGAGTTAGGAGCTCCTTGTGAGTTTAGTGTGGGTGCTCAACCTGCTTGATTCCATCCCACTGGGCTCAATGGGCATTGGACCGGAAGTGACCAAACAGGGTTTCCTAGATGGGTGCTATCACAGCTGATGGTATGTGAAGTTCATGAGGCAGGTGGAGTTGTTTTGGCACTGGAAGAGCTGTGCTGCTGCTTCGGGCAGTTGCCATTCACCACTGCCCTGAGCTCCCTAGGTGTCATATCCACTATCAGACATATGTGGTGCCAGAGCACTTGGTTTCCATGGCAGCGGGAAATGGCTTGGGCACTGAACTTGTGTTTGGCTGTGGAGTTTTGAGTGCGTTGAGTGAGGAACTCCATGTTAGTTTAGTGTGGGTGCTCCACCTGCTTGATTCCATCCCACTGGAAGAGCTCAATGTGCATTGGAGCGGAAGTGACCAAACAGGGTTTCCTAGATAGCTGCTAGCACAGCTGATGGTATGTGAAGTGAATGAGGCAGGTGGAGTTGTTTTGGCACTGGAAGAGCTGTGCTGCTACTTCGGGCAGTTGCCATTCACCACTGCCCTGAGTTCCCTAGGTGTCATATCTACTTTCAGACATATGTGGTGCCAGAGCACTTGGTTTCCATGGCAGCGGGAAATGGCTTTTGCGCTGAACTTGTGTTTGGCTATGAAATTTTGAGTGCCTTCAGTGAGGAGCTCCTTGTGAGTTTAGTGTGGGTGCTCAACCTGCTTGATTCCATCCCACTGGGCTCAATGGGCATTGGAGCGGAAGTGACCAAACAGGGTTTCCTAGATAGCTGCTAGCACAGCTGACGGTTTGTAAAGTTCATGAGGCAGGTGGAGTTCCTTTGGCACTGGAGGAGCTGTGCTGCTGCTTCAGGCATTTGCCATTCACCACTGCCCTGAGTTCCCTAGGTGTCATATACACTTTCAGACATATGTATTGGCAGAGCACTTGGTTTCCATGGCAGCGGGAAATGGCTTGGGTGCTGAACTTGTGTTTGGCTGTGGAGTTTTGAGTGCCTTGAGTGAGGAGCTCCATGTTACTTTAGTGTGGGTGCTCAACCTGCTTGATTCCATCCCACTGGGCTCAATGGGCATTGGACCGGAAGTGACCAAACAGGGTTTCCTAGATAGCTGCTAGCACAGCTGATGGTATGTGAAGTGAATGAGGCAGGTGGAGTTGTTTTGGCACTGGAAGAGCTGTGCTGCTGCTTCAGGCAGTTGACATTCCCCAGCGCCCTGAGTTCCCTAGGTGTCATATCCACTTTCAGACATATGTGGTGCCAGAGCACTTGGTTTCCATGGCAGCGGGAAATGGCTTGGGCGCTGAACTTGTGTTTGGCTGTGGAGTTTTGAGAGCCTTGAGTGAGGAGCTCCATGTTAGTTTAGTGTGGGTGCTCAACCTACTTGATTCCATCCCACTGGGCTCAATGGGCATTGGACCGGAAGTGACCAAACAGGCTTTCCTAGATAGCTGCTAGCACAGCTGATGGTATGTGAAGTGAATGAGGCAGGTGGAGTTGTTTTGGCACTGGAAGAGCTGTGCTGCTGCTTCGGGCAGTTGCCATTCACCACTGCCCTGAGTTCCCTAGGTGTCATATGCACTTTCAGACATATGTGGTGCCAGAGCACTTGGTTTCCATGGCAGCGGGAAATGGCTTGGGTGCTGAACTTGTGTTTGGCTGTGGAGTTTTGAGCGCCTTGAGTGAGGAGCTCCTTGTGAGTTTAGTGTGGGTGCTCAACCTGCTTGATTCCATCCCACTGGGCTCAATGGGCATTGGACCGGAAGTGACCAAACAGGGTTTCTTAGAACGCTGCTAGCACAGCTGATGGTATGTGAAGTGAATGAGGCAGGTGGAGTTGTTTTGGCACTGGAAGAGCTGTGCTGCTCCTTCGGGCAGTTGCCATTCCCCAGCGCCCTGAGTTCCCTAGGTGTCATATCCACTTTCAGACATATGTGGTGCCAGAGCACTTGGTTTCCATGGCAGCGGGAAATGGCTTGGGCGCTGAACTTGTGCTTGGCTGTGGAGTTTTGAGTGACTTGAGTGAGGAGCTCCATGTTAGTTTAGTGTGGGTGCTCAACCTGCTTGATTCCATCCCACTGGGCTCAATTGGCATTGGACCGGAAGTGACCAAACAGGGTTTCCTAGATAGCTGCTAGCACAGCTGATGGTATGTGAAGTTCATGAGGCAGGTGGAGTTGTTTTGGCACTGGAAGAGCTGTGCTGCTGCTTCGGGCACTTGCCATTCACCACCTCCCTGAGTTCCCTAGGTGTCATAGCCACTTTCAGACATATGTGGTGCCAGAGCACTTGGTTTCCATGACAGCGGGAAATGGCTTGCGCAACAAACTTGTGTTTGGCTGTGGAGTTTTGAGCGCCTTGAGTGAGGAGCTCCATGTTAGTTTAGTGTGGGTGCTCAACCTGCTTTATTCCATCACACTGGGCTCAATGGGCATTGGACCAGAAGTGACCAAACAGGGTTTCCTAGATAGCTGCTAGCACAGCTGATGGTATGTGAAGTGAATGAGGCAGGTGGAGTTGTTTTGGCACTGGAAGAGCTGTGCTGCTGCTTCAGGCAGTTGCCATTCACCACCGCGTCTCTGAGTTCCCTAGGTGTCTTAGAACTTTCAGACATATGTGGTGCCAGAGCACTTGGTTTCCATGGCAGCGGGAAATGGCTTGGGCGCTGAACTTGTGCTTGGCTGTGGAGTTTTGAGCACCTTGAGTGAGGAGCTCCATGTTAGTTTAGTGTGGGTGCTCAACCTGCTTGATTCCATCCCACTGGGCTCAATGGGCATTGGACCGGAAGTGACCAAACAGGGTTTCCTAGATAGCTGCTAGCACAGCTGATGGTATGTGAAGTGAATGAGGCAGGTGGAGTTGTTTTGGCACTGGAAGAGCTGTGCTGCTGCTTCAGGCAGTTGACATTCCCCAGCGCCCTGAGTTCCCTAGGTGTCATATCCACTTTCAGACATATGTGGTGCCAGAGCACTTGGTTTCCATGGCAGCGGGAAATGGCTTGGGCGCTGAACTTGTGTTTGGTGGTGGAGTTTTGAGAGCCTTGAGTGAGGAGCTCCATGTTAGTTTAGTGTGGGTGCTCAACCTACTTGATTCCATCCCACTGGGCTCAATGGGCATTGGACCGGAAGTGACCAAACAGGCTTTCCTAGATAGCTGCTAGCACAGCTGATGGTATGTGAAGTGAATGAGGCAGGTGGAGTTGTTTTGGCACTGGAAGAGCTGTGCTGCTGCTTCGGGCAGTTGCCATTCACCACTGCCCTGAGTTCCCTAGGTGTCATATCCACTTTCAGACATATGTATTGGCAGAGCACTTGGTTTCCATGGCAGCGGGAAATGGCTTGGGTGCTGAACTTGTGTTTGGCTGTGGAGTTTTGAGCGCCTTGAGTGAGGAGCTCCTTGTGAGTTTAGTGTGGGTGCTCAACCTGCTTGATTCCATCCCACTGGGCTCAATGGGCATTGGACCGGAAGTGACCAAACAGGGTTTCTTAGAACGCTGCTAGCACAGCTGATGGTATGTGAAGTGAATGAGGCAGGTGGAGTTGTTTTGGCACTGGAAGAGCTGTGCTGCTCCTTCGGGCAGTTGCCATTCACCACCGCCCTGAGTTCCCTAGGTGTCATATCCACTTTCAGACATATGTGGTGCCAGAGCACTTGGTTTCCATGGCAGCGGGAAATGGCTTGGGCGCTGAACTTGTGCTTGGCTGTGGAGTTTTGAGTGACTTGAGTGAGGAGCTCCATGTTAGTTTAGTGTGGGTGCTCAACCTGCTTGATTCCATCCCACTGGGCTCAATTGGCATTGGACCGGAAGTGACCAAACAGGGTTTCCTAGATAGCTGCTAGCACAGCTGATGGTATGTGAAGTTCATGAGGCAGGTGGAGTTGTTTTGGCACTGGAAGAGCTGTGCTGCTGCTTCGGGCACTTGCCATTCACCACCGCCCTGAGTTCCCTAGGTGTCATATGCACTTTCAGACATATGTATTGGCAGAGCACTTGGTTTCCATGGCAGCGGGAAATGGCTTGGGTGCTGAACTTGTGTTTGGCTGTGGAGTTTTGAGCGCCTTGAGTGAGGAGCTCCTTGTGAGTTTAGTGTGGGTGCTCAACCTGCTTGATTCCATCCCACTGGGCTCAATGGGCATTGGACCGGAAGTGACCAAACAGGGTTTCTTAGAACGCTGCTAGCACAGCTGATGGTATGTGAAGTGAATGAGGCAGGTGGAGTTGTTTTGGCACTGGAAGAGCTGTGCTGCTCCTTCGGGCAGTTGCCATTCACCACCGCCCTGAGTTCCCTAGGTGTCATATCCACTTTCAGACATATGTGGTGCCAGAGCACTTGGTTTCCATGGCAGCGGGAAATGGCTTGGGCGCTGAACTTGTGCTTGGCTGTGGAGATTTGAGTGACTTGAGTGAGGAGCTCCATGTTAGTTTAGTGTGGGTGCTCAACCTGCTTGATTCCATCCCACTGGGCTCAATTGGCATTGGACCGGAAGTGACCAAACAGGGTTTCCTAGATAGCTGCTAGCACAGCTGATGGTATGTGAAGTTCATGAGGCAGGTGGAGTTGTTTTGGCACTGGAAGAGCTGTGCTGCTGCTTCGGGCACTTGCCATTCACCACCGCCCTGAGTTCCCTAGGTGTCATAGCCACTTTCAGACATATGTGGTGCCAGAGCACTTGGTTTCCATGACAGCGGGAAATGGCTTGCGCAACAAACTTGTGTTTGGCTGTGGAGTTTTGAGCGCCTTGAGTGAGGAGCTCCATGTTAGTTTAGTGTGGGTGCTCAACCTGCTTTATTCCATCACACTGGGCTCAATGGGCATTGGACCAGAAGTGACCAAACAGGGTTTCCTAGATAGCTGCTAGCACAGCTGATGGTATGTGAAGTGAATGAGGCAGGTGGAGTTGTTTTGGCACTGGAAGAGCTGTGCTGCTGCTTCAGGCAGTTGCCATTCACCACCGCGTCTCTGAGTTCCCTAGGTGTCTTAGAACTTTCAGACATATGTGGTGCCAGAGCACTTGGTTTCCATGGCAGCGGGAAATGGCTTGGGCGCTGAACTTGTGCTTGGCTGTGGAGTTTTGAGCACCTTGAGTGAGGAGCTCCATGTTAGTTTAGTGTGGGTGCTCAACCTGCTTGATTCCATCCCACTGGGCTCAATGGGCATTGGACCGGAAGTGACCAAACAGGGTTTCCTAGATAGCTGCTAGCACAGCTGATGGTATGTGAAGTGAATGAGGCAGGTGGAGTTGTTTTGGCACTGGAAGAGCTGTGCTGCTGCTTCAGGCAGTTGACATTCCCCAGCGCCCTGAGTTCCCTAGGTGTCATATCCACTTTCAGACATATGTGGTGCCAGAGCACTTGGTTTCCATGGCAGCGGGAAATGGCTTGGGCGCTGAACTTGTGTTTGGCTGTGGAGTTTTGAGAGCCTTGAGTGAGGAGCTCCATGTTAGTTTAGTGTGGGTGCTCAACCTACTTGATTCCATCCCACTGGGCTCAATGGGCATTGGACCGGAAGTGACCAAACAGGCTTTCCTAGATAGCTGCTAGCACAGCTGATGGTATGTGAAGTGAATGAGGCAGGTGGAGTTGTTTTGGCACTGGAAGAGCTGTGCTGCTGCTTCGGGCAGTTGCCATTCACCACTGCCCTGAGTTCCCTAGGTGTCATATCCACTTTCAGACATATGTATTGGCAGAGCACTTGGTTTCCATGGCAGCGGGAAATGGCTTGGGTGCTGAACTTGTGTTTGGCTGTGGAGTTTTGAGCGCCTTGAGTGAGGAGCTCCTTGTGAGTTTAGTGTGGGTGCTCAACCTGCTTGATTCCATCCCACTGGGCTCAATGGGCATTGGACCGGAAGTGACCAAACAGGGTTTCTTAGAACGCTGCTAGCACAGCTGATGGTATGTGAAGTGAATGAGGCAGGTGGAGTTGTTTTGGCACTGGAAGAGCTGTGCTGCTCCTTCGGGCAGTTGCCATTCACCACCGCCCTGAGTTCCCTAGGTGTCATATCCACTTTCAGACATATGTGGTGCCAGAGCACTTGGTTTCCATGGCAGCGGGAAATGGCTTGGGCGCTGAACTTGTGCTTGGCTGTGGAGTTTTGAGTGACTTGAGTGAGGAGCTCCATGTTAGTTTAGTGTGGGTGCTCAACCTGCTTGATTCCATCCCACTGGGCTCAATTGGCATTGGACCGGAAGTGACCAAACAGGGTTTCCTAGATAGCTGCTAGCACAGCTGATGGTATGTGAAGTTCATGAGGCAGGTGGAGTTGTTTTGGCACTGGAAGAGCTGTGCTGCTGCTTCGGGCACTTGCCATTCACCACCGCCCTGAGTTCCCTAGGTGTCATAGCCACTTTCAGACATATGTGGTGCCAGAGCACTTGGTTTCCATGACAGCGGGAAATGGCTTGCGCAACAAACTTGTGTTTGGCTGTGGAGTTTTGAGCGCCTTGAGTGAGGAGCTCCATGTTAGTTTAGTGTGGGTGCTCAACCTGCTTTATTCCATCACACTGGGCTCAATGGGCATTGGACCAGAAGTGACCAAACAGGGTTTCCTAGATAGCTGCTAGCACAGCTGATGGTATGTGAAGTGAATGAGGCAGGTGGAGTTGTTTTGGCACTGGAAGAGCTGTGCTGCTGCTTCGGGCAGTTGCCATTCACCATGGCCCTGAGTTCCCTAGGTGTCATATCCACTTTCAGACATATGTGGTGCCAGAGCACTTGGTTTCCATGGCAGTGGGAAATGGCTTGGGCGCTGAACTTGTGTTTGGCTGTGGAGTTTTGAGCGCCTTGAGTGAGGAGCTCCATGTTAGTTTAGTGTGGGTGCTCAACCTGCTTGATTCCATCCCACTGGGCTCAATGGGCATTGGAGCGGAAGTGACCAAACAGGGTTTCCTAGATAGCTGCTAGCACAGCTGACGGTTTGTCAAGTTCATGACGCATGGGGAATTTTTTGGCACTGGAGAAGCTGTGCTGCTGCTTCAGGCATTTGCCATTCACCACTGCCCTGAGTTCCCTAGGTGTCATATACACTTTGAGACATATGTGGTGCCAGAGCACTTGGTTTCCATGGCAGCGGGAAATGGCTTGGGCGCTGAACTTGTGTTTGGCTGTGGAGTTTTGAGTGCCTTGAGTGAGGAGCTCCATGTTAGTTTAGTGTGGGTGCTCAACCTGCTTGATTCCATCCCACTGGGCTCAATGGGCATTGGACCGGAAGTGACCAAACAGGGTTTCCTAGATAGCTGCTAGCACAGCTGATGGTATGTGAAGTTCATGAGGCAGGTGGAGTTGTTTTGGCACTGGAAGAGCTGTGCTGCTGCTTCAGGCAGTTGCCATTCACCAGCGCCCTGAGTTCCCTAGGTGTCATATCCACTTTCAGACATATGTGGTGCCAGAGCACTTGGTTTCCATGGCAGCGGGAAATGGCTTGGGCGCTGAACTTGTGTTTGGCTGTGGAGTTTTGAGCGCCTTGTGTGATGAGCTCCATGTTAGTTTAGTGTGGGTGCTCAACCTGCTTGATTCCATCCCACTGGGCTCAATGGGCATTGGAGCGGAAGTGACCAAACAGGGTTTCCTAGATAGCTGCTAGCACAGCTGATGGTATGTGAAGTTCATGAGGCAGGTGGAGTTGTTTTGTCACTGGAAGAGCTGTGCTGCTGCTTCAGGCAGTTGCCATTCACCAGCGCCCTGAGTTCCCTAGGTGTCATATCCACTTTCAGACATATGTGGTGCCAGAGCACTTGGTTTCCATGACAGCGGGAAATGGCTTGGGCGCTGAACTTGTGTTTGGCTGTGGAGTTTTGAGCGCCTTGAGTGAGGAGCTCCATGTTAGTTAGTGAGGGTGCTCAACCTGCTTGATTCCATCCCACTGGGCTCAATGGGCATTGGACCGGAAGTGACCAAACAGGGTTTATTAGATAGCTGCTAGCACAGCTGATGGTATGTGAAGTGAATGAGGCAGGTGGAGTTGTTTTGGCACTGGAAGAGCTGTGCTACTACTTCAGGCTGTTGCCATTCACCACCGCGTCTCTGAGTTCCCTAGGTGTCTTAGCACTTTCAGACATATGTGGTGCCAGAGCACTTGGTTTCCATGGCAGCGGGAAATGGCTTGGGCGCTGAACTTGTGCTTGGCTGTGGAGTTTTGAGTGCCTTGAGTGAGGAGCTCCATGTTAGTTTAGTGTGGGTGCTCAACCTGCTTGATTCCATCCCACTGGGCTCAATGGTCATTGGACCGGAAGTGACCAAACAGGGTTTCCTAGATAGCTGCTAGCACAGCTGACGGTTTGTAAAGTTCATGACGCATGGGGAATTTTTTGGCACTGGAGGAGCTGTGCTGCTGCTTCAGGCATTTGCCATTCACCACTGCCCTGAGTTCCCTAGGTGTCATATACACTTTCAGACATATGTGGTGCCAGAGCACTTGGTTTCCATGGCAGCGGGAAATGGCTTGGGCGCTGAACTTGTGTTTGGCTGTGGAGTTTTAAGCGCCTTGAGTGAGGAGCTCCATGTTAGTTTAGTGTGGGTGCTCAACCTGCTTGATTCCATCCCACTGGGCTCAATGGGCATTGGACCGGAAGTGACCAAACAGGGTTTCCTAGATAGCTGCTAGCACAGCTGATGGTATGTGAAGTGAATGAGGCAGGTGGAGTTGTTTTGGCACTGGAAGAGCTGTGCTGCTGCTTCAGGCAGTTGACATTCCCCAGCGCCCTGAGTTCCCTAGGTGTCATATCCACTTTCAGACATATGTGGTGCCAGAGCACTTGGTTTCCATGGCAGCGGGAAATGGCTTGGGCGCTGAACTTGTGTTTGGCTGTGGAGTTTTGAGAGCCTTGAGTGAGGAGCTCCATGTTAGTTTAGTGTGGGTGCTCAACCTACTTGATTCCATCCCACTGGGCTCAATGGGCATTGGACCGGAAGTGACCAAACAGGCTTTCCTAGATAGCTGCTAGCACAGCTGATGGTATGTGAAGTGAATGAGGCAGGTGGAGTTGTTTTGGCACTGGAAGAGCTGTGCTGCTGCTTCGGGCAGTTGCCATTCACCACTGCCCTGAGTTCCCTAGGTGTCATATGCACTTTCAGACATATGTATTGGCAGAGCACTTGGTTTCCATGGCAGCGGGAAATGGCTTGGGTGCTGAACTTGTGTTTGGCTGTGGAGTTTTGAGCGCCTTGAGTGAGGAGCTCCTTGTGAGTTTAGTGTGGGTGCTCAACCTGCTTGATTCCATCCCACTGGGCTCAATGGGCATTGGACCGGAAGTGACCAAACAGGGTTTCTTAGAACGCTGCTAGCACAGCTGATGGTATGTGAAGTGAATGAGGCAGGTGGAGTTGTTTTGGCACTGGAAGAGCTGTGCTGCTCCTTCGGGCAGTTGCCATTCACCACCGCCCTGAGTTCCCTAGGTGTCATATCCACTTTCAGACATATGTGGTGCCAGAGCACTTGGTTTCCATGGCAGCGGGAAATGGCTTGGGCGCTGAACTTGTGCTTGGCTGTGGAGTTTTGAGTGACTTGAGTGAGGAGCTCCATGTTAGTTTAGTGTGGGTGCTCAACCTGCTTGATTCCATCCCACTGGGCTCAATTGGCATTGGACCGGAAGTGACCAAACAGGGTTTCCTAGATAGCTGCTAGCACAGCTGATGGTATGTGAAGTTCATGAGGCAGGTGGAGTTGTTTTGGCACTGGAAGAGCTGTGCTGCTGCTTCGGGCACTTGCCATTCACCACCGCCCTGAGTTCCCTAGGTGTCATAGCCACTTTCAGACATATGTGGTGCCAGAGCACTTGGTTTCCATGACAGCGGGAAATGGCTTGCGCAACAAACTTGTGTTTGGCTGTGGAGTTTTGAGTGCCTTGAGTGAGGAGCTCCATGTTAGTTTAGTGTGGGTGCTCAACCTGCTTTATTCCATCACACTGGGCTCAATGGGCATTGGACCAGAAGTGACCAAACAGGGTTTCCTAGATAGCTGCTAGCACAGCTGATGGTATGTGAAGTGAATGAGGCAGGTGGAGTTGTTTTGGCACTGGAAGAGCTGTGCTGCTGCTTCAGGCAGTTGCCATTCACTACCGCGTCTCTGAGTTCCCTAGGTGTCTTAGAACTTTCAGACATATGTGGTGCCAGAGCACTTGGTTTCCATGGCAGCGGGAAATGGCTTGGGCGCTGAACTTGTGCTTGGCTGTGGAGTTTTGAGCACCTTGAGTGAGGAGCTCCATGTTAGTTTAGTGTGGGTGCTCAACCTGCTTGATTCCATCCCACTGGGCTCAATGGGCATTGGACCGGAAGTGACCAAACAGGGTTTCCTAGATAGCTGCTAGCACAGCTGATGGTATGTGAAGTGAATGAGGCAGGTGGAGTTGTTTTGGCACTGGAAGAGCTGTGCTGCTGCTTCAGGCAGTTGACATTCCCCAGCGCCCTGAGTTCCCTAGGTGTCATATCCACTTTCAGACATATGTGGTGCCAGAGCACTTGGTTTCCATGGCAGCGGGAAATGGCTTGGGCGCTGAACTTGTGTTTGGCTGTGGAGTTTTGAGAGCCTTGAGTGAGGAGCTCCATGTTAGTTTAGTGTGGGTGCTCAACCTACTTGATTCCATCCCACTGGGCTCAATGGGCATTGGACCGGAAGTGACCAAACAGGCTTTCCTAGATAGCTGCTAGCACAGCTGATGGTATGTGAAGTGAATGAGGCAGGTGGAGTTGTTTTGGCACTGGAAGAGCTGTGCTGCTGCTTCGGGCAGTTGCCATTCACCACTGCCCTGAGTTCCCTAGGTGTCATATCCACTTTCAGACATATGTATTGGCAGAGCACTTGGTTTCCATGGCAGCGGGAAATGGCTTGGGTGCTGAACTTGTGTTTGGCTGTGGAGTTTTGAGCGCCTTGAGTGAGGAGCTCCTTGTGAGTTTAGTGTGGGTGCTCAACCTGCTTGATTCCATCCCACTGGGCTCAATGGGCATTGGACCGGAAGTGACCAAACAGGGTTTCTTAGAACGCTGCTAGCACAGCTGATGGTATGTGAAGTGAATGAGGCAGGTGGAGTTGTTTCGGCACTGGAAGAGCTGTGCTGCTCCTTCGGGCAGTTGCCATTCACCACCGCCCTGAGTTCCCTAGGTGTCATATCCACTTTCAGACATATGTGGTGCCAGAGCACTTGGTTTCCATGGCAGCGGGAAATGGCTTGGGCGCTGAACTTGTGCTTGGCTGTGGAGTTTTGAGTGACTTGAGTGAGGAGCTCCATGTTAGTTTAGTGTGGGTGCTCAACCTGCTTGATTCCATCCCACTGGGCTCAATTGGCATTGGACCGGAAGTGACCAAACAGGGTTTCCTAGAAAGCTGCTAGCACAGCTGATGGTATGTGAAGTTCATGAGGCAGGTGGAGTTGTTTTGGCACTGGAAGAGCTGTGCTGCTGCTTCGGGCACTTGCCATTCACCACCGCCCTGAGTTCCCTAGGTGTCATAGCCACTTTCAGACATATGTGGTGCCAGAGCACTTGGTTTCCATGACAGCGGGAAATGGCTTGCGCAACAAACTTGTGTTTGGCTGTGGAGTTTTGAGCGCCTTGAGTGAGGAGCTCCATGTTAGTTTAGTGTGGGTGCTCAACCTGCTTGATTCCATCCCACTGGGCTCAATGGGCATTGGAGCGGAAGTGACCAAACAGGGTTTCCTAGATAGCTGCTAGCACAGCTGATGGTATGTGAAGTGAATGAGGCAGGTGGAGTTGTTTTGGCACTGGAAGAGCTGTGCTGCTGCTTCAGGCAGTTGCCATTCACCACCGCGTCTCTGAGTTCCCTAGGTGTCTTAGAACTTTCAGACATATGTGGTGCCAGAGCACTTGGTTTCCATGGCAGCGGGAAATGGCTTGGGCGCTGAACTTGTGCTTGGCTGTGGAGTTTTGAGTGACTTGAGTGAGGAGCTCCATGTTAGTTTAGTGTGGGTGCTCAACCTGCTTGATTCCATCCCACTGGGCTCAATGGGCATTGGACCGGAAGTGACCAAACAGGGTTTCCTAGATAGCTGCTAGCACAGCTGATGGTATGTGAAGTGAATGAGGCAGGTGGAGTTGTTTTGGCACTGGAAGAGCTGTGCTGCTGCTTCAGGCAGTTGACATTCCCCAGCGCCCTGAGTTCCCTAGGTGTCATATCCACTTTCAGACATATGTGGTGCCAGAGCACTTGGTTTCCATGGCAGCGGGAAATGGCTTGGGCGCTGAACTTGTGTTTGGCTGTGGAGTTTTGAGAGCCTTGAGTGAGGAGCTCCATGTTAGTTTAGTGTGGGTGCTCAACCTACTTGATTCCATCCCACTGGGCTCAATGGGCATTGGACCGGAAGTGACCAAACAGGCTTTCTTAGAACGCTGCTAGCACAGCTGATGGTATGTGAAGTGAATGAGGCAGGTGGAGTTGTTTTGGCACTGGAAGAGCTGTGCTGCTGCTTCGGGCAGTTGCCATTCACCACTGCCCTGAGTTCCCTAGGTGTCATATCCACTTTCAGACATATGTATTGGCAGAGCACTTGGTTTCCATGGCAGCGGGAAATGGCTTGGGTGCTGAACTTGTGTTTGGCTGTGGAGTTTTGAGCGCCTTGAGTGAGGAGCTCCTTGTGAGTTTAGTGTGGGTGCTCAACCTGCTTGATTCCATCCCACTGGGCTCAATGGGCATTGGACCGGAAGTGACCAAACAGGGTTTCTTAGAACGCTGCTAGCACAGCTGATGGTATGTGAAGTGAATGAGGCAGGTGGAGTTGTTTTGGCACTGGAAGAGCTGTGCTGCTCCTTCGGGCAGTTGCCATTCACCACCGCCCTGAGTTCCCTAGGTGTCATATCCACTTTCAGACATATGTGGTGCCAGAGCACTTGGTTTCCATGGCAGCGGGAAATGGCTTGGGCGCTGAACTTGTGCTTGGCTGTGGAGTTTTGAGTGACTTGAGTGAGGAGCTCCATGTTATTTTAGTGTGGGTGCTCAACCTGCTTGATTCCATCCCACTGGGCTCAATTGGCATTGGACCGGAAGTGACCAAACAGGGTTTCCTAGATAGCTGCTAGCACAGCTGATGGTATGTGAAGTTCATGAGGCAGGTGGAGTTGTTTTGGCACTGGAAGAGCTGTGCTGCTGCTTCGGGCACTTGCCATTCACCACCGCCCTGAGTTCCCTAGGTGTCATAGCCACTTTCAGACATATGTGGTGCCAGAGCACTTGGTTTCCATGACAGCGGGAAATGGCTTGCGCAACAAACTTGTGTTTGGCTGTGGAGTTTTGAGCGCCTTGAGTGAGGAGCTCCATGTTAGTTTAGTGTGGGTGCTCAACCTGCTTTATTCCATCACACTGGGCTCAATGGGCATTGGACCAGAAGTGACCAAACAGGGTTTCCTAGATAGCTGCTAGCACAGCTGATGGTATGTGAAGTGAATGAGGCAGGTGGAGTTGTTTTGGCACTGGAAGAGCTGTGCTGCTGCTTCAGGCAGTTGCCATTCACCACCGCGTCTCTGAGTTCCCTAGGTGTCTTAGAACTTTCAGACATATGTGGTGCCAGAGCACTTGGTTTCCATGGCAGCGGGAAATGGCTTGGGCGCTGAACTTGTGCTTGGCTGTGGAGTTTTGAGTGACTTGAGTGAGGAGCTCCATGTTAGTTTAGTGTGGGTGCTCAACCTGCTTGATTCCATCCCACTGGGCTCAATGGGCATTGGACCGGAAGTGACCAAACAGGGTTTCCTAGATAGCTGCTGGAACAGCTGATGGTATGTGAAGTTCATGAGGCAGGTGGAGTTGTTTTGGCACTGGAAGAGCTGTGCTGCTGCTTCGGGCAGTTGCCATTCACCACCGCCCTGAGTTCCCTAGGTGTCATAGCCAGTTTCAGACATATGTGGTGCCAGAGCACTTGGTTTCCATGACAGCGGGAAATGGCTTGCGCAACAAACTTGTGTTTGGCTGTGGAGTTTTGAGCGCCTTGAGTGAGGAGCTCCATGTTAGTTTAGTGTGGGTGCTCAACCTGCTTGATTCCATCCCACTGGGCTCAAAGGGCATTGGACTGGAAGTGACCAAACAGGGTTTCCTAGAAAGCTGCTAGCACAGCTGATGGTATGTGAAGTTCATGAGGCAGGTGGAGTTGTTTTGGCACTGGAAGAGCTGTGCTGCTGCTTCAGGCAGTTGCCATTCACCTTTGCCCTGAGTTCCCTAGGTGTCATATCCACTTTCAGACATATGTGGTGCCAGAGCACTTGGTTTCCATGGCAGCGGGAAATGGCTTGGGCGCTGAACTTGTGTTTGGCTGTGGAGTTTTGAGCGCCTTGAGTGAGGAGCTCCATGTTAGTTTAGTGTGGGTGCTCAACCTGCTTGATTCCATCCCACTGGGCTCAATGGGCATTGGAGCGGAAGTGACCAAACAGGGTTTCCTAGATAGCTGCTAGCACAGCTGACGGTTTGTCAAGTTCATGACGCATGGGGAATTTTTTGGCACTGGAGAAGCTGTGCTGCTGCTTCAGGCATTTGCCATTCACCACTGCCCTGAGTTCCCTAGGTGTCATATACACTTTGAGACATATGTGGTGCCAGAGCACTTGGTTTCCATGGCAGCGGGAAATGGCTTGGGCGCTGAACTTGTGTTTGGCTGTGGAGTTTTGAGTGCCTTGAGTGAGGAGCTCCATGTTAGTTTAGTGTGGGTGCTCAACCTGCTTGATTCCATCCCACTGGGCTCAATGGGCATTGGACCGGAAGTGACCAAACAGGGTTTCCTAGATAGCTGCTAGCACAGCTGATGGTATGTGAAGTTCATGAGGCAGGTGGAGTTGTTTTGTCACTGGAAGAGCTGTGCTGCTGCTTCAGGCAGTTGCCATTCACCAGCGCCCTGAGTTCCCTAGGTGTCATATCCACTTTCAGACATATGTGGTGCCAGAGCACTTGGTTTCCATGACAGCAGGAAATGGCTTGGGCGCTGAACTTGTGTTTGGCTGTGGAGTTTTGAGCGCCTTGAGTGAGGAGCTCCATGTTAGTTTAGTGTGGGTGCTCAACCTGCTTGATTCCATCCCACTGGGCTCAATGGGCATTGGACCGGAAGTGACCAAACAGGGTTTCCTAGATAGCTGCTAGCACAGCTGATGGTATGTGAAGTGAATGAGGCAGGTGGAGTTGTTTTGGCACTGGAAGAGCTGTGCTGCTGCTTCGGGCAGTTGCCATTCACCACCGCCCTGAGTTCCCTAGGTGTCATATCCACTTTCAGACATATGTGGTGCCAGAGCACTTGGTTTCCATGACAGCGGGAAATGGCTTGGGCGCTGAACTTGTGTTTGGCTGTGGAGTTTTGAGAGCCTTGAGTGAGGAGCTCCATGTTAGTTTAGTGTGGGTGCTCAACCTGCTTGATTCCATCCCACTGGGCTCAATGGGCATTGGAGCGGAAGTGACCAAACAGGGTTTCCTAGATAGCTGCTAGCACAGCTGATGGTATGTTAAGTTCATGAGGCAGGTGGAGTTGTTTTGGCACTGGAAGAGCTGTGCTGCTGCTTCAGGCAGTTGCCATTCACCACCGCGTCTCTGAGTTCCCTAGGTGTCTTAGCACTTTCAGACATATGTGGTGCCAGAGCACTTGGTTTCCATGGCAGTGGGAAATGGCTTGGGCGCTGAACTTGTGCTTGGCTGTGGAGTTTTGAGTGCCTTGAGTTAGGAGCTCCATGTTAGTTTAGTGTGGGTGCTCAACCTGCTTGATTCCATCCCACTGGGCTCAATGGGCATTGGACCGGAAGTGACAAAACAGGGTTTCCTAGATAGCTGCTAGCACAGCTGATGGTATGTGAAGTTCATGAGGCAGGTGGAGTTGTTTTGGCACTGGAAGAGCTGTGCTGCTGCTTCGGGCAGTTGCCATTCACCACCGCCCTGAGTTCCCTAGGTATCATAGCCACTTTCAGACATATGTGGTGCCAGAGCACTTGGTTTCCATGACAGCGGGAAATGGCTTGCGCAACAAACTTGTGTTTGGCTGTGGAGTTTTGAGCGCCTTGAGTGAGGAGCTCCATGTTAGTTTAGTGTGGGTGCTCAACCTGCTTGATTCCATCCCACTGGGCTCAATGGGCATTGGACCGGAAGTGACCAAACAGGGTTTCCTAGATAGCTGCCAGCACAGCTGATGGTATGTGAAGTGAATGAGGCAGGTGGAGTTGTTTTGGCACTGGAAGAGCTGTGCTGCTACTTCGGGCAGTTGCCATTCACCACCGCCCTGAGTTCCCTAGGTGTCATATCCACTTTCAGACATATGTGGTGCCAGAGCACTTGGTTTCCATGGCAGCGGGAAATGGCTTGGGCGCTGAACTTGTGTTTGGCTGTGGAGTTTTGAGTGCCTTGAGTGAGGAGCTCCATGTTAGTTTAGTGTGGGTGCTCAACCTGCTTGATTCCATCCCACTGGGCTCAATGGGCATTGGACCGGAAGTGACCAAACAGGGTTTCCTAGATAGCTGCTAGCACAGCTGATGGTATGTGAAGTGAATGAGGCAGGTGGAGTTGTTTTGGCACTGGAAGAGCTGTGCTGCTACTTCAGGCAGTTGCCATTCACCAGCGCCCTGAGTTCCCTAGGTGTCATATCCACTTTCAGACATATGTGGTGCCAGAGCACTTGGTTTCCATGGCAGCGGGAAATGGTTTGGGCGCTGAACTTGTGTTTGGCTGTGGAGTTTTGAGCGCCTTGAGTGAGGAGCTCCATGTTAGTTTAGTGTGGGTGCTCAACCTGCTTGATTCCATCCCACTGGGCTCAATGGGCATTGGAGCGGAAGTGACCAAACAGGGTTTCCTAGATAGCTGCTAGCACAGCTGATGGTATGTGAAGTGAATGAGGCAGGTGGAGTTGTTTTGGCACTGGAAGAGCTGTGCTGCTGCTTCGGGCAGTTGCCATTCACCACGGCCCTGAGTTCCCTAGGTGTCATATCCACTTTCAGACATATGTGGTGCCAGAGCACTTGGTTTCCATGGCAGTGGGAAATGGCTTGGGCGCTGAACTTGTGTTTGGCTGTGGAGTTTTGAGCGCCTTGAGTGAGGAGCTCCATGTTAGTTTAGTGTGGGTGCTCAACCTGCTTGATTCCATCCCACTGGGCTCAATGGGCATTGGACCGGAAGTGACCAAACAGGGTTTCCTAGATAGCTGCTAGCACAGCTGATGGTATGTGAAGTGAATGAGGCAGGTGGAGTTGTTTTGTCACTGGAAGAGCTGTGCTGCTACTTCGGGCAGTTGCCATTCACCACGGCCCTGAGTTCCCTAGGTGTCATAGCCACTTTCAGACATATGTGGTGCCAGAGCACTTGGTTTCCATGGCAGTGAGAAATGGCTTGGGCGCTGAACTTGTGTTTGGCTGTGGAGTTTTGAGCGCCTTGAGTGAGGAGCTCCATGTTAGTTTAGTGTGGGTGCTCCACCTGCTTGATTCCATCCCACTGGGCTCAATGGGCATTGGACCACAAGTGACCAAACAGGGTTTCCTAGATAGCTGCTAGCACAGCTGATGGTATGTGAAGTGAATGAGGCAGGTGGAGTTGTTTTGGCACTGGAAGAGCTGTGCTGCTACTTCGGGCAGTTGCCATTCACCAGCGCCCTGAGTTCCCTAGGTGTCATATCCACTTTCAGACATATGTGGTGCCAGAGCACTTGGTTTCCATGGCAGCGGGAAATGGCTTGGGCGCTGAACTTGTGTTTGGCTGTGGAGTTTTGAGTGCCTTGAGTGAGGAGCTCCATGTTAGTTTAGTGTGGGTGCTCAACCTGCTTGATTCCATCCCACTGGGCTCAAAGGGCATTGGACTGGTAGTGACCAAACAGGGTTTCCTAGATAGCTGCTAGCACAGCTGATGGTATGTGAAGTTCATGAGGCAGGTGGAGTTGTTTTGGCACTGGAAGAGCTGTGCTGCTGCTTCAGGCAGTTGCCATTCGCCACCGCGTCTCTGAGTTCCCTAGGTGTCATATCCACTTTCAGACATATGTGGTGCCAGAGCACTTGGTTTCCATGGCAGCGGGAAATGGCTTGGGCGCTGAACTTGTGCTTGGCTGTGGAGTTTTGAGTGACTTGAGTGAGGAGCTCCATGTTAGTTTAGTGTGGGTGCTCAACCTACTTGATTCCATCCCACTGGGCTCAATGGGCATTGGACCGGAAGTGACCAAACAGGGTTTCCTAGATAGCTGCTAGCACAGCTGATGGTATGTGAAGTTCATGAGGCAGGTGGAGTTGTTTTGGCACTGGAAGAGCTGTGCTGCTGCTTCGGGCAGTTGCCATTCACCACCGCCCTGAGTTCCCTAGGTGTCATATCCACTTTCAGACATATGTGGTGCCAGAGCACTTGGTTTCCATGGCAGCGGGAAATGGCTTGTTAGCTGAACTTGTGTTTGGCTATGAAATTTTGAGTGCCTTGAGTTAGGAGCTCCTTGTGAGTTTAGTGTGGGTGCTCAACCTGCTTGATTCCATCCCACTGGGCTCAATGGGCATTGGACCGGAAGTGACCAAACAGGGTTTCCTAGATAGCTGCTAGCACAGCTGACGTTTTGTAAAGTTCATGACGCATGGGGAATTTTTTGGCACTGGAGAAGCTGTGCTGCTGCTTCAGGCATTTGCCATTCACCACTGCCCTGAGTTCCCTAGGTGTCATATACACTTTGAGACATATCTATTGGCAGAGCACTTGGTTTCCATGGCAGCGGGAAATGGCTTGGGTGCTGAACTTGTGTTTGGCTGTGGAGTTTTGAGTGCCTTGAGTGAGGAGCTCCATGTTAGTTTAGTGTGGGTGCTCAACCTGCTTGATTCCATCCCACTGGGCTCAATGGGCATTGGACCGGAAGTGACCAAACAGGGTTTCCTAGATAGCTGCTAGCACAGCTGATGGTATGTGAAGTTCATGAGGCAGGTGGAGTTGTTTTGTCACTGCAAGAGCTGTGCTGCTGCTTCAGGCAGTTGCCATTCACCAGCGCCCTGAGTTCCCTAGGTGTCATATCCACTTTCAGACATATGTGGTGCCAGAGCACTTGGTTTCCATGGCAGCGGGAAATGGCTTGGGCGCTGAACTTGTGTTTGGCTGTGGAGTTTTGAGCGCCTTGAGTGATGAGCTCCATGTGAGTTTAGTGTGGGTGCTCAACCTGCTTGATTTCATCCCACTGGGCTCAATGGGCATTGGACCGGAAGTGACCAAACAGGGTTTCCTAGATAGCTGCTAGCACAGCTGATGGTATGTGAAGTTCATGAGGCAGGTGGAGTTGTTTTGGCACTGGAAGAGCTGTGCTGCTACTTCGGGCAGTTGCCATTCACCACCGCCCTGAGTTCCCTAGGTGTCATATCCACTTTCAGACATATGTGGTGCCAGAGCACTTGGTTTCCATGGCAGCGGGAAATGGCTTGGGCGCTGAACTTGTGTTTGGCTGTGGAGTTTTGAGTGCCTTGAGTGAGGAGCTCCATGTTAGTTTAGTGTGGGTGCTCAACCTGCTTGATTCCATCCCACTGGGCTCAAAGGGCATTGGACCGGAAGTGACCAAACAGGGTTTCCTAGATAGCTGCTAGCACAGCTGATGGTATGTGAAGTTCATGAGGCAGGTGGAGTTGTTTTGGCACTGGAAGAGCTGTGCTGCTGCTTCGGGCAGTTGCCATTCACCACCGCCCTGAGTTCCCTAGGTGTCATATCCACTTTCAGACATATGTGGTGCCAGAGCACTTGGTTTCCATGGCAGTGGGAAATGGCTTGGGCGCTGAACTTGTGTTTGGCTGTGGAGTTTTGAGAGCCTTGAGTGAGGAGCTCCATGTTAGTTTAGTGTGGGTGCTCAACCTGCTTGATTCCATCCCACTGGGCTCAATGGGCATTGGACCGGAAGTGACCAAACAGGGTTTCCTAGATAGCTGCTAGCACAGCTGATGGTATGTGAAGTGAATGAGGCAGGTGGAGTTGTTTTGGCACTGGAATAGCTGTGCTGCTGCTTCGGGCAGTTGCCATTCACCACTGCCCTGAGTTCCCTAGGTGTCATAGCCACTTTCAGACATATGTGGTGCCAGAGCACTTGGTTTCCATGGCAGCGGGAAATGGCTTTTGCGCTGAACTTGAGTTTGGCTATGAAATTTTGAGTGCCTTGAGTTACGAGCTCCTTGTGAGTTTAGTGTGGGTGCTCAACCTGCTTGATTTCATCCCACTGGGCTCAATGGGCATTGGACCCGAAGTGACCAAACAGGGTTTCCTAGATAGCTGCTAGCACAGCTGACGGTTTGTAAAGTTCATGACGCATGGGGAATTTTTTGGCACTGGAGGAGCTGTGCTGCTGCTTCAGGCATTTGCCATTCACCACTGCTCTGAGTTCCCTAGGTGTCATATCCACTTTCAGACATATGTGGTGCCAGAGCACTTGGTTTCCATGGCAGCGGGAAATGGCTTGGGCGCTGAACTTGTGTTTGGCTGTGGAGTTTTGAGCGCCTTGAGTGATGAGCTCCATGTTAGTTTAGTGTGGGTGCTCAACCTACTTGATTCCATGCCACTGGGCTCAATGGGCATTGGACCGGAAGTGACCAAACAGGCTTTCCTAGATAGCTGCTAGCACAGCTGATGGTATGTGAAGTTCATGAGGCAGGTGGAGTTGTTTTGGCACTGGAAGAGCTGTGCTGCTGCTTCAGGCAGTTGCCATTCACCAGCGCCCTGAGTTCCCTAGGTGTCATATCCACTTTCAGACATATGTGGTGCCAGAGCACTTGGTTTCCATGACAGCGGGAAATGGCTTGCGCAACAAACTTGTGTTTGGCTGTGGAGTTTTGAGCGCCTTGAGTGAGGAGCTCCATGTTAGTTTAGTGTGGGTGCTCAACCTGCTTGATTCCATCCCACTGGGCTCAAAGGGCATTGGACCGGAAGTGACCAAACAGGGTTTCCTAGATAGCTGCTAGCACAGCTGATGGTATGTGAAGTTCATGAGGCAGGTGGAGTTGTTTTGGCACTGGAAGAGCTGTGCTGCTGCTTCGGGCAGTTGCCATTCACCACCGCCCTGATTTCCCTAGGTGTCATATCCACTTTCAGACATATGTGGTGCCAGAGCACTTGGTTTCCATGGCAGCGGGAAATGGCTTGGGCGCTGAACTTGTGTTTGGCTGTGGAGTTTTGAGCACCTTGAGTGAGGAGCTCCATGTTAGTTTAGTGTGGGTGCTCAACCTGCTTGATTCCATCCCACTGGGCTCAATGGGCATTGGACCGGAAGTGACCAAACAGGGTTTCCTAGATAGCTGCTAGCACAGCTGATGGTATGTGAAGTGAATGAGGCAGGTGGAGTTGTTTTGGCACTGGAAGAGCTGTGCTGCTGCTTCAGGCAGTTGCCATTCACCACCGCCCTGAGTTCCCTAGGTGTCATATCCACTTTCAGACATATGTGGTGCCAGAGCACTTGGTTTCCATGGCAGCGGGAAATGGTTTGGGCGCTGAACTTGTGTTTGGCTGTGGAGTTTTGAGCGCCTTGAGTGAGGAGCTCCATGTTAGTTTAGTGTGGGTGCTCAACCTGCTTGATTCCATCCCACTGGGCTCAATGGGCATTGGACCGAAAGTGACCAAACAGGCTTTCCTAGATAGCTGCTAGCACAGCTGATGGTATGTGAAGTTCATGAGGCAGGTGGAGTTGTTTTGGCACTGGAGGAGCTGTGCTGCTGCTTCAGGCATTTGCCATTCACCACTGCCCTGAGTTCCCTAGGTGTCATATCCACTTTCAGACGTATGTGGTGCCAGAGCACTTGGTTTCCATGGCAGCGGGAAATGGCTTGGGCGCTGAACTTGTGTTTGGCTGTGGAGTTTTGAGCGCCTTGAGTGAGGAGCTCCATGTTAGTTTAGTGAGGGTGCTCAACCTGCTTGATTCCATCCCACTGGGCTCAATGGGCATTGGACCGGAAGTGACCAAACAGGGTTTCCTAGATAGCTGCTAGCACAGCTGATGGTATGTGAAGTGAATGAGGCAGGTGGAGTTGTTTTGGCACTGGAAGAGCTGTGCTGCTGCTTCGGGCAGTTGCCATTCACCACCGCCCTGAGTTCCCTAGGTGTCATATCCACTTTCAGACATATGTGGTGCCAGAGCCCTTGGTTTCCATGGCAGCGGGAAATGGCTTGGGTGCTGAACTTGTGTTTGGCTGTGGAGTTTTGAGTGCCTTGAGTGAGGAGCTCCATGTTAGTTTAGTGTGGGTGCTCAACCTGCTTGATTCCATCCCACTGGGCTCAATGGGCATTGGACCGAAAGTGACCAAACAGGGTTTCCTAGATAGCTGCTAGCACAGCTGATGGTATGTGAAGTGAATGAGGCAGGTGGAGTTCTTTTGGCACTGGAAGAGCTGTGCTGCTGCTTCAGGCAGTAGCCATTCACCAGCGCCCTGAGTTCCCTAGGTGTCATATCCACTTTCAGACATATGTGGTGCCAGAGCACTTGGTTTCCATGGCAGCGGGAAATGGCTTGGGCGCTGAACTTGTGTTTGGCTGTGGAGTTTTGAGCGCCTTGAGTGAGGAGCTCCATGTTAGTTTAGTGTGGGTGCTCAACCTGCTTGATTCCATCCCACTGGGCTCAATGGGCATTGGACCGGAAGTGACCAAACAGGGTTTTTTAGATAGCTGCTAGCACAGCTGATGGTATGTGAAGTGAATGAGGCAGGTGGAGTTGTTTTGGCACTGGAAGAGCTGTGCTGCTGCTTCGGGCAGTTGCCATTCACCACCGCCCTGAGTTCCCTAGTTCTCATATCCACTTTCAGACATATGTGGTGCCAGAGCACTTGGTTTCCATGGCAGCGGGAAATGGCTTGTTCGCTGAACTTGTGTTTGGCTGTGGAGTTTTGAGTGCCTTGAGTGAGGAGCTCCATGTTAGTTTAGTGTGGGTGCTCAACCTGCTTGATTCCATCCTACTGGGCTCAATGGGCATTGGACTGGAAGTGACCAAACAGGGTTTCCTAGAAAGCTGCTAGCACAGCTGATGGTATGTGAAGTTGATGAGGCAGGTGGAGTTGTTTTGGCACTGGAAGAGCTGTGCTGCTGCTTCGGGCAGTTGCCATTCGCCAGCGCCCTGAGTTCCCTAGGTGTCATAGCCACTTTCAGACATATGTGGTGCCAGAGCACTTGGTTTCCATGACAGCGGGAAATGGCTTGCGCAACAAACTTGTGTTTGGCTGTGGAGTTTTGAGCGCCTTGAGTGAGGAGCTCCATGTTAGTTTAGTGTGGGTGCTCAACCTGCTTGATTCCATCCCACTGGGCTCAATGGGCATTGGACCACAAGTGACCAAACAGGGTTTCCTAGATAGCTGCTAGCACAGCTGATGGTATGTGAAGTGAATGAGGCAGGTGGAGTTGTTTTGGCACTGGAAGAGCTGTGCTGCTGCTTCGGGCAGTTGCCATTCGCCAGCGCCCTGAGTTCCCTAGGTGTCATATCCACTTTCAGACATATGTGGTGCCAGAGCACTTGGTTTCCATGGCAGCGGGAAATGGCTTGGGCACTGAACTTGTGTTTGGCTGTGGAGTTTTGAGAGCCTTGAGTGAGGAGCTCCATGTTAGTTTAGTGTGGGTGCTCAACCTGCTTGATTCCATCCCACTGGGCTCAAAGGGCATTGGACTGGTAGTGACCAAACAGGGTTTCCTAGAAAGCTGCTAGCACAGCTGATGGTATGTGAAGTTCATGAGGCAGGTGGAGTTGTTTTGGCACTGGAAGAGCTGTGCTGCTGCTTCAGGCAGTTGCCATTCGCCACCGCGTCTCTGAGTTCCCTAGGTGTCATATCCACTTTCAGACATATGTGGTGCCAGAGCACTTGGTTTCCATGGCAGCGGGAAATGGCTTGGGCGCTGAACTTGTGCTTGGCTGTGGAGTTTTGAGTGACTTGAGTGAGGAGCTCCATGTTAGTTTAGTGTGGGTGCTCAACCTACTTGATTCCATCCCACTGGGCTCAATGGGCATTGGACCGGAAGTGACCAAACAGGGTTTCCTAGATAGCTGCTAGCACAGCTGATGGTATGTGAAGTTCATGAGGCAGGTGGAGTTGTTTTGGCACTGGAAGAGCTGTGCTGCTGCTTCGGGCAGTTGCCATTCACCACCACCCTGAGTTCCCTAGGTGTCATATCCACTTTCAGACATATGTGGTGCCAGAGCACTTGGTTTCCATGGCAGCGGGAAATGGCTTGTTCGCTGAACTTGTGTTTGGCTATGAAATTTTGAGTGCCTTGAGTTAGGAGCTCCTTGTGAGTTTAGTGTGGGTGCTCAACCTGCTTGATTCCATCCCACTGGGCTCAATGGGCATTGCACCGGAAGTGACCAAACAGGGTTTCCTAGATAGCTGCTAGCACAGCTGACGGTTTGTAAAGTTCATGACGCATGGGGAATTTTTTGGCACTGGAGAAGCTGTGCTGCTGCTTCAGGCATTTGCCATTCACCACTGCCCTGAGTTCCCTAGGTGTCATATACACTTTGAGACATATGTATTGGCAGAGCACTTGGTTTCCATGGCAGCGGGAAATGGCTTGGGTGCTGAACTTGTGTTTGGCTGTGGAGTTTTGAGTGCCTTGAGTGAGGAGCTCCATGTTAGTTTAGTGTGGGTGCTCAACCTGCTTGATTCCATCCCACTGGGCTCAATGGGCATTGGACCGGAAGTGACCAAACAGGGTTTCCTAGATAGCTGCTAGCACAGCTGATGGTATGTGAAGTGAATGAGGCAGGTGGAGTTGTTTTGGCACTGGAAGAGCTGTGCTGCTGCTTCAGGCAGTTGCCATTCACCAGCGCCCTGAGTTCCCTAGGTGTCATATCCACTTTCAGACATATGTGGTGCCAGAGCACTTGGTTTCCATGGCAGCGGGAAATGGCTTGGGCGCTGAACTTGTGTTTGGCTGTGGAGTTTTGAGCGCCTTGAGTGATGAGCTCCATGTGAGTTTAGTGTGGGTGCTCAACCTGCTTGATTCCATCCCACTGGGCTCAATGGGCATTGGACCGGAAGTGACCAAACAGGGTTTCCTAGATAGCTGCTAGCACAGCTGATGGTATGTGAAGTGAATGAGGCAGGTGGAGTTGTTTTGGCACTGGAAGAGCTGTGCTACTACTTCAGGCAGTTGCCATTTACCACCGCGTCTCTGAGTTCCCTAGGTTTCTTAGCACTTTCAGACATATGTGGTGCCAGAGCACTTGGTTTCCATGGCAGCGGGAAATGGCTTGGGCACTGAACTTGTGTTTGGCTGTGGAGTTTTGAGTGCCTTGAGTGAGGAGCTCCATGTTAGTTTACTGTGGGTGCTCAACCTGCTTGATTTCATCCCACTGGGCTCAATGGGCATTGGACCGGAAGTGACCAAACAGGGTTTCCTAGATAGCTGCTAGCACAGCTGATGGTATGTGAAGTGAATGAGGCAGGTGGAGTTGTTTTGGCACTGGAAGAGCTGTGCTGCTGCTTCGGGCAGTTGCCATTCACCACTGCCCTGAGTTCCCTAGGTGTCATAGCCACTTTCAGACATATGTGGTGCCAGAGCACTTGGTTTCCATGGCAGCGGGAAATGGCTTTTGCGCTGAACTTGTGTTTGGCTATGAAATTTTGAGTGCCTTGAGTTACGAGCTCCTTGTGAGTTTAGTGTGGGTGCTCAACCTGCTTGATTCCATCCCACTGGGCTCAATGGGCATTGGACCCGAAGTGACCAAACAGGGTTTCCTAGATAGCTGCTAGCACAGCTGACGGTTTGTAAAGTTCATGACGCAGGTGGAATTGTTTTGGCACTGGAGAAGCTGTGCTGCTGCTTCAGGCAGTTGCCATTCACCACTGCTCTGAGTTCCCTAGGTGTCATATCCACTTTCAGACATATGTGGTGCCAGAGCACTTGGTTTCCATGGCAGCGGGAAATGGCTTGGGCGCTGAACTTGTGTTTGGCTGTGGAGTTTTGAGCGCCTTGAGTGATGAGCTCCATGTTAGTTTAGTGTGGGTGCTCAACCTACTTGATTCCATCCCACTGGGCTCAATGGGCATTGGACCGGAAGTGACCAAACAGGCTTTCCTAGATAGCTGCTAGCACAGCTGATGGTATGTGAAGTTCATGAGGCAGGTGGAGTTGTTTTGGCACTGGAAGAGCTGTGCTGCTGCTTCAGGCAGTTGCCATTCACCAGCGCCCTGAGTTCCCTAGGTGTCATATCCACTTTCAGACATATGTGGTGCCAGAGCACTTGGTTTCCATGACAGCGGGAAATGGCTTGCACAACAAACTTGTGTTTGGCTGTGGAGTTTTGAGCGCCTTGAGTGAGGAGCTCCATGTTAGTTTAGTGTGGGTGCTCAACCTGCTTGATTCCATCCCACTGGGCTCAAAGGGCATTGGACTGGAAGTGACCAAACAGGGTTTCCTAGATAGCTGCTAGCACAGCTGATGGTATGTGAAGTTCATGAGGCAGGTGGAGTTGTTTTGGCACTGGAAGAGCTGTGCTGCTGCTTCGGGCAGTTGCCATTCACCACCGCCCTGATTTCCCTAGGTGTCATATCCACTTTCAGACATATGTGGTGCCAGAGCACTTGGTTTCCATGGCAGCGGGAAATGGCTTGGGCGCTGAACTTGTGTTTGGCTGTGGAGTTTTGAGCACCTTGAGTGAGGAGCTCCATGTTAGTTTAGTGTGGGTGCTCAACCTGCTTGATTCCATCCCACTGGGCTCAATGGGCATTGGACCGGAAGTGACCAAACAGGGTTTCCTAGATAGCTGCTAGCACAGCTGATGGTATGTGAAGTGAATGAGGCAGGTGGAGTTGTTTTGGCACTGGAAGAGCTGTGCTGCTGCTTCAGGCAGTTGCCATTCACCACCGCCCTGAGTTCCCTAGGTGTCATATCCACTTTCAGACATATGTGGTGCCAGAGCACTTGGTTTCCATGGCAGCGGGAAATGGTTTGGGCGCTGAACTTGTGTTTGGCTGTGGAGTTTTGAGCGCCTTGAGTGAGGAGCTCCATGTTAGTTTAGTGTGGGTGCTCAACCTGCTTGATTCCATCCCACTGGGCTCAATGGGCATTGGACCAGAAGTGACCAAACAGGGTTTCTTAGATAGCTGCTAGCACAGCTGATGGTAGGTGAAGTTCATGAGGCAGGTGGAGTTGTTTTGGCACTGGAAGAGCTGTGCTGCTGCTTCGGGCAGTTGCCATTCACCACCGCCCTGAGTTCCCTAGGTGTCATATCCACTTTCAGACATATGTGGTGCCAGAGCACTTGGTTTCCATGGCAGCGGGAAATGGCTTGGGCGCTGAACTTGTGTTTGGCTGTGGAGTTTTGAGTGCCTTGAGTGAGGAGCTCCATGTTAGTTTAGTGTGGGTGCTCAACCTGCTTGATTCCATCCCACTGGGCTCAATGGGCATTGGACTGGAAGTGACCAAACAGGGTTTCCTAGAAAGCTGCTAGCACAGCTGATGGTATGTGAAGTTCATGAGGCAGGTGGAGTTGTTTTGGCACTGGAAGAGCTGTGCTGCTGCTTCAGGCAGTTGCCATTCGCCGCCGCGTCTCTGAGTTCCCTAGGTGTCATATCCACTTTCAGACATATGTGGTGCCAGAGCACTTGGTTTCCATGGCAGCGGGAAATGGCTTGGGCGCTGAACTTGTGTTTGGCTGTGGAGTTTTGAGAGCCTTGAGTGAGGAGCTCCATGTTAGTTTAGTGTGGGTGCTCAACCTGCTTGATTCCATCCCACTGGGCTCAATGGGCATTGGACCGGAAGTGACCAAACAGGGTTTCCTAGATAGCTGCTAGCACAGCTGATGGTATGTGAAGTGAATGAGGCAGGTGGAGTTGTTTTGGCACTGGAGGAGCTGTGCTGCTGCTTCAGGCAGTTGCCATTCAGCACCGCCCTGAGTTCCCTAGGTGTCATATCCACTTTCAGACATATGTGGTGCCAGAGCACTTGGTTTCCATGGCAGCGGGAAATGGTTTGGGCGCTGAACTTGTGTTTGGCTGTGGAGTTTTGAGCGCCTTGAGTGAGGAGCTCCATGTTAGTTTAGTGTGGGTGCTCAACCTGCTTGATTCCATCCCACTGGGCTCAATGTGCATTGGACCGGAAGTGACCAAACAGGGTTTCCTAGATAGCTGCTAGCACAGCTGATGGTATGTGAAGTTCATGAGGCAGGTGGAGTTGTTTTGGCACTGGAAGAGCTGTGCTGCTGCTTCAGGCAGTTGCCATTCACCAGCGCCCTGAGTTCCCTAGGTGTCATATCCACTTTCAGACATATGTGGTGCCAGAGCCCTTGGTTTCCATGACAGCGGGAAATGGCTTTTGCGCTGAACTTGTGTTTGGCTATGAAATTTTGAGTGCCTTGAGCTAGGAGCTCCTTGTGTGTTTAGTGTGGGTGCTCAACCTGCTTGATTCCATCCTACTGGGCTCAATGGGCATTGGAGCGGAAGTGACCAAACAGGGTTTCCTAGATAGCTGCTAGCACAGCTGATGGTATGTGAAGTGAATGAGGCAGGTGGAGTTGTTTTGGCACTGGAAGAGCTGTGCTGCTGCTTCAGGCAGTTGCCATTCGCCGCCGCGTCTCTGAGTTCCCTAGGTGTCATATGCACTTTCAGACATATGTGGTGCCAGAGCACTTGGTTTCCATGGCAGCGGGAAATGGCTTGGGCGCTGAACTTGTGCTTGGCTGTGGAGTTTTCAGTGACTTGAGTGAGGAGCTCCATGTTAGTTTAGTGTGGGTGCTCAACCTGCTTGATTCCATCCCACTGGGCTCAATGGGCATTGGACCGGAAGTGACCAAACAGGGTTTCCTAGATAGCTGCTAGCACAGCTGATGGTATGTGAAGTTCATGAGGCAGGTGGAGTTGTTTTGGCACTGGAAGAGCTGTGCTGCTATTTCGGGCAGTTGCCATTCACCACTGCCCTGAGTTCCCTAGGTGTCATAGCCACTTTCAGACATATGTGGTGCCAGAGCACTTGGTTTCCATGGCAGCGGGAAATGGCTTTTGCGCTGAACTTGTGTTTGCCTATGAAATTTTGAGTGTCTTGAGTTAGGAGCTCCTTGTGAGTTTAGTGTGGGTGCTCAACCTGCTTGATTCCATCCCACTGGGCTCAATGGGCATTGGAGCACAAGTGACCAAACAGGGTTTCCTAGATAGCTGCTAGCACAGCTGACGGTTTGTAAAGTTCATGACGCATGGGGAATTTTTTGGCACTGGAGGAGCTGTGCTGCTGCTTCAGGCATTTGCCATTCACCACTGCCCTGAGTTCCCTAGGTGTCATATGCACTTTCAGACATATGTGGTGCCAGAGCACTTGGTTTCCATGGCAGCGGGAAATGGCTTGGGCGCTGAACTTGTGTTTGGCTGTGGAGTTTTGAGTGCCTTGAGTGAGGAGCTCCATGTTAGTTTAGTGTGGGTGCTCAACCTGCTTGATTCCATCCCACTGGGCTCAATGGGCATTGGACCGGAAGTGACCAAACAGGGTTTCCTAGATAGCTGCTAGCACAGCTGATGGTTTGTGAAGGTCATGAGGCAGGTGGAGTTGTTTTGGCACTGGAAGAGCTGTGCTGCTGCTTCAGGCAGTTGCCATTCACCACCGCCCTGAGTTCCCTAGGTGTCATATCCACTTTCAGACATATGTGGTGCCAGAGCACTTGGTTTCCATGGCAGCGGGAAATGGCTTGGGTGCTGAACTTGTGTTTGGCTGTGGAGTTTTGAGTGCCTTGAGTGAGGAGCTCCATGTTAGTTTAGTGTGGGTGCTCAACCTGCTTGATTCCATCCCACTGGGCTCAATGGGCATTGGACCGGAAGTGACCAAACAGGGTTTCCTAGATAGCTGCTAACACAGCTGATGGTATGTGAAGTGAATGAGGCAGGTGGAGTTGTTTTGGCACTGAAAGAGCTGTGCTGCTGCTTCAGGCAGTTGCCATTCACCAGCGCCCTGAGTTCCCTAGGTGTCATATCCACTTTCAGACATATGTGGTGGCAGAGCACTTGGTTTCCATGACAGCGGGAAATGGCTTGGGCGCTGAACTTGTGTTTGGCTGTGGAGTTTTGAGTGCCTTGAGTGAGGAGCTCCATGTTAGTTTAGTGTGGGTGCTCAACCTGCTTGATTCCATCCCACTGGGCTCAATGGGCATTGGACCGGAAGTGACCAAACAGGGTTTCTTAGAAAGCTGCTAGCACAGCTGATGGTATGTGAAGTTCATGAGGCAGGTGGAGTTGTTTTGGCACTGGAAGAGCTGTGCTGCTGCTTCGGGCACTTGCCATTCACCACCGCCCTGAGTTCCCTAGGTGTCATAGCCACTTTCAGACATATGTGGTGCCAGAGCACTTGGTTTCCATGGCAGCGGGAAATGGCTTGGACGCTGAACTTGTGTTTGGCTGTGGAGTTTTGAGCGCCTTGAGTGAGGAGCTCCATGTTAGTTTAGTGTGGGTGCTCAACCTGTTTGATTCCATCCCACTGGGCTCAATGGGCATTGGACCGGAAGTGACCAAACAGGGTTTCCTAGATAGCTGCTAGCACAGCTGATGGTATGTGAAGTTCATGAGGCAGGTGGAGTTGTTTTGGCACTGGAAGAGCTGTGCTGCTGCTTCAGGCAGTTGCCATTCACCACTGCCCTGAGTTCCCTAGGTGTCATATCCACTTTCAGACATATGTGGTGCCAGAGCACTTGGTTTCCATGGCAGCGGGAAATGGCTTGGGTGCTGAACTTGTGTTTGGCTGTGGAGTTTTGAGTGCCTTGAGTGAGGAGCTCCATGTTAGTTTAGTGTGGGTGCTCAACCTGCTTGATTCCATCCCACTGGGCTCAATGGGCATTGGAGCGGAAGTGACCAAACAGGGTTTCCTAGATAGCTGCTAGCACAGCTGATGGTTTGTGAAGTTCATGATTGAGGTGGAGTTGTTTTGGCACTGGAAGAGCTGTGCTGCTGCTTCAGGCAGTTGCCATTCACCAGCGCCCTGAGTTCCCTAGGTGTCATATCCACTTTCAGACATATGTGGTGCCAGAGCACTTGGTTTCCATGGCAGCGGGAAATGGCTTTTGTGCTGAACTTGTGTTTGGCTGTGGAGTTTTGAGTGCCTTGAGTGAGGAGCTCCATGTTAGTTTAGTGTGGGTGCTCAACCTGCTTGATTCCATCCCACTGGGCTCAATGGGCATTGGACCGGAAGTGACCAAACAGGGTTTCCTAGATAGCTGCTAGCACAGCTGATGGTATGTGAAGTTCATGAGGCAGGTGGAGTTGTTTTGGCACTGAAAGAGCTGTGCTGCTGCTTCAGGCAGTTGCCATTCACCAGCGCCCTGAGTTCCCTAGGTGTCATATCCACTTTCAGACATATGTGGTGCCAGAGCACTTGGTTTCCATGACAGCGGGAAATGGCTTGGGCGCTGAACTTGTGTTTGGCTGTTGAGTTTTGAGTGCCTTGAGTGAGGAGCTCCATGTTAGTTTAGTGTGGGTGCTCAACCTGCTTGATTCCATCCCACTGGGCTCAATGGGCATTGGACCGGAAGTGACCAAACAGGGTTTCTTAGATAGCTGCTAGCACAGCTGATGGTATGTGAAGTTCATGAGGCAGGTGGAGTTGTTTTGGCACTGGAAGAGCTGTGCTGCTGCTTCGGGCACTTGCCATTCACCACCGCCCTGAGTTCCCTAGGTGTCATAGCCACTTTCAGACATATGTGGTGCCAGAGCACTTGGTTTCCATGGCAGCGGGAAATGGCTTGGACGCTGAACTTGTGTTTGGCTGTGGAGTTTTGAGCGCCTTGAGTGAGGAGCTCCATGTTAGTTTAGTGTGGGTGCTCAACCTGTTTGATTCCATCCCACTGGGCTCAATGGGCATTGGACCGGAAGTGACCAAACAGGCTTTCCTAGATAGCTGCTAGCACAGCTGATGGTATGTGAAGTTCATGAGCCAGGTGGAGTTGTTTTGGCACTGGAAGAGCTGTGCTGCTGCTTCAGGCAGTTGCCATTCACCACTGCCCTGAGTTCCCTAGGTGTCATATCCACTTTCAGACATATGTGGTGCCAGAGCACTTGGTTTCCATGGCAGCGGGAAATGGCTTGGGTGCTGAACTTGTGTTTGGCTGTGGAGTTTTGAGCGCCTTGAGTGAGGAGCTCCATGTTAGTTTAGTGTGGGTGCTCAACCTGCTTGATTCCATCCCACTGGGCTCAATGGGCATTGGACCGGAAGTGACCAAACAGGGTTTCCTAGATAGCTGCTAGCACAGCTGATGGTATGTGAAGTTCATGAGGCAGGTGGAGTTGTTTTGGCACTGGAAGAGCTGTGCTGCTACTTCGGGCAGTTGCCATTCGCCGCCGTGTCTCTGAGTTCCCTAGGTGTCATATCCACTTTCAAACATATGTGGTGCCAGAGCACTTGGTTTCCATGGCAGTGGGAAATGGCTTGGGCGCTGAACTTGTGTTTGGCTGTGGAGTTTTGAGCGCCTTGAGTGAGGAGCTCCATGTTAGTTTAGTGTGGGTGCTCAACCTGCTTGATTCCATCCCACTGGGCTCAATGGGCATTGGACCGGAAGTGACCAAACAGGGTTTCCTAGATAGCTGCTAGCACAGCTGATGGTATGTGAAGTGAATGAGGCAGGTGGAGTTGTTTTGGCACTGGAAGAGCTGTGCTGCTGCTTCAGGCAGTTGCCATTCGCCGCCGCGTCTCTGAGTTCCCTAGGTGTCATATCCACTTTCAGACATATGTGGTGCCAGAGCACTTGGTTTCCATGGCAGCGGGAAATGGCTTGGGCGCTGAACTTGTGTTTGGCTGTGGAGTTTTGAGCGCCTTGAGTGATGAGCTCCATGTTAGTTTAGTGTGGGTGCTCAACCTACTTGATTCCATCCCACTGGGCTCAATGGGCATTGGACCGGAAGTGACCAAACAGGCTTTCCTAGATAGCTGCTAGCACAGCTGATGGTATGTGAAGTTCATGAGGCAGGTGGAGTTGTTTTGGCACTGGAAGAGCTGTGCTGCTGCTTCAGGCAGTTGCCATTCACCAGCGCCCTGAGTTCCCTAGGTGTCATATCCACTTTCAGACATATGTGGTGCCAGAGCACTTGGTTTCCATGACAGCGGGAAATGGCTTGCACAACAAACTTGTGTTTGGCTGTGGAGTTTTGAGCGCCTTGAGTGAGGAGCTCCATGTTAGTTTAGTGTGGGTGCTCAACCTGCTTGATTCCATCCCACTGGGCTCAAAGGGCATTGGACTGGAAGTGACCAAACAGGGTTTCCTAGATAGCTGCTAGCACAGCTGATGGTATGTGAAGTTCATGAGGCAGGTGGAGTTGTTTTGGCACTGGAAGAGCTGTGCTGCTGCTTCGGGCAGTTGCCATTCACCACCGCCCTGATTTCCCTAGGTGTCATATCCACTTTCAGACATATGTGGTGCCAGAGCACTTGGTTTCCATGGCAGCGGGAAATGGCTTGGGCGCTGAACTTGTGTTTGGCTGTGGAGTTTTGAGCACCTTGAGTGAGGAGCTCCATGTTAGTTTAGTGTGGGTGCTCAACCTGCTTGATTCCATCCCACTGGGCTCAATGGGCATTGGACCGGAAGTGACCCAACAGGGTTTCCTAGATAGCTGCTAGCACAGCTGATGGTATGTGAAGTGAATGAGGCAGGTGGAGTTGTTTTGGCACTGGAAGAGCTGTGCTGCTGCTTCAGGCAGTTGCCATTCACCACCGCCCTGAGTTCCCTAGGTGTCATATCCACTTTCAGACATATGTGGTGCCAGAGCACTTGGTTTCCATGGCAGCGGGAAATGGTTTGGGCGCTGAACTTGTGTTTGGCTGTGGAGTTTTGAGCGCCTTGAGTGAGGAGCTCCATGTTAGTTTAGTGTGGGTGCTCAACCTGCTTGATTCCATCCCACTGGGCTCAATGGGCATTGGAGCGGAAGTGACCAAACAGGGTTTCTTAGATAGCTGCTAGCACAGCTGATGGTAGGTGAAGTGAATGAGGCAGGTGGAGTTGTTTTGGCACTGGAAGAGCTGTGCTGCTGCTTCGGGCAGTTGCCATTCACCACCGCCCTGAGTTCCCTAGGTGTCATATCCACTTTCAGACATATGTGGTGCCAGAGCACTTGGTTTCCATGGCAGCGGGAAATGGCTTGGGCGCTGAACTTGTGTTTGGCTGTGGAGTTTTGAGTGCCTTGAGTGAGGAGCTCCATGTTAGTTTAGTGTGGGTGCTCAACCTGCTTGATTCCATCCCACTGGGCTCAATGGGCATTGGACTGGAAGTGACCAAACAGGGTTTCCTAGAAAGCTGCTAGCACAGCTGATGGTATGTGAAGTTCATGAGGCAGGTGGAGTTGTTTTGGCACTGGAAGAGCTGTGCTGCTGCTTCAGGCAGTTGCCATTCGCCGCCGTGTCTCTGAGTTCCCTAGGTGTCATATCCACTTTCAGACATATGTGGTGCCAGAGCACTTGGTTTCCATGGCAGCGGGAAATGGCTTGGGCGCTGAACTTGTGTTTGGCTGTGGAGTTTTGAGAGCCTTGAGTGAGGAGCTCCATGTTAGTTTAGTGTGGGTGCTCAACCTGCTTGATTCCATCCCACTGGGCTCAATGGGCATTGGACCGGAAGTGACCAAACAGGGTTTCCTAGATAGCTGCTAGCACAGCTGATGGTATGTGAAGTGAATGAGGCAGGTGGAGTTGTTTTGGCACTGGAGGAGCTGTGCTGCTGCTTCAGGCAGTTGCCATTCAGCACCGCCCTGAGTTCCCTAGGTGTCATATCCACTTTCAGACATATGTGGTGCCAGAGCACTTGGTTTCCATGGCAGCGGGAAATGGTTTGGGCGCTGAACTTGTGTTTGGCTGTGGAGTTTTGAGCGCCTTGAGTGAGGAGCTCCATGTTAGTTTAGTGTGGGTGCTCAACCTGCTTGATTCCATCCCACTGGGCTCAATGTGCATTGGAGCGGAAGTGACCAAACAGGGTTTCCTAGATAGCTGCTAGCACAGCTGATGGTATGTGAAGTTCATGAGGCAGGTGGAGTTGTTTTGGCACTGGAAGAGCTGTGCTGCTGCTTCAGGCAGTTGCCATTCGCCGCCGCGTCTCTGAGTTCCCTAGGTGTCATATGCACTTTCAGACATATGTGGTGCCAGAGCACTTGGTTTCCATGGCAGCGGGAAATGGCTTGGGCGCTGAACTTGTGCTTGGCTGTGGAGTTTTCAGTGACTTGAGTGAGGAGCTCCATGTTAGTTTAGTGTGGGTGCTCAACCTGCTTGATTCCATCCCACTGGGCTCAATGGGCATTGGACCGGAAGTGACCAAACAGGGTTTCCTAGATAGCTGCTAGCACAGCTGATGGTATGTGAAGTTCATGAGGCAGGTGGAGTTGTTTTGGCACTGGAAGAGCTGTGCTGCTGCTTCGGGCAGTTGCCATTCACCACTGCCCTGAGTTCCCTAGGTGTCATAGCCACTTTCAGACATATGTGGTGCCAGAGCACTTGGTTTCCATGGCAGCGGGAAATGGCTTTTGCGCTGAACTTGTGTTTGCCTATGAAATTTTGAGTGTCTTGAGTTAGGAGCTCCTTGTGAGTTTAGTGTGGGTGCTCAACCTGCTTGATTCCATCCCACTGGGCTCAATGGGCATTGGAGCGGAAGTGACCAAACAGGGTTTCCTAGATAGCTGCTAGCACAGCTGACGGTTTGTAAAGTTCATGACGCATGGGGAATTTTTTGGCACTGGAGGAGCTGTGCTGCTGCTTCAGGCATTTGCCATTCACCACTGCCCTGAGTTCCCTAGGTGTCATATGCACTTTCAGACATATGTGGTGCCAGAGCACTTGGTTTCCATGGCAGCGGGAAATGGCTTGGGCGCTGAACTTGTGTTTGGCTGTGGAGTTTTGAGTGCCTTGAGTGAGGAGCTCCATGTTAGTTTAGTGTGGGTGCTCAACCTGCTTGATTCCATCCCACTGGGCTCAATGGGCATTGGACCGGAAGTGACCAAACAGGGTTTCCTAGATAGCTGCTAGCACAGCTGATGGTTTGTGAAGTTCATGAGGCAGGTGGAGTTGTTTTGGCACTGGAAGAGCTGTGCTGCTGCTTCAGGCAGTTGCCATTCACCAGCGCCCTGAGTTCCCTAGATGTCATATCCACATTCAGACATATGTGGTGCCAGAGCACTTGGTTTCCATGGCAGCGGGAAATGGCTTGGGCGCTGAACTTGTGTTTGGCTGTGGAGTTTTGAGTGCCTTGAGTGAGGAGCTCCATGTTAGTTTAGTGTGGGTGCTCAACCTGTTTGATTCCATCCCACTGGGCTCAAAGGGCATTGGACCGGAAGTGACCAAACAGGGTTTCCTAGATAGCTGCTAGCACAGCTGATGGTATGTGAAGTGAATGAGGCAGGTGGAGTTGTTTTGGCACTGGAAGAGCTGTGCTGCTGCTTCAGGCAGTTGCCATTCACCACTGCCCTGAGTTCCCTAGGTGTCATATCCACTTTCAGACATATGTGGTGCCAGAGCACTTGGTTGCCATGGCAGCGGGAAATGGCTTTTGCGCTGAACTTGTGTTTGGCTATGAAATTTTGAGTGCCTTGAGTTAGGAGCTCCTTGTGAGTTTAGTGTGGGTGCTCAACCTGCTTGATTCCATCCCACTGGGCTCAATGGGCATTGGACCGGAAGTGACCAAACAGGGTTTCCTAGATAGCTGCTAGCACAGCTGATGGTTTGTAAAGTTCATGACGCATGGGGAATTTTTTGGCACTGGAGGAGCTTTGCTGCTGCTTCAGGCAGTTGCCATTCACCACTGCCCTGAGTTCCCTAGGTGTCATATACACTTTCAGACATATGTATTGGCAGAGCACTTGGTTTCCATGGCAGCGGGAAATGGCTTGGGCGCTGAACTTGTGTTTGGCTGTGGAGTTTTGAGTGCCTTGAGTGAGGAGCTCCATGTTAGTTTAGTGTGGGTGCTCAACCTGCTTGATTCCATCCCACTGGGCTCAATGGGCATTGGACCGGAAGTGACCAAACAGGGTTTCCTAGATAGCTGCTAGCACAGCTGATGGTTTGTGAAGGTCATGAGGCAGGTGGAGTTGTTTTGGCACTGGAAGAGCTGTGCTGCTGCTTCAGGCAGTTGCCATTCACCAGCGCCCTGAGTTCCCTAGGTGTCATATCCACTTTCAGACATATGTGGTGCCAGAGCACTTGGTTTCCATGGCAGCGGGAAATGGCTTGGGTGCTGAACTTGTGTTTGGCTGTGGAGTTTTGAGTGCCTTGAGTGAGGAGCTCCATGTTAGTTTAGTGTGGGTGCTCAACCTGCTTGATTCCATCCCACTGGGCTCAATGGGCATTGGACCGGAAGTGACCAAACAGGGTTTCCTAGATAGCTGCTAACACAGCTGATGGTATGTGAAGTGAATGAGGCAGGTGGAGTTGTTTTGGCACTGAAAGAGCTGTGCTGCTGCTTCAGGCAGTTGCCATTCACCAGCGCCCTGAGTTCCCTAGGTGTCATATCCACTTTCAGACATATGTGGTGGCAGAGCACTTGGTTTCCATGACAGCGGGAAATGGCTTGGGCGCTGAACTTGTGTTTGGCTGTGGAGTTTTGAGTGCCTTGAGTGAGGAGCTCCATGTTAGTTTAGTGTGGGTGCTCAACCTGCTTGATTCCATCCCACTGGGCTCAATGGGCATTGGACCGGAAGTGACCAAACAGGGTTTCTTAGAAAGCTGCTAGCACAGCTGATGGTATGTGAAGTTCATGAGGCAGGTGGAGTTGTTTTGGCACTGGAAGAGCTGTGCTGCTGCTTCGGGCACTTGCCATTCACCACCGCCCTGAGTTCCCTAGGTGTCATAGCCACTTTCAGACATATGTGGTGCCAGAGCACTTGGTTTCCATGGCAGCGGGAAATGGCTTGGACGCTGAACTTGTGTTTGGCTGTGGAGTTTTGAGCGCCTTGAGTGAGGAGCTCCATGTTAGTTTAGTGTGGGTGCTCAACCTGTTTGATTCCATCCCACTGGGCTCAATGGGCATTGGACCGGAAGTGACCAAACAGGGTTTCCTAGATAGCTGCTAGCACAGCTGATGGTATGTGAAGTTCATGAGGCAGGTGGAGTTGTTTTGGCACTGGAAGAGCTGTGCTGCTGCTTCAGGCAGTTGCCATTCACCACTGCCCTGAGTTCCCTAGGTGTCATATCCACTTTCAGACATATGTGGTGCCAGAGCACTTGGTTTCCATGGCAGCGGGAAATGGCTTTTGCACTGAACTTGTGTTTGGCTGTGGAGTTTTGAGTGCCTTGAGTGAGGAGCTCCATGTTAGTTTAGTGTGGGTGCTCAACCTGCTTGATTCCATCCCACTGGGCTCAATGGGCATTGGACCGGAAGTGACCAAACAGGGTTTCCTAGATAGCTGCTAGCACAGCTGATGGTTTGTGAAGTTCATGATTGAGGTGGAGTTGTTTTGGCACTGGAAGAGCTGTGCTGCTGCTTCAGGCAGTTGCCATTCACCACCGCCCTGAGTTCCCTAGGTGTCATATCCACTTTCAGACATATGTGGTGCCAGAGCACTTGGTTTCCATGGCAGCGGGAAATGGCTTGGGTGCTGAACTTGTGTTTGGCTGTGGAGTTTTGAGTGCCTTGAGTGAGGAGCTCCATGTTAGTTTAGTGTGGGTGCTCAACCTGCTTGATTCCATCCCACTGGGCTCAATGGGCATTGGACCGGAAGTGACCAAACAGGGTTTCCTAGATAGCTGCTAGCACAGCTGATGGTATGTGAAGTTCATGAGGCAGGTGGAGTTGTTTTGGCACTGAAAGAGCTGTGCTGCTGCTTCAGGCAGTTGCCATTCACCAGCGCCCTGAGTTCCCTAGGTGTCATATCCACTTTCAGACATATGTGGTGCCAGAGCACTTGGTTTCCATGACAGCGGGAAATGGCTTGGGCGCTGAACTTGTGTTTGGCTGTTGAGTTTTGAGTGCCTTGAGTGAGGAGCTCCATGTTAGTTTAGTGTGGGTGCTCAACCTGCTTGATTCCATCCCACTGGGCTCAATGGGCATTGGACCGGAAGTGACCAAACAGGGTTTCTTAGATAGCTGCTAGCACAGCTGATGGTATGTGAAGTTCATGAGGCAGGTGGAGTTGTTTTGGCACTGGAAGAGCTGTGCTGCTGCTTCGGGCACTTGCCATTCACCACCGCCCTGAGTTCCCTAGGTGTCATAGCCACTTTCAGACATATGTGGTGCCAGAGCACTTGGTTTCCATGGCAGCGGGAAATGGCTTGGACGCTGAACTTGTGTTTGGCTGTGGAGTTTTGAGCGCCTTGAGTGAGGAGCTCCATGTTAGTTTAGTGTGGGTGCTCAACCTGCTTGATTCCATCCCACTGGGCTCAATGGGCATTGGACCGGAAGTGACCAAACAGGGTTTCCTAGATAGCTGCTAGCACAGCTGATGGTTTGTGAAGTTCATGATTGAGGTGGAGTTGTTTTGGCACTGGAAGAGCTGTGCTGCTGCTTCAGGCAGTTGCCATTCACCACCGCCCTGAGTTCCCTAGGTGTCATATCCACTTTCAGACATATGTGGTGCCAGAGCACTTGGTTTCCATGGCAGCGGGAAATGGCTTGGGTGCTGAACTTGTGTTTGGCTGTGGAGTTTTGAGTGCCTTGAGTGAGGAGCTCCATGTTAGTTTAGTGTGGGTGCTCAACCTGCTTGATTCCATCCCACTGGGCTCAATGGGCATTGGACCGGAAGTGACCAAACAGGGTTTCCTAGATAGCTGCTAGCACAGCTGATGGTATGTGAAGTTCATGAGGCAGGTGGAGTTGTTTTGGCACTGAAAGAGCTGTGCTGCTGCTTCAGGCAGTTGCCATTCACCAGCGCCCTGAGTTCCCTAGGTGTCATATCCACTTTCAGACATATGTGGTGCCAGAGCACTTGGTTTCCATGACAGCGGGAAATGGCTTGGGCGCTGAACTTGTGTTTGGCTGTTGAGTTTTGAGTGCCTTGAGTGAGGAGCTCCATGTTAGTTTAGTGTGGGTGCTCAACCTGCTTGATTCCATCCCACTGGGCTCAATGGGCATTGGACCGGAAGTGACCAAACAGGGTTTCTTAGATAGCTGCTAGCACAGCTGATGGTATGTGAAGTTCATGAGGCAGGTGGAGTTGTTTTGGCACTGGAAGAGCTGTGCTGCTGCTTCGGGCACTTGCCATTCACCACCGCCCTGAGTTCCCTAGGTGTCATAGCCACTTTCAGACATATGTGGTGCCAGAGCACTTGGTTTCCATGGCAGCGGGAAATGGCTTGGACGCTGAACTTGTGTTTGGCTGTGGAGTTTTGAGCGCCTTGAGTGAGGAGCTCCATGTTAGTTTAGTGTGGGTGCTCAACCTGTTTGATTCCATCCCACTGGGCTCAATGGGCATTGGACCGGAAGTGACCAAACAGGGTTTCCTAGATAGCTGCTAGCACAGCTGATGGTATGTGAAGTTCATGAGGCAGGTGGAGTTGTTTTGGCACTGGAAGAGCTGTGCTGCTACTTCGGGCAGTTGCCATTCACCACCGCCCTGAGTTCCCTAGGTGTCATATCCACTTTCAAACATATGTGGTGCCAGAGCACTTGGTTTCCATGGCAGTGGGAAATGGCTTGGGCGCTGAACTTGTGTTTGGCTGTGGAGTTTTGAGCGCCTTGAGTGAGGAGCTCCATGTTAGTTTAGTGTGGGTGCTCAACCTGCTTGATTCCATCCCACTGGGCTCAATGGGCATTGGACCGGAAGTGACCAAACAGGGTTTCCTAGATAGCTGCTAGCACAGCTGATGGTATGTGAAGTGAATGAGGCAGGTGGAGTTGTTTTGGCACTGGAAGAGCTGTGCTGCTGCTTCAGGCAGTTGCCATTCGCCGCCGCGTCTCTGAGTTCCCTAGGTGTCATATCCACTTTCAGACATATGTGGTGCCAGAGCACTTGGTTTCCATGGCAGCGGGAAATGGCTTGGGCGCTGAACTTGTGCTTGGCTGTGGAGTTTTGAGTGACTTGAGTGAGGAGCTCCATGTTAGTTTAGTGTGGGTGCTCAACCTGCTTGATTCCATCCCACTGGGCTCAATGGGCATTGGACCGGAAGTGACCAAACAGGGTTTCCTAGATAGCTGCTAGCACAGCTGATGGTATGTGAAGTTCATGAGGCAGGTGGAGTTGTTTTGGCACTGGAAGAGCTGTGCTGCTACTTCGGGCAGTTGCCATTCACCACTGCCCTGAGTTCCCTAGGTGTCATATCCACTTTCAGACATATGTGGTGCCAGAGCACTTGGTTTCCATGGCAGCGGGAAATGGCTTGGGCGCTGAACTTGTGCTTGGCTGTGGAGTTTTGAGTGACTTGAGTGAGGAGCTCCATGTTAGTTTAGTGTGGGTGCTCAACCTGCTTGATTCCATCCCACTGGGCTCAATGGGCATTGGAGCGGAAGTGACCAAACAGGCTTTCCTAGATAGCTGCTAGCACAGCTGACGGTTTGTAAAGTTCATGACGCATGGGGAATTTTTTGGGACTGGAGGAGCTGTGCTGCTGCTTCAGGCATTTGCCATTCACCACTGCCCTGAGTTCCCTAGGTGTCATATACACTTTCAGACATATGTGGTGCCAGAGCACTTGGTTTCCATGGCAGCGGGAAATGGCTTGGGTGCTGAACTTGTGTTTGGCTGTGGAGTTTTGAGTGCCTTGAGTGAGGAGCTCCATGTTAGTTTAGTGTGGGTGCTCAACCTGCTTGATTCCATCCCACTGGGCTCAATGGGCATTGGACCGGAAGTGACCAAACAGGGTTTCCTAGATAGCTGCTAGCACAGCTGATGGTTTGTGAAGTTCATGAGGCAGGTGGAGTTGTTTTGGCACTGGAAGAGCTGTGCTGCTGCTTCAGGCAGTTGCCATTCACCAGCGCCCTGAGTTCCCTAGGTGTCATATCCACATTCAGACATATGTGGTGCCAGAGCACTTGGTTTCCATGGCAGCGGGAAATGGCTTGGGCGCTGAACTTGTGTTTGGCTGTGGAGTTTTGAGCGCCTTGAGTGAGGAGCTCCATGTTAGTTTAGTGTGGGTGCTCAACCTGCTTGATTCCATCCCCCTGGGCTCAATGGGCATTGGACCACAAGTGACCAAACAGGGTTTCTTAGATAGCTGCTAGCACAGCTGATGGTATGTGAAGTTCATGAGGCAGGTGGAGTTGTTTTGGCACTGGAAGAGCTGTGCTGCTGCTTCAGGCAGTTGCCATTCACCACCGCCCTGAGTTCCCTAGGTGTCATATCCACTTTCAGACATATGTGGTGCCAGAGCACTTGGTTTCCATGACAGCGGGAAATGGCTTGGGCGCTGAACTTGTGTTTGGCTGTGGAGTTTTGAGTGCCTTGAGTGAGGAGCTCCATGTTAGTTTAGTGTGGGTGCTCAACCTGCTTGATTCCATCCCACTGGGCTCAATGGGCATTGGACCGGAAGTGACCAAACAGGGTTTCTTAGATAGCTGCTAGCACAGCTGATGGTATGTGAAGTGAATGAGGCAGGTGGAGTTGTTTTGGCACTGAAAGAGCTGTGCTGCTGCTTTGGGCAGTTGCCATTCACCACCGCCCTGAGTTCCCTAGGTGTCATATCCACTTTCAGACATATGTGGTGCCAGAGCACTTGGTTTCCATGGCAGCGGGAAATGGCTTTTGCACTGAACTTGTGTTTGGCTGTGGAGTTTTGAGTGCCTTGAGTGAGGAGCTCCATGTTAGTTTAGTGTGGGTGCTCAACCTGCTTGATTCCATCCCACTGGGCTCAATGGGCATTGGACCGGAAGTGACCAAACAGGGTTTCTTAGATAGCTGCTAGCACAGCTGATGGTATGTGAAGTGAATGAGGCAGGTGGAGTTGTTTTGGCACTGGAAGAGCTGTGCTGCTGCTTCAGGTAGTTGCCATTCACCAGCGCCCTGAGTTCCCTAGGTGTCATATCCACTTTCAGACATATGTGGTGCCAGAGCACTTGGTTTCCATGGCAGCGGGAAATGGCTTGGGCGCTGAACTTGTGTTTGGCTGTGGAGTTTTGAGTGACTTGAGTGAGGAGCTCCATGTTAGTTTAGTGTGGGTGCTCAACCTGTTTGATTCCATCCCACTGGGCTCAAAGGGCATTGGACCGGAAGTGACCAAACAGGCTTTCCTAGATAGCTGCTAGCACAGCTGATGGTATGTGAAGTTCATGAGGCAGGTGGAGTTGTTTTGGCACTGGAAGAGCTGTGCTGCTGCTTCAGGCAGTTGCCATTCACCACTGCAATGAGTTCCCTAGGTGTCATAGCCACTTTCAGACATATGTGGTGCCAGAGCACTTGGTTTCCATGGCAGCGGGAAATGGCTTTTGCGTTGAACTTGTGTTTGGCTATGAAATTTTGAGTGCCTTGAGTTAGGAGCTCCTTGTGAGTTTAGTGTGGGTGCTCAACCTGCTTGATTCCATCCCACTGGGCTCAATGGGCATTGGACCGGAAGTGACTAAACAGGCTTTCCTAGATAGCTGCTAGCACAGCTGATGGTTTGTAAAGTTCATGACGCATGGGGAATTTTTTGGCACTGGAGGAGCTGTGCTGCTGCTTCAGGCATTTGCCATTCACCACTGCCCTGAGTTCCCTAGGTGTCATATACACTTTCAGACATATGTATTGGCAGAGCACTTGGTTTCCATGGCAGCGGGAAATGGCTTGGGCGCTGAACTTGTGTTTGGCTGTGGAGTTTTGAGTGCCTTGAGTGAGGAGCTCCATGTTACTTTAGTGTGGGTGCTCAACCTGCTTGATTCCATCCCACTGGGCTCAATGGGCATTGGACCGGAAGTGACCAAACAGGGTTTCCTAGATAGCTGCTAGCACAGCTGATGGTTTGTGAAGGTCATGAGGCAGGTGGAGTTGTTTTGGCACTGGAAGAGCTGTGCTGCTGCTTCGGGCAGTTGCCATTCACCACCGCCCTGAGTTCCCTAGGTGTCATATCCACTTTCAGACATATGTGGTGCCAGAGCACTTGGTTTCCATGGCAGCGGGAAATGGCTTGGGTGCTGAACTTGTGTTTGGCTGTGGAGTTTTGAGTGCCTTGAGTGAGGAGCTCCATGTTAGTTTAGTGTGGGTGCTCAACCTGCTTGATTCCATCCCACTGGGCTCAATGGGCATTGGACCGGAAGTGACCAAACAGGATTTCCTAGATAGCTGCTAGCACAGCTGATGGTATGTGAAGTTCATGAGGCAGGTGGAGTTGTTTTGGCACTGAAAGAGCTGTGCTGCTGCTTCAGGCAGTTGCCATTCACCAGCGCCCTGAGTTCCCTAGGTGTCATATCCACTTTCAGACATATGTGGTGCCAGAGCACTTGGTTTCCATGACAGCGGGAAATGGCTTGGGCGCTGAACTTGTGTTTGGCTGTTGAGTTTTGAGTGCCTTGAGTGAGGAGCTCCATGTTATTTTAGTGTGGGTGCTCAACCTGCTTGATTTCATCCCACTGGGCTCAATGGGCATTGGACCGGAAGTGACCAAACAGGCTTTCCTAGATAGCTGCTAGCACAGCTGATGGTATGTGAAGTTCATGAGGCAGGTGGAGTTGTTTTGGCACTGGAAGAGCTGTGCTGCTGCTTCAGGCAGTTGCCATTCACCACTGCCCTGAGTTCCCTAGGTGTCATATCCACTTTCAGACATATGTGGTGCCAGAGCACTTGGTTTCCATGGCAGCGGGAAATGGCTTGGGTGCTGAACTTGTGTTTGGCTGTGGAGTTTTGAGTGCCTTGAGTGAGAAGCTCCATGTTAGTTTAGTGTGGGTGCTCAACCTGCTTGATTCCATCCCACTGGGCTCAATGGGCATTGGACCGGAAGTGACCAAACAGGGTTTCCTAGATAGCTGCTAGCACAGCTGATGGTATGTGAAGTTCATGAGGCAGGTGGAGTTGTTTTGGCACTGAAAGAGCTGTGCTGCTGCTTCAGGCATTTGCCATTCACCAGCGCCCTGAGTTCCCTAGGTGTCATATCCATTTTCATACATATGTGGTGCCAGAGCACTTGGTTTCCATGACAGCGGGAAATGGCTTGGGCGCTGAACTTGTGTTTGGCTGTGGAGTTTTGAGCGCCTTGAGTGAGGAGCTCCATGTTAGTTTAGTGTGGGTGCTCAACTTGCTTGATTCCATCCCACTGGGCTCAATGGGCATTGGACCGGAAGTGACCAAACAGGGTTTCTTAGATAGCTGCTAGCACAGCTGATGGTATGTGAAGTTCATGAGGCAGGTGGAGTTGTTTTGGCACTGGAAGAGCTGTGCTGCTGCTTCGGGCACTTGCCATTCACCACCGCCCTGAGTTCCCTAGGTGTCATAGCCACTTTCAGACATATGTGGTGCCAGAGCACTTGGTTTCCATGGCAGCGGGAAATGGCTTGGACGCTGAACTTGTGTTTGGCTGTGGAGTTTTGAGCGCCTTGAGTGAGGAGCTCCATGTTAGTTTAGTGTGGGTGCTCAACCTGTTTGATTCCATCCCACTGGGCTCAATGGGCATTGCACCGGAAGTGACCAAACAGGCTTTCCTAGATAGCTGCTAGCACAGCTGATGGTATGTGAAGTTCATGAGGCAGGTGGAGTTGTTTTGGCACTGGAAGAGCTGTGCTGCTGCTTCAGGCAGTTGCCATTCACCACTGCCCTGAGTTCCCTAGGTGTCATATCCACTTTCAGACATATGTGGTGCCAGAGCACTTGGTTTCCATGGCAGCGGGAAATGGCTTGGGTGCTGAACTTGTGTTTGGCTGTGGAGTTTTGAGTGCCTTGAGTGAGGAGCTCCATGTTAGTTTAGTGAGGGTGCTCAACCTGCTTGATTCCATCCCACTGGGCTCAATGGGCATTGGACCGGAAGTGACCAAACAGGGTTTCCTAGATAGCTGCTAGCACAGCTGATGGTATGTGAAGTTCATGAGGCAGGTGGAGTTGTTTTGGCACTGGAAGAGCTGTGCTGCTACTTCTGGCAGTTGCCATTCACCAGCGCCCTGAGTTCCCTAGGTGTCATATCCACTTTCAAACATATGTGGTGCCAGAGCACTTGGTTTCCATGGCAGTGGGAAATGGCTTGGGCGCTGAACTTGTGTTTGGCCTTTGAGTTTTGAGAGCCTTGAGTGAGGAGCTCCATGTTAGTTTAGTGTGGGTGCTCAACCTGCTTGATTCCATCCCACTGGGCTCAATGGGCATTGGACCGGAAGTGACCAAACAGGGTTTCCTAGATAGCTGCTAGCACAGCTGATGGTATGTGGAGTGAATGAGGCAGGTGGAGTTGTTTTGGCACTGCAAGAGCTGTGCTGCTGCTTCAGGCAGTTGCCATTCGCCACCGCGTCTCTGAGTTCCCTAGGTGTCATATCCACTTTCAGACATATGTGGTGCCAGAGCACTTGGTTTCCATGGCAGCGGGAAATGGCTTGGGCGCTGAACTTGTGCTTGGCTGTGGAGTTTTGAGTGACTTGAGTGAGGAGCTCCATGTTAGTTTAGAGTGGGTGCTCAACCTGCTTGATTCCATCCTACTGGGCTCAATGGGCATTGGACCGGAAGTGACCAAACAGGGTTTCCTAGATAGCTGCTAGCACAGCTGATGGTATGTGAAGTTCATGAGGCAGGTGGAGTTGTTTTGGCACTGGAAGAGCTGTGCTGCTGCTTCGGGCAGTTGCCATTCACCACCGCCCTGAGTTCCCTAGGTGTCATATCCACTTTCAGACATATGTGGTGCCAGAGCACTTGGTTTCCATGGCAGCGGGAAATGGCATGGGCGCTGAACTTGTGTTTGGCTATGAAATTTTGAGTGCCTTGAGTGAGGAGCTCCTTGTTAGTTTAGAGTGGGTGCTCAACCTGCTTGATTCCATCCCACTGGGCTCAATGGGCATTGCACCGGAAGTGACCAAACAGGGTTTCCTAGATGGGTGCTAGCACAGCTGATGGTATGTGAAGTGAATGAGGCAGGTGGAGTTGTTTTGGCACTGGAAGAGCTGTGCTGCTGCTTCGGGCAGTTGCCATTCACCACCGCCCTGAGTTCCCTAGGTGTCATATCCACTTTCAGACATATGTGGTGCCAGAGCACTTGGTTTCCATGGCAGCGGGAAATGGCTTGGGTGCTGAACTTGTGTTTGGCTGTGGAGTTTTGAGTGCCTTGAGTGAGGAGCTCCATGTTAGTTTAGTGTGGGTGCTCAACCTGCTTGATTCCATCCCACTGGGCTCAATGGGCATTGGAGCGGAAGTGACCAAACAGGGTTTCCTAGATAGCTGCTAGCACAGCTGATGGTATGTGAAGTGAATGAGGCAGGTGGAGTTGTTTTGGCACTGGAAGAGCTGTGCTGCTGCTTCAGGCAGTTGCCATTCACCACCTCACTGATCCCTGTGTGTCATATTCACTTTCAGACATATGTGGTGCCAGAGCACTTGGTTTCCATGGCAGCGGGAAATGACTTGGGCGCTGAACTTGTGTTTGGCTGTGGAGTTTTGAGTGCCTTGAGTGAGGAGCTCCTTGTGAGTTTAGTGTGGGTGCTCAACCTGCTTGATTCCATCCCACTGCGCTCAATGGGCATTGGACCACAAGTGACCAAACAGGGTTTCCTAGATATCTGCTAACACAGCTGATGGTATATGATGTGAATGAGGCAGGTGGAGTTGTTTTGGCACTGGAAGAGCTGTGCTGCTGCTTCAGGCAGTTGCCACTCACCACCTCACTGATCCCTGTGTGTCATATTCACTTTCAGACATATGTGGTGCCAGAGCACTTGGTTTCCATGGCAGTGGGAAATGGCTTGGACGCTGAACTTGTGTTTGGCTGTGGAGTTTTGAGCGCCTTGAGTGAGGAGCTCCATGTTAGTTTAGTGTGGGTGCTCAACCTGCTTGATTCCATCCCACTGGGCTCAATGGGCATTGGACCGGAAGTGACCAAACAGGGTTTCCTAGATAGCTGCTAGCACAGCTGATGGTATGTGAAGTGAATGAGGCAGGTGGAGATGTTTTGGCACTGGAAGAGCTGTGCTGCTGCTTCGGGCAGTTGCCATTCACCACCGCCCTGAGTTCCCTAGGTGTCATATCCACTTTCAGACATATGTGGTGCCAGAGCACTTGGTTTCCATGGCAGCGGGAAATGGCTTTTGCACTGAACTTGTGTTTGGCTGTGGAGTTTTGAGTGCCTTGAGTGAGGAGCTCCATGTTAGTTTAGTGTGGGTGCTCAACCTGCTTGATTCCATCACACTGGGCTCAATGGGCATTGGTCCGGAAGTGAACAAACAGGGTTTCCTAGATAGCTGGTTGCACAGCTGATGGTTTGTGAAGGTCATGAGGCAGGTGGAGTTGTTTTGGCACTGGAAGAGCTGTGCTGCTGCTTCGGGCAGTTGCCATTCACCACCGCCCTGAGTTCCCTAGGTGTCATATCCACTTTCAGACATATGTGGTGCCAGAGCACTTGGTTTCCATGACAGCGGGAAATGGTTTGGGCGCTGAACTTGTATTTGGCTGTGGAGTTTTGAGTGCCTTGAGTCAGGAGCTCCATGTTAGTTTAGTGTGGGTGCTCCACCTGCTTGATTCCATCCCACTGGGCTCAATGGGCATTGGACCGGAAGTGACCAAACAGGGTTTCCTAGATAGCTGGTTGCACAGCTGATGGTTTGTGAAGGTCATGAGGCAGGTGGAGTTGTTTTGGCACTGGAAGAGCTGTGCTGCTGCTTCGGGCAGTTGCCATTCACCACCGCCCTGAGTTCCCTAGGTGTCATAGCCACTTTCAGACATATGTGGTGCCAGAGCACTTGGTTTCCATGGCAGCGGGAAAAGGCTTGGGCACTGAACTTGTGTTTGGCTGTGGAGTTTTGAGTGCCTTGCGTGAGGAGCTCCATGTTAGTTTAGTGTGGGTGCTCAGCCTGCTTGATTCCATCCCACTGGGCTCAATGGGCATTGGACCGGAAGTGACCAAACAGGGTTTCCTAGATAGCTGCTAGCACAGCTGATGGTATGTGAAGTTCATGAGGCAGGTGGAGATGTTTTGGCACTGGAAGAGCTGTGCTGCTGCTTCGGGCAGTTGCCATTCACCACCGCCCTGAGTTCCCTAGGTGTCATATCCACTTTCAGACATATGTGGTGCCAGAGCACTTGGTTTCCATGGCAGCGGGAAATGGCTTTTGCACTGAACTTGTGTTTGGCTGTGGAGTTTTGAGTGCCTTGAGTGAGGAGCTCCATGTTAGTTTAGTGTGGGTGCTCAACCTGCTTGATTCCATCACACTGGGCTCAATGGGCATTGGTCCGGAAGTGAACAAACAGGGTTTCCTAGATAGCTGGTTGCACAGCTGATGGTTTGTGAAGGTCATGAGGCAGGTGGAGTTGTTTTGGCACTGGAAGAGCTGTGCTGCTGCTTCGGGCAGTTGCCATTCACCACCGCCCTGAGTTCCCTAGGTGTCATATCCACTTTCAGACATATGTGGTGCCAGAGCACTTGGTTTCCATGACAGCGGGAAATGGTTTGGGCGCTGAACTTGTATTTGGCTGTGGAGTTTTGAGTGCCTTGAGTCAGGAGCTCCATGTTAGTTTAGTGTGGGTGCTCAACCTGCTTGATTCCATCCCACTGGGCTCAATGGGCATTGGACCGGAAGTGACCAAACAGGGTTTCCTAGATAGCTGCTAGCACAGCTGATGGTATGTGAAGTTCATGAGGCAGGTGGAGTTGTTTTGGCACTGGAAGAGCTGTGCTGCTGCTTCGGGCAGTTGCCATTCACCACCGCCGTGAGTTCCCTAGGTGTCATATCCACTTTCAGACATATGTGGTGCCAGAGCACTTGGTTTCCATGGCAGCGGGAAATGGCTTGGGCGCTGAACTTGTGTTTGGCTGTGGAGTTTTGAGCGCCTTGAGTGAGGAGCTCCATGTTAGTTTAGTGTGGGTGCTCAGCCTGCTTGATTCCATCCCACTGGGCTCAATGGGCATTGGACCGGAAGTGACCAAACAGGGTTTCCTAGATAGCTGCTAGCACAGCTGATGGTTTGTGAAGGTCATGAGGCAGGTGGAGTTGTTTTGGCACTGGAAGAGCTGTGCTGCTGCTTCAGGCAGTTGCCATTCACCACCGCCCTGAGTTCCCTAGGTGTCATATCCACTTTCAGACATATGTGGTGCCAGAGCACTTGGTTTCCATGGCAGCGGGAAATGGCTTGGGTGCTGAACTTGTGTTTGGCTGTGGAGTTTTGAGTGCCTTGAGTGAGGAGCTCCATGTTACTTTAGTGTGGGTGCTCAACCTGCTTGATTCCATCCCACTGGGCTCAATGGGCATTGGACCGGAAGTGACCAAACAGGCTTTCCTAGATAGCTGCTAGCACAGCTGATGGTATGTGAAGTTCATGAGGCAGGTGGAGTTGTTTTGGCACTGGAAGAGCTGTGCTGCTGCTTCGGGCAGTTGCCATTCACCACCGCCGTGAGTTCCCTAGGTGTCATATCCACTTTCAGACATATGTGGTGCCAGAGCACTTGGTTTCCATGGCAGCTGGAAATGGCTTGGGCACTGAACTTGTGTTTGGCTGTGGAGTTTTGAGTGCCTTGCGTGAGGAGCTCCATGTTAGTTTAGTGTGGGTGCTCAGCCTGCTTGATTCCATCCCACTGGGCTCAATGGGCATTGGACCGGAAGTGACCAAACAGGGTTTCCTAGATAGCTGCTAGCACAGCTGATGGTATGTGAAGTTCATGAGGCAGGTGGAGATGTTTTGGCACTGGAAGAGCTGTGCTGCTGCTTCGGGCAGTTGCCATTCACCACCGCCCTGAGTTCCCTAGGTGTCATATCCACTTTCAGACATATGTGGTGCCAGAGCACTTGGTTTCCATGGCAGCGGGAAATGGCTTTTGCACTGAACTTGTGTTTGGCTGTGGAGTTTTGAGTGCCTTGAGTGAGGAGCTCCATGTTAGTTTAGTGTGGGTGCTCAACCTGCTTGATTCCATCACACTGGGCTCAATGGGCATTGGTCCGGAAGTGAACAAACAGGGTTTCCTAGATAGCTCGTTGCACAGCTGATGGTTTGTGAAGGTCATGAGGCAGGTGGAGTTGTTTTGGCACTGGAAGAGCTGTGCTGCTGCTTCGGGCAGTTGCCATTCACCACCGCCCTGAGTTCCCTAGGTGTCATATCCACTTTCAGACATATGTGGTGCCAGAGCACTTGGTTTCCATGACAGCGGGAAATGGTTTGGGCGCTGAACTTGTATTTGGCTGTGGAGTTTTGAGTGCCTTGAGTCAGGAGCTCCATGTTAGTTTAGTGTGGGTGCTCCACCTGCTTGATTCCATCCCACTGGGCTCAATGGGCATTGGACCGGAAGTGACCAAACAGGGTTTCCTAGATAGCTGCTAGCACAGCTGATGGTATGTGAAGTTCATGAGGCAGGTGGAGTTGTTTTGGCACTGGAAGAGCTGTGCTGCTGCTTCAGGCAGTTGCCATTCACCACCGCCCTGAGTTCCCTAGGTGTCATATCCACTTTCAGACATATGTGGTGCCAGAGCACTTGGTTTCCATGGCAGCGGGAAATGGCTTGGGTGCTGAACTTGTGTTTGGCTGTGGAGTTTTGAGTGCCTTGAGTGAGGAGCTCCATGTTACTTTAGTGTGGGTGCTCAACCTGCTTGATTCCATCCCACTGGGCTCAATGGGCATTGGACCGGAAGTGACCAAACAGGCTTTCCTAGATAGCTGCTAGCACAGCTGATGGTATGTGAAGTGTATGAGGCAGGTGGAGTTGTTTTGGCACTGGAAGAGCTGTGCTGCTGCTTCGGGCAGTTGCCATTCACCACCGCCGTGAGTTCCCTAGGTGTCATATCCACTTTCAGACATATGTGGTGCCAGAGCACTTGGTTTCCATGGCAGCGGGAAATGGCTTGGGCACTGAACTTGTGTTTGGCTGTGGAGTTTTGAGTGCCTTGCGTGAGGAGCTCCATGTTAGTTTAGTGTGGGTGCTCAGCCTGCTTGATTCCATCCCACTGGGCTCAATGGGCATTGGACCGTAAGTGACCAAACAGGGTTTCCTAGATAGCTGCTAGCATAGCTGATGGTATGTGAAGTTCATGAGGCAGGTGGAGATGTTTTGGCACTGGAAGAGCTGTGCTGCTGCTTCGGGCAGTTGCCATTCACCACCGCCCTGAGTTCCCTAGGTGTCATATCCACTTTCAGACATATGTGGTGCCAGAGCACTTGGTTTCCATGGCAGCGGGAAATGGCTTTTGCACTGAACTTGTGTTTGGCTGTGGAGTTTTGAGTGCCTTGAGTGAGGAGCTCCATGTTAGTTTAGTGTGGGTGCTCAACCTGCTTGATTCCATCACACTGGGCTCAATGGGCATTGGTCCGGAAGTGAACAAACAGGGTTTCCTAGATAGCTGGTTGCACAGCTGATGGTTTGTGAAGGTCATGAGGCAGGTGGAGTTGTTTTGGCACTGGAAGAGCTGTGCTGCTGCTTCGGGCAGTTGCCATTCACCACCGCCGTGAGTTCCCTAGGTGTCATATCCACTTTCAGGAATATGTGGTGCCAGAGCACTTGGTTTCCATGACAGCGGGAAATGGTTTGGGCGCTGAACTTGTATTTGGCTGTGGAGTTTTGAGTGCCTTGAGTCAGGAGCTCCATGTTAGTTTAGTGTGGGTGCTCCACCTGCTTGATTCCATCCCACTGGGCTCAATGGGCATTGGACCGGAAGTGACCAAACAGGGTTTCCTAGATAGCTGCTAGCACAGCTAATGGTATGTGAAGTGAATGAGGCAGGTGGAGTTGTTTTGGCACTGGAAGAGCTGTGCTGCTGCTTCGGGCAGTTGCCATTCACCACCGCCGTGAGTTCCCTAGGTGTCATATCCACTTTCAGACATATGTGGTGCCAGAGCACTTGGTTTCCATGGCAGCGGGAAATGGCTTGGGCGCTGAACTTGTGTTTGGCTGTGGAGTTTTGAGCGCCTTGAGTGAGGAGCTCCATGTTAGTTTAGTGTGGGTGCTCAGCCTGCTTTATTCCATCCCACTGGGCTCAATGGGCATTGGACCGGAAGTGACCAAACAGGGTTTCCTAGATAGCTGCTAGCATAGCTGATGGTATGTGAAGTTCATGAGGCAGGTGGAGTTGTTTTGGCACTGGAAGAGCTGTGCTGCTGCTTCGGGCAGTTGCCATTCACCACCGCCCTGAGTTCCCTAGGTGTCATATCCACTTTCAGACATATGTGGTGCCAGAGCACTTGGTTTCCATGGCAGCGGGAAATGGCTTTTGCACTGAACTTGTGTTTGGCTGTGGAGTTTTGAGTGCCTTGAGTGAGGAGCTCCATGTTAGTTTCGTGTGGGTGCTCAACCTGCTTGATTCCATCCCACTGGGCTCAATGGGCATTGGACCGGAAGTGAACAAACAGGGTTTCCTAGATAGCTGCTAGCACAGCTGATGGTATGTGAAGTTCATGAGGCAGGTGGAGTTGTTTTGGCACTGGAAGAGCTGTGCTGCTGCTTCAGGCAGTTGCCATTCACCACCGCCCTGAGTTCCCTAGGTGTCATATCCACTTTCAGACATATGTGGTGCCAGAGCACTTGGTTTCCATGGCAGCGGGAAATGGCTTGGGCGCTGAACTTGTGTTTGGCTGTGGAGTTTTGAGCGCCTTGAGTGAGGAGCTCCATGTTAGTTTAGTGTGGGTGCTCCACCTGCTTGATTCCATCCCACTGGGCTCAATGGGCATTGGACCGGAAGTGACCAAACAGGGTTTCCTAGATAGCTGCTAGCACAGCTGATGGTATGTGAAGTTCATGAGGCAGGTGGAGTTGTTTTGGCACTGGAAGAGTTGTGCTGCTGCTTCGGGCAGTTGCCATTCACCACCGCCCTGAGTTCCCTAGGTGTCATATCCACTTTCAGACATATGTGGTGCCAGAGCACTTGGTTTCCATGGCAGCGGGAAATGGCTTTTGTGCTGAACTTGTGTTTGGCTGTGGAGTTTTGAGTGCCTTGAGTGAGGAGCTCCATGTTAGTTTAGTGTGGGTGCTCAACCTGCTTGATTCCATCACACTGGGCTCAATGGGCATTGGACCGGAAGTGACCAAACAGGGTTTCCTAGATAGCTGCTAGCACAGCTGACAGTTTGTGAAGTTCATGAGGCAGGTGGAATTGTTTTGGCACTGGAGGAGCTGTGCTGCTGCTTCGGGCATTTGCCATTCACCACTGCCCTGAGTTCCCTAGGTGTCATATACACTTTCAGACATATGTGATGCCAGAGCACTTGGTTTCCATGGCAGCGGGAAATGGCTTTTGCACTGAACTTGTGTTTGGCTGTGGAGTTTTGAGTGCCTTGAATGAGGAGCTCCATGTTAGTTTAGTGTGGGTGCTCAACCTGCTTGATTCCATCCCACTGGGCTCAATGGGCATTGGACCACAAGTGACCAAACAGGGTTTCCTAGATAGCTGCTAGCACAGCTGATGGTATGTGAAGTTCATGAGGCAGGTGGAGTTGTTTTTGCACTGAAAGAGCTGTGCTGCTGCTTCGGGCAGTTGCCATTCACCACCTCACTGATCCCTGTGTGTCATATCCACTTTCAGACATATGTGGTGCCAGAGCACTTGGTTTCCATGGCAGCGGGAAATGACTTGGGCGCTGAACTTGTGTTTGGCTGTGGAGTTTTGAGTGCCTTGAGTGAGGAGCTCCATGTTAGTTTAGTGTGGGTGTTCAACCTGCTTGATTCCATCCCACTGGGCTCAATGGGCATTGGACCGGAAGTAACGAAACAGGGTTTCCTAGATAGCTGCTAGCACAGCTGATGGTATGTGAAGTTCATGAGGCAGGTGGAGTTGTTTTGGCACTGCAAGAGCTGTGCTGCTGCTTCAGGCAGTTGCCATTCACCACCGCCCTGAGTTCCCTAGGTGTCATATCCACTTTCAGACATATGTGGTGCCAGAGCACTTGGTTTCCATGGCAGCGGGAAATGGCTTTTGCACTGAACTTGTGTTTGGCTGTGGAGTTTTGAGTGTCTTGAGTGAGGAGCTCCATGTTAGTTTAGTGTGGGTGCTCAACCTGCTTGATTCCATCCCACTGGGCTCAATGGGCATTGGACCGGAAGTGACCAAACAGGGTTTCCTAGATAGCTGCTAGCACAGCTGATGATATGTGAAGTTCATGAGGCAGGTGGAGTTGTTTTGGCACTGGAAGAGCTGTGCTGCTGCTTCGGGCACTTGCCATTCACCACCGCCCTGAGTTCCCTAGGTGTCATATCCACTTTCAGACATATGTGGTGCCAGAGCACTTGGTTTCCATGGCAGCGGGAAATGGCTTTTGCGCTGAACTTGTGTTTGGCTGTGGAGTTTTGAGTGCCTTGAGTGAGGAGCTCCATGTTAGTTTAGTGTGGGTGCTCAACCTGCTTGATTCCATCCCACTGGGCTCAATGGGCATTGGACCGGAAGTAACGAAACAGGGTTTACTAGATAGCTGCTAGCACAGCTGATGATATGTGAAGTTCATGAGGCAGGTGGAGTTGTTTTGGCACTGGAAGAGCTGTGCTGCTGCTTCGGGCACTTGCCATTCACCACCGCCCTGAGTTCCCTAGGTGTCATATCCACTTTCAGACATATGTGGTGCCAGAGCACTTGGTTTCCATGGCAGCGGGAAATGGCTTTTGCGCTGAACTTGTGTTTGGCTGTGGAGTTTTGAGTGCCTTGAGTGAGGAGCTCCATGTCAGTTTAGTGTGGGTGCTCAACCTGCTTGATTCCATCCCACTGGGCTCAATGGGCATTGGACCGGAAGTAACGAAACAGGGTTTACTAGATAGCTGCTAGCACAGCTGACGGTTTGTGAAGTTCATGACGCAAGTGGAATTGTTTTGGCATGAGGAGCTGTGCTGCTGCTTCAGGCATTTGCCATTCACCACTGCCCTGAGTTCCCTAGGTGTCATATACACTTTCAGACATATGTGGTGCCAGAGCACTTGGTTTCCATGGCAGCGGGAAATGGCTTGGGCGCTGAACTTGTGTTTGGCTGTGGAGTTTTGTGCGCCCTGAGTGACAAACTCCATGTTAGTTTAGTGTGGGTGCTCCACCTGCTTGATTCCATCCCACTGGGCTCAATGGGCATTGGACCGGAAGTAACGAAACAGGGTTTCCTAGATAGCTGCTAGCAAAGCTGGTGGTATGTGAAGTTCATGAGGCAGGTGGAGTTGTTTTGGCACTGGAAGAGCTGAGCTGCTGCTTCGGGCAGTTGCCAATCACCACTGCCCTGAGTTCCCTAGGTGTCATAGCCACTTTCAGACATATGTGGTGCCAGAGCACTTGGTTTCCATGGCAGCGGGAAATGGCTTGGGCGCTGAACTTGTGTTTGGCTGTGGAGTTTTGAGTGCCTTGAGTGAGGAGCCCATGTTAGTTTAGTGTGGGTGCTCAACCTGCTTGATTCCATCCCACTGGGCTCAATGGGCATTGGACCGGAAGTGACCAAACAGGGTTTCCTAGATAGCTGCTAGCACAGCTGATGGTATGTGAAGTTCATGAGGCAGATGGAGTTGTTTTGGCTCTGGAAGAGCTGTGCTGCTGCTTCGGGCAGTTGCCATTCACCACCGCCCTGAGTTCCCTAGGTGTCATAGCCACTTTCAGACATATGTGGTGCCAGAGCACTTGGTTTCCATGGCAGCGGGAAATGGCTTGGGCGCTGAACTTGTATTTGGCTGTGGAGTTTTGAGTGCCTTGAGTGAGGAGCTCCATGTTAGTTTAGTGTGGGTGCTCAACCTGCTTGATTCCATCCCACTGGGCTCAATGGGCATTGGACCGGAAGTGACCAAACAGGGTTTCCTAGATAGCTGCTAGCACAGCTGATGGTATGTGAAGTTCATGAGGCAGGTGGAGTTGTTTTGGCACTGGAAGAGCTGTGCTGCTGCTTCGGGCAGTTGCCATTCACCACTGCCCTGAGTTCCCTAGGTGTCATATCCACTTTCAGACATATGTGGTGCCAGAGCACTTGGTTTCCATGGCAGCGGGAAATGGCTTGGGCGCTGAACTTGTGTTTGGCTGTGGAGTTTTGTGCGCCTTGAGTGACAAACTCCATGTTAGTTTAGTGTGGGTGCTCAACCTGCTTGATTCCATCCCACTGGGCTCAATGGGCATTGGACCGGAAGTAACGAAACAGGGTTTCCTAGATAGCTGCTAGCACAGCTGATGGTATGTGAAGTTCATGAGGCAGGTGGAGTTGTTTTGGCACTGGAAGAGCTGTGCTGCTGCTTCGGGCAGTTGCCATTCACCACTGCCCTGGGTTTCCTAGGTGTCATATCCACTTTCAGACATATGTGGTGCCAGAGCACTTGGTTTCCATGGCAGCGGGAAATGGCTTGGGCGCTGAACTTGTGTTTGGCTGTGGAGTTTTGAGTGCCTTGAGTGAGGAGTCCATGTTAGTTTAGTGTGGGTGCTCAACCTGCTTGATTCCATCCCACTGGGCTCAATGGGCATTGGACCGGAAGTGACCAAACAGGGTTTCCTAGATAGCTGTTGGAACAGCTGATGGTATGTGAAGTTCATGAGGCAGGTGGAGTTGTTTTGGCACTGGAAGAGCTGTGCTGCTGCTTCAGGCAGTTGCCATTCACCACCGCGTCACTGAGTTTCCTAGGTGTCATAGCCACTTTCAGACATATGTGGTGCCAGAGCACTTGGTTTCCATGGCAGTGGGAAATGACTTGGGCGCTGAACTTGTGTTTGGCTGTGGAGTTTTGAGTGCCTTTGGGTGAGGAGCTCCTTGTGAGTTTAGTGTGGGTGCTCAACCTGCTTGATTCCATCCCACTGGGCTCAATGGGCATTGGACCGGAAGTGACCAAACAGGGTTTCCTAGATAGCTGCGAACACAGCTGATGGTATATGATGTGAATGAGGCAGGTGGAGTTGTTTTGGCACTGGAAGAGCTGTGCTGCTGCTTCGGACAGTTGCCATTCACCACCGCCCTGAGTTCCCTAGGTGTCATATCCACTTTCAGACATATGTGGTGCCAGAGCACTTGGTTTCCATGGCAGCGGGAAATGACTTGGGCGCTGAACTTGTGTTTGGCTGTGGAGTTTTGAGTGCCTTGAGTGAGGAGCTCCATGTTAGTTTAGTGTGGGTGCTCAACCTGCTTGATTCCTTCCCACTGGGCTCAATGGGCATTGGACCGGAAGTGACCAAACAGGTTTCCTAGATAGCTGCTAGCACAGCTGATGGTATGTGAAGTTCATGAGGCAGGTGGAGTTGTTTTGGCACTGGGAGAGCTGTGCTGCTGCTTCGGGCAGTTGCCATTCACCACCGCCCTGAGTTCCCTAGGTGTCATAGCCACTTTCAGACATATGTGGTGCCAGAGCACTTGGATTCCATGGCAGCGGGAAATGGCTTGGGCGCTGAACTTGTATTTGGCTGTGGAGTTTTGAGTGCCTTGAGTCAGGAGCTCCATGTTAGTTTAGTGTGGGTGCTCAACCTGCTTGATTCCATCCCACTGGGCTCAATGGGCATTGGACCGGATGTGACCAAACAGGGTTTCCTAGATAGCTGCTAGCACAGCTGATGGTATGTGAAGTTCATGAGGCAGGTGGAGTTGTTTTGGCACTGGGAGAGCTGTGCTGCTGCTTCGGGCAGTTGCCATTCACCACTGCCCTGAGTTCCCTAGGTGTCATAGCCACTTTCAGACATATGTGGTGCCAGAGCACTTGGTTTCCATGGCAGCGGGAAAAGGCTTGGGCGCTGAACTTGTGTTTGGCTGTGGAGTTTTGTGCGCCTTGAGTGACAAACTCCATGTTAGTTTAGTGTGGGTGCTCCACCTGCTTGATTCCATCCCACTGGGCTCAATGGGCATTGGACCGGAAGTGACCAAACAGGGTTTCCTAGATAGCTGCTAGCACAGCTGATGGTATGTGAAGTGAATGAGGCAGGTGGAGTTGTTTTGGCACTGGAAGAGCTGTGCTGCTGCTTCGGGCAGTTGCCATTCACCACTGCCCTGAGTTCCCTAGGTGTCATATCCACTTTCAGACATATGTGGTGCCAGAGCACTTGGTTTCCATGGCAGCGGGAAATGGCTTGGGCGCTGAACTTGTGTTTGGCTGTGGAGTTTTGAGCGCCTTGAGTGAGGATCCCATGTTAGTTTAGTGTGGGTGCTCAACCTGCTTGATTCCATCCCACTGGGCTCAATGGGCATTGGACCGGAAGTGACCAAACAGGGTTTCCCAGATAGCTGTTGGAACAGCTGATGGTATGTGAAGTTCATGAGGCAGGTGGAGTTGTTTTTTCACTGGAAGAGCTGTGCTGCTGCTTCAGGCAGTTGCCATTCACCACCGCGTCACTGAGTTCCCTACGTGTCATATCCACTTTCAGACATATGTGGTGCCAGAGCACTTGGTTTCCATGGCAGTGGGAAATGGCTTGGACGCTGAACTTGTGTTTGGCTGTGGAGTTTTGAGCGCCTTGAGTGAGGAGCTCCATGTTAGTTTAGTGTGGGTGCTCAACCTGCTTGATTCCATCCCACTGGGCTCAATGGGCATTGGACCGGAAGTGACCAAACAGGGTTTCCTAGATAGCTGCTAACACAGCTGATGGTATGTGAAGTTCATGAGGCAGGTGGAGTTGTTTTGGCACTGGAAGAGCTGTGCTGCTGCTTCGGGCAGTTGCCATTCACCACCGCGTCACTGAGTTCCCTAGGTGTCATAGCCACTTTCAGACATATGTGGTGCCAGAGCACTTGGTTTCCATGGCAGCGGGAAATGGCTTGGGCACTGAACTTGTGTTTGGCTGTGGAGTTTTGAGTGCCTTGAGTGAGGAGCTCCTTGTGAGTTCAGTGTGGGTGCTCAACCTGCTTGATTCCATCCCACTGGGCTCAATGGGCATTGGACCGGAAGTGACCAAGCAGGGTTTCCTAGATAGCTGCTAGCACAGCTGATGGTATGTGAAGTTCATGAGGCAGGTGGAGTTGTTTTGGCACTGGAAGAGCTGTGCTGCTGCTTCGGGCACTTGCCATTCACCACTACCCTGAGTTCCCTAGGTGTCATATTCACTTTCAGACATATGTGGTGCCAGAGCACTTGGTTTCCATGGCAGCGGGAAATGGCTTGGGCGCTGAACTTGTGTTTGGCTGTGGAGTTTTGAGCGCCTTGATTGAGGAGCCCATGTTAGTTTAGTGTGGGTGCTCAACCTGCTTGATTCCATCCCACTGGGCTCAATGGGCATTGGACCGGAAGTGACCAAAACGGGTTTCCTAGATAGCTGCTAGCACAGCTGATGGTATGTGAAGTTCATGAGGCAGGTGGAGTTGTTTTGGCACTGGAAGAGCTGTGCTGCTGCTTCGGGCAGTTGCCATTCACCACTGCCCTGAGTTCCCTAGGTGTCATATCCACTTTCAGACATATGTGGTGCCAGAGCACTTGGTTTCCATGGCAGCGGGAAATGGCTTTTGCACTGAACTTGTGTTTGGCTGTGGAGTTTTGAGTGCCTTGAGTGAGGAGCTCCATGTTAGTTTAGTGTGGGTGCTCAACCTGCTTGATTCCATCCCACTGGGCTCAATGGGCATTGGACCAGAAGTGACCAAACAGGGTTTCCTAGATAGCTGCTAGCACAGCTGATGGTATGTGAAGTTCATGAGGCAGGTGGAGTTGTTTTGGCACTGGAAGAGCGGTGCTGCTGCTTCGGGCAGTTGCCATTCACCACCTCACTGATCCCTGTGTGTCATATCCACTTTCAGACATATGTGGTGCCAGAGCACTTGGTTTCCATGGCAGCGGGAAATGGCTTGGGCGCTGAACTTGTATTTGGCTGTGGAGTTTTGAGCGCCTTGAGTGAGGAGCTCCATGTTAGTTTAGTGTGGGTGCTCAACCTGCTTGATTCCATCCCACTGGGCTCAATGGGCATTGGACCGGAAGTGACCAAACAGGTTTCCTAGATAGCTGCTAGCACAGCTGATGGTATGTGAAGTTCATGAGGCAGGTGGAGTTGTTTTGGCACTGGAAGAGCTGTGCTGCTGCTTCGGGCAGTTGCCATTCACCACCGCCCTGAGTTCCCTAGGTGTCATATCCAGTTTCAGACATATGTGGTGCCAGAGCACTTGGTTTCCATGGCAGCGGGAAATGGCTTGGGCGCTGAACTTGTGTTTGGCTGTGGAGTTTTGAGCGCCTTGAGTGAGGAGCCCATGTTAGTTTAGTGTGGGTGCTCAACCTGCTTGATTCCATCCCACTGGGCTCAATGGGCATTGGACCGGAAGTGACAAAACAGGGTTTCCTAGATGGGTGCTAGCACAGCTGATGGTATGTGAAGTTCATGAGGCAGGTGGAGTTGTTTTGGCACTGGAAGAGCTGTGCTGCTGCTTCAGGCAGTTGCCATTCACCACCGCGTCACTGACTTCCCTAGGTGTCATAGCCACTTTCAGACATATGTGGTGCCAGAGCACTTGGTTTCCATGGCAGCGGGAAAAGGCTTGGGCACTGAACTTGTGTTTGGCTGTGGAGTTTTGAGCACCTTGAGTGAGGAGCTCCATGTTAGTTTAGTGTGGGTGCTCAACCTGCTTGATTCCATCACACTGGGCTCAATGGGCATTGGACCGGAAGTGACCAAACAGGGTTTCTTAGAACGCTGCTAGCACAGCTGATGGTATGTGAAGTTCATGAGGCAGGTGGAGTTGTTTTGGCACTGGAAGAGCTGTGCTGCTGCTTCGGGCAGTTGCCATTCACCACCGCCCTGAGTTCCCTAGGTGTCATATCCACTTTCAGACATATGTGGTGCCAGAGCACTTGGTTTCCATGGCAGCGGGAAATGGCTTTTGCACTGAACTTGTGTTTGGCTGCGGAATTTTGAGTGCCTTGAGTGACGAACTCCATGTTAGTTTAGTGTGGGTGCTCAACCTGCTTGATTCCATCCCACTGGGCTCAATGGGCATTGGACCGGAAGTGACCAAACAGGGTTTCTTAGATAGCTGTTAGCACAGCTGATGGTATGTGAAGTGAATGAGGCAGGTGGAGTTGTTTTGGCACTGAAAGAGATGTGCTGCTGCTTCGGCAGTTGCCATTCACCACCGCCCTTAGTTCCCTAGGTGTCATATCCACTTTCAGACATATGTGGTGCCAGAGCACTTGGTTTCCATGGCAGCGGGAAATGGCTTGGGCGCTGAACTTGTGTTTGGCTGTGGAGTTTTGCGCGCCTTGAGTGAGGAGCTCCATGTTACTTTAGTGTGGGTGCTCAACCTGCTTGATTCCATCCCACTGGGCTCAATGGGCATTGGACCGGAACTGACCAAGCAGGGTTTCCTAGATAGCTGCTAGCACAGCTGATGGTATGTGAAGTTCATGAGGCAGGTGGAGTTGTTTTGGCACTGGAATAGCTGTGCTGCTGCTTCGGGCAGTTGCCATTCACCACCGCCCTGAGTTCCCTAGGTGTCATATCCACTTTCAGACATATGTGGTGCCAGAGCACTTGGTTTCCATGGCAGCGGGAAATGGCTTGGGCGCTGAACTTGTGTTTGGCTGTGGAGTTTTGAGCGCCTTGAGTGAGGAGCCCATGTTAGTTTAGTGTGGGTGCTCAACCTGCTTGATTCCACCCCACTGGGCTCAATGGGCATTGGACCGGAAGTGACAAAACAGGGTTTCCTAGATAGCTGCTGGAACAGCTGATGGTATGTGAAGTTCATGAGGCAGGTGGAGTTGTTTTGGCACTGGAAGAGCTGTGCTTCTGCTTCGGGCAGTTGCCATTCACCACCGCGTCACTGACTTCCCTAGGTGTCATAGCCACTTTCAGACATATGTGGTGCCAGAGCACTTGGTTTCCATGGCAGCGGGAAAAGGCTTGGGCACTGAACTTGTGTTTGGCTGTGGAGTTTTGAGCACCTTGAGTGAGGAGCTCCATGTTAGTTTAGTGTGGGTGCTCAACCTGCTTGATTCCATCACACTGGGCTCAATGGGCATTGGACCGGAAGTGACCAAACAGGGTTTCCTAGATAGCTGCTAACACAGCTGATGGTATGTGAAGTTCATGAGGCAGGTGGAGTTGTTTTGGCACTGGAAGAGCTGTGCTGCTTCGGGCAGTTTCCATTCACCACCGCCCTGAGTTCCCTAGGTGTCATAGCCACTTTCAGACATATGTGGTGCCAGAGCACTTGGTTTCCATGGCAGCGGGAAATGGCTTTTGCACTGAACTTGTGTTTGGCTGTGGAGTTTTGAGTGCCTTGAGTGAGGAGCTCCATGTTAGTTTAGTGTGGGTGCTCAACCTGCTTGATTCCATCCCACTGGGCTCAATGGGCATTGGACCGGAAGTGACCAAACAGGGTTTCTTAGAACGCTGCTAGCACAGCTGATGGTATGTGAAGTGAATGAGGCAGGTGGAGTTGTTTTGGCACTGGAAGAGCTGTGCTGCTGCTTCGGGCAGTTGCCATTCACCACCGCCCTGAGTTCCCCAGGTGTCATATCCACTTTCAGACATATGTGGTGCCAGAGCACTTGGTTTCCATGGCAGCGGGAAATGGCTTTTGCACTGAACTTGTGTTTGGCTGCGGAATTTTGAGTGCCTTGAGTGACGAACTCCATGTTAGTTTAGTGTGGGTGCTCAACCTGCTTGATTCCATCCCACTGGGCTCAATGGGCATTGGACCGGAAGTGACCAAACAGGTTTCCTAGATAGCTGCTAGCACAGCTGATGGTATGTGAAGTTCATGAGGCAGGTGGAGTTGTTTTGGCACTGGAAGAGATGTGCTGCTGCTTCGGCAGTTGCCATTCACCACCGCCCTGAGTTCTCTAGGTATCATATCCACTTTCAGACATATGTGGTGCCAGAGCACTTGGTTTCCATGGCAGCGGGAAATGGCTTGGGCGCTGAACTTGTGTTTGGCTGTGGAGTTTTGCGCGCCTTGAGTGAGGAGCTCCATGTTAGTTTAGTGTGGGTGCTCAACCTGCTTGATTCCATCCCACTGGGCTTAATGGGCATTGGACCGGAACTGACCAAGCAGGGTTTCCTAGATAGCTGCTAGCACAGCTGATGGTATGTGAAGTTCATGAGGCAGGTGGAGTTGTTTTGGCACTGGAAGAGCTGTGCTGCTGCTTCGGGCAGTTGCCATTCACCATTGCCCTGAGTTCCCTAGGTGTCATATCCACTTTAAGACATATGTGGTGCCAGAGCACTTGGTTTCCATGGCAGCGGGAAATGGCTTTTGCGCTGAACTTGTGTTTGGCTGTGGAGTTTTGAGCGCCTTGAGTGAGGAGCTCCATGTTAGTTTAGTGTGGGTGCTCAACCTGCTTGATTCCATCCCACTGGGCTCAATGGGCATTGGACCGTAAGTGACCAAACAGGGTTTCCTAGATAGCTGCTAGCACAGCTGATGGTATGTGAAGTTCATGAGGCAGGTGGAGTTGTTTTGGCACTGGAAGAGCTGTGCTGCTGCTTCAGGCAGTTGCCATTCACCACCGCGTCACTGAGTTCCCTAGGTGTCATATCCACTTTCAGACATATGTGGTGCCAGAGCACTTGGTTTCCATGGTAGCGGGAAATGGCTTGGGCACTGAACTTGTGTTTGGCTGTGGAGTTTTGAGTGCCTTGAGTGAGGAGCTCCTTGTGAGTTTAGTGTGGGTGCTCAACCTGCTTGATTCCATCCCACTGGGCTCAATGGGCATTGGACCGGAAGTGACCAAACAGGGTTTCCTAGATAGCTGCTAGCACAGCTGATGGTATGTGAAGTTCATGAGGCAGGTGGAGTTGTTTTGGCACTGGAAGAGCTGTGCTGCTGCTTCTGGCAGTTGCCATTCACCACCTCACTGATCCCTGTGTGTCATATCTACTTTCAGATATATGTGGTGCCAGAGCACTTGGTTTCCATGGCAGCGGGAAATGACTTGGGCGCTGAACTTGTGTTTGGCTGTGGAGTTTTGAGTGCCTTGAGTGAGGAGCTCCATGTTAGTTTAGTGTGGGTGCTCAACCTGCTTGATTCCATCCCACTGGGCTCAATGGGCATTGGACCGGAGGTAACGAAACAGGGTTTACTAGATAGCTGCTAGCACAGCTGACGGTTTGTGAAGTTCATGACGCAGGTGGAATTGTTTTGGCATGAGGAGCTGTGCTGCTGCTTCAGGCATTTGCCATTCACCACTGCCCGGAGTTCCCTAGGTGTCATATACACTTTCAGACATATGTGATGCCAGAGCACTTGGTTTCCATGGCAGTGGGAAATGGCTTGGGTGCTGAACTTGTGTTTGGCTGTGGAGTTTTGAGTGCCTTGAATGAGGAGCTCCATGTTAGTTTAGTGTGGGTGCTCAACCTGCTTGATTCCATCCCACTGGGCTCAATGGGCATTGGACCGGAAGTGACCAAACAGGGTTTCCTAGATAGCTGCTAGCACAGCTGATGGTATGTGAAGTTCATGAGGCAGGTGGAGTTGTTTTGGCACTGGAAGAGCTGTGCTGCTGCTTCGGGCAGTTGCCATTCACCACCTCACTGATCCCTGTGTGTCATATCCACTTTCAGACATATGTGGTGCCAGAGCACTTGGTTTCCATGGCAGCGGGAAATGACTTGGGCGCTGAACTTGTGTTTGGCTGTGGAGTTTTGAGCGCCTTGAATGAGGAGCCCATGTTAGTTTAGTGTGGGTGCTCAACCTGCTTGATTCCATCCCACTGGGCTCAATGGGCATTGGACCGGAAGTGACCAAACAGGGTTTCTTAGAACGCTGCTAGCACAGCTGATGGTATGTGAAGTGAATGAGGCAGGTGGAGTTGTTTTGGCACTGGAAGAGCTGTGCTGCTGCTTCGGGCAGTTGCCATTCACCACCGCCCTGAGTTCCCTAGGTGTCATATCCACTTTCAGACATATGTGGTGCCAGAGCACTTGGTTTCCATGGCAGCGGGAAATGGCTTTTGCACTGAACTTGTGTTTGGCTGCGGAATTTTGAGTGCCTTGAGTGACGAACTCCATGTTAGTTTAGTGTGGGTGCTCAACCTGCTTGATTCCATCACACTGGGCTCAATGGGCATTGGACCGGAAGTGACCAAACAGGGTTTCTTAGATAGCTGTTAGCACAGCTGATGGTATGTGAAGTGAATGAGGCAGGTGGAGTTGTTTTGGCACTGAAAGAGATGTGCTGCTGCTTCGGCAGTTGCCATTCACCACCGCCCTGAGTTCCCTAGGTGTCATAGCCACTTTCAGACATATGTGGTGCCAGAGCACTTGGTTTCCATGGCAGCGGGAAATGACTTGGGCGCTGAACTTGTATTTTGCTGTGGAGTTTTGAGTGCCTTGAGTGAGGAGCTCCATGTTAGTTTAGTGTGGGTGCTCAACCTGCTTGATTCCATCCCACTGGGCTCAATGGGCATTGGACCGGAAGTGACCAAACAGGTTTCCTAGATAGCTGCTAGCACAGCTGATGGTATGTGAAGTTCATGAGGCAGGTGGAGTTGTTTTGGCACTGGAAGAGATGTGCTGCTGCTTCGGCAGTTGCCATTCACCACCGCCCTGAGTTCTCTAGGTATCATATCCACTTTCAGACATATGTGGTGCCAGAGCACTTGGTTTCCATGGCAGCGGGAAATGGCTTGGGCGCTGAACTTGTGTTTGGCTGTGGAGTTTTGCGCGCCTTGAGTGAGGAGCTCCATGTTAGTTTAGTGTGGGTGCTCAACCTGCTTGATTCCATCCCACTGGGCTCAATGGGCATTGGACCGTAAGTGACCAAACAGGCTTTCCTAGATAGCTGCTAGCACAGCTGATGGTATGTGAAGTTCATGAGGCAGGTGGAGTTGTTTTGGCACTGGAAGAGCTGTGCTGCTGCTTCGGGCAGTTGCCATTCACCATTGCCCTGAGTTCCCTAGGTGTCATATCCACTTTCAGACATATGTGGTGCCAGAGCACTTGGTTTCCATGGCAGCGGGAAATGGCTTTTGCGCTGAACTTGTGTTTGGCTGTGGAGTTTTGAGCGCCTTGAGTGAGGAGCTCCATGTTAGTTTAGTGTGGGTGCTCAACCTGCTTGATTCCATCCCACTGGGCTCAATGGGCATTGGACCGGAAGTGACCAAACAGGGTTTCCTAGATAGCTGCTAGCACAGCTGATGGTATGTGAAGTTCATGAGGCAGGTGGAGTTGTTTTGGCACTGGAAGAGCTGTGCTTCTGCTTCAGGCAGTTGCCATTCACCACCGCGTCACTGAGTTCCCTAGGTGTCATAGCCACTTTCAGACATATGTGGTGCCAGAGCACTTGGTTTCCATGGCAGCGGGAAATGGCTTGGGCACTGAACTTGTGTTTGGCTGTGGAGTTTTGAGTGCCTTGAGTGAGGAGCTCCTTGTGAGTTTAGTGTGGGTGCTCAACCTGCTTGATTCCATCCCACTGGGCTCAATGGGCATTGGACCGGAAGTGACCAAACAGGGTTTCCTAGATGGGTGCTAGCACAGCTGATGGTATGTGAAGTTCATGAGGCAGGTGGAGTTGTTTTGGCACTGGAAGAGCTGTGCTGCTGCTTCTGGCAGTTGCCATTCACCACCTCACTGATCCCTGTGTGTCATATCTACTTTCAGATATATGTGGTGCCAGAGCACTTGGTTTCCATGGCAGCGGGAAATGACTTGGGCGCTGAACTTGTGTTTGGCTGTGGAGTTTTGAGTGCCTTGAGTGAGGAGCTCCATGTTAGTTTAGTGTGGGTGCTCAACCTGCTTGATTCCATCCCACTGGGCTCAATGGGCATTGGACCGGAGGTAACGAAACAGGGTTTACTAGATAGCTGCTAGCACAGCTGACGGTTTGTGAAGTTCATGACGCAGGTGGAATTGTTTTGGCATGAGGAGCTGTGCTGCTGCTTCAGGCATTTGCCATTCACCACTGCCCTGAGTTCCCTAGGTGTCATATACACTTTCAGACATATGTGATGCCAGAGCACTTGGTTTCCATGGCAGTGGGAAATGGCTTGGGTGCTGAACTTGTGTTTGGCTGTGGAGTTTTGAGTGCCTTGAGTGAGGAGCTCCATGTTAGTTTAGTGTGGGTGCTCAACCTGCTTGATTCCATCCCACTGGGCTCAATGGGCATTGGACCGGAAGTGACCAAACAGGGTTTCCTAGATAGCTGCTAGCACAGCTGATGGTATGTGAAGTTCATGAGGCAGGTGGAGTTGTTTTGGCACTGGAAGAGCTGTGCTGCTGCTTCGGGCAGTTGCCATTCACCAACTCACTGATCCCTGTGTGTCATATCCACTTTCAGACATATGTGGTGCCAGAGCACTTGGTTTCCATGGCAGCGGGAAATGACTTGGGCGCTGAACTTGTGTTTGGCTGTGGAGTTTTGAGCGCCTTGAGTGAGGAGCCCATGTTAGTTTAGTGTGGGTGCTCAACCTGCTTGATTCCATCCCACTGGGCTCAATAGGCATTGGACCGGAAGTGACCAAACAGGGTTTCCTAGATAGCTGCTAGCACAGCTGATGGTATGTGAAGTTCATGAGGCAGGTGGAGTTGTTTTGGCACTGGAAGAGCTGTGCTGCTGCTTCAGGCAGTTGCCATACACCACCGCGTCACTGAGTTCCCTAGGTGTCATAGCCACTTTCAGACATATGTGGTGCCAGAGCACTTGGTTTCCATGGCAGCGGGAAATGGCTTGGGCACTGAACTTGTGTTTGGCTGTGGAGTTTTGAGTGCCTTGAGTGAGGAGCTCCATGTTAGTTTAGTGTGGGTGCTCAACCTGCTTGATTCCATCCCACTGGGCTCAATGGGCATTGGACCGGAAGTGACCAAACAGGGTTTCTTAGAACGCTGCTAGCACAGCTGATGGTATGTGAAGTGAATGAGGCAGGTGGAGTTGTTTTGGCACTGGAAGAGCTGTGCTGCTGCTTCAGGCAGTTGCCATTCACCACCGCGTCACTGAGTTCCCTAGGTGTCATAGCCACTTTCAGACATATGTGGTGCCAGAGCACTTGGTTTCCATGGCAGCGGGAAATGGCTTGGGCACTGAACTTGTGTTTGGCTGTGGAGTTTTGAGCGCCTTGAGTGAGGAGCTCCTTGTGAGTTTAGTGTGGGTGCTCAACCTGCTTGATTCCATCCCACTGGGCTCAATGGGCATTGGACCGGAAGTGACCAAACAGGGTTTCCTAGATGGGTGCTAGCACAGCTGATGGTATGTGAAGTTCATGAGGCAGGTGGAGTTGTTTTGGCACTGGAAGAGCTGTGCTGCTGCTTCTGGCAGTTGCCATTCACCACCTCACTGATCCCTGTGTGTCATATCTACTTTCAGATATATGTGGTGCCAGAGCACTTGGTTTCCATGGCAGCGGGAAATGACTTGGGCGCTGAACTTGTGTTTGGCTGTGGAGTTTTGAGTGCCTTGAGTGAGGAGCTCCATGTTAGTTTAGTGTGGGTGCTCAACCTGCTTGATTCCATCCCACTGGGCTCAATGGGCTTTGGACCGGAAGTGACCAAGCAGGGTTTCCTAGATAGCTGCTAGCACAGCTGATGGTATGTGAAGTGAATGAGGCAGGTGGAGTTGTTTTGGCACTGGAAGAGCTGTGCTGCTGCTTCAGGCAGTTGCCATTCACCACCGCGTCACTGAGTTCCCTAGGTGTCATAGCCACTTTCAGACATATGTGGTGCCAGAGCACTTGGTTTCCATGGCAGCGGGAAATGACTTGGGCGCTGAACTTGTGTTTGGCTGTGGAGTTTTGAGTGCCTTGAGTGAGGAGCTCCATGTGAGTTTAGTGTGGGTGCTCAACCTGCTTGATTCCATCCCACTGGGCTCAATGGGCATTGGACCGGAGGTAACGAAACAGGGTTTACTAGATAGCTGCTAGCACAGCTGACGGCTTGTGAAGTTCATGACGCAGGTGGAATTGTTTTGGCATGAGGAGCTGTGCTGCTGCTTCAGGCATTTGCCATTCACCACTGCCCTGAGTTCCCTAGGTGTCATATACACTTTCAGACATATGTGATGCCAGAGCACTTGGTTTCCATGGCAGCGGGAAATGGCTTGGGTGCTGAACTTGTGTTTGGCTGTGGAGTTTTGAGTGCCTTGAGTGAGGAGCTCCATGTTAGTTTAGTGTGGGTGCTCAACCTGCTTGATTCCATCCCACTGGGCTCAATGGGCATTGGACCGGAAGTGACCAAACAGGGTTTCCTAGATAGCTGCTAGCACAGCTGATGGTATGTGAAGTTCATGAGGCAGGTGGAGTTGTTTTGGCACTGGAAGAGCTGTGCTGCTGCTTCGGGCAGTTGCCATTCACCACCGCGTCACTGAGTTCCCTAGGTGTCATAGCCACTTTCAGACATATGTGGTGCCAGAGCACTTGGTTTCCATGGCAGCGGGAAATGGCTTGGGCACTGAACTTGTGTTTGGCTGTGGAGTTTTGAGTGCCTTGAGTGAGGAGCTCCATGTTAGTTTAGTGTGGGTGCTCAACCTGCTTGATTCCATCCCACTGGGCTCAATGGGCATTGGACCGGAAGTGACCAAACAGGGTTTCTTAGAACGCTGCTAGCACAGCTGATGGTATGTGAAGTTCATGAGGCAGGTGGAGTTGTTTTGGCACTGGAAGAGCTGTGCTGCTGCTTCGGGCAGTTGCCATTCACCACCGCCCTGAGTTCCCTAGGTGTCATATCCACTTTCAGACATATGTGGTGCCAGAGCACTTGGTTTCCATGGCAGCGCGAAATGGCTTTTGCACTGAACTTGTGTTTGGCTGTGGAGTTTTGAGCGCCTTGAGTGAGGAGCTCCATGTTAGTTTAGTGTGGGTGCCCAACCTGCTTGATTCCATCCCACTGGGCTCAATGGGCATTGGACCAGAAGTGACCAAACAGGCTTTCCTAGATAGCTGCTAGCACAGCTGATGGTATGTGAAGTTCATGAGGCAAGTGGAGTTGTTTTGGCACTGGAAGAGCTGTGCTGCTGCTTCGGGCAGTTGCCATTCACCACCTCACTGATCCCTGTGTGTCATATCTACTTTCATACATATGTGGTGCCAGAGCACTTGGTTTCCATGGCAGCGGGAAATGACTTGGGCGGTGAACTTGTATTTGGCTGTGGAGTTTTGAGTGCCTTGAGTCAGGAGCTCCATGTTAGTTTAGTGTGGGTGCTCAACCTGCTTGATTCCATCCCACTGGGCTCAATGGGCATTGGACCGGATGTGACCAAACAGGGTTTCCTAGATAGCTGCTAGCACAGCTGATGGTATGTGAAGTTCATGAGGCAGGTGGAGTTGTTTTGGCACTGGAAGAGCTGTGCTGCTGCTTCAGGCAGTTGCCATTCACCACCGCGTCACTGAGTTCCCTAGGTGTCATAGCCACTTTCAGACATATGTGGTGCCAGAGCACTTGGTTTCCATGGCAGCGGGAAATGACTTGGGCGCTGAACTTGTGTTTGGCTGTGGAGTTTTGAGTGCCTTGAGTGAGGAGCTCCATGTTAGTTTAGTGTGGGTGCTCAACCTGCTTGATTCCATCCCACTGGGCTCAATGGGCATTGGACCGGAGGTAACAAAACAGGGTTTACTAGATAGCTGCTAGCACAGCTGACGGCTTGTGAAGTTCATGACGCAGGTGGAATTGTTTTGGCATGAGGAGCTGTGCTGCTGCTTCAGGCATTTGCCATTCACCACTGCCCTGAGTTCCCTAGGTGTCATATACACTTTCAGACATATGTGATGCCAGAGCACTTGGTTTCCATGGCAGCGGGAAATGGCTTGGGTGCTGAACTTGTGTTTGGCTGTGGAGTTTTGAGTGCCTTGAGTGAGGAGCTCCATGTTAGTTTAGTGTGGGTGCTCAACCTGCTTGATTCCATCCCACTGGGCTCAATGGGCATTGGACCGTAAGTGACCAAACAGGCTTTCCTAGATAGCTGCTAGCACAGCTGATGGTATGTGAAGTTCATGAGGCAGGTGGAGTTGTTTTGGCACTGGAAGAGCTGTGCTGCTGCTTCGGGCAGTTGCCATTCACCATTGCCCTGAGTTCCCTAGGTGTCATATCCACTTTCAGACATATGTGGTGCCAGAGCACTTGGTTTCCATGGCAGCGGGAAATGACTCGGGCGCTGAACTTGTGTTTGGCTGTGGAGTTTTGAGTGCCTTGAGTGAGGAGCTCCATGTGAGTTTAGTGTGGGTGCTCAACCTGCTTGATTCCATCCCACTGGGCTCAATGGGCATTGGACCGGAAGTGACCAAACAGGGTTTCCTAGATAGCTGCTAACACAGCTGATGGTATATGATGTGAATGAGGCAGGTGGAGTTGTTTTGGCACTGGAAGAGCTGTGCTGCTGCTTCGGGCAGTTGCCATTCAGCACTGCCCTGAGTTCCCTAGGTGTCATATCCACTTTCAGACATATGTGGTGCCAGAGCACTTGGTTTCCATGGCAGCGGGAAATGGCTTGGGCGCTGAACTTGTGTTTGGCTGTGGAGTTTTGAGCGCCTTGAGTGAGGAGCCCATGTTAGTTTAGTGTGGGTGCTCAACCTGCTTGATTCCATCCCACTGGGCTCAATGGGCATTGGACCGGAAGTGACCAAACAGGGTTTCCTAGATAGCTGTTGGAACAGCTGATGGTATGTGAAGTTCATGAGGCAGGTGGAGTTGTTTTGGCACTGGAAGAGCTGTGCTGCTGCTTCAGGCAGTTGCCATTCACCACCGCGTCACTGACTTCCCTAAGTGTCATAGCCACTTTCAGACATATGTGGTGCCAGAGCACTTGGTTTCCATGGCAGTGGGAAATGGCTTGGGCGCTGAACTTGTGTTTGGCTGTGGAGTTTTGAGCGCCTTGAGTGAGGAGCTCCATGTTAGTTTAGTGTGGGTGCTCAACCTGCTTGATTCCATCCCACTGGGCTCAATGGGCATTGGACCGGAAGTGACCAAACAGGGTTTCCTAGATAGCTGTTGGAACAGCTGATGGTATGTGAAGTTCATGAGGCAGGTGGAGTTGTTTTGGCACTGGAAGAGCTGTGCTGCTGCTTCAGGCAGTTGCCATTCACCACCGCGTCACTGACTTCCCTAAGTGTCATAGCCACTTTCAGACATATGTGGTGCCAGAGCACTTGGTTTCCATGGCAGCGGGAAATGGCTTTTGCACTGAACTTGTGTTTGGCTGTGGAGTTTTGAGTGCCTCGAGTGAGGAGCTCCTTGTGAGTTCAGTGTGGGTGCTCAACCTGCTTGATTCCATCCCACTGGGCTCAATGGGCATTGGACCGGAAGTGACCAAGCAGGGTTTCCTAGATAGCTGCTAGCACAGCTGATGGTATGTGAAGTTCATGAGGCAGGTGGAGTTGTTTTGGCACTGGAAGAGCTGTGCTGCTGCTTCAGGCAGTTGCCATTCACCACTGCCCTGAGTTCCCTAGGTGTCATATCCACTTTCAGACATATGTGGTGCCAGAGCACTTGGTTTCCATGGCAGCGGGAAATGGCTGTTGCACTGAACTTGTGTTTGGCTGTGGAGTTTTGAGCGCCTTGAGTGAGGAGCCCATGTTAGTTTAGTGTGGGTGCTCAACCTGCTTGATTCCATCCCACTGGGCTCAATGGGCATTGGACCGGAAGTGACCAAGCAGGGTTTCCTAGATAGCTGCTAGCACAGCTGATGGTATGTGAAGTTCATGAGGCAGGTGGAGTTGTTTTGGCACTGGAAGAGCTGTGCTGCTGCTTCGGGCAGTTGCCATTCACCACCGCCCTGAGTTCCCTAGGTGTCATATCCACTTTCAGACATATGTGGTGCCAGAGCACTTGGTTTCCATGGCAGCGGGAAATGGCTTTTGCACTGAACTTGTGTTTGGCTGTGGAGATTTGAGTGCCTCGAGTGAGGAGCTCCTTGTGAGTTCAGTTGGGTGCTCAACCTGCTTGATTCCATCCCACTGGGCTCAATGGGCATTGGACCGGAAGTGACCAAACAGGGTTTCCTAGATAGCTGCTAGCACAGCTGATGGTATGTGAAGTTCATGAGGCAGGTGGAGTTGTTTTGGCACTGGAAGAGCTGTGCTGCTGCTTCGGGCAGTTGCCATTCAGCACTGCCCTGAGTTCCCTAGGTGTCATATCCACTTTCAGACATATGTGGTGCCAGAGCACTTGGTTTCCATGGCAGCGGGAAATGGCTTGGGCGCTGAACTTGTGTTTGGCTGTGGAGTTTTGAGCGCCCTGAGTGAGGAGCCCATGTTAGTTTAGTGTGGGTGCTCAACCTCCTTGATTCCATCCCACTGGGCTCAATGGGCATTGGACCGGAAGTGACCAAACAGGGTTTCCTAGATAGCTGCTAGCACAGCTGATGGTATGTGAAGTGAATGAGGCAGGTGGAGTTGTTTTGGCACTGGAAGAGCTGTGCTGCTGCTTCGGGCAGTTGCCATTCACCACCTCACTGATCCCTGTGTGTCATATCCACTTTCAGACATATGTGGTGCCAGAGCACTTGGTTTCCATGGCAGCGGGAAATGGCTTGGACACTGAACTTGTGTTTGGCTGTGGAGTTTTGAGCGCCTTGAGTGAGGAGCCCATGTTAGTTTAGTGTGGGTGCTCAACCTGCTTGATTCCATCCCACTGGGCTCAATGGGCATTGGACCGGAAGTGACCAAACAGGGTTTCCTAGATAGCTGCTAGCACAGCTGATGGTATGTGAAGTTCATGAGGCAGGTGGAGTTGTTTTGGCACTGGAAGAGCTGTGCTGCTGCTTCAGGCAGTTGCCATTCACCACCGCGTCACTGAGTTCCCTAGGTGTCATAGCCACTTTCAGACATATGTGGTGCCAGAGCACTTGGTTTCCATTGCAGCGGGAAATGGCTTTTGCACTGAACTTGTGTTTGGCTGTGGAGATTTGAGTGCCTTGAGTGAGGAGCTCCATGTTAGTTTAGTGTGGGTGCTCAACCTGCTTGATTCCATCACACTGGGCTCAATGGGCATTGGACCGGAAGTGACCAAACAGGGTTTCCTAGATAGCTGCTAACACAGCTGATGGTATGTGAAGTGAATGAGGCAGGTGGAGTTGTTTTGGCACTGGAAGAGCTGTGCTGCTGCTTCAGGCAGTTGCCATTCACCACCGCCCTGAGTTCCCTAGGTGTCATAGCCACTTTCAGACATATGTGGTGCCAGAGCACTTGGTTTCCATGGCAGCGGGAAATGGCTTTTGCACTGAACTTGTGTTTGGCTGTGGAGTTTTGAGTGCCTTGAGTGAGGAGCCCATGTTAGTTTAGTGTGGGTGCTCAACCTGCTTGATTCCATCACACTGGGCTCAATGGGCATTGGACCAGAAGTGACCAAACAGGGTTTCCTAGATGGGTGCTAGCACAGCTGATGGTATGTGAAGTTCATGAGGCAAGTGGAGTTGTTTTGGCACTGGAAGAGCTGTGCTGCTGCTTCGGGCAGTTGCCATTCACCACCTCACTGATCCCTGTGTGTCATATCTACTTTCAGACATATGTGGTGCCAGAGCACTTGGTTTCCATGGCAGCGGGAAATGGCTTGGGCGCTGAACTTGTATTTGGCTGTGGAGTTTTGAGTGCCTTGAGTCAGGAGCTCCATGTTAGTTTAGTGTGGGTGCTCAACCTGCTTGATTCCTTCCCACTGGGCTCAATGGGCATTGGAACAGAAGTGACCAAACAGGTTTCCTAGATAGCTGCTAGCACAGCTGATGGTATGTGAAGTTCATGAGGCAGGTGGAGTTGTTTTGGCACTGGAAGAGATGTGCTGCTGCTTCGGCAGTTGCCATTCACCACCGCCCTGAGTTCCCTAGGTGTCATATCCACTTTCAGACATGTGGTGCCAGAGCACTTGGTTTCCATGGCAGCGGGAAATGGCTTGGGCGCTGAACTTGTGTTTGGCTGTGGAGTTTTGAGTGCCTTGAGTGAGGAGCTCCATGTTAGTTTAGTGTGGGTGCTCAACCTGCTTGATTCCATCCCAATGGGCTCAATGGGCATTGGACCGGAAGTGACCAAGCAGGGTTTCCTAGATAGCTGCTAGCACAGCTGATGGTATGTGAAGTGAATGAGGCAGGTGGAGTTGTTTTGGCACTGGAAGAGCTGTGCTGCTGCTTCAGGCAGTTGCCATTCACCACCGCGTCACTGAGTTCCCTAGGTGTCATAGCCACTTTCAGACATATGTGGTGCCAGAGCACTTGGTTTCCATGGCAGCGGGAAATGACTTGGGCGCTGAACTTGTGTTTGGCTGTGGAGTTTTGCGTGCCTTGAGTGAGGAGCTCCATGTTAGTTTAGTGTGGGTGCTCAACCTGCTTGATTCCATCCCACTGGGCTCAATGGGCATTGGACCGGAGGTAACGAAACAGGGTTTACTAGATAGCTGCTAGCACAGCTGACGGTTTGTGAAGTTCATGACGCAGGTGGAATTGTTTTGGCATGAGGAGCTGTGCTGCTGCTTCAGGCATTTGCCATTCACCACTGCCCTGAGTTCCCTAGGTGTCATATACATTTTCAGACATATGTGATGCCAGAGCACTTGGTTTCCATGGCAGCGGGAAATGGCTTTTGCACTGAACTTGTGTTTGGCTGTGGAGTTTTGATTGCCTTGAGTGAGGAGCTCCATGTTAGTTTAGTGTGGGTGCTCAACCTGCTTGATTCCATCCCACTGGGCTCAATGGGCATTGGACCGGAAGTGACCAAACAGGGTTTCCTAGATAGCTGCTAGCACAGCTGATGGTATGTGAAGTTCATGAGGCAGGTGGAGTTGTTTTGGCACTGGAAGAGCTGTGCTGCTGCTTCGGGCAGTTGCCATTCACCACCTCACTGATCCCTGTGTGTCATATCCACTTTCAGACATATGTGGTGTCAGAGCACTTGGTTTCCATGGCAGCGGGAAATGGCTTGGGCGCTGAACTTGTGTTTGGCTGTGGAGTTTTGAGTGCCTTGAGTGAGGAGCTCCTTGTGAGTTTAGTGTGGGTGCTCAACCTGCTTGATTCCATCCCACTGGGCTCAATGGGCATTGGACCGGAAGTGACCAAACAGGGTTTCCTAGATAGCTGCTAACACAGCTGATGGTATATGATGTGAATGAGGCAGGTGGAGTTGTTTTGGCACTGGAAGAGCTGTGCTGCTGCTTCGGGCAGTTGCCATTCAGCACTGCCCTGAGTTCCCTACGTGTCATATCCACTTTCAGACATATGTGGTGCCAGAGCACTTGGTTTCCATGGCAGCGGGAAATGGCTTGGGCGCTGTACTTGTGTTTGGCTGTGGAGTTTTGAGCGCCTTCAGTGAGGAGCCCATGTTAGTTTAGTGTGGGTGCTCAACCTGCTTGATTCCATCCCACTGGGCTCAATGGGCATTGGACCGGAAGTGACCAAACAGGGTTTCCTAGATAGCTGTTGGAACAGCTGATGGTATGTGAAGTTCATGAGGCAGGTGGAGTTGTTTTGGCACTGGAAGAGCTGTGCTGCTGCTTCAGGCAGTTGCCATTCACCACCGCGTCACTGACTTCCCTACGTGTCATATCCACTTTCAGACATATGTGGTGCCAGAGCACTTGGTTTCCATGGCAGTGGGAAATGGCTTGGACGCTGAACTTGTGTTTGGCTGTGGAGTTTTGAGCGCCTTGAGTGAGGAGCTCCATGTTAGTTTAGTGTGGGTGCTCAACCTGCTTGATTCCATCCCACTGGGCTCAATGGGCATTGGACCGGAAGTGACCAAACAGGGTTTCCTAGATAGCTGCTAACACAGCTGATGGTATGTGAAGTGAATGAGGCAGGTGGAGTTGTTTTGGCACTGGAAGAGCTGTGCTGCTGCTTCGGGCAGTTGCCATTCACCACTGCCCTGAGTTCCCTAGGTGTCATAGCCACTTTCAGACATATGTGGTCCCAGAGCACTTGGTTTCCATGGCAGCGGGAAATGGCTTGGGCGCTGAACTTGTGTTTGGCTGTGGAGTTTTGAGCGCCTTGAGTGAGGAGCCCATGTTAGTTTAGTGTGGGTGCTCAACCTGCTTGATTCCATCCCACTGGGCTCAATGGGCATTGGACCGGAAGTGACCAAGCAGGGTTTCCTAGATAGCTGCTAGCACAGCTGATGGTATGTGAAGTTCATGAGGCAGGTGGAGTTGTTTTGGCACTGGAAGAGCTGTGCTGCTGCTTCGGGCAGGTGCCATTCACCACCGCCCTGAGTTCCCTAGGTGTCATATCCACTTTCAGACATATGTGGTGCCAGAGCACTTGGTTTCCATGGCAGCGGGAAATGGCTTGGGCGCTGAACTTGTGTTTGGCTGTGGAGTTTTGAGCGCCTTGAGTGAGGAGCCCATGTTAGTTTAGTGTGGGTTCTCAACCTGCTTGATTCCATCCCACTGGGCTCAATGGGCATTGGACCGGAAGTGACCAAGCAGGGTTTCCTAGATAGCTGTTAGCACAGCTGATGGTATGTGAAGTGAATGAGGCAGGTGGAGTTGTTTTGGCACTGGAAGAGCTGTGCTGCTGCTTCGGGCAGTTGCCATTCACCACCGCCCTGAGTTCCCTAGGTGTCATATCCACTTTCAGACATATGTGGTGCCAGAGCACTTGGTTTCCATGGCAGCGGGAAATGGCTTGGGCGCTGAACTTGTGTTTGGCTGTGGAGTTTTGAGCGCCTTGAGTGAGGAGCCCATGTTAGTTTAGTGTGGGTGCTCAACCTGCTTGATTCCATCCCACTGGGCTCAATGGGCATTGGACCGGAAGTGACAAAACAGGGTTTCCTAGATAGCTGCTGGAACAGCTGATGGTATGTGAAGTGAATGAGGCAGGTGGAGTTGTTTTGGCACTGGAAGAGCTGTGCTGCTGCTTCAGGCAGTTGCCATTCACCATCGCGTCACTGAGTTCCCTAGGTGTCATAGCCACTTTCAGACATATGTGGTGCCAGAGCACTTGGTTTCCATGGCAGCGGGAAAAGGCTTCGGCACTGAACTTGTGTTTGGCTGTGGAGTTTTGAGCACCTTGAGTGAGGAGCTCCATGTTAGTTTAGTGTGGGTGCTCAACCTGCTTGATTCCATCCCACTGGGCTCAATGGGCATTGGACCGGAAGTGACCAAGCAGGGTTTCCTAGATAGCTGCTAACACAGCTGATGGTATGTGAAGTTCATGAGGCAGGTGGAGTTGTTTTGGCACTGGAAGAGCTGTGCTGCTTCGGGCAGTTGCCATTCACCACCGCCCTGAGTTCCCTAGGTGTCATAGCCACTTTCAGACATATGTGGTGCCAGAGCACTTGGTTTCCATGGCAGCGGGAAATGGCTTTTGCACTGAACTTGTGTTTGGCTGTGGAGTTTTGCGCGCCTTGAGTGAGGAGCTCCATGTTAGTTTAGTGTGGGTGCTCAACCTGCTTGATTCCATCCCACTGGGCTCAATGGGCATTGGACCGGAAGTGACCAAGCAGGGTTTCCTAGATAGCTGCTAGCACAGCTGATGGTATGTGAAGTGAATGACTGAGGTGGAGTTGTTTTGGCACTGGAAGAGCTGTGCTGCTGCTTCGGGCAGTTGCCATTCACCACTGCCCTGAGTTCCCTAGGTGTCATATCCACTTTCAGACATATGTGGTGCCAGAGCACTTGGTTTCCATGGCAGCGGGAAATGGCTGTTGCACTGAACTTGTGTTTGGCTGTGGAGTTTTGAGCGCCTTGAGTGAGGAGCCCATGTTAGTTTAGTGTGGGTGCTCAACCTGCTTGATTCCATCCCACTGGGCTCAATGGGCATTGGACCGGAAGTGACCAAGCAGGGTTTCCTAGATAGCTGCTAGCACAGCTGATGGTATGTGAAGTTCATGAGGCAGGTGGAGTTGTTTTGGCACTGGAAGAGCTGTGCTGCTGCTTCGGGCAGTTGCCATTCACCACCGCCCTGAGTTCCCTAGGTGTCATATCCACTTTCAGACATATGTGGTGCCAGAGCACTTGGTTTCCATGGCAGCGGGAAATGGCTTTTGCACTGAACTTGTGTTTGGCTGTGGAGATTTGAGTGCCTCGAGTGAGGAGCTCCTTGTGAGTTCAGTGTGGGTGCTCAACCTGCTTGATTCCATCCCACTGGGCTCAATGGGCATTGGACCGGAAGTGACCAAGCAGGGTTTCCTAGATAGCTGCTAGCACAGCTGATGGTATGTGAAGTGAATGAGGCAGGTGGAGTTGTTTTGGCACTGGAAGAGCTGTGCTGCTGCTTCGGGCAGTTGCCATTCAGCACTGCCCTGAGTTCCCTAGGTGTCATATCCACTTTCAGACATATGTGGTGCCAGAGCACTTGGTTTCCATGGCAGCGGGAAATGGCTTGGGCGCTGAACTTGTGTTTGGCTGTGGAGTTTTGAGCGCCCTGAGTGAGGAGCCCATGTTAGTTTAGTGTGGGTGCTCAACCTCCTTGATTCCATCCCACTGGGCTCAATGGGCATTGGACCGGAAGTGACCAAACAGGGTTTCCTAGATAGCTGCTAGCACAGCTGATGGTATGTGAAGTTCATGAGGCAGGTGGAGTTGTTTTGGCACTGGAAGAGCTGTGCTGCTGCTTCGGGCAGTTGCCATTCACCACCTCACTGATCCCTGTGTGTCATATCCACTTTCAGACATATGTGGTGCCAGAGCACTTGGTTTCCATGGCAGCGGGAAATGGCTTGGACACTGAACTTGTGTTTGGCTGTGGAGTTTTGAGCGCCTTGAGTGAGGAGCCCATGTTAGTTTAGTGTGGGTGCTCAACCTGCTTGATTCCATCCCATTGGGCTCAATGGGCATTGGACCGGAAGTGACCAAACAGGGTTTCCTAGATAGCTGCTAACACAGCTGATGGTATGTGAAGTTCATGAGGCAGGTGGAGTTGTTTTGGCACTGGAAGAGCTGTGCTGCTGCTTCGGGCAGTTGCCATTCTCCACCGCCCTGAGTTCCCTAGGTGTCATAGCCACTTTCAGACATATGTGGTGCCAGAGCACTTGGTTTCCATGGCAGCGGGAAATGGCTTTTGCACTGAACTTGTGTTTGGCTGTGGAGTTTTGAGTGCCTTGAGTGAGGAGCTCCTTGTGAGTTTAGTGTGGGTGCTCAACCTGCTTGATTCCATCCCACTGGGCTCAATGGGCATTGGACCGGAAGTGACCAAACAGGGTTTCTTAGAACGGTGCTAGCACAGCTGATGGTATGTGAAGTGAATGAGGCAGGTGGAGTTGTTTTGGCACTGGAAGAGCTGTGCTGCTGCTTCGGGCAGTTGCCATTCACCACCGCCCTGAGTTCCCTAGGTGTCATATCCACTTTCAGACATATGTGGTGCCAGAGCACTTGGTTTCCATGGCAGCGGGAAATGGCTTTTGCACTGAACTTGTGTTTGGCTGTGGAGTTTTGCGCGCCTTGAGTGAGGAGCTCCATGTTAGTTTAGTGTGGGTGCTCAACCTGCTTGATTCCATCCCACTGGGCTCAATGGGCATTGGACCGGAAGTGACCAAGCAGGGTTTCCTAGATAGCTGCTAGCACAGCTGATGGTATGTGAAGTGAATGACTGAGGTGGAGTTGTTTTGGCACTGGAAGAGCTGTGCTGCTGCTTCGGGCAGTTGCCATTCACCACCGCCCTGAGTTCCCTAGGTGTCATATCCACTTTCAGACATATGTGGTGCCAGAGCACTTGGTTTCCATGGCAGCGGGAAATGGCTTTTGCACTGAACTTGTGTTTGGCTGTGGAGATTTGAGTGCCTCGAGTGAGGAGCTCCTTGTGAGTTCAGTGTGGGTGCTCAACCTGCTTGATTCCATCCCACTGGGCTCAATGGGCATTGGACCGGAAGTGACCAAGCAGGGTTTCCTAGATAGCTGCTAGCACAGCTGATGGTATGTGAAGTGAATGAGGCAGGTGGAGTTGTTTTGGCACTGGAAGAGCTGTGCTGCTGCTTCGGGCAGTTGCCATTCAGCACTGCCCTGAGTTCCCTAGGTGTCATATCCACTTTCAGACATATGTGGTGCCAGAGCACTTGGTTTCCATGGCAGCGGGAAATGGCTTGGGCGCTGAACTTGTGTTTGGCTGTGGAGTTTTGAGCGCCCTGAGTGAGGAGCCCATGTTAGTTTAGTGTGGGTGCTCAACCTCCTTGATTCCATCCCACTGGGCTCAATGGGCATTGGACCGGAAGTGACCAAACAGGGTTTCCTAGATAGCTGCTAGCACAGCTGATGGTATGTGAAGTTCATGAGGCAGGTGGAGTTGTTTTGGCACTGGAAGAGCTGTGCTGCTGCTTCGGGCAGTTGCCATTCACCACCTCACTGATCCCTGTGTGTCATATCCACTTTCAGACATATGTGGTGCCAGAGCACTTGGTTTCCATGGCAGCGGGAAATGGCTTGGACACTGAACTTGTGTTTGGCTGTGGAGTTTTGAGCGCCTTGAGTGAGGAGCCCATGTTAGTTTAGTGTGGGTGCTCAACCTGCTTGATTCCATCCCATTGGGCTCAATGGGCATTGGACCGGAAGTGACCAAACAGGGTTTCCTAGATAGCTGCTAACACAGCTGATGGTATGTGAAGTTCATGAGGCAGGTGGAGTTGTTTTGGCACTGGAAGAGCTGTGCTGCTGCTTCGGGCAGTTGCCATTCACCACCGCCCTGAGTTCCCTAGGTGTCATAGCCACTTTCAGACATATGTGGTGCCAGAGCACTTGGTTTCCATGGCAGCGGGAAATGGCTTTTGCACTGAACTTGTGTTTGGCTGTGAAGTTTTGAGTGCCTTGAGTGAGGAGCTCCTTGTGAGTTTAGTGTGGGTGCTCAACCTGCTTGATTCCATCCCACTGGGCTCAATGGGCATTGGACCAGAAGTGACCAAACAGGGTTTCCTAGATGGGTGCTAGCACAGCTGATGGTATGTGAAGTTCATGAGGCAAGTGGAGTTGTTTTGGCACTGGAAGAGCTGTGCTGCTGCTTCGGGCAGTTGCCATTCACCACCTCACTGATCCCTAGGTGTCATATCTACTTTCAGACATATGTGGTGCCAGAGCACTTGGTTTCCATGGCAGCGGGAAATGACTTGGGCGCTGAACTTGTATTTGGCTGTGGAGTTTTGAGTGCCTTGAGTCAGGAGCTCCATGTTAGTTTAGTGTGGGTGCTCAACCTGCTTGATTCCTTCCCACTGGACTCAATGGGCATTGGAACAGAAGTGACCAAACAGGTTTCCTAGATAGCTGCTAGCACAGCTGATGGTATGTGAAGTTCATGACTGAGGTTACGTTGTTTTGGCACTGGAAGAGCTGTGCTGCTGCTTCTGCTTTAGGCAGTTGCCATTCACCTCCGCCCTGAGTTCCCTAGGTGTCATATCCACTTTCAGACATGTGGTGCCAGAGCACTTGGTTTCCATGGCAGCGGGAAATGGCTTGGGTGCTGAACTTGTGTTTGGCTGTGGAGTTTTGAGTGCCTTGAGTGAGGAGCTCCATGTTAGTTTAGTGTGGGTGCTCAACCTGCTTGATTCCATCCCACTGGGCTCAATGGGCATTGGACCGGAAGTGACCAAGCAGGGTTTCCTAGATAGCTGCTAGCACAGCTGATGGTATGTGAAGTGAATGAGGCAGGTGGAGTTGTTTTGGCACTGGAAGAGCTGTGCTGCTGCTTCAGGCAGTTGCCATTCACCACCGCGTCACTGAGTTCCCTAGGTGTCATAGCCACTTTCAGACATATGTGGTGCCAGAGCACTTGGTTTCCATGGCAGCGGGAAATGACTTGGGCGCTGAACTTGTGTTTGGCTGTGGAGTTTTGCGTGCCTTGAGTGAGGAGCTCCATGTTAGTTTAGTGTGGGTGCTCAACCTGCTTGATTCCATCCCACTGGGCTCAATGGGCATTGGACCGGAGGTAACGAAACAGGGTTTACTAGATAGCTGCTAGCACAGCTGACGGTTTGTGAAGTTCATGACGCAGGTGGAATTGTTTTGGCATGAGGAGCTGTGCTGCTGCTTCAGGCATTTGCCATTCACCACTGCCCTGAGTTCCCTAGGTGTCATATACATTTTCAGACATATGTGATGCCAGAGCACTTGGTTTCCATGGCAGCGGGAAATGGCTTTTGCACTGAACTTGTGTTTGGCTGTGGAGTTTTGATTGCCTTGAGTGAGGAGCTCCATGTTAGTTTAGTGTGGGTGCTCAACCTGCTTGATTCCATCCCACTGGGCTCAATGGGCATTGGACCGGAAGTGACCAAACAGGGTTTCCTAGATAGCTGCTAGCACAGCTGATGGTATGTGAAGTTCATGAGGCAGGTGGAGTTGTTTTGGCACTGGAAGAGCTGTGCTGCTGCTTCGGGCAGTTGCCATTCACCACCTCACTGATCCCTGTGTGTCATATCCACTTTCAGACATATGTGGTGTCAGAGCACTTGGTTTCCATGGCAGCGGGAAATGACTTGGGCGCTGAACTTGTGTTTGGCTGTGGAGTTTTGAGTGCCTTGAGTGAGGAGCTCCTTGTGAGTTTAGTGTGGGTGCTCAACCTGCTTGATTCCATCCCACTGGGCTCAATGGGCATTGGACCGGAAGTGACCAAACTGGGTTTCCTAGATAGCTGCTAACACAGCTGATGGTATATGATGTGAATGAGGCAGGTGGAGTTGTTTTGGCACTGGAAGAGCTGTGCTGCTGCTTCGGGCAGTTGCCATTCAGCACTGCCCTGAGTTCCCTACGTGTCATATCCACTTTCAGACATATGTGGTGCCAGAGCACTTGGTTTCCATGGCAGCGGGAAATGGCTTGGGTGCTGAACTTGTGTTTGGCTGTGGAGTTTTGAGCGCCTTCAGTGAGGAGCCCATGTTAGTTTAGTGTGGGTGCTCAACCTGCTTGATTCCATCCCACTGGGCTCAATGGGCATTGGACCGGAAGTGACCAAACAGGGTTTCCTAGATAGCTGTTGGAACAGCTGATGGTATGTGAAGTTCATGAGGCAGGTGGAGTTGTTTTGGCACTGGAAGAGCTGTGCTGCTGCTTCAGGCAGTTGCCATTCACCACCGCGTCACTGACTTCCCTACGTGTCATATCCACTTTCAGACATATGTGGTGCCAGAGCACTTGGTTTCCATGGCAGTGGGAAATGGCTTGGACGCTGAACTTGTGTTTGGCTGTGGAGTTTTGAGCGCCTTGAGTGAGGAGCTCCATGTTAGTTTAGTGTGGGTGCTCAACCTGCTTGATTCCATCCCACTGGGCTCAATGGGCATTGGACCGGAAGTGACCAAACAGGGTTTCCTAGATAGCTGCTAACACAGCTGATGGTATGTGAAGTGAATGAGGCAGGTGGAGTTGTTTTGGCACTGGAAGAGCTGTGCTGCTGCTTCGGGCAGTTGCCATTCACCACCGCCCTGAGTTCCCTAGGTGTCATATCCACTTTCAGACATATGTGGTGCCAGAGCACTTGGTTTCCATGGCAGCGGGAAATGGCTTTTGCACTGAACTTGTGTTTGGCTGTGAAGTTTTGAGTGCCTCGAGTGAGGAGCTCCTTGTGAGTTCAGTGTGGGTGCTCAACCTGCTTGATTCCATCCCACTGGGCTCAATGGGCATTGGACCGGAAGTGACCAAGCAGGGTTTCCTAGATAGCTGCTAGCACAGCTGATGGTATGTGAAGTTCATGAGGCAGGTGGAGTTGTTTTGGCACTGGAAGAGCTGTGCTGCTGCTTCGGGCAGTTGCCATTCACCACTGCCCTGAGTTCCCTAGGTGTCATATCCACTTTCAGACATATGTGGTGCCAGAGCACTTGGTTTCCATGGCAGCGGGAAATGGCTTGGGCGCTGAACTTGTGTTTGGCTGTGGAGTTTTGAGCGCCTTGAGTGAGGAGCCCATGTTAGTTTAGTGTGGGTGCTCAACCTGCTTGATTCCATCCCACTGGGCTCAATGGGCATTGGACCGGAAGTGACCAAGCAGGGTTTCCTAGATAGCTGCTAACACAGCTGATGGTATGTGAAGTTCATGAGGCAGGTGGAGTTGTTTTGGCACTGGAAGAGCTGTGCTGCTGCTTCGGGCAGTTGCCATTCACCACTGCCCTGAGTTCCCTAGGTGTCATAGCCACTTTCAGACATATGTGGTGCCAGAGCACTTGGTTTCCATGGCAGCGGGAAATGGCTTTTGCACTGAACTTGTGTTTGGCTGTGGAGATTTGAGTGCCTCGAGTGAGGAGCTCCTTGTGAGTTCAGTGTGGGTGCTCAACCTGCTTGATTCCATCCCACTGGGCTCAATGGGCATTGGACCGGAAGTGACCTAGCAGGGTTTCCTAGATAGCTGCTAGCACAGCTGATGGTTTGTGAAGTGAATGAGGCAGGTGGAGTTGTTTTGGCACTGGAAGAGCTGTGCTGTGCTTCGGGCAGGTGCCATTCACCACTGCCCTGAGTTCCCTAGGTGTCATATACACTTTCAGACATATGTGGTGCCAGAGCACTTGGTTTCCATGGCAGCGGGAAATGGCTTGGGCGCTGAACTTGTGTTTGGCTGTGGAGTTTTGAGCGCCTTGAGTGAGGAGCCCATGTTAGTTTAGTGTGGGTGCTCAACCTGCTTGATTCCATCCCACTGGGCTCAATGGGCATTGGACCGGAAGTGACCAAGCAGGGTTTCCTAGATAGCTGTTAGCACAGCTGATGGTATGTGAAGTGAATGAGGCAGGTGGAGTTGTTTTGGCACTGGAAGAGCTGTGCTGCTGCTTCGGGCAGTTGCCATTCACCACTGCCCTGAGTTCCCTAGGTGTCATATCCACTTTCAGACATATGTGGTGCCAGAGCACTTGGTTTCCATGGCAGCGGGAAATGGCTTGGGCGCTGAACTTGTGTTTGGCTGTGGAGTTTTGAGCGCCTTGAGTCAGGAGCCCATGTTAGTTTAGTGTGGGTGCTCAACCTGCTTGATTCCATCCCACTGGGCTCAATGGGCATTGGACCGGAAGTGACAAAACAGGGTTTCCTAGATAGCTGCTGGAACAGCTGATGGTATGTGAAGTGAATGAGGCAGGTGGAGTTGTTTTGGCACTGGAAGAGCTGTGCTGCTGCTTCAGGCAGTTGCCATTCACCATCGCGTCACTGAGTTCCCTAGGTGTCATAGCCACTTTCAGACATATGTGGTGCCAGAGCACTTGGTTTCCATGGCAGCGGGAAAAGGCTTCGGCACTGAACTTGTGTTTGGCTGTGGAGTTTTGAGCACCTTGAGTGAGGAGCTCCATGTTAGTTTAGTGTGGGTGCTCAACCTGCTTGATTCCATCACACTGGGCTCAATGGGCATTGGACCGGAAGTGACCAAGCAGGGTTTCCTAGATAGCTGCTAACACAGCTGATGGTATGTGAAGTTCATGAGGCAGGTGGAGTTGTTTTGGCACTGGAAGAGCTGTGCTGCTTCGGGCAGTTGCCATTCACCACCGCCCTGAGTTCCCTAGGTGTCATAGCCACTTTCAGACATATGTGGTGCCAGAGCTCTTGGTTTCCATGGCAGCGGGAAATGGCTTTTGCACTGAACTTGTGTTTGGCTGTGGAGTTTTGAGTGCCTTGAGTGAGGAGCTCCATGTTAGTTTAGTGTGGGTGCTCAACCTGCTTGATTCCATCCCACTGGGCTCAATGGGCATTGGACCGGAAGTGACCAAACAGGGTTTCTTAGAACGCTGCTAGCACAGCTGATGGTATGTGAAGTTCATGAGGCAGGTGGAGTTGTTTTGGCACTGGAAGAGCTGTGCTGCTGCTTCAGGCACTTGCCATTCACCACTGCGTCACTGAGTTCCCTAGGTGTCATATCCACTTTCAGACATATGTGGTGCCAGAGCACTTGGTTTCCATGGCAGCGGGAAATGGCTTTTGCACTGAACTTGTGTTTGGCTGTGGAGTTTTGAGCGCCTTGAGTCAGGAGCTCCATGTGAGTTTAGTGTGGGTGCTCAACCTGCTTGATTCCATCCCACTGGGCTCAATGGGCATTGGACAGGAAGTGACCAAACAGGGTTTCCTAGATAGCTGCTAGCACAGCTGATGGTATGTGAAGTTCATGAGGCAGGTGGAGTTGTTTTGGCACTGGAAGAGCTGTGCTGCTGCTTCGGGCAGTTGCCATTCACCACCGCCCTGAGTTCCCTAGGTGTCATATCCACTTTCAGACATATGTGGTGCCAGAGCACTTGGTTTCCATGGCAGCGGGAAATGGCTTTTGCGCTGAACTTGTGTTTGGCTGTGGAGTTTTGAGCGCCTTGAGTGAGGAGCTCCGTGTTAGTTTAGTGTGGGTGCTCAACCTGCTTGATTCCATCCCACTGGGCTCAATGGGCATTGGACCGGAAGTGACCAAACAGGGTTTCCTAGATAGCTGCTAGCACAGCTGATGGTATGTGAAGTTCATGAGGCAGGTGGAGTTGTTTTGGCACTGGAAGAGCTGTGCTGCTGCTTCAGGCACTTGCCATTCACCACTACGTCACTGAGTTCCCTAGGTGTCATATCCACTTTCAGACATATGTGGTGCCAGAGCACTTGGTTTCCATGGCAGCGGGAAATGGCTTTTGCACTGAACTTGTGTTTGGCTGTGGAGTTTTGAGTGCCTTGAGTCAGGAGCTCCATGTGAGTTTAGTGTGGTTGCTCAACCTGCTTGATTCCATCCCACTGGGCTCAATGGGCATTGGACAGGAAGTGACCAAACAGGGTTTCCTAGATAGCTGCTAGCACAGCTGATGGTATGTGAAGTTCATGAGGCAGGTGGAGTTGTTTTGGCACTGGAAGAGCTGTGCTGCTGCTTCGGGCAGTTGGCATTCACCACCGCCCTGAGTTCCCTAGGTGTCATATCCACTTTCAGACATATGTGGTGCCAGAGCACTTGGTTTCCATGGCAGCGGGAAATGGCTTGGGCGCTGAACTTGTGTTTGGCTGTGGAGTTTTGAGCGCCTTGAGTGAGGAGCTCCATGTTAGTTTAGTGTGGGTGCTCAACCTGCTTGATTCCATAACACTGGGCTCAATGGGCATTGGACCGGAAGTGACCAAACAGGGTTTCCTAGATAGCTGCTAGCACAGCTGATGGTATGTGAAGTTCATGAGGCAGGTGGAGTTGTTTTGGCACTGGAAGAGCTGTGCTGCTGCTGCGGGCACTTGCCATTCACCACCGCCTTGAGTTCCCTAAGTGTCATAGCCACTTTCAGACATATGTGGTGCCAGAGCACTTGGTTTCCATGGCAGCGGGAAATGGCTTGGGCGCTGAACTTGTGTTTGGCTGTGGAGTTTTGAGTGCCTTGAGTCAGGAGCTCCATGTTAGTTTAGTGTGGGTGCTCAACCTGCTTGATTCCATCCCACTGGGCTCAATGGGCATTGGACCGGAAGTGACCAAACAGGGTTTCCTAGATAGCTGCTAGCACAGCTGATGGTATGTGAAGTTCATGAGGCAGGTGGAGTTGTTTTGGCACTGGAAGAGCTGTGCTGCTGCTTCGGGCAGTTGCCATTCACCACCGCCCTGAGTTCCCTAGGTGTCATATCCACTTTCAGACATATGTGGTGCCAGAGCACTTGGTTTCCATGGCAGCGGGAAATGGCTTGGGCGCTGAACTTGTGTTTGGCTGTGGAGTTTTGAGCGCCTTGAGTGAGGAGCTCCATGTTAGTTTAGTGTGGGTGCTCAACCTGCTTGATTCCATAACACTGGGCTCAATGGGCATTGGACCGGAAGTGACCAAACAGGGTTTCCTAGATAGCTGCTAGCACAGCTGATGGTATGTGAAGTTCATGAGGCAGGTGGAGTTGTTTTGGCACTGGAAGAGCTGTGCTGCTGCTTCGGGCAGTTGCCATTCACCACCGCCCTGAGTTCCCTAGGTGTCATATCCACTTTCAGACATATGTGGTGCCAGAGCACTTGGTTTCCATGGCAGCGGGAAATGGCTTGGGCGCTGAACTTGTGTTTGGCTGTGGAGTTTTGAGCGCCTTGAGTGAGGAGCTCCATGTGAGTTTAGTGTGGGTGCTCAACCTGCTTGATTCCATAACACTGGGCTCAATGGGCATTGGACCGGAAGTGACAAAACAGGGTTTCCTAGATAGCTGCTAGCACAGCTGATGGTATGTGAAGTTCATGAGGCAGGTGGAGTTGTTTTGGCACTGGAAGAGCTGTGCTGCTGCTTCGGGCACTTGCCATTCACCACCGCCCTGAGTTCCCTAAGTGTCATAGCCACTTTCAGACATATGTGGTGCCAGAGCACTTGGTTTCCATGGCAGCGGGAAATGGCTTGGGCGCTGAACTTGTGTTTGGCTGTGGAGTTTTGAGTGCCTTGAGTGAGGAGCTCCATGTGAGTTTAGTGTGGGTGCTCAACCTGCTTGATTCCATCCCACTGGGCTCAATGGGCATTGGACCGGAAGTGACCAAACAGGGTTTCCTAGATAGCTGCTAGCACAGCTGATGGTATGTGAAGTTCATGAGGCAGGTGGAGTTGTTTTGGCACTGGAAGAGCTGTGCTGCTGCTTCGGGCAGTTGCCATTCACCACCGCCCTGAGTTCCCTAGGTGTCATATCCACTTTCAGACATATGTGGTGCCAGAGCACTTGGTTTCCATGGCAGCGGGAAATGGCTTGGGCGCTGAACTTGTGTTTGGCTGTGGAGTTTTGAGCGCCTTGAGTGAGGAGCTCCATGTTAGTTTAGTGTGGGTGCTCAACCTGCTTGATTCCATCCTCCTGGGCTCAATGGGCATTAGACAGGAAGTGACCAAACAGGGTTTCCTAGATAGCTGCTAGCACAGCTGATGGTATGTGAAGTTCATGAGGCAGGTGGAGTTGTTTTGGCACTGGAAGAGCTGTGCTGCTGCTTCGGGCACTTGCCATTCACCACCGCCCTGAGTTCCCTAGGTGTCATATCCACTTTCAGACATATGTGGTGCCAGAGCACTTGGTTTCCATGGCAGCGGGAAATGGCTTTTGCGCTGAACTTGTGTTTGGCTGTGGAGTTTTGAGTGCCTTGAGTGAGGAGCTCCATGTTAGTTTAGTGTGGGTGCTCAACCTGCTTGATTCCATCCCACTGGGCTCAATGGGCATTGGACCGGAAGTGACCAAACAGGGTTTCCTAGATAGCTGCTAGCACAGCTGATGGTATGTGAAGTGTATGAGGCAGGTGGAGTTGTTTTGGCACTGGAAGAGCTGTGCTGCTGCTTCGGGCAGTTGCCATTCACCACCGCCCTGAGTTCCCTAGGTGTCATATCCACTTTCAGACATATGTGGTGCCAGAGCACTTGGTTTCTATGGCAGCGGGAAATGGCTTGGGCGCTGAACTTGTGTTTGGCTGTGGAGTTTTGAGTGCCTTGAGTGAGGAGCTCCATGTTAGTTTAGTGTGGGTGCTCAACCTGCTTGATTCCATCCCACTGGGCTCAATGGGCATTGGACCGGAAGTGACCAAACAGGGTTTCCTAGATAGCTGCTAGCACAGCTGATGGTATGTGAAGTTCATGAGGCAGGTGGAGTTGTTTTGGCACTGGAAGAGCTGTGCTGCTGCTTCGGGCAGTTGCCATTCACCACCGCCCTGAGTTCCCTAGGTGTCATATCCACTTTCAGACATATGTGGTGCCAGAGCACTTGGTTTCCATGGCAGCGGGAAATGGCTTGGGCGCTGAACTTGTGTTTGGCTGTGGAGTTTTGAGTGCCTTGAGTGAGGAGCTCCATGTTAGTTTAGTGTGGGTGCTCAACCTGCTTGATTCCATAACACTGGGCTCAATGGGCATTGGACCGGAAGTGACAAAACAGGGTTTCCTAGATAGCTGCTAGCACAGCTGATGGTATGTGAAGTTCATGAGGCAGGTGGAGTTGTTTTGGCACTGGAAAAGCTGTGCTGCTGCTTCAGGCAGTTGCCATTCTCCACCGCCCTGAGTTCCCTAGGTGTCATATCCACTTTCAGACATATGTGGTGCCAGAGCACTTTGTTTCCATGGCAGCGGGAAATGGCTTGGGCGCTGAACTTGTGTTTGGCTGTGGAGTTTTGAGGGCCTTGAGTGAGGAGCCCATGTTAGTTTAGTGTGGGTGCTCAACCTGCTTGATTCCATCCCACTGAGCTCAATGGGCATTGGACCGGAAGTGACCAAACAGGGTTTCCTAGATAGCTGCTAGCACAGCTGATGGTATGTGAAGTTCATGAGGCAGGTGGAGTTGTTTTGGCACTGGAAGAGCTGTGCTGCTGCTTCGGGCAGTTGCCATTCACCACCGCCGTGAGTTCCCTAGGTGTCATAGCCACTTTCAGACATATGTGGTGCCAGAGCACTTGGTTTCCATGGCAGCGGGAAATGGCTTGGGCACTGAACTTGTGTTTGGCTGTGGAGTTTTGAGTGCCTTGAGAGACGAACTCCATGTTAGTTTAGTGTGGGTACTCAACCTGCTTGATTCCATCCCACTGGGCTCAATGGGCATTGGACCGGAAGTGACCAAACAGGGTTTCCTAGATAGCTGCTAGCACAGCTGATGGTATGTGAAGTTCATGAGGCAGGTGGAGTTGTTTTGGCACTGGAAGAGCTGTGCTGCTGCTTCAGGCAGTTGCCATTCACCACTGCGTTACTGAGTTCCCTAGGTGTCATATCCACTTTCAGACATATGTGGTGCCAGAGCACTTGGTTTCCATGGCAGCGGGAAATGGCTTGGGCGCTGAACTTGTGTTAGGCTGTGGAGTTTTGAGCGCCTTGAGTGAGGAGCTCCATGTGAGTTTAGTGTGGGTGCTCAACCTGCTAGATTCCACCCCACTGGGCTCAATGGGCATTGGACCGGAAGTGACCAAACAGGGTTTCCTAGATAGCTGCTAGCACAGCTGATGGTATGTGAAGTTCATGAGGCAGGTGGAGTTGTTTTGGCACTGGAAGAGCTGTGCTGCTGCTTCGGGCAGTTGCCATTCACCACCGCCCTGAGTTCCCTAGGTGTCATATCCACTTTCAGACATATGTGGTGCCAGAGCACTTGGTTTCCATGGCAGCGGGAAATGGCTTGGGCGCTGAACTTGTGTTTGGCTGTGGAGTTTTGAGTGCCTTGAGTGAGGAGCTCCATGTTAGTTTAGTGTGGGTGCTCAACCTGCTTGATTCCATCCCACTGGGCTCAATGGGCATTGGACCGGAAGTGACCAAACAGGGTTTCCTATATAGCTGCTAGCACAGCTGATGGTATGTGAAGTTCATGAGGCAGGTGGAGTTGTTTTGGCACTGGAAGAGCTGTGCTGCTGCTTTGGGTAGTTGCCATTCACCATCGCCGTGAGTTCCCTAGGTGTCATAGCCACTTCCAGACATATGTGGTGCCAGAGCACTTGGTTTCCATGGCAGCGGGAAATGGCTTTTGCGCTGAACTTGTGTTTGGCTGTGGAGTTTTGAGCGCCTTGAGTGAGGAGCTCCATGTTAGTTTAGTGTGGGTGCTCAACCTGCTTGATTCCATCCCACTGGGCTCAATGGGCATTGGACCGGAAGTGACCAAACAGGGTTTCCTAGATAGCTGCTAGCACAGCTGATGGTATGTGAAGTTCATGAGGCAGGTGGAGTTGTTTTGGCACTGGAAGAGCTGTGCTGCTGCTTCGGGCACTTGCCATTCACCACCGCCCTGAGTTCCCTAGGTGTCATAGCCACTTTCAGACATATGTGGTGCCAGAGCACTTGGTTTCCATGGCAGCGGGAAATGGCTTGGGCACTGAACTTGTGTTTGGCTGTGGAGTTTTGAGTGCCTTGAGAGACGAACTCCATGTTAGTTTAGTGTGGGTACTCAACCTGCTTGATTCCATAACACTGGGCTCAATGGGCATTGGACCGGAAGTGACCAAACAGGGTTTCCTAGATAGCTGCTAGCACAGCTGATGGTATGTGAAGTTCATGAGGCAGGTGGAGTTGTTTTGGCACTGGAAGAGCTGTGCTGCTGCTTCAGGCAGTTGCCATTCACCACTGCGTTACTGAGTTCCCTAGGTGTCATATCCACTTTCAGACATATGTGGTGCCAGAGCACTTGGTTTCCATGGCAGCGGGAAATGGCTTGGGCGCTGAACTTGTGTTTGGCTGTGGAGTTTTGAGCGCCTTGAGTGAGGAGCTCCATGTGAGTTTAGTGTGGGTGCTCAACCTGCTAGATTCCACCCCACTGGGCTCAATGGGCATTGGACCGGAAGTGACCAAACAGGGTTTCCTAGATAGCTGCTAGCACAGCTGATGGTATGTGAAGTTCATGAGGCAGGTGGAGTTGTTTTGGCACTGGAAGAGCTGTGCTGCTGCTTCAGGCAGTTGCCATTCACCACCGCCCTGAGTTCCCTAGGTGTCATAGCCACTTTCAGACATATGTGGTGCCAGAGCACTTGGTTTCCATGGCAGCGGGAAATGGCTTGGGCGCTGAACTTGTGTTTGGCTGTGGAGTTTTGAGTGCCTTGAGTGAGGAGCTCCATGTTAGTTTAGTGTGGGTGCTCAACCTGCTTGATTCCATCCCACTGGGCTCAAAGGGCATTGGACCGGAAGTGACAAAACAGGGTTTCCTAGATAGCTGCTAGCACAGCTGATGGTATGTGAAGTTCATGAGGCAGGTGGAGTTGTTTTGGCACTGGAAGAGCTGTGCTGCTGCTTTGGGTAGTTGCCATTCACCACCGCCGTGAGTTCCCTAGGTGTCATAGCCACTTCCAGACATATGTGGTGCCAGAGCACTTGGTTTCCATGGCAGCGGGAAATGGCTTGGGCGCTGAACTTGTGTTTGGCTGTGGAGTTTTGAGCGCCTTGAGTGAGGAGCTCCATGTTAGTTTAGTGTGGGTGCTCAACCTGCTTGATTCCATCCCACTGGGCTCAATGGGCATTGGACCCGAAGTGACCAAACAGGGTTTCCTAGATAGCTGCTAGCACAGCTGATGGTATGTGAAGTTCATGAGGCAGGTGGAGTTGTTTTGGCACTGGAAGAGCTGTGCTGCTGCTTCAGGCAGTTGCCATTCACCACTGCGTTACTGAGTTCCCTAGGTGTCATATCCACTTTCAGACATATGTGGTGCCAGAGCACTTGGTTTCCATGGCAGCGGGAAATGGCTTGGGTGCTGAACTTGTGTTAGGCTGTGGAGTTTTGAGCGCCTTGAGTGAGGAGCTCCATGTGAGTTTAGTGTGGGTGCTCAACCTGCTAGATTCCACCCCACTGGGCTCAATGGGCATTGGACCGGAAGTGACCAAACAGGGTTTCCTAGATAGCTGCTAGCACAGCTGATGGTATGTGAAGTTCATGAGGCAGGTGGAGTTGTTTTGGCACTGGAAGAGCTGTGCTGCTGCTTCGGGCAGTTGCCATTCACCACCGCCCTGAGTTCCCTAGGTGTCATATCCACTTTCAGACATATGTGGTGCCAGAGCACTTGGTTTCCATGGCAGCGGGAAATGGCTTGGGCGCTGAACTTGTGTTTGGCTGTGGAGTTTTGAGTGCCTTGAGTGAGGAGCTCCATGTTAGTTTAGTGTGGGTGCTCAACCTGCTTGATTCCATCCCACTGGGCTCAATGGGCATTGGACCGGAAGTGACCAAACAGGGTTTCCTAGATAGCTGCTAGCACAGCTGATGGTATGTGAAGTTCATGAGGCAGGTGGAGTTGTTTTGGCACTGGAAGAGCTGTGCTGCTGCTTTGGGTAGTTGCCATTCACCACCGCCGTGAGTTCCCTAGGTGTCATAGCCACTTCCAGACATATGTGGTGCCAGAGCACTTGGTTTCCATGGCAGCGGGAAATGGCTTGGGCGCTGAACTTGTGTTTGGCTGTGGAGTTTTGAGCGCCTTGAGTGAGGAGCTCCATGTTAGTTTAGTGTGGGTGCTCAACCTGCTTGATTCCATCCCACTGGGCTCAATGGGCATTGGACCGGAAGTGACCAAACAGGGTTTCCTAGATAGCTGCTAGCACAGCTGATGGTATGTGAAGTTCATGAGGCAGGTGGAGTTGTTTTGGCACTGGAAGAGCTGTGCTGCTGCTTCGGGCAGTTGCCATTCACCACCGCCCTGAGTTCCCTAGGTGTCATATCCACTTTCAGACATATGTGGTGCCAGAGCACTTGGTTTCCATGGCAGCGGGAAATGGCTTGGGCACTGAACTTGTGTTTGGCTGTGGAGTTTTGAGTGCCTTGAGAGACGAACTCCATGTTAGTTTAGTGTGGGTACTCAACCTGCTTGATTCCATCCCACTGGGCTCAATGGGCATTGGACCGGAAGTGACCAAACAGGGTTTCCTAGATAGCTGCTAGCACAGCTGATGGTATGTGAAGTTCATGAGGCAGGTGGAGTTGTTTTGGCACTGGAAGAGCTGTGCTGCTGCTTCAGGCAGTTGCCATTCACCACTGCGTTACTGAGTTCCCTAGGTGTCATATCCACTTTCAGACATATGTGGTGCCAGAGCACTTGGTTTCCATGGCAGCGGGAAATGGCTTGGGCGCTGAACTTGTGTTTGGCTGTGGAGTTTTGAGCGCCTTGAGTGAGGAGCTCCATGTGAGTTTAGTGTGGGTGCTCAACCTGCTAGATTCCACCCCACTGGGCTCAATGGGCATTGGACCGGAAGTGACCAAACAGGGTTTCCTAGATAGCTGCTAGCACAGCTGATGGTATGTGAAGTTCATGAGGCAGGTGGAGTTGTTTTGGCACTGGAAGAGCTGTGCTGCTGCTTCAGGCAGTTGCCATTCACCACCGCCCTGAGTTCCCTAGGTGTCATAGCCACTTTCAGACATATGTGGTGCCAGAGCACTTGGTTTCCATGGCAGCGGGAAATGGCTTGGGCGCTGAACTTGTGTTTGGCTGTGGAGTTTTGAGTGCCTTGAGTGAGGAGCTCCATGTTAGTTTAGTGTGGGTGCTCAACCTGCTTGTTTCCATCCCACTGGGCTCAATGGGCATTGGACCCGAAGTGACCAAACAGGGTTTCCTATATAGCTGCTAGCACAGCTGATGGTATGTGAAGTTCATGAGGCAGGTGGAGTTGTTTTGGCACTGGAAGAGCTGTGCTGCTGCTTCGGGCAGTTGCCATTCACCACCGCCCTGAGTTCCCTAGGTGTCATATCCACTTTCAGACATATGTGGTGCCAGAGCACTTGGTTTCCATGGCAGCGGGAAATGGCTTGGGCGCTGAACTTGTGTTTGGCTGTGGAGTTTTGAGCGCCTTGAGTGAGGAGCTCCATGTTAGTTTAGTGTGGGTGCTCAACCTGCTTGATTCCATCCCACTGGGCTCAATGGGCATTGGACCGGAAGTGACCAAACAGGGTTTCCTAGAACGCTGCTAGCACAGCTGATGGTATGTGAAGTTCATGAGGCAGGTGGAGTTGTTTTGGCACTGGAAGAGCTGTGCTGCTGCTTCGGGCAGTTGCCATTCACCACCGCCCTGAGTTCCCTAGGTGTCATATCCACTTTCAGACATATGTGGTGCCAGAGCACTTGGTTTCCATGGCAGCGGGAAATGGTTTGGGCGCTGAACTTGTGTTTGGCTGTGGAGTTTTGAGCGCCTTGAGTGAGGAGCTCCATGTTAGTTTAGTGTGGGTGCTCAACCTGCTTGTTTCCATCCCACTGGGCTCAATGGGCATTGGACCGGAAGTGACCAAACAGGGTTTCCTAGAACGCTGCTAGCACAGCTGATGGTATGTGAAGTTCATGAGGCAGGTGGAGTTGTTTTGGCACTGGAAGAGCTGTGCTGCTGCTTCGGGCAGTTGCCATTCACCACCGCCCTGAGTTCCCTAGGTGTCATAGCCACTTTCAGACATATGTGGTGCCAGAGCACTTGGTTTCCATGGCAGCGGGAAATGGCTTGGGCGCTGAACTTGTGCTTGGCTGTGGAGTTTTGAGCGCCTTGAGTGAGGAGCTCCATGTGAGTTTAGTGTGGGTGCTCAACCTGCTTGATTCCATCCCACTGGGCTCAATGTTCATTGGACCGGAAGTGACCAAACAGGGTTTCCTAGATAACTGGTTGCACAGCTGATGGTATGTGAAGTTCATGAGGCAGGTGGAGTTGTTTTGGCACTGGAAGAGCTGTGCTGCTGCTTCGGGCAGTTGCCATTCACCACCGCCCTGAGTTCCCTAGGTGTCATAGCCACTTTCAGACATATGTGGTGCCAGAGCACTTGGTTTCCATGGCAGCGGGAAATGGCTTGGGCGCTGAACTTGTGTTTGGCTGTGGAGTTTTGAGAGCCTTGAGTGAGGAGCTCCATGTTAGTTTAGTGTGGGTGCTCAACCTGCTTGATTCCATCCCACTGGGCTCAATGGGCATTGGACCGGAAGTGACCAAACAGGGTTTCCTAGATAGCTGCTAGCACAGCTGATGGTATGTGAAGTTCATGAGGCAGGTGGAGTTGTTTTGGCACTGGAAGAGCTGTGCTGCTGCTTTGGGTAGTTGCCATTCACCACCGCCGTGAGTTCCCTAGGTGTCATAGCCACTTCCAGACATATGTGGTGCCAGAGCACTTGGTTTCCATGGCAGCGGGAAATGGCTTGGGCGCTGAACTTGTGTTTGGCTGTGGAGTTTTGAGCGCCTTGAGTGAGGAGCTCCATGTTAGTTTAGTGTGGGTGCTCAACCTGCTTGATTCCATCCCACTGGGCTCAATGGGCATTGGACCGGAAGTGACCAAACAGGGTTTCCTAGATAGCTGCTAGCACAGCTGATGGTATGTGAAGTTCATGAGGCAGGTGGAGTTGTTTTGGCACTGGAAGAGCTGTGCTGCTGCTTCGGGCAGTTGCCATTCACCACCGCCCTGAGTTCCCTAGGTGTCATATCCACTTTCAGACATATGTGGTGCCAGAGCACTTGGTTTCCATGGCAGCGGGAAATGGTTTGGGCGCTGAACTTGTGTTTGGCTGTGGAGTTTTGAGCGCCTTGAGTGAGGAGCTCCATGTTAGTTTAGTGTGGGTGCTCAACCTGCTTGTTTCCATCCCACTGGGCTCAATGGGCATTGGACCGGAAGTGACCAAACAGGGTTTCCTAGAACGCTGCTAGCACAGCTGATGGTATGTGAAGTTCATGAGGCAGGTGGAGTTGTTTTGGCACTGGAAGAGCTGTGCTGCTGCTTCGGGCAGTTGCCATTCACCACCGCCCTGAGTTCCCTAGGTGTCATAGCCACTTCCAGACATATGTGGTGCCAGAGCACTTGGTTTCCATGGCAGCGGGAAATGGCTTGGGCGCTGAACTTGTGTTTGGCTGTGGAGTTTTGAGGGCCTTGAGTGAGGAGCCCATGTTAGTTTAGTGTGGGTGCTCAACCTGCTTGATTCCATCCCACTGAGCTCAATGGGCATTGGACCGGAAGTGACCAAACAGGGTTTCCTAGATAGCTGCTAGCACAGCTGATGGTATGTGAAGTTCATGAGGCAGGTGGAGTTGTTTTGGCACTGGAAGAGCTGTGCTGCTGCTTCAGGCAGTTGCCATTCACCACCGCCCTGAGTTCCCTAGGTGTCATATCCACTTTCAGACATATGTGGTGCCAGAGCACTTGGTTTCCATGGCAGCGGGAAATGGCTTGGGCACTGAACTTGTGTTTGGCTGTGGAGTTTTGAGTGCCTTGAGAGACGAACTCCATGTGAGTTTAGTGTGGGTACTCAACCTGCTTGATTCCATCCCACTGGGCTCAATGGGCATTGGACCGGAAGTGACCAAACAGGGTTTCCTAGATAGCTGCTAGCACAGCTGATGGTATGTGAAGTTCATGAGGCAGGTGGAGTTGTTTTGGCACTGGAAGAGCTGTGCTGCTGCTTCAGGCAGTTGCCATTCACCACTGCGTTACTGAGTTCCCTAGGTGTCATATCCACTTTCAGACATATGTGGTGCCAGAGCACTTGGTTTCCATGGCAGCGGGAAATGGCTTGGGCGCTGAACTTGTGTTAGGCTGTGGAGTTTTGAGCGCCTTGAGTGAGGAGCTCCATGTGAGTTTAGTGTGGGTGCTCAACCTGCTAGATTCCACCCCACTGGGCTCAATGGGCATTGGACCGGAAGTGACCAAACAGGGTTTCCTAGATAGCTGCTAGCACAGCTGATGGTATGTGAAGTTCATGAGGCAGGTGGAGTTGTTTTGGCACTGGAAGAGCTGTGCTGCTGCTTCGGGCAGTTGCCATTCACCACCGCCCTGAGTTCCCTAGGTGTCATAGCCACTTTCAGCCATATGTGGTGCCAGAGCACTTGGTTTCCATGGCAGCGGGAAATGGCTTGGGCGCTGAACTTGTGTTTGGCTGTGGAGTTTTGAGTGCCTTGAGTGAGGAGCTCCATGTTAGTTTAGTGTGGGTGCTCAACCTGCTTGATTCCATCCCACTGGGCTCAATGGGCATTGGACCGGAAGTGACCAAACAGGGTTTCCTAGATAGCTGCTAGCACAGCTGATGGTATGTGAAGTTCATGAGGCAGGTGGAGTTGTTTTGGCACTGGAAGAGCTGTGCTGCTGCTTTGGGTAGTTGCCATTCACCACCGCCGTGAGTTCCCTAGGTGTCATAGCCACTTCCAGACATATGTGGTGCCAGAGCACTTGGTTTCCATGGCAGCGGGAAATGGCTTGGGCGCTGAACTTGTGTTTGGCTGTGGAGTTTTGAGCGCCTTGAGTGAGGAGCTCCATGTTAGTTTAGTGTGGGTGCTCAACCTGCTTGATTCCATCCCACTGGGCTCAATGGGCATTGGACCCGAAGTGACCAAACAGGGTTTCCTAGATAGCTGCTAGCACAGCTGATGGTATGTGAAGTTCATGAGGCAGGTGGAGTTGTTTTGGCACTGGAAGAGCTGTGCTGCTGCTTCGAGCAGTTGCCATTCACCACCGCCCTGAGTTCCCTAGGTGTCATATCCACTTTCAGACATATGTGGTGCCAGAGCACTTGGTTTCCATGGCAGCGGGAAATGGTTTGGGCGCTGAACTTGTGTTTGGCTGTGGAGTTTTGAGCGCCTTGAGTGAGGAGCTCCATGTTAGTTTAGTGTGGGTGCTCAACCTGCTTGTTTCCATCCCACTGGGCTCAATGGGCATTGGACCGGAAGTGACCAAACAGGGTTTCCTAGAACGCTGCTAGCACAGCTGATGGTATGTGAAGTTCATGAGGCAGGTGGAGTTGTTTTGGCACTGGAAGAGCTGTGCTGCTGCTTCGGGCAGTTGCCATTCACCACCGCCCTGAGTTCCCTAGGTGTCATAGCCACTTTCAGACATATGTGGTGCCAGAGCACTTGGTTTCCATGGCAGCGGGAAATGGCTTGGGCGCTGAACTTGTGTTAGGCTGTGGAGTTTTGAGCGCCTTGAGTGAGGAGCTCCATGTGAGTTTAGTGTGGGTGCTCAACCTGCTTGATTCCATCCCACTGGGCTCAATGGGCATTGGACCGGAAGTGACCAAACAGGGTTTCCTAGATAACTGGTTGCACAGCTGATGGTATGTGAAGTTCATGAGGCAGGTGGAGTTGTTTTGGCACTGGAAGAGCTGTGCTGCTACTTCGGGCAGTTGCCATTCACCACCGCCCTGAGTTCCCTAGGTGTCATAGCCACTTTCAGACATATGTGGTGCCAGAGCACTTGGTTTCCATGGCAGCGGGAAATGGCTTGGGCGCTGAACTTGTGTTTGGCTGTGGAGTTTTGAGTGCCTTGAGTGAGGAGCTCCATGTTAGTTTAGTGTGGGTGCTCAACCTGCTTGATTCCATCCCACTGGGCTCAATGGGCATTGGACCGGATGTGACCAAACAGGGTTTCCTAGATAGCTGCTAGCACAGCTGATGGTATGTGAAGTTCATGAGGCAGGTGGAGTTGTTTTGGCACTGGAAGAGCTGTGCTTCTGCTTCGGGCAGTTGCCATTCACCACCGCCCTGAGATCCCTAGGTGTCATAGCCACTTCCAGACATATGTGGTGCCAGAGCACTTGGTTTCCATGGCAGCGGGAAATGGCTTGGGCGCTGAACTTGTGTTTGGCTGTGGAGTTTTGAGCGCCTTGAGTGAGGAGCTCCATGTTAGTTTAGTGTGGGTGCTCAACCTGCTTGATTCCATCCCACTGGGCTCAATGGGCATTGGACCGGAAGTGACCAAACAGGGTTTCCTAGATAGCTGCTAGCACAGCTGATGGTATGTGAAGTTCATGAGGCAGGTGGAGTTGTTTTGGCACTGGAAGAGCTGTGCTTCTGCTTCGGGCAGTTGCCATTCACCACCGCCCTGAGTTCCCTAGGTGTCATAGCCACTTTCAGACATATGTGGTGCCAGAGCACTTGGTTTCCATGGCAGCGGGAAATGGCTTGGGCGCTGAACTTGTGTTTGGCTGTGGAGTTTTGAGTGCCTTGAGTGAGGAGCTCCATGTTAGTTTAGTGTGGGTGCTCAACCTGCTTGATTCCATCCCACTGGGCTCAATGGGCATTGGACCGGAAGTGACCAAACAGGGTTTCCTAGATAGCTGCTAGCACAGCTGATGGTATGTGAAGTTCATGAGGCAGGTGGAGTTGTTTTGGCACTGGAAGAGCTGTGCTTCTGCTTCGGGCAGTTGCCATTCACCACCGCCCTGAGTTCCCTAGGTGTCATATCCACTTTCAGACATATGTGGTGCCAGAGCACTTGGTTTCCATGGCAGCGGGAAATGGTTTGGGTGCTGAACTTGTGTTTGGCTGTGCAGTTTTGAGCGCCTTGAGTGAGGAGCTCCATGTTAGTTTAGTGTGGGTGCTCATCCTGCTTGATTCCATCCCACTGGGCTCAATGGGCATTGGACCCGAAGTGACCAAACAGGGTTTCCTAGATAGCTGCTAGCACAGCTGATGGTATGTGAAGTTCATGAGGCAGGTGGAGTTGTTTTGGCACTGGAAGAGCTGTGCTGCTGCTTCGGGCAGTTGCCATTCACCACCGCCCTGAGTTCCCTAGGTGTCATAGCCACTTTCAGACATATGTGGTGCCAGAGCACTTGGTTTCCATGGCAGCGGGAAATGGCTTGGGCGCTGAACTTGTGTTAGGCTGTGGAGTTTTGAGCGCCTTGAGTGAGGAGCTCCATGTGAGTTTAGTGTGGGTGCTCAACCTGCTTGATTCCATCCCACTGGGCTCAATGGGCATTGGACCGGAAGTGACCAAACAGGGTTTCCTAGATAACTGGTTGCACAGCTGATGGTATGTGAAGTTCATGAGGCAGGTGGAGTTGTTTTGGCACTGGAAGAGCTGTGCTGCTACTTCGGGCAGTTGCCATTCACCACCGCCCTGAGTTCCCTAGGTGTCATAGCCACTTTCAGACATATGTGGTGCCAGAGCACTTGGTTTCCATGGCAGCGGGAAATGGCTTGGGCGCTGAACTTGTGTTTGGCTGTGGAGTTTTGAGTGCCTTGAGTGAGGAGCTCCATGTTAGTTTAGTGTGGGTGCTCAACCTGCTTGATTCCATCCTACTGGGCTCAATGGGCATTGGACCGGATGTGACCAAACAGGGTTTCCTAGATAGCTGCTAGCACAGCTGATGGTATGTGAAGTTCATGAGGCAGGTGGAGTTGTTTTGGCACTGGAAGAGCTGTGCTTCTGCTTCGGGCAGTTGCCATTCACCACCGCCCTGAGATCCCTAGGTGTCATAGCCACTTCCAGACATATGTGGTGCCAGAGCACTTGGTTTCCATGGCAGCGGGAAATGGCTTGGGCGCTGAACTTGTGTTTGGCTGTGGAGTTTTGAGCGCCTTGAGTGAGGAGCTCCATGTTAGTTTAGTGTGGGTGCTCATCCTGCTTGATTCCATCCCACTGGGCTCAATGGGCATTGGACCCGAAGTGACCAAACAGGGTTTCCTAGATAGCTGCTAGCACAGCTGATGGTATGTGAAGTTCATGATTGAGGTGGAGTTGTTTTGGCACTGGAAGAGCTGTGCTGCTGCTTCGAGCAGTTGCCATTCACCACCGCCCTGAGTTCCCTAGGTGTCATATCCACTTTCAGACATATGTGGTGCCAGAGCACTTGGTTTCCATGGCAGCGGGAAATGGTTTGGGCGCTGAACTTGTGTTAGGCTGTGGAGTTTTGAGCGCCTTGAGTGAGGAGCTCCATGTTAGTTTAGTGCGGGTGCTCAACCTGCTTGATTCCATCCCACTGGGCTCAATGGGCATTGGACCGGAAGTGACCAAACAGGGTTTCCTAGATAGCTGCTAGCACAGCTGATGGTATGTGAAGTTCATGAGGCAGGTGGAGTTGTTTTGGCACTGGAAGAGCTGTGCTGCTGCTTCGGGCAGTTGCCATTCACCACCGCCCTGAGTTCCCTAGGTGTCATATCCACTTTCAGACATATGTGGTGCCAGAGCACTTGGTTTCCATGGCAGCGGGAAATGGCTTGGGCGCTGAACTTGTGTTTGGCTGTGGAGTTTTGAGCGCCTTGAGTGAGGAGCTCCATGTTAGTTTAGTGTGGGTGCTCAACCTGCTTGATTCCATCCCACTGGGCTCAATGGGCATTGGACCGGAAGTGACCAAACACGGTTTCCTAGATAGCTGCTAGCACAGCTGATGGTATGTGAAGCTCATGAGGCAGGTGGAGTTGTTTTGGCACTGGAAGAGCTGTGCTGCTGCTTCGAGCAGTTGCCATTCACCACCGGATAGAGGTCCCTAGGTGTCATAGCCACTTTCAAACATATGTGGTGCCAGAGCACTTGGTTTCCATGGCAGCGGGAAATGGTTTGGGCGCTGAACTTGTGTTAGGCTGTGGAGTTTTGAGCGCCTTGAGTGAGGAGCTCCATGTTAGTTTAGTGCAGGTGCTCAACCTGCTTGATTCCATCCCACTGGGCTCAATGGGCATTGGACCGGAAGTGACCAAAACAGGGTTTCCTAGACAGCTGCTAGCACAGCTGATGGTATGTGAAGTTCATGAGGCAGGTGGAGTTGTTTTGGCACTGGAAGAGCTGTGCTGCTGCTTCAGGCAGTTGCCATTCACCACCGCCTTGAGTTCCCTAGGTGTCATAGCCACTTTCAGACATATGTGGTGCCAGAGCACTTGGTTTCCATGGCAGCGGGAAATGGCTTGGGCGCTGAACTTGTGTTTGGCTGTGGAGTTTTGAGCGCCTTGAGTGAGGAGCTCCATGTTAGTTTAGTGTGGGTGCTCAACCTGCTTGATTCCATCCCACTGGGCTCAATGGGCATTGGACCGGAAGTGACCAAACAGGGTTTCCTAGAACGCTGCTAGCACAGCTGATGGTATGTGAAGTTCATGAGGCAGGTGGAGTTGTTTTGGCACTGGAAGAGCTGTGCTGCTGCTTCGGGCAGTTGCCATTCACCACCGCCCTGAGTTCCCTAGGTGTCATAGCCACTTTCAGACATATGTGGTGCCAGAGCACTTGGTTTCCATGGCAGCGGGAAATGGCTTGGGCGCTGAACTTGTGTTTGGCTGTGGAGTTTTGAGCGCCTTGAGTGAGGAGCTCCATGTTAGTTTAGTGTGGGTGCTCAACCTGCTTGATTCCATCCCACTGGGCTCAATGGGCATTGGACCGGATGTGACCAAACAGGGTTTCCTAGATAGCTGCTAGCACAGCTGATGGTATGTGAAGTTCATGAGGCAGGTGGAGTTGTTTTGGCACTGGAAGAGCTGTGCTGCTGCTTTGGGTAGTTGCCATTCACCACCGCCCTGAGTTCCCTAGGTGTCATAGCCACTTTCAGACATATGTGGTGCCAGAGCACTTGGTTTCCATGCCAGCGGGAAATGGCTTGGGCGCTGAACTTGTGTTTGGCTGTGGAGTTTTGAGCGCCTTGAGTGAGGAGCTCCATGTGAGTTTAGTGCGGGTGCTCAACCTGCTTGATTCCATCCCACTGGGCTCAATGGGCATTGGACCCGAAGTGACCAAACAGGGTTTCCTAGATAGCTGCTAGCACAGCTGATGGTATGTGAAGTTCATGAGGCAGGTGGAGTTGTTTTGGCACTGGAAGAGCTGTGCTGCTGCTTCGGGCAGTTGCCATTCACCACCGCCCTGAGTTCCCTAGGTGTCATAGCCACTTTCAGACTTATGTGCTGGCAGAGCACTTGGTTTCCATGGCAGCGGGAAATGGCTTGGGCGCTGAACTTGTGTTTGGCTGTGGAGTTTTGAGCGCCTTGAGTGAGGAGCTCCATGTTAGTTTAGTGTGGGTGCTCAACCTGCTTGATTCCATTCCACTGGGCTCAATGGGCATTGGACAGGAAGTGACCAAACAGGGTTTCCTAGATAGCTGCTAGCACAGCTGATGGTATGTGAAGTTCATGAGGCAGGTGGAGTTGTTTTGGCACTGGAAGAGCTGTGCTGCTGCTTTGGGTAGTTGCCATTCACCACCGCCGTGAGTTCCCTAGGTGTCATAGCCACTTTCAGACATATGTGGTGCCAGAGCACTTGGTTTCCATGGCAGCGGGAAATGGCTTGGGCGCTGAACTTGTGTTAGGCTGTGGAGTTTTGAGCGCCTTGAGTGAGGAGCTCCATGTGAGTTTAGTGTGGGTGCTCAACCTGCTTGATTCCATCCCACTGGGCTCAATGGGCATTGGACCGGAAGTGACCAAACAGGGTTTCCTAGATAGCTGCTAGCACAGCTGATGGTATGTGAAGTTCATGAGGCAGGTGGAGTTGTTTTGGCACTGGAAGAGCTGTGCTGCTGCTTCGGGCAGTTGCCATTCACCACCGCCCTGAGTTCCCTAGGTGTCATATCCACTTTCAGACATATGTGGTGCCAGAGCACTTGGTTTCCATGGCAGCGGGAAATGGTTTGGGCGCTGAACTTGTGTTAGGCTGTGGAGGTTTGAGCGCCTTGAGTGAGGAGCTCCATGTTAGTTTAGTGTGGGTGCTCAACCTGCTTGATTCCATCCCACTGGGCTCAATGGGCATTGGACCGGAAGTGACCAAACAGGGTTTCCTAGATAGCTGCTAGCACAGCTGATGGTATGTGAAGTTCATGAGGCAGGTGGAGTTGTTTTGGCACTGGAAGAGCTGTGCTGCTGCTTCGAGCAGTTGCCATTCACCACCGCCCTGAGTTCCCTAGGTGTCATATCCACTTTCAGACATATGTGGTGCCAGAGCACTTGGTTTCCATGGCAGCGGGAAATGGTTTGGGCGCTGAACTTGTGTTAGGCTGTGGAGTTTTGAGCGCCTTGAGTGAGGAGCTCCATGTTAGTTTAGTGTGGGTGCTCAACCTGCTTGATTCCATCCCACTGGGCTCAATGGGCATTGGACCGGAAGTGACCAAACAGGGTTTCCTAGAACGCTGCTAGCACAGCTGATGGTATGTGAAGTTCATGAGGCAGGTGGAGTTGTTTTGGCACTGGAAGAGCTGTGCTGCTGCTTCGGGCAGTTGCCATTCACCACCGCCTTGAGTTCCCTAGGTGTCATATCCACTTTCAGACATATGTGGTGCCAGAGCACTTGGTTTCCATGGCAGCGGGAAATGGCTTGGGCGCTGCACTTGTGTTAGGCTGTGGAGTTTTGAGCGCCTTGAGTGAGGAGCTCCATGTTAGTTTAGTGTGGGTGCTCAACCTGCTTGATTCCATCCCACTGGGCTCAATGGGCATTGGACCCGAAGTGACCAAACAGGGTTTCCTAGATAGCTGCTAGCACAGCTGATGGTATGTGAAGTTCATGAGGCAGGTGGAGTTGTTTTGGCACTGGAAGAGCTGTGCTGCTGCTTCGAGCAGTTGCCATTCACCACCGGATAGAGGTCCCTAGGTGTCATAGCCACTTTCAAACATATGTGGTGCCAGAGCACTTGGTTTCCATGGCAGCGGGAAATGGTTTGGGCGCTGAACTTGTGTTAGGCTGTGGAGTTTTGAGCGCCTTGAGTGAGGAGCTCCATGTTAGTTTAGTGCAGGTGCTCAACCTGCTTGATTCCATCCCACTGGTCTCAATGGGCATTGGACCGGAAGTGACCAAACAGGGTTTCCTAGATAGCTGCTAGCACAGCTGATGGTATGTGAAGTTCATGAGGCAGGTGGAGTTGTTTTGGCACTGGAAGAGCTGTGCTGCTGCTTCGGGCAGTTGCCATTCACCACCGCCCTGAGTTCCCTAGGTGTCATATCCACTTTCAGACATATGTGGTGCCAGAGCACTTGGTTTCCATGGCAGCGGGAAATGGTTTGGGCGCTGAACTTGTGTTTGGCTGTGGAGTTTTGAGCGCCTTGAGTGAGGAGCTCCATGTGAGTTTAGTGTGGGTGCTCAACCTGCTTGATTCCATCCCAATGGGCTCAATGGGCATTGGACCGGAAGTGACCAAACAGGGTTTCCTAGAACGCTGCTAGCACAGCTGATGGTATGTGAAGTTCATGAGGCAGGTGGAGTTGTTTTGGCACTGGAAGAGCTGTGCTGCTGCTTCGGGCAGTTGCCATTCACCACTGCCGTGAGTTCCCTAGGTGTCATATCCACTTTCAGACATATGTGGTGCCAGAGCACTTGGTTTCCATGGCAGCGGGAAATGGCTTGAGCGCTGAACTTGTGTTTGGCTGTGGAGTTTTGAGCGCCTTGAGTGAGGAGCTCCATGTGAGTTTAGTGCGGGTGCTCAACCTGCTTGATTCCATCCCACTGGGCTCAATGGGCATTGGACCGGAAGTGACCAAACAGGGTTTCCTAGATAGCTGCTAGCACAGCTGATGGTATGTGAAGTGAATGAGGCAGGTGGAGTTGTTTTGGCACTGGAAGAGCTGTGCTGCTGCTTTGTGTATTTGCCATTCAGCACCGCCCTGAGTTCCCTAGGTGTCATATCCACTTTCAGACATATGTGGTGCCAGAGCACTTGGTTTCCATGGCAGCGGGAAATGGCTTGGGCGCTGAACTTGTGTTTGGCTGTGGAGTTTTGAGCGCCTTGAGTGAGGAGCTCCATGTGAGTTTAGTGTGGGTGCTCAACCTGCTTGATTCCATCCCACTGGGCTCAATGGGCATTGGTCTGGATGTGACTAAACAGGGTTTCCTAGAACGCTGCTAGCACAGCTGATGGTATGTGAAGTTCATGAGGCAGGTGGAGTTGTTTTGGCACTGGAAGAGCTGTGCTGCTGCTTCGGGCAGTTGCCATTCACCACCGCCCTGAGTTCCCTAGGTGTCATAGCCACTTTCAGACTTATGTGCTGGCAGAGCACTTGGTTTCCATGGCAGCGGGAAATGGCTTGGGCGCTGAACTTGCATTTGGCTGTGGAGTTTTGTGCGCCTTGAGTGAGGAGCTCCATGTGAGTTTAGTGTGGGTGCTCAACCTGCTTGATTCCATCCCACTGGGCTCAATGGGCATTGGACCGGAAGTGACCAAACAGGGTTTCCTAGATAGCTGCTAGCACAGCTGATGGTATGTGAAGTTCATGAGGCAGGTGGAGTTGTTTTGGCACTGGAAGAGCTGTGCTGCTGCTTCGGGCAGTTGCCATTCACCACCTTCCTGAGTTCCCTAGGTGTCATATCCACTTTCAGACATATGTGGTGCCAGAGCACTTGGTTTCCATGGCAGCGGGAAATGGCTTGGGCGCTGAACTTGTGTTTGGCTGTGGAGTTTTGAGCGCCTTGAGTGAGGAGCTCCATGTGAGTTTAGTGTGTGTGTTCAACCTGCTTGATTCCATCCCACTGGGCTCAATGGGCATTGGACTGGAAGTGACCAAACAGGGTTTCCTAGAACGCTGCTAGCACAGCTGATGGTATGTGAAGTTCATGAGGCAGGTGGAGTTGTTTTGGCACTGGAAGAGCTGTGGTGCTTCTGCTTTGGGCAGTTGCCATTCACCACTGCCGTGAGTTCCCTAGGTGTCATATCCACTTTCAGACATATGTGGTGCCAGAGCACTTGGTTTCCATGGCAGCGGGAAATGGCTTGGACGCTAAACTTGTGTTTGGCTGTGGAGTTTTGAGCGCCTTGAGTGAGGAGCTCCATGTTAGTTTAGTGTGGGTGCTCAGCCTGCTTGATTCCATCCCACTGGGCTCAATGGGCATTGGACCGGAAGTGACCAAACAGGCTTTCCTAGATAGCTGCTAGCACAGCTGATGGTATGTGAAGTTCATGACTGAGGTGGAGTTGTTTTGGCACTGGAAGAGCTGTGCTGCTGCTTCGGGCAGTTGCCATTCACCACCGCTCTGAGTTCCCTAGGTGTCACAGCCACTCTCAGCCATATGTGGTGCCAGAGCACTTGGTTTCCATGGCAGCGGGAAATGGCTTGGGCGCTGAACTTGTGTTAGGCTGTGGAGTTTTGAGCGCCTTGAGTGAGGAGCTCCATGTGAGTTTAGTGTGTGTGTTCAACCTGCTTGATTCCATCCCACTGGGCTCAATGGGCATTGGACCGGAAGTGACCAAACAGGGTTTCCTAGATAGCTGCTAGCACAGCTGATGGTATGTGAAGTTCATGAGGCAGGTGGAGTTGTTTTGGCACTGGAAGAGCTGTGCTGCTGTTTCGGGCAGTTGCCATTCACCACTGCCGAGAGTTCCCTAGGTGTCATATCCACTTTCAGACATATGTGGTGCCAGAGCACTTGGTTTCCATGGCAGCGGGAAATGGCTTTTGCGCTGAACTTGTGTTTGGCTGTGGAGTTTTGAGCGCCTTGAGTGAGGAGCTCCATGTGAGTTTAGTGTGTGTGTTCAACCTGCTTGATTCCATCCCACTGGGCTCAATGGGCATTGGACCGGAAGTGACCAGACAGGGTTTCCTAGAACGCTGCTAGCACAGCTGATGGTATGTGAAGTTCATGAGGCAGGTGGAGTTGTTTTGGCACTGGAAGAGCTGTGCTGCTGCTTCGGGCAGTTGCCATTCACAACCGCCCTGAGTTCCCTAGGTGTCACAGCCACATTCAGCCATATGTGGTGCCAGAGCACTTGGTTTCCATGGCAGCGGGAAATGGCTTGGGCGCTGAACTTGTGTTTGGCTGTGGAGTTTTGAGCGCCTTGAGTGAGGAGCTCCATGTGAGTTTAGTGTGGGTGCTCAACCTGCTTGATTCCATCCCACTGGGCTCAATGGGCATTGGACCGGAAGTGACCAAACAGGGTTTCCTAGAACGCTGCTAGCACAGCTGATGGTATGTGAAGTTCATGAGGCAGGTGGAGTTGTTTTGGCACTGGAAGAGCTGTGCTGCTGCTTCGGTTAGTTGCCATTCACCAGTGTCGAGAGTTACCTAGGTGTCATATCCACTTTCAGACATATGTGGTGCCAGAGCACTTGGTTTCCATGGCAGCGGGAAATGGCTTGGGCGCTGAACTTGTGTTAGGCTGTGGAGTTTTGAGCGCCTTGAGTGAGGAGCTCCATGTGAGTTTAGTGTGGGTGCTCAACCTGCTTGATTCCATCCCACTGGGCTCAATGGGCATTGGACCGGAAGTGACCAAAACGGGTTTCCTAGATAGCTGCTAGCACAGCTGATGGTATGTGAAGTTCATGAGGCAGGTGGAGTTGTTTTGGCACTGGAAGAGCTGTGCTGCTACTTCGGGCAGTTACCATTCACCACCGCCGTGAGTTCCCTAGGTGTCATAGCCACTTTCAGACATATGTGGTGCCAGAGCACTTGGTTTCCATGGCAGCGGGAAATGGCTTGGGCGCTGAACTTGTGTTTGGCTGTGGAGTTTTGAGCGCCTTGAGTGAGGAGCTCCATGTGAGTTTAGTGTGGGTGCTCAACCTGCTTGATTCCATCCCACTGGGCTCAATGGGCATTGGACCGGAAGTGACCAAACAGGTTTCCTAGATAGCTGCTAGCACAGCTGATGGTATGTGAAGTTCATGACTGAGGTGGAGTTGTTTTGGCACTGGAAGAGCTGTGCTGCTGCTTCGGGCAGTTGCCATTCACCACCGCCCTGAGTTCCCTAGGTGTCACAGCCACTTTGAGACATATGTGGTGCCAGAGCACTTGGTTTCCATGGCAGCGGGAAATGGCTTGGGCGCTGAACTTGTGTTAGGCTGTGGAGTTTTGAGCGCCTTGAGTGAGGAGCTCCATGTTAGTTTAGTGTGGGTGCTCAACCTGCTTGATTCCATCCCACTGGGCTCAATGGGCATTGGACCCGAAGTGACCAAACAGGGTTTCCTAGAACGCTGCTAGCACAGCTGATGGTATGTGAAGTTCATGAGGCAGGTGGAGTTGTTTTGGCACTGGAAGAGCTGTGCTGCTGCTTCGGGCAGTTGCCATTCAAACCACCCTGTGTTCCCTAGGTGTCATAGTCACTTTCAGACATATGTGGTGCCAGAGCACTTGGTTTCCATGGCAGCGGGAAATGGCTTGGGCGCTGAACTTGTGTTTGGCTGTGGAGTTTTGAGCGCCTTGAGTGTGGAGCTCCATGTTAGTTTAGTGTGGGTGCTCAACCTGCTTGATTCCATCCCACTGGGCTCAATGGGCATTGGATCGGAAGTGACCAAACAGGGTTTCCTAGATAGCTGCTAGCACAGCTGATGGTATGTGAAGTTCATGACTGAGGTGGCGTTTTTTTGGCACTGAAAGAGCTGTGCTGCTGCTTTGGGTAGTTGCCATTCACCACTGCCGAGAGTTCCCTAGGTGTCATATCCACTTTCAGACATATGTGGTGCCAGAGCACTTGGTTTCCATGGCAGCGGGAAATGGCTTTTGCGCTGAACTTGTGTTTGGCTGTGGAGTTTTGAGCGCCTTGAGTGAGGAGCTCCATGTGAGTTTAGTGTGGGTGCTCAACCTGCTTGATTCCATCCCACTGGGCTCAATGGGCATTGGACCGGAAGTGACCAAAACGGGTTTCCTAGATAGCTGCCTACACAGCTGATGGTATGTGAAGTTCATGACTGAGGTGGAGTTGTTTTGTCACTGGAAGAGCTGTGCTGCTGCTTCGGGCAGTTGCCATTCAAACCACCCTGTGTTCCCTAGGTGTCATAGCCACTTTCAGACATATGTGGTGCCAGAGCACTTGGTTTCCATGGCAGCGGGAAATGGCTTGGGCGTTGAACTTGTGTTTGGCTGTGGCGTTTTGAGCGCCTTGAGTGAGGAGCTCCATGTTAGTTTAGTGTGGGTGCTCAACCTGCTTGATTCCATCCCACTGGGCTCAATGGGCATTGGACCGGAAGTGACCAAACAGGGTTTCCTAGAACGCTGCTAGCACAGCTGATGGTATGTGAAGTTCATGAGGCAGGAGGAGTTGTTTTGGCACTGGAAGAGCTGTGCTGCTGCTTCGGGCAGTTGCCATTCACCACCGCCCTGAGTTCCCTAGGTGTCATAGCCACTTTCAGACATATGTGGTGCCAGAGCACTTGGTTTCCATGGCAGCGGGAAATGGCTTGGGCGCTGAACTTGTGTTTGGCTGTGGAGTTTTGAGCGCCTTGAGTGAGGAGCTCCATGTGAGTTTAGTGTGGGTGCTCAACCTGCTTGATTCCATCCCACTGGGCTCAATGGGCATTGGACCGGAAGTGACCAAACAGGGTTTCCTAGATAGCTGCTAGCACAGCTGATGGTATGTGAAGTTCATGACTGAGGTGGAGTTGTTTTGGCACTGGAAGAGCTGTGCTGCTGCTTCGGGCAGTTGCCATCCAAACCACCCTGTGTTCCCTAGGTGTCATATCCACTTTCAGACATATGTGGTGCCAGAGCACTTGGTTTCCTTGGCAGCGGGAAATGGCTTGGGCACTGAACTTGTGTTTGGCTGTGGAGTTTTGAGCGCCTTGAGTGAGGAGCTCCATGTGAGTTTAGTGTGGGTGCTCAACCTGCTTGATTCCATCCCACTGGGCTCAATGGGCATTGGACCCGAAGTGACCAAACAGGGTTTCGTAGATAGCTGCTAGCACAGCTGATGGTATGTGAAGTTCATGACTGAGGTGGAGTTGTTTTGGCACTGGAAGAGCTGTGCTGCTGCTTCGGGAAGTTGCCATTCAAACCACCCTGTGTTCCCTAGGTGTCATAGCCACTTTCAGACATATGTGGTGCCAGAGCACTTGGTTTCCATGGCAGCGGGAAATGGCTTGGGCGCTGAACTTGTGTTTGGCTGTGGAGTTTTGAGCGCCTTGAGTGAGGAGCTCCATGTGAGTTTAGTGTGGGTGCTCAACCTGCTTGATTCCATCCCACTGGGCTCAATGGGCATTGGACCGGAAGTGACCAAACAGGGTTTCCTAGAACGCTACTAGCACAGCTGATGGTATGTGAAGTTCATGAGGCAGGTGGAGTTGTTTTGGCACTGGAAGAGCTGTGCTGCTTCGGGCAGTTGCCATTCACCACCGCCCTGAGTTCCCTAGGTGTCACAGCTACTTTCAGCCATATGTGGTGCCAGAGCACTTGGTTTCCATGGCAGCGGGAAATGGCTTGGGCGGTGAACTTGTGTTTGGCTGTGGAGTTTTGAGCGCCTTGAGTGAGGAGCTCCATGTGAGTTTAGTGTGGGTGCTCAACCTGCTTGATTCCATCCCACTGGGCTCAATGGGCATTGGAGCGGAAGTGACCAAACAAGGTTTCGTAGATAGCTGCTAGCACAGCTGATGGTATGTGAAGTTCATGACTGAGGTGGAGTTGTTTTGGCACTGGAAGAGCTGTGCTGCTGCTTCGGGCAGTTGCCATTCACCACCGCCCTGAGTTTCCTAGGTGTCATATCCACGTTCAGACATATGTGATGCCAGAGCACTTGATTTCCATGGCAGCGGGAAATGGCTTGGGCATTGAACTTGTGTTTGTCTGTGGAGTTTTGAGCGCCTTGAGTGAGGAGCTCCATGTTAGTTTAGTGTGGGTGCTCAACCTGCTTGATTCCATCCCACTGGGCTCAATGGGCATTGGACCGGAAGTGACCAAACAGGGTTTCCTAGATAGCTGCTAGCACAGCTGATGGTATGTGAAGTGAATGAGGCAGGTGGAGTTGTTTTGGCACTGGAAGAGCTGTGCTGCTGCTTCGGGCAGTTGCCATGCAAACCACCCTGTGTTCCCTAGGTGTCATAGCCACTTTCAGACATATGTGGTGCCAGAGCACTTGGTTTCCATGGCAGCGGGAAATGGCTTGGGCGCTGAACTTGTGTTTGGCTGTGGCGTTTTGAGCGCCTTGAGTGAGGAGCTCCATGTTAGTTTAGTGTGGGTGCTCAACCTGCTTGATTCCATCCCACTGGGCTCAATGGGCATTGGACCGGAAGTGACCAAACAGGGTTTCCTAGATAGCTGCTAGCACAGCTGATGGTATGTGAAGTTCATGAGGCAGGTGGAGTTGTTTTGGCACTGGAAGAGCTGTGCTGCTGCTTCGGGCAGTTGCCATTCACCACCGCCCTGAGTTCCCTAGGTGTCATAGCCACTTGCAGACATATGTGGTGCCAGAGCACTTGGTTTCCATGGCAGCGGGAAATGGCTTGGGCGCTGAACTTGTGTTTGGCTGTGGAGTTTTGAGCGCCTTGAGTGAGGAGCTCCATGTGAGTTTAGTGTGGGTGCTCAACCTGCTTGATTCCATCCCACTGTGCTCAATGGGCATTTGACCGGAAGTGACCAAACAGGGTTTCCTAGAACGCTGCTAGCACAGCTGATGGTATGTGAAGTTCATGAGGCAGGTGGAGTTGTTTTGGCACTGGAAGAGCTGTGCTGCTTCTGCTTCGGGCAGTTGCCATTCACCACCGCCCTGAGTTCCCTAGGTGTCATAGCCACTTTCAGACATATGTGGTGCCAGAGCACTTGGTTTCTATGAAAGCGGGAAATGGCTTGGGCGCTGAACTTGTGTTTGGCGGTGGAGTTTTGAGCGCCTTGAGTGTGGAGCTCCCTGTGAGTTTACTGTGGGTGCTCAACCTCCTTGATTCCATCCCACTGGGCTCAATGGGCATTGGACCGGAAGTGACCGAACAGGGTTTCCTAGATAGCTGCTAGCACAGCTGATGGTATGTGAAGTTCATGAGGCAGGTGGAGTTGTTTTGGCACTGGAAGAGCTGTGCTGCTTCGGGCAGTTGCCATTCACCACCGCCCTGAGTTCCCTAGGTGTCACAGCTACTTTAAGCCATATGTGGTGCCAGAGCACTTGGTTTCCATGGCAGCGGGAAATGGCTTGGGCGCTGAACTTGTGTTTGGCTGTGGAGTTTTGAGCGCCTTGAGTGAGGAGCTCCATGTTAGTTTAGTGTGGGTGCTCAACCTGCTTGATTCCATCCCACTGGGCTCAATGGGCATTGGACCGGAAGTGACCAAACAGGGTTTCCTAGATAACTGCTAGCACAGCTGATGGTATGTGAAGTGAATGAGGCAGGTGGAGTTGTTTTGGCACTGGAAGAGCTGTGCTGCTTCTGCTTCGGGCAGTTGCCATTCACCACCGCCCTGAGTTCCCTAGGTGTCATAGCCACTTTCAGACATATGTGGTGCCAGAGCACTTGGTTTCCATGGCAGCGGGAAATGGCTTGGGCGCTGAACTTGTGTTTGGCTGTGGAGTTTTGAGCGCCTTGAGTGAGGAGCTCCATGTGAGTTTACTGTGGGTGCTCAACCTCCTTGATTCCATCCCACTGGGCTCAATGGGCATTGGACCGGAAGTGACCAAACAGGGTTTCCTAGAACGCTACTAGCACAGCTGATGGTATGTGAAGTTCATGAGGCAGGTGGAGTTGTTTTGGCACTGGAAGAGCTGTGCTGCTGCTTCGGGCAGTTGCCATTCACCACCGCCCTGAGTTCCCTAGGTGTCATAGCCACTTGCAGACATATGTGATGCCAGAGCACTTGATTTCCATGGCAGCGGGAAATGGCTTGGGCGCTGAACTTGTGTTTGGCTGTGGAGTTTTGAGCGCCTTGAGTGAGGAGCTCCATGTTAGTTTAGTGTGGGTGCTCAACCTGCTTGATTCCATCCCACTGGGCTCAATGGGCATTGGACCGGAAGTGACCAAACAGGGTTTCCTAGAACGCTGCTAGCACAGCTGATGGTATGTGAAGTGAATGAGGCAGGTGGAGTTGTTTTGGCACTGGAAGAGCTGTGCTGCTGCTTCGGGCAGTTGCCATTCACCACCGCCCTGAGTTCCCTAGGTGTCACAGCCACGTTCAGACATATGTGGTGCCAGAGCACTTGGTTTCTATAAAAGCGGGAAATGGCTTGCGTGTTGAACTTGTGTTTGGCTGTGGAGTTTTGAGCTCCTTGAGTGAGGAGCTCCATATGAGTTTAGTGTGGGTGCTCAACCTGCTTGATTCCATCCCACTGGGCTCAATGGGCATTGGACCGGAAGTGACCAAACAGGGTTTCCTAGATAGCTGCTAGCACAGCTGATGGTATGTGAAGTGAATGAGGCAGGTGGAGTTGTTTTGGCACTGGAAGAGCTGTGCTGCTGCTTCGGGCAGTTGCCATTCAAACCACCCTGTGTTCCCTAGGTGTCATAGCCACTTTCAGACATATGTGGTGCCAGAGCACTTGGTTTCCATGGCAGCGGGAAATGGCTTGGGCGCTGAACTTGTGTTTGACTGTGGAGTTTTGAGCGCCTTGAGTGAGGAGCTCCATGTGAGTTTAGTGTGGGTGCTCAACCTGCTTGATTCCATCCCACTGGGCTCAATGGGCATTGGACCGGAAGTGACCAAACAGGGTTTCCTAGATAACTGCTAGCACAGCTGATGGTATGTGAAGTTCATGAGGCAGGTGGAGTTGTTTTGGCACTGGAAGAGCTGTGCTGCTTCTGCTTCGGGCAGTTGCCATTCACCACCGCCTTGAGTTCCCTAGGTGTCATAGCCACTTTCAGACATATGTGGTGCCAGAGCACTTGGTTTCCATGGCAGCGGGAAATGGCTTGGGCGCTGAACTTGTGTTTGGCTGTGGAGTTTTGAGCGCCTTGAGTGAGGAGCTCCATGTTAGTTTAGTGTGGGTGCTCAACCTGCTTGATTCCATCCCACTGGGCTCAATGGGCATTGGACCGGAAGTGACCAAACAGGGTTTCCTAGAACGCTACTAGCACAGCTGATGGTATGTGAAGTTCATGAGGCAGGTGGAGTTGTTTTGGCACTGGAAGAGCTGTGCTGCTTCGGGCAGTTGCCATTCACCACCGCCCTGAGTTCCCTAGGTGTCACAGCTACTTTCAGCCATATGTGGTGCCAGAGCACTTGGTTTCCATGGCAGCGGGAAATGGCTTGGGCGCTGAACTTGTGTTTGGCTGTGGAGTTTTGAGCGCCTTGAGTGAGGAGCTCCATGTGAGTTTAGTGTGGGTGCTCAACCTGCTTGATTCCATCCCACTGGGCTCAATGGGCATTGGAGCGGAAGTGACCAAACAAGGTTTCGTAGATAGCTGCTAGCACAGCTGATGGTATGTGAAGTTCATGACTGAGGTGGAGTTGTTTTGGCACTGGAAGAGCTGTGCTGCTGCTTCGGGCAGTTGCCATTCACCACCGCCCTGAGTTCCCTAGGTGTCATATCCACTTTCAGACATATGTGATGCCAGAGCACTTGATTTCCATGGCAGCGGGAAATGGCTTGGGCATTGAACTTGTGTTTGTCTGTGGAGTTTTGAGCGCCTTGAGTGAGGAGCTCCATGTTAGTTTAGTGTGGGTGCTCAACCTGCTTGATTCCATCCCACTGGGCTCAATGGGCATTGGACCGGAAGTGACCAAACAGGGTTTCCTAGATAGCTGCTAGCACAGCTGATGGTATGTGAAGTGAATGAGGCAGGTGGAGTTGTTTTGGCACTGGAAGAGCTGTGCTGCTGCTTCGGGCAGTTGCCATGCAAACCACCCTGTGTTCCCTAGGTGTCATAGCCACTTTCAGACATATGTGGTGCCAGAGCACTTGGTTTCCATGGCAGCGGGAAATGGCTTGGGCGCTGAACTTGTGTTTGGCTGTGGCGTTTTGAGCGCCTTGAGTGAGGATCTCCATGTGAGTTTAGTGTGGGTGCTCAACCTGCTTGATTCCATCCCACTGGGCTCAATGGGCATTGGACCGGAAGTGACCAAACAGGGTTTCCTAGAACGCTACTAGCACAGCTGATGGTATGTGAAGTTCATGAGGCAGGTGGAGTTGTTTTGGCACTGGAAGAGCTGTGCTGCTGCTTCGGGCAGTTGCCATTCACCACCGCCCTGAGTTCCCTAGGTGTCATAGCCACTTGCAGACATATGTGGTGCCAGAGCACTTGGTTTCCATGGCAGCGGGAAATGGCTTGGGCGCTGAACTTGTGTTTGGCTGTGGAGTTTTGAGCGCCTTGAGTGAGGAGCTCCATGTGAGTTTAGTGTGGGTGCTCAACCTGCTTGATTCCATCCCACTGTGCTCAATGGGCATTTGACCGGAAGTGACCAAACAGGGTTTCCTAGAACGCTGCTAGCACAGCTGATGGTATGTGAAGTTCATGAGGCAGGTGGAGTTGTTTTGGCACTGGAAGAGCTGTGCTGCTTCTGCTTCGGGCAGTTGCCATTCACCACCGCCCTGAGTTCCCTAGGTGTCATAGCCACTTTCAGACATATGTGGTGCCAGAGCACTTGGTTTCTATGAAAGCGGGAAATGGCTTGGGCGCTGAACTTGTGTTTGGCTGTGGAGTTTTGAGCGCCTTGAGTGTGGAGCTCCCTGTGAGTTTACTGTGGGTGCTCAACCTCCTTGATTCCATCCCACTGGGCTCAATGGGCATTGGACCGGAAGTGACCGAACAGGGTTTCCTAGATAGCTGCTAGCACAGCTGATGGTATGTGAAGTTCATGAGGCAGGTGGAGTTGTTTTGGCACTGGAAGAGCTGTGCTGCTGCTTCGGGCAGTTGCCATTCACCACCGCCCTGAGTTCCCTAGGTGTCACAGCTACTTTCAGCCATATGTGGTGCCAGAGCACTTGGTTTCCATGGCAGCGGGAAATGGCTTGGGCGCTGAACTTGTGTTTGGCTGTGGAGTTTTGAGCGCCTTGAGTGAGGAGCTCCATGTGAGTTTAGTGTGGGTGCTCAACCTGCTTGATTCCATCCCACTGGGCTCAATGGGCATTGGACCGGAAGTGACCAAACAGGGTTTCCTAGATAACTGCTAGCACAGCTGATGGTATGTGAAGTGAATGAGGCAGGTGGAGTTGTTTTGGCACTGGAAGAGCTGTGCTGCTTCTGCTTCGGGCAGTTGCCATTCACCACCGCCCTGAGTTCCCTAGGTGTCATAGCCACTTTCAGACATATGTGGTGCCAGAGCACTTGGTTTCCATGGCAGCGGGAAATGGCTTGGGCGCTGAACTTGTGTTTGGCTGTGGAGTTTTGAGCGCCTTGAGTGAGGAGCTCCATGTGAGTTTACTGTGGGTACTCAACCTCCTTGATTCCATCCCACTGGGCTCAATGGGCATTGGACCGGAAGTGACCAAACAGGGTTTCCTAGAACGCTACTAGCACAGCTGATGGTATGTGAAGTTCATGAGGCAGGTGGAGTTGTTTTGGCACTGGAAGAGCTGTGCTGCTGCTTCGGGCAGTTGCCATTCACCACCGCCCTGAGTTCCCTAGGTGTCATAGCCACTTGCAGACATATGTGATGCCAGAGCACTTGATTTCCATGGCAGCGGGAAATGGCTTGGGCGCTGAACTTGTGTTTGGCTGTGGAGTTTTGAGCGCCTTGAGTGAGGAGCTCCATGTGAGTTTAGTGTGGGTGCTCAACCTGCTTGATTCCATCCCACTGGGCTCAATGGGCATTGGACCGGAAGTGACCAAACAGGGTTTCCTAGAACGCTGCTAGCACAGCTGATGGTATGTGAAGTGAATGAGGCAGGTGGAGTTGTTTTGGCACTGGAAGAGCTGTGCTGCTGCTTCGGGCAGTTGCCATTCACCACCGCCCTGAGTTCCCTAGGTGTCACAGCCACGTTCAGACATATGTGGTGCCAGAGCACTTGGTTTCTATAAAAGCGGGAAATGGCTTGCGTGTTGAACTTGTGTTTGGCTGTGGAGTTTTGAGCTCCTTGAGTGAGGAGCTCCATGTGAGTTTAGTGTGGGTGCTCAACCTGCTTGATTCCATCCCACTGGGCTCAATGGGCATTGGACCGGAAGTGACCAAACAGGGTTTCCTAGATAGCTGCTAGCACAGCTGATGGTATGTGAAGTTCATGAGGCAGGTGGAGTTGTTTTGGCACTGGAAGAGCTGTGCTGCTGCTTCGGGCAGTTGCCATTCAAACCACCCTGTGTTCCCTAGGTGTCATAGCCACTTTCAGACATATGTGGTGCCAGAGCACTTGGTTTCCATGGCAGCGGGAAATGGCTTGGGCGCTGAACTTGTGTTTGACTGTGGAGTTTTGAGCGCCTTGAGTGAGGAGCTCCATGTGAGTTTAGTGTGGGTGCTCAACCTGCTTGATTCCATCCCACTGGGCTCAATGGGCATTGGACCGGAAGTGACCAAACAGGGTTTCCTAGATAACTGCTAGCACAGCTGATGGTATGTGAAGTTCATGAGGCAGGTGGAGTTGTTTTGGCACTGGAAGAGCTGTGCTGCTTCTGCTTCGGGCACTTGCCATTCACCACCGCCTTGAGTTCCCTAGGTGTCATAGCCACTTTCAGACATATGTGGTGCCAGAGCACTTGGTTTCCATGGCAGCGGGAAATGGCTTGGGCGCTGAACTTGTGTTTGGCTGTGGAGTTTTGAGCGCCTTGAGTGAGGATCTCCATGTGAGTTTAGTGTGGGTGCTCAACCTGCTTGATTCCATCCCACTGGGCTCAATGGGCATTGGACCGGAAGTGACCAAACAGGGTTTCCTAGAACGCTACTAGCACAGCTGATGGTATGTGAAGTTCATGAGGCAGGTGGAGTTGTTTTGGCACTGGAAGAGCTGTGCTGCTTCCAGCAGTTGCCATTCACCACCGCCCTGAGTTCCCTAGGTGTCACAGCTACTTTCAGCCATATGTGGTTCCAGAGCACTTGGTTTCCATGGCAGCGGGAAATGGCTTGGGCGCTGAACTTGTGTTTGGCTGTGGAGTTTTGAGCGCCTTGAGTGAGGAGCTCCATGTGAGTTTAGTGTGGGTGCTCAACCTGCTTGATTCCATCCCACTGGGCTCAATGGGCATTGGAGCGGAAGTGACCAAACAAGGCTCGTAGATAGCTGCTAGCACAGCTGATGGTATGTGAAGTTCATGACTGAGGTTACGTTGTTTTGGCACTGGAAGAGCTGTGCTGCTGCTTCGGGCAGTTGCCATTCACCACCGCCCTGAGTTCCCTAGGTGTCATATCCACTTTCAGACATATGTGATGCCAGAGCACCTGATTTCCATGGCAGCGGGAAATGGCTTGGGAATTGAACTTGTGTTTGGCTGTGGCGTTTTGAGCGCCTTGAGTGAGGAGCTCCATGTGAGTTTAGTGTGGGTGCTCAACCTGCTTGATTCCATCCCACTGGGCTCAATGGGCATTGGACCGGAAGTGACCAAACAGGGTTTCCTAGATAGCTGCTAGCACAGCTGATGGTATGTGAAGTGAATGAGGCAGGTGGAGTTGTTTTGGCACTGGAAGAGCTGTGCTGCTGCTTCGGGCAGTTGCCATTCAAACCACCTTGTGTTCCCTAGGTGTCATAGCCACTTTCACACATATGTGGTGCCAGAGCACTTGGTTTCCATGGCAGCGGGAAATGGCTTGGGCGCTGAACTTGTGTTTGACTGTGGAGATTTGAGCGCCTTGAGTGAGGAGCTCCATGTGAGTTTAGTGTGGGTGCTCAACCTGCTTGATTCCATCCCACTGGGCTCAATGGGCATTGGACCGGAAGTGACCAAAACGGGTTTCCTAGATAACTGCTAGCACAGCTGATGGTATGTGAAGTTCATGAGGCAGGTGGAGTTGTTTTGGCACTGGAAGAGCTGTGCTGCTACTTCGGGCAGTTGCCATTCACCACCGCCCTGAGTTCCCTAGGTGTCATATCCACTTTCAGACATATGTGGTGCCAGAGCACTTGGTTTCCATGGCAGCGGGAAATGGCTTGGGCGCTGAACTTGTGTTTGGCTGTGGAGTTTTGAGCGCCTTGAATGAGGAGCTCCATGTGAGTTTAGTGTGGGTGCTCAACCTGCTTGATTCCATCCCACTGGGCTCAATGGGCATTGGACCGGAAGTGACCAAACAAGGTTTCGTAGATAGCTGCTAGCACAGCTGATGGTATGTGAAGTTCATGAGGCAGGTGGAGTTGTTTTGGCACTGGAAGAGCTGTGCTGCTGCTTCGGGCAGTTGCCATCCAAACCACCCTGTGTTCCCTAGGTGTCATAGCCACTTTCAGACATATGTGGTGCCAGAGCACTTGGTTTCCATGGCAGCGGGAAATGGCTTGGGCGCTGAACTTGTGTTTGGCTGTGGAGTTTTGAGCGCCTTGAGTGAGGAACTCCATGTGAGTTTAGTGTGGGTGCTCAACCTGCTTGATTCCATCCCACTGGGCTCAATGGGCATTGGACCGGAAGTGACCAAACAGGGTTTCCTAGATAACTGCTAGCACAGCTGATGGTATGTGAAGTGAATGAGGCAGGTGGAGTTGTTTTGGCACTGGAAGAGCTGTGCTGCTTCTGCTTCGGGCAGTTGCCATTCACCACCGCCCTGAGTTCCCTAGGTGTCATAGCCACTTTCAGACATATGTGGTGCCAGAGCACTTGGTTTCCATGGCAGCGGGAAATGGCTTGGGCGCTGAACTTGTGTTTGGCTGTGGAGTTTTGAGCGCCTTGAGTGAGGAGCTCCATGTGAGTTTACTGTGGGTGCTCAACCTCCTTGATTCCATCCCACTGGGCTCAATGGGCATTGGACCGGAAGTGACCAAACAGGGTTTCCTAGAACGCTACTAGCACAGCTGATGGTATGTGAAGTTCATGAGGCAGGTGGAGTTGTTTTGGCACTGGAAGAGCTGTGCTTCTGCTTCGGGCAGTTGCCATTCACCACCGCCCTGAGTTCCCTAGGTGTCACAGCTACTTTCAGCCATATGTGGTGCCAGAGCACTTGGTTTCCATGGCAGCGGGAAATGGCTTGGGCGCTGAACTTGTGTTTGGCTGTGGAGTTTTGAGCGCCTTGAGTGAGGAGCTCCATGTTAGTTTAGTGTGGGTGCTCAACCTGCTTGATTCCATCCCACTGGGCTCAATGGGCATTGGACCCGAAGTGACCAAACAAGGCTCGTAGATAGCTGCTAGCACAGCTGATGGTATGTGAAGTTCATGACTGAGGTTACGTTGTTTTGGCACTGGAAGAGCTGTGCTGCTGCTTCGGGCAGTTGCCATTCACCACCGCCCTGAGTTCCCTAGGTGTCATATCCACTTTCAGACATATGTGATGCCAGAGCACTTGATTTCCATGGCAGCGGGAAATGGCTTGGGAATTGAACTTGTGTTTGGCTGTGGCGTTTTGAGCGCCTTGAGTGAGGAGCTCCATGTGAGTTTAGTGTGGGTGCTCAACCTGCTTGATTCCATCCCACTGGGCTCAATGGGCATTGGACCGGAAGTGACCAAACAGGGTTTCCTAGATAGCTGCTAGCACAGCTGATGGTATGTGAAGTGAATGAGGCAGGTGGAGTTGTTTTGGCACTGGAAGAGCTGTGCTGCTGCTTCCGGCAGTTGCCATTCAAACCACCTTGTGTTCCCTAGGTGTCATAGCCACTTTCACACATATGTGGTGCCAGAGCACTTGGTTTCCATGGCAGCGGGAAATGGCTTGGGCGCTGAACTTGTGTTTGACTGTGGAGATTTGAGCGCCTTGAGTGAGGAGCTCCATGTGAGTTTAGTGTGGGTGCTCAACCTGCTTGATTCCATCCCACTGGGCTCAATGGGCATTGGACCGGAAGTGACCAAAACGGGTTTCCTAGATAACGGCTAGCACAGCTGATGGTATGTGAAGTGAATGAGGCAGGTGGAGTTGTTTTGGCACTGGAAGAGCTGTGCTGCTACTTCGGGCAGTTGCCATTCACCACCGCCCTGAGTTCCCTAGGTGTCATATCCACTTTCAGACATATGTGGTGCCAGAGCACTTGGTTTCCATGGCAGCGGGAAATGGCTTGGGCGCTGAACTTGTGTTTGGTTGTGGAGTTTTGAGCGCCTTGAATGAGGAGCTCCATGTGAGTTTAGTGTGGGTGCTCAACCTGCTTGATTCCATCCCACTGGGCTCAATGGGCATTGGACCGGAAGTGACCAAACAAGGTTTCGTAGATAGCTGCTAGCACAGCTGATGGTATGTGAAGTTCATGAGGCAGGTGGAGTTGTTTTGGCACTGGAAGAGCTGTGCTGCTGCTTCGGGCAGTTGCCATCCAAACCACCCTGTGTTCCCTAGGTGTCATATCCACTTTCAGACATATGTGGTTCCAGAGCACTTGGTTTCCATGGCAGCGGGAAATGGCTTGGGCGCTGAACTTGTGTTTGGCTGTGGAGTTTTGAGCGCCTTGAGTGAGGTGCTCCATGTGAGTTTAGTGTGGGTGCTCAACCTCCTTGATTCCATCCCACTGGGCTCAATGGGCATTGGACCGGAAGTGACCAAACAGGGTTTCCTAGAACGCTACTAGCACAGCTGATGGTATGTGAAGTTCATGAGGCAGGTGGAGTTGTTTTGGCACTGGAAGAGCTGTGCTTCTGCTTCGGGCAGTTGCCATTCACCACCGCCCTGAGTTCCCTAGGTGTCACAGCTACTTTCAGCCATATGTGGTGCCAGAGCACTTGGTTTCCATGGCAGCGGGAAATGGCTTGGGCGCTGAACTTGTGTTTGGCTGTGGAGTTTTGAGCGCCTTGAGTGAGGAGCTCCATGTTAGTTTAGTGTGGGTGCTCAACCTGCTTGATTCCATCCCACTGGGCTCAATGGGCATTGGACCGGAAGTGACCAAACAGGGTTTCGTAGATAGCTGCTAGCACAGCTGATGGTATGTGAAGTTCATGAGGCAGGTGGAGTTGTTTTGGCACTGGAAGAGCTGTGCTGCTGCTTCGGGCAGTTGCCATTCACCACCGCCCTTAGTTCCCTAGGTGTCATATCCACTTTCAGACATATGTGATGCCAGAGCACTTGATTTCCATGGCAGCGGGAAATGGCTTGGGCGCTGAACTTGTGTTTGGCTGTGGAGTTTTGAGCGCCTTGAGTGAGGAGCTCCATGTTAGTTTAGTGTGGGTGCTCAACCTGCTTGATTCCATCCCACTGGGCTCAATGGGCATTGGACCGGAAGTGACCAAACAGGGTTTCCTAGATAGCTGCTAGCACAGCTGATGATATGTGAAGTGAATGAGGCAGGTGGAGTTGTTTTGGCACTGGAAGAGCTGTGCTGCTGCTTCGGGCAGTTGCCATTCAAACCACCCTGTATTCCCTAGGTGTCATAGCCACTTTCAGACATATGTGGTGCCAGAGCACTTGGTTTCCATGGCAGCGGGAAATGGCTTGGGCGCTGAACTTGTGTTTGGCTGTGGAGTTTTGAGCGCCTTGAGTGAGGAGCTCCATGTTAGTTTAGTGTGGGTGCTCAACCTGCTTGATTCCATCCCACTGGGCTCAATGGGCATTGGACCGGAAGTGACCAAACAGGGTTTCCTAGATAGCTGCTAGCACAGCTGATGGTATGTGAAGTTCATGAGGCAGGTGGAGTTGTTTTGGCACTGGAAGAGCTGTGCTGCTGCTTCGGGCAGTTGCCATTCAAACCACCCTGTGTTCCCTAGGTGTCATAGCCACTTTCAGACATATGTGGTGCCAGAGCACTTGGTTTCCATGGCAGCGGGAAATGGCTTGGGCGCTGAACTTGTGTTTGACTGTGGAGTTTTGAGCGCCTTGAGTGAGGAGCTCCATGTGAGTTTACTGTGGGTGCTCAACCTGCTTGATTCCATCCCACTGGGCTCAATGGGCATTGGACCGGAAGTGACCAAACAGGGTTTCCTAGATAGCTGCTAGCACAGCTGATGGTATGTGAAGTGAATGAGGCAGGTGGAGTTGTTTTGGCACTGGAAGAGCTGTGCTGCTTCTGCTTTGGGCAGTTGCCATTCACCACCGCCTTGAGTTCCCTAGGTGTCATAGCCACTTTCAGACATATGTGGTGCCAGAGCACTTGGTTTCCATGGCAGCGGGAAATGGCTTGGGCGCTGAACTTGTGTTTGGCTGTGGAGTTTTGAGCGCCTTGAGTGAGGAGCTCCATGTTAGTTTAGTGTGGGTGCTCAACCTGCTTGATTCCATCCCACTGGGCTCAATGGGCATTGGACCGGAAGTGACCAAACAGGGTTTCCTAGAACGCTACTAGCACAGCTGATGGTATGTGAAGTTCATCAGGCAGGTGGAGTTGTTTTGGCACTGGAAGAGCTGTGCTGCTGCTTCGGGCAGTTGCCATTCACCACCGCCCTGAGTTCCCTAGGTGTCACAGCTACTTTCAGCCATATGTGGTGCCAGAGCACTTGGTTTCCATGGCAGCGGGAAATGGCTTGGGCGGTGAACTTGTGTTTGGCTGTGGAGTTTTGAGCGCCTTGAGTGAGGAGCTCCATGTTAGTTTAGTGTGGGTGCTCAACCTGCTTGATTCCATCCCACTGGGCTCAATGGTTATTGGAGCGGAAGTGACCAAACAAGGTTTCGTAGATAGCTGCTAGCACAGCTGATGGTATGTGAAGTTCATAACTGAGGTTACGTTGTTTTGGCACTGGAAGAGCTGTGCTGCTGCTTCGGGCAGTTGCCATTCAAACCACCCTGTGTTCCCTAGGTGTCATAGCCACTTTCAGACATATGTGGTGCCAGAGCACTTGGTTTCCATGGCAGCGGGAAATGGCTTGGGCGCTGAACTTGTGTTTGACTGTAGAGATTTGAGCGCCTTGAGTGAGGAGCTCCATGTGAGTTTAGTGTGGGTGCTCAACCTGCTTGATTCCAACCCACTGGGCTCAATGGGCATTGGACCGGAAGTGACCAAAACGGGTTTCCTAGATAACTGCTAGCACAGCTGATGGTATGTGAAGTTCATGAGGCAGGTGGAGTTGTTTTGGCACTGGAAGAGCTGTGCTGCTACTTCGGGCAGTTGCCATTCACCACCGCCCTGAGTTCCCTAGGTGTCATATCCACTTTCAGACATATGTGGTGCCAGAGCACTTGGTTTCCATGGCAGCGGGAAATGGCTTGGGCGCTGAACTTGTGTTTGGCTGTGGAGTTTTGAGCGCCTTGAATGAGGAGCTCCATGTGAGTTTAGTGTGGGTGCTCAACCTGCTTGATTCCATCCCACTGGGCTCAATGGGCATTGGACCGGAAGTGACCAAACAGGGTTTCCTAGAACGCTACTAGCACAGCTGATGGTATGTGAAGTTCATGAGGCAGGTGGAGTTGTTTTGGCACTGGAAGAGCTGTGCTGCTGCTTCGGGCAGTTGCCATTCACCACCGCCCTGTGTTCCCTAGGTGTCACAGCCAGGTTCAGACATATGTGGTCCCAGAGCACTTGGTTTCCATGGCAGCAGGAAATGGATTGGGCGTTGAACTTGTGTTTGGCTGTGGAGTTTTGAGCGCCTTGAGTGAGGAGCTCCATGTGAGTTTAGTGTGGGTGCTCAACCTGCTTGATTCCATCCCACTGGGCTCAATGGGCATTGGACCGGAAGTGACCAAACAGGGTTTCCTAGAACGCTGCTAGCACAGCTGATGGTATGTGAAGTTCATGAGGCAGGTGGAGTTGTTTTGGCACTGGAAGAGCTGTGCTGCTGCTTCGGGCAGTTGCCATTCACCACCGCCCTGAGTTCCCTAGGTGTCATATCCACTTTCAGACATATGTGGTGCCAGAGCACTTGATTTCCATGGCAGCGGGAAATGGCTTGGGCGCTGAACTTGTGTTTGGCTGTGGAGTTTTGAGCGCCTTGAGTGAGGAGCTCCATGTGAGTTTAGTGTGGGTGCTCAACCTGCTAGATTCCATCCCACTGGGCTCAATGGGCATTGGACCCGAAGTGACCAAACAGGGTTTCGTAGATAGCTGCTAGCACAGCTGATGGTATGAGAAGTTCATGAGGCAGGTGGAGTTGTTTTGGCACTGGAAGAGCTGTGCTGCTGCTTCGGGCAGTTGCCATTCACCACCGCCCTGTGTTCCCTAGGTGTCACAGCCACTTTCAGACATATGTGGTGCCAGAGCACTTGGTTTCCATGGCAGCGGGAAATGGCTTGGGCGCTGAACTTGTGTTTGGCTGTGGAGTTTTGAGCGCTTTGAGTGAGGAGCTCCATGTGAGTTTAGTGTGGGTGCTCAACCTGCTTGATTCCATCCCACTGGGCTCAATGGGCATTGGACCGGAAGTGACCAAACAGGCTTTCCTAGATAGCTGCTAGCACAGCTGATGGTATGTGAAGTGAATGAGGCAGGTGGAGTTGTTTTGGCACTGGAAGAGCTGTGCTGCTGCTTCGGGCAGTTGCCATTCACCACCGCCCTGAGTTCCCTAGGTGTCATAGCCACTTTCAGACATATGTGGTGCCAGAGCACTTGGTTTCCATGGCAGCGGGAAATGGCTTGGGCGCTGAACTTGTGTTTGGCTGTGGAGTTTTGAGCACCTTGAGTGAGGAGCTCCATGTGAGTTTAGTGTGGGTGCTCAACCTGCTTGATTCCATCCCACTGGGCTCAATGGGCATTGGAACGGAAGGGACCAAACAGGGTTTCCTAGATAGCTGCTAGCACAGCTGATGGTATGTGAAGTTCATGAGGCAGGTGGAGTTGTTTTGGCACTGGAAGAGCTGTGCTGCTGCTTCGGGCAGTTGCCATTCACCACCGCCCTGAGTTCCCTAGGTGTCATAGCCACTTTCAGACATATGTGGTGCCAGAGCACTTGGTTTCCATGGCAGCGGGAAATGGCTTGGGCGCTGAACTTGTGTTTGGCTGTGGAGTTTTGACCACCTTGAGTGAGGAGCTCCATGTTAGTTTAGTGTGGGTGCTCAACCTGCTTGATTCCATCCCACTGGGCTCAATGGGCATTGGACCGGAAGTGACCAAACAGGGTTTCCTAGAACGCTGCTAGCACAGCTGATGGTATGTGAAGTTCATGAGGCAGGTGGAGTTGTTTTGGCACTGGAAGAGCTGTGCTGCTGCTTCGGGCACTTGCCATTCACCACCTCCCTGAGTTCCCTAGGTGTCATAGCCACTTTCAGACATATGTGGTGCCAGAGCACTTGGTTTCCATGGCAGCGGGAAATGGCTTTGGCGCTGAACTTGTGTTTGGCTGTGGAGTTTTGAGCACCTTGAGTGAGGAGCTCCATGTGAGTTTAGTGTGGGTGCTCAACCTGCTTGATTCCATCCCACTGGGCTCAATGGGCATTGGACTGGAAGGGACCAAACAGGGTTTCCTAGATAGCTGCTAGCACAGCTGATGGTATGTGAAGTTCATGAGGCAGGTGGAGTTGTTTTGGCACTGGAAGAGCTGTGCAGCTTCTGCTTGGGCAGTTGCCATTCACCGCCCTGAGTTCCCTAGGTGTCATAGCCACTTTCAGACATATGTGGTGCCAGAGCACTTGGTTTCCATGGCAGCGGGAAATGGCTTGGGCGCTGAACTTGTGTTTGGCTGTGGAGTTTTGAGCGCCTTGAGTGAGGAGCTCCATGTTAGTTTAGTGTGGGTGCTCAACCTGCTTGATTCCATCCCACTGGGCTCAATGGGCATTGGAGCGGAAGTGACCAAACAAGGTTTCGTAGATAGCTGCTAGCACAGCTGATGGTATGTGAAGTTCATAACTGAGGTTACGTTGTTTTGGCACTGGAAGAGCTGTGCTGCTGCTTCGGGCAGTTGCCATTCAAACCACCCTGTGTTCCCTAGGTGTCATAGCCACTTTCAGACATATGTGGTGCCAGAGCACTTGGTTTCCATGGCAGCGGGAAATGGCTTGGGCGCTGAACTTGTGTTTGGCTGTGGAGTTTTGAGCGCCTTGAGTGAGGAGCTCCATGTTAGTTTAGTGTGGGTGCTCAACCTGCTTGATTCCATCCCACTGGGCTCAATGGGCATTGGACCCGAAGTGACCAAACAGGGTTTCCTAGATAGCTGCTAGCACAGCTGATGGTATGAGAAGTTCATGAGGCAGGTGGAGTTGTTTTGGCACTGGAAGAGCTGTGCTGCTGCTTCGGGCAGTTGCCATTCACCACCGCCCTGTGTTCCCTAGGTGTCACAGCCACTTTCAGACATATGTGGTGCCAGAGCACTTGGTTTCCATGGCAGCGGGAAATGGCTTGGGCGCTGAACTTGTGTTTGGCTGTGGAGTTTTGAGCGCTTTGAGTGAGGAGCTCCATGTGAGTTTAGTGTGGGTGCTCAACCTGCTTGATTCCATCCCACTGGGCTCAATGGGCATTGGACCGGAAGTGACCAAACAGGCTTTCCTAGATAGCTGCTAGCACAGCTGATGGTATGTGAAGTGAATGAGGCAGGTGGAGTTGTTTTGGCACTGGAAGAGCTGTGCTGCTGCTTCGGGCAGTTGCCATTCACCACCGCCCTGAGTTCCCTAGGTGTCATAGCCACTTTCAGACATATGTGGTGCCAGAGCACTTGGTTTCCATGGCAGCGGGAAATGGCTTGGGCGCTGAACTTGTGTTTGGCTGTGGAGTTTTGAGCACCTTGAGTGAGGAGCTCCATGTGAGTTTAGTGTGGGTGCTCAACCTGCTTGATTCCATCCCACTGGGCTCAATGGGCATTGGAACGGAAGGGACCAAACAGGGTTTCCTAGATAGCTGCTAGCACAGCTGATGGTATGTGAAGTTCATGAGGCAGGTGGAGTTGTTTTGGCACTGGAAGAGCTGTGCTGCTGCTTCGGGCAGTTGCCATTCACCACCGCCCTGAGTTCCCTAGGTGTCATAGCCACTTTCAGACATATGTGGTGCCAGAGCACTTGGTTTCCATGGCAGCGGGAAATGGCTTGGGCGCTGAACTTGTGTTTGGCTGTGGAGTTTTGACCACCTTGAGTGAGGAGCTCCATGTTAGTTTAGTGTGGGTGCTCAACCTGCTTGATTCCATCCCACTGGGCTCAATGGGCATTGGACCGGAAGTGACCAAACAGGGTTTCCTAGAACGCTGCTAGCACAGCTGATGGTATGTGAAGTTCATGAGGCAGGTGGAGTTGTTTTGGCACTGGAAGAGCTGTGCTGCTGCTTCGGGCACTTGCCATTCACCACCGCCCTGAGTTCCCTAGGTGTCATAGCCACTTTCAGACATATGTGGTGCCAGAGCACTTGGTTTCCATGGCAGCGGGAAATGGCTTTGGCGCTGAACTTGTGTTTGGCTGTGGAGTTTTGAGCACCTTGAGTGAGGAGCTCCATGTGAGTTTAGTGTGGGTGCTCAACCTGCTTGATTCCATCCCACTGGGCTCAATGGGCATTGGACTGGAAGGGACCAAACAGGGTTTCCTAGATAGCTGCTAGCACAGCTGATGGTATGTGAAGTTCATGAGGCAGGTGGAGTTGTTTTGGCACTGGAAGAGCTGTGCAGCTTCTGCTTGGGCAGTTGCCATTCACCGCCCTGAGTTCCCTAGGTGTCATAGCCACTTTCAGACATATGTGGTGCCAGAGCACTTGGTTTCCATGGCAGCGGGAAATGGCTTGGGCGCTGAACTTGTGTTTGGCTGTGGAGTTTTGAGCGCCTTGAGTGAGGAGCTCCATGTTAGTTTAGTGTGGGTGCTCAACCTGCTTGATTCCATCCCACTGGGCTCAATGGGCATTGGAGCGGAAGTGACCAAACAAGGTTTCGTAGATAGCTGCTAGCACAGCTGATGGTATGTGAAGTTCATAACTGAGGTTACGTTGTTTTGGCACTGGAAGAGCTGTGCTGCTGCTTCGGGCAGTTGCCATTCAAACCACCCTGTGTTCCCTAGGTGTCATAGCCACTTTCAGACATATGTGGTGCCAGAGCACTTGGTTTCCATGGCAGCGGGAAATGGCTTGGGCGCTGAACTTGTGTTTGACTGTGGAGATTTGAGCGCCTTGAGTGAGGAGCTCCATGTGAGTTTAGTGTGGGTGCTCAACCTGCTTGATTCCATCCCACTGGGCTCAATGGGCATTGGACCGGAAGTGACCAAAACGGGTTTCCTAGAACGCTGCTAGCACAGCTGATGGTATGTGAAGTTCATGAGGCAGGTGGAGTTGTTTTGGCACTGGAAGAGCTGTGCTGCTACTTCGGGCAGTTGCCATTCACCACCGCCGTGAGTTCCCTAGGTGTCATATCCACTTTCAGACATATGTGGTGCCAGAGCACTTGGTTTCCATGGCAGCGGGAAATGGCTTGGGCGCTGAACTTGTGTTTGGCTGTGGAGTTTTGAGCGCCTTGAATGAGGAGCTCCATGTGAGTTTAGTGTGGGTGCTCAACCTGCTTGATTCCATCCCACTGGGCTCAATGGGCATTGGACCGGAAGTGACCAAACAGGGTTTCCTAGAACGCTACTAGCACAGCTGATGGTATGTGAAGTTCATGAGGCAGGTGGAGTTGTTTTGGCACTGGAAGAGCTGTGCTGCTGCTTCGGGCAGTTGCCATTCACCACCGCCCTGAGTTCCCTAGGTGTCACTGCCAGGTTCAGACATATGTGGTCCCAGAGCACTTGGTTTCCATGGCAGCGGGAAATGGCTTGGGCGTTGAACTTGTGTTTGGCTGTGGAGTTTTGAGCGCCTTGAGTGAGGAGCTCCATGTGAGTTTAGTGTGTGTGTTCAACCTGCTTGATTCCATCCCACTGGGCTCAATGGGCATTGGAACGGAAGGGACCAAACAGGGTTTCCTAGATAGCTGCTAGCACAGCTGATGGTATGTGAAGTTCATGAGGCAGGTGGAGTTGTTTTGGCACTGGAAGAGCTGTGCTGCTGCTTCGGGCAGTTGCCATTCACCACCGCCCTGAGTTCCCTAGGTGTCATATCCACTTTCAGACATATGTGGTGCCAGAGCACTTGATTTCCATGGCAGCGGGAAATGGCTTGGGCGCTGAACTTGTGTTTGGCTGTGGAGTTTTGAGCGCCTTGAGTGAGGAGCTCCATGTGAGTTTAGTGTGGGTGCTCAACCTGCTAGATTCCATCCCACTGGGCTCAATGGGCATTGGACCCGAAGTGACCAAACAGGGTTTCGTAGATAGCTGCTAGCACAGCTGATGGTATGAGAAGTTCATGAGGCAGGTGGAGTTGTTTTGGCACTGGAAGAGCTGTGCTGCTGCTTCGGGCAGTTGCCATTCACCACCGCCCTGTGTTCCCTAGGTGTCACAGCCACTTTCAGACATATGTGGTGCCAGAGCACTTGGTTTCCATGGCAGCGGGAAATGGCTTGGGCGCTGAACTTGTGTTTGGCTGTGGAGTTTTGAGCGCTTTGAGTGAGGAGCTCCATGTTAGTTTAGTGTGGGTGCTCAACCTGCTTGATTCCATCCCACTGGGCTCAATGGGCATTGGACCGGAAGTGACCAAACAGGGTTTCCTAGATAGCTGCTAGCACAGCTGATGGTATGTGAAGTGAATGAGGCAGGTGGAGTTGTTTTGGCACTGGAAGAGCTGTGCTGCTGCTTCGGGCACTTGCCATTCACCACCGCCCTGAGTTCCCTAGGTGTCATAGCCACTTTCAGACATATGTGGTGCCAGAGCACTTGGTTTCCATGGCAGCGGGAAATGGCTTGGGCGCTGAACTTGTGTTTGGCTGTGGAGTTTTGAGCACCTTGAGTGAGGAGCTCCATGTGAGTTTAGTGTGGGTGCTCAACCTGCTTGATTCCATCCCACTGGGCTCAATGGGCATTGGACTGGAAGGGACCAAACAGGGTTTCCTAGATAGCTGCTAGCACAGCTGATGGTATGTGAAGTTCATGAGGCAGGTGGAGTTGTTTTGGCACTGGAAGAGCTGTGCTGCTGCTTCGGGCAGTTGCCATTCACCACCGCCCTGAGTTCCCTAGGTGTCATAGCCACTTTCAGACATATGTGGTGCCAGAGCACTTGGTTTCCATGGCAGCGGGAAATGGCTTGGGCGCTGAACTTGTGTTTGGTTGTGGAGTTTTGACCACCTTGAGTGAGGAGCTCCATGTTAGTTTAGTGTGGGTGCTCAACCTGCTTGATTCCATCCCACTGGGCTCAATGGGCATTGGAACGGAAGGGACCAAACAGGGTTTCCTAGATAGCTGCTAGCACAGCTGATGGTATGTGAAGTTCATGAGGCAGGTGGAGTTGTTTTGGCACTGGAAGAGCTGTGCTGCTGCTTCGGGCACTTGCCATTCACCACCGCCCTGAGTTCCCTAGGTGTCATAGCCACTTTCAGACATATGTGGTGCCAGAGCACTTGGTTTCCATGGCAGCGGGAAATGGCTTGGGCGCTGAACTTGTGTTTGGCTGTGGAGTTTTGAGCACCTTGAGTGAGGAGCTCCATGTGAGTTTAGTGTGGGTGCTCAACCTGCTTGATTCCATCCCACTGGGCTCAATGGGCATTGGACTGGAAGGGACCAAACAGGGTTTCCTAGATAGCTGCTAGCACAGCTGATGGTATGTGAAGTTCATGAGGCAGGTGGAGTTGTTTTGGCACTGGAAGAGCTGTGCTGCTTCTGCTTGGGCAGTTGCCATTCACCGCCCTGAGTTCCCTAGGTGTCATAGCCACTTTCAGACATATGTGGTGCCAGAGCACTTGGTTTCCATGGCAGCGGGAAATGGCTTGGGCGCTGAACTTGTGTTTGGCTGTGGAGTTTTGAGCGCCTTGAGTGAGGAGCTCCATGTGAGTTTAGTGTGGGTGCTCAACCTGCTTGATTCCATCCCACTGGGCTCAATGGGCATTGGACCGGAAGGGACCAAACAGGGTTTCCTAGATAGCTGCTAGCACAGCTGATGGTATGTGAAGTTCATGAGGCAGGTGGAGTTGTTTTGGCACTGGAAGAGCTGTGCTGCTGCTTCGGGCAGTTGCCATTCACCACCGCCCTGAGTTCCCTAGGTGTCATAGCCACTTTCAGACATATGTGGTGCCAGAGCACTTGGTTTCCATGGCAGCGGGAAATGGCTTGGGCGCTGAACTTGTGTTTGGCTGTGGAGTTTTGACCACCTTGAGTGAGGAGCTCCATGTTAGTTTAGTGTGGGTGCTCAACCTGCTTGATTCCATCCCACTGGGCTCAATGGGCATTGGACCGGAAGTGACCAAACAGGGTTTCCTAGAACGCTGCTAGCACAGCTGATGGTATGTGAAGTGAATGAGGCAGGTGGAGTTGTTTTGGCACTGGAAGAGCTGAGCTGCTGCTTCGGGCAGTTGCCATTCAAACCACCCTGTGTTCCCTAGGTGTCATATCCACTTTCAGCCATATATGGTGCCAGAGCACTTGGTTTCCATGGCAGCGGGAAATGGCTTGGGCGCTGAACTTGTGTTTGGCTGTGGAGTTTTGAGCGCCTTGAGTGAGGAGCTCCATGTGAGTTTAGTGTGGGTGCTCAACCTGCTTGATTCCATCCCACTGGGCTTAATGGGCATTGGACCGGAAGTGACCAAACAGGGTTTCCTAGAACGCTGCTAGCACAGCTGATGGTATGTGAAGTTCATGAGGCAGGTGGAGTTGTTTTGGCACTGGAAGAGCTGTGCTGCTGCTTCGGGTAGTTGCCATTCACCACTGCCGTGAGTTCCCTAGGTGTCATAGCCACTTTCAGACATATGTGGTGCCAGAGCACTTGGTTTCCATGGCAGCGGGAAATGGCTTGGGCGCTGAACTTGTGTTTGGCTGTGGAGTTTTGAGCGCCTTGAGTGAGGAGGTCCATTTAGTTTAGTGTGGGTGCTCAACCTGCTTGATTCCATCCCACTGGGCTCAATGGGCATTGGACCGGAAGTGACCAAACAGGGTTTCCTAGATAGCTGCTAGCACAGCTGATGGTATGTGAAGTTCATGAGGCAGGTGGAGTTGTTTTGGCACTGGAAGAGCTGTGCTGCTGCTTCGGGTAGTTGACATTCACCACTGCCCTGAGTTCCCTAGGTGTCATATCCACTTTCAGACATATGTGGTGCCAGAGCACTTGGTTTCCATGGCAGCGGGAAATGGCTTGGGCGCTGAACTTGTGTTTGGCTGTGGAGTTTTGAGCGCCTTGAGTGAGGAGCTCCATGTGAGTTTAGTGTGGGTGCTCAACCTGCTTGATTCCATCCCACTGGGCTCAATGGGCATTGGACCGGAAGTGACCAAACAGGGTTTCCTAGATAGCTGCTAGCACAGCTGATGGTATGTGAAGTTCATGAGGCAGGTGGAGTTGTTTTGGCACTGGAAGAGCTGTGCTGCTGCTTCGGGCACTTGCCATTCACCACCGCCCTGAGTTCCCTAGGTGTCATAGCCACTTTCAGACATATGTGGTGCCAGAGCACTTGGTTTCCATGGCAGCGGGAAATGGCTTGGGCGCTGAACTTGTGTTTGGCTGTGGAGTTTTGACCACCTTGAGTGAGGAGCTCCATGTTAGTTTAGTGTGGGTGCTCAACCTGCTTGATTCCATCCCACTGGGCTCAATGGGCATTGGACCGGAAGTGACCAAACAGGGTTTCCTAGAACGCTGCTAGCACAGCTGATGGTATGTGAAGTTCATGAGGCAGGTGGAGTTGTTTTGGCACTGGAAGAGCTGAGCTGCTGCTTCGGGCAGTTGCCATTCAAACCACCCTGTGTTCCCTAGGTGTCATAGCCACTTTCAGCCATATATGGTGCCAGAGCACTTGGTTTCCATGGCAGCGGGAAATGGCTTGGGCGCTGAACTTGTGTTTGGCTGTGGAGTTTTGAGCGCTTTGAGTGAGGAGCTCCATGTGAGTTTAGTGTGGGTGCTCAACCTGCTTGATTCCATCCCACTGGGCTCAATGGGCATTAGACCGGAAGTGACCAAACAGGGTTTCCTAGAACGCTGCTAGCACAGCTGATGGTATGTGAAGTTCATGAGGCAGGTGGAGTTGTTTTGGCACTGGAAGAGCTGAGCTGCTGCTTCGGGCAGTTGCCATTCACCACTGCCGTGAGTTCCCTAGGTGTCATAGCCACTTTCAGACATATGTGGTGCCAGAGCACTTGGTTTCCATGGCAGCGGGAAATGGCTTGGGCGCTGAACTTGTGTTTGACTGTGGAGTTTTGAGCGCCTTGAGTGAGGAGCTCCATGTGAGTTTAGTGTGGGTGCTCAACCTGCTTGATTCCATCCCACTGGGCTCAATGGGCATTGGACCGGAAGTGACCAAACAGGGTTTCCTAGAACGCTGCTAGCACAGCTGATGGTATGTGAAGTTCATGAGGCAGGTGGAGTTGTTTTGGCACTGGAAGAGCTGTGCTGCTGCTTCGGGTAGTTGCCATTCACCACTGCCGTGAGTTCCCTAGGTGTCATATCCACTTTCAGACATATGTGGTGCCAGAGCACTTGGTTTCCATGGTAGCAGGAAATGGCTTGGGCGCTGAACTTCTGTTTGTCTGTGGAGTTTTGAGCGCCTTGAATGAGGAGCTCCATGTTAGTTTAGTGTGGGTGCTCAACCTGCTTGAATACATGCCACTGGGCTCAATGGGCATTAGACAGGAAGTGACCAAACAGGCTTTCCTACATAGCTGCTAGCACAGCTGATGGTATGTGAAGTTCATGAGGCAGGTGGAGTTGCTTTGGCACTGGAAGAGCTGTGCTGCTGCTTCGGGCAGTTGCCATTCACCAGCGCCCTGAGTTCCCTAGGTGTCATATCCACGTTCAGACACATGTTCTGCCAGAGCACTTGGTTTCCATGGCAGCGGGAAATGGCTTGGGCGCTGAACTTGTGTTTGGCTGTGGAGTTTTGAGCGCCTTGAGTGAGGAGGTCCATTTAGTTTAGTGTGGGTGCTCAACCTGCTTGATTCCATCCCACTGGGCTCAATGGGCATTGGACCGGAAGTGACCAAACAGGGTTTCCTAGATAGCTGCTAGCACAGCTGATGGTATGTGAAGTTCATGAGGCAGGTGGAGTTGTTTTGGCACTGGAAGAGCTGTGCTGCTGCTTCGGGTATTTGACATTCACCACTGCCCTGAGTTCCCTAGGTGTCATATCCACTTTCAGACATATGTGGTGCCAGAGCACTTGGTTTCCATGGCAGCGGGAAATGGCTTGGGCGCTGAACTTGTGTTTGGCTGTGGAGTTTTGACCACCTTGAGTGAGGAGCTCCATGTGAGTTTAGTGTGGGTGCTCAACCTGCTTGATTCCATCCCACTGGACTCAATGGGCATTGGACCAGAAGTGACCAAACAGGGTTTCCTAGATAGCTGCTAGCACAGCTGATGGTATGTGAAGTTCATGAGGCAGGTGGAGTTGTTTTGGCACTGGAAGAGCTGTTCTGCTGATTCGGGTAGTTGCCATTCACCACTGCCGTGAGTTCCCTAGGTGTCATATCCACTTTCAGACATATGTGGTGCCAGAGCACTTGGTTTCCATGGCAGCGGGAAATGGCTTGGGCGCTGAACTTGTGTTTGGCTGTGGAGTTTTGAGCGCCTTGAGTGAGGAGCTCCATGTTAGTTTAGTGTGGGTGCTCAACCTGCTTGATTCCATCCCACTGGGCTCAATGGGCATTGGACCGGAAGTGACCAAACAGGGTTTCCTAGATAGCTGCTAGCACAGCTGATGGTATGTGAAGTGAATGAGGCAGGTGGAGTTGTTTTGGCACTGGAAGAGCTGTGCTGCTCTTTCGGGCAGTTGCCTTTCACCACCGCCCTGAGTTCCCTAGGTGTCATATCCACTTTCAGACATATGTGGTGCCAGAGCACTTGGTTTCCATGGCAGCGGGAAATGGCTTGGGCGCTGAACTTGTGTATGACATGTGGAGTTTTGAGCGCCTTGAATGGGGGCTCCATGTGAGTTTAGTGTGAGTGCTCAACCTGCTTGGTTCCATCCCACTGGGCTCAATGGGCATTAGACCGGAAGTGACCAAACAGGGTTTCCTAGATAGCTGCTAGCACAGCTGATGGTATGTGAAGTTCATGAGGCAGGTGGAGTTGTTTTGGCACTGGAAGAGCTGTGCTGCTGCTTGGGGTAGTTGCCATTCACCACTGCCGTGAGTTCCCTAGGTGTCATAGCCACTTTCAGACATATGTGGTGCCAGAGCACTTGGTTTCCATGGCAGCGGGAAATGGCTTGGGCGCTGAACTTGTGTTTGGCTGTGGAGTTTTGAGCGCCTTGAGTGAGGAGCTCCATGTTAGTTTAGTGTGGGTGCTCAACCTGCTTGATTCCATCCCACTGGGCTCAATGGGCATTGGACCGGAAGTGACCAAACAGGCTTTCCTAGATAGCTGCTAGCACAGCTGATGGTATGTGAAGTGAATGAGGCAGGTGGAGTTGTTTTGGCACTGGAAGAGCTGTGCTGCTCTTTCGGGCAGTTGCCTTTCACCACCGCCCTGAGTTCCCTAGGTGTCATATCCACTTTCAGACATATGTGGTGCCAGAGCACTTGGTTTCCATGGCAGCGGGAAATGGCTTGGGCGCTGAACTTGTGTATGACATGTGGAGTTTTGAGCGCCTTGAATGAGGAGCTCCATGTTAGTTTAGTGTGGGTGCTCAACCTGCTTGGTTCCATCCCACTGGGCTCAATGGGCATTGGACCGGAAGTGACCAAACAGGGTTTCCTAGATAGCTGCTAGCACAGCTGATGGTATGTGAAGTTCATGAGGCAGGTGGAGTTGTTTTGGCACTGGAAGAGCTGTGCTGCTGCTTCGGGTAGTTGCCATTTACAACCGCCCTGAGTTCCCTAGGTGTCATATCCACTTTCAGCCATATGTGGTGCCAGAGCACTTGGTTTCCATGGCAGCGGGAAATGGCTTGGGCGCTGAACTTGTGTTTGGCTGTGGAGTTTTGAGCGCCTTGAGTGAGGAGCTCCATGTTAGTTTAGTGTGGGTGCTCAACCTGCTTGATTCCATCCCACTGGGCTCAATGGGCATTAGACCGGAAGTGACCAAACAGGGTTTCCTAGAGAGCTGCTAGCACAGCTGATGGTATGTGAAGTGAATGAGGCAGGTGGAGTTGTTTTGGCACTGGAAGAGTTGTGCTGCTACTTCGGGCAGTTGCCATTCAAACCACCCTGTGTTCCCTAGGTGTCATAGCCACTTTCAGACATATGTGGTGCCAGAGCACTTGGTTTCCATGGCAGCGGGAAATGGCTTGGGCGCTGAACTTGTGTTTGGCTGTGGAGTTTTGAGCGCCTTGAATGAGGAGCTCCATGTGAGTTTAGTGTGGGTGCTCAACCTGCTTGATTCCATCCCACTGGGCTCAATGGGCATTGGACCGGAAGTGACCAAACAGGTTTTCCTAAAACGCTGCTAGCACAGCTGATGGTATGTGAAGTTCATGAGGCAGGTGGAGTTGTTTAGGCACTGGAAGAGCTGTGCTGCTTCTGCTTCAGGCAGTTGCCATTCACCACTGCCCTGAGTTCCCTAGGTGTCATAGCCACTTTCAGACATATGTGGTGCCAGAGCACTTGGTTTCCATGGCAGCGGGAAATGGCTTGGGCGCTGAACTTGTGTTTGGCTGTGGAGTTTTGACCACCTTGAGTGAGGAGCTCCATGTTGGTTTAGTGTGGGTGCTCAACCTGCTTGATTCCATCCCACTGGACTCAATGGGCATTGGACCAGAAGTGACCAAACAGGGTTTCCTAGATAGCTGCTAGCACAGCTGATGGTATGTGAAGTTCATGAGGCAGGTGGAGTTGTTTTGGCACTGGAAGAGCTGTTCTGCTGATTCGGGTAGTTGCCATTCACCACTGCCGTGAGTTCCCTAGGTGTCATATCCACTTTCAGACATATGTGGTGCCAGAGCACTTGGTTTCCATGGCAGCGGGAAATGGCTTGGGCGCTGAACTTGTGTTTGGCTGTGGAGTTTTGAGCGCCTTGAGTGAGGAGCTCCATGTTAGTTTAGTGTGGGTGCTCAACCTGCTTGATTCCATCCCACTGGGCTCAATGGGCATTGGACCGGAAGTGACCAAACAGGGTTTCCTAGATAGCTGCTAGCACAGCTGATGGTATGTGAAGTGAATGAGGCAGGTGGAGTTGTTTTGGCACTGGAAGAGCTGTGCTGCTGCTTCGGGTAGTTGCCATTCACCACTGCCGTGAGTTCCCTAGGTGTCATATCCACTTTCAGACATATGTGGTGCCAGAGCACTTGGTTTCCATGGCAGCAGGAAATGGCTTGGGCGCTGAACTTCTGTTTGTCTGTGGAGTTTTGAGCGCCTTGAATGAGGAGCTCCATGTTAGTTTAGTGTGGGTGCTCAACCTGCTTGAATACATGCCACTGGGCTCAATGGGCATTAGACCGGAAGTGACCAAACAGGCTTTCCTACATAGCTGCTAGCACAGCTGATGGTATGTGAAGTTCATGAGGCAGGTGAAGTTGCTTTGGCACTGGAAGAGCTGTGCTGCTGCTTCGGGCAGTTGCCATTCACCAGCGCCCTGAGTTCCCTAGGTGTCATATCCACGTTCAGACACATGTTCTGCCAGAGCACTTGGTTTCCATGACAGCGGGAAATGGCTTGGGCGCTGAACTTGTGTTTGGCTGTGGAGTTTTGAGCGCCTTGAGTGAGGAGGTCCATTTAGTTTAGTGTGGGTGCTCAACCTGCTTGATTCCATCCCACTGGGCTCAATGGGCATTGGACCGGAAGTGACCAAACAGGGTTTCCTAGATAGCTGCTAGCACAGCTGATGGTATGTGAAGTTCATGAGGCAGGTGGAGTTGTTTTGGCACTGGAAGAGCTGTGCTGCTGCTTCGGGTATTTGACATTCACCACTGCCCTGAGTTCCCTAGTTGTCATATCCACTTTCAGACATATGTGGTGCCAGAGCACTTGGTTTCCATGGCAGCGGGAAATGGCTTGGGCGCTGAACTTGTGTTTGGCTGTGGAGTTTTGACCACCTTGAGTGAGGAGCTCCATGTGAGTTTAGTGTGGGTGCTCAACCTGCTTGATTCCATCCCACTGGACTCAATGGGCATTGGACCAGAAGTGACCAAACAGGGTTTCCTAGATAGCTGCTAGCACAGCTGATGGTATGTGAAGTGAATGAGGCAGGTGGAGTTGTTTTGGCACTGGAAGAGCTGTGCTGCTGCTTCGGGTAGTTGCCATTCACCACTGCCGTGAGTTCCCTAGGTGTCATATCCACTTTCAGACATATGTGGTGCCAGAGCACTTGGTTTCCATGGCAGCGGGAAATGGCTTGGGCGCTGAACTTGTGTTTGGCTGTGGAGTTTTGAGCGCCTTGAGTGAGGAGCTCCATGTTAGTTTAGTGTGGGTGCTCAACCTGCTTGATTCCATCCCACTGGGCTCAATGGGCATTGGACCGGAAGTGACCAAACAGGGTTTCCTAGATAGCTGCTAGCACAGCTGATGGTATGTGAAGTGAATGAGGCAGGTGGAGTTGTTTTGGCACTGGAAGAGCTGTGCTGCTCTTTCGGGCAGTTGCCTTTCACCACCGCCCTGAGTTCCCTAGGTGTCATATCCACTTTCAGACATATGTGGTGCCAGAGCACTTGGTTTCCATGGCAGCGGGAAATGGCTTGGGCGCTGAACTTGTGTATGACATGTGGAGTTTTGAGCGCCTTGAATGGGGGCTCCATGTGAGTTTAGTGTGGGTGCTCAACCTGCTTGGTTCCATCCCACTGGGCTCAATGGGCATTAGACCGGAAGTGACCAAACAGGGTTTCCTAGATAGCTGCTAGCACAGCTGATGGTATGTGAAGTTCATGAGGCAGGTGGAGTTGTTTTGGCACTGGAAGAGCTGTGCTGCTGCTTCGGGTAGTTGCCATTCACCACTGCCGTGAGTTCCCTAGGTGTCATATCCACTTTCAGACATATGTGGTGCCAGAGCACTTGGTTTCCATGGCAGCGGGAAATGGCTTGGGCGCTGAACTTGTGTTTGGCTGTGGAGTTTTGAGCGCCTTGAGTGAGGAGCTCCATGTTAGTTTAGTGTGGGTGCTCAACCTGCTTGATTCCATCCCACTGGGCTCAATGGGCATTGGACCGGAAGTGACCAAACAGGGTTTCCTAGATAGCTGCTAGCACAGCTGATGGTATGTGAAGTGAATGAGGCAGGTGGAGTTGTTTTGGCACTGGAAGAGCTGTGCTGCTCTTTCGGGCAGTTGCCTTTCACCACCGCCCTGAGTTCCCTAAGTGTCATATCCACTTTCAGCCATATGTGGTGCCAGAGCACTTGGTTTCCATGGCAGCGGGTAATGGCTTGGGCGCTGAACTTGTGTTTGGCTGTGGAGTTTTGAGCGCCTTGAATGAGGAGCTCCATGTTAGTTTAGTGTGGGTGCTCAACCTGCTTGGTTCCATCCCACTGGGCTCAATGGGCATTGGACCGGAAGTGACCAAACAGGGTTTCCTAGATAGCTGCTAGCACAGCTGATGGTATGTGAAGTTCATGAGGCAGGTGGAGTTGTTTTGGCACTGGAAGAGCTGTGCTGCTGCTTCGGGTAGTTGCCATTTACAACCGCCCTGAGTTCCCTAGGTGTCATATCCACTTTCAGACATATGTGGTGCCAGAGCACTTGGTTTCCATGGCAGCGGGAAATGGCTTGGGCGCTGAACTTGTGTTTGGCTGTGGAGTTTTGAGCGCCTTGAGTGAGGAGCTCCATGTGAGTTTAGTGTGGGTGCTCAACCTGCTTGATTCCATCCCACTGGGCTCAATGGGCATTGGACCGGAAGTGACCAAACAGGGTTTCCTAGAGAGCTGCTAGCACAGCTGATGGTATGTGAAGTGAATGAGGCAGGTGGAGTTGTTTTGGCACTGGAAGAGTTGTGCTGCTACTTCGGGCAGTTGCCATTCAAACCACCCTGTGTTCCCTAGGTGTCATAGCCACTTTCAGACATATGTGGTGCCAGAGCACTTGGTTTCCATGGCAGCGGGAAATGGCTTGGGCGCTGAACTTGTGTTTGGCTGTGGAGTTTTGAGCGCCTTGAATGAGGAGCTCCATGTGAGTTTAGTGTGGGTGCTCAACCTGCTTGATTCCATCCCACTGGGCTCAATGGGCATTGGACCGGAAGTGACCAAACAGGTTTTCCTAAAACGCTGCTAGCACAGCTGATGGTATGTGAAGTTCATGACTGAGGTGGAGTTGTTTAGGCACTGGAAGAGCTGTGCTGCTTCTGCTTCAGGCAGTTGCCATTCACCACTGCCCTGAGTTCCCTAGGTGTCATAGCCACTTTCAGACATATGTGGTGCCAGAGCACTTGGTTTCCATGGCAGCGGGAAATGGCTTGGGCGCTGAACTTGTGTTTGGCTGTGGAGTTTTGAGCGCCTTGAGTGAGGAGCTCCATGTTAGTTTAGTGTGGGTGCTCAACCTGCTTGATTCCATCCCACTGGGCTCAATGGGCATTGGACCGGAAGTGACCAAACAGGGTTTCCTAGATAGCTGCTAGCACAGCTGATGGTATGTGAAGTGAATGAGGCAGGTGGAGTTGTTTTGGCACTGGAAGAGCTGTGCTGCTGCTTCGGGCAGTTGCCATTCACTACCGTCCTGAGTTCCCTAGGTGTCATATCCACTTTCAGACATATGTGGTGCCAGAGCACTTGGTTTCCATGGCAGCGGGAAATGGCTTGGGCGCTGAACTTGTGTTTGGCTGTGGAGTTTTGAGCGCCTTGAGTGAGGAGCTCCATGTTAGTTTAGTGTGGGTGCTCAACCTGCTTGATTCCATCTCACTGGGCTCAATGGGCATTGGACCGGAAGTGACCAAACAGGGTTTCCTAGAACGCTGCTAGCACAGCTGATGGTATGTGAAGTGAATGAGGCAGGTGGAGTTGTTTTGGCACTGGAAGAGCTGTGCTGCTCTTTCTGGCAGTTGCCTTTCACCACTGCCCTGAGTTCCCTAGGTGTCATATCCACTTTCAGCCATATGTGGTGCCAGAGCACTTGGTTTCCATGGCAGCGGGAAATGGCTTGGGCGCTGAACTTGTGTTTGGCTGTGGAGTTTTGAGCGCCTTGAGTGAGGAGCTCCATGTGAGTTTAGTGTGGGTGCTCAACCTGCTTGATTCCATCCCACTGGGCTCAATGGGCATTGGATTCGAAGTGACCAAACAGGGTTTTCTAGATAGCTGCTAGCACAGCTGATGGTATGTGAAGTTCATGAGGCAGGTGGAGTTGTTTTGGCACTGGAAGAGCTGTGCTGCTGCTTCGGGCAGTTGCCATTTACAACCGCCCTGAGTTCCCTAGGTGTCATATCCACGTTCAGACATATGTGGTGCCATAGCACTTGTTTCCATGGCAGCGGGAAATGGCTTGGGCGCTGAACTTGTGTTTGGCTGTGGAGTTTTGAGCGCCTTGAGTGAGGAGCTCCATGTGAGTTTAGCGTGGGTGCTCAACCTGCTTGATTCCATCCCACTGGGCTCAATGGGCATTAGACCCGAAGTGACCAAACAGGGTTTCCTAGAGAGCTGCTAGCACAGCTGATGGTATGTGAAGTTCATGAGGCAGGTGGAGTTGTTTTGGCACTGGAAGAGCTGTGCTGCTGCTTCGGGCAGTTGCCATTCACCACCGCCCTGAGTTCCCTAGGTGTCATAGCCACTTTCAGACATATGTGGTGCCAGAGCACTTGGTTTCCATGGCAGCGGGAAATGGCTTGGGCAGTGAACTTGTGTTTGGCTGTGGAGTTTTGAGCGCCTTGAGTGAGGAGCTCCATGTTAGTTTAGTGTGGGTGCTCAACCTGCTTGATTCCATCCCACTGGGCTCAATGGGCATTGGACCGGAAGTGACCAAACAGGGTTTCCTAGATAGCTGCTAGCACAGCTGATGGTATGTGAAGTTCATGAGGCAGGTGGAGTTGTTTTGGCACTGGAAGAGCTGTGCTGCTGCTTCGGGCAGTTGCCATTCACTACCGCCCTGAGTTCCCTAGTTGTCATATCCACTTTCAGACATATGTGGTGCCAGAGCACTTGGTTTCCATGGCAGCGGGAAATGGCTTGGGCGCTGAACTTGTGTTTGGCTGTGGAGTTTTGAGCGCCTTGAGTGAGGAGCTCCATGTGAGTTTAGTGTGGGTGCTCAACCTGCTTGATTCCATCCCACTGGGCTCAATGGGCATTGGACCGGAAGTGACCAAACAGGGTTTCCTAGAACGCTGCTAGCACAGCTGATGGTATGTGAAGTTCATGAGGCAGGTGGAGTTGTTTTGGCACTGGAAGAGCTGTGCTGCTGCTTCGGGTAGTTGCCATTCACCACCGCCCTGAGTTCCCTAGGTGTCACAGCCACTTTCAGACATATGTGGTGCCAGAGCACTTGGTTTCCATGGCAGCGGGAAATGGCTTGGGCGCTGAACTTGTGTTTGGCTGTGGAGTTTTGAGCGCCTTGAGTGAGGAGCTCCATGTGAGTTTAGTGTGGGTGCTCAACCTGCTTGATTCCATCCCACTGGGCTCAATGGGCATTGGACCGGAAGTGACCAAACAGGGTTTCATAGATAGCTGCTAGCGCAGCTGATGGTATGTGAAGTGAATGAGGCAGGTGGAGTTGTTTTGGCACTGGAAGAGCTGTGCTGCTTCTGCTTCGGGCAGTTGCCATTCACCACTGTCCCTAGTTCCCTAGGTGTCATATCCACTTTCAGACATATGTGGTGCCAGAGCACTTGGTTTCCATGGCAGCGGGAAATGGCTTGGGCGCTGAACTTGTGTTTGGCTGTGGAGTTTTGAGCGCCTTGAATGAGGAGCTCCATGTGAGTTTAGTGTGGGTGCTCAACCTGCTTGATTCCATCCCACTGGGCTCAATGGGTATTGGACCGGAAGTGACCAAACAGGGTTTCCTAGATAGCTGCTAGCACAGCTGATGGTATGTGAAGTTCATGAGGCAGGTGGAGTTGTTTTGGCACTGGAAGAGCTGTGCTGCTTTAGGCAGTTGCCATTCACCACCGCCCTGTGTTCCCTAGGTGTCATATCCACTTTCAGACATATGTGGTGCCAGAGCACTTGATTTCCATGGCAGCGGGAAATGGCTTGGGCGCTGAACTTGTGTTTGGCTGTGGCGTTTTGAGCGCCTTGAGTGAGGAGCTCCATGTTAGTTTAGTGTGGGTGCTCAACCTGCTTGATTCCATCCCACTGAGCTCAATGGGCATTGGACCGGAAGTGACCAACCAGGTTTTCCTAGATAGCTGCTAGCACAGCTGATGGTATGTGAAGTGAATGAGGCAGGTGGAGTTGTTTTGGCAGTGGAAGAGCTGTTCTTCTGCTTCGGGCAGTTGCCATTCAAACCACCCTGTGTTCCCTAGGTGTCATAGCCACTTTCAGACATATGTGATGCCAGAGCACTTGGTTTCCATGGCAGCGGGAAATGGCTTGGCAGCTGAACTTGTGTTTGGCTGTGGAGTTTTGAGCGCCTTGAGTGAGGAGCTCCATGTTAGTTTAGTGTGGGTGCTCAACCTGCTTGATTCCATCCCACTGGGCTCAATGGGCATTAGACCGGAAGTGACCAAACAGGGTTTCCTAGATAGCTGCTAACACAGCTGATGGTATGTGAAGTTCATGAGGCAGGTGGAGTTGTTTTGGCACTGGAAGAGCTGTGCTGCTGCTTCGGGTAGTTGCCATTTACAACCGCCCTGAGTTCCCTAGGTGTCATATCCACGTTCAGACATATGTGGTGCCATAGCACTTGTTTCCATGGCAGCGGGAAATGGCTTGGGCGCTGAACTTGTGTTTGGCTGTGGAGTTTTGAGCGCCTTGAGTGAGGAGCTCCATGTGAGTTTAGCGTGGGTGCTCAACCTGCTTGATTCCATCCCACTGGGCTCAATGGGCATTAGACCCGAAGTGACCAAACAGGGTTTCCTAGAGAGCTGCTAGCACAGCTGATGGTATGTGAAGTTCATGAGGCAGGTGGAGTTGTTTTGGCACTGAAAGAGATGTGCTGCTGCTTCGGGCAGTTGCCATTCACCACCGCCCTGAGTTCCCTAGGTGTCATAGCCACTTTCAGACATATGTGGTGCCAGAGCACTTGGTTTCCATGGCAGCGGGAAATGGCTTGGGCGCTGAACTTGTGTTTGGCTGTGGAGTTTTGAGCGCCTTGAGTGAGGAGCTCCATGTGAGTTTAGTGTGGGTGCTCAACCTGCTTGATTCCATCCCACTGGGCTCAATGGGCATTGGACCGGAAGTGACCAAACAGGGTTTCCTAGATAGCTGCTAGCACAGCTGATGGTATGTGAAGTTCATGAGGCAGGTGGAGTTGTTTTGGCACTGGAAGAGCTGTGCTGCTGCTTCGGGTAGTTGCCATTCACCACCGCCCTGAGTTCCCTAGGTGTCATATCCACTTTCAGACATATGTGGTGCCAGAGCACTTGGTTTCCATGGCAGCGGGAAATGGCTTGGGCGCTGAACTTGTGTTTGGCTGTGGAGTTTTGAGCGCCTTGAGTGAGGAGCTCCATGTGAGTTTAGTGTGGGTGCTCAACCTGCTTGATTCCATCCCACTGGGCTCAATGGGCATTGGACCGGAAGTGACCAAACAGGGTTTCCTAGAACGCTGCTTGCACAGCTGATGGTATGTGAAGTTCATGAGGCAGGTGGAGTTGTTTTGGCACTGGAAGAGCTGTGCTGCTGCTTCGGGTAGTTGCCATTCACCACCGCCCTGAGTTCCCTAGGTGTCACAGCCACTTTCAGACATATGTGGTGCCAGAGCACTTGGTTTCCATGGCAGCGGGAAATGGCTTGGGCGCTGAACTTGTGTTTGGCTGTGGAGTTTTGAGCGCCTTGAGTGAGGAGCTCCATGTGAGTTTAGTGTGGGTGCTCAACCTGCTTGATTCCATCCCACTGGGCTCAATGGGCATTGGAGCGGAAGTGACCAAACAGGGTTTCATAGATAGCTGCTAGCGCAGCTGATGGTATGTGAAGTGAAAGAGGCAGGTGGAGTTGTTTTGGCACTGGAAGAGCTGTGCTGCTTCTGCTTCGGGCAGTTGCCATTCACCACTGTCCCTAGTTCCCTAGGTGTCATATCCACTTTCAGACATATGTGGTGCCAGAGCACTTGGTTTCCATGGCAGCGGGAAATGGCTTGGGCATTGAACTTGTGTTTGGCTGTGGCGTTTTGAGCGCCTTGAGTGAGGAGCTCCATGTTAGTTTAGTGTGGGTTCTCAACCTGCTTGATTCCATCCCACTGGGCTCAATGGGCATTGGACCGGAAGTGACCAAACAGGGTTTCCTAGATAGCTGCTAGCACAGCTGATGGTATGTGAAGTTCATGACTGAGATGGAGTTGTTTTGGCACTGGAAGAGCTGTGCTGCTGCTTCGGGCAGTTGCCATTCAAACCACCCTGTGTTCCCTAGGTGTCATAGCCACTTTCAGACATATGTGATGCCAGAGCACTTGGTTTCCATGGCAGCGGGAAATGGCTTGGGTGCTGAACTTGTGTTTGGCTGTGGAGTTTTGAGCGCCTTGAATGAGGAGCTCCATGTTAGTTTAGTGTGGGTGCTCAACCTGCTTGATTCCATCCCACTGGGCTCAATGGGCATTAGACCGGAAGTGACCAAACAGGGTTTCCTAGATAGCTGCAAGCACAGCTGATGGTATGTGAAGTTCCTGAGGCAGGTGGAGTTGTTTTGGCACTGGAAGAGCTGTGCTGCTGCTTCGGGCAGTTGCCATTCACCACCTCACTGAGTTCCCTAGGTGTCATATCCACGTTCAGACACATGTGGTGCCAGAGCACTTGGTTTCCATGGCAGCGGGAAATGGCTTGGGCGCTGAACTTGTGTTTGGCTGTGGAGTTTTGAGCGCCTTGAGTGAGGAGCTCCATGTGAGTTTAGTGTGGGTGCTCAACCTGCTTGATTCCATCCCACTGGGCTCAATGGGTATTGGACCGGAAGTGACCAAACAGGGTTTCCTAGATAGCTGCTAGCACAGCTGATGGTATGTGAAGTGAATGAGGCAGGTGGAGTTGTTTTGGCACTGGAAGAGCTGTGCTGCTTCTGCTTCGGGCAGTTGCCATTCACCACTGCCGAGAGTTCCCTAGGTGTCATAGCCACTTTCAGACATATGTGGTGCCAGAGCACTTGGTTTCCATGGCAGCGGGAAATGGCTTGGGCGCTGAACTTGTGTTTGGCTGTGGAGTTTTGAGCGCCTTGAATGAGGAGCTCCATGTTAGTTTAGTGTGGGTGCTCAACCTGCTTGATTCCATCCCACTGGGCTCAATGGGCATTGGACCGGAAGTGACCAAACAGGGTTTCCTAGAACGCTGCTAGCACAGCTGATGGTATGTGAAGTTCATGAGGCAGGTGGAGTTGTTTTGGCACTGGAAGAGCTGAGCTGCTGCTTAAGGTAGTTGCCATTCACCACTGCCGAAAGATCCCTAGGTGTCATATCCACGTTCAGACATATGTGGTGCCAGAGCACTTGGTTTCCATGGCAGCGGGAAATGGCTTGGGCGCTGAACTTGTGTTTGACTGTGGAGATTTGAGCGCCTTGAGTGAGGAGCTCCATGTGAGTTTAGTGTGGGTGCTCAACCTGCTTGATTCCATCCCACTGGGCTCAATGGGCATTGGACCGGAAGTGACCAAACAGGGTTTCGTAGATAGCTGCTAGCACAGCTGATGGTATGTGAAGTTCATGAGGCAGGTGGAGTTGTTTTGGCACTGGAAGAGCTGTGCTGCTGCTTCGGGTAGTTGCCATTCACCACTGTTCTGAGTTCCCTAGGTGTCATATCCACTTTCAGACATATGTAGTACCAGAGCACTTGGTTTCCATGGCAGCAAGAAATGGCTTGGGCGCTGAACTTGTGTTTGGCTGTGGAGTTTTAATCGCCTTGACTGAGGAGCTCCATGTTAGTTTAGTGTGGGTGCTCAACCTGCTTGATTCCATCCCACTGGGCTCAATGGGCATTGGACGGGAAGTGACCAAACAGGGTTTCCTAGATAGCTGCTAGCACAGCTGATGGTATGTGAAGTTCATGAGGCAGGTGGAGTTGTTTTGGCACTGGAAGAGCTGTGCTGCTGCTTCGGGTAGTTGCCATTCACCACCGCCCTGAGTTCCCTAGGTGTCATAGCCACGTTAGGACATATGTGGTGCCAGAGCACTTGATTTCCATGGCAGCGGGAAATGGCTTGGGCGCTGAACTTGTGTTTGGCTGTGAAGTTTTGAGCGCCTTGAGTGAGGAGCTCCATGTGAGTTTAGTGTGGGTGCTCAACCTGCTTGATTCCATCCCACTGGGCTCAATGTGTATTGCACCGGAAGTGACCAAACAGGCTTTCCTAGATAGCTGCTAGCACAGCTGATGGTATGTGAAGTTCATGAGGCAGGTGGAGTTGTTTTGGCACTGGAAGAGCTGTGCTGCTGCTTCGGGTAGTTGCCATTCAAACCACCGCCCTGAGTTCCGTAAGTGTCATATCCACTTTCAGACATATGTGGTGCCAGAGCACTTGGTTTCCATGGCAGCGGGAAATGGCTTGGGCGCTGAACTTGTGTTTGGCTGTGGAGTTTTGAGCGCCTTGAATGGGGAGCTCCATGTGAGTTTAGTGTGGGTGCTCAACCTGCTTGATTCCATCCCACTGGGCTCAATGGGCATTAGACCCGAAGTGACCAAACCGGGTTTCCTAGATAACTGCTAGCACAGATGATGGTATGTGAAGTGAATGAGGCAGGTGGAGTTGTTTTGGCACTGGAAGAGCTGTGCTGCTGCTTCGGGTAGTTGCCATTCACCTCCGCCCTGAGTTCCCTAAGTGTCATATCCACTTTCAGACATATGTGGTGCCAGAGCACTTGGTTTCCATGGCAGCGGGAAATGGCTTGGGCGCTGAACTTGTGTTTGGCTGTGGAGTTTTGATCGCCTTGAATGGGGAGCTCCATGTGAGTTTAGTGTGGTTGCTCAACCTGCTTGATTCCATCCCACTGGGCTCAATGGGCATTGGACCGGAAGTGACCAAACAGGGTTTCCTAGATAGCTGCTAGCACAGCTGATGGTATGTGAAGTTCATGAGGCAGGTGGAGTTGTTTTGGCACTGGAAGAGCTGTGCTGCTGCTTCGGGCAGTTGCCATTCACCACCGCACTGAGTTCCCTAAGTGTCATATCCACTTTCAGACATATGTGGTGCCAGAGCACTTGGTTTCCATGGCAGCGGGAAATGGCTTGGGCGCTGAACTTGTGTTTGGCTGTGGAGTTTTGAGCGCCTTGAGTGAGGAGCTCCATGTGAGTTTAGTGTGGGTGCTCAACCTGCTTGATTCCATCCCACTGGGCTCAATGGGCATTGGACCGGAAGTGACCAAACAGGGTTTCCTAGAACGCTGCTAGCACAGCTGATGGTATGTGAAGTTCATGAGGCAGGTGGAGTTGTTTTGGCACTGGAAGAGCTGTGCTGCTGCTTCGGGCACTTGCCATTCACCACCGCCCTGAGTTCCCTAGGTGTCATATCCACGTTCAGACATATGTGGTGCCAGAGCACTTGGTTTCCATGGCAGCGGGAAATGGCTTGGGTGCTGAACTTGTGTTTGGCTGTGGAGTTTTGAGCGCCTTGAGTGAGGAGCTCCATGTGAGTTTAGTGTGGGTGCTCAACCTGCTTGATTCCATCCCACTGGGCTCAATGGGCATTAGACCCGAAGTGACCAAACAGGGTTTCCTAGATAGCTGCTAGCACAGCTGATGGTATGTGAAGTTCATGACTGAGGTGGAGTTGTTTTGGCACTGGAAGAGCTGTGCTGCTGCTTCGGGCAGTTGCCATACACCACCGCCCTGAGTTCCCTAGGTGTCATATCCACGTTCAGACATATGTGGTGCCAGAGCACTTGGTTTCCATGGCAGCGGGAAATGGCTTGGGCGCTGAACTTGTGTTTGGCTGTGGAGTTTTGAGCGCCTTGAGTGAGGAGCTCCATGTTAGTTTAGTGTGGGTGCTCAACCTGCTTGATTCCATCCCACTGGGCTCAATGGGCATTGGACCGGAAGTGACCAAACAGGGTTTCCTAGAGAGCTGTTAGCACAGCTGATGGTATGTGAGGTTCATGAGGCAGGTGGAGTTGTTTTGGCACTGGAAGAGCTGTGCTGCTGCTTCGGGCAGTTGCCATTCACCACCGCCCTGTGTTCCCTAGGTGTCATATCCACTTTCAGACATATGTGGTGCCAGAGCACTTGGTTTCCATGGCAGCGGGAAATGGCTTGGGCGCTGAACTTGTGTTTGGCTGTGGAGTTTTGAGCGCCTTGAGTGAGGAGCTCCATGTGAGTTTAGTGTGGGTGCTCAACCTGCTTGATTCCATCCCACTGGGCTCAATGGGCATTGGACCGGAAGTGACCAAACAGGGTTTCCTAGATAGCTGCTAGCACAGCTGATGGTATGTGAAGTTCATGACTGAGGTGGAGTTGTTTTGGCACTGGAAGAGCTGTGCTGCTGCTTCGGGTAGTGGCCATTCACCACTGCCGTGAGTTCCCTAGGTGTCATATCCACTTTCAGACATATGTGGTGCCAGAGCACTTGGTTTCCATGGCAGCGGGAAATGGCTTGGGCGCTGAACTTGTGTTTGGCTGTGGAGTTTTGAGCGCCTTGAATGAGGAGCTCCATGTGAGTTTAGTGTGGGTGCTCAACCTGCTTGATTCCATCCCACTGGGCTCAATGGGCATTGGACCGGAAGTGACCAAACAGGGTTTCCTAGAACGCTACTAGCACAGCTGATGGTATGTGAAGTTCATGAGGCAGGTGGAGTTGTTTTGGCACTGGAAGAGCTGTGCTGCTGCTTCGGGCAGTTGCCATTCACCACCGCCCTGAGTTCCCTAGGTGTCATATCCACGTTCAGACATATGTGGTGCCAGAGCACTTGGTTTCCATGGCAGCGGGAAATGGCTTGGGCGCTGAACTTGTGTTTGGCTGTGGAGTTTTGAACGCCTTGAGTGAGGAGCTCCATGTGAGTTTAGTGTGGGTGCTCAACCTGCTTGATTCCATCCCACTGGGCTCAATGGGCATTGGACCGGAAGTGACCAAACAGGGTTTCCTAGAACGCTGCTAGCACAGCTGATGGTATGTGAAGTTCATGACTGAAGTGGAGTTGTTTTGGCACTGGAAGAGCTGTGCTGCTGCTTCAGGCAGTTGCCATTCACCACCGCCGTGAGGTCCCTAGGTGTCATATCCACTTTCAGACATATGTGGTGCCAGAGCACTTGATTTCCATGGCAGCGGGAAATGGCTTGGGCATTGAACTTGTGTTTGGCTGTGGCGTTTTGAGCGCCTTGAGTGAGGAGCTCCATGTTAGTTTAGTGTGGGTGCTCAACCTGCTTGATTCCATCCCACTGGGCTCAATGGGCATTGGACCGGAAGTGACCAAACAGGGTTTCCTAGATAGCTGCTAGCACAGCTGATGGTATGTGAAGTTCATGAGGCAGGTGGAGTTGTTTTGGCACTGGAAGAGCTGTGCTGCTGCTTCGGGTAGTTGCCATTCACAACCGCCCTGAGTTCCCTAGGTGTCATATCCACTTTCAGACATATGTGGTGCCAGAGCACTTGATTTCCATGGCAGCGGGAAATGGCTTTTGCACTGAACTTGTGTTTGGCTGTGGCGTTTTGAGCGCCTTGAGTGAGGAGCTCCATGTTAGTTTAGTGTGGGTGCTCCACCTGCTTGATTCCATCCCAATGAGCTCAAGGGGCATTGGACCGGAAGTGACCAACCAGGTTTTCCTAGATAGCTGCTAGCACAGCTGATGGTATGTGAAGTGAATGAGGCAGGTGGAGTTGTTTTGGCACTGGAAGAGCTGTGCTGCTGCTTCGGGCACTTGCCATTCACCACCGCCCTGAGTTCCCTAGGTGTCATATCCACGTTCAGACATATGTGGTGCCAGAGCACTTGGTTTCCATGGCAGCGGGAAATGGCTTGGGCGCTGAACTTGTGTTTGGCTGTGGAGTTTTGAGCGCCTTGAGTGAGGAGCTCCATGTTAGTTTAGTGTGGGTGCTCAACCTGCTTGATTCCATCCCACTGGGCTCAATGGGCATTAGACCCGAAGTGACCAAACAGAATGGTATGTGAAGTTCATGACTGAGGTGGAGTTGTTTTGGCACTGGAAGAGCTGTGCTGCTGCTTCGGGCAGTTGCCATACACCACCGCCCTGAGTTCCCTAGGTGTCATATCCACGTTCAGACATATGTGGTGCCAGAGCACTTGGTTTCCATGGCAGCGGGAAATGGCTTGGGCGCTGAACTTGTGTTTGGCTGTGGAGTTTTGAGCGCCTTGAGTGAGGAGCTCCATGTTAGTTTAGTGTGGGTGCTCAACCTGCTTGATTCCATCCCACTGGGCTCAATGGGCATTGGACCGGAAGTGACCAAACAGGGTTTCCTAGAGAGCTGTTAGCACAGCTGATGGTATGTGAGGTTCATGAGGCAGGTGGAGTTGTTTTGGCACTGGAAGAGCTGTGCTGCTGCTTCGGGCAGTTGCCATTCACCACCGCCCTGTGTTCCCTAGGTGTCATATCCACTTTCAGACATATGTGGTGCCAGAGCACTTGGTTTCCATGGCAGCGGGAAATGGCTTGGGCGCTGAACTTGTGTTTGGCTGTGGAGTTTTGAGCGCCTTGAGTGAGGAGCTCCATGTGAGTTTAGTGTGGGTGCTCAACCTGCTTGATTCCATCCCACTGGGCTCAATGGGCATTGGACCGGAAGTGACCAAACAGGGTTTCCTAGATAGCTGCTAGCACAGCTGATGGTATGTGAAGTTCATGACTGAGGTGGAGTTGTTTTGGCACTGGAAGAGCTGTGCTGCTGCTTCGGGTAGTGGCCATTCACCACTGCCGTGAGTTCCCTAGGTGTCATATCCACTTTCAGACATATGTGGTGCCAGAGCACTTGGTTTCCATGGCAGCGGGAAATGGCTTGGGCGCTGAACTTGTGTTTGGCTGTGGAGTTTTGAGCGCCTTGAATGAGGAGCTCCATGTGAGTTTAGTGTGGGTGCTCAACCTGCTTGATTCCATCCCACTGGGCTCAATGGGCATTGGACCGGAAGTGACCAAACAGGGTTTCCTAGAACGCTACTAGCACAGCTGATGGTATGTGAAGTTCATGAGGCAGGTGGAGTTGTTTTGGCACTGGAAGAGCTGTGCTGCTGCTTCGGGCAGTTGCCATTCACCACCGCCCTGAGTTCCCTAGGTGTCATATCCACGTTCAGACATATGTGGTGCCAGAGCACTTGGTTTCCATGGCAGCGGGAAATGGCTTGGGCGCTGAACTTGTGTTTGGCTGTGGAGTTTTGAACGCCTTGAGTGAGGAGCTCCATGTGAGTTTAGTGTGGGTGCTCAACCTGCTTGATTCCATCCCACTGGGCTCAATGGGCATTGGACCGGAAGTGACCAAACAGGGTTTCCTAGAACGCTGCTAGCACAGCTGATGGTATGTGAAGTTCATGAGGCAGGTGGAGTTGTTTTGGCACTGGAAGAGCTGTGCTGCTGCTTCAGGCAGTTGCCATTCACCACCGCCGTGAGGTCCCTAGGTGTCATATCCACTTTCAGACATATGTGGTGCCAGAGCACTTGATTTCCATGGCAGCGGGAAATGGCTTGGGCATTGAACTTGTGTTTGGCTGTGGCGTTTTGAGCGCCTTGAGTGAGGAGCTCCATGTTAGTTTAGTGTGGGTGCTCAACCTGCTTGATTCCATCCCACTGGGCTCAATGGGCATTGGACCGGAAGTGACCAAACAGGGTTTCCTAGATAGCTGCTAGCACAGCTGATGGTATGTGAAGTTCATGAGGCAGGTGGAGTTGTTTTGGCACTGGAAGAGCTGTGCTGCTGCTTCGGGTAGTTGCCATTCACAACCGCCCTGAGTTCCCTAGGTGTCATATCCACTTTCAGACATATGTGGTGCCAGAGCACTTGATTTCCATGGCAGCGGGAAATGGCTTTTGCACTGAACTTGTGTTTGGCTGTGGCGTTTTGAGCGCCTTGAGTGAGGAGCTCCATGTTAGTTTAGTGTGGGTGCTCCACCTGCTTGATTCCATCCCACTGAGCTCAAGGGGCATTGGACCGGAAGTGACCAAACAGGGTTTCCTAGATAGCTGCTAGCACAGCTGATGGTATGTGAAGTGAATGAGGCAGGTGGAGTTGTTTTGGCAGTGGAAGAGCTGTGCTGCTGCTTCGGGCAGTTGCCATTCAAACCACCCTGAGTTCCCTAGGTGTCATAGCCACTTGCAGACATATGTGGTGCCAGAGCACTTGGTTTCCATGGCAGCGGGAAATGGCTTGGGCGCTGAACTTGTGTTTGGCTGTGGAGTTTTGAGCGCCTTGAGTGAGGAGCTCCATGTTAGTTTAGTGTGGGTGCTCAACCTGCTTGATTCCATCCCACTGGGCTCAATGGGCATTGGACTGGAAGTGACCAAACAGGGTTTCCTAGATAGCTGCTAGCACAGCTGATGGTATGTGAAGTTCATGACTGAGGTTACGTTGTTTTGGCACTGGAAGAGCTGTGCTGCTGCTTCTGCTTTAGGCAGTTGCCATTCACCTCCGCCCTGAGTTCCCTAGGTGTCATAGCCACTTTCAGACATATGTGGTGCCAGAGCACTTGGTTTCCATGGCAGCGGGAAATGGCTTGGGCGCTGAACTTGTGTTTGACTGTGGAGTTTTGATCGCCTTGAGTGAGGAGCTCCATGTGAGTTTAGTGTGGGTGCTCAACCTGCTTGATTCCATCCCACTGGGCTCAATGAGCATTGGACCAGAAGTGACCAAACAGGGTTTCCTAGATAGCTGCTAGCACAGCTGATGGTATGTGAAGTTCATGACTGAGGTGGAGTTGTTTTGGCACTGGAAGAGCTTTGCTGCTTCTGCTTCAGGCAGTTGCCATTAAACACCGCCCTGAGTTCCCTAGGTGTCATAGCCACTTTCAGACATATGTGGTGCCAGAGCACTTGGTTTCCATGGCAGCGGGAAATGGCTTGGGCGCTGAACTTGTGTTTGGCTGTGGAGTTTTGAGCGCCTTGAATGAGGAGCTCCATGTGAGTTTAGTGTGGGTGCTCAACCTGCTTGATTCCATCCCACTGGGCTCAATGGGCATTGGACCGGAAGTGACCAAACAGGGTTTCCTAGAACGCTGCTAGCACAGCTGATAGTATGTGAAGTTCATGAGGCAGGTGGAGTTGTTTTGGCACTGGAAGAGCTGTGCTGCTGCTTCGGGTAGTTGCCATTTACAACCGCCCTGAGTTCCCTAGGTGTCATAGCCACTTTCAGACATATGTGGTGCCAGAGCACTTGGTTTCCATGGCAGCGGGAAATGGCTTGGGCGCTGAACTTGTGTTTGGCTGTGGAGATTTGAGCGCCTTGAGTGAGGAGCTCCATGTTAGTTTAGTGTGGGTGCTCAACCTGCTTGATTCCATCCCACTGGGCTCAATGGGCATTGGACCGGAAGTGACCAAACAGGGTTTCCTAGATAGCTGCTAGCACAGCTGATGGTATGTGAAGTTCATGACTGAGGTGGAGTTGTTTTGGCACTGGAAGAGCTGTGCTGCTGCTTCGGGTAGTGGCCATTCACCACTGCCGTGAGTTCCCTAGGTGTCATATCCACTTTCAGACATATGTGGTGCCAGAGCACTTGGTTTCCATGGCAGCGGGAAATGGCTTGGGCGCTGAACTTGTGTTTGACTATGGAGTTTTGAGCGCCTTGAGTGAGGAGCTCCATGTTAGTTTAGTGTGGGTGCTCAACCTGCTTGGTTCCATCCCACTGGGCTCAATGGGCATTGGACCGGAAGTTACCAAACAGGGATTCTTAGAAAGCTGCTAGACAGCTGATGGTATGTGAAGTGAATGAGGCAGGTGGAGTTGTTTTGGCACTGGAAGAGCTGTGCTGCTACTTTGGTTAGTTGCCATTCAGCACCTCACTGAGTTCCCTAGTTGTCATATCCACTTTCAGACATATGTGGTGCCAGAGCACTTGGTTTCCATGGCAGCGGGAAATGGCTTGGGCGCTGAACTTGTGTTTGGCTGTGGAGTTTTGAGCGCCTTGAGTGAGGAGCTCCATGTTAGTTTAGTGTGGGTGCTCAACCTGCTTGATTCCATCCCACTGGGCTCAATGGGCATTGGACCGGAAGTGACCAAACAGGGTTTCCTAGATAGCTGCTAGCACAGCTGATGGTATGTGAAGTGAATGAGGCAGGTGGAGTTGTTTTGGCACTGGAAGAGCTGTGCTGCTGCTTCGGGCAGGTGCCATTCACCACCGCCCTGAGTTCCCTAGGTGTCATATCCACTTTCAGACATATGTGGTGCCAGAGCACTTGGTTTCCATGGCAGCGGGAAATGGCTTGGGCACTGAACTTGTGTTTGGCTGTGGAGTGTTGAGCGCCTTGAGTGAGGAGCTCCATGTTAGTTTAGTGTGGGTGCTCAACCTGCTTGATTCCATCCCACTGGGCTCAATGGGCATTGGACCGGAAGTGACCAAACAGGGTTTCCTAGATAACTGCTAGCACAGCTGATGGTATGTGAAGTTCATGAGGAAGGTGGAGTTGTTTTGGCACTGGAAGAGCTGTGCTGCTGCTTCGGGCAGTTGCCATTCACAACCGCCCTGAGTTCCCTAAGTGTCATGTCCACGTTAGGACATATGTGGTGCCAGAGCACTTGGTTTCCATGGCAGCGGGAAATGGCTTGGGCGCTGAACTTGTGTTTGGCTGTGGAGTTTTGAGCGCCTTGAGTGAGGAGCTCCATGTGAGTTTAGTGTGGGTGCTCAACCTGCTTGATTCCATCCCACTGAGCTCAATGGGCATTGGACCGGAAGTGACCAAACAGGGTTTCCTAGATAGCTGCTAGCACAGCTGATGGTATGTGAAGTTCATGAGGCAGGTGGAGTTGTTTTGGCACTGGAAGAGCTGTGCTGCTGCTTCCAGCAGTTGCCATTCACCACCGCCCTGAGTTTCCTAGGTGTCATATCCACTTTCAGACATATGTGGTGCCAGAGCACTTGGTTTCCATGGCAGCGGGAAATGGCTTGGGCGCTGAACTTGTGTTTGGCTGTGGAGTTTTGAGCGCCTTGAGTGAGGAGCTCCATGTGAGTTTAGTGTGGGTGCTCAACCTGCTTGATTCCATCCCACTGGGCTCAATGGGCATTGGACGGGAAGTGACCAAACAGGGTTTCCTAGATAGCTGCTAGCACAGCTGATGGTATGTGAAGTTCATGAGGCAGGTGGAGTTGTTTTGGCACTGGAAGAGCTGTGCTGCTGCTTCGGGTAGTTGCCATTCACCACTGCCGAGAGTTCCCTAGGTGTCATATCCACTTTCAGACATATGTGGTGCCAGAGCACTTGGTTTCCATGGCAGCGGGAAATGGCTTGGGCGCTGAACTTGTGTTTGGCTGTGGAGTTTTGATCGCCTTGAATGGGGAGCTCCATGTGAGTTTAGTGTGGTTGCTCAACCTGCTTGATTCCATCCCACTGGGCTCAATGGGCATTGGACCGGAAGTGACCAAACAGGGTTTCCTAGATAGCTGCTAGCACAGCTGATGGTATGTGAAGTTCATGAGGCAGGTGGAGTTGTTTTGGCACTGGAAGAGCTGTGCTGCTGCTTCGGGCAGTTGCCATTCACCACCGCACTGAGTTCCCTAAGAGTCATATCCACTTTCAGACATATGTGGTGCCAGAGCACTTGGTTTCCATGGCAGCGGGAAATGGCTTGGGCGCTGAACTTGTGTTTGGCTGTGGAGTTTTGAGCGCCTTGAGTGAGGAGCTCCATGTGAGTTTAGTGTGGGTGCTCAACCTGCTTGATTCCATCCCACTGGGCTCAATGGGCATTGGACCGGAAGTGACCAAACAGGGTTTCCTAGAACGCTGCTAGCACAGCTGATGGTATGTGAAGTTCATGAGGCAGGTGGAGTTGTTTTGGCACTGGAAGAGCTGTGCTGCTGCTTCGGGCACTTGCCATTCACCACCGCCCTGAGTTCCCTAGGTGTCATATCCACGTTCAGACATATGTGGTGCCAGAGCACTTGGTTTCCATGGCAGCGGGAAATGGCTTGGGCGCTGAACTTGTGTTTGGCTGTGGAGTTTTGAGCGCCTTGAGTGAGGAGCTCCATGTGAGTTTAGTGTGGGTGCTCAACCTGCTTGATTCCATCCCACTGGGCTCAATGGGCATTAGACCCGAAGTGACCAAACAGGGTTTCCTAGATAGCTGCTAGCACAGCTGATGGTATGTGAAGTTCATGACTGAGGTGGAGTTGTTTTGGCACTGGAAGAGCTGTGCTGCTGCTTCGGGCAGTTGCCATACACCACCGCCCTGAGTTCCCTAGGTGTCATATCCACGTTCAGACATATGTGGTGCCAGAGCACTTGGTTTCCATGGCAGCGGGAAATGGCTTGGGCGCTGAACTTGTGTTTGGCTGTGGAGTTTTGAGCGCCTTGAGTGAGGAGCTCCATGTTAGTTTAGTGTGGGTGCTCAACCTGCTTGATTCCATCCCACTGGGCTCAATGGGCATTGGACCGGAAGTGACCAAACAGGGTTTCCTAGAGAGCTGTTAGCACAGCTGATGGTATGTGAGGTTCATGAGGCAGGTGGAGTTGTTTTGGCACTGGAAGAGCTGTGCTGCTGCTTCGGGCAGTTGCCATTCACCACCGCCCTGTGTTCCCTAGGTGTCATATCCACTTTCAGACATATGTGGTGCCAGAGCACTTGGTTTCCATGGCAGCGGGAAATGGCTTGGGCGCTGAACTTGTGTTTGGCTGTGGAGTTTTGAGCGCCTTGAGTGAGGAGCTCCATGTGAGTTTAGTGTGGGTGCTCAACCTGCTTGATTCCATCCCACTGGGCTCAATGGGCATTGGACCGGAAGTGACCAAACAGGGTTTCCTAGATAGCTGCTAGCACAGCTGATGGTATGTGAAGTTCATGACTGAGGTGGAGTTGTTTTGGCACTGGAAGAGCTGTGCTGCTGCTTCGGGTAGTGGCCATTCACCACTGCCGTGAGTTCCCTAGGTGTCATATCCACTTTCAGACATATGTGGTGCCAGAGCACTTGGTTTCCATGGCAGCGGGAAATGGCTTGGGCGCTGAACTTGTGTTTGGCTGTGGAGTTTTGAGCGCCTTGAATGAGGAGCTCCATGTGAGTTTAGTGTGGGTGCTCAACCTGCTTGATTCCATCCCACTGGGCTCAATGGGCATTGGACCGGAAGTGACCAAACAGGGTTTCCTAGAACGCTGCTAGCACAGCTGATGGTATGTGAAGTTCATGAGGCAGGTGGAGTTGTTTTGGCACTGGAAGAGCTGTGCTGCTGCTTCGGGCAGTTGCCATTCACCACCGCCCTGAGTTCCCTAGGTGTCATATCCACGTTCAGACATATGTGGTGCCAGAGCACTTGGTTTCCATGGCAGCGGGAAATGGCTTGGGCGCTGAACTTGTGTTTGGCTGTGGAGTTTTGAACGCCTTGAGTGAGGAGCTCCATGTGAGTTTAGTGTGGGTGCTCAACCTGCTTGATTCCATCCCACTGGGCTCAATGGGCATTGGACCGGAAGTGACCAAACAGGGTTTCCTAGAACGCTGCTAGCACAGCTGATGGTATGTGAAGTTCATGACTGAAGTGGAGTTGTTTTGGCACTGGAAGAGCTGTGCTGCTGCTTCAGGCAGTTGCCATTCACCACCGCCGTGAGGTCCCTAGGTGTCATATCCACTTTCAGACATATGTGGTGCCAGAGCACTTGATTTCCATGGCAGCGGGAAATGGCTTGGGCATTGAACTTGTGTTTGGCTGTGGCGTTTTGAGCGCCTTGAGTGAGGAGCTCCATGTTAGTTTAGTGTGGGTGCTCAACCTGCTTGATTCCATCCCACTGGGCTCAATGGGCATTGGACCGGAAGTGACCAAACAGGGTTTCCTAGATAGCTGCTAGCACAGCTGATGGTATGTGAAGTTCATGAGGCAGGTGGAGTTGTTTTGGCACTGGAAGAGCTGTGCTGCTGCTTCGGGTAGTTGCCATTCACAACCGCCCTGAGTTCCCTAGGTGTCATATCCACTTTCAGACATATGTGGTGCCAGAGCACTTGATTTCCATGGCAGCGGGAAATGGCTTTTGCACTGAACTTGTGTTTGGCTGTGGCGTTTTGAGCGCCTTGAGTGAGGAGCTCCATGTTAGTTTAGTGTGGGTGCTCCACCTGCTTGATTCCATCCCACTGAGCTCAATGGGCATTGGACCGGAAGTGACCAACCAGGTTTTCCTAGATAGCTGCTAGCACAGCTGATGGTATGTGAAGTTCATGAGGCAGGTGGAGTTGTTTTGGCACTGGAAGAGCTGTGCTGCTGCTTCGGGCACTTGCCATTCACCACCGCCCTGAGTTCCCTAGGTGTCATATCCACGTTCAGACATATGTGGTGCCAGAGCACTTGGTTTCCATGGCAGCGGGAAATGGCTTGGGCGCTGAACTTGTGTTTGGCTGTGGAGTTTTGAGCGCCTTGAGTGAGGAGCTCCATGTTAGTTTAGTGTGGGTGCTCAACCTGCTTGATTCCATCCCACTGGGCTCAATGGGCATTAGACCCGAAGTGACCAAACAGGGTTTCCTAGATAGCTGCTAGCACAGCTGATGGTATGTGAAGTTCATGACTGAGGTGGAGTTGTTTTGGCACTGGAAGAGCTGTGCTGCTGCTTCGGGCAGTTGCCATACACCACCGCCCTGAGTTCCCTAGGTGTCATATCCACGTTCAGACATATGTGGTGCCAGAGCACTTGGTTTCCATGGCAGCGGGAAATGGCTTGGGCGCTGAACTTGTGTTTGGCTGTGGAGTTTTGAGCGCCTTGAGTGAGGAGCTCCATGTTAGTTTAGTGTGGGTGCTCAACCTGCTTGATTCCATCCCACTGGGCTCAATGGGCATTGGACCGGAAGTGACCAAACAGGGTTTCCTAGAGAGCTGTTAGCACAGCTGATGGTATGTGAGGTTCATGAGGCAGGTGGAGTTGTTTTGGCACTGGAAGAGCTGTGCTGCTGCTTCGGGCAGTTGCCATTCACCACCGCCCTGTGTTCCCTAGGTGTCATATCCACTTTCAGACATATGTGGTGCCAGAGCACTTGGTTTCCATGGCAGCGGGAAATGGCTTGGGCGCTGAACTTGTGTTTGGCTGTGGAGTTTTGAGCGCCTTGAGTGAGGAGCTCCATGTGAGTTTAGTGTGGGTGCTCAACCTGCTTGATTCCATCCCACTGGGCTCAATGGGCATTGGACCGGAAGTGACCAAACAGGGTTTCCTAGATAGCTGCTAGCACAGCTGATGGTATGTGAAGTTCATGACTGAGGTGGAGTTGTTTTGGCACTGGAAGAGCTGTGCTGCTGCTTCGGGTAGTGGCCATTCACCACTGCCGTGAGTTCCCTAGGTGTCATATCCACTTTCAGACATATGTGGTGCCAGAGCACTTGGTTTCCATGGCAGCGGGAAATGGCTTGGGCGCTGAACTTGTGTTTGGCTGTGGAGTTTTGAGCGCCTTGAATGAGGAGCTCCATGTGAGTTTAGTGTGGGTGCTCAACCTGCTTGATTCCATCCCACTGGGCTCAATGGGCATTGGACCGGAAGTGACCAAACAGGGTTTCCTAGAACGCTACTAGCACAGCTGATGGTATGTGAAGTTCATGAGGCAGGTGGAGTTGTTTTGGCACTGGAAGAGCTGTGCTGCTGCTTCGGGCAGTTGCCATTCACCACCGCCCTGAGTTCCCTAGGTGTCATATCCACGTTCAGACATATGTGGTGCCAGAGCACTTGGTTTCCATGGCAGCGGGAAATGGCTTGGGCGCTGAACTTGTGTTTGGCTGTGGAGTTTTGAACGCCTTGAGTGAGGAGCTCCATGTGAGTTTAGTGTGGGTGCTCAACCTGCTTGATTCCATCCCACTGGGCTCAATGGGCATTGGACCGGAAGTGACCAAACAGGGTTTCCTAGAACGCTGCTAGCACAGCTGATGGTATGTGAAGTTCATGAGGCAGGTGGAGTTGTTTTGGCACTGGAAGAGCTGTGCTGCTGCTTCAGGCAGTTGCCATTCACCACCGCCGTGAGGTCCCTAGGTGTCATATCCACTTTCAGACATATGTGGTGCCAGAGCACTTGATTTCCATGGCAGCGGGAAATGGCTTGGGCATTGAACTTGTGTTTGGCTGTGGCGTTTTGAGCGCCTTGAGTGAGGAGCTCCATGTTAGTTTAGTGTGGGTGCTCAACCTGCTTGATTCCATCCCACTGGGCTCAATGGGCATTGGACCGGAAGTGACCAAACAGGGTTTCCTAGATAGCTGCTAGCACAGCTGATGGTATGTGAAGTTCATGAGGCAGGTGGAGTTGTTTTGGCACTGGAAGAGCTGTGCTGCTGCTTCGGGTAGTTGCCATTCACAACCGCCCTGAGTTCCCTAGGTGTCATATCCACTTTCAGACATATGTGGTGCCAGAGCACTTGATTTCCATGGCAGCGGGAAATGGCTTTTGCACTGAACTTGTGTTTGGCTGTGGCGTTTTGAGCGCCTTGAGTGAGGAGCTCCATGTTAGTTTAGTGTGGGTGCTCCACCTGCTTGATTCCATCCCACTGAGCTCAAGGGGCATTGGACCGGAAGTGACCAACCAGGTTTTCCTAGATAGCTGCTAGCACAGCTGATGGTATGTGAAGTGAATGAGGCAGGTGGAGTTGTTTTGGCAGTGGAAGAGCTGTGCTGCTGCTTCGGGCAGTTGCCATTCAAACCACCCTGAGTTCCCTAGGTGTCATAGCCACTTGCAGACATATGTGGTGCCAGAGCACTTGGTTTCCATGGCAGCGGGAAATGGCTTGGGCGCTGAACTTGTGTTTGGCTGTGGAGTTTTGAGCGCCTTGAGTGAGGAGCTCCATGTTAGTTTAGTGTGGGTGCTCAACCTGCTTGATTCCATCCCACTGGGCTCAATGGGCATTGGACTGGAAGTGACCAAACAGGGTTTCCTAGATAGCTGCTAGCACAGCTGATGGTATGTGAAGTTCATGACTGAGGTTACGTTGTTTTGGCACTGGAAGAGCTGTGCTGCTGCTTCTGCTTTAGGCAGTTGCCATTCACCTCCGCCCTGAGTTCCCTAGGTGTCATAGCCACTTTCAGACATATGTGGTGCCAGAGCACTTGGTTTCCATGGCAGCGGGAAATGGCTTGGGCGCTGAACTTGTGTTTGACTGTGGAGTTTTGAGCGCCTTGAGTGAGGAGCTCCATGTGAGTTTAGTGTGGGTGCTCAACCTGCTTGATTCCATCCCACTGGGCTCAATGAGCATTGGACCAGAAGTGACCAAACAGGGTTTCCTAGATAGCTGCTAGCACAGCTGATGGTATGTGAAGTTCATGACTGAGGTGGAGTTGTTTTGGCACTGGAAGAGCTTTGCTGCTTCTGCTTCAGGCAGTTGCCATTAAACACCGCCCTGAGTTCCCTAGGTGTCATAGCCACTTTCAGACATATGTGGTGCCAGAGCACTTGGTTTCCATGGCAGCGGGAAATGGCTTGGGCGCTGAACTTGTGTTTGGCTGTGGAGTTTTGAGCGCCTTGAATGAGGAGCTCCATGTGAGTTTAGTGTGGGTGCTCAACCTGCTTGATTCCATCCCACTGGGCTCAATGGGCATTGGACCGGAAGTGACCAAACAGGGTTTCCTAGAACGCTGCTAGCACAGCTGATAGTATGTGAAGTTCATGAGGCAGGTGGAGTTGTTTTGGCACTGGAAGAGCTGTGCTGCTGCTTCGGGTAGTTGCCATTTACAACCGCCCTGAGTTCCCTAGGTGTCATAGCCACTTTCAGACATATGTGGTGCCAGAGCACTTGGTTTCCATGGCAGCGGGAAATGGCTTGGGCGCTGAACTTGTGTTTGGCTGTGGAGATTTGAGCGCCTTGAGTGAGGAGCTCCATGTGAGTTTAGTGTGGGTGCTCAACCTGCTTGATTCCATCCCACTGGGCTCAATGGGCATTGGACCGGAAGTGACCAAACAGGGTTTCCTAGATAGCTGCTAGCACAGCTGATGGTATGTGAAGTTCATGACTGAGGTGGAGTTGTTTTGGCACTGGAAGAGCTGTGCTGCTGCTTCGGGTAGTGGCCATTCACCACTGCCGTGAGTTCCCTAGGTGTCATATCCACTTTCAGACATATGTGGTGCCAGAGCACTTGGTTTCCATGGCAGCGGGAAATGGCTTGGGCGCTGAACTTGTGTTTGACTATGGAGTTTTGAGCGCCTTGAGTGAGGAGCTCCATGTTAGTTTAGTGTGGGTGCTCAACCTGCTTGGTTCCATCCCACTGGGCTCAATGGGCATTGGACCGGAAGTTACCAAACAGGGATTCTTAGAAAGCTGCTAGACAGCTGATGGTATGTGAAGTGAATGAGGCAGGTGGAGTTGTTTTGGCACTGGAAGAGCTGTGCTGCTACTTTGGTTAGTTGCCATTCAGCACCTCACTGAGTTCCCTAGTTGTCATATCCACTTTCAGACATATGTGGTGCCAGAGCACTTGGTTTCCATGGCAGCGGGAAATGGCTTGGGCGCTGAACTTGTGTTTGGCTGTGGAGTTTTGAGCGCCTTGAGTGAGGAGCTCCATGTTAGTTTAGTGTGGGTGCTCAACCTGCTTGATTCCATCCCACTGGGCTCAATGGGCATTGGACCGGAAGTGACCAAACAGGGTTTCCTAGATAGCTGCTAGCACAGCTGATGGTATGTGAAGTGAATGAGGCAGGTGGAGTTGTTTTGGCACTGGAAGAGCTGTGCTGCTGCTTCGGGCAGGTGCCATTCACCACCGCCCTGAGTTCCCTAGGTGTCATATCCACTTTCAGACATATGTGGTGCCAGAGCACTTGGTTTCCATGGCAGCGGGAAATGGCTTGGGCACTGAACTTGTGTTTGGCTGTGGAGTGTTGAGCGCCTTGAGTGAGGAGCTCCATGTTAGTTTAGTGTGGGTGCTCAACCTGCTTGATTCCATCCCACTGGGCTCAATGGGCATTGGACCGGAAGTGACCAAACAGGGTTTCCTAGATAACTGCTAGCACAGCTGATGGTATGTGAAGTTCATGAGGAAGGTGGAGTTGTTTTGGCACTGGAAGAGCTGTGCTGCTGCTTCGGGCAGTTGCCATTCACAACCGCCCTGAGTTCCCTAAGTGTCATGTCCACGTTAGGACATATGTGGTGCCAGAGCACTTGGTTTCCATGGCAGCGGGAAATGGCTTGGGCGCTGAACTTGTGTTTGGCTGTGGAGTTTTGAGCGCCTTGAGTGAGGAGCTCCATGTGAGTTTAGTGTGGGTGCTCAACCTGCTTGATTCCATCCCACTGAGCTCAATGGGCATTGGACCGGAAGTGACCAAACAGGGTTTCCTAGATAGCTGCTAGCACAGCTGATGGTATGTGAAGTTCATGAGGCAGGTGGAGTTGTTTTGGCACTGGAAGAGCTGTGCTGCTGCTTCCAGCAGTTGCCATTCACCACCGCCCTGAGTTTCCTAGGTGTCATATCCACTTTCAGACATATGTGGTGCCAGAGCACTTGGTTTCCATGGCAGCGGGAAATGGCTTGGGCGCTGAACTTGTGTTTGGCTGTGGAGTTTTGAGCGCCTTGAGTGAGGAGCTCCATGTGAGTTTAGTGTGGGTGCTCAACCTGCTTGATTCCATCCCACTGGGCTCAATGGGCATTGGACGGGAAGTGACCAAACAGGGTTTCCTAGATAGCTGCTAGCACAGCTGATGGTATGTGAAGTTCATGAGGCAGGTGGAGTTGTTTTGGCACTGGAAGAGCTGTGCTGCTGCTTCGGGTAGTTGCCATTCACCACTGCCGAGAGTTCCCTAGGTGTCATATCCACTTTCAGACATATGTGGTGCCAGAGCACTTGGTTTCCATGGCAGCGGGTAATGGCTTGGGCGCTGAACTTGTGTTTGGCTGTGGAGTTTTGAGCGCCTTGAGTGAGGAGCTCCATGTGAGTTTAGTGTGGGTGCTCAACCTGCTTGATTCCATCCCACTGGGCTCAATGGGCATTGGACCGGAAGTGACCAAACAGGGTTTCCTAGAACGCTGCTAGCACAGCTGATGGTATGTGAAGTGAATGAGGCAGGTGGAGTTGTTTTGGCACTGGAAGAGCTGTGCTGCTGCTTCGGGCAGTTGCCATTCACAACCGCCCTGAGTTCCCTAAGTGTCATATCCACGTTAGGACATATGTGGTGCCAGAGCACTTGGTTTCCATGGCAGCGGGAAATGGCTTGGGCGCTGAACTTGTGTTTGGCTGTGGAGTTTTGAGCGCCTTGAGTGAGGAGCTCCATGTTAGTTTAGTGTGGGTGCTCAACCTGCTTGATTCCATCCCACTGGGCTCAATGGGCATTGGACCGGAAGTGACCAAACAGGGTTTCCTAGATAGCTGCTAGCACAGCTGATGGTATGTGAAGTTCATGACTGAGGTGGAGTTGTTTTGGCACTGGAAGAGCTGTGCTGCTGCTTCGGGCAGTTGCCATTCACCACCGCCCTGAGTTCCCTAGGTGTCACAGCCACTTTCAGACATATGTGGTGCCAGAGCACTTGGGTTGCATGGCAGCGGGAAATGGCTTGGGCGCTGAACTTGTGTTTGGCTGTGGAGTTTTGAGCGCCTTGAGTGAGGAGCTCCATGTTAGTTTAGTGTGGGTGCTCAACCTGCTTGATTCCATCCCACTGGGCTCAATGGGCATTGGACCGGAAGTTACCAAACAGGGATTCTTAGAAAGCTGCTAGACAGCTGATGGTATGTGAAGTTCATGAGGCAGGTGGAGTTGTTTTGGCACTGGAAGAGCTGTGCTGCTGCTTTGGTTAGTTGCCATTCAGCACCTCACTGAGTTCCCTAGTTGTCATATCCACTTTCAGACATATGTGGTGCCAGAGCACTTGGTTTCCATGGCAGCGGGAAATGGCTTGGGCGCTGAACTTGTGTTTGGCTGTGGAGATTTGAGCGCCTTGAGTGAGGAGCTCCATGTGAGTTTAGTGTGGGTGCTCAACCTGCTTGATTCCATCCCACTGGGCTCAATGGGCATTGGACCCGAAGTGACCAAACAGGGTTTCCTAGATAGCTGCTAGCACAGCTGATGGTATGTGAAGTTCATGACTGAGGTGGAGTTGTTTTGGCACTGGAAGAGCTGTGCTGCTGCTTCGGGTAGTTGCCATTCAAACCACCCTGTGTTCCCTAAGTGTCCTAGCCACTTTCAGACATATGTGGTGCCAGAGCACTTGGTTTCCATGGCAGCGGGAAATGGCTTGGGCGCTGAACTTGTGTTTGGCTGTGGAGTGTTGAGCGCCTTGAGTGAGGAGCTCCATGTTAGTTTAGTGTGGGTGCTCAACCTGCTTGATTCCATCCCACTGGGCTCAATGGGCATTGGACCCGAAGTGACCAAACAGGGTTTCCTAGATAGCTGCTAGCACAGCTGATGGTATGTGAAGTTCATGAGGCAGGTGGAGTTGTTTTGGCACTGGAAGAGCTGTGCTGCTGCTTCGGGTAGTTGCCATTCAAACCACCCTGTGTTCCCTAAGTGTCCTAGCCACTTTCAGACATATGTGGTGCCAGAGCACTTGGTTTCCATGGCAGCGGGAAATGGCTTGGGCGCTGAACTTGTGTTTGGCTGTGGAGTTTTGAGCACCTTGAGTGAGGAGCTCCATGTGAGTTTAGTGTGGGTGCTCAATCTGCTTGATTCCATCCCACTGGGCTCAATGGGCATTAGACGGGAACAGACCAAACAGGGTTTCCTAGATAACTGCTAGCACAGCTGATGGTATGTGAAGTTCACGAGGCAGGTGGAGTTGTTTTGGCACTGGAAGAGCTGTGCTGCTGCTTCGGACAGTTGCCATTCACAACCGCCCTGAGTTCCCTAAGTGTCATATCCACGTTAGGACATATGTGGTGCCAGAGCACTTGGTTTCCATGGCAGCGGGAAATGGCTTGGGCGCTGAACTTGTGTTTGGCTGTGGAGTTTTGAGCGCCTTGAGTGAGGAGCTCCATGTGAGTTTAGTGTGGGTGCTCAACCTGCTTGATTCCATCCCACTGGGCTCAATGGGCATTGGACCGGAAGTGACCAAACAGGGTTTCCTAGATAGCTGCTAGCACAGCTGATGGTATGTGAAGTGAATGAGGCAGGTGGAGTTGTTTTGGCACTGGAAGAGCTGTGCTGCTGTTTCCAGCAGTTGCCATTCACCACCGCCCTGAGTTTCCTAGGTGTCATATCCACTTTCAGACATATGTGGTGCCAGAGCACTTGGTTTCCATGGCAGCAGGAAATGGCTTGGGCGCTGAACTTGTGTTTGGCTGTGGAGTTTTGAGCGCCTTGAGTGAGGAGCTCCATGTGAGTTTAGTGTGGGTGCTCAACCTGCTTGATTCCATCCCACTGGGCTCAATGGGCATTGGACCGGAAGTGACCAAACAGGGTTTCCTAGATAGCTGCTAGCACAGCTGATGGTATGTGAAGTTCATGACTGAGGTGAAGTTGTTTTGGCACTGGAAGAGCTGTGCTGCTGCTTCGGGCAGGTGCCATTCACCACCGCCCTGAGTTCCCTAGGTGTCATATCCACTTTCAGACATATGTGGTGCCAGAGCACTTGGTTTCCATGGCAGCGGGAAATGGCTTGGGCGCTGAACTTGTGTTAGGCTGTGGAGTGTTGAGCGCCTTGAGTGAGGAGCTCCATGTGAGTTTAGTGTGGGTGCTCAACCTGCTTGATTCCATCCCACTGGGCTCAATGGGCATTGGACCGGAAGTGACCAAACAGGGTTTCCTAAATAGCTGCTAGCACAGCTGATGGTATGTGAAGTTCATGAGGCAGGTGGAGTTGTTTTGGCACTGGAAGAGCTGTGCTGCTGCTTCGGGTAGTTGCCATTCAAACCACCCTGTGTTCCCTAAGTGTCCTAGCCACTTTCAGACATATGTGGTGCCAGAGCACTTGGTTTCCATGGCAGCGGGAAATGGCTTGGGCGCTGAACTTGTGTTTGGCTGTGGAGTTTTGAGCACCTTGAGTGAGGAGCTCCATGTGAGTTTAGTGTGGGTGCTCAACCTGCTTGATTCCATCCCACTGGGCTCAATGGGCATTAGACCGGAACAGACCAAACAGGGTTTCCTAGATAACTGCTAGCACAGCTGATGGTATGTGAAGTTCATGAGGCAGGTGGAGTTGTTTTGGCACTGGAAGAGCTGTGCTGCTGCTTCGGGCAGTTGCCATTCACCACCGCCCTGAGTTCCCTAGGTGTCACAGCCACTTTCAGCTATATGTGGTGCCAGAGCACTTGGTTTCCATGGCAGCGGGAAATGGCTTGGGCGCTGAACTTGTGTTTGGCTGTGGAGTGTTGAGCGCCTTGAGTGAGGATCTCCATGTTAGTTTAGTGTGGGTGCTCAACCTGCTTGATTCCATCCCACTGGGCTCAATGGGCATTAGACCGGAAATGACCAAACAGGGTTTCCTAGAACGCTGCTAGCACAGCTGATGGTATGTGAAGTTCCTGAGGCAGGTGGAGTTGTTTTGGCACTGGAAGAGCTGTGCTGCTGCTTCGGGCAGTTGCCATTCACCACCTCACTGAGTTCCCTAGGTGTCATATCCACTTTCAGATATATGTGGTGCCAGAGCACTTGGTTTCCATGGCAGCGGGAAATGGCTTGGGCGCTGAACTTGTGTTTGGCTGTGGAGTTTTGAGCGCCTTGAGTGAGGAGCTCCATGTTAGTTTAGTGTGGGTGCTCAACCAGCTTGATTCCATCCCACTGGGCTCAATGGGCATTGGACCGGAAGTGACCAAACAGGGTTTCCTAGAACGCTGCTAGCACAGCTGATGGTATGTGAAGTTCATGAGGCAGGTGGAGTTGTTTTGGCACTGGAAGAGCTGTGCTGCTTCTGCTTCCAGCAGTTGCCATTCACCACCGCCCTGAGTTCCCTAAGTGTCATAGCCACTTTCAGACATATGTGGTGCCAGAGCACTTGGTTTCCATGGCAGCGGGAAATGGCTTGGGCGCTGAACTTGTGTTTGGCTGTGGAGTTTTGAGCGCCTTGAGTGAGGAGCTCCATGTTAGTTTAGTGTGGGTGCTCAACCTGCTTGATTCCATCCCACTGGGCTCAATGGGCATTGCACAGGAAGTGACCAAACAGGGTTTCCTAGATAGCTGCTAGCACAGCTGATGGTATGTGAAGTTCATGAGGCAGGTGGAGTTGTTTTGGCACTGGAAGAGCTGTGCTGCTGCTTCGGGCAGTTGCCATTCACCACCGCCCTGAGTTCCCTAGGTGTCACAGCCACTTTCAGCCATATGTGGTGCCAGAGCACTTGGTTTCCATGGCAGCGGGAAATGGCTTGGGCGCTGAACTTGTGTTTGGCTGTGGAGTTTTGAGCGCCTTGAGTGAGGAGCTCCATGTTAGTTTAGTGTGGGTGCTCAACCTGCTTGATTCCATCCCACTGGGCTCAATGGGCATTGGACCGGAAGTGACCAAACAGGGTTTCCTAGATAGCTGCTAGCACAGCTGATGGTATGTGAAGTTCCTGAGGCAGGTGGAGTTGTTTTGGCACTGGAAGAGCTGTGCTGCTGCTTCGGGCAGTTGCCATTCACCACCTCACTGAGTTCCCTAGGTGTCATATCCACTTTCAGACATATGTGGTGCCAGAGCACTTGGTTTCCATGGCAGAGGGAAATGGCTTGGGCGCTGAACTTGTGTTTGGCTGTGGAGTTTTGAGCGCCTTGAGTGAGGAGCTCCATGTTAGTTTAGTGTGGGTGCTCAACCAGCTTGATTCCATCCCACTGGGCTCAATGGGCATTGGACCGGAAGTGACCAAACAGGGTTTCCTAGATAGCTGCTAGCACAGCTGATGGTATGTGAAGTTCATGAGGCAGGTGGAGTTGTTTTGGCACTGGAAGAGCTGTGCTGCTTCTGCTTCCAGCAGTTGCCATTCACCACCGCCCTGAGTTCCCTAAGTGTCATAGCCAGTTTCAGACATATGTGGTGCCAGAGCACTTGGTTTCCATGGCAGCGGGAAATGGCTTGGGCGCTGAACTTGTGTTTGGCTGTGGAGTTTTGAGCGCCTTGAGTGAGGAGCTCCATGTGAGTTTAGTGTGGGTGCTCAACCTGCTTGATTCCATCCCACTGGGCTCAATGGGCATTGGACCGGAAGTGACCAAACAGGGTTTCCTAGATAGCTGCTAGCACAGCTGATGGTATGTGAAGTTCATGAGGCAGGTGGAGTTGTTTTGGCACTGGAAGAGCTGTGCTGCTGCTTCGGGCAGTTGCCATTCACCACCGCCCTGTGTTCCCTAGGTGTCATATCCACTTTCAGACATATGTGGTGCCAGAGCACTTGGTTTCCATGGCAGCGGGAAATGGCTTGGGTGCTGAACTTGTGTTTGGCTGTGGAGTTTTGAGCGCCTTGAGTGAGGAGCTCCATGTGAGTTTAGTGTGGGTGCTCAACCTGCTTGATTCCATCCCACTGGGCTCAATGGGCATTGGACCGGAAGTGACCAAACAGGGTTTCCTAGATAGCTGCTAGCACAGCTGATGGTATGTGAAGTTCATGACTGAGGTGGAGTTGTTTTGGCACTGGAAGAGCTGTGCTGCTGCTTCGGGCAGTTGCCATTCACCACCGCCCTGAGTTCCCTAGGTGTCATATCCACTTTCAGGCATATGTGGTGCCAGAGCACTTGGTTTCCATGGCAGCGGGAAATGGCTTGGGCGCTGAACTTGTGTTTGGCTGTGGAGTTTTGAGCGCCTTGAGTGAGGAGCTCCATGTTAGTTTAGTGTGGGTGCTCAACCTGCTTGATTCCATCCCACTGGGCTCAATGGGCATTGGACCCGAAGTGACCAAACAGGGTTTCCTAAATAGCTGCTAGCACAGCTGATGGTATGTGAAGTGAATGAGGCAGGTGGAGTTGTTTTGGCACTGGAAGAGCTGTGCTGCTGTTTCGGGTAGTTGCCATTCAAACCACCCTGTGTTCCCTAAGTGTCCTAGCCACTTTCAGACATATGTGGTGCCAGAGCACTTGGTTTCCATGGCAGCGGGAAATGGCTTGGGCGCTGAACTTGTGTTTGGCTGTGGAGTTTTGAGCGCCTTGAGTGAGGAGCTCCATGTGAGTTTAGTGTGGGTGCTCAACCTGCTTGATTCCATCCCACTGGGCTCAATGTGCATTGGACCGGAAGTGACCAAACAGGGTTTCCTAGAACGCTGCTAGCACAGCTGATGGTATGTGAAGTGAATGAGGCAGGTGGAGTTGTTTTGGCACTGGAAGAGCTGTGCTGCTGCTTCGGGCAGTTGCCATTCACCACCGCCCTGAGTTCCCTAAGTGTCCTAGCCACTTTCAGACATATGTGGTGCCAGAGCACTTGGTTTCCATGGCAGCGGGAAATGGCTTGGGCGCTGAACTTGTGTTTGGCTGTGGAGTTTTGAGGGCCTTGAGTGAGGAGCTCCATGTTAGTTTAGTGTGGGTGCTCAACCTGCTTGATTCCATCCCACTGGGCTCAATGGGCATTGGACCGGAAGTGACCAAACAGGGTTTCCTAGATAGCTGCTAGCACAGCTGATGGTATGTGAAGTTCATGAGGCAGGTGGAGTTGTTTTGGCACTGGAAGAGCTGTGCTGCTGCTTCGGGTAGTTGCCATTCACCACTGCCGAGAGTTCCCTAGGTGTCATATCCACTTTCAGACATATGTGGTGCCAGAGCACTTGGTTTCCATGGCAGCGGGAAATGGCTTGGGCGCTGAACTTGTGTTTGGCTGTGGAGTTTTGAGCGCCTTGAGTGAGGAGCTCCATGTTAGTTTAGTGTGGGTGCTCAACCTGCTTGATTCCATCCCACTGGGCTCAATGGGCATTGGACCGGAAGTGACCAAACAGGGTTTCCTAGATAGCTGCTAGCACAGCTGATGGTATGTGAAGTTCATGAGGCAGGTGGAGTTGTTTTGGCACTGGAAGAGCTGTGCTGCTGCTTCGGGCAGTTGCCATTCACCACCTCACTGAGTTCCCTAGGTGTCATATCCACTTTCAGACATATGTGGTGCCAGAGCACTTGGTTTCCATGGCAGCGGGAAATGGCTTGGGCGCTGAACTTGTATTTGGCTGTGGAGTGTTGAGCGCCTTGAGTGAGGAGCTCCATGTGAGTTTAGTGTGGGTGCTCAGCCTGCTTGATTCCATCCCACTGGGCTCAATGGGCATTGGACCCGAAGTGACCAAACAGGGTTTCCTAGATAGCTGCTAGCACAGCTGATGGTATGTGAAGTTCATGAGGCAGGTGGTGTTGTTGTGGCACTGGAAGAGCTGTGCTGCTTCTGCTTCCAGCAGTTGCCATTCACCACCGCCCTGAGTTCCCTAAGTGTCCTAGCCACTTTCAGACATATGTGGTGCCAGAGCACTTGGTTTCCATGGCAGCGGGAAATGGCTTGGGCGCTGAACTTGTGTTTGGCTGTGGAGTTTTGAGCGCCTTGAGTGAGGAGCTCCATGTTAGTTTAGTGTGGGTGCTCAACCTGCTTGATTCCATCCCACTGGGCTCAATGGGCATTGGACGGGAAGTGACCAAACAGGGTTTCCTAGATAGCTGCTAGCACAGCTGATGGTATGTGAAGTTCATGAGGCAGGTGGAGTTGTTTTGGCACTGGAAGAGCTGTGCTGCTGCTTCGGGTAGTTGCCATTCACCACTGCCGAGAGTTCACTAGGTGTCATATCCACTTTCAGACATATGTGGTGCCAGAGCACTTGGTTTCCATGGCAGCGGGAAATGGCTTGGGCGCTGAACTTGTGTTTGGCTGTGGAGTTTTGAGCGCCTTGAGTGAGGAGCTCCATGTTAGTTTAGTGTGGGTGCTCAACCTGCTTGATTCCATCCCACTGGGCTCAATGGGCATTGGACCCGAAGTGACCAAACAGGGTTTCCTAGATAGCTGCTAGCACAGCTGATGGTATGTGAAGTTCATGAGGCAGGTGGAGTTGTTTTGGCACTGGAAGAGCTGTGCTTCTGCTTCCAGCAGTTGCCATTCACCACCGCCCTGAGTTTCCTAGGTGTCATATCCACTTTCAGACATATGTGGTGCCAGAGCACTTGGTTTCCATGGCAGCGGGAAATGGCTTGGGCGCTGAACTTGTGTTTGGCTGTGGAGTTTTGAGCGCCTTGAGTGAGGAGCTCCATGTTAGTTTAGTGTGGGTGCTCAACCTGCTTGATTCCATCCCACTGGGCTCAATGGGCATTGGACCGGAAGTGACCAAACAGGGTTTCCTAGATAGCTGCTAGCACAGCTGATGGTATGTGAAGTGAATGAGGCAGGTGGAGTTGTTTTGGCACTGGAAGAGCTGTGCTGCTGCTTCGGGTAGTTGCCATTCACCACTGCCGAGAGTTCCCTAGGTGTCATATCCACTTTCAGACATATGTGGTGCCAGAGCACTTGGTTTCCATGGCAGCGGGAAATGGCTTGGGCGCTGAACTTGTGTTTGGCTGTGGAGTTTTGAGCACCTTGAGTGAGGAGCTCCATGTTAGTTTAGTGTGGGTGCTCAACCTGCTTGATTCCATCCCACTGGGCTCAATGGGCATTGGACCGGAAGTGACCAAACAGGGTTTCCTAGAACGCTGCTAGCACAGCTGATGGTATGTGAAGTGAATGAGGCAGGTGGAGTTGTTTTGGCACTGGAAGAGCTGTGCTGCTGCTTCGGGTAGTTGCCATTCAAACCACCCTGTGTTCCCTAGGTGTCCTAGCCACTTTCAGACATATGTGGTGCCAGAGCACTTGGTTTCCATGGCAGCGGGAAATGGCTTGGGCGCTGAACTTGTGTTTGGCTGTGGAGTTTTGAGCGCCTTGAGTGAGGAGCTCCATGTTAGTTTAGTGTGGGTGCTCAACCTGCTTGATTCCATCCCACTGGGCTCAATGGGCATTGGACCCGAAGTGACCAAACAGGGTTTCCTAGATAGCTGCTAGCACAGCTGATGGTATGTGAAGTTCATGAGGCAGGTGGAGTTGTTTTGGCACTGGAAGAGCTGTGCTTCTGCTTCCAGCAGTTGCCATTCACCACCGCCCTGAGTTTCCTAGGTGTCATATCCACTTTCAGACGTATGTGGTGCCAGAGCACTTGGTTTCCATGGCAGCGGGAAATGGCTTGGGCGCTGAACTTGTGTTTGGCTGTGGAGTTTTGAGCGCCTTGAGTGAGGAGCTCCATGTTAGTTTAGTGTGGGTGCTCAACCTGCTTGATTCCATCCCACTGGGCTCAATGGGCATTGGACCGGAAGTGACCAAACAGGGTTTCCTAGATAGCTGCTAGCACAGCTGATGGTATGTGAAGTGAATGAGGCAGGTGGAGTTGTTTTGGCACTGGAAGAGCTGTGCTGCTGCTTCGGGTAGTTGCCATTCACCACTGCCGAGAGTTCCCTAGGTGTCATATCCACTTTCAGACATATGTGGTGCCAGAGCACTTGGTTTCCATGGCAGCGGGAAATGGCTTGGGCGCTGAACTTGTGTTTGGCTGTGGAGTTTTGAGCACCTTGAGTGAGGAGCTCCATGTTAGTTTAGTGTGGGTGCTCAACCTGCTTGATTCCATCCCACTGGGCTCAATGGGCATTGGACCGGAAGTGACCAAACAGGGTTTCCTAGAACGCTGCTAGCACAGCTGATGGTATGTGAAGTGAATGAGGCAGGTGGAGTTGTTTTGGCACTGGAAGAGCTGTGCTGCTGCTTCGGGTAGTTGCCATTCAAACCACCCTGTGTTCCCTAGGTGTCCTAGCCACTTTCAGCCATATGTGGTGCCAGAGCACTTGGTTTCCATGGCAGCGGGAAATGGCTTGGGCGCTGAACTTGTGTTTGGTCGTGGAGTTTTGAGCGCCTTGAGTGAGGAGCTCCATGTTAGTTTAGTGTGGGTGCTCAACCTGCTTGATTCCATCCCACTGGGCTCAATGGGCATTGGACCGGAAGTGACCAAACAGGGTTTCCTAGATAGCTGCTAGCACAGCTGATGGTATGTGAAGTTCATGAGGCAGGTGGAGTTGTTTTGGCACTGGAAGAGCTGTGCTGCTGCTTCGGGCAGTTGCCATTCACCACCGCCCTGAGTTCCCTAGGTGTCACAGCCACTTTCAGCCATATGTGGTGCCAGAGCACTTGGTTTCCATGGCAGCGGGAAATGGCTTGGGCGCTGAACTTGTGTTTGGCTGTGGAGTTTTGAGCGCCTTGAGTGAGGAGCTCCATGTTAGTTTAGTGTGGGTGCTCAACCTGCTTGATTCCATCCCACTGGGCTCAATGGGCATTGGACCCGAAGTGACCAAACAGGGTTTCCTAAATAGCTGCTAGCACAGCTGATGGTATGTGAAGTGAATGAGGCAGGTGGAGTTGTTTTGGCACTGGAAGAGCTGTGCTGCTGCTTCGGGTAGTTGCCATTCAAACCACCCTGTGTTCCCTAAGTGTCCTAGCCACTTTCAGACATATGTGGTGCCAGAGCACTTGGTTTCCATGGCAGCGGGAAATGGCTTGGGCGCTGAACTTGTGTTTGGCTGTGGAGTTTTGAGCGCCTTGAGTGAGGAGCTCCATGTGAGTTTAGTGTGGGTGCTCAACCTGCTTGATTCCATCCCACTGGGCTCAATGGGCATTGGACCGGAACAGACCAAACAGGGTTTCCTAGATAACTGCTAGCACAGCTGATGGTATGTGAAGTGAATGAGGCAGGTGGAGTTGTTTTGGCACTGGAAGAGCTGTGCTGCTGCTTCGGGCAGTTGCCATTCACCACCGCCCTGAGTTCCCTAAGTGTCCTAGCCACTTTCAGACATATGTGGTGCCAGAGCACTTGGTTTCCATGGCAGCGGGAAATGGCTTGGGCGCTGAACTTGTGTTTGGCTGTGGAGTTTTGAGGGCCTTGAGTGAGGAGCTCCATGTTAGTTTAGTGTGGGTGCTCAACCTGCTTGATTCCATCCCACTGGGCTCAATGGGCATTGGACCGGAAGTGACCAAACAGGGTTTCCTAGATAGCTGCTAGCACAGCTGATGGTATGTGAAGTTCATGAGGCAGGTGGAGTTGTTTTGGCACTGGAAGAGCTGTGCTGCTGCTTCGGGTAGTTGCCATTCACCACTGCCGAGAGTTCCCTAGGTGTCATATCCACTTTCAGACATATGTGGTGCCAGAGCACTTGGTTTCCATGGCAGCGGGAAATGGCTTGGGCGCTGAACTTGTGTTTGGCTGTGGAGTTTTGAGCGCCTTGAGTGAGGAGCTCCATGTTAGTTTAGTGTGGGTGCTCAACCTGCTTGATTCCATCCCACTGGGCTCAATGGGCATTGGACCGGAAGTGACCAAACAGGGTTTCCTAGATAGCTGCTAGCACAGCTGATGGTATGTGAAGTTCATGAGGCAGGTGGAGTTGTTTTGGCACTGGAAGAGCTGTGCTGCTGCTTCGGGCAGTTGCCATTCACCACCTCACTGAGTTCCCTAGGTGTCATATCCACTTTCAGACATATGTGGTGCCAGAGCACTTGGTTTCCATGGCAGCGGGAAATGGCTTGGGCGCTGAACTTGTGTTTGGCTGTGGAGTGTTGAGCGCCTTGAGTGAGGAGCTCCATGTGAGTTTAGTGTGGGTGCTCAGCCTGCTTGATTCCATCCCACTGGGCTCAATGGGCATTGGACCCGAAGTGACCAAACAGGGTTTCCTAGATAGCTGCTAGCACAGCTGATGGTATGTGAAGTTCATGAGGCAGGTGGTGTTGTTGTGGCACTGGAAGAGCTGTGCTGCTTCTGCTTCCAGCAGTTGCCATTCACCACCGCCCTGAGTTCCCTAAGTGTCCTAGCCACTTTCAGACATATGTGGTGCCAGAGCACTTGGTTTCCATGGCAGCGGGAAATGGCTTGGGCGCTGAACTTGTGTTTGGCTGTGGAGTTTTGAGCGCCTTGAGTGAGGAGCTCCATGTTAGTTTAGTGTGGGTGCTCAACCTGCTTGATTCCATCCCACTGGGCTCAATGGGCATTGGACGGGAAGTGACCAAACAGGGTTTCCTAGATAGCTGCTAGCACAGCTGATGGTATGTGAAGTTCATGAGGCAGGTGGAGTTGTTTTGGCACTGGAAGAGCTGTGCTGCTGCTTCGGGTAGTTGCCATTCACCACTGCCGAGAGTTCCCTAGCTGTCATATCCACTTTCAGACATATGTGGTGCCAGAGCACTTGGTTTCCATGGCAGCGGGAAATGGCTTGGGCGCTGAACTTGTGTTTGGCTGTGGAGTTTTGAGCGCCTTGAGTGAGGAGCTCCATGTTAGTTTAGTGTGGGTGCTCAACCTGCTTGATTCCATCCCACTGGGCTCAATGGGCATTGGACCGGAAGTGACCAAACAGGGTTTCCTAGATAGCTGCTAGCACAGCTGATGGTATGTGAAGTGAATGAGGCAGGTGGAGTTGTTTTGGCACTGGAAGAGCTGTGCTGCTGCTTCGGGTAGTTGCCATTCACCACTGCCGAGAGTTCCCTAGGTGTCATATCCACTTTCAGAAATATGTGGTGCCAGAGCACTTGGTTTCCATGGCAGCGGGAAATGGCTTGGGCGCTGAACTTGTGTTTGGCTGTGGAGTTTTGAGCGCCTTGAGTGAGGAGCTCCATGTTAGTTTAGTGTGGGTGCTCAACCTGCTTGATTCCATCCCACTGGGCTCAATGGGCATTGGACCGGAAGTGACCAAACAGGGTTTCCTAGAACGCTGCTAGCACAGCTGATGGTATGTGAAGTGAATGAGGCAGGTGGAGTTGTTTTGGCACTGGAAGAGCTGTGCTGCTGCTTCGGGTAGTTGCCATTCAAACCACCCTGTGTTCCCTAAGTGTCCTAGCCACTTTCAGACATATTTGGTGCCAGAGCACTTGGTTTCCATGGCAGCGGGAAATGGCTTGGGCGCTGAACTTGTGTTTGGCTGTGGAGTTTTGAGCGCCTTGAGTGAGGAGCTCCATGTTAGTTTAGTGTGGGTGCTCAACCTGCTTGATTCCATCCCACTGGGCTCAATGGGCATTGGACCGGAAGTGACCAAACAGGGTTTCCTAGATAGCTGCTAGCACAGCTGATGGTATGTGAAGTTCATGAGGCAGGTGGAGTTGTTTTGGCACTGGAAGAGCTGTGCTGCTGCTTCGGGCAGTTGCCATTCACCACCGCCCTGAGTTCCCTAGGTGTCACAGCCACTTTCAGCCATATGTGGTGCCAGAGCACTTGGTTTCCATGGCAGCGGGAAATGGCTTGGGCGCTGAACTTGTGTTTGGCTGTGGAGTTTTGAGCGCCTTGAGTGAGGAGCTCCATGTTAGTTTAGTGTGGGTGCTCAACCTGCTTGATTCCATCCCACTGGGCTCAATGGGCATTGGACCGGAAGTGACCAAACAGGGTTTCCTAGATAGCTGCTAGCACAGCTGATGGTATGTGAAGTTCATGAGGCAGGTGGAGTTGTTTTGGCACTGGAAGAGCTGTGCTGCTGCTTCGGGCAGTTGCCATTCACCACCGCCCTGAGTTCCCTAAGTGTCCTAGCCACTTTCAGACATATGTGGTGCCAGAGCACTTGGTTTCCATGGCAGCGGGAAATGGCTTGGGCGCTGAACTTGTGTTTGGCTGTGGAGTTTTGAGGGCCTTGAGTGAGGAGCTCCATGTTAGTTTAGTGTGGGTGCTCAACCTGCTTGATTCCATCCCACTGGGCTCAATGGGCATTGGACAGGAAGTGACCAAACAGGGTTTCCTAGATAGCTGCTAGCACAGCTGATGGTATGTGAAGTTCATGAGGCAGGTGGAGTTGTTTTGGCACTGGAAGAGCTGTGCTGCTGCTTCGGGCAGTTGCCATTCACCACCGCCCTGAGGTCCCTAGGTGTCACAGCCACTTTCAGCTATATGTGGTGCCAGAGCACTTGGTTTCCATGGCAGCGGGAAATGGCTTGGGCGCTGAACTTGTGTTTGGCTGTGGAGTGTTGAGCGCCTTGAGTGAGGATCTCCATGTTAGTTTAGTGTGGGTGCTCAACCTGCTTGATTCCATCCCACTGGGCTCAATGGGCATTAGACCGGAAATGACCAAACAGGGTTTCCTAGAACGCTGCTAGCACAGCTGATGGTATGTGAAGTTCCTGAGGCAGGTGGAGTTGTTTTGGCACTGGAAGAGCTGTGCTGCTGCTTCGGGCAGTTGCCATTCACCACCTCACTGAGTTCCCTAGGTGTCATATACACTTTCAGACATATGTGGTGCCAGAGCACTTGGTTTCCATGGCAGAGGGAAATGGCTTGGGCGCTGAACTTGTGTTTGGCTGTGGAGTTTTGAGCGCCTTGAGTGAGGAGCTCCATGTTAGTTTAGTGTGGGTGCTCAACCAGCTTGATTCCATCCCACTGGGCTCAATGGGCATTGGACCGGAAGTGACCAAACAGGGTTTCCTAGAACGCTGCTAGCACAGCTGATGGTATGTGAAGTTCATGAGGCAGGTGGAGTTGTTTTGGCACTGGAAGAGCTGTGCTGCTTCTGCTTCCAGCAGTTGCCATTCACCACCGCCCTGAGTTCCCTAAGTGTCATAGCCACTTTCAGACATATGTGGTGCCAGAGCACTTGGTTTCCATGGCAGCGGGAAATGGCTTGGGCGCTGAACTTGTGTTTGGCTGTGGAGTTTTGAGCGCCTTGAGTGAGGAGCTCCATGTTAGTTTAGTGTGGGTGCTCAACCTGCTTGATTCCATCCCACTGGGCTCAATGGGCATTGGACAGGAAGTGACCAAACAGGGTTTCCTAGATAGCTGCTAGCACAGCTGATGGTATGTGAAGTTCATGAGGCAGGTGGAGTTGTTTTGGCACTGGAAGAGCTGTGCTGCTGCTTCGGGCAGTTGCCATTCACCACCGCCCTGTGTTCCCTAGGTGTCATATCCACTTTCAGACATATGTGGTGCCAGAGCACTTGGTTTCCATGGCAGCGGGAAATGGCTTGGGCGCTGAACTTGTGTTTGGCTGTGGAGTTTTGAGCGCCTTGAGTGAGGAGCTCCATGTGAGTTTAGTGTGGGTGCTCAACCTGCTTGATTCCATCCCACTGGGCTCAATGGGCATTGGACCGTAAGTGACCAAACAGGGTTTCCTAAATAGCTGCTAGCACAGCTGATGGTATGTGAAGTTCGTGACTGAGGTGGAGTTGTTTTGGCACTGGAAGAGCTGTGCTGCTGCTTCGGTAGTGGCCATTCACCACTGCCAAGAGTTCCCTAGGTGTCATATCCACTTTCAGACATATGTGGTGCCAGAGCACTTGGTTTCCATGGCAGCGGGAAATGGCTTGGGCGCTGAACTTGTGTTTGGCTGTGGAGTTTTGAGCGCCTTGAGTGAGGAGCTCCATGTGAGTTTAGTGTGGGTGCTCAACCTGCTTGATTCCATCCCACTGGGCTCAATGGGCATTGGACGGGAAGTGACCAAACAGGGTTTCCTAGATAGCTGCTAGCACAGCTGATGGTATGTGAAGTTCATGAGGCAGGTGGAGTTGTTTTGGCACTGGAAGAGCTGTGCTGCTGCTTCGGGCAGTTGCCATTCACCACCGCCCTGAGGTCCCTAGGTGTCACAGCCACTTTCAGCTATATGTGGTGCCAGAGCACTTGGTTTCCATGGCAGCGGGAAATGGCTTGGGCGCTGAACTTGTGTTTGGCTGTGGAGTGTTGAGCGCCTTGAGTGAGGATCTCCATGTTAGTTTAGTGTGGGTGCTCAACCTGCTTGATTCCATCCCACTGGGCTCAATGGGCATTAGACCGGAAATGACCAAACAGGGTTTCCTAGAACGCTGCTAGCACAGCTGATGGTATGTGAAGTTCCTGAGGCAGGTGGAGTTGTTTTGGCACTGGAAGAGCTGTGCTGCTGCTTCGGGCAGTTGCCATTCACCACCTCACTGAGTTCCCTAGGTGTCATATACACTTTCAGACATATGTGGTGCCAGAGCACTTGGTTTCCATGGCAGAGGGAAATGGCTTGGGCGCTGAACTTGTGTTTGGCTGTGGAGTTTTGAGCGCCTTGAGTGAGGAGCTCCATGTTAGTTTAGTGTGGGTGCTCAACCAGCTTGATTCCATCCCACTGGGCTCAATGGGCATTGGACCGGAAGTGACCAAACAGGGTTTCCTAGAACGCTGCTAGCACAGCTGATGGTATGTGAAGTTCATGAGGCAGGTGGAGTTGTTTTGGCACTGGAAGAGCTGTGCTGCTTCTGCTTCCAGCAGTTGCCATTCACCACCGCCCTGAGTTCCCTAAGTGTCATAGCCACTTTCAGACATATGTGGTGCCAGAGCACTTGGTTTCCATGGCAGCGGGAAATGGCTTGGGCGCTGAACTTGTGTTTGGCTGTGGAGTTTTGAGCGCCTTGAGTGAGGAGCTCCATGTAAGTTTAGTGTGGGTGCTCAACCTGCTTGATTCCATCCCACTGGGCTCAATGGGCATTGGACAGGAAGTGACCAAACAGGGTTTCCTAGATAGCTGCTAGCACAGCTGATGGTATGTGAAGTTCATGAGGCAGGTGGAGTTGTTTTGGCACTGGAAGAGCTGTGCTGCTGCTTCGGGCAGTTGCCATTCACCACCGCCCTGTGTTCCCTAGGTGTCATATCCACTTTCAGACATATGTGGTGCCAGAGCACTTGGTTTCCATGGCAGCGGGAAATGGCTTTTGCGCTGAACTTGTGTTTGGCTGTGGAGTTTTGAGCGCCTTGAGTGAGGAGCTCCATGTGAGTTTAGTGTGGGTGCTCAACCTGCTTGATTCCATCCCACTGGGCTCAATGGGCATTGGACCGGAAGTGACCAAACAGGGTTTCCTAAATAGCTGCTAGCACAGCTGATGGTATGTGAAGTTCGTGACTGAGGTGGAGTTGTTTTGGCACTGGAAGAGCTGTGCTGCTGCTTCGGTAGTGGCCATTCACCACTGCCAAGAGTTCCCTAGGTGTCATATCCACTTTCAGACATATGTGGTGCCAGAGCACTTGGTTTCCATGGCAGCGGGAAATGGCTTGGGCGCTGAACTTGTGTTTGGCTGTGGAGTTTTGAGCGCCTTGAGTGAGGAGCTCCATGTGAGTTTAGTGTGGGTGCTCAACCTGCTTGATTCCATCCCACTGGGCTCAATGGGCATTGGACCGGAAGTGACCAAACAGGGTTTCCTAGATAGCTGCTAGCACAGCTGATGGTATGTGAAGTTCATGAGGCAGGTGGAGTTGTTTTGGCACTGCAAGAGCTGTGCTGCTGCTTCGGGCAGTTGCCATTCACCACCGCTGTTCTGAGTTCCCTAGGTGTCATATCCACGTTCAGACATATGTGGTGCCAGAGCACTTGGTTTCCATGGCAGCGGGAAATGGCTTGGGCGTTGAACTTGTGTTTGGCTGTGGAGTTGTGAGCGCCTTGAGTGAGGAGCTCCATGTTAGTTTAGTGTGGGTGCTCAACCTGCTTGATTCCATCCCACTGGGCTCAATGGGCATTGGACCGGAAGTGACCAAACAGGGTTTCCTAGATAGCTGCTAGCACAGCTGATGGTATGTGAAGTTCATGAGGCAGGTGGAGTTGTTTTGGCACTGGAAGAGCTGTGCTGCTGCTTCGGGCAGTTGCCATTCACCACCGCCCTGTGTTCCCTAGGTGTCATATCCACTTTCAGACATATGTGGTGCCAGAGCACTTGGTTTCCATGGCAGCGGGAAATGGCTTGGGTGCTGAACTTGTGTTTGGCTGTGGAGTTTTGAGCGCCTTGAGTGAGGAGCTCCATGTTAGTTTAGTGTGGGTGCTCAACCTGCTTGATTCCATCCCACTGGGCTCAATGGGCATTGGACCGGAAGTGACCAAACAGGGTTTCCTAGATAGCTGCTAGCACAGCTGATGGTATGTGAAGTTCATGACTGAGGTGGAGTTGTTTTGGCACTGGAAGAGCTGTGCTGCTGCTTCGGGCAGTTGCCATTCACCACCGCCCTGAGTTCCCTAGGTGTCATATCCACTTTCAGACATATGTGGTGCCAGAGCACTTGGTTTCCATGGCAGCGGGAAATGGCTTGGGCGCTGAACTTGTGTTTGGCTGTGGAGTTTTGAGCGCCTTGAGTGAGGAGCTCCATGTTAGTTTAGTGTGGGTGCTCAACCTGCTTGATTCCATCCCACTGGGCTCAATGGGCATTGGACCCGAAGTGACCAAACAGGGTTTCCTAAATAGCTGCTAGCACAGCTGATGGTATGTGAAGTTCATGAGGCAGGTGGAGTTGTTTTGGCACTGGAAGAGCTGTGCTGCTGCTTCGGGTAGTTGCCATTCAAACCACCCTGTGTTCCCTAAGTGTCCTAGCCACTTTCAGACATATGTGGTGCCAGAGAACTTGGTTTCCATGGCAGCGGGAAATGGCTTGGGCGCTGAACTTGTGTTTGGCTGTGGAGTTTTGAGCGCCTTGAGTGAGGAGCTCCATGTGAGTTTAGTGTGGGTGCTCAACCTGCTTGATTCCATCCCACTGGGCTCAATGGGCATTGGACCGGAACAGACCAAACAGGGTTTCCTAGATAACTGCTAGCACAGCTGATGGTATGTGAAGTGAATGAGGCAGGTGGAGTTGTTTTGGCACTGGAAGAGCTGTGCTGCTGCTTCGGGCAGTTGCCATTCACCACCGCCCTGAGTTCCCTAAGTGTCCTAGCCACTTTCAGACATATGTGGTGCCAGAGCACTTGGTTTCCATGGCAGCGGGAAATGGCTTGGGCGCTGAACTTGTGTTTGGCTGTGGAGTTTTGAGGGCCTTGAGTGAGGAGCTCCATGTTAGTTTAGTGTGGGTGCTCAACCTGCTTGATTCCATCCCACTGGGCTCAATGGGCATTGGACCGGAAGTGACCAAACAGGGTTTCCTAGATAGCTGCTAGCACAGCTGATGGTATGTGAAGTTCATGAGGCAGGTGGAGTTGTTTTGGCACTGGAAGAGCTGTGCTGCTGCTTCGGGTAGTTGCCATTCACCACTGCCGAGAGTTCCCTAGGTGTCATATCCACTTTCAGACATATGTGGTGCCAGAGCACTTGGTTTCCATGGCAGCGGGAAATGGCTTGGGCGCTGAACTTGTGTTTGGCTGTGGAGTTTTGAGCGCCTTGAGTGAGGAGCTCCATGTTAGTTTAGTGTGGGTGCTCAACCTGCTTGATTCCATCCCACTGGGCTCAATGGGCATTGGACCGGAAGTGACCAAACAGGGTTTCCTAGATAGCTGCTAGCACAGCTGATGGTATGTGAAGTGAATGAGGCAGGTGGAGTTGTTTTGGCACTGGAAGAGCTGTGCTGCTGCTTCGGGCAGTTGCCATTCACCACCTCACTGAGTTCCCTAGGTGTCATATCCACTTTCAGACATATGTGGTGCCAGAGCACTTGGTTTCCATGGCAGCGGGAAATGGCTTGGGCGCTGAACTTGTGTTTGGCTGTGGAGTGTTGAGCGCCTTGAGTGAGGAGCTCCATGTGAGTTTAGTGTGGGTGCTCAACCTGCTTGATTCCATCCCACTGGGCTCAATGGGCATTGGACCGGAAGTGACCAAACAGGGTTTCCTAGATAGCTGCTAGCACAGCTGATGGTATGTGAAGTTCATGAGGCAGGTGGTGTTGTTGTGGCACTGGAAGAGCTGTGCTGCTGCTTCGTGCAGTTGCCATTCACCACCGCCCTGAGTTCCCTAAGTGTCATAGCCACTTTCAGACATATGTGGTGCCAGAGCACTTGGTTTCCATGGCAGCGGGAAATGGCTTGGGCGCTGAACTTGTGTTTGGCTGTGGAGTTTTGAGCGCCTTGAGTTAGGAGCTCCATGTTAGTTTAGTGTGGGTGCTCAACCTGCTTGATTCCATCCCACTGGGCTCAATGGGCATTGGACGGGAAGTGACCAAACAGGGTTTCCTAGATAGCTGCTAGCACAGCTGATGGTATGTGAAGTTCATGAGGCAGGTGGAGTTGTTTTGGCACTGGAAGAGCTGTGCTGCTGCTTCGGGTAGTTGCCATTCACCACTGCCGAGAGTTCCCTAGGTGTCATATCCACTTTCAGACATATGTGGTGCCAGAGCACTTGGTTTCCATGGCAGCGGGAAATGGCTTGGGCGCTGAACTTGTGTTTGGCTGTGGAGTTTTGAGCGCCTTGAGTGAGGAGCTCCATGTTAGTTTAGTGTGGGTGCTCAACCTGCTTGATTCCATCCCACTGGGCTCAATGGGCATTGGACCCGAAGTGACCAAACAGGGTTTCCTAGATAGCTGCTAGCACAGCTGATGGTATGTGAAGTTCATGAGGCAGGTGGAGTTGTTTTGGCACTGGAAGAGCTGTGCTTCTGCTTCCAGCAGTTGCCATTCACCACCGCCCTGAGTTTCCTAGGTGTCATATCCACTTTCAGACGTATGTGGTGCCAGAGCACTTGGTTTCCATGGCAGCGGGAAATGGCTTGGGCGCTGAACTTGTGTTTGGCTGTGGAGTTTTGAGCGCCTTGAGTGAGGAGCTCCATGTTAGTTTAGTGTGGGTGCTCAACCTGCTTGATTCCATCCCACTGGGCTCAATGGGCATTGGACCGGAAGTGACCAAACAGGGTTTCCTAGATAGCTGCTAGCACAGCTGATGGTATGTGAAGTGAATGAGGCAGGTGGAGTTGTTTTGGCACTGGAAGAGCTGTGCTGCTGCTTCGGGTAGTTGCCATTCACCACTGCCGAGAGTTCCCTAGGTGTCATATCCACTTTCAGACATATGTGGTGCCAGAGCACTTGGTTTCCATGGCAGCGGGAAATGGCTTGGGCGCTGAACTTGTGTTTGGCTGTGGAGTTTTGAGCGCCTTGAGTGAGGAGCTCCATGTTAGTTTAGTGTGGGTGCTCAACCTGCTTGATTCCATCCCACTGGGCTCAATGGGCATTGGACCGGAAGTGACCAAACAGGGTTTCCTAGAACGCTGCTAGCACAGCTGATGGTATGTGAAGTGAATGAGGCAGGTGGAGTTGTTTTGGCACTGGAAGAGCTGTGCTGCTGCTTCGGGTAGTTGCCATTCAAACCACCCTGTGTTCCCTAAGTGTCCTAGCCACTTTCAGACATATGTGGTGCCAGAGCACTTGGTTTCCATGGCAGCGGGAAATGGCTTTGGCGCTGAACTTGTGTTTGGCTGTGGAGTTTTGAGCGCCTTGAGTGAGGAGCTCCATGTTAGTTTAGTGTGGGTGCTCAACCTGCTTGATTCCATCCCACTGGGCTCAATGGGCATTGGACCCGAAGTGACCAAACAGGGTTTCCTAAATAGCTGCTAGCACAGCTGATGGTATGTGAAGTGAATGAGGCAGGTGGAGTTGTTTTGGCACTGGAAGAGCTGTGCTGCTGCTTCGGGTAGTTGCCATTCAAACCACCCTGTGTTCCCTAGGTGTCCTAGACACTTTCAGACATATGTGGTGCCAGAGCACTTGGTTTCCATGGCAGCGGGAAATGGCTTGGGCGCTGAACTTGTGTTTGGCTGTGGAGTTTTGAGCGCCTTGAGTGAGGAGCTCCATGTGAGTTTAGTGTGGGTGCTCAACCTGCTTGATTCCATCCCACTGGGCTCAATGGGCATTAGACCGGAACAGACCAAACAGGGTTTCCTAGATAACTGCTAGCACAGCTGATGGTATGTGAAGTTCATGAGGCAGGTGGAGTTGTTTTGGCACTGGAAGAGCTGTGCTTCTGCTTCGGGCAGTTGCCATTCACAACCGCCCTGAGTTCCCTAAGTGTCATATCCACGTTAGGACATATGTGGTGCCAGAGCACTTGGTTTCCATGGCAGCGGGAAATGGCTTGGGCGCTGAACTTGTGTTTGGCTGTGGAGTTGTGAGCGCCTTGAGTGAGGAGCTCCATGTTAGTTTAGTGTGGGTGCTCAACCTGCTTGATTCCATCCCACTGGGCTCAATGGGCATTGGACCGGAAGTGACCAAACAGGGTTTCCTAGATAGCTGCTAGCACAGCTGATGGTATGTGAAGTGAATGAGGCAGGTGGAGTTGTTTTGGCACTGGAAGAGCTGTGCTGCTGCTTCGGGCAGTTGCCATTCACCACCTCACTGAGTTCCCTAGGTGTCATATCCACTTTCAGACATATGTGGTGCCAGAGCACTTGGTTTCCATGGCAGCGGGAAATGGCTTGGGCGCTGAACTTGTGTTTGACTATGGAGTTTTGAGCGCCTTGAGTGAGGAGCTCCATGTGAGTTTAGTGTGGGTGCTCAACCTGCTTGGTTCCATCCCACTGGGCTCAATGGGCATTGGACCGGAAGTTACCAAACAGGGATTCTTGGAAAGGTGCTAGACAGCTGATGGTATGTGAAGTGAATGAGGCAGGTGGAGTTGTTTTGGCACTGGAAGAGCTGTGCTGCTGCTTTGGTTAGTTGCCATTCAGCACCTCACTGAGTTCCCTAGTTGTCATATCCACTTTCAGACATATGTGGTGCCAGAGCACTTGGTTTCCATGGCAGCGGGAAATGGCTTGGGTGCTGAACTTGTGTTTGGCTGTGGAGTGTTGAGCGCCTTGAGTGAGGAGCTCCATGTGAGTTTAGTGTAGGTGCTCAACCTGCTTGATTCCATCCCACTGGGCTCAATGGGCATTGGACCCGAAGTGACCAAACAGGGTTTCCTAGAACGCTGCTAGCACAGCTGATGGTATGTGAAGTTCATGAGGCAGGTGGAGTTGTTTTGGCACTGGAAGAGCTGTGCTGCTTCTGCTTCCAGCAGTTGCCATTCACCACCGCCCTGAGTTCCCTAAGTGTCATAGCCACTTTCAGACATATGTGGTGCCAGAGCACTTGGTTTCCATGGCAGCGGGAAATGGCTTGGGTGCTGAACTTGTGTTTGGCTGTGGAGTGTTGAGCGCCTTGAGTGAGGAGCTCCATGTTAGTTTAGTGTGGGTGCTCAACCTGCTTGATTCCATCCCACTGGGCTCAATGGGCATTAGACCGGAAGTGACCAAACAGGGTTTCCTAGAACGCTGCTAGCACAGCTGATGGTATGTGAAGTTCCTGAGGCAGGTGGAGTTGTTTTGGCACTGGAAGAGCTGTGCTGCTGCTTCGGGCAGTTGCCATTCACCACCTCACTGAGTTCCCTAGGTGTCATATCCACTTTCAGACATATGTGTTGCCAGAGCACTTGGTTTCCATGGCAGAGGGAAATGGCTTGGGCGCTGAACTTGTGTTTGGCTGTGGAGTTTTGAGCGCCTTGAGTGAGGAGCTCCATGTTAGTTTAGTGTGAGTGCTCAACCTGCTTGATTCCATCCCACTGGGCTCAATGGGCATTGGACCGGAAGTGACCAAACAGGGTTTCCTAGATAGCTGCTAGCACAGCTGATGGTATGTGAAGTTCATGAGGCAGGTGGAGTTGTTTTGGCACTGGAAGAGCTGTGCTACTGCTTTGGGTAGTTGCCATTCACCACCGCCCTGAGTTCCCTAGGTGTCATTGCCACTTTCAGACATATGTGGTGCCAGAGCACTTGGTTTCCATGGCAGCGGGAAATGGCTTGGGCGCTGAACTTGTGTTTGGCTGTGGAGTTTTGAGCGCCTTGAGTGAGGAGCTCCATGTTAGTTTAGTATGGGTGCTCAACCTGCTTGATTCCATCCCACTGGGCTCAATGGGCATTGGACCGGAAGTGACCAAACAGGGTTTCCTAGAACGCTGCTAGCACAGCTGATGGTATGTGAAGTTTATGAGGCAGGTGGAGTTGTTTTGGCACTGGAAGAGCTGTGCTGCTGCTTCGGGCAGTTGCCATTCACCACCGCCCTGAGTTCCCTAAGTGTCATATCCACTTTCAGACATATGTGGTGCCAGAGCACTTGGTTTCCATGACAGCGGGAAATGGCTTGGGCGCTGAACTTGTGTTTGGTTTTGGAGTTTTGAGCGCCTTGAGTGAGGAGCTCCATGTTAGTTTAGTGTGGGTGCTCAACCTGCTTGATTCCATCCCACTGGGCTCAATGGGCATTGGACAGGAAGTGACCAAACAGGGTTTCCTAGATAGCTGCTAGCACAGCTGATTGTATGTGAAGTTCATGAGGCAGGTGGAGTTGTTTTGGCACTGGAAGAGCTGTGCTGCTGCTTTGGGTAGTTGCCATTCACCACCGCCCTGAGTTCCCTAGGTGTCATATCCACGTTCAGACATATGTGCTGCCATAGCACTTGGTTTCCATGGCAGCGGGAAATGGCTTGGGCGCTGAACTTGTGTTTGGCTGTGGAGTTTTGAGCGCCTTGAGTGAGGAGGTCCATGTTAGTTTAGTGTGGGTGCTCAACCTGCTTGATTCCATCCAACTGGGCTCAATGGGCGTTGGACCGGAAGTGACCAAACAGGGTTTCCTAGATAGCTGCTAGCACAGCTGATGGTATGTGAAGTGAATGAGGCAGGTGGAGTTGTTTTGGAACTGGAAGAGCTGTGCTGCTGCTTCGGGCAGTTGCCATTCACCACCTCACTGAGTTCCCTAGGTGTCATATCCACTTTCAGACATATGTGGTGCCAGAGCACTTGGTTTCCATGGCAGCGGGAAATGGCTTGGGCGCTGAACTTGTGTTTGGCTGTGGAGTTTTGAGCGCCTTGAGTGAGGAGCTCCATGTTAGTTTAGTGTGGGTGCTCAACCTGCTTGATTCCATCCCACTGGGCTCAATGGGCATTGGACCGGAAGTGACCAAACAGGGTTTCCTAGATAGCTGCTAGCACAGCTGATGGTATGTGAAGTTCATGACTGAGGTGGAGTTGTTTTGGCACTGGAAGAGCTGTGCTGCTGCTTCGGGCAGTTGCCATTCACCACCGCCGTGAGTTCCCTAAGTGTCATATCCACTTTCAGACATATGTGGTGCCAGAGCACTTGGTTTCCATGGCAGCGGGAAATGGCTTGGGCGCTGAACTTGTGTTTGGCTGTGGAGTGTTGAGCGCCTTGAGTGAGGAGCTCCATGTTAGTTTAGTGTGGGTGCTCAACCTGCTTGATTCCATCCCACTGGGCTCAATGGGCATTGGACCGGAAGTGACCAAACAGGGTTTCCTAGAACGCTGCTAGCACAGCTGATGGTATGTGAAGTTCATGAGGCAGGTGGTGTTGTTTTGGCACTGGAAGAGCTGTGCTGCTGCTTCGGGCAGGTGCCATTCACCACCGCGGTGAGTTCCCTAGTTGTCATATCCACTTTCAGACATATGTGGTGCCAGAGCACTTGGTTTCCATGGCAGCGGGAAATGGCTTGGGCGCTGAACTTGTGTTTGGCTGTGGAGTTTTGAGTGCCTTGAGTGAGGAGCTCCATGTTAGTTTAGTGTGGGTGCTCAACCTGCTTGATTCCATCCCACTGGGCTCAATGGGCATTAGACCCGAAGTGACCAAACCGGGTTTCCTAGAGAGCTGTTAGCACAGCTGATGGTATGTGAGGTTCATGAGGCAGGTGGAGTTGTTTTGGCACTGGAAGAGCTGTGCTGCTGCTTCGGTAGTGTCCATTCACCACTGCCGTGAGTTCCCTAGGTGTCATATCCACTTTCAGACATATGTGGTGCCAGAGCACTTGGTTTCCATGGCAGCAGGAAATGGCTTGGGAGCTGAACTTGTGTTTGACTATGGAGTTTTGAGCGCCTTGAGTGAGGAGCTCCATGTGAGTTTAGTGTGGGTGCTCAACCTGCTTGGTTCCATCCCACTGGGCTCAATGGGCATTGGACCGGAAGTTACCAAACAGGGATTATTAGAAAGCTGCTAGACAGCTGATGGTATGTGAAGTGAATGAGGCAGGTGGAGTTGTTTTGGCACTGGAAGAGCTGTGCTGCTGCTTTGGTTAGTTGCCATTCAGCACCTCACTGAGTTCCCTAGTTGTCATATCCACTTTCAGACATATGTGGTGCCAGAGCACTTGGTTTCCATGGCAGCGGGAAATGGCTTGGGCACTGAACTTGTGTTAGGCTGTGGAGTTTTGAGCGCCTTGAGTGAGGAGCTCCATGTGAGTTTAGTGTGGGTGCTCAACCTGCTTGATTCCATCCCACTGGGCTCAATGGGCATTGGACCGGAAGTGACCAAACAGGGTTTCCTAGAACGCTGCTAGCACAGCTGATGGTATGTGAAGTGAATGAGGCAGGTGGAGTTGTTTTGGCACTGGAAGAGCTGTGCTGCTGCTTCGGGCAGGTGCCATTCACCACCGCTGTTCTGAGTTCCCTAGGTGTCATATCCACGTTCAGACATATGTGTTGCCAGAGCACTTGGTTTCCATGGCAGCGGGAAATGGCTTGGGCGCTGAACTTGTGTTTGGCTGTGCAGGTTTTGAGCGCCTTGAGTGAGGAGCTCCATGTGAGTTTAGTGTGGGTGCTCAACCTGCTTGATTCCATCCCACTGGGCTCAATGGGCATTGGACCGGAAGTGACCAAACAGGGTTTCCTAGATAGCTGCTAGCACAGCTGATAGTATGTGAAGTGAATGAGGCAGGTGGAGTTGTTTTGGCACTGGAAGAGCTGTGCTGCTGCTTCGGGCAGTTGCCATTCACCACCGCCCTGTGTTCCCTAGGTGTCATATCCACTTTCAGACATATGTGGTGCCAGAGCACTTGGTTTCCATGGCAGCGGGAAATGGCTTGGGCGCTGAACTTGTGTTTGACTGTGGAGTTTTGAGCGCCTTGAATGGGGAGCTCCATGTGAGTTTAGTGTGGGTGCTCAACCTGCTTGATTCCATCTCACTGGGCTCAATGGGCATTAGACCCGAAGTGACCAAACCGGGTTTCCTAGAACGCTGCTAGCACAGCTGATGGTATGTGAAGTTCATGAGACAGGTGGAGTTGTTTTGGCACTGGAAGAGCTGTGCTGCTACTTCTGGCAGTTGCCATTCACCACCGCCCTGAGTTCCCTAGGTGTCATATCCACTTTCAGACATATGTGGTGCCAGAGCACTTGGTTTCCATGGCAGCGGGAAATGGCTTGGGCGCTGAACTTGTGTTTGGCTGTGGAGTTTTGAACGCCTTGAGTGAGGAGCTCCATGTTAGTTTAGTGTGGATGCTCAACCTGCTTGATTCCATCCCACTGGGCTCAATGGGCATTGGACCGGAAGTGACCAAACAGGGTTTCCTAGAACGCTGCTAGCACAGCTGATGGTATGTGAAGTTCATGAGGCAGGTGGAGTTGTTTTGGCACTGGAAGAGCTGTGCTGCTGCTTCGGGCAGTTGCCATTCACCACCGCCCTGAGTTCCCTAGGTGTCACAGCCACTTTCAGCCATATGTGGTGCCAGAGCACTTGGTTTCCATGGCAGCGGGAAATGGCTTGGGCGCTGAACTTGTGTTTGGCTGTGGAGTTTTGAGCGCCTTGAGTGAGGAGCTCCATGTTAGTTTAGTGTGGGTGCTCAACCTGCTTGATTCCATCCCACTGGGCTCAATGGGCATTAGACCGGAAGTGACCAAACAGGGTTTCCTAGATAGCTGCTAGCACAGCTGATGGTATGTGAAGTTCAGGAGGCAGGTGGTGTTGTTGTGGCACTGGAAGAGCTGTGCTGCTGCTTCGGGCAGGTGCCATTCACCACCGCGGTGAGTTCCCTAGGTGTCATATCCACGTTCAGACATATGTGGTGCCAGAGCACTTGGTTTCCATGGCAGCGGGAAATGGCTTGGGCGCTGAACTTGTGTTTGGCTGTGGAATTTTGAGCGCCTTGAGTGAGGAGCTCCATGTTAGTTTAGTGTGGGTGCTCAACCTGCTTGATTCCATCCCACTGGGCTCAATGGGCATTGGACCGGAAGTGACCAAACAGGGTTTCCTAGATAGCTGCTAGCACAGCTGATGGTATGTGAAGTTCATGAGGCAGGTGGAGTTGTTTTGGCACTGGAAGAGCTGTGCTGCTGCTTTGGGCAGTTGCCATTCACCACTGTCCTGAGTTCCCTAAGTGTCATATCCACTTTCAGACATATGTGGTGCCAGAGCACTTGGTTTCCATGGCAGCGGGAAATGGCTTGGGCGCTGAACTTGTGTTTGGCTGTGGAGTTTTGAGCGCCTTGAGTGAGTAGCTCCATGTGAGTTTAGTGTGGGTGCTCAACCTGCTTGATTCCATCCCACTGGGCTCAATGGGCATTGGACCGGAAGTGAACAAACAGGGTTTCCTAGAACGCTGCTAGCACAGCTGATGGTATGTGAAGTTCATGAGGCAGGTGGAGTTGTTTTGGCACTGGAAGAGCTGTGCTGCTTCTGCTTCCAGCAGTTGCCATTCACCACCGCCCTGAGTTCCCTAAGTGTCATAGCCACTTTCAGACATATGTGGTGCCAGAGCACTTGGTTTCCATGGCAGCGGGAAATGGCTTGGGCGCTGAACTTGTGTTTGGCTGTGGAGTTTTGAGTGCCTTGAGTCAGGAGCTCCATGTTAGTTTAGTGTGGGTGCTCAACCTGCTTGATTCCATCCCACTGGGCTCAATGGGCGTTGGACCGGAAGTGACCAAACAGGGTTTCCTAGATAGCTGCTAGCACAGCTGATGGTATGTGAAGTTCATGAGGCAGGTGGAGTTGTTTTGGCACTGGAAGAGCTGTGCTGCTGCTTCGGGCAGTTGCCATTCACCACCTCACTGAGTTCCCTAGGTGTTATATCCACTTTCAGACGTATGTGGTGCCAGAGCACTTGGTTTCCATGGCAGTGGGAAATGGCTTGGGCGCTGAACTTGTGTTTGGCTGTGGAGTTTTGAGCGCCTTGAGTGAGGAGCTCCATGTTAGTTTAGTGTGGGTGTTCAACCTGCTTGATTCCATCCCACTGGGCTCAATGGGCATTGGACCGGAAGTGACCAAACAGGGTTTCCTAGATAGCTGCTAGCACAGCTGATGGTATGTGAAGTTCATGAGGCAGGTGGAGTTGTTTTGGCACTGGAAGAGCTGTGCTGCTGCTTCGGGTAGTTGCCATTCACCACCGCCCTGAGTTCCCTAGGTGTCATATCCACTTTCAGACATATGTGGTGCCAGAGCACTTGGTTTCCTTGGCAGCGGGAAATGGCTTGGGCGCTGAACTTGTGTTTGGCTGTGGAGTTTTGAGCGCCTTGAGTGAGGAGCTCCATGTGAGTTTAGTGTGGGTGCTCAACCTGCTTGATTCCATCCCACTGGGCTCAATGGGCATTGGACCGGATGTGACCAAACAGGGTTTCCTAGAACGCTGCTAGCACAGCTGATGGTATGTGAAGTTCATGAGGCAGGTGGTGTTGTTGTGGCACTGGAAGAGCTGTGCTGCTGCTTCGGGCAGGTGCCATTCACCACCGCCCTGAGTTCCCTAGGTGTCATATCCACGTTTAGATGTATGTGCTGCCAGAGCTCTTGGTTTCCATGGCAGCGGGAAATGGCTTGGGCGCTGAACTTGTGTTTGGCTGTGGAGTTGTGAGCGCCTTGAGTGAGGAGCTCCATGTTAGTTTAGTGTGGGTGCTCAACCTGCTTGATTCCATCCCACTGGGCTCAATGGGCATTAGACCGGAAGTGACCAAACAGGGTTTCCTAGATAGCTGCTAGCACAGCTGATGGTATGTGAAGTTCATGACTGAGGTGGAGTTGTTTTGGCACTGGAAGAGCTGTGCTGCTGCTTCGGGCAGTTGCCATTCACCACCGCCCTGAGTTCCCTAGGTGTCATATCCACTTTCAGACATATGTGGTGCCAGAGCACTTGGTTTCCATGGCAGCGGGAAATGGCTTGGGCGCTGAACTTGTGTTTGGCTGTGGAGTTTTGAGCGCCTTGAGTGAGGAGCTCCATGTGAGTTTAGTGTGGGTGCTCAACCTGCTTGATTCCATCCCACTGGGCTCAATGGGCATTGGACCGGAAGTGACCAAACAGGGTTTCCTAGATAGCTGCTAGCACAGCTGATGGTATGTGAAGTTCATGACTGAGGTGGAGTTGTTTTGGCACTGGAAGAGCTGTGCTGCTGCTTCGGGCAGTTGCCATTCACCACCGCCCTGAGTTCCCTAGGTGTCATAGCCACTTTCAGACATATGTGGTGCCAGAGCACTTGGTTTCCATGGCAGCGGGAAATGGCTTGGGCGTTGAACTTGTGTTTGGCTGTGGAGTTTTGAGCGCCTTGAGTGAGGAGCTCCATGTGAGTTTAGTGTGGGTGCTCAACCTGCTTGATTCCATCCCACTGGGCTCAATGGGCATTGTACTAGAAGTGACCAAACAGGGTTTCCTAGATAGCTGCTAGCACAGCTGATGGTATGTGAAGTTCATGAGGCAGGTGGAGTTGTTTTGGCACTGGAAGAGCTGTGCTGCTGCTTCGGGCAGTTGCCATTCACCACCGCCCTGAGTTCCCTAGGTGTCATAGCCACTTTCAGACATATGTGGTGCCAGAGCACTTGGTTTCCATGGCAGCGGGAAATGGCTTGGGCGTTGAACTTGTGTTTGGCTGTGGAGTTTTGAGCGCCTTGAGTGAGGAGCTCCATGTGAGTTTAGTGTGGGTGCTCAACCTGCTTGATTCCATCCCACTGGGCTCAATGGGCATTGTACTAGAAGTGACCAAACAGGGTTTCCTAGATAGCTGCTAGCACAGCTGATGGTATGTGAAGTTCATGACTGAGGTGGAGTTGTTTTGGCACTGGAAGAGCTGTGCTGCTGCTTCGGGCAGTTGCCATTCACCACCGCCCTGAGTTCCCTAGGTGTCATATCCACTTTCAGACATATGTGGTGCCAGAGCACTTGGTTTCCATGGCAGCGGGAAATGGCTTGGGCGCTGAACTTGTGTTTGGCTGTGGAGTTTTGAGCGCCTTGAGTGAGGAGCTCCATGTGAGTTTAGTGTGGGTGCTCAACCTGCTTGATTCCATCCCACTGGGCTCAATGGGCATTGGACCGGAAGTGACCAAACAGGGTTTCCTAGATAGCTGCTAGCACAGCTGATGGTATGTGAAGTTCATGACTGAGGTGGAGTTGTTTTGGCACTGGAAGAGCTGTGCTGCTGCTTCGGGCAGTTGCCATTCACCACCGCCCTGAGTTCCCTAGGTGTCATAGCCACTTTCAGACATATGTGGTGCCAGAGCACTTGGTTTCCATGGCAGCGGGAAATGGCTTGGGCGTTGAACTTGTGTTTGGCTGTGGAGTTTTGAGCGCCTTGAGTGAGGAGCTCCATGTGAGTTTAGTGTGGGTGCTCAACCTGCTTGATTCCATCCCACTGGGCTCAATGGGCATTGTACTAGAAGTGACCAAACAGGGTTTCCTAGATAGCTGCTAGCACAGCTGATGGTATGTGAAGTTCATGAGGCAGGTGGAGTTGTTTTGGCACTGGAAGAGCTGTGCTGCTGCTTCGGGCAGTTGCCATTCACCACCGCCCTGAGTTCCCTAGGTGTCATAGCCACTTTCAGACATATGTGGTGCCAGAGCACTTGGTTTCCATGGCAGCGGGAAATGGCTTGGGCGCTGAACTTGTGTTAGGCTGTGGAGTTTTGAGCGCCTTGAGTGAGGAGCTCCATGTTAGTTTAGTGTGGGTGCTCAACCTGCTTGATTCCATCCCACTGGGCTCAATGGGCATTGGACCGGAAGTGACCAAACAGGGTTTCCTAGATAGCTGCTAGCACAGCTGATGGTATGTGAAGTTCATGACTGAGGTGGAGTTGTTTTGGCACTGGAAGAGCTGTGCTGCTGCTTCGGGCAGTTGCCATTCACCACCGCCCTGAGTTCCCTAGGTGTCATAGCCACTTTCAGACATATGTGGTGCCAGAGCACTTGGTTTCCATGGCAGCGGGAAATGGCTTTGGCGTTGAACTTGTGTTTGGCTGTGGAGTTTTGAGCGCGTTGAGTGAGGAGCTCCATGTGAGTTTAGTGTGGGTGCTCAACCTGCTTGATTCCATCCCACTGGGCTCAATGGGCATTGGACCGGAAGTGACCAAACAGGGTTTCCTAGATAGCTGCTAGCACAGCTGATGGTATGTGAAGTTCATGAGGCATGTGGTGTTGTTTTGGCACTGGAAGAGCTGTGCTGCTGCTTCAGGCAGTTGCCATTCACCACTGTCCTGAGTTTCCTAGGTGTCATATCCACTTTCAGCCATATGTGGTGCCAGAGCACTTGGTTTCCTTGGCAGCGGGAAATGGCTTGGGCGCTGAACTTGTGTTTGGCTGTGGAGTTTTGAGCTCCTTGAGTGAGGAGCTCCATGTTAGTTTAGTGTGGGTGCTCAACCTGCTTGATTCCATCCCACTGGGCTCAATGGGCATTGGACCGGAAGTGACCAAACAGGGTTTCCTAGATAGCTGCTAGCACAGCTGATGGTTTGTGAAGTTCATGAGGCAGGTGGAGTTGTTTTGGCACTGGAAGAGCTGTGCTGCTGCTTCGGGCAGTTGCCATTCACAACCGCCCTGAGTTCCCTAAGTGTCATATCCACTTTCAGACCTATGTGGTGCCAGAGCACTTGGTTTCCATGGCAGCGGGAAATGGCTTGGGCGCTGAACTTGTGTTTGGCTGTGAAGTTTTGAGCGCCTTGAGTGAGGAGCTCCAGGTGAGTTTAGTGTGGGTGCTCAACCTGCTTGATTCCATCCCACTGGGCTCAATGGGCATTGGACCGGAAGTGACCAAAGTTTCCTAGAACGCTGCTAGCACAGCTGATGGTTTGTGAAGTTCATGAGGCAGGTGGAGTTGTTTTGGCACTGGAAGAGCTGTGTTGCTTCTGCTTCCAGCAGTTGCCATTCACCACCGCCCTGAGTTCCCTAAGTGTCATAGCCACTTTCAGACATATGTGGTGCCAGAGCATTTGGTTTCCATGGCAGCGGGAAATGGCTTGGGCGCTGAACTTCTGTTTGGCTGTGGAGTTTTGAGCACCTTGAATGAGGAGCTCCATGTTAGTTTAGTGTGGGTGCTCAACCTGCTTGATTCCATCCCACTGGGCTCAATGGCATTGGACAGGAAGTGACCAAACAGGGTTTCCTAGAACGCTGCTAGCACAGCTGATGGTATGTGAAGTTCATGAGGCAGGTGGTGTTGTTTTGGCACTGGAAGAGCTGTGCTGCTGCTTCGGGCAGGTGCCATTCACCACCGCCCTGAGTTCCCTAGGTGTCACAGCCACTTTCAGCCATATGTGGTGCCAGAGCACTTGGTTTCCATGGCAGCGGGAAATGGCTTGGGCGCTGAACTTGTGTTTGGCTGTGGAGTTTTGAGCGCCTTGAGTGAGGAACTCCATGTTAGTTTAGTATGGGTGCTCAACCTGCTTGATTCCATCCCACTGGGCTCAATGGGCATTGGACCGGAAGTGACCAAACAGGGTTTCCTAGATAGCTGCTAGCACAACTGATGGTATGTGAAGTTCATGAGGCAGGTGGAGTTGTTTTGGCACTGGAAGAGCTGTGCTGCTTCTGCTTCCAGCAGTTGCCATTCACCACCGCCCTGAGTTCCCTAGGTGTCATATCCACTTTCAGACATATGTGGTGCCAGAGCACTTGGTTTCCATGGCAGCGGGAAATGGCTTGGGCGCTGAACTTGTGTTTGGCTGTGGAGTTTTGAACGCCTTGAGTGAGGAGCTCCATGTTAGTTTAGTGTGGGTGCTCAACCTGCTTGATTCCATCCCACTGGGCTCAATGGGCATTGGACCGGAAGTGACCAAACAGGGTTTCCTAGATAGCTGCTAGCACAGCTGATGGTATGTGAAGTTCATGAGGCAGGTGGAGTTGTTTTGGCACTGGAAGAGCTGTGCTGGTGCTTCGGGCTTTTGCCATTCACAACCGCCCTGAGTTCCCTAGGTGTCATATCCACGTTCAGACATATGTGGTGCCAGAGCACTTGGTTTCCATGGCAGCGGGAAATGGCTTGGGCGCTGAACTTGTGTTTGGCTGTGGAGTTTTGAGCGCCTTGAGTGAGGAGCTCCATGTTAGTTTAGTGTGGGTGCTCAACCTGCTTGATTCCATCCCACTGGGCTCAATGGGCATTGGACCGGAAGTGACCAAACAGGGTTTCCTAGAACGAGACTAGCACAGCTGATGGTATGTGAAGTTCAGGAGGCAGGTGGAGTTGTTTTGGCACTGGAAGAGCTGTGCTGCTGCTTCGGGCAGTTGCCATTCACCACCGCCATGAGTTCCCTAGGTGTCATATCCACTTTCAGACATATGTGGTGCCAGAGCACTTGGTTTCCATGGCAGCGGGAAATGGTTTGGGCGCTGAACTTGTGTTTGGCTGTGGAATTTTGAGCGCCTTGAGTGAGGATCTCCATGTTAGTTTAGTGTGGGTGCTCAACCTGCTTGATTCCATCCCACTGGGCTCAATGGGCATTGGACCGGAAGTGACCAAACAGGGTTTCCTAGATAGCTGCTAGCACAGCTGATGGTATGTGAAGTTCATGAGGCAGGTGGAGTTCTTTTGGCACTGGAAGAGCTGTGCTGCTGCTTCGGGCAGTTGCCATTCACCACCGCCCTGAGTTCCCTAGGTGTCATATCCACTTTCAGACATATGTGGTGCCAGAGCACTTGGTTTCCATGGCAGCGGGAAATGGCTTGGGCGCTGAACTTGTGATTGTGGAGTTTTGAGCGCCTTGAGTGAGGAGCTCCATGTTAGTTTAGTGTGGGTGCTCAACCTGCTTGATTCCATCCCACTGGGCTCAATGGGCATTGGACCGGAAGTGACCAAACAGGGTTTCCTAGATAGCTGCTAGCACAGCTGATGGTATGTGAAGTTCATGAGGCAGGTGGAGTTGTTTTGGCACTGGAAGAGCTGTGCTTCTGCTTCGGGCAGTTGCCATTCACCACCGCCCTGAGTTCCCTAGGTGTCATAGCCATTTTCAGACATATGTGGTGCTAGAGCACTTGGTTTCCATGGCAGCGAGAAATGGCTTTGGCGCTGAACTTGTGTTTGGCTGTGGAGTTTTGAGCGCCTTGAGTGAGGAGCTCCATGTGAGTTTAGTGTGGGTGCTCAACCTGCTTGATTCCATCCCACTGGGCTCAATGGGCATTGGACCGGAAGTGACCAAACAGGGTTTCCTAGATAGCTGCTAGCACAGCTGATGGTATGTGAAGTTCATGAGGCAGGTGGAGTTGTTTTGGCACTGGAAGAGCTGTGCTGCTGCTTCGGGCAGTTGCCATTCACCACCGCCCTGAGTTCCCTAGGTGTCATAGCCACTTTCAGACATATGTGGTGCCACAGCACTTGGTTTCCATGGCAGCGGGAAATGGCTTGGGCGCTGAACTTGTGTTTGTGGAGTTTTGAGCGCCTTGAGTGAGGAGCTCCATGTTAGTTTAGTGTGGGTGCTCAACCTGCTAGATTCCATCCCACTGGGCTCAATGGGCATTGGACCGGAAGTGACCAAACAGGGTTTCCTAGATAGCTGCTAGCACAGCTGATGGTATGTGAAGTGAATGAGGCAGGTAGAGTTGTTTTGGCACTGGAAGAGCTGTGCTGCTGCTTCGTGCAGTTGCCATTCACCACCGCCCTGAGTTCCCTAGGTGTCATGGCCACTTTCAGACATATGTGGTGCCAGAGCACTTGGTTTCCATGGCAGCGGGAAATGGCTTGGGCGCTGAACTTGTGTTTGGCTGTTGAGTTTTGAGCGCCTTGATTGAGGAGCTCCATGTGAGTTTCGTGTGGGTGCTCAACCTGCTTGATTCCATCCCACTGGGCTCAATGGGCATTGGACCGGAAGTGACCAAACAGGGTTTCCTAGATAGCTGCTAGCACATCTGATGGTATGTGAAGTTCATGAGGCAGGTGGAGTTGTTTTGGCACTGGAAGAGCTGTGCTGCTGCTTCGGGCAGTTGCCATTCACCACCGCCCTGAGTTCCCTAGGTGTCTATCCACTTTCAGACATATGTGGTGCCAGAGCACTTGGTTTCCATGGCAGCGGGAAATGGCTAAGGCGCTGAACTTGTGATTGTGGAGTTTTGAGCGCCTTGAGTGAGGAGCTCCATGTTAGTTTAGAGTGGGTGCTCAACCTGCTTGATTCCATCCCACTGGGCTCAATGGGCATTGGACCGGAAGTGACCAAACAGGGTTTCCTAGATAGCTGCTAGCACAGCTGATGGTATGTGAAGTTCATGAGGCAGGTGGAGTTGTTTTGGCACTGGAAGAGCTGTGCTGCTGCTTCGGGCAGTTGCCATTCACCACCGCCCTGAGTTCCCTAGGTGTCATATCCACTTTCAGACATATGTGGTGCCAGAGCACTTGGTTTCCATGGCAGCGGGAAATGGCTTTTGCGCTGAACTTGTGTTTGGCTGTTGAGTTTTGAGCGCCTTGAGTGAGGAGCTCCATGTTAGTTTAGTGTGGGTGCTCAACCTGATTGATTCCATCCCACTGGGCTCAATGGGCATTGGACCGGAAGTGACCAAACAGGGTTTCCTAGATAGCTGCTAGCACAGCTGATGGTATGTGAAGTTCATGACTGAGGTGGAGTTGTTTTGGCACTGGAAGAGCTGTGCTGCTGCTTCGGGCAGTTGCCATTCACCACCGCCCTGAGTTCCCTAGGTGTCATATCCACTTTCAGACATATGTGGTGCCAGAGCACTTGGTTTCCATGGCAGCGGGAAATGGCTTGGGCGCTGAACTTGTGTTTGGCTGTGGAGTTTTGAGCACCTTGAGTGAGGAGCTCCATGTTAGTTTAGTGTGGGTGCTCAACCTGCTTGATTCCATCCCACTGGGCTCAATGGGCATTGGACCGGAAGTGACCAAACAGGGTTTCCTAGATAGCTGCTAGCACAGCTGATGGTATGTGAAGTTCATGAGGCAGGTGGAGTTCTTTTGGCACTGGAAGAGCTGTGCTTCTGCTTCGGGCAGTTGCCATTCACCACCGCCCTGAGTTCCCTAGTTGTCATATCCACTTTTAGACATATGTGGTGCCAGAGCACTTGGTTTCCATGGCAGCGGGAAATGGTTTTTGCGCTGAACTTGTGTTTGGCTGTGGAGTTTTGAGCGCCTTGAGTGAGGAGCTCCATGTTAGGTTAGTGTGGGTGCTCAACCTGCTTGATTCCATCCCACTGGGCTCAATGGGCATTGGACCGGAAGTGACCAAACAGGGTTTCCTAGATAGCTGCTAGCACAGCTGATGGTATGTGAAGTTCATGAGGCAGGTGGAGTTGTTTTGGCACTGGAAGAGCTGTGCTTCTGCTTCGGGCAGTTGCCATTGACTACTGTCGTGAGTTCCCTAGGTGTCATAGCCACTTTCAGACATATGTGGTGCCAGAGCACTTGGTTTCCATGGCAGCGGGAAATGGCTTGGGCGCTGAACTTGTGTTTGGCTGTGGAGTTTTGAGCACCTTGAGTTAGGAGCTCCATTTAGGTTAGTGTGGGTGCTCAACCTGCTAGATTCCATCCCACTGGGCTCAATGGGCATTGGACCGGAAGTGACCAAACAGGGTTTCCTAGATAGCTGCTAGCACAGCTGATGGTATGTGAAGTGAATGAGGCAGGTAGAGTTGTTTTGGCACTGGAAGAGCTGTGCTGCTGCTTCGTGCAGTTGCCATTCACCACCGCCCTGAGTTCCCTAGGTGTCATAGCCACTTTCAGACATATGTGGTGCCAGAGCACTTGGTTTCCATGGCAGCGGGAAATGGCTTGGGCGCTGAACTTGTGTTTGGCTGTTGAGTTTTGAGCGCCTTGATTGAGGAGCTCCATGTGAGTTTCGTGTGGGTGCTCAACCTGCTTGATTCCATCCCACTGGGCTCAATGGGCATTGGACCGGAAGTGACCAAACAGGGTTTCCTAGAACGCTGCTAGCACATCTGATGGTATGTGAAGTTCATGAGGCAGGTGGAGTTGTTTTGGCACTGGAAGAGCTGTGCTGCTGCTTCGGGCAGTTGCCATTCACCACCGCCCTGAGTTCCCTAGGTGTCATAGCCACTTTCAGACATATGTGGTGCCAGAGCACTTGGTTTCCATGGCAGGGGGAAAAGGCTTGGGCGCTGAACTTGTGATTGTGGAGTTTTGAGCACCTTGAGTGAGGAGCTCCACGATAGTTTAGTGTGGGTGCTCAACCTGCTTGATTCCATCCCACTGGGCTCAATGGGCATTGGACCGGAAGTGACCAAACAGGGTTTCCTAGAACGCTGCTAGCACAGCTGATGGTATGTGAAGTTCATGACTGAGGTGGAGTTGTTTTGGCACTGGAAGAGCTGTGCTGCTGCTTCGGGCAGTTGCCATTCACCACCGCCCTGAGTTCCCTAGGTGACATATCCACTTTCAGACATATGTGGTGCCAGAGCACTTTGTTTCCATGGCAGCGGGAAATGGTTTGGGCGCTGAGCTGAACTTGTGTTTGGCTGTGGAATTTTGAGCGCCTTGAGTGAGGAGCTCCATGTGAGTTTAGTGTGGGTGCTCAACCTGCTTGATTCCATCCCACTGGGCTCAATGGGCATTGGACCGGAAGTGACCAAACAGGGTTTCCTAGATAGCTGCTAGCACAGCTGATGGTATGTGAAGTTCATGAGGCAGGTGGAATTGTTTTGGCACTGGAAGAGCTGTGCTGCTGCTTCGGGCAGTTGCCATTCACCACCGCCCTGAGTTCCCTAGGTGTCATATCCACTTTCAGACATATGTGGTGCCAGAGCACTTGGTTTCCATGGCAGCGGGAAATGGCTTGGATGCTGAACTTGTGTTTGGCTGTGGAGTTTTGAGCGCCTTGAGTGAGGAGCTCCATGTTAGGTTAGTGTGGGTGCTCAACCTGCTTGATTCCATCCCACTGGGCTCAATGGGCATTGGACCGGAAGTGACCAAACAGGGTTTCCTAGATAGCTGCTAGCACAGCTGATGGTATGTGAAGTTCATGACTGAGGTGGAGTTGTTTTGGCACTGGAAGAGCTGTGCTGCTGCTTCGGGCAGTTGCCATTCACCACCGCCCTGAGTTCCCTAGTTGTCATATCCACTTTTAGACATATGTGGTGCCAGAGCACTTGGTTTCCATGGCAGCGGGAAATGGTTTTTGCGCTGAACTTGTGTTTGGCTGTGGAGTTTTGAGTGCCTTGAGTGAGGAGCTCCATGTTAGTTTAGTGTGGGTGCTCAACCTGCTTGATTCCATCCCGCTGGGCTCAATGGGCATTGGACCGGAAGTGACCAAACAGGGTTTCCTAGAACGCTGCTAGCACAGCTGATGGTATGTGAAGTTCATGACTGAAGTGGAGTTGTTTTGGCACTGGAAGAGCTGTGCTGCTGCTTCGGGCAGTTGCCATTCACCACCGCCCTGAGTTCCCTAGTTGTCATATCCACTTTCAGACATATGTGGTGCCAGAGCACTTGGTTTCCATGGCAGCGGGAAATGGCTTGGGCGCTGAACTTGTGTTTGGCTGTGGAGTTTTGAGCGCCTTGAGTGAGGAGCTCCATGATAGTGTAGTGTGGGTGCTCAACCTGCTTGATTCCATCCCACTGGGCTCAATGGGCATTGGACCGGAAGTGACCAAACAGGGTTTCCTAGAACGCTGCTAGCACAGCTGATGGTATGTGAAGTTCATGAGGCAGGTGGAGTTGTTTTGGCACTGGAAGAGCTGTGCTGCTGCTTCGGGCAGTTGTCATTCACCACCGCCCTGAGTTCCCTAGGTGTCATAGCCACGTTCAGACATATGTGGTGCCAGAGCACTTGGTTTCCATGGCAGCGGGAAATGGCTTGGGCGCTGAACTTGTGTTTGGCTGTGGAGTTTTGAGCACCTTGAGTGAGGAGCTCCATTTAGGTTAGTGTGGGTGCTCAACCTGATTGATTCCATCCCACTGGGCTCAATGGGCATTGGACCGGAAGTGACCAAACAGGGTTTCCTAGATAGCTGCTGGCACATCTGATGGTATGTGAAGTTCATGACTGAGGTGGAGTTGTTTTGGCACTGGAAGAGCTGTGCTGCTGCTTCGGGCAGTTGCCATTCACAACTGTCCTGAGTTCCCTAGTTGTCATATCCACTTTCAGACATATGTGGTGCCAGAGCACTTGGTTTCCATGGCAGCGGGAAATGGCTTGGGCGCTGAACTTGTGTTTGGCTGTGGAGTTTTGAGCGCCTTGAGTGAGGAGCTCCATGTAAGTTTAGTGTGAGTGCTCAACCTGCTTGATTCCATCCCACTGGGCTCAATGGGCATTGGACCGGAAGTGACCAAACAGGGTTTCCTAGATAGCTGGTAGCGCAGCTGATGGTATGTGAAGTTCATGAGGCAGGTGGAGTTGTTTTGGCACTGGAAGAGCTGTGCTGTTGCTTTGGGTAGTTGCCATTCACCACCGCCCTGAGTTCCCTAGGTGTCATATCCACTTTCAGACATATGTGGTGCCAGAGCACTTGGTTTCCATGGCAGCGGGAAATGGCTTGGGCGCTGAACTTGTGTTTGGCTGTGGAGTTTTGAGCGCCTTGAGTGAGGAGCTCCATGTTAGGTTAGTGTGGGTGCTCAACCTGCTTGATTCCATCCCACTGGGCTCAATGGGCATTGGACCGGAAGTGACCAAACAGGCTTTCCTAGATAGCTGCTAGCACAGCTGATGGTATGTGAAGTTCATGAGGCAGGTGGAGTTGTTTTGGCACTGGAAGAGCTGTGCTTCTGCTTCGGGCAGTTGCCATTCACCACCGCCCTGAGTTCCCTAGTTGTCATATCCACTTTTAGACATATGTGGTGCCAGAGCACTTGGTTTCCATGGCAGCAGGAAATGGTTTTTGCGCTGAACTTGTGTTTGGCTGTGGAGTTTTGAGTGCCTTGAGTGAGGAGCTCCATGTTAGTTTAGTGTGGGTGCTCAACCTGCTTGATTCCATCCCGCTGGGCTCAATGGGCATTGGACCGGAAGTGACCAAACAGGGTTTCCTAGAACGCTGCTAGCACAGCTGATGGTATGTGAAGTTCATGAGGCAGGTGGAGTTGTTTTGGCACTGGAAGAGCTGTGCTTCTGCTTCGGGCAGTTGCCATTGACTACTGTCGTGAGTTCCCTAGGTGTCATAGCCACTTTCAGACATATGTGGTGCCAGAGCACTTGGTTTCCATGGCAGCGGGAAATGGCTTGGGCGCTGAACTTGTGTTTGGCTGTGGAGTTTTGAGCACCTTGAGTGAGGAGCTCCATGTGAGTTTAGTGTGGGTGCTCAACCTGCTTGATTCCATCCCACTGGGCTCAATGGGCATTGGACCAGAAGTGACCAAACAGGGTTTCCTAGATAGCTGCTAGCACAGTTGATGATATGTGAAGTTCATGAGGCAGGTGGAGTTGTTTTGGCACTGGAAGAGCTGTGCTGCTGCTTCAGCAGTTGCCATTCACAACTGTCCTGAGTTCCTTAGGTGTCATATCCACTTTCAGACATATGTGGTGCCAGAGCACTTGGTTTCCATGGCAGCGGGAAATGGCTTGGGCGCTGAACTTGTGTTTGGCTGTGGAGTTTTGAGCGCCTTGAGTGAGGAGCTCCATGTGAGTTTAGTGTGGGTGCTCAACCTGCTTGATTCCATCCCACTGGGCTCAATGGGCATTGGACCGGAAGTGACCAAACAGGGTTTCCTAGATAGCTGCTAGCACAGCTGATGATATGTGAAGTTCATGAGGCAGGTGGAGTTGTTTTGGCACTGGAAGAGCTGTGCTGCTGCTTCGGGCAGTTGCCATTCACAACTGTCCTGAGTTCCCTAGGTGTCATATCCACTTTCAGACATATGTGGTGCCAGAGCACTTGGTTTCCATGGCAGCGGGAAATGGCTTGGGCGCTGAACTTGTGTTTGGCTGTGGAGTTTTGAGCGCCTTGAGTGAGGAGCTCCATGTAAGTTTAGTGTGGGTGCTCAACCTGCTTGATTCCATCCCACTGGGCTCAATGGGCATTGGACCAGAAGTGACCAAACAGGGTTTCCTAGAACGCTGCTAGCGCAGCTGATGGTAAGTGAAGTTCATGAGGCAGGTGGAGTTGTTTTGGCACTGGAAGAGCTGTGCTGCTTTGGGTAGTTGCCATTCACCACCGCCCTGAGTTCCCTAGGTGTCATATCCACTTTCAGACATATGTGGTGCCAGAGCACTTGGTTTCCATGGCAGCGGGAAATGGCTTGTGCGCTGAACTTGTGATTGTGGAGTTTTGAGCACCTTGAGTGAGGAGCTCCATGATAGTGTAGTGTGGGTGCTCAACCTGCTTGATTCCATCCCACTGGGCTCAATGGGCATTGGACCGGAAGTGAACAAACAGGGTTTCCTAGATAGCTGCTAGCACAGCTGATGGTATGTGAAGTTCATGAGGCAGGTGGAGTTGTTTTGGCACTGGAAGAGCTGTGCTGCTGCTTCGGGCAGTTGCCATTCACCACCGCCCTGAGTTCCCTAGGTGTCATATCCACTTTCAGACATATGTGGTGCCAGAGCACTTGGTTTCCATGGCAGCGGGAAATGGCTTGGGCGCTGAACTTCTGTTTGGCTGTGGAGTTTTGAGCACCTTGAGTGAGGAGCTCCATTTAGGTTAGTGTGGGTGCTCAACCTGATTGATTCCATCCCACTGGGCTCAATGGGCATTGGACCGGAAGTGACCAAACAGGGTTTCCTAGAACGCTGCTAGCACAGCTGATGGTATGTGAAGTTCATGAGGCAGGTGGAGTTGTTTTGGCACTGGAAGAGCTGTGCTGCTGCTTCGGGCAGTTGCCATTCACCACCGCCCTGAGTTCCCTAGGTGTCATAGCCACTTTCAGACATATGTGGTGCCAGAGCACTTGGTTTCCATGGCAGCGGGAAATGGCTTGGGCGCTGAACTTGTGTTTGGCTGTGGAGTTTTGAGCACCTTGAGTGAGGAGCTCCATTTAGGTTAGTGTGGGTGCTCAACCTGATTGATTCCATCCCACTGGGCTCAATGGGCATTGGACCGGAAGTGACCAAACAGGGTTTCCTAGAACGCTGCTAGCACAGCTGATGGTATGTGAAGTGAATGAGGCAGGTGGAGTTGTTTTGGCACTGGAAGAGCTGTGCTGCTGCTTCGGGCAGTTGCCATTCAGCAATGTCGTGAGTTCCCTAGTTGTCATAGCCACTTTCAGACATATGTGGTGCCAGAGCACTTGGTTTCCATGGCAGCGGGAAATGGCTTTTGCGCTGAACTTGTGTTTGGCTGTGGAGTTTTGAGCGCCTTGAGTGAGGAGCTCCATGTTAGTTTAGTGTGGGTGCTCAACCTGCTTGATTCCATCCCACTGGGCTCAATGGGCATTGGACCGGAAGTGACCAAACAGGGTTTCCTAGAACGCTGCTAGCACATCTGATGGTATGTGAAGTTCATGAGGCAGGTGGAGTTGTTTTGGCACTGGAAGAGCTGTGCTGCTGCTTCGGGCAGTTGCCATTCACCACCGCCCTGAGTTCCCTAGTTCTCATATCCACTTTCAGACATATGTGGTGCCAGAGCACTTGGTTTCCATGGCAGCGGGAAATGGCTTTTGCGCTGAACTTGTGTTTGGCTGTGGAGTTTTGAGCGCCTTGAGTGAGGAGCTCCATGTTAGTTTAGTGTGGGTGCTCAACCTGCTTGATTCCATCCCACTGGGCTCAATGGGCATTGGACCGGAAGTGACCAAACAGGGTTTCCTAGATAGCTGCTAGCACAGCTGATGGTATGTGAAGTGAATGAGGCAGGTGGAGTTGTTTTGGCAGTGGAAGAGCTGTGCAGCTGCTTCGGGCAGTTGCCATTCACCACCGCCCTGAGTTCCCTATGTGTCATATCCACTTTCAGACATATGTGGTGCCAGAGCACTTGGTTTCCATGGCAGCGGGAAATGGCTTGGGCGCTGAACTTGTGTTTGGCTGTGGAGTTTTGAGCACCTTGAGTGAGGAGCTCCATGTGAGTTTAGTGTGGGTGCTCAACCTGCTTGATTCCATCCTACTGGGATCAATGGGCATTGGACCGGAAGTGACCAAACAGGGTTTCCTAGAACGCTGCTAGCGCAGCTGATGGTAAGTGAAGTTCATGAGGCAGGTGGAGTTGTTTTGGCACTGGAAGAGCTGTGCTGCTTTGGGTAGTTGCCATTCACCACCGCCCTGAGTTCCCTAGGTGTCATATCCACTTTCAGACATATGTGGTGCCAGAGCACTTGGTTTCCATGGCAGCGGGAAATGGCTTGTGCGCTGAACTTGTGATTGTGGAGTTTTGAGCACCTTGAGTGAGGAGCTCCATGATAGTGTAGTGTGGGTGCTCAACCTGCTTGATTCCATCCCACTGGGCTCAATGGGCATTGGACCGGAAGTGACCAAACAGGGTTTCCTAGATAGCTGCTAGCACAGCTGATGGTATGTGAAGTTCATGAGGCAGGTGGAGTTGTTTTGGCACGGGAAGAGCTGTGCTGCTGCTTCGGGCAGTTGCCATTCACCACCGCCCTGAGTTCCCTAGGTGTCATATCCACTTTCAGACATATGTGGTGCCAGAGCACTTGGTTTCCATGGCAGCGGGAAATGGCTTGGGCGCTGAACCTCTGTTTGGCTGTGGAGTTTTGAGCACCTTGAGTGAGGAGCTCCATTTAGGTTAGTGTGGGTGCTCAACCTGATTGATTCCATCCCACTGGGCTCAATGGGCATTGGACCGGAAGTGACCAAACAGGGTTTCCTAGAACGCTGCTAGCACAGCTGATGGTATGTGAAGTTCATGAGGCAGGTGGAGTTGTTTTGGCACTGGAAGAGCTGTGCTGCTGCTTCGGGCAGTTGCCATTCACCACCGCCCTGAGTTCCCTAGGTGTCATAGCCACTTTCAGACATATGTGGTGCCAGAGCACTTGGTTTCCATGGCAGCGGGAAATGGCTTGGGCGCTGAACTTGTGTTTGGCTGTGGAGTTTTGAGCACCTTGAGTGAGGAGCTCCATTTAGGTTAGTGTGGGTGCTCAACCTGATTGATTCCATCCCACTGGGCTCAATGGGCATTGGACCGGAAGTGACCAAACAGGGTTTCCTAGAACGCTGCTAGCACAGCTGATGGTATGTGAAGTGAATGAGGCAGGTGGAGTTGTTTTGGCACTGGAAGAGCTGTGCTGCTGCTTCGGGCAGTTGCCATTCAGCAATGTCGTGAGTTCCCTAGTTGTCATAGCCACTTTCAGACATATGTGGTGCCAGAGCACTTGGTTTCCATGGCAGCGGGAAATGGCTTTTGCGCTGAACTTGTGTTTGGCTGTGGAGTTTTGAGCGCCTTGAGTGAGGAGCTCCATGTTAGTTTAGTGTGGGTGCTCAACCTGCTTGATTCCATCCCACTGGGATCAATGGGCATTGGACCGGAAGTGACCCAACAGGGTTTCCTAGATAGCTGCTAGCACAGCTGATGGTATGTGAAGTTCATGAGGCAGGTGGAGTTGTTTTGGCACTGGAAGAGCTGTGCTGCTGCTTCGGGCAGTTGCCATTCACCACCGCCCTGAGTTCCCTAGGTGTCATATCCACTTTCAGACATATGTGGTGCCAGAGCACTTGGTTTCCATGGCAGCGGGAAATGGCTTGTGCGCTGAACTTGTGATTGTGGAGTTTTGAGCACCTTGAGTGAGGAGCTCCATGATAGTGTAGTGTGGGTGCTCAACCTGCTTGATTCCATCCCACTGGGCTCAATGGGCATTGGACCGGAAGTGACCAAACAGGGTTTCCTAGAACGCTGCTAGCACAGCTGATGGTATGTGAAGTTCATGAGGCAGGTGGAGTTGTTTTGGCACTGGAAGAGCTGTGCTGCTGCTTCGGGCAGTTGCCATTCACCACCGCCCTGAGTTCCCTAGGTGTCATATCCACTTTCAGACATATGTGGTGCCAGAACACTTGGTTTCCATTGCAGCGGGAAATGGCTTGGGCGCTGAACTTCTGTTTGGCTGTGGAGTTTTGAGCGCCTTGAGTGAGGAGCTCCATTTAGGTTAGTGTGGGTGCTCAACCTGATTGATTCCATCCCACTGGGCTCAATGGGCATTGGACCGGAAGTGACCCAACAGGGTTTCCTAGAACGCTGCTAGCACAGCTGATGGTATGTGAAGTTCATGAGGCAGGTGGAGTTGTTTTGGCACTGGAAGAGCTGTGCTGCTGCTTCGGGCAGTTGCCATTCAGCAATGTCGTGAGTTCCCTAGTTGTCATAGCCACTTTCAGACATATGTGGTGCCAGAGCACTTGGTTTCCATGGCAGCGGGAAATGGCTTTTGCGCTGAACTTGTGTTTGGCTGTGGAGTTTTGAGCGCCTTGAGTGAGGAGCTCCATGTTAGTTTAGTGTGGGTGCTCAACCTGCTTGATTCCATCCCACTGGGATCAATGGGCATTGGACCGGAAGTGACCCAACAGGGTTTCCTAGATAGCTGCTAGCACAGCTGATGGTATGTGAAGTTCATGAGGCAGGTGGAGTTGTTTTGGCACTGGAAGAGCTGTGCTGCTGCTTCGGGCAGTTGCCATTCACCACCGCCCTGAGTTCCCTAGGTGTCATATCCACTTTCAGACATATGTGGTGCCAGAGCACTTGGTTTCCATGGCAGCGGGAAATGGCTTGTGCGCTGAACTTGTGATTGTGGAGTTTTGAGCACCTTGAGTGAGGAGCTCCATGATAGTGTAGTGTGGGTGCTCAACCTGCTTGATTCCATCCCACTGGGCTCAATGGGCATTGGACCGGAAGTGACCAAACAGGGTTTCCTAGAACGCTGCTAGCACAGCTGATGGTATGTGAAGTTCATGAGGCAGGTGGAGTTGTTTTGGCACTGGAAGAGCTGTGCTGCTGCTTCGGGCAGTTGCCATTCACCACCGCCCTGAGTTCCCTAGGTGTCATATCCACTTTCAGACATATGTGGTGCCAGAACACTTGGTTTCCATTGCAGCGGGAAATGGCTTGGGCGCTGAACTTCTGTTTGGCTGTGGAGTTTTGAGCGCCTTGAGTGAGGAGCTCCATTTAGGTTAGTGTGGGTGCTCAACCTGATTGATTCCATCCCACTGGGCTCAATGGGCATTGGACCGGAAGTGACCCAACAGGGTTTCCTAGAACGCTGCTAGCACAGCTGATGGTATGTGAAGTTCATGAGGCAGGTGGAGTTGTTTTGGCACTGGAAGAGCTGTGCTGCTGCTTCGGGCAGTTGCCATTCACCACCGCCCTGAGTTCCCTAGTTCTCATATCCACTTTCAGACATATGTGGTGCCAGAGCACTTGGTTTCCATGGCAGCGGGAAATGGCTTTTGCGCTGAACTTGTGTTTGGCTGTGGAGTTTTGAGCGCCTTGAGTGAGGAGCTCCATGTTAGTTTAGTGTGGGTGCTCAACCTGATTGATTCCATCCCACTGGGCTCAATGGGCATTGGACCGGAAGTGACCAAACAGGGTTTCCTAGATAGCTGCTAGCACAGCTGATGGTATGTGAAGTGAATGAGGCAGGTGGAGTTGTTTTGGCACTGGAAGAGCTGTGCTGCTGCTTCGGGCAGTTGCCATTCACCACCGCCCTGAGTTCCCTAGGTGTCATATCCACTTTCAGACATATGTGGTGCCAGAGCACTTGGTTTCCATGGCAGCGGGAAATGGCTTGGGCGCTGAACTTCTGTTTGGCTGTGGAGTTTTGAGCACCTTGAGTGAGGAGCTCCATGATAGTGTAGTGTGGGTGCTCAACCTGCTTGATTCCATCCCACTGGGCTCAATGGGCATTGGACCGGAAGTGACCAAACAGGGTTTCCTAGAACGCTGCTAGCACAGCTGATGGTATGTGAAGTTCATGAGGCAGGTGGAGTTGTTTTGGCACTGGAAGAGCTGTGCTGCTGCTTCGGGCAGTTGCCATTCACCACCGCCCTGAGTTCCCTAGGTGTCATATCCACTTTCAGACATATGTGGTGCCAGAACACTTGGTTTCCATGGCAGCGGGAAATGGCTTGGGCGCTGAACTTCTGTTTGGCTGTGGAGTTTTGAGCGCCTTGAGTGAGGAGCTCCATTTAGGTTAGTGTGGGTGCTCAACCTGATTGATTCCATCCCACTGGGCTCAATGGGCATTGGACCGGAAGTGACCCAACAGGGTTTCCTAGAACGCTGCTAGCACAGCTGATGGTATGTGAAGTTCATGAGGCAGGTGGAGTTGTTTTGGCACTGGAAGAGCTGTGCTGCTGCTTCGGGCAGTTGCCATTCACCACCGCCCTGAGTTCCCTAGTTCTCATATCCACTTTCAGACATATGTGGTGCCAGAGCACTTGGTTTCCATGGCAGCGGGAAATGGCTTTTGCGCTGAACTTGTGTTTGGCTGTGGAGTTTTGAGCGCCTTGAGTGAGGAGCTCCATGTTAGTTTAGTGTGGGTGCTCAACCTGATTGATTCCATCCCACTGGGCTCAATGGGCATTGGACCCGAAGTGACCAAACAGGGTTTCCTAGATAGCTGCTAGCACAGCTGATGGTATGTGAAGTTCATGAGGCAGGTGGAGTTGTTTTGGCACTGGAAGAGCTGTGCTGCTGCTTCGGGCAGTTGCCATTCACCACCGCCCTGAGTTCCCTAGGTGTCATATCCACTTTCAGACATATGTGGTGCCAGAGCACTTGGTTTCCATGGCAGCGGGAAATGGCTTGGGCGCTGAACTTCTGTTTGGCTGTGGAGTTTTGAGTACCTTGAGTGAGGAGCTCCATTTAGGTTAGTGTGGGTGCTCAACCTGATTGATTCCATCCCACTGGGCTCAATGGGCATTGGACCGGAAGTGACCAAACAGGGTTTCCTAGATAGCTGCTAGCACAGCTGATGGTATGTGAAGTTCATGAGGCAGGTGGAGTTGTTTTGGCACTGGAAGAGCTGTGCTGCTGCTTCGGGCAGTTGCCATTCACCACCGCCCTGAGTTCCCTAGGTGTCATATCCACTTTCAGACATATGTGGTGCCAGAGCACTTGGTTTCCATGGCAGCGGGAAATGGCTTGGGCGCTGAACTTGTGTTTGTGGAGTTTTGAGCGCCTTGAGTGAGGAGCTCCATGTTAGTTTAGAATGGGTGCTCAACCTGATTGATTCCATCCCACTGGGCTCAATGGGCATTGGACCGGAAGTGACCAAACAGGGTTTCCTAGAACGCTGCTAGCACAGCTGATGGTATGTGAAGTTCATGAGGCAGGTGGAGTTGTTTTGGCACTGGAAGAGCTGTGCTGCTGCTTCGGGTAGTTGCCATTAACAACCGCCCTGAGTTCCCTAGGTGTCATATCCACTTTCAGACATATGTGGTGCCAGAGCACTTGGTTTCCATGGCAGCGGGAAATGGCTTTTGTGCTGAACTTGTGTTTGGCTGTGGAGTTTTGAGCGCCTTGAGTGAGGAGCTCCATGTTAGTTTAGTGTGGGTGCTCAACCTGCTTGATTCCATCCCACTGGGCTCAATGGGCATTGGACCGGAAGTGACCAAACAGGGTTTCCTAGATAGCTGCTAGCACAGCTGATGGTATGTGAAGTTCATGAGGCAGGTGGAGTTGTTTTGGCACTGGAAGAGCTGTGCTGCTGCTTCGGGCAGTTGCCATTCACCACCGCCCTGAGTTCCCTAGGTGTCATATCCACTTTCAGACATATGTGGTGCCAGAGCACTTGGTTTCCATGGCAGCGGGAAATGGCTTGGGCGCTGAACTTGTGTTTGGCTGTGGAGTTTTGAGCGCCTTGAGTGAGGAGCTCCATGTTAGGTTAGTGTGGGTGCTCAACCTGCTTGATTCCATCCCACTGGGCTCAATGGGCATTGGACCGGAAGTGACCAAACAGGGTTTCCTAGATAGCTGCTAGCACAGCTGATGGTATGTGAAGTTCATGAGGCAGGTGGAGTTGTTTTGGCACTGGAAGAGCTGTGCTGCTGCTTCGGGCAGTTGCCATTCACCACCGCCCTGAGTTCCCTAGTTGTCATAGCCACTTTCAGACATATGTGGTGCCAGAGCACTTGGTTTCCATGGCAGCGGGAAATGGCTTGGGCGCTGAACTTGTGTTTGGCTGTGGAGTTTTGAGCGCCTTGAGTGAGGAGCTCCATGTTAGTTTAGTGTGGGTGCTCAACCTGCTTGATTCCATCCCACTGGGCTCAATGGGCATTGGACCGGAAGTGACCAAACAGGGTTTCCTAGATAGCTGCTAGCACATCTGATGGTATGTGAAGTTCATGACTGAGGTGGAGTTGTTTTGGCACTGGAAGAGCTGTGCTGCTGCTTCGGGTAGTTGCCATTCACCAGGTCCCTGAGTTCCCTAGGTGTCATATCCACTTTCAGACATATGTGGTGCCAGAGCACTTGGTTTCCATGGCAGCAGGAAATGGCTTGGGCGCTGAACCTGTGTTTGTGGAGTTTTGAGCGCATTGAGTGAGGAGCTCTATGTGAGTTTAGTGTGGGTGCTCAACCTGCTTGATTCCATCCCACTGGGCTCAATGGGCATTGGACCGGAATTGACCAAACAGGGTTTCCTAGATAGCTGCTAGCACAGCTGATGGTATGTGAAGTTCATGACTGAGGTGGAGTTGTTTTGGCACTGGAAGAGCTGTGCTGCTGCTTCGGGCAGTTGCCATTCACCACCGCCCTGAGTTCCCTAGGTGTCATAGCCACTTTCAGACATATGTGGTGCCAGAGCACTTGGTTTCCATGGCAGTGGGAAATGGCTTGGGCGCTGAACTTGTGTTTGGCTGTGGAGTTTTGAGCACCTTGAGTGAGGAGCTCCATTTAGGTTAGTGTGGGTGCTCAACCTGCTTGATTCCATCCCACTGGGCTCAATGGGCATTGGACCGGAAGTGACCAAACAGGGTTTCCTAGATAGCTGCTAGCACAGCTGATGGTATGTGAAGTTCATGAGGCAGGTGGAGTTGTTTTGGCACTGGAAGAGCTGTGGTGCTGCTTAGGGCAGTTGCCATTCACCACCGCCCTGGGTTCCCTAGGTGTCATAGCCATTTTCAGACATATGTGGTGCCAGAGCACTTGGTTTCCATGGCAGCGGGAAATGGCTTGGGCGCTGAACTTGTGTTTGTGGAGTTTTGAGCGCCTTGAGTGAGGAGCTCCATGTTAGTTTAGTGTGAGTGCTCAACCTGCTTGATTCCATCCCACTGGGCTCAATGGGCATTGGACCGGAAGTGACCAAACAGGGTTTCCTAGATAGCTGCTAGCACAGCTGATGGTATGTGAAGTTCATGAGGCAGGTGGAGTTGTTTTGGCACTGGAAGAGCTGTGCTGCTGCTTCGGGCAGTTGCCATTAAAAACCGCCCTGAGTTCCCTAGGTGTCATATCCACTTTCAGACATATGTGGTGCCAGAGCACTTGGTTTCCATGGCAGCGGGAAATGGCTTGGGCGCTGAACTTGTGTTTGTCTGTGGAGTTTTGAGCGCCTTGAGTGAGGAGCTCCATGTGAGTTTAGTGTGGGTGCTCAACCTGCTTGATTCCATCCCACTGGGCTCAATGGGCATTGGACCGGAAGTGACCAAACAGGGTTTCCTAGATAGCTGCTAGCACATCTGATGGTATGTGAAGTTCATGACTGAGGTGGAGTTGTTTTGGCACTGGAAGAGCTGTGCTGCTGCTTCGGGCAGTTGCCATTCACAACTGTCCTGAGTTCCCTAGGTGTCATATCCACTTTCAGACATATGTGGTGCCAGAGCACTTGGTTTCCATGGCAGCGGGAAATGGCTTGGGCGCTGAACTTGTGTTTGGCTGTGGAGTTTTGAGCGCCTTGAGAGAAGAGCTCCATGTTAGTTTAGAGTGGGTGCTCAACCTGCTTGATTCCATCCCACTGGGCTCAATGGGCATTGGACCGGAAGTGACCAAACAGGGTTTCCTAGATAGCTGCTAGCACAGCTGATGGTATGTGAAGTTCATGACTGAGGTGGAGTTGTTTTGGCACTGGAAGAGCTGTGCTGCTGCTTCGGGCAGTTGCCATTCACCACTGCCGTGAGTTCCCTAGGTGACATAGCCACTTTCAGACATATGTGGTGCCAGAGCACTTGGTTTCCATGGCAGCGGGAAATGGCTTTTGCGCTGAACTTGTGTTTGGCTGTGGAGTTTTGAGCGCCTTGAGTGAGGAGCTCCATGTTAGTTTAGTGTGGGTGCTCAACCTGCTTGATTCCATCCCACTGGGCTCAATGGGCATTGGACCGGAAGTGACCAAACAGGGTTTCCTAGATAGCTGCTAGCACAGCTGATGGTATGTGAAGTTCATGAGGCAGGTGGAGTTGTTTTGGCACTGGAAGAGCTGTGCTGCTGCTTCGGGCAGTTGCCATTCACCACCGCCCTGAGTTCCCTAGGTGACATAGCCACTTTCAGACATATGTGGTGCCAGAGCACTTGGTTTCCATGGCAGCGGGAAATGGCTTGGGCGCTGAACTTGTGTTTGGCTGTGGAGTTTTGAGCGCCTTGAGTGAGGAGCTCCATGTTAGTTAAGTGTGGGTGCTCAACCTGCTTGATTCCATCCCACTGGGCTCAATGGGCATTGGACCCGAAGTGACCAAACAGGGTTTCCTAGATAGCTGCTAGCACAGCTGATGGTATGTGAAGTTTATGAGGCAGGTGGAGTTGTTTTGGCACTGGAAGAGCTGTGCTGCTGCTTCGGGCAGTTGCCATTCACCACCGCCCTGAGTTCCCTAGGTGTCATAGCCACTTTCAGACATATGTGGTGCCAGAGCACTTGGTTTCCATGGCAGCGGGAAATGGCTTGGGCGCTGAACCTGTGATTGTGGAGTTTTGAGCACCTTGAGTGAGGAGCTCCATGTTAGTTTAGTGTGGGTGCTCAACCTGCTTGATTCCATCCCACTGGGCTCAATGGGCATTGGACCGGAAGTGACCAAACAGGGTTTCCTAGATAGCTGCTAGCACAGCTGATGGTATGTGAAGTTCATGAGGCAGGTGGAGTTGTTTTGGCACTGGAAGAGCTGTGCTTCTGCTTCGGGCAGTTGCCATTGACTACTGTCGTGAGTTCCCTAGGTGTCATAGCCACTTTCAGACATATGTGGTGCCAGAGCACTTGGTTTCCATGGCAGCGGGAAATGGCTTGGGCGCTGAACTTGTGTTTGGCTGTGGAGTTTTGAGCACCTTGAGTTAGGAGCTCCATTTAGGTTAGTGTGGGTGCTCAACCTGATTGATTCCATCCCACTGGGCTCAATGGGCATTGGACCGGAAGTGACCAAACAGGGTTTCCTAGATAGCTGCTAGCACAGCTGATGGTATGTGAAGTTCATGAGGCAGGTGGAGTTGTTTTGGCACTGGAAGAGCTGTGCTGCTGCTTCGGGCAGTTGCCATTCACCACCGCCCTGAGTTCCCTAGGTGTCATAGCCACTTTCAGACATATGTGGTGCCAGAGCACTTGGTTTCCATGGCAGCGGGAAATGGCTTGGGCGCTGAACTTGTGTTTGTCGAGTTTTGAGCGCCTTGAGTGAGGAGCTCCATGTGAGTTTAGTGTGGGTGCTCAACCTGCTAGATTCCATCCCACTGGGCTCAATGGGCATTGGACCGGAAGTGACCAAACAGGGTTTCCTAGATAGCTGCTACCACAGCTGATGGTATGTGAAGTGAATGAGGCAGGTGGAGTTGTTTTGGCACTGGAAGAGCTGTGCTGCTGCTTCGTGCAGTTGCCATTCACCACCGCCCTGAGTTCCCTAGGTGTCATAGCCACTTTCAGACATATGTGGTGCCAGAGCACTTGGTTTCCATGGCAGCGGGAAATGGCTTGGGCGCTGAACTTGTGTTTGGCTGTTGAGTTTTGAGCGCCTTGATTGAGGAGCTCCATGTTAGGTTAGTGTGGGTGCTCAACCTGCTTGATTCCATCCCACTGGGCTCAATGGGCATTGGACCGGAAGTGACCAAACAGGGTTTCCTAGATAACTGCTAGCACATCTGATGGTATGTGAAGTTCATGAGGCAGGTGGAGTTGTTTTGGCACTGGAAGAGCTGTGCTGCTGCTTCGGGCAGTTGCCATTCACCACTGCCCTGAGTTCCCTAGGTGTCATAGCCACTTTCAGACATATGTGGTGCCAGAGCACTTGGTTTCCATGGCAGCGGGAAAAGGCTTGGGCGCTGAACTTGTGATTGTGGAGTTTTGAGCACCTTGAGTGAGGAGCTCCACGATAGTTTAGTGTGGGTGCTCAACCTGCTTGATTCCATCCCACTGGGCTCAATGGGCATTGGACCGGAAGTGACCAAACAGGCTTTCCTAGAACGCTGCTAGCACAGCTGATGGTATGTGAAGTTCATGACTGAGGTGGAGTTGTTTTGGCACTGGAAGAGCTGTGCTGCTGCTTCGGGCAGTTGCCATTCACCACCGCCCTGAGTTCCCTAGGTGACATATCCACTTTCAGACATATGTGGTGCCAGAGCACTTTGTTTCCATGGCAGCGGGAAATGGTTTGGGCGCTGAGCTGAACTTGTGTTTGGCTGTGGAATTTTGAGCGCCTTGAGTGAGGAGCTCCATGTGAGTTTAGTGTGGGTGCTCAACCTGCTTGATTCCATCCCACTGGGCTCAATGGGCATTGGACCGGAAGTGACCAAACAGGGTTTCCTAGATAGCTGCTAGCACAGCTGATGGTATGTGAAGTTCATGAGGCAGGTGGAGTTGTTTTGGCACTGGAAGAGCTGTGCTGCTGCTTCGGGCAGTTGCCATTCACCACCGCCCTGAGTTCCCTAGGTGTCATAGCCACTTTCAGACATATGTGGTGCCAGAGCACTTGGTTTCCATGGCAGCGGGAAATGGCTTTTGCGCTGAACTTGTGTTTGGCTGTGGAGTTTTGAGCGCCTTGAGTGAGGAGCTCCATGTTAGGTTAGTGTGGGTGCTCAACCTGCTTGATTCCATCCCACTGGGCTCAATGGGCATTGGACCGGAAGTGACCAAACAGGGTTTCCTAGATAGCTGCTAGCACAGCTGATGGTATGTGAAGTTCATGACTGAGGTGGAGTTGTTTTGGCACTGGAAGAGCTGTGCTTCTGCTTCGGGCAGTTGCCATTCACCACCGCCCTGAGTTCCCTAGTTGTCATATCCACTTTTAGACATATGTGGTGCCAGAGCACTTGGTTTCCATGGCAGCGGGAAATGGCTTGGGCGCTGAACTTGTGTTTGGCTGTGGAGTTTTGAGTGCCTTGAGTGAGGAGCTCCATGTTAGGTTAGTGTGGGTGCTCAACCTGCTTGATTCCATCCCGCTGGGCTCAATGGGCATTGGACCGGAAGTGACCAAACAGGGTTTCCTAGATAGCTGCTAGCACAGCTGATGGTATGTGAAGTTCATGACTGAAGTGGAGTTGTTTTGGCACTGGAAGAGCTGTGCTGCTGCTTCGGGCAGTTGCCATTCACAACTGTCCTGAGTTCCCTAGTTGTCATATCCACTTTCAGACATATGTGGTGCCAGAGCACTTGGTTTCCATGGCAGCGGGAAATGGCTTGGGCGCTGAACTTGTGTTTGGCTGTGGAGTTTTGAGCGCCTTGAGTGAGGAGCTCCATGTAAGTTTAGTGTGGGTGCTCAACCTGCTTGATTCCATCCCACTGGGCTCAATGGGCATTGGACCGGAAGTGACCAAACAGGGTTTCCTAGATAGCTGCTAGCGCAGCTGATGGTTAGTGAAGTTCATGAGGCAGGTGGAGTTGTTTTGGCACTGGAAGAGCTGTGCTGTTGCTTTGGGTAGTTGCCATTCACCACCGCCCTGAGTTCCCTAGGTGTCATATCCACTTTCAGACATATGTGGTGCAAGAGCACTTGGTTTCCATGGCAGCGGGAAATGGCTTGGGCGCTGAACTTGTGATTGTGGAGTTTTGAGCACCTTGAGTGAGGAGCTCCATGATAGTGTAGTGTGGGTGCTCAACCTGCTTGATTCCATCCCACTGGGCTCAATGGGCATTGGACCGGAAGTGACCAAACAGGGTTTCCTAGAACGCTGCTAGCACAGCTGATGGTATGTGAAGTTCATGACTGAGGTGGAGTTGTTTTGGCACTGGAAGAGCTGTGCTGCTGCTTCGGGCAGTTGTCATTCACCACCGCCCTGAGTTCCCTAGGTGTCATAGCCACGTTCAGACATATGTGGTGCCAGAGCACTTGGTTTCCATGGCAGCGGGAAATGGCTTGGGTGCTGAACTTGTGATTGTGGAGTTTTGAGCACCTTGAGTGAGGAGCTCCATGATAGTGTAGTGTGGGTGCTCAACCTGCTTGATTCCATCCCACTGGGCTCAATGGGCATTGGACCGGAAGTGACCAAACAGGGTTTCCTAGATAGCTGCTAGCACAGCTGATGGTATGTGAAGTTCATGACTGAGGTGGAGTTGTTTTGGCACTGGAAGAGCTGTGCTGCTGCTTCGGGCAGTTGCCATTCACCACCGCCCTGAGTTCCCTAGGTGTCATATCCACTTTCAGACATATGTGGTGCCAGAGCACTTGGTTTCCATGGCAGCGGGAAATGGCTTGGGCGCTGAACTTGTGTTTGGCTGTGGAGTTTTGAGCGCCTTGAGTGAGGAGCTCCATGTAAGTTTAGTGTGGGTGCTCAACCTGCTTGATTCCATCCCACTGGGCTCAATGGGCATTGGACCGGAAGTGACCAAACAGGGTTTCCTAGATAGCTGCTAGCACAGCTGATGGTATGTGAAGTGAATGAGGCAGGTGGAGTTGTTTTGGCAGTGGAAGAGCTGTGCTGCTGCTTCGGGCAGTTGCCATTCACCACCGCCCTGAGTTCCCTAGGTGTCATATCCACTTTCAGACATATGTGGTGCCAGAGCACTTGGTTTCCATGGCAGCGGGAAATGGCTTGGGCGCTGAACTTGTGATTGTGGAGTTTTGAGCACCTTGAGTGAGGAGCTCCATGATAGTGTAGTGTGGGTGCTCAACCTGCTTGATTCCATCCCACTGGGCTCAATGGGCATTGGACCGGAAGTGACCAAACAGGCTTTCCTAGATAGCTGCTAGCACAGCTGATGGTATGTGAAGTTCATGAGGCAGGTGGAGTTGTTTTGGCACTGGAAGAGCTGTGCTGCTGCTTCGGGCAGTTGCCATTCACCACCGCCCTGAGTTCCCTAGGTGTCATATCCACTTTCAGAAATATGTGGTGCCAGAGCACTTGGTTTCCATGGCAGCGGGAAATGGCTTGGGCGCTGAACTTCAGTTTGGCTGTGGAGTTTTGAGCTCCTTGAGTGAGGAGCTCCATTTAGGTTAGTGTGGGTGCTCAACCTGATTGATTCCATCCCACTGGGCTCAATGGGCATTGGACCGGAAGTGACCAAACAGGGTTTCCTAGAACGCTGCTAGCACAGCTGATGGTATGTGAAGTTCATGAGGCAGGTGGAGTTGTTTTGGCACTGGAAGAGCTGTGCTGCTGCTTCGGGCAGTTGCCATTCACCACCGCCCTGAGTTCCCTAGGTGTCATATCCACTTTCAGACATATGTGGTGCCAGAGCACTTGGTTTCCATGGCAGCGGGAAATGGCTTGGGCGCTGAACTTGTGTTTGGCTGTGGAGTTTTGAGCACCTTGAGTGAGGAGCTCCATTTAGGTTCGTGTGGATGCTCAACCTGATTGATTCCATCCCACTGGGCTCAATGGGCATTGGACCGGAAGTGACCAAACAGGGTTTCCTAGAACGCTGCTAGCACAGCTGATGGTATGTGAAGTGAATGAGGCAGGTGGAGTTGTTTTGGCACTGGAAGAGCTGTGCTGCTGCTTCGGGCAGTTGCCATTCAGCAATGTCGTGAGTTCCCTAGTTGTCATAGCCACTTTCAGACATATGTGGTGCCAGAGCACTTGGTTTCCATGGCAGCGGGAAATGGCTTTTGCGCTGAACTTGTGTTTGGCTGTGGAGTTTTGAGCGCCTTGAGTGAGGAGCTCCATGTTAGTTTAGTGTGGGTGCTCAACCTGCTTGATTCCATCCCACTGGGCTCAATGGGCATTGGACCGGAAGTGACCAAACAGGGTTTCTTAGAACGCTGCTGGAACAGCTGATGGTATGTGAAGTGAATGAGGCAGGTGGAGTTGTTTTGGCACTGGAAGGGCTGTGCTGCTGCTTCGGGCAGTTGCCATTCACCACCGCCCTGAGATCCCTAGGTGTCATAGCCACTTTCAGACATATGTGGTGCCAGAGCACTTGGTTTCTATGGCAGCGGGAAATGGCTTGTGCACTGAGCTTGTGTTTGGCTGTGGAGTTTTGAGTGCCTTGAGTGACGAACTCCATGTTAGTTTAGTGTGGGTGCTCAACCTGCTTGATTCCATCCCACTGGGCTCAATGGGCATTGGACCGGAAGTGACCAGAAAGGGTTTCTTAGAACGCTGCTAGCACAGCTGATGGTATGTGAAGTTCATGAGGCAGGTGGAGTTGTTTTGGCACTGGAAGAGCTGTGCTGCTGCTTCAGGCAGTTGCCATTCACCACCGCGTCACTGAGTTCCCTAGGTGTCATAGCCACTTGCAGACATATGTGGTGCCAGAGCACTTGGTTTCCATGGCAGCGGGAAATGGCTTGGGCGCTGAGCTGAACTTGTGTTTGGCTGTGGAATTTTGAGCGCCTTGAGTGAGGAGCTCCATGTGAGTTTAGTGTGGGTGCTCAACCTGCTTGATTCCATCCCACTGGGCTCAATGGGCATTGGACCGGAAGTGACCAAACAGGGTTTCCTAGATAGCTGCTAGCACAGCTGATGGTATGTGAAGTTCATGAGGCAGGTGGAGTTGTTTTGGCACTGGAAGAGCTGTGCTGCTGCTTCGGGCAGTTGCCATTCACCACCGCCCTGAGTTCCCTAGGTGTCATAGCCACTTTCAGACATATGTGGTGCCAGAGCACTTGGTTTCCATGGCAGCGGGAAATGGCTTTTGCGCTGAACTTGTGTTTGGCTGTGGAGTTTTGAGCGCCTTGAGTGAGGAGCTCCATGTTAGGTTAGTGTGGGTGCTCAACCTGCTTGATTCCATCCCACTGGGCTCAATGGGCATTGGACCGGAAGTGACCAAACAGGGTTTCCTAGATAGCTGCTAGCACAGCTGATGGTATGTGAAGTTCATGACTGAGGTGGAGTTGTTTTGGCACTGGAAGAGCTGTGCTTCTGCTTCGGGCAGTTGCCATTCACCACCGCCCTGAGTTCCCTAGTTGTCATATCCACTTTTAGACATATGTGGTGCCAGAGCACTTGGTTTCCATGGCAGCGGGAAATGGCTTGGGCGCTGAACTTGTGTTTGGCTGTGGAGTTTTGAGTGCCTTGAGTGAGGAGCTCCATGTTAGGTTAGTGTGGGTGCTCAACCTGCTTGATTCCATCCCGCTGGGCTCAATGGGCATTGGACCGGAAGTGACCAAACAGGGTTTCCTAGATAGCTGCTAGCACAGCTGATGGTATGTGAAGTTCATGACTGAAGTGGAGTTGTTTTGGCACTGGAAGAGCTGTGCTGCTGCTTCGGGCAGTTGCCATTCACAACTGTCCTGAGTTCCCTAGTTGTCATATCCACTTTCAGACATATGTGGTGCCAGAGCACTTGGTTTCCATGGCAGCGGGAAATGGCTTGGGCGCTGAACTTGTGTTTGGCTGTGGAGTTTTGAGCGCCTTGAGTGAGGAGCTCCATGTAAGTTTAGTGTGGGTGCTCAACCTGCTTGATTCCATCCCACTGGGCTCAATGGGCATTGGACCGGAAGTGACCAAACAGGGTTTCCTAGATAGCTGCTAGCGCAGCTGATGGTTAGTGAAGTTCATGAGGCAGGTGGAGTTGTTTTGGCACTGGAAGAGCTGTGCTGTTGCTTTGGGTAGTTGCCATTCACCACCGCCCTGAGTTCCCTAGGTGTCATATCCACTTTCAGACATATGTGGTGCAAGAGCACTTGGTTTCCATGGCAGCGGGAAATGGCTTGGGCGCTGAACTTGTGATTGTGGAGTTTTGAGCACCTTGAGTGAGGAGCTCCATGATAGTGTAGTGTGGGTGCTCAACCTGCTTGATTCCATCCCACTGGGCTCAATGGGCATTGGACCGGAAGTGACCAAACAGGGTTTCCTAGAACGCTGCTAGCACAGCTGATGGTATGTGAAGTTCATGACTGAGGTGGAGTTGTTTTGGCACTGGAAGAGCTGTGCTGCTGCTTCGGGCAGTTGTCATTCACCACCGCCCTGAGTTCCCTAGGTGTCATAGCCACGTTCAGACATATGTGGTGCCAGAGCACTTGGTTTCCATGGCAGCGGGAAATGGCTTGGGTGCTGAACTTGTGATTGTGGAGTTTTGAGCACCTTGAGTGAGGAGCTCCATGATAGTGTAGTGTGGGTGCTCAACCTGCTTGATTCCATCCCACTGGGCTCAATGGGCATTGGACCGGAAGTGACCAAACAGGGTTTCCTAGATAGCTGCTAGCACAGCTGATGGTATGTGAAGTTCATGACTGAGGTGGAGTTGTTTTGGCACTGGAAGAGCTGTGCTGCTGCTTCGGGCAGTTGCCATTCACCACCGCCCTGAGTTCCCTAGGTGTCATATCCACTTTCAGACATATGTGGTGCCAGAGCACTTGGTTTCCATGGCAGCGGGAAATGGCTTGGGCGCTGAACTTGTGTTTGGCTGTGGAGTTTTGAGCGCCTTGAGTGAGGAGCTCCATGTAAGTTTAGTGTGGGTGCTCAACCTGCTTGATTCCATCCCACTGGGCTCAATGGGCATTGGACCGGAAGTGACCAAACAGGGTTTCCTAGATAGCTGCTAGCACAGCTGATGGTATGTGAAGTGAATGAGGCAGGTGGAGTTGTTTTGGCAGTGGAAGAGCTGTGCTGCTGCTTCGGGCAGTTGCCATTCACCACCGCCCTGAGTTCCCTAGGTGTCATATCCACTTTCAGACATATGTGGTGCCAGAGCACTTGGTTTCCATGGCAGCGGGAAATGGCTTGGGCGCTGAACTTGTGATTGTGGAGTTTTGAGCACCTTGAGTGAGGAGCTCCATGATAGTGTAGTGTGGGTGCTCAACCTGCTTGATTCCATCCCACTGGGCTCAATGGGCATTGGACCGGAAGTGACCAAACAGGCTTTCCTAGATAGCTGCTAGCACAGCTGATGGTATGTGAAGTTCATGAGGCAGGTGGAGTTGTTTTGGCACTGGAAGAGCTGTGCTGCTGCTTCGGGCAGTTGCCATTCACCACCGCCCTGAGTTCCCTAGGTGTCATATCCACTTTCAGAAATATGTGGTGCCAGAGCACTTGGTTTCCATGGCAGCGGGAAATGGCTTGGGCGCTGAACTTCAGTTTGGCTGTGGAGTTTTGAGCTCCTTGAGTGAGGAGCTCCATTTAGGTTAGTGTGGGTGCTCAACCTGATTGATTCCATCCCACTGGGCTCAATGGGCATTGGACCGGAAGTGACCAAACAGGGTTTCCTAGAACGCTGCTAGCACAGCTGATGGTATGTGAAGTTCATGAGGCAGGTGGAGTTGTTTTGGCACTGGAAGAGCTGTGCTGCTGCTTCGGGCAGTTGCCATTCACCACCGCCCTGAGTTCCCTAGGTGTCATATCCACTTTCAGACATATGTGGTGCCAGAGCACTTGGTTTCCATGGCAGCGGGAAATGGCTTGGGCGCTGAACTTGTGTTTGGCTGTGGAGTTTTGAGCACCTTGAGTGAGGAGCTCCATTTAGGTTCGTGTGGATGCTCAACCTGATTGATTCCATCCCACTGGGCTCAATGGGCATTGGACCGGAAGTGACCAAACAGGGTTTCCTAGAACGCTGCTAGCACAGCTGATGGTATGTGAAGTGAATGAGGCAGGTGGAGTTGTTTTGGCACTGGAAGAGCTGTGCTGCTGCTTCGGGCAGTTGCCATTCAGCAATGTCGTGAGTTCCCTAGTTGTCATAGCCACTTTCAGACATATGTGGTGCCAGAGCACTTGGTTTCCATGGCAGCGGGAAATGGCTTTTGCGCTGAACTTGTGTTTGGCTGTGGAGTTTTGAGCGCCTTGAGTGAGGAGCTCCATGTTAGTTTAGTGTGGGTGCTCAACCTGCTTGATTCCATCCCACTGGGCTCAATGGGCATTGGACCGGAAGTGACCAAACAGGGTTTCTTAGAACGCTGCTGGAACAGCTGATGGTATGTGAAGTGAATGAGGCAGGTGGAGTTGTTTTGGCACTGGAAGGGCTGTGCTGCTGCTTCGGGCAGTTGCCATTCACCACCGCCCTGAGATCCCTAGGTGTCATAGCCACTTTCAGACATATGTGGTGCCAGAGCACTTGGTTTCTATGGCAGCGGGAAATGGCTTGTGCACTGAGCTTGTGTTTGGCTGTGGAGTTTTGAGTGCCTTGAGTGACGAACTCCATGTTAGTTTAGTGTGGGTGCTCAACCTGCTTGATTCCATCCCACTGGGCTCAATGGGCATTGGACCGGAAGTGACCAGAAAGGGTTTCTTAGAACGCTGCTAGCACAGCTGATGGTATGTGAAGTTCATGAGGCAGGTGGAGTTGTTTTGGCACTGGAAGAGCTGTGCTGCTGCTTCAGGCAGTTGCCATTCACCACCGCGTCACTGAGTTCCCTAGGTGTCATAGCCACTTGCAGACATATGTGGTGCCAGAGCACTTGGTTTCCATGGCAGCGGGAAATGGCTTGGGCGCTGAACTTGTGTTTGGCTGTGGAGTTTTGAGCGCCTTGAGTAAGGAGCTCCATGTTAGTTTAGTGTGGGTGCTCAACCTGCTTGATTCCATCCCACTGGGCTCAATGGGCATTGGACAGGAAGTGACCAAACAGGGTTTCCTAGATAGCTGCTAGCACAGCTGATGGTATGTGAAGTTCATGAGGCAGGTGGACTTGTTTTGGCACTGGAAGAGCTGTGCTGCTGCTTCAGGCAGTTGCCATTCACCACCGCCCTGAGTTCCCTAGGTGTCATATCCACTTTCAGACATATGTGGTGCCAGAGCACTTGGTTTCCATGGCAGCGGGAAATGGCTTGGGTGCTGAACTTGTGTTTGGCTGTGGAGTTTTGAGTGCCTTGAGTGACGAACTCCATGTTAGTTTAGTGTGGTTGTTCAACCTGCTTGATTCCATCCCACTGGGCTCAATGGGCATTGGACCGGAAGTGACCAAACAGGGTTTCCTAGATAGCTGCTAGCACAGCTGATGGTATGTGAAGTGAATGAGGCAGGTGGAGTTGTTTTGGCACTGGAAGAGCTGTGCTGCTGCTTCAGGCAGTTGCCATTCACCACCGCCCTGAGTTCCCTAGGTGTCATAGCCACTTTCAGACATATGTGGTGCCAGAGCACTTGGTTTCCATGGCAGCGGGAAATGGCTTGGGTGCTGAACTTGTATTTGGCTGTGGAGTTTTGAGCGCCTTGATTGAGGAGCTCCATGTGAGTTTAGTGTGGGTACTCAACCTGCTTGATTCCATCCCACTGGGCTCAATGGGCATTGGACCGGAAGTGACCAAACAGGGTTTCCTAGATAGCTGCTAGCACAGCTGATGGTATGTGAAGTTCATGAGGCAGGTGGAGTTGTTTTGGCACTGGAAGAGCTGTGCTGCTGCTTCGGGCAGTTTCCATTGACCACCGCCCTGAGTTCCCTAGGTGTCATAGCCACTTTCAGACATATGTGGTGCCAGAGCACTTGGTTTCCATGGCAGCGGGAAATGGCTTGGGCGCTGAACTTGTGTTTGGCTGTGGAGTTTTGAGTGCCTTGAGTGAGGAGCTCCATGTTAGTTTAGTGTGGGTGCTCAACCTGCTTGATTCCATCCCACTGGGCTCAATGGGCATTGGACCGGAAGTGACCAAACAGGGTTTCCTAGATAGCTGCTAGCACAGCTGATGGTATGTGAAGTTCATGAGGCAGGTGGAGTTGTTTTGGCACTGGAAGAGCTGTGCTGCTGCTTCGGGCAGTTGCCATTCACCACCGCCCTGAGTTCCCTAGGTGTCATATCCACTTTCAGACATATGTGGTGCCAGAGCACTTGGTTTCCATGGCAGCGGGAAATGGCTTGGGTGCTGAAGTTGTGTTTGGCTGTGGAGTTTTGAGCGCCTTGATTGAGGAGCTCCATGTGGGTTTAGTGTGGGTACTCAACCTGCTTGAATCCATCCCACTGGGCTCAATGGGCATTGGACCGGAAGTGACCAAACAGGGTTTCCTAGATAGCTGCTAGCACAGCTGATGGTATATGAAGTTCATGAGGCAGGTGGAGTTGTTTTGGCACTGGAAGAGCTGTGCTGCTGCTTCGGGCAGTTGCCATTCACCACCGCCCTGAGTTCCCTAGGTGTCATAGCCACTTTCAGACATATGTGGTGCCAGAGCACTTGGTTTCCATGGCAGCGGGAAATGGCTTGGGCGCTGAACTTGTGCTTGGCTGTGGAGTTTTGAGCGCCTTGAGTGAGGAGCTCCATGTTAGTTTAGTGTGGGTGCTCAACCTGCTTGATTCCATCCCACTGGGCTCAATGGGCATTGGACCGGAAGTGACGAAACAGGGTTTCCTAGATAGCTGCTAGCACAGCTGATGGTATGTGAAGTTCATGAGGCAGGTGGAGTTGTTTTGGCACTGGAAGAGCTGTGCTGCTGCTTCAGGCACTTGCCATTCACCACCGCCCTGAGTTCCCTAGGTGTCATATCCACTTTCAGACATATGTGGTGCCAGAGCACTTGGTTTCCATGGCAGCGGGAAATGGCTTGGGCGCTGAACTTGTGTTTGGCTGTGGAGTTTTGAGCGCCTTGAGTGAGGAGCTCCATGTTAGTTTAGTGTGGGTGCTCAACCTGCTTGATTCCATCCCACTGGGCTCAATGGGCATTGGACCGGAAGTGACCAAACAGGGTTTCCTAGATAGCTGCTAGCACAGCTGACGGTATGTGAAGTTCATGAGGCAGGTGGAGTTGTTTTGGCACTGGAAGAGCTGTGCTGCTGCTTCGGGCACTTGCCATTCACCACCGCCCTGAGTTCCCTAGGTGTCATAGCCACTTTCAGACATATGTGGTGCCAGAGCACTTGGTTTCCATGGCAGCGGGAAATGGCTTGGGCAATGAACTTGTGTTTGGCTGTGGAGTTTTGAGTGCCTTGAGTGAGGAGCTCCATGTTAGTTTAGTGTGGGTGCTCAACCTGCTTGATTCCATCCCACTGGGCTCAATGGGCATTGGACCGGAAGTGACCAAACAGGGTTTCCTAGATAGCTGCTAGCACAGCTGATGGTATGTGAAGTGAATGAGGCAGGTGGAGTTGTTTTGGCACTGGAAGAGCTGTGCTGCTGCTTCGGGCAGTTGCCATTCACCACCACACTGAGTTCCCTAGGTGTCATATCCACTTTCAGACATATGTGGTGCCAGAGCACTTGGTTTCCATGGCAGCGGGAAATGGCTTGGGCGCTTAAGTTGTGTTTGGCTGTGGAGTTTTGAGCGCCTTGAGTGAGGAGCTCCATGTTAGTTTAGTGTGGGTGCTCAACCTGCTTGATTCCATCCCACTGGGCTCAATGGGCATTGGACCGGAAGTGACGAAACAGGGTTTCCTAGATAGCTGCTAGCACAGCTGATGGTATGTGAAGTTCATGAGGCAGGTGGAGTTGTTTTGGCACTGGAAGAGCTGTGCTGCTGCTTCGGGCAGTTTCCATTCACCACCGCCCTGAGTTCCCTAGGTGTCCTAGCCACTTTCAGACATATGTGGTGCCAGAGCACTTGGTTTCCATGGCAGCGGGAAATGGCTTGGGTGCTGAACTTGTGTTTGGCTGTGGAGTTTTGAGTGCCTTGAGTGAGGAGCTCCATGTTAGTTTAGTGTGGGTGCTCAACCTGCTTGATTCCATCCCACTGGGCTCAATGGGCATTGGACCGGAAGTGACCAAACAGGGTTTCCTAGATAGCTGCTAGCACAGCTGATGGTATGTGAAGTGAATGAGGCAGGTGGAGTTGTTTTGGCACTGGGAGAGCTGTGCTGCTGCTTCAGGCAGTTGCCATTCACCACCGCGTCACTGAGTTCCCTAGGTGTCATATCCACTTTCAGACATATGTGGTGCCAGAGCACTTGGTTTCCATGGCAGCGGGAAATTGCTTGGGCGCTGAACTTGTGCTTGGCTGTGGAGTTTTGAGCGCCTTGAGTCAGGAGCTCCATGTTAGTTTAGTGTGGGTGCTCAACCTGCTTGATTCCATCCCACTGGGCTCAATGGGCATTGGACCGGAAGTGACCAAACAGGGTTTACTAGATAGCTGCTAGCACAGCTGATGGTATGTGAAGTTCATGAGGCAGGTGGAGTTGTTTTGGCACTGGAAGAGCTGTGCTGCTGCTTCGGGCACTTGCCATTCACCACCGCCCTGAGTTCCCTAGGTGTCATATCCACTTTCAGACATATGTGGTGCCAGAGCACTTGGTTTCCATGGCAGCGGGAAATGGCTTGGGCGCTGAACTTGTATTTGGCTGTGGAGTTTTGAGTGCCTTGAGTGAGGAGCTCCATGTGAGTTTAGTGTGGGTGCTCAACCTGCTTGATTCCATCCCACTGGGCTCAATGGGCATTGGACCGGAAGTGACCAAACAGGGTTTCCTAGATAGCTGCTAGCACAGCTGATGGTATGTGAAGTGAATGAGGCAGGTGGAGTTGTTTTGGCACTGGAAGAGCTGTGCTGCTGCTTCGGGCACTTGCCATTCACCACCGCCCTGAGATCCCTAGGTGTCCTAGCCACCTTCAGACATATGTGGTGCCAGAGCACTTGGTTTCCATGGCAGCGGGAAATAGCTTTTGCACTGAACTTGTGTTTGGCTGTGGAGTTTTGAGCGCCTTTAGTGAGGAGCTCCATGTTAGTTTAGTGTGGGTGCTCAACCTGCTTGATTCCATCCCACTGGGCTCAATGGGCATTGGACCGGACGTGACGAAACAGGGTTTCCTAGATAGCTGCTAGCACAGCTGATGGTATGTGAAGTTCATGAGGCAGGTGGAGTTGTTTTGGCACTGGAAGAGCTGTGCTGCTGCTTCAGGCACTTGCCATTCACCACCGCCCTGAGTTCCCTAGGTGTCATATCCACTTTCAGACATATGTGGTGCCAGAGCACTTGGTTTCCATGGCAGCGGGAAATGGCTTGGGCGCTGAACTTGTGTTTGGCTGTGGAGTTTTGAGCGCCTTGAGTGAGGAGCTCCATGTTAGTTTAGTGTGGGTGCTCAACCTGCTTGATTCCATCCCACTGGGCTCAATGGGCATTGGACCGGAAGTGACCAAACAGGGTTTCCTAGATAGCTGCTAGCACAGCTGATGGTATGTGAAGTGAATGAGGCAGGTGGAGTTGTTTTGGCACTGGAAGAGCTGTGCTGCTGCTTCGGGCAGTTGCCATTCACCACCGCCCTGAGTTCCCTAGGTGTCATAGCCACTTTCAGACATATGTGGTGCCAGAGCACTTGGTTTCCATGGCAGCGGGAAATGGCTTGGGCAATGAACTTGTGTTTGGCTGTGGAGTTTTGAGTGCCTTGAGTGAGGAGCTCCATGTTAGTTTAGTGTGGGTGCTCAACCTGCTTGATTCCATCCCACTGGGCTCAATGGGCATTGGACCGGAAGTGACGAAACAGGGTTTCCTAGATAGCTGCTAGCACAGCTGATGGTATGTGAAGTGAATGAGGCAGGTGGAGTTGTTTTGGCACTGGAAGAGCTGTGCTGCTGCTTCGGGCAGTTGCCATTCACCACCACACTGAGTTCCCTAGGTGTCATAGCCACTTTCAGACATATGTGGTGCCAGAGCACTTGGTTTCCATGGCAGCGGGAAATGGCTTGGGCGCTTAAGTTGTGTTTGGCTGTGGAGTTTTGAGCGCCTTGAGTGAGGAGCTCCATGTTAGTTTAGTGTGGGTGCTCAACCTGCTTGATTCCATCCCACTGGGCTCAATGGGCATTGGACCGGAAGTGACGAAACAGGGTTTCCTAGATAGCTGCTAGCACAGCTGATGGTATGTGAAGTTCATGAGGCAGGTGGAGTTGTTTTGGCACTGGAAGAGCTGTGCTGCTGCTTCGGGCAGTTTCCATTCACCACCGCCCTGAGTTCCATAGGTGTCCTAGCCACTTTCAGACATATGTGGTGCCAGAGCACTTGGTTTCCATGGCAGCGGGAAATGGCTTGGGTGCTGAACTTGTGTTTGGCTGTGGAGTTTTGAGTGCCTTGAGTGAGGAGCTCCATGTTAGTTTAGTGTGGGTGCTCAACCTGCTTGATTCCATCCCACTGGGCTCAATGGGCATTGGACCGGAAGTGACCAAACAGGGTTTCCTAGATAGCTGCTAGCACAGCTGATGGTATGTGAAGTGAATGAGGCAGGTGGAGTTGTTTTGGCACTGGGAGAGCTGTGCTGCTGCTTCGGGCAGTTGCCATTCACCACCGCGTCACTGAGTTCCCTAGGTGTCATATCCACTTTCAGACATATGTGGTGCCAGAGCACTTGGTTTCCATGGCAGCGGGAAATTGCTTGGGCGCTGAACTTGTGCTTGGCTGTGGAGTTTTGAGCGCCTTGAGTCAGGAGCTCCATGTTAGTTTAGTGTGGGTGCTCAACCTGCTTGATTCCATCCCACTGGGCTCAATGGGCATTGGACCGGAAGTGACGAAACAGGGTTTCCTAGATAGCTGCTAGCACAGCTGATGGTATGTGAAGTTCATGACTGAAGTGGAGTTGTTTTGGCACTGGAAGAGCTGTGCTGCTGCTTCGGGCAGTTGCCATTCACCACCGCCCTGAGTTCCCTAGGTGTCATATCCACTTTCAGACATATGTGGTGCCAGAGCACTTGGTTTCCATGGCAGCGGGAAATGGCTTGTGCGCTGAACTTGTGATTGTGGAGTTTTGAGCACCTTGAGTGAGGAGCTCCATGATAGTGTAGTGTGGGTGCTCAACCTGCTTGATTCCATCCCACTGGGCTCAATGGGCATTGGACCGGAAGTGACCAAACAGGGTTTCCTAGATAGCTGCTAGCACAGCTGATGGTATGTGAAGTTCATGAGGCAGGTGGAGTTGTTTTGGCACTGGAAGAGCTGTGCTGCTGCTTCGGGCAGGTGCCATTCACCACCGCCCTGAGTTCCCTAGGTGTCATATCCACTTTCAGACATATGTGGTGCCAGAACACTTGGTTTCCATGGCAGCGGGAAATGGCTTGGGCGCTGAACTTCTGTTTGGCTGTGGAGTTTTGAGCGCCTTGAGTGAGGAGCTCCATTTAGGTTAGTGTGGGTGCTCAACCTGATTGATTCCATCCCACTGGGCTCAATGGGCATTGGACCGGAAGTGACCAAACAGGGTTTCCTAGAACGCTGCTAGCACAGCTGATGGTATGTGAAGTTCATGAGGCAGGTGGAGTTGTTGTGGCACTGGAAGAGCTGTGCTTCTGCTTCGGGCAGTTGCCATTCACCACCGCCCTGAGTTCCCTAGTTCTCATATCCACTTTCAGACATATGTGGTGCCAGAGCACTTGGTTTCCATGGCAGCGGGAAATGGCTTGGGCGCTGAACTTGTGTTAGGCTGTGGAGTTTTGTGCGCCTTGAGTGAGGAGCTCTATGTGAGTTTAGTGTGGGTGCTCAACCTGCTTGATTCCATCCCACTGGGCTCAATGGGCATTGGACCGGAAGTGACCAAACAGGGTTTCCTAGATAGCTGCTAGCACAGCTGATGGTATGTGAAGTTCATGAGGCAGGTGGAGTTGTTTTGGCACTGGAAGAGCTGTGCTGCTGCTTCGGGCAGTTGCCATTCACCACCGCCCTGAGTTCCCTAGGTGTCATATCCATTTTCAGACATATGTGGTGCCAGAGCACTTGGTTTCCATGGCAGCGGGAAATGGCTTTTGTGCTGAACTTGTGTTTGTGGAGTTTTGAGCGCCTTGAGTGAGGAGCTCCATGTGAGTTTAGAGTGGGTGCTCAACCTGCTTGATTCCATCCCACTGGGCTCAATGGGCATTGGACCGGAAGTGACCAAACAGGGTTTCCTAGAACGCTGCTAGCACAGCTGATGGTATGTGAAGTTCATGAGGCAGGTGGAGTTGTTTTGGCACTGGAAGAGCTGTGCTGCTGCTTCGGGTAGTTGCCATTCACCACCGCCCTGAGTTCCCTAGGTGTCATATCCACTTTCAGACATATGTGGTGCCAGAGCACTTGGTTTCCATGGCAGCGGGAAATGGCTTGGGCGCTGAACTTGTGTTTGGCTGTGGAGTTTTGAGCGCCTTGAGTGAGGAGCTCCATGTTAGTTTAGTGTGGGTGCTCAACCTGCTTGATTCCATTCCACTGGGCTCAATGGGCATTGGACCGGAAGTGACCAAACAGGGTTTCCTAGATAGCTGCTAGCACAGCTGATGGTATGTGAAGTTCATGACTGAGGTGGAGTTGTTTTGGCACTGGAAGAGCTGTGCTGCTGCTTCGGGCAGTTGCCATTCACCACCTCACTGAGTTCCCTAGGTGTCATATCCACTTTCAGACATATGTGGTGCCAGAGCACTTGGTTTCCATGGCAGCGGGAAATGGCTTGTGCGCTGAACTTGTGTTTGGCTGTGGAGTTTTGAGCACCTTGAGTGAGGAGCTCCATGTTAGGTTAGTGTGGGTGCTCAACCTGCTTGATTCCATCCCACTGGGCTCAATGGGCATTGGACCGGAAGTGACCAAACAGGGTTTCCTAGATAGCTGCTAGCACAGCTGATGGTATGTGAAGTTCATGAGGCAGGTGGAGTTGTTTTGGCACTGGAAGAGCTGTGCTTCTGCTTCGGGCAGTTGCCATTCACCACCGCCCTGAGTTCCCTAGTTGTCATAGCCACTTTCAGACATATGTGGTGCCAGGGCACTTGGTTTCCATGGCAGCGGGAAATGGCTTGGGCGCTGAACTTGTGTTTGTGGAGTTTTGAGCGCCTTGAGTGAGGAGCTCCATGTTAGTTTAGAGTGGGTGCTCAACCTGCTTGATTCCATCCCACTGGGCTCAATGGGCATTGGACCGGAAGTGACCAAACAGGGTTTCCTAGAACGCTGCTAGCACAGCTGATGGTATGTGAAGTTCATGAGGCAGGTGGAGTTGTTTTGGCACTGGAAGAGCTGTGCTGCTGCTTCGGGTAGTTGCCATTAAAAACCGCCCTGAGTTCCCTAGGTGTCATATCCACTTTCAGACATATGTGGTGCCAGAGCACTTGGTTTCCATGGCAGCGGGAAATGGCTTGGGCGCTGAACTTGTGTTTGGCTGTGGAGTTTTGAGCGCCTTGAGTGAGGAGCTCCATGTTAGTTTAGTGTGGGTGCTCAACCTGCTTGATTCCATCCCACTGGGCTCAATGGGCATTGGACCGGAAGTGACCAAACAGGGTTTCCTAGAACGCTGCTAGCACAGCTGATGGTATGTGAAGTTCATGACTGAGGTGGAGTTGTTTTGGCACTGGAAGAGCTGTGCTGCTGCTTCGGGCAGTTGCCATTCACCACCTCACTGAGTTCCCTAGGTGTCATATCCACTTTCAGACATATGTGGTGCCAGAGCACTTGGTTTCCATGGCAGCGGGAAATGGCTTGGGCGCTGAACTTGTGTTTGGCTGTGGAGTTTTGAGCACCTTGAGTGAGGAGCTCCATGTTAGGTTAGTGTGGGTGCTCAACCTGCTTGATTCCATCCCACTGGGCTCAATGGGCATTGGACCGGAAGTGACCAAACAGGGTTTCCTAGATAGCTGCTAGCACAGCTGATGGTATGTGAAGTGAATGAGGCAGGTGGAGTTGTTTTGGCACTGGAAGAGCTGTGCTGCTGCTTCGGGCAGTTGCCATTCACCACCGCCCTGAGTTCCCTAGTTGTCATAGCCACTTTCAGACATATGTGGTGCCAGAGCACTTGGTTTCCATGGCAGCGGGAAATGGCTTGGGCGCTGAACTTGTGTTTGTCTGTGGAGTTTTGAGCGCCTTGAATGAGGAGCTCCATGTTAGTTTAGTGTGGGTGCTCAACCTGCTTGATTCCATCCCACTGGGCTCAATGGGCATTGGACCGGAAGTGACCAAACAGGGTTTCCTAGATAGCTGCTAGCACAGCTGATGGTATGTGAAGTTCATGACTGAGGTGGAGTTGTTTTGGCACTGGAAGAGCTGTGCTGCTGCTTTGGGTAGTTGCCATTCACCAGGTCCCTGAGTTCCCTAGGTGTCATATCCACTTTCAGACATATGTGGTGCCAGAGCACTTGGTTTCCATGGCAGCGGGAAATGGCTTGGGCGCTGAACCTGTGTTTGTGGAGTTTTGAGCGCATTGAGTGAGGAGCTCTATGTGAGTTTAGTGTGGGTGCTCAACCTGCTTGATTCCATCCCACTGGGCTCAATGGGCATTGGACCGGAAGTGACCAAACAGGGTTTCCTAGATAGCTGCTAGCACAGCTGATGGTATGTGAAGTGAATGAGGCAGGTGGAGTTGTTGTGGCACTGGAAGAGCTGTGCTTCTGCTTCGGGCAGTTGCCATTCACCACCGCCCTGAGTTCCCTAGTTCTCATATCCACTTTCAGACATATGTGGTGCCAGAGCACTTGGTTTCCATGGCAGCGGGAAATGGCTTGGGCGCTGAACTTGTGTTAGGCTGTGGAGTTTTGTGCGCCTTGAGTGAGGAGCTCTATGTGAGTTTAGTGTGGGTGCTCAACCTGCTTGATTCCATCCCACTGGGCTCAATGGGCATTGGACCGGAAGTGACCAAACAGGCTTTCCTAGATAGCTGCTAGCACAGCTGATGGTATGTGAAGTTCATGAGGCAGGTGGAGTTGTTTTGGCACTGGAAGAGCTGTGCTGCTGCTTCGGGCAGTTGCCATTCACCACCGCCCTGAGTTCCCTAGGTGTCATATCCATTTTCAGACATATGTGGTGCCAGAGCACTTGGTTTCCATGGCAGCGGGAAATGGCTTTTGTGCTGAACTTGTGTTTGTGGAGTTTTGAGCGCCTTGAGTGAGGAGCTCCATGTGAGTTTAGAGTGGGTGCTCAACCTGCTTGATTCCATCCCACTGGGCTCAATGGGCATTGGACCGGAAGTGACCAAACAGGGTTTCCTAGAACGCTGCTAGCACAGCTGATGGTATGTGAAGTTCATGAGGCAGGTGGAGTTGTTTTGGCACTGGAAGAGCTGTGCTGCTGCTTCGGGTAGTTGCCATTCACCACCGCCCTGAGTTCCCTAGGTGTCATATCCACTTTCAGACATATGTGGTGCCAGAGCACTTGGTTTCCATGGCAGCGGGAAATGGCTTGGGCGCTGAACTTGTGTTTGGCTGTGGAGTTTTGAGCGCCTTGAGTGAGGAGCTCCATGTTAGTTTAGTGTGGGTGCTCAACCTGCTTGATTCCATTCCACTGGGCTCAATGGGCATTGGACCGGAAGTGACCAAACAGGGTTTCCTAGATAGCTGCTAGCACAGCTGATGGTATGTGAAGTTCATGACTGAGGTGGAGTTGTTTTGGCACTGGAAGAGCTGTGCTGCTGCTTCGGGCAGTTGCCATTCACCACCTCACTGAGTTCCCTAGGTGTCATATCCACTTTCAGACATATGTGGTGCCAGAGCACTTGGTTTCCATGGCAGCGGGAAATGGCTTGTGCGCTGAACTTGTGTTTGGCTGTGGAGTTTTGAGCACCTTGAGTGAGGAGCTCCATGTTAGGTTAGTGTGGGTGCTCAACCTGCTTGATTCCATCCCACTGGGCTCAATGGGCATTGGACCGGAAGTGACCAAACAGGGTTTCCTAGATAGCTGCTAGCACAGCTGATGGTATGTGAAGTTCATGAGGCAGGTGGAGTTGTTTTGGCACTGGAAGAGCTGTGCTTCTGCTTCGGGCAGTTGCCATTCACCACCGCCCTGAGTTCCCTAGTTGTCATAGCCACTTTCAGACATATGTGGTGCCAGGGCACTTGGTTTCCATGGCAGCGGGAAATGGCTTGGGCGCTGAACTTGTGTTTGTGGAGTTTTGAGCGCCTTGAGTGAGGAGCTCCATGTTAGTTTAGAGTGGGTGCTCAACCTGCTTGATTCCATCCCACTGGGCTCAATGGGCATTGGACCGGAAGTGACCAAACAGGGTTTCCTAGAACGCTGCTAGCACAGCTGATGGTATGTGAAGTTCATGAGGCAGGTGGAGTTGTTTTGGCACTGGAAGAGCTGTGCTGCTGCTTCGGGTAGTTGCCATTAAAAACCGCCCTGAGTTCCCTAGGTGTCATATCCACTTTCAGACATATGTGGTGCCAGAGCACTTGGTTTCCATGGCAGCGGGAAATGGCTTGGGCGCTGAACTTGTGTTTGGCTGTGGAGTTTTGAGCGCCTTGAGTGAGGAGCTCCATGTTAGTTTAGTGTGGGTGCTCAACCTGCTTGATTCCATCCCACTGGGCTCAATGGGCATTGGACCGGAAGTGACCAAACAGGGTTTCCTAGAACGCTGCTAGCACAGCTGATGGTATGTGAAGTTCATGACTGAGGTGGAGTTGTTTTGGCACTGGAAGAGCTGTGCTGCTGCTTCGGGCAGTTGCCATTCACCACCTCACTGAGTTCCCTAGGTGTCATATCCACTTTCAGACATATGTGGTGCCAGAGCACTTGGTTTCCATGGCAGCGGGAAATGGCTTGGGCGCTGAACTTGTGTTTGGCTGTGGAGTTTTGAGCACCTTGAGTGAGGAGCTCCATGTTAGGTTAGTGTGGGTGCTCAACCTGCTTGATTCCATCCCACTGGGCTCAATGGGCATTGGACCGGAAGTGACCAAACAGGGTTTCCTAGATAGCTGCTAGCACAGCTGATGGTATGTGAAGTTCATGAGGCAGGTGGAGTTGTTTTGGCACTGGAAGAGCTGTGCTTCTGCTTCGGGCAGTTGCCATTCACCACCGCCCTGAGTTCCCTAGTTGTCATAGCCACTTTCAGACATATGTGGTGCCAGAGCACTTGGTTTCCATGGCAGCGGGAAATGGCTTGGGCGCTGAACTTGTGTTTGTCTGTGGAGTTTTGAGCGCCTTGAATGAGGAGCTCCATGTTAGTTTAGTGTGGGTGCTCAACCTGCTTGATTCCATCCCACTGGGCTCAATGGGCATTGGACCGGAAGTGACCAAACAGGGTTTCCTAGATAGCTGCTAGCACAGCTGATGGTATGTGAAGTTCATGACTGAGGTGGAGTTGTTTTGGCACTGGAAGAGCTGTGCTGCTGCTTTGGGTAGTTGCCATTCACCAGGTCCCTGAGTTCCCTAGGTGTCATATCCACTTTCAGACATATGTGGTGCCAGAGCACTTGGTTTCCATGGCAGCGGGAAATGGCTTGGGCGCTGAACCTGTGTTTGTGGAGTTTTGAGCGCATTGAGTGAGGAGCTCTATGTGAGTTTAGTGTGGGTGCTCAACCTGCTTGATTCCATCCCACTGGGCTCAATGGGCATTGGACCGGAAGTGACCAAACAGGGTTTCCTAGATAGCTGCTAGCACAGCTGATGGTATGTGAAGTGAATGAGGCAGGTGGAGTTGTTTTGGCACTGGAAGAGCTGTGCTGCTGCTTCGGGCAGTTGCCATTCACCACCGCCCTGAGTTCCCTAGGTGTCATAGCCACTTTCAGACATATGTGGTGCCAGAGCACTTGGTTTCCATGGCAGTGGGAAATGGCTTGGGCGCTGAACTTGTGTTTGTGGAGTTTTGAGCGCCTTGAGTGAGGAGCTCCATGTTAGTTTAGAGTGGGTGCTCAACCTGCTTGATTCCATCCCACTGGGCTCAATGGGCATTGGAGCGGAAGTGACCAAACAGGGTTTCCTAGAACGCTGCTAGCACAGCTGATGGTATGTGAAGTTCATGAGGCAGGTGGAGTTGTTTTGGCACTGGAAGAGCTGTGCTGCTGCTTCGGGTAGTTGCCATTAAAAACCGCCCTGAGTTCCCTAGGTGTCATATCCACTTTCAGACATATGTGGTGCCAGAGCACTTGGTTTCCATGGCAGCGGGAAATGGCTTGGGCGCTGAACTTGTGTTTGGCTGTGGAGTTTTGAGCGCCTTGAGTGAGGAGCTCCATGTGAGTTTAGTGTGGGTGCTCAACCTGCTTGATTCCATCCCACTGGGCTCAATGGGCATTGGACCGGAAGTGACCAAACAGGGTTTCCTAGAACGCTGCTAGCACAGCTGATGGTATGTGAAGTGAATGAGGCAGGTGGAGTTGTTTTGGCACTGGAAGAGCTGTGCTGCTGCTTCGGGCAGTTGCCATTCACCACCTCACTGAGTTCCCTAGGTGTCATATCCACTTTCAGACATATGTGGTGCCAGAGCACTTGGTTTCCATGGCAGCGGGAAATGGCTTGGGCGCTGAACTTGTGTTTGGCTGTGGAGTTTTGAGCACCTTGAGTGAGGAGCTCCATGTTAGGTTAGTGTGGGTGCTCAACCTGCTTGATTCCATCCCACTGGGCTCAATGGGCATTGGACCGGAAGTGACCAAACAGGGTTTCCTAGATAGCTGCTAGCACAGCTGATGGTATGTGAAGTTCATGAGGCAGGTGGAGTTGTTTTGGCACTGGAAGAGCTGTGCTTCTGCTTCGGGCAGTTGCCATTCACCACCGCCCTGAGTTCCCTAGTTGTCATAGCCACTTTCAGACATATGTGGTGCCAGAGCACTTGGTTTCCATGGCAGCGGGAAATGGCTTGGGCGCTGAACTTGTGTTTGTCTGTGGAGTTTTGAGCGCCTTGAATGAGGAGCTCCATGTTAGTTTAGTGTGGGTGCTCAACCTGCTTGATTCCATCCCACTGGGCTCAATGGGCATTGGACCGGAAGTGACCAAACAGGGTTTCCTAGATAGCTGCTAGCACAGCTGATGGTATGTGAAGTTCATGACTGAGGTGGAGTTGTTTTGGCACTGGAAGAGCTGTGCTGCTGCTTTGGGTAGTTGCCATTCACCAGGTCCCTGAGTTCCCTAGGTGTCATATCCACTTTCAGACATATGTGGTGCCAGAGCACTTGGTTTCCATGGCAGCGGGAAATGGCTTGGGCGCTGAACCTGTGTTTGTGGAGTTTTGAGCGCATTGAGTGAGGAGCTCTATGTGAGTTTAGTGTGGGTGCTCAACCTGCTTGATTCCATCCCACTGGGCTCAATGGGCATTGGACCGGAAGTGACCAAACAGGGTTTCCTAGATTGCTGCTAGCACAGCTGATGGTATGTGAAGTTCATGAGGCAGGTGGAGTTGTTTTGGCACTGGAAGAGCTGTGCTGCTGCTTCGGGCAGTTGCCATTCACCACCGCCCTGAGTTCCCTAGGTGTCATAGCCACTTTCAGACATATGTGGTGCCAGAGCACTTGGTTTCCATGGCAGTGGGAAATGGCTTGGGCGCTGAACTTGTGTTTGGCTGTGGAGTTTTGAGCGCCTTGAGTGAGGAGCTCCATGTTAGTTTAGTGTGGGTGCTCAACCTGCTTGATTCCATCCCACTGGGCTCAATGGGCATTGGACCGGAAGTGACCAAACAGGGTTTCCTAGATAGCTGCTAGCACAGCTGATGGTATGTGAAGTTCATGACTGAGGTGGAGTTGTTTTGGCACTGGAAGAGCTGTGCTGCTGCTTCGGGCAGTTGCCATTCACCACCGCCCTGGGTTCCCTAGGTGTCATAGCCATTTTCAGACATATGTGGTGCCAGAGCACTTGGTTTCCATGGCAGCGGGAAATGGCTTGGGCGCTGAACTTGTGTTTGTGGAGTTTTGAGCACCTTGAGTGAGGAGCTCCATGTTAGTTTAGTGTGAGTGCTCAACCTGCTTGATTCCATCCCACTGGGCTCAATGGGCATTGGACCGGAAGTGACCAAACAGGGTTTCCTAGATAGCTGCTAGCACAGCTGATGGTATGTGAAGTGAATGAGGCAGGTGGAGTTGTTTTGGCACTGGAAGAGCTGTGCTGCTGCTTCGGGCAGTTGCCATTCACCACCGCCCTGAGTTCCCTAGGTGTCATATCCACTTTCAGACATATGTGGTGCCAGAGCACTTGGTTTCCATGGCAGCGGGAAATGGCTTGGGCGCTGAACTTGTGTTTGGCTGTGGAGTTTTGAGCGCCTTGAGTGAGGAGCTCCATGTGAGTTTAGTGTGGGTGCTCAACCTGCTTGATTCCATCCCACTGGGCTCAATGGGCATTGGACCGGAAGTGACCAAACAGGGTTTCCTAGATAGCTGCTAGCACATCTGATGGTATGTGAAGTTCATGACTGAGGTGGAGTTGTTTTGGCACTGGAAGAGCTGTGCTGCTGCTTCGGGCAGTTGCCATTCACCACCTCCCTGAGTTCCCTAGGTGTCATATCCACTTTCAGACATATGTGGTGCCAGAGCACTTGGTTTCCATGGCAGCGGGAAATGGCTTGGGCGCTGAACTTGTGTTTGGCTGTGGAGTTTTGAGAGCCTTGAGTGAGGAGCTCCATGTGAGTTTAGTGTGGGTGCTCAACCTGCTTGATTCCATCCCACTGGGCTCAATGGGCATTGGACCGGAAGTGACCAAACAGGGTTTCCTAGATAGCTGCTAGCACAGCTGATGGTATGTGAAGTTCATGAGGCAGGTGGAGTTGTTTTGGCACTGGAAGAGCTGTGCTGCTGCTTCGGGCAGTTGCCATTCACCACCGCCCTGAGTTCCCTAGGTGACATAGCCACTTTCAGACATATGTGGTGCCAGAGCACTTGGTTTCCATGGCAGCGGGAAATGGCTTGGGCGCTGAACTTGTGTTTGGCTGTGGAGTTGTGAGCGCCTTGAGTGAGGAGCTCCATGTTAGTTTAGTGTGGGTGCTCAACCTGCTTGATTCCATCCCACTGGGCTCAATGGGCATTGGACCGGAAGTGACCAAACAGGGTTTCCTAGATAGCTGCTAGCACAGCTGATGGTATGTGAAGTTCATGAGGCAGGTGGAGTTGTTTTGGCACTGGAAGAGCTGTGCTGCTGCTTCGGGCAGTTGCCATTCACCACCGCCCTGAGTTCCCTAGGTGACATAGCCACTTTCAGACATATGTGGTGCCAGAGCACTTGGTTTCCATGGCAGCGGGAAATGGCTTGGGCGCTGAACTTGTGTTTGGCTGTGGAGTTTTGAGCGCCTTGAGTGAGGAGCTCCATGTTAGTTAAGTGTGGGTGCTCAACCTGCTTGATTCCATCCCACTGGGCTCAATGGGCATTGGACCCGAAGTGACCAAACAGGGTTTCCTAGATAGCTGCTAGCACAGCTGATGGTATGTGAAGTTTATGAGGCAGGTGGAGTTGTTTTGGCACTGGAAGAGCTGTGCTGCTGCTTCGGGCAGTTGCCATTCACAACCGCCCTGAGTTCCCTAAGTGTCATATCCACGTTAGGACATATGTGGTGCCAGAGCACTTGGTTTCCATGGCAGCGCGAAATGGCTTGGGCGTTGAACTTGTGTTTGGCTGTGGAGTTTTGAGCGCCTTGAGTGAGGAGCTCCATGTGAGTTTAGTGTGGGTGCTCAACCTGCTTGATTCCATCCCACTGGGCTCAATGGGCATTGGAACCGGAAGTGACCAAACAGGGTTTCCTAGATAGCTGCTAGCACAGCTGATGGTATGTGAAGTTCATGAGGCAGGTGGAGTTGTTTTGGCACTGGAAGAGCTGTGCTGCTGCTTCGGGCAGTTGCCATTCACCACCGCCCTGAGTTCCCTAGGTGTCATATCCACGTTCAGACTTATGTGGTGCCAGAGCACTTGGTTTCCATGGCAGTGGGAAATGGCTTGGGCGCTGAACTTGTGTTTGGCTGTGGAGTTTTGAGCACCTTGAGTGAGGAGCTCCATGTGAGTTTAGTGTGGGTGCTCAACCTGCTTGATTCCATCCCACTGGGCTCAATGGGCATTGGACCGGAAGTGACCAAACAGGGTTTCCTAGATAGCTGCTAGCACAGCTGATGGTATGTGAAGTGAATGAGGCAGGTGGAGTTGTTTTGGCACTGGAAGAGCTGTGCTGCTGCTTCGGGCAGTTGCCATTCACCACCGCCCTGAGTTCCCTAGGTGTCATATCCACTTTCAGACATATGTGGTGCCAGAGCACTTGGTTTCCATGGCAGCGGGAAATGGCTTGGGCGCTGAACTTGTGTTTGTCTGTGGAGTTTTGAGCGCCTTGAGTGAGGAGCTCCATGTGAGTTTAGTGTGGGTGCTCAACCTGCTTGATTCCATCCCACTGGGCTCAATGGGCATTGGACCGGAAGTGACCAAACAGGGTTTCCTAGATAGCTGCTAACACAGCTGATGGTATGTGAAGTTCATGAGGCAGGTGGAGTTGTTTTGGCACTGGAAGAGCTGTGCTGCTGCTTTGGGTAGTTGCCATTCACCACCGCCGTGAGTTCCCTAGGTGTCATAGCCACTTTCAGACATATGTGCTGCCAGAGCACTTGGTTTCCATGGCAGCGGGAAATGGTTTGGGCGCTGAACTTGTGTTAGGCTGTGAAGTTTTGTGCGCCTTGAGTGAGGAGCTCCATGTGAGTTTAGTGTGGGTGCTCAACCTGCTTGATTCCATCCCACTGGGCTCAATGGGCATTCGACCCGAAGTGACCAAACAGGGTTTCCTAGATAGCTGCTAGCACAGCTGATGGTATGTGAAGTTTATGAGGCAGGTGGAGTTGTTTTGGCACTGGAAGAGCTGTGCTGCTGCTTCGGGCAGTTGCCATTCACCACTGCCGTGTGTTCCCTAGGTGACATATCCACTTTCAGACATATGTGGTGCCAGAGCACTTGGTTTCCATGGCAGCGGGAAATGGTTTGGGCGCTGAACTTGTGTTTGTCTGTGGAGTTTTGAGCGCCTTGAGTGAGGAGCTCCATGTTAGTTTAGTGTGGGTGCTCAACCTGCTTGATTCCATCCCACTGGGCTCAATGTGCATTGGACCGGAAGTGACCAAACAGGGTTTCCTAGATAGCTGCTAGCACAGCTGATGGTATGTGAAGTGAATGAGGCAGGTGGAGTTGTTTTGGCACCGGAAGAGCTGTGCTGCTGCTTCTGGCAGTTGCCATTCACCACCGCCCTGAGTTCCCTAGGTGTCATAGCCACTTTCAGACATATGTGGTGCCAGAGCACTTGGTTTCCATGGCAGCGGGAAATGGCTTGGGCGCTGAACTTGTGTTAGGCTGTGGAGTTTTGTGTCCTTGAGTGAGGAGCTCCATGTTAGTTTTGTGTGGGTGCTCAACCTGCTTGATTCCATCCCACTGGGCTCAATGGGCATTGGACCCGAAGTGACCAAACAGGGTTTCCTAGAACGCTGCTAGCACAGCTGATGGTATGTGAAGTTCATGAGGCAGGTGGAGTTGTTTTGGCACTGGAAGAGCTGTGCTGCTGCTTCGGGCAGTTGCCATTCACCACCGCCCTGAGTTCCCTAGGTGACATAGCCACTTTCAGACATATGTGGTGCCAGAGCACTTGGTTTCCATGGCAGCGGGAAATGGCTTGGGCGCTGAACTTGTGTTTGGCTGTGGAATTTTGAGCGCCTTGAGTGAGGAGCTCCATGTTAGTTTAGTGTGGGTGCTCAACCTGCTTGATTCCATCCCACTGGGCTCAATGGGCATTGGACCGGAAGTGACCAAACAGGGTTTCCTAGATTGCTGCTAGCACAGCTGATGGTATGTGAAGTTCATGAGGCAGGTGGAGTTGTTTTGGCACTGGAAGAGCTGTGCTGCTGCTTCGGGCAGTTGCCATTCACCACCGCCCTGAGTTCCCTAGGTGTCATAGCCACTTTCAGACATATGTGGTGCCAGAGCACTTGGTTTCCATGGCAGCGGGAAATGGTTTGGGCGCTGAACTTGTGTTTGGCTGTGGAGTTTTGAGCGCCTTGAGTGAGGAGCTCCATGTGAGTTTAGTGTGGGTGCTCAACCTGCTTGATTCCATCCCACTGGGCTCAATGGGCATTGGACCCGAAGTGACCATACAGGGTTTCCTAGAACGCTGCTAGCACAGCTGATGGTATGTGAAGTTCATGAGGCAGGTGGAGTTGTTTTGGCACTGGAAGAGCTGTGCTGCTGCTTCGGGCAGTTGCCATTCACCACCGCCCTGAGTTCCCTAGGTGTCATATCCACTTTCAGATATATGTGGTGCCAGAGCACTTGGTTTCCATGGCAGTGGGAAATGGCTTGGGCGCTGAATTTGTGTTTGGCTGTGGAGTTTTGAGCACCTTGAGTGAGGAGCTCCATGTTAGTTTAGTGTGGGTGCTCAACCTGCTTGATTCCATCCCACTGGGCTCAATGGGCATTGGACCGGAAGTGACCAAACAGGGTTTCCTAGATAGCTGCTAGCCCAGCTGATGGTATGTGAAGTTCATGACTGAGGTGGAGTTGTTTTGGCACTGGAAGAGCTGTGCTGCTGCTTTGGGCAGTTGCCATTCACCACCGCCCTGAGTTCCCTAGGTGTCATATCCACTTTCAGACATATGTGGTGCCAGAGCACTTGGTTTCCATGGCAGCGGGAAATGGTTTGGGCGCTGAACTTGTGTTTGTCTGTGGAGTTTTGAGCGCCTTGAGTGAGGAGCTCCATGTTAGTTTAGTGTGGGTGCTCAACCTGCTTGATTCCATCCCACTGGGCTCAATGGGCATTGGACCCGAAGTGACCAAACAGGGTTTCCTAGATAGCTGCTAGCACAGCTGATGGTATGTGAAGTTCATGAGGCAGGTGGAGTTGTTTTGGCACTGGAAGAGCTGTGCTGCTGCTTCGGGCAGTTGCCATTCACCACCGCCCTGAGTTCCCTAGGTGTCATAGCCACTTTCAGACATATGTGGTGCCAGAGCACTTGGTTTCCATGGCAGCGGGAAATGGTTTGGGCGCTGAACTTGTGTTAGGCTGTGGAGTTGTGAGCGCCTTGAGTGAGGAGCTCCATGTTAGTTTAGTGTGGGTGCTCAACCTGCTTGATTCCATCCCACTGGGCTCAATGGGCATTGGACCGGAAGTGACCAAACAGGGTTTCCTAGATAGCTGCTAGCACAGCTGATGGTATGTGAAGTTCATGAGGCAGGTGGAGTTGTTTTGGCACTGGAAGAGCTGTGCTGCTGCTTTGGGCAGTTGCCATTCACCACCGCCCTGAGTTCCCTAGGTGTCATATCCACTTTCAGACATATGTGGTGCCAGAGCACTTGGTTTCCATGGCAGCGGGAAATGGCTTGGGCGCTGAACTTGTGTTAGGCTGTGGAGTTGTGAGCGCCTTGAGTGAGGAGCTCCATGTGAGTTTAGTGTGGGTGCTCAACCTGCTTGATTCCATCCCACTGGGCTCAATGGGCATTGGACCGGAAGTGACCAAACAGGGTTTCCTAGAACGCTGCTAGCACAGCTGATGGTATGTGAAGTTCATGAGGCAGGTGGAGTTGTTTTGGCACTGGAAGAGCTGTGCTGCTGCTTCGGGCAGTTGCCATTCACCACCGCCCTGAGTTCCCTAGGTGTCATAGCCACTTTCAGACTTATGTGGTGCCAGAGCACTTGGTTTCCATGGCAGCGGGAAATGGCTTGGGCGCTGAACTTGTGTTTGTCTGTGGAGTTTTGAGCGCCTTGAGTGAGGAGCTCCATGTTAGTTTAGTGTGGGTGCTCAACCTGCTTGATTCCATCCCACTGGGCTCAATGGGCATTGGACCGGAAGTGACCAAACAGGGTTTCCTAGATAGCTGCTAGCACAGCTGATGGTATGTGAAGTTCATGAGGCAGGTGGAGTTGTTGTGGCACTGGAAGAGCTGTGCTGCTGCTTTGGGCAGTTGCCATTCACCACCGCCCTGAGTTCCCTAGGTGTCATAGCCACTTTCAGACATATGTGGTGCCAGAGCACTTGGTTTCCATGGCAGCGGGAAATGGCTTGGGCGCTGAACTTGTGTTAGGCTGTGGAGTTTTGTGTCCTTGAGTGAGGAGCTCAATGTGAGTTTAGTGTGGGTGCTCAACCTGCTTGATTCCATCCCACTGGGCTCAATGGGCATTGGACCGGAAGAGACCAAACAGGGTTTCCTAGAATGCTGCTAGCACAGCTGATGGTATGTGAAGTTCATGAGGCAGGTGGAGTTGTTTTGGCACTGGAAGAGCTGTGCTGCTGCTTCGGGTAGTTGCCATTCACCACTGCCGTGAGTTCCCTAGGTGTCATATCCACTTTCAGACATATGTGGTGCCAGAGCACTTGGTTTCCATGGCAGCGGGAAATGGCTTGGGCGCTGAACTTGTGTTAGGCTGTGGAGTTTTGAGCGCCTTGAGTGAGGAGCTCCATGTGAGTTTAGTGTGGGTGCTCAACCTGCTTGATTCCATCCCACTGGGCTCAATGGGCATTGCACCGGATGTGACCAAACAGGGTTTCCTAGATAGCTGCTAGCACAGCTGATGGTATGTGAAGTTCATGAGGCAGGTGGAGTTGTTTTGGCACTGGAAGAGCTGTGCTGCTGCTTCGGGCAGTTGCCATTCACCACCTCACTGAGTTCCCTAGGTGTCATAGCCACTTTCAGACATATGTGGTGCCAGAGCACTTGGTTTCCATGGCAGCGGGAAATGGCTTGGGCGCTGAACCTGTGATTGTGGAGTTTTGAGCACCTTGAGTGAGGAGCTCCATGTTAGTTTAGTGTGGGTGCTCAACCTGCTTGATTCCATCCCACTGGGCTCAATGGGCATTGGACCCGAAGTGACCAAACAGGGTTTCCTAGAACGCTGCTAGCACAGCTGATGGTATGTGAAGTGAATGAGGCAGGTAGAGTTGTTTTGGCACTGGAAGAGCTGTGCTGCTGCTTCGGGCAGTTGCCATTCACCACCGCCCTGAGTTCCCTAGGTGTCATAGCCACTTTCAGACATATGTGGTGCCAGAGCACTTGGTTTCCATGGCAGTGGGAAATGGCTTTTGCGCTGAACTTGTGTTTGGCTGTGGAGTTTTTAGCGCCTTGAGTGAGGAGCTCCATGTGAGTTTAGTGTGGGTGCTCAACCTGCTTGATTCCATCCCACTGGGCTCAATGGGCATTGGACAGGAAGTGACCAAACAGGGTTTCCTAGATAGCTGCTAGCACATCTGATGGTATGTGAAGTGAATGAGGCAGGTGGAGTTGTTTTGGCACTGGAAGAGCTGTGCTGCTGCTTCAGGCAGTTGCCATTCACCACCTCACTGAGTTCCCTAGGTGTCATATCCACTTTCAGACATATGTGGTGCCAGTGCACTTGGTTTCCATGGCAGCGGGAAATGGCTTGGGCGCTGAACTTGTGTTTGGCTGTGGAGTTTTGAGCGCCTTGAGAGAAGAGCTCCATGTTAGTTTAGAGTGGGTGCTCAACCTGCTTGATTCCATCCCACTGGGCTCAATGGGCATTGGACCGGAAGTGAGCAAACAGGGTTTCCTAGATAGCTGCTAGCACAGCTGATGGTATGTGAAGTTCATGAGGCAGGTGGAGTTGTTTTGGCACTGGAAGAGCTGTGCTGCTGCTTCGGGCAGTTGCCATTCACCACCGCCCTGAGTTCCCTAGGTGACATAGCCACTTTCAGACATATGTGGTGCCAGAGCACTTGGTTTCCATGGCAGCGGGAAATGGCTTGGGCGCTGAACTTGTGTTTGGCTGTGGAGTTTTGAGCGCCTTGAGTGAGGAGCTCCATGTTAGTTTAGTGTGGGTGCTCAACCTGCTTGATTCCATCCCACTGGGCTCAATGGGCATTGGACCGGAAGTGACCAAACAGGGTTTCCTAGATAGCTGCTAGCACAGCTGATGGTATGTGAAGTTCATGAGGCAGGTGGAGTTGTTTTGGCACTGGAAGAGCTGTGCTGCTGCTTCGGGCAGTTGCCATTCACCACCGCCCTGAGTTCCCTAGGTGACATAGCCACTTTCAGACATATGTGGTGCCAGAGCGCTTGGTTTCCATGGCAGCGGGAAATGGCTTGGGCGCTGAACTTGTGTTTGGCTGTGGAGTTTTGAGCGCCTTGAGTGAGGAGCTCCATGTGAGTTTAGTGTGGGTGCTCAACCTGCTTGATTCCATCCCACTGGGCTCAATGGGCATTGGACCGGAAGTGACCAAACAGGGTTTCCTAGATAGCTGCTAGCACAGCTGATGGTATGTGAAGTTTATGAGGCAGGTGGAGTTGTTTTGGCACTGGAAGAGCTGTGCTGCTGCTTCGGGCAGTTGCCATTCACAACCGCCCTGAGTTCCCTAAGTGTCATATCCACGTTAGGACATATGTGGTGCCAGAGCACTTGGTTTCCATGGCAGCGCGAAATGGCTTGGGCGTTGAACTTGTGTTTGGCTGTGGAGTTTTGAGCGCCTTGAGTGAGGAGCTCCATGTGAGTTTAGTGTGGGTGCTCAACCTGCTTGATTCCATCCCACTGGGCTCAATGGGCATTGGAACCGGAAGTGACCAAACAGGGTTTCCTAGATAGCTGCTAGCACAGCTGATGGTATGTGAAGTTCATGAGGCAGGTGGAGTTGTTTTGGCACTGGAAGAGCTGTGCTGCTGCTTCGGGCAGTTGCCATTCACCACCGCCGTGAGTTCCCTAGGTGTCATAGCCACTTTCAGACTAATGTGCTGCCAGAGCACTTGGTTTCCATGGCAGCGGGAAATGGTTTGGGCGCTGAACTTGTGTTAGGCTGTGCAGGTTTGTGCGGCTTGAGTGAGGAGCTCCATGTTAGTTTAGTGTGGGTGCTCAACCTGCTTGATTCCATCCCACTGGGCTCAATGGGCATTGGACCCGAAGTGACCAAACAGGGTTTCCTAGATAGCTGCTAGCACAGCTGATGGTATGTGAAGTTTATGAGGCAGGTGGAGTTGTTTTGGCACTGGAAGAGCTGTGCTGCTGCTTCGGGCAGTTGCCATTCAACATGCCGTGAGTTCCCTAGGTGTGATATCCACTTTCAGACATATGTGGTGCCAGAGCACTTGGTTTCCATGGCAGCGGGAAATGGCTTGGGCGCTGAACTTGTGTTTGGCTGTGGAGTTTTGAGCGCCTTGAGTGAGGAGCTCCATGTGAGTTTAGTGTGGGTGCTCAACCTGCTTGATTCCATCCCACTGGGCTCAATGGGCATTAGACCGGAAGTGACCAAACAGGGTTTCCTAGATAGCTGCTAGCACAGCTGATGGTATGTGAAGTGAATGAGGCAGGTGGAGTAGTTTTGGCACTGGAAGAGCTGTGCTGCTGCTTCGGGCAGTTGCCATTCACCACCGCCCTGAGTTCCCTAGGTGTCATAGCCACTTTCAGACATATGTGGTGCCAGAGCACTTGGTTTCCATGGCAGCGGGAAATGGTTTGGGCGCTGAACTTGTGTTAGGCTGTGGAGTTGTGAGCGCCTTGAGTGAGGAGCTCCATGTGAGTTTAGTGTGGGTGCTCAACCTGCTTGATTCCATCCCACTGGGCTCAATGGGCATTGGACCGGAAGTGACCAAACAGGGTTTCCTAGATAGCTGCTAGCACAGCTGATGGTATGTGAAGTTCATGACTGAGGTGGAGTTGTTTTGGCACTGGAAGAGCTGTGCTGCTGCTTCGGGCAGTTGCCATTCACCACCGCCCTGAGTTCCCTAGGTGTCATATCCACTTTCAGACATATGTGGTGCCAGAGCACTTGGTTTCCATGGCAGCGGGAAATGGCTTGGGCGCTGAACTTGTGTTTGGCTGTGGAGTTTTGAGCGCCTTGAGTGAGGAGCTCGATGATAGTGTTGTGTGGGTGCTCAACCGGCTTGATTCCATCCCACTGGGCTCAATGTGCATTGGACCGGAAGTGACCAAACAGGGTTTCCTAGATAGCTGCTAGCACAGCTGATGGTATGTGAAGTGAATGAGGCAGGTGGAGTTGTTTTGGCACCGGAAGAGCTGTGCTGCTGCTTCTGGCAGTTGCCATTCACCACCGCCCTGAGTTCCCTAGGTGTCATAGCCACTTTCAGACATATGTGGTGCCAGAGCACTTGGTTTCCATGGCAGCGGGAAATGGCTTGGGCGCTGAACTTGTGTTAGGCTGTGGAGTTTTGTGTCCTTGAGTGAGGAGCTCCATGTTAGTTTTGTGTGGGTGCTCAACCTGCTTGATTCCATCCCACTGGGCTCAATGGGCATTGGACCCGAAGTGACCAAACAGGGTTTCCTAGAACGCTGCTAGCACAGCTGATGGTATGTGAAGTTCATGAGGCAGGTGGAGTTGTTTTGGCACTGGAAGAGCTGTGCTGCTGCTTCGGGCACTTGCCATTCACCACCGCCCTGAGTTCCCTAGGTGACATAGCCACTTTCAGACATATGTGGTGCCAGAGCACTTGGTTTCCATGGCAGCGGGAAATGGCTTGGGCGCTGAACTTGTGTTTGGCTGTGGAATTTTGAGCGCCTTGAGTGAGGAGCTCCATGTTAGTTTAGTGTGGGTGCTCAACCTGCTTGATTCCATCCCACTGGGCTCAATGGGCATTGGACCGGAAGTGACCAAACAGGGTTTCCTAGATTGCTGCTAGCACAGCTGATGGTATGTGAAGTTCATGAGGCAGGTGGAGTTGTTTTGGCACTGGAAGAGCTGTGCTGCTGCTTCGGGCAGTTGCCATTCACCACCGCCCTGAGTTCCCTAGGTGTCATAGCCACTTTCAGACATATGTGGTGCCAGAGCACTTGGTTTCCATGGCAGCGGGAAATGGTTTGGGCGCTGAACTTGTGTTTGGCTGTGGAGTTTTGAGCGCCTTGAGTGAGGAGCTCCATGTGAGTTTAGTGTGGGTGCTCAACCTGCTTGATTCCATCCCACTGGGCTCAATGGGCATTGGACCAGAAGTGACCATACAGGGTTTCCTAGAACGCTGCTAGCACAGCTGATGGTATGTGAAGTTCATGAGGCAGGTGGAGTTGTTTTGGCACTGGAAGAGCTGTGCTGCTGCTTCGGGCAGTTGCCATTCCCCACCGCCCTGAGTTCCCTAGGTGTCATATCCACTTTCAGATATATGTGGTGCCAGAGCACTTGGTTTCCATGGCAGCGGGAAATGGCTTGGGCGCTGAATTTGTGTTTGGCTGTGGAGTTTTGAGCACCTTGAGTGAGGAGCTCCATGTTAGTTTAGTGTGGGTGCTCAACCTGCTTGATTCCATCCCACTGGGCTCAATGGGCATTGGACCGGAAGTGACCAAACAGGGTTTCCTAGATAGCTGCTAGCCCAGCTGATGGTATGTGAAGTTCATGACTGAGGTGGAGTTGTTTTGGCACTGGAAGAGCTGTGCTGCTGCTTTGGGCAGTTGCCATTCACCACCGCCCTGAGTTCCCTAGGTGTCATATCCACTTTCAGACATATGTGGTGCCAGAGCACTTGGTTTCCATGGCAGCGGGAAATGGTTTGGGCGCTGAACTTGTGTTTGGCTGTGGAGTTTTGAGCGCCTTGAGTGAGGAGCTCCATGTTAGTTTAGTGTGGGTGCTCAACCTGCTTGATTCCATCCCACTGGGCTCAATGGGCATTGGACCCGAAGTGACCAAACAGGGTTTCCTAGATAGCTGCTAGCACAGCTGATGGTATGTGAAGTTCATGAGGCAGGTGGAGTTGTTTTGGCACTGGAAGAGCTGTGCTGCTGCTTCGGGCAGTTGCCATTCACCACCGCCGTGAGTTCCCTAGGTGTCATAGCCACTTTCAGACATATGTGGTGCCAGAGCACTTGGTTTCCATGGCAGCGGGAAATGGTTTGGGCGCTGAACTTGTGTTAGGCTGTGGAGTTGTGAGCGCCTTGAGTGAGGAGCTCCATGTTAGTTTAGTGTGGGTGCTCAACCTGCTTGATTCCATCCCACTGGGCTCAATGGGCATTGGACCCGAAGTGACCAAACAGGGTTTCCTAGATAGCTGCTAGCACAGCTGATGGTATGTGAAGTTCATGAGGCAGGTGGAGTTGTTTTGGCACTGGAAGAGCTGTGCTGCTGCTTCGGGCAGTTGCCATTCACCACCGCCCTGAGTTCCCTAGGTGTCATATCCACTTTCAGACATATGTGGTGCCAGAGCACTTGGTTTCCATGGCAGCGGGAAATGGCTTGGGCGCTGAACTTGTGTTAGGCTGTGGAGTTGTGAGCGCCTTGAGTGAGGAGCTCCATGTGAGTTTAGTGTGGGTGCTCAACCTGCTTGATTCCATCCCACTGGGCTCAATGGGCATTGGACCGGAAGTGACCAAACAGGGTTTCCTAGAACGCTGCTAGCACAGCTGATGGTATGTGAAGTTCATGAGGCAGGTGGAGTTGTTTTGGCACTGGAAGAGCTGTGCTGCTGCTTCGGGCACTTGCCATTCACCACCGCCCTGAGTTCCCTAGGTGTCATAGCCACTTTCAGACTTATGTGGTGCCAGAGCACTTGGTTTCCATGGCAGCGGGAAATGGCTTGGGCGCTGAACTTGTGTTTGGCTGTGGAGTTTTGAGCGCCTTGAGTGAGGAGCTCCATGTTAGTTTAGTGTGGGTGCTCAACCTGCTTGATTCCATCCCACTGGGCTCAATGGGCATTGGACCGGAAGTGACCAAACAGGGTTTCCTAGATAGCTGCTAGCACAGCTGATGGTATGTGAAGTTCATGAGGCAGGTGGAGTTGTTGTGGCACTGGAAGAGCTGTGCTGCTGCTTTGGGCAGTTGCCATTCACCACCGCCCTGAGTTCCCTAGGTGTCATAGCCACTTTCAGACATATGTGGTGCCAGAGCACTTGGTTTCCATGGCAGCGGGAAATGGCTTGGGCGCTGAACTTGTGTTAGGCTGTGGAGTTTTGTGTCCTTGAGTGAGGAGCTCAATGTGAGTTTAGTGTGGGTGCTCAACCTGCTTGATTCCATCCCACTGGGCTCAATGGGCATTGGACCGGAAGAGACCAAACAGGGTTTCCTAGAATGCTGCTAGCACAGCTGATGGTATGTGAAGTGAATGAGGCAGGTGGAGTTGTTTTGGCACTGGAAGAGCTGTGCTGCTGCTTCGGGTAGTTGCCATTCACCACTGCCGTGAGTTCCCTAGGTGTCATATCCACTTTCAGACATATGTGGTGCCAGAGCACTTGGTTTCCATGGCAGCGGGAAATGGCTTGGGCGCTGAACTTGTGTTAGGCTGTGGAGTTGTGAGCGCCTTGAGTGAGGAGCTCCATGTTAGTTTAGTGTGGGTGCTCAACCTGCTTGATTCCATCCCACTGGGCTCAATGGGCATTGCACCGGATGTGACCAAACAGGGTTTCCTAGATAGCTGCTAGCACAGCTGATGGTATGTGAAGTTCATGAGGCAGGTGGAGTTGTTTTGGCACTGGAAGAGCTGTGCTGCTGCTTCGGTAAGTTGCCATTCACCACCGCCCTGAGTTCCCTAGGTGTCATATCCACTTTCAGACATATGTGGTGCCAGAGCACTTGGTTTCCATGGCAGCGGGAAATGGCTTGGGCGCTGAACTGGTGTTTGGCTGTGGAGTTGTGAGCGCCTTGAGTGAGGAGCTCCATGTTAGTTTAGTGTGGGTGCTCAACCTGCTTGATTCCATTCCATTGGGCTCAATGGACATTGGACCGGAAGTGACCAAACAGGGTTTCTTAGATAGCTGCTAGCACAGCTGATGGTATGTGAAGTTCATGAGGCAGGTGGAGTTGTTTTGGCACTGGAAGAGCTGTGCTGCTGCTTTGGGTAGTTGCCATTCAGCACCGCCGTGAGTTCCCTAGGTGTCATAGCCACTTTCAGACATATGTGGTGCCAGAGCACTTGGTTTCCATGGCAGCGGGAAATGGCTTGGGCGCTGAACTTGTGTTTGGCTGTGGAGTTTTGAGCGCCTTGAGTGAGGAGCTCCATGTGAGTTTAGTGTGGGTGCTCAACCTGCTTGATTCCATCCCACTGGGCTCAATGGGCATTGGACCGGAAGTGACCAAACAGGGTTTCCTAGAACGCTGCTAGCACAGCTGATGGTATGTGAAGTTCATGAGGCAGGTGGAGTTGTTTTGGCACTGGAAGAGCTGTGCTTCTGCTTCGGGCAGTTGCCATTCACCACCGCCCTGAGTTCCCTAGGTGTCATAGCCACTTTCAGACATATGTGGTGCCAGAGCACTTGGTTTCCATGGCAGCGGGAAATGGCTTGGGCGCTGAACTTGTGTTAGGCTGTGGAGTTTTGTGCGCCTTGAGTGAGGAGCTCCATGTTAGTTTAGTGTGGGTGCTCAACCTGCTTGATTCCATCCCACTGGGCTCAATGGGCATTGGACCGGAAGTGACCAAACAGGGTTTCCTAGATAGCTGCTAGCACAGCTGATGGTATGTGAAGTTCATGAGGCAGGTGGAGTTGTTTTGGCACTGGAAGAGCTGTGCTGCTGCTTCGGGCAGTTGCCATTCACCACCGCCCTGAGTTCCCTAGGTGTCATAGCCACTTTCAGACATATGTGGTGCCAGAGCACTTGGTTTCCATGGCAGCGGGAAATGGTTTGGGCGCTGAACTTGTGTTAGGCTGTGGAGTTGTGAGCGCCTTGAGTGAGGAGCTCCATGTTAGTTTAGTGTGGGTGCTCAACCTGCTTGATTCCATCCCACTGGGCTCAATGGGCATTGGACCGGAAGTGACCAAACAGGGTTTCCTAGATAGCTGCTAGCACAGCTGATGGTATGTGAAGTGAATGAGGCAGGTGGAGTTGTTTTGGCACTGGAAGAGCTGTGCTGCTGCTTCGGGCAGTTGCCATTCACCACCGCCCTGAGTTCCCTAGGTGTCATATCCACTTTCAGACATATGTGGTGCCAGAGCACTTGGTTTCCATGGCAGCGGGAAATGGCTTGGGCGTTGAACTTGTGTTTGGCTGTGGAGTTGTGAGCGCCTTGAGTGAGGAGCTCCATGTTAGTTTAGTGTGGGTGCTCAACCTGCTTGATTCCATCCCACTGGGCTCAATGGGCATTGGACCGGAAGTGACCAAACAGGGTTTCCTAGAACGCTGCTAGCACAGCTGATGGTATGTGAAGTGAATGAGGCAGGTGGAGTTGTTTTGGCACTGGAAGAGCTGTGCTGCTGCTTCGGGCACTTGCCATTCACCACCGCCCTGAGTTCCCTAGGTGTCATAGCCACTTTCAGACATATGTGGTGCCAGAGCACTTGGTTTCCATGGCAGCGGGAAATGGCTTGGGCGCTGAACTTGTGTTAGGCTGTGGAGTTTTGTGCGCCTTGAGTGAGGAGCTCCATGTGAGTTTAGTGTGGGTGCTCAACCTGCTTGATTCCATCCCACTGGGCTCAATGGGCATTGGACCGGAAGTGACCAAACAGGGTTTCCTAGATAGCTGCTAGCACAGCTGATGGTATGTGAAGTTCATGAGGCAGGTGGAGTTGTTTTGGCACTGGAAGAGCTGTGCTGCTGCTTCGGGCAGTTGCCATTCACCACCGCCCTGAGTTCCCTAGGTGACATAGCCACTTTCAGACATATGTGGTGCCAGAGCACTTGGTTTCCATGGCAGCGGGAAATGGTTTGGGCGCTGAACTTGTGTTAGGCTGTGGAGTTGTGAGCGCCTTGAGTGAGGAGCTCCATGTTAGTTTAGTGTGGGTGCTCAACCTGCTTGATTCCATCCCACTGGGCTCAATGGGCATTGGACCGGAAGTGACCAAACAGGGTTTCCTAGATAGCTGCTAGCACAGCTGATGGTATGTGAAGTTCATGAGGCAGGTGGAGTTGTTTTGGCACTGGAAGAGCTGTGCTGCTGCTTCGGGCAGTTGCCATTCACCACCGCCCTGAGTTCCCTAGGTGTCATATCCACTTTCAGACATATGTGGTGCCAGAGCACTTGGTTTCCATGGCAGCGGGAAATGGCTTGGGCGCTGAACTTGTGTTTGGCTGTGGAGTTGTGAGCGCCTTGAGTGAGGAGCTCCATGTTAGTTTAGTGTGGGTGCTCAACCTGCTTGATTCCATCCCACTGGGCTCAATGGGCATTGGACCCGAAGTGACCAAACAGGGTTTCCTAGAACGCTGCTAGCACAGCTGATGGTATGTGAAGTGAATGAGGCAGGTGGAGTTGTTTTGGCACTGGAAGAGCTGTGCTGCTGCTTCGGGCACTTGCCATTCACCACCGCCCTGAGTTCCCTAGGTGTCATAGCCACTTTCAGACTTATGTGGTGCCAGAGCACTTGGTTTCCATGGCAGCGGGAAATGGCTTGGGCGCTGAACTTGTGTTTGGCTGTGGAGTTTTGAGCGCCTTGAGTGAGGAGCTCCATGTGAGTTTAGTGTGGGTGCTCAACCTGCTTGATTCCATCCCACTGGGCTCAATGGGCATTGGACCGGAAGTGACAAAACATGGTTTCCTAGAACGCTGCTAGCACAGCTGATGGTATGTGAAGTTCATGAGGCAGGTGGAGTTGTTGTGGCACTGGAAGAGCTGTGCTGCTGCTTTGGGCAGTTGCCATTCACCACCGCCCTGAGTTCCCTAGGTGTCATAGCCACTTTCAGACATATGTGGTGCCAGAGCACTTGGTTTCCATGGCAGCGGGAAATGGCTTGGGCGCTGAACTAGTGTTAGGCTGTGGAGTTTTGAGCGCCTTGAGTGAGGAGCTCCATGTGAGTTTAGTGTGGGTGCTCAACCTGCTTGATTCCATCCCACTGGGCTCAATGGGCATTGGACCGGAAGAGACCAAACAGGGTTTCCTAGATAGCTGCTAGCACAGCTGATGGTATGTGAAGTTCATGAGGCAGGTGGAGTTGTTTTGGCACTGGAAGAGCTGTGCTGCTGCTTCGGGTAGTTGCCATTCACCACTGCCCTGAGTTCCCTAGGTGTCATATCCACTTTCAGACATATGTGGTGCCAGAGCACTTGGTTTCCATGGCAGCGGGAAATGGCTTGGGCACTGAACTTGTGTTAGGCTGTGGAGTTGTGAGCGCCTTGAGTGAGGAGCTCCATGTTAGTTTAGTGTGGGTGCTCAACCTGCTTGATTCCATCCCACTGGGCTCAATGGGCATTGCACCGGATGTGACCAAACAGGGTTTCCTAGATAGCTGCTAGCACAGCTGATGGTATGTGAAGTGAATGAGGCAGGTGGAGTTGTTTTGGCACTGGAAGAGCTGTGCTGCTGCTTCGGGCAGTTGCCATTCACCACCGCCGTGAGTTCCCTAGGTGTCATATCCACTTTCAGACATACGTGGTGCCAGAGCACTTGGTTTCCATGGCAGCGGGAAATGGCTTTTGCGCTGAACTTGTGTTTGGCTGTGGAGTTTTGAGCGCCTTGAGTGAGGAGCTCCATGTTAGTTTAGTGTGGGTGCTCAACCTGCTTGATTCCATCCCACTGGGCTCAATGGGCATTGGACCGGAAGTGACCAAACAGGGTTTCCTAGAACGCTGCTAGCACAGCTGATGGTATGTGAAGTTCATGAGGCAGGTGGAGTTGTTTTGGCACTGGAAGAGCTGTGCTTCTGCTTCTGGCAGTTGCCATTCACCACCGCCCTGAGTTCCCTAGTTGTCATAGCCACTTTCAGACATATGTGGTGCCAGAGCACTTGGTTTCCATGGCAGCGGGAAATGGCTTGGGCGCTGAACTTGTGTTTGTCTGTGGAGTTTTGAGCGCCTTCAGTGAGGAGCTCCATGATAGTGTAGTGTGGGTGCTCAAGCTGCTTGATTCCATCCCACTGGGCTCAATGGGCATTGGACCGGAAGTGACCAAACAGGGTTTCCTAGATAGCTGCTAGCACATCTGATGGTATGTGAAGTTCATGAGGCAGGTGGAGTTGTTTTGGCACTGGAAGAGCTGTGCTGCTGCTTTGGGTAGTTGCCATTCACCAGGTCCCTGAGTTCCCTAGGTGTCATATCCACTTTCAGACATATGTGGTGCCAGAGCACTTGGTTTCCATGGCAGCGGGAAATGGCTTGGGCGCTGAACTTGTGTTTGTGGAGTTTTGAGCGCCTTGAGTGAGGAGCTCTATGTGAGTTTAGTGTGGGTGCTCAACCTGCTTGATTCCATCCCACTGGGCTCAATGGGCATTGGACCGGAAGTGACCAAACAGGGTTTCCTAGATAGCTGCTAGCACATCTGATGGTATGTGAAGTTCATGAGGCAGGTGGAGTTGTTTTGTCACTGGAAGAGCTGTGCTGCTGCTTCGGGCAGTTGCCATTCACCACCGCCCTGAGTTCCCTAGGTGTCATAGCCACTTTCAGACATATGTGGTGCCAGAGCACTTGGTTTCCATGGCAGCGGGAAATGGCTTGGGCGCTGAACTTGTGTTTGGCTGTGGAGTTTTGAGCGCCTTGAGTGAGGAGCTCCATGTTAGTTTAGTGTGGGTGCTCAACCTGCTTGATTCCATCCCACTGGGCTCAATGGGCATTGGACCGGAAGTGACCAAACAGGGTTTCCTAGAACGCTGCTAGCACAGCTGATGGTATGTGAAGTTCATGAGGCAGGTGGAGTTGTTTTGGCACTGGAAGAGCTGTGCTGCTGCTTCGGGCAGTTGCCATTCACCACCGCCCTGGGTTCCCTAGGTGTCATAGCCATTTTCAGACATATGTGGTGCCAGAGCACTTGGTTTCCATTGCAGCGGGAAATGGCTTGGGCGCTGAACTTGTGTTTGTGGAGTTTTGAGCGCCTTGAGTGAGGAGCTCCATGTTAGTTTAGTGTGAGTGCTCAACCTGCTTGATTCCATCCCACTGGGCTCAATGGGCATTGGACCGGAAGTGACCAAACAGGGTTTCCTAGATAGCTGCTAGCACAGCTGATGGTATGTGAAGTTCATGAGGCAGGTGGAGTTGTTTTGGCACTGGAAGAGCTGTGCTGCTGCTTCGGGCAGTTGCCATTCACCACCGCCCTGAGTTCCCTAGGTGTCATAGCCACTTTCAGACATATGTGGTGCCAGAGCACTTGGTTTCCATGGCAGCGGGAAATGGCTTGGGCGCTGAACCTGTGATTGTGGAGTTTTGAGCACCTTGAGTGAGGAGCTCCATGTGAGTTTAGTGTGGGTGCTCAACCTGCTTGATTCCATCCCACTGGGCTCAATGGGCATTGGACCGGAAGTGACCAAACAGGGTTTCCTAGATAGCTGCTAGCACAGCTGATGGTATGTGAAGTTCATGACTGAGGTGGAGTTGTTTTGGCACTGGAAGAGCTGTGCTGCTGCTTCGGGCAGTTGCCATTCACCACCTCACTGAGTTCCCTAGGTGTCATATCCACTTTCAGACATATGTGGTGCCAGTGCACTTGGTTTCCATGGCAGCGGGAAATGGCTTGGGCGCTGAACTTGTGTTTGGCTGTGGAGTTTTGAGCGCCTTGAGAGAAGAGCTCCATGTTAGTTTAGAGTGGGTGCTCAACCTGCTTGATTCCATCCCACTGGGCTCAATGGGCATTGGACCGGAAGTGACCAAACAGGGTTTCCTAGATAGCTGCTAGCACAGCTGATGGTATGTGAAGTTCATGAGGCAGGTGGAGTTGTTTTGGCACTGGAAGAGCTGTGCTGCTGCTTCGGGCAGTTGCCATTCACCACCGCCCTGAGTTCCCTAGGTGACATAGCCACTTTCAGACATATGTGGTGCCAGAGCACTTGGTTTCCATGGCAGCGGGAAATGGCTTGGGCGCTGAACTTGTGTTTGGCTGTGGAGTTTTGAGCGCCTTGAGTGAGGAGCTCCATGTTAGTTTAGTGTGGGTGCTCAACCTGCTTGATTCCATCCCACTGGGCTCAATGGGCATTGGACCGGAAGTGACCAAACAGGGTTTCCTAGATAGCTGCTAGCACAGCTGATGGTATGTGAAGTTCATGAGGCAGGTGGAGTTGTTTTGGCACTGGAAGAGCTGTGCTGCTGCTTCGGGCAGTTGCCATTCACCACCGCCCTGAGTTCCCTAGGTGACATAGCCACTTTCAGACATATGTGGTGCCAGAGCACTTGGTTTCCATGGCAGCGGGAAATGGCTTGGGCGCTGAACTTGTGTTTGGCTGTGGAGTTTTGAGCGCCTTGAGTGAGGAGCTCCATGTTAGTTTAGTGTGGGTGCTCAACCTGCTTGATTCCATCCCACTGGGCTCAATGGGCATTGGACCGGAAGTGACCAAACAGGGTTTCCTAGATAGCTGCTAGCACAGCTGATGGTATGTGAAGTTCATGAGGCAGGTGGAGTTGTTTTGGCACTGGAAGAGCTGTGCTGCTGCTTCGGGCAGTTGCCATTCACCACCGCCCTGAGTTCCCTAGGTGTCATAGCCACTTTCAGACATATGTGGTGCCAGAGCACTTGGTTTCCATGGCAGCGGGAAATGGCTTGGGCGCTGAACTTGTGTTTGGCTGTGGAGTTTTGAGCGCCTTGAGTGAGGAGCTCCATGTGAGTTTAGTGTGGGTGCTCAACCTGCTTGATTCCATCCCACTGGGCTCAATGGGCATTGGACCGGAAGTGACCAAACAGGGTTTCCTAGATAGCTGCTAACACAGCTGATGGTATGTGAAGTTCATGAGGCAGGTGGAGTTGTTTTGGCACTGGAAGAGCTGTGCTGCTGCTTTGGGTAGTTGCCATTCACCACCGCCGTGAGTTCCCTAGGTGTCATAGCCACTTTCAGACTAATGTGCTGCCAGAGCACTTGGTTTCCATGGCAGCGGGAAATGGTTTGGGCGCTGAACTTGTGTTAGGCTGTGCAGTTTTGTGCGGCTTGAGTGAGGAGCTCCATGTTAGTTTAGTGTGGGTGCTCAACCTGCTTGATTCCATCCCACTGGGCTCAAAGGTCATTGGACCCGAAGTGACCAAACAGGGTTTCCTAGATAGCTGCTAGCACAGCTGATTATATGTGAAGTGAATGAGGCAGGTGGAGTTGTTTTGGCACTGGAAGAGCTGTGCTTCTGCTTCGGGCAGTTGCCATTCACCACTGCCGTGAGTTCCCTAGGTGTCATATCCACTTTCAGACATATGTGGTGCCAGAGCACTTGGTTTCCATGGCAGCGGGAAATGGCTTGGGCGCTGAACTTGTGTTTGGCTGTGGAGTTTTGAGCGCCTTGAGTGAGGAGCTCCATGTGAGTTTAGTGTGGGTGCTCAACCTGCTTGATTCCATCCCACTGGGCTCAATGGGCATTGGACCGGAAGTGACCAAACAGGGTTTCCTAGATAGCTGCTAGCACAGCTGATGGTATGTGAAGTGAATGAGGCAGGTGGAGTTGTTTTGGCACTGGAAGAGCTGTGCTGCTGCTTCGGGCAGTTGGCATTTAACATGCCGTGAGTTCCCTAGGTGTGATATCCACTTTCAGACATATGTGGTGCCAGAGCACTTGGTTTCCATGGCAGCGGGAAATGGCTTGGGCGCTGAACTTGTGTTTGGCTGTGGAGTTTTGAGCGCCTTGAGTGAGGAGCTCCATGTGAGTTTAGTGTGGGTGCTCAACCTGCTTGATTCCATCCCACTGGGCTCAATGGGCATTGGACCGGAAGTGACCAAACAGGGTTTCCTAGATAGCTGCTAGCACAGCTGATGGTATGTGAAGTGAATGAGGCAGGTGGAGTTGTTTTGGCACTGGAAGAGCTGTGCTGCTGCTTCGGGCAGTTGCCATTCACCACCGCCCTGAGTTCCCTAGGTGTCATAGCCACTTTCAGACATATGTGGTGCCAGAGCACTTGGTTTCCATGGCAGCGGGAAATGGTTTGGGCGCTGAACTTGTGTTAGGCTGTGGAGTTGTGAGCGCCTTGAGTGAGGAGCTCCATGTTAGTTTAGTGTGGGTGCTCAACCTGCTTGATTCCATCCCACTGGGCTCAATGGGCATTGGACCGGAAGTGACCAAACAGGGTTTCCTAGAACGCTGCTAGCACAGCTGATGGTATGTGAAGTTCATGAGGCAGGTGGAGTTGTTTTGGCACTGGAAGAGCTGTGCTGCTGCTTCGGGCAGTTGCCATTCACCACCGCCCTGAGTTCCCTAGGTGTCATAGCCACTTTCAGACATATGTGGTGCCAGAGCACTTGGTTTCCATGGCAGCGGGAAATGGCTTGGGCGCTGAACTTGTGTTTGGCTGTGGAGTTTTGAGCGCCTTGAGTGAGGAGCTCCATGTGAGTTTAGTGTGGGTGCTCAACCTGCTTGATTCCATCCCACTGGGCTCAATGTGCATTGGACCGGAAGTGACCAAACAGGGTTTCCTAGAACGCTGCTAGCACAGCTGATGGTATGTGAAGTTCATGAGGCAGGTGGAGTTGTTTTGGCACTGGAAGAGCTGTGCTGCTGCTTCGGGCACTTGCCATTCACCACCGCCCTGAGTTCCCTAGGTGTCATAGCCACTTTCAGACATATGTGGTGCCAGAGCACTTGGTTTCCATGGCAGCGGGAAATGGCTTGGGCGCTGAACTTGTGTTTGGCTGTGGAGTTTTGAGCGCCTTGAGTGAGGAGCTCCATGTGAGTTTAGTGTGGGTGCTCAACCTGCTTGATTCCATCCCACTGGGCTCAATGGGCATTGGACCGGAAGTGACCAAACAGGGTTTCCTAGAACGCTGCTAGCACAGCTGATGGTATGTGAAGTTCATGAGGCAGGTGGAGTTGTTGTGGCACTGGAAGAGCTGTGCTGCTGCTTTGGGCAGTTGCCATTCACCACCGCCATGAGTTCCCTAGGTGTCATAGCCACTTTCAGACATATGTGGTGCCAGAGCACTTGGTTTCCATGGCAGCGGGAAATGGCTTGGGCGCTGAACTTGTGTTAGGCTGTGGAGTTTTGTGTCCTTGAGTGAGGAGCTCAATGTGAGTTTAGTGTGGGTGCTCAACCTGCTTGATTCCATCCCACTGGGCTCAATGGGCATTGGACCGGAAGAGACCAAACAGGGTTTCCTAGAACGCTGCTAGCACAGCTGATGGTATGTGAAGTGAATGAGGCAGGTGGAGTTGTTTTGGCACTGGAAGAGCTGTGCTGCTGCTTCGGGTAGTTGCCATTCACCACTGCCGTGAGTTCCCTAGGTGTCATATCCACTTTCAGACATATGTGGTGCCAGAGCACTTGGTTTCCATGGCAGCGGGAAATGGCTTGGGCACTGAACTTGTGTTAGGCTGTGGAGTTGTGAGCGCCTTGAGTGAGGAGCTCCATGTTAGTTTAGTGTGGGTGCTCAACCTGCTTGATTCCATCCCACTGGGCTCAATGGGCATTGCACCGGATGTGACCAAACAGGGTTTCCTAGATAGCTGCTAGCACAGCTGATGGTATGTGAAGTTCATGAGGCAGGTGGAGTTGTTTTGGCACTGGAAGAGCTGTGCTGCTGCTTCGGGCAGTTGCCATTCACCACCGCCCTGAGTTCCCTAGGTGTCATAGCCACTTTCAGACATATGTGGTGCCAGAGCACTTGGTTTCCATGGCAGCGGGAAATGGCTTGGGCGCTGAACTTGTGTTTGGCTGTGGAGTTTTGAGCGCCTTGAGTGAGGAGCTCCATGTGAGTTTAGTGTGGGTGCTCAACCTGCTTGATTCCATCCCACTGGGCTCAATGGGCATTGGACCGGAAGTGACCAAACAGGGTTTCCTAGAACGCTGCTAGCACAGCTGATGGTATGTGAAGTGAATGAGGCAGGTGGAGTTGTTTTGGCACTGGAAGAGCTGTGCTGCTGCTTCGGGCAGTTGCCATTCCCCACCGCCCTGAGTTCCCTAGGTGTCATAGCCACTTTCAGACATATGTGGTGCCAGAGCACTTGGTTTCCATGGCAGCAGGAAATGGCTTGGGTGCTGAACTTGTGTTTGGCTGTGGAGTTTTGAGCACCTTGACTGAGGATCTCCATGTTAGTTTAGTGTGGGTGCTCAACCTGCTTGATTCCATCCCACTGGGCTCAAAGGGCTTTGGACCGGAAGTGACGAAACAGGGTTTCCTAGATAGCTGCTAGCACAGCTGATGGTATGTGAAGTGAATGAGGCAGGTGGAGTTGTTTTGGCACTGGAAGAGCTGTGCTGCTGCTTCGGGCAGTTGCCATTCACCACTGTTCTGAGTTCCCTAAGTGTCATATCCACTTTCAGACATATGTGGTGCCAGAGCACTTGGTTTCCATGGCAGCGGGAAACGGCTTGGGCGCTGAACTTGTGTTTGGCTGTGGAGTTTTGAGCGCCTTGAGTGAGGAGCTCCATGTGAGTTTAGTGTGGGTGCTCAACCTGCTTGATTCCATCCCACTGGGCTCAATGGGCATTGGACCGGAAGTGACCAAACAGGGTTTCCTGGATAGCTGCTAGCACAGCTGATGGTATGTGAAGTTCATGACTGAGGTGGAGTTGTTTTGGCACAGGAAGAGCTGTGCTGAGGCTTCGGGCAGTTGCCATTCACCACCGCCCTGAGTTCCCTAGGTGTCACAGCCACTTTCAGACATATGTGGTGCCAGAGCACTTGGTTTCCATGGCAGCGGGAAATGGCTTGGGCGCTGAACTTGTGTTTGGCTGTGGAGTTTTGAGCGCCTTGAGTGAGGAGCTCCATGTGAGTTTAGTGTGGGTGCTCAACCTGCTAAATTCCATCCCATCACACTGGGCTCAATGGGCATTGGACCCGAAGTGACCAAACAGGGTTTCCTAGATAGCTGCTAGCACAGCTGATGGTATGTGAAGTTCATGAGGCAGGTGGAGTTGTTTTGGCCCTGGAAGTGCTGTGCTGCTGTTTCGGGCAGTTGCCATTCACCACCGCCCTGAGTTCCCTAGGTGTCATAGCCACTTTCAGACCTATGTGGTGCCAGAGCACTTGGTTTCCATGGCAGTGGGAAATGGCTTGGGCGCTGAACTTGTGTTTGGCTGTGGAGTTTTGAGCGCCTTGAGTGAGGAGCTCCATGTGAGTTTAGTGTGGGTGCTCAACCTGCTTGATTCCATCCCACTGGGCTCAATGGGCATTGGACCGGAAGTGACCAAACAGGGTTTCCTAGATAGCTGCTAGCACAGCTGATGGTATGTGAAGTGAATGAGGCAGGTGGAGTTGTTTTGGCACTGGAAGAGCTGTGCTGCTGCTTCGGGCAGTTGCCATTCCCCACCGTCTTGAGTTCCCTAGTTATCATATCCACTTTCAGACATATGTGGTGCCATAGCACTTGGTTTCCATGGCAGCGGGAAATGGCTTGGGCGCTGAACTTGTGTTTGGCTGTGCAGGGATTGAGCGCCTTGCGTGAGGAGCTCCATGTGAGTTTAGTGTGGGTGCTCAACCTGCTTGATTCCATCCCACTGGGCTCAATGGGCATTGGACCGGAAGTGACCAAACAGGGTTTGCTAGGTAGCTGCTAGCACAGCTGATGGTATGTGAAGTTCATGACTGAGGTGGAGTTGTTTTGGCACTGGAAGAGCTGTGCTGCTGCTTCGGGCAGTTGCCATTCACCACCGTCTTGAGTTCCCTAGGTGCCATATCCACTTTCAGACATATGTGGTGCCAGAGCACTTGGTTTCCATGGCAGCGGGAAATGGCTTGGGTGCTGAACTTGTGTTTGGCTGTGGAGTTTTGAGTGCCTTGAGTGAGGAGCTCCATGTGAGTTTAGTGTGGGTGCTCAACCTGCTTGATTCCATCCCACTGGGCTCAATGGGCATTGGACCGGAAGTGACCAAACAGGGTTTCCTAGATAGTTGCTAGCACAGCTGATGGTATGTGAAGTTCATGAGGCAGGTGGAGTTGTTTTGGCACTGGAGGAGCTGTGCTGCTGCTTCGGGCAGTTGCCATTCACCACCGTCTTGAGTTCCCTAGGTGTCATAGCCACTTTCAGACATATGTGGTGCCAGAGCACTTGGTTTCCATGGCAGCGGGAAATGGCTTGGGCGCTGAACTTGTGTTTGGCTGTGGAGTTTTGAGCGCCTTGAGTGAGGATCTCCATGTGAGTTTAGTGTGGGTGCTCAACCTGCTTGATTCCATCCCACTGGGCTCAATGGGCATTGGACCGGAAGTGACCAAACAGGGTTTCCTAGAACGCTGCTAGCACAGCTGATGGTATGTGAAGTTCATGAGGCAGGTGGAGTTGTTGTGGCACTGGAAGAGCTGTGCTGCTGCTTCGGTCTCTTGCCATTCACCACCGCCCTGAGTTCCCTAGGTGTCATAGCCACTTTCAGACATATGTGGTGCCAGAGCACTTGGTTTCCATGGCAGCGGGAAATGGTTTGGGCGCTGAACTTGTGTTAGGCTGTGGAGTTTTGAGCGCTTTGAGTGAGTAGCTCCATGTTAGTTTAGTGTGGGTGCTCAACCTGCTTGATTCCATCCCACTGGGCTCAATGGGCATTGGACCGGAAGTGACCAAACAGGGTTTCCTAGATAGCTGCTAGCACAGCTGATGGTATGTGAAGTTCATGAGGCAGGTGGAGTTGTTTTGGCACTGGAAGAGCTGTGCTGCTGCTTTGGGTAGTTGCCATTCACCACCGCCGTGAGTTCCCGAGGTGTCATATCCACTTTCAGACATATGTGGTGCCAGAGCACTTGGTTTCCATGGCAGCAGGAAATGGCTTGGGTGCTGAACTTGTGTTTGGCTGTGGAGTTTTGAGCGCCTTGACTGAGGATCTCCATGTTAGTTTAGTGTGGGTGCTCAACCTGCTTGATTCCATCCCACTGGGCTCAAAGGGCTTTGGACCGGAAGTGACGAAACAGGGTTTCCTAGATAGCTGCTAGCACAGCTGATGGTATGTGAAGTGAATGAGGCAGGTGGAGTTGTTTTGGCACTGGAAGAGCTGTGCTGCTGCTTCGGGCAGTTGCCATTCCCCGCCGCGCTGAGTTCCCTAGGTGTCATATCCACTTTCAGACATATGTGGTGCCAGAGCACTTGGTTTCCATGGCAGCGGGAAACGGCTTGGGCGCTGAACTTGTGTTTGGCTGTGGAGTTTTGAGCGCCTTGAGTGAGGAGCTCCATGTGAGTTTAGTGTGGGTGCTCAACCTGCTAAATTCCATCCCATCACACTGGGCTCAATGGGCATTGGACCCGAAGTGACCAAACAGGGTTTCCTAGATAGCTGCTAGCACAGCTGATGGTATGTGAAGTTCATGAGGCAGGTGGAGTTGTTTTGGCCCTGGAAGTGCTGTGCTGCTGTTTCGGGCAGTTGCCATTCACCACCGCCCTGAGTTTCCTAGGTGTCATAGCCACTTTCAGACCTATGTGGTGCCAGAGCACTTGGTTTCCATGGCAGTGGGAAATGGCTTGGGCGCTGAACTTGTGTTTGGCTGTGGAGTTTTTAGCGCCTTGAGTGAGGAGCTCCATGTGAGTTTAGTGTGGGTGCTCAACCTGCTTGATTCCATCCCACTGGGCTCAATGGGCATTGGACCGGAAGTGACCAAACAGGGTTTCCTAGATAGCTGCTAGCACAGCTGATGGTATGTGAAGTTCCTGAGGCAGGTGGAGTTGTTGTGGCACTGGAAGAGCTGTGCTGCTGCTTCGGGCAGTTGCCATTCCCCACCGTCTTGAGTTCCCTAGGTATCATATCCACTTTCAGACATATGTGGTGCCATAGCACTTGGTTTCCATGGCAGCGGGAAATGGCTTGGGCGCTGAACTTGTGTTTGGCTGTGCAGGGATTGAGCGCCTTGCGTGAGGAGCTCCATGTGAGTTTAGTGTGGGTGCTCATCCTGCTTGATTCCATCCCACAGGGTTCAATGGGCATTGGACCGGAAGTGACCCAACAGGGTTTCCTAGATAGCTGCTAGCACAGCTGATGGTATGTGAAGTTCATGAGGCAGGTGGAGTTGTTTTGGCACTGGAGGAGCTGTGCTGCTGCTTCGGGCAGTTGCCATTCACCACCGCCCTGAGTTCCCTAGGTGTCATAGCCACTTTCAGACATATGTGGTGCCAGAGCACTTGGTTTCCATGGCAGCGGGAAATGGCTTTTGCGCTGAACTTGTGTTTGGCTGTGCAGGTTTTGAGCGCCTTCAGTGAGGAGCTCAATGTGAGTTTAGTGTGGGTGCTCAACCTGCTTGATTCCATCCCACTGGGCTCAATGGGCATTGGACCGGAAGTGACCCAACAGGGTTTCCTAGATAGCTGCTAGCACAGCTGATGGTATGTGAAGTTCATGAGGCAGGTGGAGTTGTTTTGGCACTGGAAGAGCTGTGCTGCTGCTTCGGGCAGTTGCCATTCACCACCGCCCTGAGTTCCCTAGGTGTCATAGCCACTTTCAGACATATGTGGTGCCATAGCACTTGGTTTCCATGGCAGCGGGAAATGGCTTTTGCGCTGAACTTGTGTTTGGCTGTGGAGTTTTGAGCGCCTTGAGTGAGGAGCTCCATGTGAGTTTATTGTGGGTGCTCAACCTGCTTGATTCCATCCCACAGGGTTCAATGGGCATTGGACCGGAAGTGACCCAACAGGGTTTCCTAGATAGCTGCTAGCACAGCTGATGGTATGTGAAGTGAATGAGGCAGGTGGAGTTGTTTTGGCACTGGAAGAGCTGTGCTGCTGCTTCGGGCAGTTGCCATTCCCCACCGCCCTGAGTTCCCTAGGTGTCATAGCCACTTTCAGACCTATGTGGTGCCAGAGCACTTGGTTTCCATGGCAGCGGGAAATGGTTTGGGTGCTGAACTTGTGTTTGGCTGTGGAGTTTTGAGCGCCTTGAGTGAGGAGCTCCATGTGAGTTTAGTGTGGGTGCTCAACCTGCTTGATTCCATCCCACTGGGCTCAATGGGCATTGGACCGGAAGTGACCAAACAGGGTTTCCTAGATAGCTGCTAGCACAGCTGATGGTATGTGAAGTGAATGAGGCAGGTGGAGTTGTTTTGGCACTGGAAGAGCTGTGCTGCTGCTTCGGGCAGTTGCCATTCACCACCGCCCTGAGTTCCCTAGGTGTCATATCCACTTTCAGACATATGTGGTGCCAGAGCACTTGGTTTCCATGGCAGCGGGAAACGGCTTGGGCGCTGAACTTGTGTTTGGCTGTGGAGTTTTGAGCGCCTTGAGTGAGGAGCTCCATGTGAGTTTAGTGTGGGTGCTCAACCTGCTTGATTCCATCCCACTGGGCTCAAATGGCATTGGACCGGAAGTGACGAAACAGGGTTTCCTAGATAGCAGCTAGCACAGCTGATGGTATGTGAAGTGAATGAGGCAGGTGGAGTTGTTTTGGCACTGGAAGAGCTGTGCTGCTGCTTCGGGCAGTTGCCATTCACCACCGCCCTGAGTTCCCTAGGTGTCATATCCACTTTCAGACATATGTGGTGCCAGAGCACTTGGTTTCCATGGCAGCGGGAAATGGCTTTTGCGCTGAACTTGTGTTTGGCTGTGGAGTTTTGAGAGCCTTGAGTGAGGAGCTCCATGTGAGTTTAGTGTGGGTGCTCAACCTGCTTGATTCCATCCCACTGGTCTCAATGGGCATTGGACCGGAAGTGACCAAACAGGGTTTCCTAGATAGCTGCTAGCACAGCTGATGGTATGTGAAGTGAATGAGGCAGGTGGAGTTGTTTTGGCACTGGAAGAGCTGTGCTGCTGCTTCGGGCAGTTGCCATTCACCACCGCCCTGAGTTCCCTAGGTGTCATAGCCACTTTCAGACATATGTGGTGCCAGAGCACTTGGTTTCCATATCAGCAGGAAATGGCTTGGGCGCTGAACTTGTGTTTGGCTGTGGAGTTTTGAGCGCCTTGACTGAGGATCTCCATGTTAGTTTAGTGTGGGTGCTCAACCTGCTTGATTCCATCCCACTGGGCTCAATGGGCATTGGACCGGAAGTGACCAAACAGGGTTTCCTAGATAGCTGCTAGCACAGATGATGGTATGTGAAGTTCATGACTGAGGTGGAGTTGTTTTGGCACTGGAGGAGCTGTGCTGCTGCTTCGGGCAGTTGCCATTCACCACCGCCCTGAGTTCCCTAGGTGTCATAGCCACTTTCAGACATATGTGGTGCCAGAGCACTTGGTTTCCATGGCAGCGGGAAACGGCTTCGGCGCTGAACTTGTGTTTGGCTGTGGAGTTTTGAGCGCCTTGAGTGAGGAGCTCCATGTGAGTTTAGTGTGGGTGCTCAACCTGCTTGATTCCATCCCACTGGGCTCAATGGGCATTGGACCGGAAGTGACCAAACAGGGTTTCCTAGATAGTTGCTAGCACAGCTGATGGTATGTGAAGTTCATGAGGCAGGTGGAGTTGTTGTGGCACTGGAAGAGCTGTGCTGCTGCTTCGGGCAGTTGCCATTCACCACCGCCCTGAGTCCCCTAGGTGTCATAGCCACTTTCAGACATATGTGGTGCCAGAGCACTTGGTTTCCATGGCAGCGGGAAATGGCTTGGGAGCTGAACTTGTGTTTGGCTGTGGAGTTTTGAGCGCCTTGAGTGAGGAGCTCCATGTTAGTTTAGTGTGGGTGCTCAACCTGCTTGATTCCATCAGACAGGGTTCAATGGGCATTGGACAGGAAGTGACCCAACAGGGTTTCCTAGATAGCTGCTAGCACAGCTGATGGTATGTGAAGTTCATGACTGAGGTGGAGTTGTTTTGGCACTGGAAGAGCTGTGCTGCTGCTTCGGGCAGTTGCCATTCACCACCGCCCTGAGTTCCCTAGGTGTCATAGCCACTTTCAGACATATGTGGTGCCATAGCACTTGGTTTCCATTTCAGCAGGAAATGGCTTGGGCGCTGAACTTGTGTTTGGCTGTGGAGTTTTGAGCGCCTTGACTGAGGATCTCCATGTTAGTTTAGTGTGGGTGCTCAACCTGCTTGATTCCATCCCACTGGGCTCAATGGGCATTGGACAGGAAGTGACCAAACAGGGTTTCCTAGATAGCTGCTAGCACAGCTGATGGTATGTGAAGTGAATGAGGCAGGTGGAGTTGTTTTGGCACTGGAAGAGCTGTGCTGCTGCTTCGGGCAGTTGCCATTCACCACCGTCCTGAGTTCCCTAGGTGTCATATCCACTTTCAGACATATGTGGTGCCAGAGCACTTGGTTTCCATGGCAGTGGGAAATGGCTTGGGTGCTGAACTTGTGTTTGGCTGTGGAGTTTTGAGCGCCTTGAGTGAGGAGCTCCATGTGAGTTTAGTGTGGGTGCTCAACTTGCTTGATTCCATCCCACTGGGCAAAAAGGGCTTTGGACCGGAAGTGACCCAACAGGGTTTCCTAGATAGTTGCTAGCACAGCTGATGGTATGTGAAGTTCATGAGGCAGGTGGAGTTGTTTTGGCACTGGAAGAGCTGTGCTGCTGCTTCGGGCAGTTGCCATTCACCACCGCCCTGAGTTCCCTAGGTGTCATATCCACTTTCAGACATATGTGGTGCCAGAGCACTTGGTTTCCATGGCAGCGGGAAATGGCTTGGGAGCTGAACTTGTGTTTGGCTGTGCAGGTTTTGAGAGCCTTGAGTGAGGAGCTCCATGTGAGTTTAGTGTGGGTGCTCAACCTGCTTGATTCCATCCCACTGGGCTCAATGGGCATTGGACCGGAAGTGACGAAACAGGGTTTCCTAGATAGCTGCTAGCACAGCTGATGGTATGTGAAGTGAATGAGGCAGGTGGAGTTGTTTTGTCACTGGAAGAGCTGTGCTGCTGCTTCAGGCAGTTGCCATTCACCACCGCCCTGAGTTCCCTAGGTGTCATAGCCACTTTCAGAATTATGTGGTGCCAGAGCACTTGGTTTCCATGGCAGCGGGAAATGGCTTGGGTGCTGAACTTGTGTTTGGCTGTGGAGTTTTGAGCGCCTTGACTGAGGATCTCCATGTGAGTTTAGTGTGGGTGCTCAACCTGCTTGATTCCATCCCACTGGGCTCAATGGGCATTGGACCGGAAGTGACCAAACAGGGTTTGCTAGGTAGCTGCTAGCACAGCTGATGGTATGTGAAGTTCATGACTGAGGTGGAGTTGTTTTGGCACTGGAAGAGCTGTGCTGCTGCTTCGGGCAGTTGCCATTCACCACCGTCTTGAGTTCCCTAGGTGCCATATCCACTTTCAGACATATGTGGTGCCAGAGCACTTGGTTTCCATGGCAGCGGGAAATGGCTTGGGTGCTGAACTTGTGTTTGGCTGTGGAGTTTTGAGTGCCTTGAGTGAGGAGCTCCATGTGAGTTTAGTGTGGGTGCTCAACCTGCTTGATTCCATCCCACTGGGCTCAATGGGCATTGGACCGGAAGTGACCAAACAGGGTTTCCTAGATAGCTGCTAGCACAGCTGATGGTATGTGAAGTTCATGAGGCAGGTGGAGTTGTTTTGGCACTGGAGGAGCTGTGCTGCTGCTTCGGGCAGTTGCCATTCACCACCGTCTTGAGTTCCCTAGGTGTCATAGCCACTTTCAGACATATGTGGTGCCAGAGCACTTGGTTTCCATGGCAGCGGGAAATGGCTTGGGCGCTGAACTTGTGTTTGGCTGTGGAGTTTTGAGCGCCTTGAGTGAGGATCTCCATGTGAGTTTAGTGTGGGTGCTCAACCTGCTTGATTCCATCCCACTGGGCTCAATGGGCATTGGACCGGAAGTGACCAAACAGGGTTTCCTAGAACGCTGCTAGCACAGCTGATGGTATGTGAAGTTCATGAGGCAGGTGGAGTTGTTGTGGCACTGGAAGAGCTGTGCTGCTGCTTCGGTCTCTTGCCATTCACCACCGCCCTGAGTTCCCTAGGTGTCATAGCCACTTTCAGACATATGTGGTGCCAGAGCACTTGGTTTCCATGGCAGCGGGAAATGGTTTGGGCGCTGAACTTGTGTTAGGCTGTGGAGTTTTGAGCGCTTTGAGTGAGTAGCTCCATGTTAGTTTAGTGTGGGTGCTCAACCTGCTTGATTCCATCCCACTGGGCTCAATGGGCATTGGACCGGAAGTGACCAAACAGGGTTTCCTAGATAGCTGCTAGCACAGCTGATGGTATGTGAAGTTCATGAGGCAGGTGGAGTTGTTTTGGCACTGGAAGAGCTGTGCTGCTGCTTTGGGTAGTTGCCATTCACCACCGCCGTGAGTTCCCGAGGTGTCATATCCACTTTCAGACATATGTGGTGCCAGAGCACTTGGTTTCCATGGCAGCAGGAAATGGCTTGGGTGCTGAACTTGTGTTTGGCTGTGGAGTTTTGAGCGCCTTGACTGAGGATCTCCATGTTAGTTTAGTGTGGGTGCTCAACCTGCTTGATTCCATCCCACTGGGCTCAAAGGGCTTTGGACCGGAAGTGACGAAACAGGGTTTCCTAGATAGCTGCTAGCACAGCTGATGGTATGTGAAGTGAATGAGGCAGGTGGAGTTGTTTTGGCACTGGAAGAGCTGTGCTGCTGCTTCGGGCAGTTGCCATTCCCCGCCGCGCTGAGTTCCCTAGGTGTCATATCCACTTTCAGACATATGTGGTGCCAGAGCACTTGGTTTCCATGGCAGCGGGAAACGGCTTGGGCGCTGAACTTGTGTTTGGCTGTGGAGTTTTGAGCGCCTTGAGTGAGGAGCTCCATGTGAGTTTAGTGTGGGTGCTCAACCTGCTTGATTCCATCCCACTGGGCTCAATGGGCATTGGACCGGAAGTGACCCAACAGGGTTTCCTGGATAGCTGCTAGCACAGCTGATGGTATGTGAAGTTCATGACTGAGGTGGAGTTGTTTTGGCACAGGAAGAGCTGTGCTGAGGCTTCGGGCAGTTGCCATTCACCACCGCCCTGAGTTCCCTAGGTGTCACAGCCACTTTCAGACATATGTGGTGCCAGAGCACTTGGTTTCCATGGCAGCGGGAAATGGCTTGGGCGCTGAACTTGTGTTTGGCTGTGGAGTTTTGAGCGCCTTGAGTGAGGAGCTCCATGTGAGTTTAGTGTGGGTGCTCAACCTGCTAAATTCCATCCCATCACACTGGGCTCAATGGGCATTGGACCCGAAGTGACCAAACAGGGTTTCCTAGATAGCTGCTAGCACAGCTGATGGTATGTGAAGTTCATGAGGCAGGTGGAGTTGTTTTGGCCCTGGAAGTGCTGTGCTGCTGTTTCGGGCAGTTGCCATTCACCACCGCCCTGAGTTTCCTAGGTGTCATAGCCACTTTCAGACCTATGTGGTGCCAGAGCACTTGGTTTCCATGGCAGTGGGAAATGGCTTGGGCGCTGAACTTGTGTTTGGCTGTGGAGTTTTTAGCGCCTTGAGTGAGGAGCTCCATGTGAGTTTAGTGTGGGTGCTCAACCTGCTTGATTCCATCCCACTGGGCTCAATGGGCATTGGACCGGAAGTGACCAAACAGGGTTTCCTAGATAGCTGCTAGCACAGCTGATGGTATGTGAAGTTCCTGAGGCAGGTGGAGTTGTTGTGGCACTGGAAGAGCTGTGCTGCTGCTTCGGGCAGTTGCCATTCCCCACCGTCTTGAGTTCCCTAGGTATCATATCCACTTTCAGACATATGTGGTGCCATAGCACTTGGTTTCCATGGCAGCGGGAAATGGCTTGGGCGCTGAACTTGTGTTTGGCTGTGCAGGGATTGAGCGCCTTGCGTGAGGAGCTCCATGTGAGTTTAGTGTGGGTGCTCATCCTGCTTGATTCCATCCCACAGGGTTCAATGGGCATTGGACCGGAAGTGACCCAACAGGGTTTCCTAGATAGCTGCTAGCACAGCTGATGGTATGTGAAGTTCATGAGGCAGGTGGAGTTGTTTTGGCACTGGAGGAGCTGTGCTGCTGCTTCGGGCAGTTGCCATTCACCACCGCCCTGAGTTCCCTAGGTGTCATAGCCACTTTCAGACATATGTGGTGCCAGAGCACTTGGTTTCCATGGCAGCGGGAAATGGCTTTTGCGCTGAACTTGTGTTTGGCTGTGCAGGTTTTGAGCGCCTTCAGTGAGGAGCTCAATGTGAGTTTAGTGTGGGTGCTCAACCTGCTTGATTCCATCCCACTGGGCTCAATGGGCATTGGACCGGAAGTGACCCAACAGGGTTTCCTAGATAGCTGCTAGCACAGCTGATGGTATGTGAAGTTCATGAGGCAGGTGGAGTTGTTTTGGCACTGGAAGAGCTGTGCTGCTGCTTCGGGCAGTTGCCATTCACCACCGCCCTGAGTTCCCTAGGTGTCATAGCCACTTTCAGACATATGTGGTGCCATAGCACTTGGTTTCCATGGCAGCGGGAAATGGCTTTTGCGCTGAACTTGTGTTTGGCTGTGGAGTTTTGAGCGCCTTGAGTGAGGAGCTCCATGTGAGTTTATTGTGGGTGCTCAACCTGCTTGATTCCATCCCACAGGGTTCAATGGGCATTGGACCGGAAGTGACCCAACAGGGTTTCCTAGATAGCTGCTAGCACAGCTGATGGTATGTGAAGTGAATGAGGCAGGTGGAGTTGTTTTGGCACTGGAAGAGCTGTGCTGCTGCTTCGGGCAGTTGCCATTCCCCACCGCCCTGAGTTCCCTAGGTGTCATAGCCACTTTCAGACCTATGTGGTGCCAGAGCACTTGGTTTCCATGGCAGCGGGAAATGGTTTGGGTGCTGAACTTGTGTTTGGCTGTGGAGTTTTGAGCGCCTTGAGTGAGGAGCTCCATGTGAGTTTAGTGTGGGTGCTCAACCTGCTTGATTCCATCCCACTGGGCTCAATGGGCATTGGACCGGAAGTGACCAAACAGGGTTTCCTAGATAGCTGCTAGCACAGCTGATGGTATGTGAAGTGAATGAGGCAGGTGGAGTTGTTTTGGCACTGGAAGAGCTGTGCTGCTGCTTCGGGCAGTTGCCATTCACCACCGCCCTGAGTTCCCTAGGTGTCATATCCACTTTCAGACATATGTGGTGCCAGAGCACTTGGTTTCCATGGCAGCGGGAAACGGCTTGGGCGCTGAACTTGTGTTTGGCTGTGGAGTTTTGAGCGCCTTGAGTGAGGAGCTCCATGTGAGTTTAGTGTGGGTGCTCAACCTGCTTGATTCCATCCCACTGGGCTCAAAGGGCATTGGACCGGAAGTGACGAAACAGGGTTTCCTAGATAGCAGCTAGCACAGCTGATGGTATGTGAAGTGAATGAGGCAGGTGGAGTTGTTTTGGCACTGGAAGAGCTGTGCTGCTGCTTCGGGCAGTTGCCATTCACCACCGCCCTGAGTTCCCTAGGTGTCATATCCACTTTCAGACATATGTGGTGCCAGAGCACTTGGTTTCCATGGCAGCGGGAAATGGCTTTTGCGCTGAACTTGTGTTTGGCTGTGGAGTTTTGAGAGCCTTGAGTGAGGAGCTCCATGTGAGTTTAGTGTGGGTGCTCAACCTGCTTGATTCCATCCCACTGGTCTCAATGGGCATTGGACCGGAAGTGACCAAACAGGGTTTCCTAGATAGCTGCTAGCACAGCTGATGGTATGTGAAGTGAATGAGGCAGGTGGAGTTGTTTTGGCACTGGAAGAGCTGTGCTGCTGCTTCGGGCAGTTGCCATTCACCACCGCCCTGAGTTCCCTAGGTGTCATAGCCACTTTCAGACATATGTGGTGCCAGAGCACTTGGTTTCCATATCAGCAGGAAATGGCTTGGGCGCTGAACTTGTGTTTGGCTGTGGAGTTTTGAGCGCCTTGACTGAGGATCTCCATGTTAGTTTAGTGTGGGTGCTCAACCTGCTTGATTCCATCCCACTGGGCTCAATGGGCATTGGACCGGAAGTGACCAAACAGGGTTTCCTAGATAGCTGCTAGCACAGATGATGGTATGTGAAGTTCATGACTGAGGTGGAGTTGTTTTGGCACTGGAAGAGCTGTGCTGCTGCTTCGGGCAGTTGCCATTCACCACCGCCCTGAGTTCCCTAGGTGTCATATCCACTTTCAGACATATGTGGTGCCAGAGCACTTGGTTTCCATGGCAGCGGGAAATGGCTTGGGCGCTGAACTTGTGTTTGGCTGTGCAGGTTTTGAGCGCCTTGAGTGAGGAGCTCCATGTGAGTTTAGTGTGGGTGCTCAACCTGCTTGATTCCATCCCACTGGGCTCAATGGGCATTGGACCGGAAGTGACCCAACAGGGTTTCCTAGATAGCTGCTAGCACAGCTGATGGTATGTGAAGTTCATGAGGCAGGTGGAGTTGTTTTGGCACTGGAAGAGCTGTGCTGCTGCTTCGGGCAGTTGCCATTCACCACTTCCGTGAGTTCCCTAGGTGTCATATCCACTTTCAGACATATGTGGTGCCAGAGCACTTGGTTTCCATGGCAGCGGGAAATGGCTTGGGCGCTGAACATTTGTTTGGCTGTGGAGTTTTGAGCGCCCTGAGTGAGGAGCTCCATGTGAGTTTAGTGTGGGTGCTCAACCTGCTTGATTCCATCCCACTGGGCTCAATGGGCATTGGACCGGAAGTGACCCAACAGGGTTTCCTAGATAGCTGCTAGCACAGCTGATGGTATGTGAAGTTCATGAGGCAGGTGGAGTTGTTTTGGCACTGGAAGAGCTGTGCTGCTGCTTCGGGCAGTTGCCATTCACCACCGCCCTGAGTTCCCTAGGTGTCATATCCACTTTCAGACATATGTGGTGCCATAGCACTTGGTTTCCATGGCAGCGGGAAATGGCTTGGGCGCTGAACTTGTGTTTGGCTGTGGAGTTTTGAGCGCCTTGAGTGAGGAGCTCCATGTGAGTTTAGTGTGGGTGCTCAACCTGCTTGATTCCATCCCACAGGGTTCAATGGGCATTGGACCGGAAGTGACCCAACAGGGTTTCCTAGATAGCTGCTAGCACAGCTGATGGTATGTGAAGTGAATGAGGCAGGTGGAGTTGTTTTGGCACTGGAAGAGCTGTGCTGCTGCTTCGGGCAGTTGCCATTCCCCACCGCCCTGAGTTCCCTAGGTGTCATAGCCACTTTCAGACCTATGTGGTGCCAGAGCACTTGGTTTCCATGGCAGCGGGAAATGGTTTGGGTGCTGAACTTGTGTTTGGCTGTGGAGTTTTGAGCGCCTTGAGTGAGGAGCTCCATGTGAGTTTAGTGTGGGTGCTCAACCTGCTTGATTCCATCCCACTGGGCTCAATGGGCATTGGACCGGAAGTGACCAAACAGGGTTTCCTAGATAGCTGCTAGCACAGCTGATGGTATGTGAAGTGAATGAGGCAGGTGGAGTTGTTTTGGCACTGGAAGAGCTGTGCTGCTGCTTCGGGCAGTTGCCATTCACCACCCTCTTGAGATCCTTAGGTGTCATATCCACTTTCAGACATATGTGGTGCCAGAGCACTTGGTTTCCATGGCAGCGGGAAATGGCTTGGGAGCTGAACTTGTGTTTGGCTGTGGAGTTTTGAGCGCCTTGAGTGAGGAGCTCCATGTGAGTTTAGTGTGGGTGCTCATCCTGCTTGATTCCATCCCACTGGGCTCAATGGGCATTGGACCGGAAGTGACCAAACAGGGTTTCCTAGATAGCTGCTAGCACAGCTGATGGTATGTGAAGTGAATGAGGCAGGTGGAGTTGTTTTGGCACTGGAAGAGCTGTGCTGCTGCTTCGGGCAGTTGCCATTCACCACCGCCCTGAGTTCCCTAGGTGTCATAGCCACTTTCAGACATATGTGGTGCCAGAGCACTTGGTTTCCATGGCAGCGGGAAATGCCTTGGGCGCTGAACTTGTGTTTGGCTGTGGAGTTTTGAGCGCCTTGAGTGAGGATCTCCATGTTAGTTTAGTGTGGGTGCTCAACCTGCTAAATTCCATCCCACTTGGCTCAAAGGGCTTTGGACCGGAAGTGACCCAACAGGGTTTCCTAGATAGCTGCTAGCACAGCTGATGGTATGTGAAGTTCATGAGGCAGGTGGAGTTGTTTTGGCACTGGAAGAGCTGTGCTGCTGCTTCGGGCAGTTGCCATTCACCACCGCCCTGAGTTCCCTAGGTGTCATAGCCACTTTCAGACATATGTGGTGCCAGAGCACTTGGTTTCCATGGCAGCGGGAAACGGCTTGGGCGCTGAACTTGTGTTTGGCTGTGGAGTTTTGAGCGCCTTGAGTGAGGAGCTCCATGTGAGTTTAGTGTGGGTGCTCAACCTGCTTGATTCCATCCCACTGGGCTCAAAGGGCATTGGACCGGAAGTGACGAAACAGGGTTTCCTAGATAGCACCTAGCACAGCTGATGGTATGTGAAGTGAATGAGGCAGGTGGAGTTGTTTTGGCACTGGAAAAGCTGTGCTGCTGCTTCTGGCAGTTGCCATTCACCACCGCCCTGAGTTCCCTAGGTGTCATAGCCACTTTCAGACATATGTGGTGCCAGAGCACTTGGTTTCCATGGCAGCGGGAAATGGCTTGGGTGCTGTACTTGTGTTTGGCTGTGGAGTTTTGAGCGCCTTGAGTGAGGAGCTCCATGTGAGTTTAGTGTGGGTGCTCAACCTGTTTGATTCCATCCCACTGGGCAAAAAGGGCTTTGGACCGGAAGTGACCCAACAGGGTTTCCTAGATAGCTGCTAGCACAGCTGATGGTATGTGAAGTTCATGAGGCAGGTGGAGTTGTTTTGGCACTGGAAGAGCTGTGCTTCTGCTTCGGGCAGTTGCCATTCACCACCGCCCTGAGTTCCCTAGGTGTCATAGCCACTTTCAGACATATGTGGTGCCAGAGCACTTGGTTTCCATGGCAGCGGGAAATGGCTTTTGCGCTGAACTTGTGTTTGGCTGTGGAGTTTTGAGAGCCTTGAGTGAGGAGCTCCATGTGAGTTTAGTGTGGGTGCTCAACCTGCTTGATTCCATCCCACTGGGCTCAATGGGCATTGGACCGGAAGTGACCCAACAGGGTTTCCTAGATAGCTGCTAGCACAGCTGATGGTATGTGAAGTTCATGAGGCAGGTGGAGTTGTTTTGGCACTGGAAGAGCTGTGCTGCTGCTTCGGGCAGTTGCCACTCACCACCGCCCTGAGTTCCCTAGGTGTCACAGCCACGTTCAGACATATGTGGTGCCAGAGCACTTGGTTTCTATAAAAGCGGGAAATGGCTTGCGTGTTGAACTTGTGTTTGGCTGTGGAGTTTTGAGCTCCTTGAGTGAGGAGCTCCATGTTTGTTTAGTGTTGGTGCTCAACTTGCTTGATTCCATCCCACTGGGCAAAAAGGGCTTTGGACCGGAAGTGACCCAACAGGGTTTTCTAGATAGCTGCTAGCACAGCTGATGGTATGTGAAGTGAATGAGGCAGGTGGAGTTGTTTTGGCACTGGAAGAGCTGTGCTGCTGCTTCGGGCAGTTGCCATTCACCACCGCCCTGAGTTCCCTAGGTGTCATATCCACTTTCGGACATATGTGGTGCCAGAGCACTTGGTTTCCATATCAGCGGGAAATGGCTTGGTCGCTGAACTTGTGTTTGGCTGTGGAGTTTTGAGCGCCTTGAGTGAGGATCTCCATGTTAGTTTAGTGTGGGTGCTCAACCTGCTTGATTCCATCCCACTGGGCTCAATGGGCATTGGACCGGAAGTGACCCAACAGCGTTTCCTAGATAGCTGCTAGCACAGCTGATGGTATGTGAAGTTCATGAGGCAGGTGGAGTTGTTTTGGCACTGGAAGAACTGTGCTGCTGCTTCGGGCAGTTGCCATTCACCACCGTCTTGAGTTCCCTAGGTGTCATATCCACTTTCAGACATATGTGGTGCCAGAGCACTTGGTTTCCATGGCAGCGGGAAATGGCTTTTGCGTTGAACTTGTGTTTGGCTGTGGAGTTTTGAGCGCCTTGAGTGAGGAGCTCCATGTGAGTTTAGTGTGGATGCTCAACCTGCTTGATTCCATCCCACTGGGCTCAATGGGCATTGGACCGGAAGTGACCAAACAGGGTTTCCTAGGTAGCTGCTAGCACAGCTGATGGTATGTGAAGTGAATGAGGCAGGTGGAGTTGTTTTGGCACTGGAAGAGCTGTGCTGCTGCTTCGGGCAGTTGCCATTCACCACCGTCTTGAGTTCCCTAGGTGTCATAGCCACTTTCAGACATATGTGGTGCCAGAGCACTTGGTTTCCATGACAGCGGGAAATGGCTTTTGCGTTGAACTTGTGTTTGGCTGTGGAGTTTTGAGCGCCTTGAGTGAGGAGCTCCATGTGAGTTTAGTGTGGATGCTCAACCTGCTTGATTCCATCCCACTGGGCTCAATGGGCATTGGACCGGAAGTGACCAAACAGGGTTTCCTAGATAGCTGCTAGCACAGCTGATGGTATGTGAAGTGAATGAGGCAGGTGGAGTTGTTTTGGCACTGGAAGAGCTGTGCTGCTGCTTCGGGCAGTTGCCATTCACCACCGCCCTGAGTTCCCTAGGTGTCATAGCCACTTTCAGACATATGTGGTGCCAGAGCACTTGGTTTCCATGGCAGCGGGAAATGGCTTGGGTGCTGAACTTGTGTTTGGCTGTGGAGTTTTGAGCGCCTTGAGTGAGGAGCTCCATGTGAGTTTAGTGTGGGTGCTCAACCTGCTTGATTCCATCCCACTGGGCTCAATGGGCATTGGACCGGAAGTGACCAAACAGGGTTTCCTAGAACGCTGCTAGCACAGCTGATGGTATGTGAGGTGAATGAGGCAGGTGGAGTTGTTTTGGCACTGGAAGAGCTGTGCTGCTGCTTCGGGCAGTTGCCATTCACCACTGCCCTGAGTCCCCTAGGTGTCATATCCACTTTCAGACATATGTGGTGCCAGAGCACTTGGTTTCCATGGCAGCGGGAAATGGCTTGGGCGCTGAACTTGTGTTTGGCTGTGGAGTTTTGAGCGCCCTGAGTGAGGAGCTCCATGTGAGTTTAGTTTGGATGCTCAACCTGCTTGATTCCATCCATCAGGGCTCAATGGGCATTGGACCGGAAGTGACCAAACAGGGTTTCCTAGATAGCTGCTAGCACAGCTGATGGTATTTGAAGTTCATGAGGGAGGTGGAGTTGTTTTGGCACTGGAAGAGCTGTGCTGCTGCTTCGGGCAGTTGCCATTCCCCACCGCCCTGAGTTCCCTAGGTGTCATAGCCACTTTCAGACATATGTGGTGCCAGAGCACTTGGTTTCCATATCAGCGGGTAATGGCTTGTGGGCTGAACTTGTGTTTGGCTGTGGAGTTTTGAGCGCCTTGAGTGAGGAGCTCCATGTTAGTTTAGTGTGGGTGCTCAACCTGCTTGATTCCATCCCACTGGGCTCAATGGGCATTGGACCGGAAGTGACCAAACAGGGTTTCCTAGATAGCTGCTAGCACAGCTGATGGTATGTGAAGTGAATGAGGCAGGTGGAGTTGTTTCGGCACTGGAAGAGCTGTGCTGCTGCTTCGGGCAGTTGCCATTCACCACCGCCCTGAGTTCCCTAGGTGTCATAGCCACTGTCAGACTTATGTGGTGCCATAGCACTTGGTTTCCATGGCAGCGGGAAATGGCTTGGGCGCTGAACTTGTGTTTGGCTGTGGAGTTTTGAGCGCCTTGAGTGAGGAGCTCCATGTGAGTTTAGTGTGGGTGCTCATCCTGCTTGATTCCATCCCACAGGGTTCAATGGGCATTGGACCGGAAGTGACCCAACAGGGTTTCCTAGATAGCTGCTAGCACAGCTGATGGTATTTGAAGTTCATGAGGCAGGTGGAGTTGTTTTGGCACTGGAAGAGCTGTGCTGCTGCTTCGGGCAGTTGCCATTCACCACCGCCCTGAGTTCCCTAGGTGTCATATCCACTTTCAGACATATGTGGTGCCAGAGCACTTGGTTTCCATATCAGCGGGTAATGGCTTGGGCGCTGAACTTGTGTTTGGCTGTGGAGTTTTGAGCGCCTTGAGTGAGGAGCTCCATGTGAGTTTAGTGTGGGTGCTCATCCTGCTTGATTCCATCCCATTGGGCTCAATGGGCATTGGACCGGAAGTGACCCAACAGGGTTTCCTAGATAGCTGCTAGCACAGCTGATGGTATGTGAAGTGAATGAGGCAGGTGGAGTTGTTTTGGCACTGGAAGAGCTGTGCTGCTGCTTCGGGCAGTTGCCATTCACCACCGTCTTGAGTTCCCTAGGTGTCATATCCACTTTCAGACATATGTGGTGCCAGAGCACTTGGTTTCCATGGCAGCGGGAAATGGCTTGGGCGCTGAACTTGTGTTTGGCTGTGGAGTTTTGAGCGCCTTGAGTGAGGATCTCCATGTTAGTTTAGTGTGGGTGCTCAACCTGCTTGTTTCCATCCCACTGGGCTCAATGGGCATTGGACCCGAAGTGACCAAACAGGGTTTCCTAGATAGCTGCTAGCACAGCTGATGGTATGTGAAGTTCATGAGGCAGGTGGAGTTGTTTTGGCACTGGAAGAGCTGTGCTGCTGCTTCGGGCAGTTGCCATTCACCACCGCCCTGAGTTCCCTAGGTGTCATATCCACTTTCAGACATATGTGGTGCCAGAGCACTTGGTTTCAATGGCAGCGGGAAATGGCTTTTGCGCTGAACTTGTGTTTGGCTGTGGAGTTTTGAGCGCCTTGAGTGAGGAACTCCATGTGAGTTTAGTGTGGGTGCTCAACCTGCTTGATTCCATCCCACAGGGTTCAATGGGCATTGGACCGGAAGTGACCAAACAGGGTTTCCTAGATAGCTGCTAGCACAGCTGATGGTATGTGAAGTGAATGAGGCAGGTGGAGTTGTTTTGGCACTGGAAGAGCTGTGCTGCTGCTTCGGTCTCTTGCCATTCACCACCGTCCTGAGTTCCCTAGGTGTCATAGCCACTTTCAGACATATGTGGTGCCAGAGCACTTGGTTTCCATGGCAGCGGGAAATGGCTTGGGTGCTGAACTTGTGTTTGGCTGTGGAGTTTTGAGCGCCTTGAGTGAGGAGCTCCATGTGAGTTTAGTGTTGGTGCTCAACTTGCTTGATTCCATCCCACTGGGCAAAAAGGGCTTTGGACCGGAAGTGACCCAACAGGGTTTTCTAGATAGCTGCTAGCACAGCTGATGGTATGTGAAGTTCATGAGGCAGGTGGAGTTGTTTTGGCACTGGAAGAGCTGTGCTGCTGCTTCGGGCAGTTGACATTCACCACCGCCCTGAGTTCCCTAGGTGTCATAGCCACTTTCAGACATATGTGGTGCCAGAGCACTTGGTTTCCATGGCAGCGGGAAATTGCTTGTGGGCTGAACTTGTGTTTTGCTGTGGAGTTTTGAGCACCTTGACTGAGGATCTCCATGTTAGTTTAGTGTGTATGCTCAACCTGCTTGATTCCATCCCACTGGGCTCAATGGGCATTGGACCGGAAGTGACCAAACAGCGTTTCCTAGATAGCTGCTAGCACAGCTGATGGTATGTGAAGTTCATGACTGAGGTGGAGTTGTTTTGGCACTGGAAGAGCTGTGCTGCTGCTTCGGGCAGTTGCCATTCACCACCGTCTTGAGTTCCCTAGGTGTCATATCCACTTTCAGACATATGTGGTGCCAGAGCACTTGGTTTCCATGGCAGCGGGAAATGGCTTGGGTGCTGAACTTGTGTTTGACTGTGGAGTTTTGAGCGCCTTGAGTGAGGAGCTCCATGTGAGTTTAGTGTGGATGCTCAACCTGCTTGATTCCATCCCACTGGGCTCAATGGGCATTGGACCGGAAGTGACCAAACAGGGTTTCCTAGGTAGCTGCTAGCACAGCTGATGGTATGTGAAGTTCATGAGGCAGGTGGAGTTGTTTTGGCACTGGAGGAGCTGTGCTGCTGCTTCGGGCAGTTGCCATTCACCACCGTCTTGAGTTCCCTAGGTGTCATAGCCACTTTCAGACATATGTGGTGCCAGAGCACTTGGTTTCCATGGCAGCGGGAAATGGCTTGGGTGCTGAACTTGTGTTTGACTGTGGAGTTTTGAGCGCCTTGAGTGAGGAGCTCCATGTGAGTTTAGTGTGGGTGCTCAACCTGTTTGATTCCATCCCACTGGGCAAAAAGGGCTTTGGACCGGAAGTGACCAAACAGGGTTTCCTAGATAGCTGCTAGCACAGCTGATGGTATGTGAAGTGAATGAGGCAGGTGGAGTTGTTTTGGCACTGGAAGAGCTGTGCTGCTGCTTCGGGCAGTTGCCATTCACCACCGCCCTGAGTTCCCTAGGTGTCATATCCACTTTCAGACATATGTGGTGCCAGAGCACTTGGTTTCTATGGCAGCGGGAAATGGCTTTTGCGCTGAACTTGTGTTTGGCTGTGGAGTTTTGAGAGCCTTGAGTGAGGAGCTCCATGTGAGTTTAGTGTGGGTGCTCAACCTGCTTGATTCCATCCCACTGGGCTCAATGGGCATTGGACCGGAAGTGACCAAACAGGGTTTCCTAGATAGCTGCTAGCACAGCTGATGGTATGTGAAGTGAATGAGGCAGGTGGAGTTGTTTTGGCACTGGAAGAGCTGTGCTGCTGCTTCGGGCAGTTGCCATTCACCACCGCCCTGAGTTCCCTAGGTGTCATAGCCACTTTCAGACATATGTGGTGCCAGAGCACTTGGTTTCCATATCAGCAGGAAATGGCTTCGGCGCTGAACTTGTGTTTGGCTGTGGAGTTTTGAGCGCCTTGACTGAGGATCTCCATGTTAGTTTAGTGTGGGTGCTCAACCTGCTTGATTCCATCCCACTGGGCTCAATGGGCATTGGACAGGAAGTGACCAAACAGGGTTTCCTAGATAGCTGCTAGCACAGATGATGGTATGTGAAGTTCATGACTGAGGTGGAGTTGTTTTGGCACTGGAAGAGCTGTGCTGCTGCTTCGGGCAGTTGCCATTCACCACCGCCCTGAGTTCCCTAGGTGTCATATCCACTTTCAGACATATGTGGTGCCAGAGCACTTGGTTTCCATGGCAGCGGGAAATGGCTTGGGAGCTGAACTTGTGTTTGGCTGTGGAGTTTTGAGCGCCTTGAGTGAGGATCTCCATGTTAGTTTAGTGTGGGTGCTCAACCTGCTAAATTCCATCCCACTTGGCTCAAAGGGCTTTGGACCGGAAGTGACCCAACAGGGTTTCCTAGATAGCTGCTAGCACAGCTGATGGTATGTGAAGTTCATGAGGCAGGTGGAGTTGTTTTGGCACTGGAAGAGCTGTGCTGCTGCTTCGGGCAGTTGCCATTCACCACCGCCCTGAGTTCCCTAGGTGTCATAGCCACTTTCAGACATATGTGGTGCCAGAGCACTTGGTTTCCATGGCAGCGGGAAATGGCTTGGGCGCTGAACTTGTGTTTGGCTGTGGAGTTTTGAGCACCTTGACTGAGGATCTCCATGTGAGTTTAGTGTGGGTGCTCAACCTGCTTGATTCCATCCCACTGGGCTCAATGGGCATTGTACCGGAAGTGACCAAACAGCGTTTCCTAGATAGCTGCTAGCACAGCTGATGGTATGTGAAGTTCATGACTGAGGTGGAGTTGTTTTGGCACTGGAAGAGCTGTGCTGCTGCTTCGGGCAGTTGCCATTCACCACCGTCTTGAGTTCCCTAGGTGTCATATCCACTTTCAGACATATGTGGTGCCAGAGCACTTGGTTTCCATGGCAGCGGGAAATGGCTTGGGTGCTGAACTTGTGTTTGACTGTGGAGTTTTTAGCGCCTTGAGTGAGGAGCTCCATGTGAGTTTAGTGTGGATGCTCAACCTGCTTGATTCCATCCCACTGGGCTCAATGGGCATTGGACCGGAAGTGACCAAACAGGGTTTCCTAGGTAGCTGCTAGCACAGCTGATGGTATGTGAAGTTCATGAGGCAGGTGGAGTTGTTTTGGCACTGGAGGAGCTGTGCTGCTGCTTCGGGCAGTTGCCATTCACCACCGTCTTGAGTTCCCTAGGTGTCATAGCCACTTTCAGACATATGTGGTGCCAGAGCACTTGGTTTCCATGGCAGCGGGAAATGGCTTTTGCGCTGAACTTGTGTTTGGCTGTGCAGGTTTTGAGCGCCTTGAGTGAGGAGCTCAATGTGAGTTTAGTGTGGGTGCTCAACCTGCTTGATTCCATCCCACTGGGCTCAATGGGCATTGGACCGGAAGTGACCAAACAGGGTTTCCTAGATAGCTGCTAGCACAGCTGATGGTATGTGAAGTGAATGAGGCAGGTGGAGTTGTTTTGGCACTGGAAGAGCTGTGCTGCTGCTTCGGGCAGTTGCCATTCACCACTTCCGTGAGTTCCCTAGGTGTCATATCCACTTTCAGACATATGTGGTGCCAGAGCACTTGGTTTCCATGGCAGCGGGAAATGGCTTGGGCACTGAACATTTGTTTGGCTGTGGAGTTTTGAGCGCCCTGAGTGAGGAGCTCCATGTGAGTTTAGTGTGGGTGCTCAACCTGCTTGATTCCATCCCACAGGGTTCAATGGGCATTGGACCGGAAGTGACCCAACAGGGTTTCCTAGATAGCTGCTAGCACAGCTGATGGTATGTGAAGTTCATGAGGCAGGTGGAGTTGTTTTGGCACTGGAAGAGCTGTGCTGCTGCTTCGGGCAGTTGCCATTCCCCACCGCCCTGAGTTCCCTAGGTGTCATAGCCACTTTCAGACCTATGTGGTGCCAGAGCACTTGGTTTCCATGGCAGCGGGAAATGGTTTGGGTGCTGAACTTGTGTTTGGCTGTGGAGTTTTGAGCGCCTTGAGTGAGGAGCTCCATGTGAGTTTAGTGTGGGTGCTCAACCTGCTTGATTCCATCCCACTGGGCTCAATGGGCATTGGACCGGAAGTGACCAAACAGGGTTTCCTAGATAGCTGCTAGCACAGCTGATGGTATGTGAAGTGAATGAGGCAGGTGGAGTTGTTTTGGCACTGGAAGAGCTGTGTTGCTGCTTCGGGCAGTTGCCATTCACCACCCTCTTGAGATCCTTAGGTGTCATATCCACTTTCAGACATATGTGGTGCCAGAGCACTTGGTTTCCATGGCAGCGGGAAATGGCTTGGGAGCTGAACTTGTGTTTGGCTGTGGAGTTTTGAGCGCCTTGAGTGAGGAGTTCCATGTGAGTTTAGTGTGGGTGCTCAACCTGCTTGATTCCATCCCACTGGGCTCAATGGGCATTGGACCGGAAGTGACCAAACAGGGTTTCCTAGAACGCTGCTAGCACAGCTGATGGTATGTGAAGTGAATGAGGCAGGTGGAGTTGTTTTGGCACTGGAAGAGCTGTGCTGCTGCTTCGGGCAGTTGCCATTCACCACCGCCCTGAGTTCCCTAGGTGTCATAGCCACTTTCAGACATATGTGGTGCCAGAGCACTTGGTTTCCATGGCAGCGGGAAATGCCTTGGGCGCTGAACTTGTGTTTGGCTGTGGAGTTTTGAGCGCCTTGACTGAGGATCTCCATGTTAGTTTAGTGTGGGTGCTCAACCTGCTAAATTCCATCCCACTTGGCTCAATGGGCATTGGACAGGAAGTGACCAAACAGGGTTTCCTAGATAGCTGCTAGCACAGATGATGGTATGTGAAGTTCATGACTGAGGTGGAGTTGTTTTGGCACTGGAAGAGCTGTGCTGCTGCTTCGGGCAGTTGCCATTCACCACCGCCCTGAGTTCCCTAGGTGTCATATCCACTTTCAGACATATGTGGTGCCAGAGCACTTGGTTTCCATGGCAGCGGGAAATGGCTTGGGAGCTGAACTTGTGTTTGGCTGTGGAGTTTTGAGCGCCTTGAGTGAGGATCTCCATGTTAGTTTAGTGTGGGTGCTCAACCTGCTAAATTCCATCCCACTTGGCTCAAAGGGCTTTGGACCGGAAGTGACCCAACAGGGTTTCCTAGATAGCTGCTAGCACAGCTGATGGTATGTGAAGTTCATGAGGCAGGTGGAGTTGTTTTGGCACTGGAAGAGCTGTGCTGCTGCTTCGGGCAGTTGCCATTCACCACCGCCCTGAGTTCCCTAGGTGTCATAGCCACTTTCAGACATATGTGGTGCCAGAGCACTTGGTTTCCATGGCAGCGGGAAATGGCTTGGGCGCTGAACTTGTGTTTGGCTGTGGAGTTTTGAGCACCTTGACTGAGGATCTCCATGTTAGTTTAGTGTGGGTGCTCAACCTGCTTGATTCCATCCCACTGGGCTCAATGGGCATTGGACCGGAAGTGACCAAACAGCGTTTCCTAGATAGCTGCTAGCACAGCTGATGGTATGTGAAGTTCATGACTGAGGTGGAGTTGTTTTGGCACTGGAAGAGCTGTGCTGCTGCTTCGGGCAGTTGCCATTCACCACCGTCTTGAGTTCCCTAGGTGTCATATCCACTTTCAGACATATGTGGTGCCAGAGCACTTGGTTTCCATGGCAGCGGGAAATGGCTTGGGTGCTGAACTTGTGTTTGACTGTGGAGTTTTGAGCGCCTTGAGTGAGGAGCTCCATGTGAGTTTAGTGTGGATGCTCAACCTGCTTGATTCCATCCCACTGGGCTCAATGGGCATTGGACCGGAAGTGACCAAACAGGGTTTCCTAGGTAGCTGCTAGCACAGCTGATGGTATGTGAAGTTCATGACTGAGGTGGAGTTGTTTTGGCACTGGAGGAGCTGTGCTGCTGCTTCGGGCAGTTGCCATTCACCACCGTCTTGAGTTCCCTAGGTGTCATAGCCACTTTCAGACATATGTGGTGCCAGAGCACTTGGTTTCCATGGCAGCGGGAAATGGCTTTTGCGCTGAACTTGTGTTTGGCTGTGCAGGTTTTGAGCGCCTTGAGTGAGGAGCTCAATGTGAGTTTAGTGTGGGTGCTCAACCTGCTTGATTCCATCCCACTGGGCTCAATGGGCATTGGACCGGAAGTGACCAAACAGGGTTTCCTAGATAGCTGCTAGCACAGCTGATGGTATGTGAAGTTCATGACTGAGGTGGAGTTGTTTTGGCACTGGAAGAGCTGTGCTGCTGCTTCGGGCAGTTGCCATTCACCACTTCCGTGAGTTCCCTAGGTGTCATATCCACTTTCAGACATATGTGGTGCCAGAGCACTTGGTTTCCATGGCAGCGGGAAATGGTTTGGGTGCTGAACTTGTGTTTGGCTGTGGAGTTTTGAGCGCCTTGAGTGAGGAGCTCCATGTGAGTTTAGTGTGGGTGCTCAACCTGCTTGATTCCATCCCACTGGGCTCAATGGGCATTGGACCGGAAGTGACCAAACAGGGTTTCCTAGATAGCTGCTAGCACAGCTGATGGTATGTGAAGTGAATGAGGCAGGTGGAGTTGTTTTGGCACTGGAAGAGCTGTGTTGCTGCTTCGGGCAGTTGCCATTCACCACCCTCTTGAGATCCTTAGGTGTCATATCCACTTTCAGACATATGTGGTGCCAGAGCACTTGGTTTCCATGGCAGCGGGAAATGGCTTGGGAGCTGAACTTGTGTTTGGCTGTGGAGTTTTGAGCGCCTTGAGTGAGGAGTTCCATGTGAGTTTAGTGTGGGTGCTCAACCTGCTTGATTCCATCCCACTGGGCTCAATGGGCATTGGACCGGAAGTGACCCAACAGGGTTTCCTAGATAGCTGCTAGCACAGCTGATGGTATGTGAAGTGAATGAGGCAGGTGGAGTTGTTTTGGCACTGGAAGAGCTGTGCTGCTGCTTCGGGCAGTTGCCATTCACCACCGCCCTGAGTTCCCTAGGTGTCATAGCCACTTTCAGACATATGTGGTGCCAGAGCACTTGGTTTCCATGGCAGCGGGAAATGCCTTGGGCGCTGAACTTGTGTTTGGCTGTGGAGTTTTGAGCGCCTTGAGTGAGGATCTCCATGTTAGTTTAGTGTGGGTGCTCAACCTGCTAAATTCCATCCCACTTGGCTCAATGGGCATTGGACCGGAAGTGACCCAACAGGGTTTCCTAGATAGCTGCTAGCACAGCTGATGGTATGTGAAGTTCATGAGGCAGGTGGAGTTGTTTTGGCACTGGAAGAGCTGTGCTGCTGCTTCGGGCAGTTGCCATTCACCACCGCCCTGAGTTCCCTAGGTGTCATAGCCACTTTCAGACATATGTGGTGCCAGAGCACTTGGTTTCCATGGCAGCGGGAAATGGCTTGGGCGCTGAACTTGTGTTTGGCTGTGGAGTTTTGAGCGCCTTGAGTGAGGAGCTCCATGTGAGTTTAGTGTGGGTGCTCAACCTGCTTGATTCCATCCCACTGGGCTCAAAGGGCATTGGACCGGAAGTGACGAAACAGGGTTTCCTAGATAGCAGCTAGCACAGCTGATGGTATGTGAAGTGAATGAGGCAGGTGGAGTTGTTTTGGCACTGGAAGAGCTGTGCTGCTGCTTCGGGCAGTTGCCATTCACCACCGCCCTGAGTTCCCTAGGTGTCATAGCCACTTTCAGACATATGTGGTGCCAGAGCACTTGGTTTCCATGGCAGTGGGAAATGGCTTGGGCGCTGAACTTGTGTTTGGCTGTGGAGTTTTGAGCGCCTTGAGTGAGGAGCTCCATGTGAGTTTAGTGTGGGTGCTCAACCTGTTTGATTCCATCCCACTGGGCAAAAAGGGCTTTGGACCGGAAGTGACCCAACAGGGTTTCCTAGATAGCTGCTAGCACAGCTGATGGTATGTGAAGTTCATGAGGCAGGTGGAGTTGTTTTGGCACTGGAAGAGCTGTGCTGCTGCTTCGGGCAGTTGCCATTCACCACCGCCCTGAGTTCCCTAGGTGTCATATCCACTTTCAGACATATGTGGTGCCAGAGCACTTGGTTTCCATGGCAGCGGGAAATGGCTTTTGCGCTGAACTTGTGTTTTGCTGTGGAGTTTTGAGAGCCTTGAGTGAGGAGCTCCATGTGAGTTTAGTGTGGGTGCTCAACCTGCTTGATTCCATCCCACTGGGCTCAATGGGCATTGGACCGGAAGTGACCCAACAGGGTTTCCTAGATAGCTGCTAGCACAGCTGATGGTATGTGAAGTGAATGAGGCAGGTGGAGTTGTTTTGGCACTGGAAGAGCTGTGCTGCTGCTTCGGGCAGTTGCCATTCACCACCGCCCTGAGTTCCCTAGGTGTCATAGCCACTTTCAGACATATGTGGTGCCAGAGCACTTGGTTTCCATGGCAGCGGGAAATGGCTTGGGAGCTGAACTTGTGTTTGGCTGTGCAGGTTTTGAGCGCCTTGAGTGAGGAGCTCCATGTGAGTTTAGTGTGGGTGCTCAACCTGCTTGATTCCATCCCACTGGGCTCAATGGGCATTGGACCGGAAGTGACGAAACAGGGTTTCCTAGATAGCAGCTAGCACAGCTGATGGTATGTGAAGTTCATGAGGCAGGTGGAGTTGTTTTGGCACTGGAAGAGCTGTGCTGCTGCTTCGGGCAGTTGCCATTCACCACTTCCGTGAGTCCCCTAGGTGTCATATCCACTTTCAGACATATGTGGTGCCAGAGCACTTGGTTTCCATATCAGCGGGAAATGGCTTGGGCGCTGAACTTGTGTTTGGCTGTGGAGTTTTGAGCGCCTTGACTGAGGATCTCCATGTTAGTTTAGTGTGGGTGCTCAACCTGCTTGATTCCATCCCACTGGGCTCAATGGGCATTGGACAGGAAGTGACCAAACAGGGTTTCCTAGATAGCTGCTAGCACAGCTGATGGTATGTGAAGTTCATGACTGAGGTGGAGTTGTTTTGGCACTGGAAGAGCTGTGCTGCTGCTTCGGGCAGTTGCCATTCACCACCGCCCTGAGTTCCCTAGGTGTCATAGCCACTTTCAGACATATGTGGTGCCAGAGCACTTGGTTTCCATGGCAGCGGGAAATGGCTTGGGTGCTGAACTTGTGTTTGGCTGTGGAGTTTTGAGCGCCTTGAGTGAGGAGCTCCATGTGAGTTTAGTGTTGGTGCTCAACTTGCTTGATTCCATCCCACTGGGCAAAAAGGGCTTTGGACCGGAAGTGACCCAACAGGGTTTCCTAGATAGCTGCTAGCACAGCTGATGGTATGTGAAGTGAATGAGGCAGGTGGAGTTGTTTTGGCACTGGAAGAGCTGTGCTGCTGCTTCGGGCAGTTGCCATTCACCACCGCCCTGAGTTCCCTAGGTGTCATATCCACTTTCAGACATATGTGGTGCCAGAGCACTTGGTTTCCATATCAGCGGGAAATGGTTTGAGCGCTGAACTTGTGTTTGGCTGGGGAGTTTTGAGCGCCTTGACTGAGGATCTCCATGTTAGTTTAGTGTGGGTGCTCAACCTGCTTGATTCCATCCCACTGGGCTCAATGGGCATTGGACCGGAAGTGACCAAACAGCGTTTCCTAGATAGCTGCTAGCACAGCTGATGGTATGTGAAGTTCATGACTGAGGTGGAGTTGTTTTGGCACTGGAAGAGCTGTGCTGCTGCTTCGGGCAGTTGCCATTCACCACCGTCTTGAGTTCCCTAGGTGTCATATCCACTTTCAGACATATGTGGTGCCAGAGCACTTGGTTTCCATGGCAGCGGGAAATGGCTTCGGCGCTGAACTTGTGTTTGGCTGTGGAGTTTTGAGCGCCTTGAGTGAGGAGCTCCATGTGAGTTTAGTGTGGGTGCTCAACCTGCTTGATTCCATCCCACTGGGCTCAATGGGCATTGGACCGGAAGTGACCAAACAGGGTTTCCTAGGTAGCTGCTAGCACAGCTGATGGTATGTGAAGTGAATGAGGCAGGTGGAGTTGTTTTGGCACTGGAAGAGCTGTGCTGCTGCTTCGGGCAGTTGCCATTCACCACCGTCTTGAGTTCCCTAGGTGTCATAGCCACTTTCAGACATATGTGGTGCCAGAGCACTTGGTTTCCATGACAGCGGGAAATGGCTTTTGCGCTGAACTTGTGTTTGGCTGTGGAGTTTTGAGCGCCTTGAGTGAGGAGCTCCATGTGAGTTTAGTGTGGATGCTCAACCTGCTTGATTCCATCCCACTGGGCTCAATGGGCATTGGACCGGAAGTGACGAAACAGGGTTTCCTAGATAGCTGCTAGCACAGCTGATGGTATGTGAAGTGAATGAGGCAGGTGGAGTTGTTTTGGCACTGGAAGAGCTGTGCTGCTGCTTCGGGCAGTTGCCATTCACCACAGCCCTGAGTTCCCTAGGTGTCATAGCCACTTTCAGACATATGTGGTGCCAAAGCACTTGGTTTCCATGGCAGCGGGAAATGGCTTGGGTGCTGAACTTGTGTTTGGCTGTGGAGTTTTGAGCGCCTTGAGTGAGGAGCTCCATGTGAGTTTAGTGTGGGTGCTCAACCTGCTTGATTCCATCCACTGGGCTCAATGGGCATTGGACCGGAAGTGACGAAACAGGGTTTCCTAGATAGCTGCTAGCACAGCTGATGGTATGTGAAGTGAATGAGGCAGGTGGAGTTGTTTTGGCACTGGAAGAGCTGTGCTGCTGCTTCGGGCAGTTGCCATTCACCACTGCCCTGAGTCCCCTAGGTGTCATATCCACTTTCAGACATATGTGGTGCCAGAGCACTTGGTTTCCATGGCAGCGGGAAATGGCTTGGGCGCTGAACTTGTGTTTGGCTGTGGAGTTTTGAGCGCCTTGAGTGAGGAGCTCCATGTCAGTTTAGTGTGGGTGCTCAACCTGCTTGATTCCATCCCACTGGGCTCAATGGGCATTGGACCGGAAGTGACGAAACAGGGTTTCCTAGATAGCTGCTAGCACAGCTGATGGTATGTGAAGTTCATGAGGCAGGTGGAGTTGTTTTGGCACTGGAAGAGCTGTGCTGCTGCTTCGGGCAGTTGCCATTCACCACCGCCCTGAGTTCCCTAGGTGTCATATCCACTTTCAGACATATGTGGTGCCAGAGCACTTGGTTTCCATGGCAGCGGGAAATGGCTTTTGCGCTGAACTTGTGTTTGGCTGTGGAGTTTTGAGCGCCTTGAGTGAGGAACTCCATGTGAGTTTAGTGTGGGTGCTCAACCTGCTTGATTCCATCCCACAGGGTTCAATGGGCATTGGACCGGAAGTGACCAAACAGGGTTTCCTAGATAGCTGCTAGCACAGCTGATGGTATGTGAAGTGAATGAGGCAGGTGGAGTTGTTTTGGCACTGGAAGAGCTGTGCTGCTGCTTCGGTCTCTTGCCATTCACCACCGTCCTGAGTTCCCTAGGTGTCATATCCACTTTCAGACATATGTGGTGCCAGAGCACTTGGTTTCCATGGCAGCGGGAAATGGCTTGGGTGCTGAACTTGTGTTTGGCTGTGGAGTTTTGAGCGCCTTGAGTGAGGAGCTCCATGTGAGTTTAGTGTTGGTGCTCAACTTGCTTGATTCCATCCCACTGGGCAAAAAGGGCTTTGGACCGGAAGTGACCAAACAGGGTTTCCTAGATAGCTGCTAGCACAGCTGATGGTATGTGAAGTGAATGAGGCAGGTGGAGTTGTTTTGGCACTGGAAGAGCTGTGCTGCTGCTTCGGTCTCTTGCCATTCACCACCGTCCTGAGTTCCCTAGGTGTCATATCCACTTTCAGACATATGTGGTGCCAGAGCACTTGGTTTCCATGGCAGCGGGAAATGGCTTGGGCGCTGAACTTGTGTTTGGCTGTGGAGTTTTGAGCGCCTTGAGTGAGGAGCTCCATGTGAGTTTAGTGTTGGTGCTCAACTTGCTTGATTCCATCCCACTGGGCAAAAAGGGCTTTGGACCGGAAGTGACCCAACAGGGTTTCCTAGATAGCTGCTAGCACAGCTGATGGTATGTGAAGTTCATGAGGCAGGTGGAGTTGTTTTGGCACTGGAAGAGCTGTGCTGCTGCTTCGGTCTCTTGCCATTCACCACCGCCCTGAGTTCCCTAGGTGTCATAGCCACTTTCAGACATATGTGGTGCCAGAGCACTTGGTTTCCATGGCAGCGGGAAATGGCTTGTGGGCTGAACTTGTGTTTGGCTGTGGAGTTTTGAGCACCTTGACTGAGGATCTCCATGTTAGTTTAGTGTGGGTGCTCAACCTGCTTGATTCCATCCCACTGGGCTCAATGGGCATTGGACCGGAAGTGACCAAACAGGGTTTCCTAGATAGCTGCTAGCACAGCTGATGGTATGTGAAGTTCATGACTGAGGTGGAGTTGTTTTGGCACTGGAAGAGCTGTGCTGCTGCTTCGGGCAGTTGCCATTCACCACCGTCTTGAGTTCCCTAGGTGTCATATCCACTTTCAGACATATGTGGTGCCAGAGCACTTGGTTTCCATGGCAGCGGGAAATGGCTTGGGTGCTGAACTTGTGTTTGGCTGTGGAGTTTTGAGCGCCTTGAGTGAGGAGCTCCATGTGAGTTTAGTGTGGATGCTCAACCTGCTTGATTCCATCCCACTGGGCTCAATGGGCATTGGACCGGAAGTGACCAAACAGGGTTTCCTAGGTAGCTGCTAGCACAGCTGATGGTATGTGAAGTTCCTGACTGAGGTGGAGTTGTTTTGGCACTGGAAGAGCTGTGCTGCTGCTTCGGGCAGTTGCCATTCACCACCGTCTTGAGTTCCCTAGGTGTCATAGCCACTTTCAGACATATGTGGTGCCAGAGCACTTGGTTTCCATGGCAGCGGGAAATGGCTTTTGCGCTGAACTTGTGTTTGGCTGTGCAGGTTTTGAGCGCCTTGAGTGAGGAGCTCCATGTGAGTTTAGTGTGGGTGCTCAACCTGCTTGATTCCATCCCACTGGGCTCAATGGGCATTGGACAGGAAGTGACCAAACAGGGTTTCCTAGATAGCTGCTAGCACAGCTGATGGTATGTGAAGTGAATGAGGCAGGTGGAGTTGTTTTGGCACTGGAAGAGCTGTGCTGCTGCTTCGGGCAGTTGCCATTCACCACCACCCTGAGTTCCCTAGGTGTCATATCCACTTTCAGACATATGTGGTGCCAGAGCACTTGGTTTCCATGGCAGCGGGAAATGGCTTGGGCGCTGAACTTGTGTTTGGCTGTGGAGTTTTGAGCGCCTTGAGTGAGGATCTCCATGTTAGTTTAGTGTGGGTGCTCAACCTGCTTGATTCCATCCCACTGGGCTCAATGGGCATTGGACCGGAAGTGACCCAACAGGGTTTCCTAGATAGCTGCTAGCACAGCTGATGGTATGTGAAGTTCATGACTGAGGTGGAGTTGTTTTGGCACTGGAAGAGCTGTGCTGCTGCTTCGGGCAGTTGCCATTCACCACCGTCTTGAGTTCCCTAGGTGTCATATCCACTTTCAGACATATGTGGTGCCAGAGCACTTGGTTTCCATATCAGCGGGTAATGGCTTGGGCGCTGAACTTGTGTTTGGCTGTGGAGTTTTGAGCGCCTTGAGTGAGGATCTCCATGTTAGTTTAGTGTGGGTGCTCAACCTGCTTGATTCCATCCCACTGGGCTCAATGGGCATTGGACCGGAAGTGACCAAACAGCGTTTCCTAGATAGCTGCTAGCACAGCTGATGGTATGTGAAGTGAATGAGGCAGGTGGAGTTGTTTTGGCACTGGAAGAGCTGTGCTGCTGCTTCGGGCAGTTGCCATTCACCACTTCCGTGAGTTCCCTAGGTGTCATATCCACTTTCAGACCTATGTGTTGCCAGAGCACTTGGTTTCCATGGCAGCGGGAAATGGCTTGGGCGCTGAACTTGTGTTTGGCTGTGGAGTTTTGAGCGCCCTGAGTGAGGAGCTCCATGTGAGTTTAGTGTGGATGCTCAACCTGCTTGATTCCATCCCACTGGGCTCAATGGGCATTGGACCGGAAGTGACGAAACAGGGTTTCCTAGATAGCTGCTAGCACAGCTGATGGTATGTGAAGTTCATGAGGCAGGTGGAGTTGTTTTGGCACTGGAAGAGCTGTGCTGCTGCTTCGGGCAGTTGCCATTCACCACTTCCGTGAGTTCCCTAGGTGTCATATCCACTTTCAGACATATGTTTTGCCAGAGCACTTGGTTTCCATGGCAGCGGGAAATGGCTTGGGCGCTGAACTTGTGTTTGGCTGTGGAGTTTTGAGCGCCTTGAGTGAGGAGCTCCATGTGAGTTTAGTGTGGATGCTCAACCTGCTTGATTCCATCCCACTGGGCTCAATGGGCATTGGACCGGAAGTGACCAAACAGGGTTTCCTAGATAGCTGCTAGCACAGCTGATGGTATGTGAAGTTCATGAGGCAGGTGGAGTTGTTTTGGCACTGGAAGAGCTGTGCTGCTGCTTCGGGCACTTGCCATTCACCACCGCCCTGAGTTCCCTAGGTGTCATAGCCACTTTCAGAATTATGTGGTGCCAGAGCACTTGGTTTCCATGGCAGCGGGAAATGGCTTTTGAGCTGAACTTGTGTTTGGCTGTGGAGTTTTGAGCGCCTTGAGTGAGGAGCTCCATGTGAGTTTAGTGTGGGTGCTCAACCTGCTTGATTCCATCCTACTGGGCTCAATGGGCATTGGACCGGAAGTGACGAAACAGGGTTTCCTAGATAGCTGCTAGCACAGCTGATGGTATGTGAAGTTCATGAGGCAGGTGGAGTTGTTTTGGCACTGGAAGAGCTGTGCTGCTGCTTCGGGCAATTGCCATTCACCACCGTCTTGAGTTCCCTAGGTGTCATAGCCACTTTCAGACATATGTGGTGCCAGAGCACTTGGTTTCCATGGCAGCGGGAAATGGCTTTTGCGCTGAACTTGTGTTTGGCTGTGGAATTTTGAGCGCCTTGAGTGAGGAGCTCCATGTGAGTTTAGTGTGGGTGCTCAACCTGCTTGATTCCATCCCTCTGGGCTCAATGGGCATTGGACGGCAAGTGACCCAACAGGGTTTCCTAGATAGCTGCTAGCACAGCTGATGGTATGTGAAGTTCATGAGGCAGGTGGAGTTGTTTTCGCACTGGAAGAGCTGTGCTGCTGCTTCGGGCAGTTGCCATTCACCACCACCCTGAGTTCCCTAGGTGTCATATCCACTTTCAGACATATGTGGTGGCAGAGCACTTGGTTTCCATGGCAGCAGGAAATGGCTTGGGTGCTGAACTTGTGTTTGGCTGTGGAGTTTTGAGCGCCTTGAGTGAGGAGCTCCATGTTAGTTTAGTGTGGGTGCTCAACCTGCTTGATTCCATCCCACTGGGCTCAATGGGCATTGGACCGGAAGTGACCAAACAGGGTTTCCTAGATAGCTGCTAGCACAGCTGATGGTATGTGAAGTTCATGACTGAGGTGGAGTTGTTTTGGCACTGGAAGAGCTGTGCTGCTGCTTCGGGCAGTTGCCATTCACCACCGCCCTGAGTTCCCTAGGTGTCATATCCACTTTCAGACATATGTGGTGCCAGAGCACTTGGTTTCCATGGCAGCGGGAAATGGCTTGGGCGCTGAACTTGTGTTTGGCTGTGGAGTTTTGAGCGCCTTGAGTGAGGATCTCCATGTTAGTTTAGTGTGGGTGCTCAACCTGCTTGATTCCATCCTACTGGGCTCAATGGGCATTGGACCGGAAGTGACCAAACAGGGTTTCCTAGGTAGCTGCTAGCACAGCTGATGGTATGTGAAGTTCATGAGGCAGGTGGAGTTGTTTTGGCACTGGAAGAGCTGTGCTGCTGCTTCGGGCAGTTGCCATTCACCACCGCCCTGAGTTCCCTAGGTGTCATAGCCACTTTCAGATATATGTGGTGCCAGAGCACTTGGTTTCCATGGCAGCGGGAAATGGCTTTTGCGCTGAACTTGTGTTTGGCTGTGGAGTTTTGAGCGCCTTGAGTGAGGAGCTCCATGTTAGTTTAGTGTGGGTGCTCAACCTGCTTGATTCCATCCCACTGGGCTCAATGGGCATTGGACAGGAAGTGACCCAACAGGGTTTCCTAGATAGCTGCTAGCACAGCTGATGGTATGTGAAGTTCATGAGGCAGGTGGAGTTGTTTTGGCACTGGAAGAGCTGTGCTGCTGCTTCGAACAGTTGCCATTCACCACCGTCTTGAGTTTCCTAGGTGTCATAGCCACTTTCAGACATATGTGGTGCCAGAGCACTAGGTTTCCATGGCAGCGGGAAATGGCTTGGGCGCTGAACTTGTGTTTGGCTGTGGAGTTTTGAGCGCCCTGAGTGAGGAGCTCCATGTGAGTTTAGTGTGGATGCTCAACCTGCTTGATTCCATCCCACTGGGCTCAATGGGCATTGGACCGGAAGTGACCCAACAGGGTTTCCTAGATAGCTGCTAGCACAGCTGATGGTATGTGAAGTGAATGAGGCAGGTGGAGTTGTTTTGGCACTGGAAGAGCTGTGCTGCTGCTTCAGGCAGTTGCCATTCACCACTGCCCTGAGTTCCCTAGGTGTCATAGCCACTTTCAGACATATGTGGTGCCAGAGCACTTGGTTTCCATGGCAGCGGGAAATGGCTTGGGCGCTGAACTTGTGTTTGGCTGTGGAGTTTTGAGCGCCTTGAGTGAGGATCTCCATGTTAGTTTAGTGTGGGTGCTCAACCTGCTTGATTCCATCCCACTGGGCTCAATGGGCATTGGACAGGAAGTGACCAAACAGGGTTTCCTAGATAGCTGCTAGCACAGCCTATGGTATGTGAAGTGAATGAGGCAGGTGGAGTTGTTTTGGCACTGGAAGAGCTGTGCTGCTGCTTCGGTCTCTTGCCATTCACCACCGCCCTGAGTTCCCTAGGTGTCATAGCCACTTTCAGACATATGTGGTGCCAGAGCACTTGGTTTCCATGGCAGCGGGAAATGGCTTGGGCGCTGAACTTGTGTTTGGCTGTGGAGTTTTGAGCGCCTTGAGTGAGGAGCTCCATGTTAGTTTAGTGTGGGTGCTCAACCTGCTTGATTCCATCCCACTGGGCTCAATGGGCATTGGACAGGAAGTGACCAAACAGGGTTTCCTAGATAGCTGCTAGCACAGCTGATGGTATGTGAAGTTCATGAGGCAGGTGGAGTTGTTTTGGCACTGGAAGAGCTGTGCTGCTGCTTCGGGCAGTTGCCATTCACCACCGCCCTGAGTTCCCTAGGTGTCATAGCCACTTTCAGAATTATGTGGTGCCAGAGCACTTGGTTTCCATGGCAGCGGGAAATGGCTTGGGCGCTGAACTTGTGTTTGGCTGTGGAGTTTTGAGCGCCTTGAGTGAGGAGCTCCATGTGAGTTTAGTGTGGGTGCTCATCCTGCTTGATTCCATCCCACAGGGTTCAATGGGCATTGGACCGGAAGTGACCAAACAGGGTTTCCTAGATAGCTGCTAGCACAGCTGATGGTATTTGAAGTTCATGAGGCAGGTGGAGTTGTTTTGGCACTGGAAGAGCTGTGCTGCTGCTTCGGGCAGTTGCCATTCACCACCGCCCTGAGTTCCCTAGGTGTCATATCCACTTTCAGACATATGTGGTGCCAGAGCACTTGGTTTCCATGGCAGCGGGAAATGGCTTGGGCGCTGAACTTGTGTTTGGCTGTGGAGTTTTGAGCGCCTTGAGTTAGGAGCTCCATGTGAGTTTAGTGTGGGTGCTCAACTTGCTTGATTCCATCCCACTGGGCTCAATGGGCATTGGACAGGAAGTGACCAAACAGGGTTTCCTAGATAGCTGCTAGCACAGCTGATGGTATGTGAAGTTCATGAGGCAGGTGGAGTTGTTTTGGCACTGGAAGAGCTGTGCTGCTGCTTCGGGCAGTTGCCATTCACAAAAGTCTTGAGTTCCCTAGGTGTCATATCCACTTTCAGACATATGTGGTGCCAGAGCACTTGGTTTCCATGGCAGCGGGAAATGGCTTTTGCGCTGAACTTGTGTTTGGCTGTGCAGGTTTTGAGCGCCTTGAGTGAGGAGCTCCATGTGAGTTTAGTGTGGGTGCTCAACCTGCTTGATTCCATCCCACTGGGCTCAATGGGCATTGGACAGGAAGTGACCAAACAGGGTTTCCTAGATAGCTGCTAGCACAGCTGATGGTATGTGAAGTTCATGAGGCAGGTGGAGTTGTTTTGGCACTGGAAGAGCTGTGCTGCTGCTTCGGGCAGTTGCCATTCACCACCGTCTTGAGTTCCCTAGGTGTCATAGCCACTTTCAGACATATGTGGTGCCAGAGCACTTGGTTTCCATGGCAGCGGGAAATGGCTTGGGCGCTGAACTTGTGTTTGGCTGTGGAGTTTTGAGCGCCTTGAGTGAGGAGCTCCATGTGAGTTTAGTGTGGGTGCTCATCCTGCTTGATTCCATCCCACAGGGTTCAATGGGCATTGGACCGGAAGTGACCAAACAGGGTTTCCTAGATAGCTGCTAGCACAGCTGATGGTATGTGAAGTGAATGAGGCAGGTGGAGTTGTTTTGGCACTGGAAGAGCTGTGCTGCTGCTTCGGGCAGTTGCCATTCACCACCGCCCTGAGTTCCCTAGGTGTCATAGCCACTTTCAGACATATGTGGTGCCAGAGCACTTGGTTTCCATGGCAGCGGGAAATGGCTTGGGCGCTGAACTTGTGTTTGGCTGTGGAGTTTTGAGCGCCTTGAGTGAGGAGCTCCATGTGAGTTTAGTGTGGGTGCTCAACCTGCTTGATTCCATCCCACTGGGCTCAATGTGCATTGGACAGGAAGTGACCAAACAGGGTTTCCTAGATAGCTGCTAGCACAGCTGATGGTATGTGAAGTTCATGAGGCAGGTGGAGTTGTTTTGGCACTGGAAGAGCTGTGCTGCTGCTTCGGGCAGTTGCCATTCACCACCGTCTTGAGTTCCCTAGGTGTCATAGCCACTTTCAGACATATGTGGTGCCAGAGCACTAGGTTTCCATGGCAGCGGGAAATGGCTTGGGCGCTGAACTTGTGTTTGGCTGTGGAGTTTTGAGCGCCCTGAGTGAGGAGCTCCATGTGAGTTTAGTGTAGATGCTCAACCTGCTTGATTCCATCCCACTGGGCTCAATGGGCATTGGACCGGAAGTGACCAAACAGGGTTTCCTAGATAGCTGCTAGCACAGCTGATGGTATGTGAAGTTCATGAGGCAGGTGGAGTTGTTTTGGCACTGGAAGAGCTGTGCTGCTGCTTCGGGCAGTTGCCATTCACCACCGCCCTGAGTTCCCTAGGTGTCATAGCCACTTTCAGACATATGTGGTGCCAGAGCACTTGGTTTCCATGGCAGCGGGAAATGGCTTGGGCGCTGAACTTGTGTTTGGCTGTGGAGTTTTGAGCGCCTTGAGTGAGGAGCTCCATGTTAGTTTAGTGTGGGTGCTCAACCTGCTTGATTCCATCCCACTGGGCTCAATGGGCATTGGACAGGAAGTGACCAAACAGGGTTTCCTAGATAGCTGCTAGCACAGCTGATGGTATGTGAAGTTCATGAGGCAGGTGGAGTTGTTTTGGCACTGGAAGAGCTGTGCTGCTGCTTCGGGCAGTTGCCATTCACCACCGCCCTGAGTTCCCTAGGTGTCATAGCCACTTTCAGAATTATGTGGTGCCAGAGCACTTGGTTTCCATGGCAGCGGGAAATGGCTTGGGCGCTGAACTTGTGTTTGGCTGTGGAGTTTTGAGCGCCTTGAGTGAGGAGCTCCATGTGAGTTTAGTGTGGGTGCTCAACCTGCTTGATTCCATCCCACTGGGCTCAATGGGCATTGGACCGGAAGTGACGAAACAGGGTTTCCTAGATAGCTGCTAGCACAGCTGATGGTATGTGAAGTTCATGAGGCAGGTGGAGTTGTTTTGGCACTGGAAGAGCTGTGCTGCTGCTTCGGGCAGTTGCCATTCACCACCGCCCTGAGTTCCCTAGGTGTCATATCCACTTTCAGACATATGTGGTGCCAGAGCACTTGGTTTCCATATCAGCGGGTAATGGCTTGGGCGCTGAACTTGTGTTTGGCTGTGGAGTTTTGAGCGCCTTGAGTGAGGAGCTCCATGTGAGTTTAGTGTGGGTGCTCAACCTGCTTGATTCCATCCCATTGGGCTCAATGGGCATTGGACCGGAAGTGACCAAACAGGGTTTCCTAGATAGCTGCTAGCACAGCTGATGGTATGTGAAGTTCATGAGGCAGGTGGAGTTGTTTTGGCACTGGAAGAGCTGTGCTGCTGCTTCGGGCAGTTGCCATTCACCACCGCCTTGAGTTCCCTAGGTGTCATAGCCACTTTCAGACATATGTGGTGCCAGAGCACTTGGTTTCCATGGCAGCGGGAAATGGCTTGGGCGCAGAAGTTGTGTTTGGCTGTGGAGTTTTGAGCGCCTTGAGTGAGGAGCTCCATGTGAGTTTAGTGTGGGTGCTCAACCTGCTTGCTTCCATCCCAATGGGCTCAATGGGCATTGGACCGGAAGTGACCCAACAGGGTTTCCTAGATAGCTGCTAGCACAGCTGATGGTATGTGAAGTTCATGAGGCAGGTGGAGTTGTTTTGGCACTGGAAGAGCTGTGCTGCTGCTTCGGGCAGTTGCCATTCACCACCGCCCTGAGTTCCCTAGGTGTCATAGCCACTTTCAGAATTATGTGGTGCCAGAGCACTTGGTTTCCATGGCAGCGGGAAATGGCTTGGGCGCTGAACTTGTGTTTGGCTGTGGAGTTTTGAGCGCCTTGAGTGAGGAGCTCCATGTGAGTTTAGTGTGGGTGCTCATCCTGCTTGATTCCATCCCACAGGGTTCAATGGGCATTGGACCGGAAGTGACCAAACAGGGTTTCCTAGATAGCTGCTAGTACAGCTGATGGTATTTGAAGTTCATGAGGCAGGTGGAGTTGTTTTGGCACTGGAAGAGCTGTGCTGCTGCTTCGGGCAGTTGCCATTCACCACCGCCCTGAGTTCCCTAGGTGTCATATCCACTTTCAGACATATGTGGTGCCAGAGCACTTGGTTTCCATATCAGCGGGTAATGGCTTTTGCGCTGAACTTGTGTTTGGCTGTGGAGTTTTGAGCGCCTTGAGTGAGGAGCTCCATGTGAGTTTAGTGTGGGTGCTCAACCTGCTTGCTTCCATCCCACTGGGCTCAATGGGCATTGGACCGGAAGTGACGAAACAGGGTTTCCTAGATAGCTGCTAGCACAGCTGATGGTATGTGAAGTTCATGAGGCAGGTGGAGTTGTTTTGGCACTGGAAGAGCTGTGCTGCTGCTTCGGGCAGTTGCCATTCACCACCGCCCTGAGTTCCCTAGGTGTCATAGCCACTTTCAGACATATGTGGTGCCAGAGCACTTGGTTTCCATGGCAGCGGGAAATGGCTTTTGCGCTGAACTTGTGTTTGGCTGTGGAGTTTTGAGCGCCTTGAGTGAGGAGCTCCATGTGAGTTTAGTGTGGGTGCTCAACCTGTTTGCTTCCATCCCAATGGGCTCAATGGGCATTGGACCGGAAGTGACCCAACAGGGTTTCCTAGATAGCTGCTAGCACAGCTGATGGTATGTGAAGTTCATGAGGCAGGTGGAGTTGTTTTGGCACTGGAAGAGCTGTGCTGCTGCTTCGGGCAGTTGCCATTCACCACTTCCGTGAGTTCCCTAGGTGTCATATCCACTTTCAGACCTATGTGTTGCCAGAGCACTTGGTTTCCATGGCAGCGGGAAATGGCTTGGGCGCTGAACTTGTGTTTGGCTGTGGAGTTTTGAGCGCCCTGAGTGAGGAGCTCCATGTGAGTTTAGTGTGGATGCTCAACCTGCTTGATTCCATCCCACTGGGCTCAATGGGCATTGGACCGGAAGTGACCAAACAGGGTTTCCTAGATAGCTGCTAGCACAGCTGATGGTATGTGAAGTGAATGAGGCAGGTGGAGTTGTTTTGGCACTGGAAGAGCTGTGCTGCTGCTTCGGGCAGTTGCCATTCACCACCGTCTTGAGTTCCCTAGGTGTCATAGCCACTTTCAGACATATGTGGTGCCAGAGCACTAGGTTTCCATGGCAGCGGGAAATGGCTATTGCGCTGAACTTGTGTTTGGCTGTGGAGTTTTGAGCGCCCTGAGTGAGGAGCTCCATGTGAGTTTAGTGTGGATGCTCAACCTGCTTGATTCCATCCCACTGGGCTCAATGGGCATTGGACCGGAAGTGACCCAACAGGGTTTCCTAGATAGCTGCTAGCACAGCTGATGGTATGTGAAGTTCATGACTGAGGTGGAGTTGTTTTGGCACTGGAAGAGCTGTGTTGCTGCTTCGGGCAGTTGCCATTCACCACCGCCCTGAGTTCCCTAGGTGTCATAGCCACTTTCAGACATATGTGGTGCCAGAGCACTTGGTTTCCATGGCAGCGGGAAATGGCTGGGGCGCTGAACTTGTGTTTGGCTGTGGAGTTTTGAGCGCCTTGAGTGAGGAGCTCCATGTTAGTTTAGTGTGGGTGCTCAACCTGCTTGATTCCATCCCACTGGGCTCAATGGGCATTGGACCGGAAGTGACCAAACAGGGTTTCCTAGATAGCTGCTAGCACAGCTGATGGTATGTGAAGTTCATGAGGCAGGTGGAGTTGTTTTGGCACTGGAAGAGCTGTGCTGCTGCTTCGGGCAGTTGCCATTCACCACCGCCCTGAGTTCCCTAGGTGTCATAGCCACTTTCAGAATTATGTGGTGCCAGAGCACTTGGTTTCCATGGCAGCGGGAAATGGCTTGGGTGCTGAACTTGTGTTTGGCTGTGGAGTTTTGAGCGCCTTGAGTGAGGAGCTCCATGTGAGTTTAGTGTGGGTGCTCAACCTGCTTGCTTCCATCCCACTGGGCTCAATGGGCATTGGACCGGAAGTGACCCAACAGGGTTTCCTAGATAGCTGCTAGCACAGCTGATGGTATGTGAAGTTCATGACTGAGGTGGAGTTGTTTTGGCACTGGAAGAGCTGTGCTGCTGCTTCGGGCAGTTGCCATTCACCACCGCCCTGAGTTCCCTAGGTGTCATAGCCACTTTCAGACATATGTGGTGCCAGAGCACTTGGTTTCCATGGCAGTGGGAAATGGCTTGGGCGCTGAACTTGTGTTTGGCTGTGGAGTTTTGAGCGCCTTGAGTGAGGAGCTCCATGTTAGTTTAGTGTGGGTGCTCAACCTGCTTGATTCCATCCCATCCCACTGGGCTCAATGGGCATTGGACCGGAAGTGACCCAACAGGGTTTCCTAGATAGCTGCTAGCACAGCTGATGGTATGTGAAGTGAATGAGGCAGGTGGAGTTGTTTTGGCACTGGAAGAGCTGTGCTGCTGCTTCGGGCAGTTGCCATTCACCACCGCCCTGAGTTCCCTAGGTGTCATAGCCACTTTCAGAATTATGTGGTGCCAGAGCACTTGGTTTCCATGGCAGCGGGAAATGGCTTGGGTGCTGAACTTGTGTTTGGCTGTGGAGTTTTGAGCGCCTTGAGTGAGGAGCTCCATGTGAGTTTAGTGTGGGTGCTCAACCTGCTTGCTTCCATCCCACAGGGCTCAATGGGCATTGGACCGGAAGTGACCCAACAGGGTTTCCTAGATAGCTGCTAGCACAGCTGATGGTATGTGAAGTTCATGACTGAGGTGGAGTTGTTTTGGCACTGGAAGAGCTGTGCTGCTGCTTCGGGCAGTTGCCATTCACCACCGCCCTGAGTTCCCTAGGTGTCATAGCCACTTTCAGACATATGTGGTGCCAGAGCACTTGGTTTCCATGGCAGTGGGAAATGGCTTGGGCGCTGAACTTGTGTTTGGCTGTGGAGTTTTGAGCGCCTTGAGTGAGGAGCTCCATGTTAGTTTAGTGTGGGTGCTCAACCTGCTTGATTCCATCCCATCCCACTGGGCTCAATGGGCATTGGACCGGAAGTGACCAAACAGGGTTTCCTAGATAGCTGCTAGCACAGCTGATGGTATGTGAAGTTCATGACTGAGGTGGAGTTGTTTTGGCACTGGAAGAGCTGTGCTGCTGCTTCGGGCAGTTGCCATTCACCACCGTCTTGAGTTCCCTAGGTGTCATAGCCACTTTCAGACATATGTGGTGCCAGAGCACTAGGTTTCCATGGCAGCGGGAAATGGCTTGGGCGCTGAACTTGTGTTTGGCTGTGGAGTTTTGAGCGCCCTGAGTGAGGAGCTCCATGTGAGTTTAGTGTGGATGCTCAACCTGCTTGATTCCATCCCACTGGGCTCAATGGGCATTGGACCGGAAGTGACCCAACAGGGTTTCCTAGATAGCTGCTAGCACAGCTGATGGTATGTGAAGTTCATGACTGAGGTGGAGTTGTTTTGGCACTGGAAGAGCTGTGTTGCTGCTTCGGGCAGTTGCCATTCACCACCGCCCTGAGTTCCCTAGGTGTCATAGCCACTTTCAGACATATGTGGTGCCAGAGCACTTGGTTTCCATGGCAGCGGGAAATGGCTTGGGCGCTGAACTTGTGTTTGGCTGTGGAGTTTTGAGCGCCTTGAGTGAGGAGCTCCATGTGAGTTTAGTGTGGGTGCTCAACCTGCTTGATTCCATCCCACTGGGCTCAATGGGCATTGGACAGGAAGTGACCAAACAGGGTTTCCTAGATAGCTGCTAGCACAGCTGATGGTATGTGAAGTTCATGAGGCAGGTGGAGTTGTTTTGGCACTGGAAGAGCTGTGCTGCTGCTTCGGGCAGTTGCCATTCACCACCGTCTTGAGTTCCCTAGGTGTCATAGCCACTTTCAGAATTATGTGGTGCCAGAGCACTTGGTTTCCATGGCAGCGGGAAATGGCTTGGGCGCTGAACTTGTGTTTGGCTGTGGAGTTTTGAGCGCCTTGAGTGAGGAGCTCCATGTGAGTTTAGTGTGGGTGCTCATCCTGCTTGATTCCATCCCACAGGGCTCAATGGGCATTGGACCGGAAGTGACCAAACAGGGTTTCCTAGATAGCTGCTAGCACAGCTGATGGTATGTGAAGTTCATGACTGAGGTGGAGTTGTTTTGGCACTGGAAGAGCTGTGCTGCTGCTTCGGGCAGTTGCCATTCACCACCGTCTTGAGTTCCCTAGGTGTCATAGCCACTTTCAGACATATGTGGTGCCAGAGCACTAGGTTTCCATGGCAGCGGGAAATGGCTATTGCGCTGAACTTGTGTTTGGCTGTGGAGTTTTGAGCGCCCTGAGTGAGGAGCTCCATGTGAGTTTAGTGTGGATGCTCAACCTGCTTGATTCCATCCCACTGGGCTCAATGGGCATTGGACCGGAAGTGACCCAACAGGGTTTCCTAGATAGCTGCTAGCACAGCTGATGGTATGTGAAGTTCATGAGGCAGGTGGAGTTGTTTTGGCACTGGAAGAGCTGTGTTGCTGCTTCGGGCAGTTGCCATTCACCACCGCCCTGAGTTCCCTAGGTGTCATAGCCACTTTCAGACATATGTGGTGCCAGAGCACTTGGTTTCCATGGCAGCGGGAAATGGCTTGGGCGCTGAACTTGTGTTTGGCTGTGGAGTTTTGAGCGCCTTGAGTGAGGAGCTCCATGTGAGTTTAGTGTGGGTGCTCATCCTGCTTGATTCCATCCCACTGGGCTCAATGGGCATTGGACAGGAAGTGACCAAACAGGGTTTCCTAGATAGCTGCTAGCACAGCTGATGGTATGTGAAGTTCATGAGGCAGGTGGAGTTGTTTTGGCACTGGAAGAGCTGTGCTGCTGCTTCGGGCAGTTGCCATTCACCACCGCCCTGAGTTCCCTAGGTGTCATAGCCACTTTCAGACATATGTGGTGCCAGAGCACTTGGTTTCCATGGCAGCGGGAAATGGCTTGGGCGCTGAACTTGTGTTTGGCTGTGGAGTTTTGAGCGCCTTGAGTGAGGAGCTCCATGTTAGTTTAGTGTGGGTGCTCAACCTGCTTGATTCCATCCCACTGGGCTCAATGGGCATTGGACCGGAAGTGACCAAACAGGGTTTCCTAGATAGCTGCTAGCACAGCTGATGGTATGTGAAGTTCATGAGGCAGGTGGAGTTGTTTTGGCACTGGAAGAGCTGTGCTGCTGCTTCGGGCAGTTGCCATTCACCACCGCCCTGAGTTCCCTAGGTGTCATAGCCACTTTCAGAATTATGTGGTGCCAGAGCACTTGGTTTCCATATCAGCGGGTAATGGCTTTTGCGCTGAACTTGTGTTTGGCTGTGGAGTTTTGAGCGCCTTGAGTGAGGAGCTCCATGTTAGTTTAGTGTGGGTGCTCAACCTGCTTGATTCCATCCCACTGGGCTCAATGGGCATTGGACCGGAAGTGACCAAACAGGGTTTCCTAGATAGCTGCTAGCACAGCTGATGGTATGTGAAGTTCATGACTGAGGTGGAGTTGTTTTGGCACTGGAAGAGCTGTGCTGCTGCTTCGGGCAGTTGCCATTCACCACCGCCCTGAGTTCCCTAGGTGTCATAGCCACTTTCAGAATTATGTGGTGCCAGAGCACTTGGTTTCCATGGCAGCGGGAAATGGCTTGGGCGCTGAACTTGTGTTTGGCTGTGGAGTTTTGAGCGCCTTGAGTGAGGAGCTCCATGTTAGTTTAGTGTGGGTGCTCAACCTGCTTGATTCCATCCCATCCCACTGGGCTCAATGGGCATTGGACCGGAAGTGACCCAACAGGGTTTCCTAGATAGCTGCTAGCACAGCTGATGGTATGTGAAGTTCATGACTGAGGTGGAGTTGTTTTGGCACTGGAAGAGCTGTGCTGCTGCTTCGGGCAGTTGCCATTCACCACCGTCTTGAGTTCCCTAGGTGTCATAGCCACTTTCAGACATATGTGGTGCCAGAGCACTAGGTTTCCATGGCAGCGGGAAATGGCTTGGGCGCTGAACTTGTGTTTGGCTGTGGAGTTTTGAGCGCCCTGAGTGAGGAGCTCAATGTGAGTTTAGTGTGGATGCTCAACCTGCTTGATTCCATCCCACTGGGCTCAATGGGCATTGGACCGGAAGTGACCCAACAGGGTTTCCTAGATAGCTGCTAGCACAGCTGATGGTATGTGAAGTTCATGAGGCAGGTGGAGTTGTTTTGGCACTGGAAGAGCTGTGCTGCTGCTTCGGGCAGTTGCCATTCACCACCGTCTTGAGTTCCCTAGGTGTCATAGCCACTTTCAGAATTATGTGGTGCCAGAGCACTTGGTTTCCATGGCAGCGGGAAATGGCTTGGGCGCTGAACTTGTGTTTGGCTGTGGAGTTTTGAGCGCCTTGAGTGAGGAGCTCCAGGTGAGTTTAGTGTGGGTGCTCATCCTGCTTGATTCCATCCCACAGGGCTCAATGGGCATTGGACCGGAAGTGACCAAACAGGGTTTCCTAGATAGCTGCTAGCACAGCTGATGGTATGTGAAGTTCATGACTGAGGTGGAGTTGTTTTGGCACTGGAAGAGCTGTGCTGCTGCTTCGGGCAGTTGCCATTCACCACCGTCTTGAGTTCCCTAGGTGTCATAGCCACTTTCAGACATATGTGGTGCCAGAGCACTAGGTTTCCATGGCAGCGGGAAATGGCTATTGCGCTGAACTTGTGTTTGGCTGTGGAGTTTTGAGCGCCCTGAGTGAGGAGCTCCATGTGAGTTTAGTGTGGATGCTCAACCTGCTTGATTCCATCCCACTGGGCTCAATGGGCATTGGACCGGAAGTGACCCAACAGGGTTTCCTAGATAGCTGCTAGCACAGCTGATGGTATGTGAAGTTCATGAGGCAGGTGGAGTTGTTTTGGCACTGGAAGAGCTGTGTTGCTGCTTCGGGCAGTTGCCATTCACCACCGCCCTGAGTTCCCTAGGTGTCATAGCCACTTTCAGACATATGTGGTGCCAGAGCACTTGGTTTCCATGGCAGCGGGAAATGGCTTGGGCGCTGAACTTGTGTTTGGCTGTGGAGTTTTGAGCGCCTTGAGTGAGGAGCTCCATGTGAGTTTAGTGTGGGTGCTCAACCTGCTTGATTCCATCCCACTGGGCTCAATGGGCATTGGACAGGAAGTGACCAAACAGGGTTTCCTAGATAGCTGCTAGCACAGCTGATGGTATGTGAAGTTCATGAGGCAGGTGGAGTTGTTTTGGCACTGGAAGAGCTGTGCTGCTGCTTCGGGCAGTTGCCATTCACCACCGCCCTGAGTTCCCTAGGTGTCATAGCCACTTTCAGACATATGTGGTGCCAGAGCACTTGGTTTCCATGGCAGCAGGAAATGGCTTGGGCGCTGAACTTGTGTTTGGCTGTGGAGTTTTGAGCGCCTTGAGTGAGGAGCTCCATGTTAGTTTAGTGTGGGTGCTCAACCTGCTTGATTCCATCCCACTGGGCTCAATGGGCATTGGACCGGAAGTGACCAAACAGGGTTTCCTAGATAGCTGCTAGCACAGCTGATGGTATGTGAAGTTCATGAGGCAGGTGGAGTTGTTTTGGCACTGGAAGAGCTGTGCTGCTGCTTCGGGCAGTTGCCATTCACCACCGCCCTGAGTTCCCTAGGTGTCATAGCCACTTTCAGAATTATGTGGTGCCAGAGCACTTGGTTTCCATATCAGCGGGTAATGGCTTTTGCGCTGAACTTGTGTTTGGCTGTGGAGTTTTGAGCGCCTTGAGTGAGGAGCTCCATGTTAGTTTAGTGTGGGTGCTCAACCTGCTTGATTCCATCCCACTGGGCTCAATGGGCATTGGACCGGAAGTGACCCAACAGGGTTTCCTAGATAGCTGCTAGCACAGCTGATGGTATGTGAAGTTCATGACTGAGGTGGAGTTGTTTTGGCACTGGAAGAGCTGTGCTGCTGCTTCGGGCAGTTGCCATTCACCACCGCCCTGAGTTCCCTAGGTGTCATAGCCACTTTCAGAATTATGTGGTGCCAGAGCACTTGGTTTCCATGGCAGCGGGAAATGGCTTGGGCGCTGAACTTGTGTTTGGCTGTGGAGTTTTGAGCGCCTTGAGTGAGGAGCTCCATGTGAGTTTAGTGTGGGTGCTCAACCTGCTTGCTTCCATCCCACTGGGCTCAATGGGCATTGGACCGGAAGTGACCAAACAGGGTTTCCTAGATAGCTGCTAGCACAGCTGATGGTATGTGAAGTTCATGACTGAGGTGGAGTTGTTTTGGCACTGGAAGAGCTGTGCTGCTGCTTCGGGCAGTTGCCATTCACCACCGTCTTGAGTTCCCTAGGTGTCATATCCACTTTCAGACATATGTGGTGCCAGAGCACTTGGTTTCCATGGCAGCGGGAAATGGCTTGGGCGCTGAACTTGTGTTTGGCTGTGGAGTTTTGAGCGCCCTGAGTGAGGAGCTCCATGTTAGTTTAGTGTGGGTGCTCAACCTGCTTGATTCCATCCCACTGGGCTCAATGGGCATTGGACCGGAAGTGACCCAACAGGGTTTCCTAGATAGCTGCTAGCACAGCTGATGGTATGTGAAGTGAATGAGGCAGGTGGAGTTGTTTTGGCACTGGAAGAGCTGTGCTGCTGCTTCGGGCAGTTGCCATTCACCACCGTCTTGAGTTCCCTAGGTGTCATAGCCACTTTCAGACATATGTGGTGCCAGAGCACTAGGTTTCCATGGCAGCGGGAAATGGCTATTGCGCTGAACTTGTGTTTGGCTGTGGAGTTTTGAGCGCCCTGAGTGAGGAGCTCCATGTGAGTTTAGTGTGGATGCTCAACCTGCTTGATTCCATCCCACTGGGCTCAATGGGCATTGGACCGGAAGTGACCCAACAGGGTTTCCTAGATAGCTGCTAGCACAGCTGATGGTATGTGAAGTTCATGACTGAGGTGGAGTTGTTTTGGCACTGGAAGAGCTGTGTTGCTGCTTCGGGCAGTTGCCATTCACCACCGCCCTGAGTTCCCTAGGTGTCATAGCCACTTTCAGACATATGTGGTGCCAGAGCACTTGGTTTCCATGGCAGCGGGAAATGGCTTGGGCGCTGAACTTGTGTTTGGCTGTGGAGTTTTGAGCGCCTTGAGTGAGGAGCTCCATGTGAGTTTAGTGTGGGTGCTCAACCTGCTTGATTCCATCCCACTGGGCTCAATGGGCATTGGACAGGAAGTGACCAAACAGGGTTTCCTAGATAGCTGCTAGCACAGCTGATGGTATGTGAAGTGAATGAGGCAGGTGGAGTTGTTTTGGCACTGGAAGAGCTGTGCTGCTGCTTCGGGCAGTTGCCATTCACCACCGCCCTGAGTTCCCTAGGTGTCATAGCCACTTTCAGAATTATGTGGTGCCAGAGCACTTGGTTTCCATGGCAGCGGGAAATGGCTTGGGCGCTGAACTTGTGTTTGGCTGTGGAGTTTTGAGCGCCTTGAGTGAGGAGCTCCAGGTGAGTTTAGTGTGGGTGCTCATCCTGCTTGATTCCATCCCACAGGGCTCAATGGGCATTGGACCGGAAGTGACCAAACAGGGTTTCCTAGATAGCTGCTAGCACAGCTGATGGTATTTGAAGTGAATGAGACAGGTGGAGTTGTTTTGGCACTGGAAGAGCTGTGCTGCTGCTTCGGGCAGTTGCCATTCACCACCGCCCTGAGTTCCCTAGGTGTCATAGCCACTTTCAGAATTATGTGGTGCCAGAGCACTTGGTTTCCATATCAGCGGGTAATGGCTTTTGCGCTGAACTTGTGTTTGGCTGTGGAGTTTTGAGCGCCTTGAGTGAGGAGCTCCATGTTAGTTTAGTGTGGGTGCTCAACCTGCTTGATTCCATCCCACTGGGCTCAATGGGCATTGGACCGGAAGTGACCAAACAGGGTTTCCTAGATAGCTGCTAGCACAGCTGATGGTATGTGAAGTGAATGAGGCAGGTGGAGTTGTTTTGGCACTGGAAGAGCTGTGCTGCTGCTTCGGGCAGTTGCCATTCACCACCGCCCTGAGTTCCCTAGGTGTCATAGCCACTTTCAGAATTATGTGGTGCCAGAGCACTTGGTTTCCATGGCAGCGGGAAATGGCTTGGGTGCTGAACTTGTGTTTGGCTGTGGAGTTTTGAGCGCCTTGAGTGAGGAGCTCCATGTGAGTTTAGTGTGGGTGCTCAACCTGCTTGCTTCCATCCCACTGGGCTCAATGGGCATTGGACCGGAAGTGACCCAACAGGGTTTCCTAGATAGCTGCTAGCACAGCTGATGGTATGTGAAGTTCATGACTGAGGTGGAGTTGTTTTGGCACTGGAAGAGCTGTGCTGCTGCTTCGGGCAGTTGCCATTCACCACCGCCCTGAGTTCCCTAGGTGTCATAGCCACTTTCAGACATATGTGGTGCCAGAGCACTTGGTTTCCATGGCAGTGGGAAATGGCTTGGGCGCTGAACTTGTGTTTGGCTGTGGAGTTTTGAGCGCCTTGAGTGAGGAGCTCCATGTGAGTTTAGTGTGGGTGCTCAACCTGCTTGATTCCATCCCATCCCACTGGGCTCAATGGGCATTGGACCGGAAGTGACCAAACAGGGTTTCCTAGATAGCTGCTAGCACAGCTGATGGTATGTGAAGTTCATGACTGAGGTGGAGTTGTTTTGGCACTGGAAGAGCTGTGCTGCTGCTTCGGGCAGTTGCCATTCACCACCGTCTTGAGTTCCCTAGGTGTCATAGCCACTTTCAGACATATGTGGTGCCAGAGCACTAGGTTTCCATGGCAGCGGGAAATGGCTATTGCGCTGAACTTGTGTTTGGCTGTGGAGTTTTGAGCGCCCTGAGTGAGGAGCTCCATGTGAGTTTAGTGTGGATGCTCAACCTGCTTGATTCCATCCCACTGGGCTCAATGGGCATTGGACCGGAAGTGACCCAACAGGGTTTCCTAGATAGCTGCTAGCACAGCTGATGGTATGTGAAGTTCATGACTGAGGTGGAGTTGTTTTGGCACTGGAAGAGCTGTGTTGCTGCTTCGGGCAGTTGCCATTCACCACCGCCCTGAGTTCCCTAGGTGTCATAGCCACTTTCAGACATATGTGGTGCCAGAGCACTTGGTTTCCATGGCAGCGGGAAATGGCTTGGGCGCTGAACTTGTGTTTGGCTGTGGAGTTTTGAGCGCCTTGAGTGAGGAGCTCCATGTGAGTTTAGTGTGGGTGCTCAACCTGCTTGATTCCATCCCACTGGGCTCAATGGGCATTGGACAGGAAGTGACCAAACAGGGTTTCCTAGATAGCTGCTAGCACAGCTGATGGTATGTGAAGTGAATGAGGCAGGTGGAGTTGTTTTGGCACTGGAAGAGCTGTGCTGCTGCTTCGGGCAGTTGACATTCACCACCGCCCTGAGTTCCCTAGGTGTCATAGCCACTTTCAGAATTATGTGGTGCCAGAGCACTTGGTTTCCATGGCAGCGGGAAATGGCTTGGGCGCTGAACTTGTGTTTGGCTGTGGAGTTTTGAGCGCCTTGAGTGAGGAGCTCCAGGTGAGTTTAGTGTGGGTGCTCATCCTGCTTGATTCCATCCCACAGGGCTCAATGGGCATTGGACCGGAAGTGACCAAACAGGGTTTCCTAGATAGCTGCTAGCACAGCTGATGGTATTTGAAGTGAATGAGGCAGGTGGAGTTGTTTTGGCACTGGAAGAGCTGTGCTGCTGCTTCGGGCAGTTGCCATTCACCACCGCCCTGAGTTCCCTAGGTGTCATAGCCACTTTCAGAATTATGTGGTGCCAGAGCACTTGGTTTCCATGGCAGCGGGTAATGGCTTTTGCGCTGAACTTGTGTTTGGCTGTGGAGTTTTGAGCGCCTTGAGTGAGGAGCTCCATGTTAGTTTAGTGTGGGTGCTCAACCTGCTTGATTCCATCCCACTGGGCTCAATGGGCATTGGACCGGAAGTGACCAAACAGGGTTTCCTAGATAGCTGCTAGCACAGCTGATGGTATGTGAAGTGAATGAGGCAGGTGGAGTTGTTTTGGCACTGGAAGAGCTGTGCTGCTGCTTCGGGCAGTTGCCATTCACCACCGCCCTGAGTTCCCTAGGTGTCATAGCCACTTTCAGAATTATGTGGTGCCAGAGCACTTGGTTTCCATGGCAGCGGGAAATGGCTTGGGTGCTGAACTTGTGTTTGGCTGTGGAGTTTTGAGCGCCTTGAGTGAGGAGCTCCATGTGAGTTTAGTGTGGGTGCTCAACCTGCTTGCTTCCATCCCACTGGGCTCAATGGGCATTGGACCGGAAGTGACCCAACAGGGTTTCCTAGATAGCTGCTAGCACAGCTGATGGTATGTGAAGTTCATGACTGAGGTGGAGTTGTTTTGGCACTGGAAGAGCTGTGCTGCTGCTTCGGGCAGTTGCCATTCACCACCGCCCTGAGTTCCCTAGGTGTCATAGCCACTTTCAGACATATGTGGTGCCAGAGCACTTGGTTTCCATGGCAGTGGGAAATGGCTTGGGCGCTGAACTTGTGTTTGGCTGTGGAGTTTTGAGCGCCTTGAGTGAGGAGCTCCATGTGAGTTTAGTGTGGGTGCTCAACCTGCTTGATTCCATCACATCCCACTGGGCTCAATGGGCATTGGACCGGAAGTGACCAAACAGGGTTTCCTAGATAGCTGCTAGCACAGCTGATGGTATGTGAAGTTCATGACTGAGGTGGAGTTGTTTTGGCACTGGAAGAGCTGTGCTGCTGCTTCGGGCAGTTGCCATTCACCACCGTCTTGAGTTCCCTAGGTGTCATAGCCACTTTCAGACATATGTGGTGCCAGAGCACTAGGTTTCCATGGCAGCGAGAAATGGCTATTGCGCTGAACTTGTGTTTGGCTGTGGAGTTTTGAGCGCCCTGAGTGAGGAGCTCCATGTGAGTTTAGTGTGGATGCTCAACCTGCTTGATTCCATCCCACTGGGCTCAATGGGCATTGGACCGGAAGTGACCCAACAGGGTTTCCTAGATAGCTGCTAGCACAGCTGATGGTATGTGAAGTTCATGACTGAGGTGGAGTTGTTTTGGCACTGGAAGAGCTGTGTTGCTGCTTCGGGCAGTTGCCATTCACCACCGCCCTGAGTTCCCTAGGTGTCATAGCCACTTTCAGACATATGTGGTGCCAGAGCACTTGGTTTCCATGGCAGCGGGAAATGGCTTGGGCGCTGAACTTGTGTTTGGCTGTGGAGTTTTGAGCGCCTTGAGTGAGGAGCTCCATGTGAGTTTAGTGTGGGTGCTCAACCTGCTTGATTCCATCCCACTGGGCTCAATGGGCATTGGACAGGAAGTGACCAAACAGGGTTTCCTAGATAGCTGCTAGCACAGCTGATGGTATGTGAAGTGAATGAGGCAGGTGGAGTTGTTTTGGCACTGGAAGAGCTGTGCTGCTGCTTCGGGCAGTTGCCATTCACCACCGCCCTGAGTTCCCTAGGTGTCATAGCCACTTTCAGAATTATGTGGTGCCAGAGCACTTGGTTTCCATGGCAGCGGGAAATGGCTTGGGCGCTGAACTTGTGTTTGGCTGTGGAGTTTTGAGCGCCTTGAGTGAGGAGCTCCATGTGAGTTTAGTGTGGGTGCTCATCCTGCTTGATTCCATCCCACAGGGCTCAATGGGCATTGGACCGGAAGTGACCAAACAGGGTTTCCTAGATAGCTGCTAGCACAGCTGATGGTATTTGAAGTGAATGAGGCAGGTGGAGTTGTTTTGGCACTGGAAGAGCTGTGCTGCTGCTTCGGGCAGTTGCCATTCACCACCGCCCTGAGTTCCCTAGGTGTCATAGCCACTTTCAGAATTATGTGGTGCCAGAGCACTTGGTTTCCATGGCAGCGGGTAATGGCTTTTGCGCTGAACTTGTGTTTGGCTGTGGAGTTTTGAGCGCCTTGAGTGAGGAGCTCCATGTTAGTTTAGTGTGGGTGCTCAACCTGCTTGATTCCATCCCACTGGGCTCAATGGGCATTGGACCGGAAGTGACCAAACAGGGTTTCCTAGATAGCTGCTAGCACAGCTGATGGTATGTGAAGTGAATGAGGCAGGTGGAGTTGTTTTGGCACTGGAAGAGCTGTGCTGCTGCTTCGGGCAGTTGCCATTCACCACCGCCCTGAGTTCCCTAGGTGTCATAGCCACTTTCAGAATTATGTGGTGCCAGAGCACTTGGTTTCCATGGCAGCGGGAAATGGCTTGGGTGCTGAACTTGTGTTTGGCTGTGGAGTTTTGAGCGCCTTGAGTGAGGAGCTCCATGTGAGTTTAGTGTGGGTGCTCAACCTGCTTGCTTCCATCCCACTGGGCTCAATGGGCATTGGACCGGAAGTGACCAAACAGGGTTTCCTAGATAGCTGCTAGCACAGCTGATGGTATGTGAAGTTCATGACTGAGGTGGAGTTGTTTTGGCACTGGAAGAGCTGTGCTGCTGCTTCGGGCAGTTGCCATTCACCACCGCCCTGAGTTCCCTAGGTGTCATAGCCACTTTCAGACATATGTGGTGCCAGAGCACTTGGTTTCCATGGCAGTGGGAAATGGCTTGGGCGCTGAACTTGTGTTTGGCTGTGGAGTTTTGAGCGCCTTGAGTGAGGAGCTCCATGTTAGTTTAGTGTGGGTGCTCAACCTGCTTGATTCCATCCCATCCCACTGGGCTCAATGGGCATTGGACCGGAAGTGACCAAACAGGGTTTCCTAGATAGCTGCTAGCACAGCTGATGGTATGTGAAGTTCATGACTGAGGTGGAGTTGTTTTGGCACTGGAAGAGCTGTGCTGCTGCTTCGGGCAGTTGCCATTCACCACCGTCTTGAGTTCCCTAGGTGTCATAGCCACTTTCAGACATATGTGGTGCCAGAGCACTAGGTTTCCATGGCAGCGGGAAATGGCTATTGCGCTGAACTTGTGTTTGGCTGTGGAGTTTTGAGCGCCCTGAGTGAGGAGCTCCATGTGAGTTTAGTGTGGATGCTCAACCTGCTTGATTCCATCCCACTGGGCTCAATGGGCATTGGACCGGAAGTGACCCAACAGGGTTTCCTAGATAGCTGCTAGCACAGCTGATGGTATGTGAAGTTCATGACTGAGGTGGAGTTGTTTTGGCACTGGAAGAGCTGTGTTGCTGCTTCGGGCAGTTGCCATTCACCACCGCCCTGAGTTCCCTAGGTGTCATAGCCACTTTCAGACATATGTGGTGCCAGAGCACTTGGTTTCCATGGCAGCGGGAAATGGCTTGGGCGCTGAACTTGTGTTTGGCTGTGGAGTTTTGAGCGCCTTGAGTGAGGAGCTCCATGTGAGTTTAGTGTGGGTGCTCAACCTGCTTGATTCCATCCCACTGGGCTCAATGGGCATTGGACAGGAAGTGACCAAACAGGGTTTCCTAGATAGCTGCTAGCACAGCTGATGGTATGTGAAGTGAATGAGGCAGGTGGAGTTGTTTTGGCACTGGAAGAGCTGTGCTGCTGCTTCGGGCAGTTGCCATTCACCACCGCCCTGAGTTCCCTAGGTGTCATAGCCACTTTCAGAATTATGTGGTGCCAGAGCACTTGGTTTCCATGGCAGCGGGAAATGGCTTGGGCGCTGAACTTGTGTTTGGCTGTGGAGTTTTGAGCGCCTTGAGTGAGGAGCTCCAGGTGAGTTTAGTGTGGGTGCTCATCCTGCTTGATTCCATCCCACAGGGCTCAATGGGCATTGGACCGGAAGTGACCAAACAGGGTTTCCTAGATAGCTGCTAGCACAGCTGATGGTATTTGAAGTGAATGAGGCAGGTGGAGTTGTTTTGGCACTGGAAGAGCTGTGCTGCTGCTTCGGGCAGTTGCCATTCACCACCGCCCTGAGTTCCCTAGGTGTCATAGCCACTTTCAGAATTATGTGGTGCCAGAGCACTTGGTTTCCATATCAGCGGGTAATGGCTTTTGCGCTGAACTTGTGTTTGGCTGTGGAGTTTTGAGCGCCTTGAGTGAGGAGCTCCATGTTAGTTTAGTGTGGGTGCTCAACCTGCTTGATTCCATCCCACTGGGCTCAATGGGCATTGGACCGGAAGTGACCCAACAGGGTTTCCTAGATAGCTGCTAGCACAGCTGATGGTATGTGAAGTGAATGAGGCAGGTGGAGTTGTTTTGGCACTGGAAGAGCTGTGCTGCTGCTTCGGGCAGTTGCCATTCACCACCGCCCTGAGTTCCCTAGGTGTCATAGCCACTTTCAGAATTATGTGGTGCCAGAGCACTTGGTTTCCATGGCAGCGGGAAATGGCTTGGGTGCTGAACTTGTGTTTGGCTGTGGAGTTTTGAGCGCCTTGAGTGAGGAGCTCCATGTTAGTTTAGTGTGGGTGCTCAACCTGCTTGCTTCCATCCCACTGGGCTCAATGGGCATTGGACCGGAAGTGACCAAACAGGGTTTCCTAGATAGCTGCTAGCACAGCTGATGGTATGTGAAGTTCATGACTGAGGTGGAGTTGTTTTGGCACTGGAAGAGCTGTGCTGCTGCTTCGGGCAGTTGCCATTCACCACCGCCCTGAGTTCCCTAGGTGTCATAGCCACTTTCAGACATATGTGGTGCCAGAGCACTTGGTTTCCATGGCAGTGGGAAATGGCTTGGGCGCTGAACTTGTGTTTGGCTGTGGAGTTTTGAGCGCCTTGAGTGAGGAGCTCCATGTTAGTTTAGTGTGGGTGCTCAACCTGCTTGATTCCATCCCATCCCACTGGGCTCAATGGGCATTGGACCGGAAGTGACCAAACAGGGTTTCCTAGATAGCTGCTAGCACAGCTGATGGTATGTGAAGTTCATGACTGAGGTGGAGTTGTTTTGGCACTGGAAGAGCTGTGCTGCTGCTTCGGGCAGTTGCCATTCACCACCGTCTTGAGTTCCCTAGGTGTCATAGCCACTTTCAGACATATGTGGTGCCAGAGCACTAGGTTTCCATGGCAGCGGGAAATGGCTATTGCGCTGAACTTGTGTTTGGCTGTGGAGTTTTGAGCGCCCTGAGTGAGGAGCTCCATGTTAGTTTAGTGTGGATGCTCAACCTGCTTGATTCCATCCCACTGGGCTCAATGGGCATTGGACCGGAAGTGACCCAACAGGGTTTCCTAGATAGCTGCTAGCACAGCTGATGGTATGTGAAGTTCATGACTGAGGTGGAGTTGTTTTGGCACTGGAAGAGCTGTGTTGCTGCTTCGGGCAGTTGCCATTCACCACCGCCCTGAGTTCCCTAGGTGTCATAGCCACTTTCAGACATATGTGGTGCCAGAGCACTTGGTTTCCATGGCAGCGGGAAATGGCTTGGGCGCTGAACTTGTGTTTGGCTGTGGAGTTTTGAGCGCCTTGAGTGAGGAGCTCCATGTGAGTTTAGTGTGGGTGCTCAACCTGCTTGATTCCATCCCACTGGGCTCAATGGGCATTGGACAGGAAGTGACCCAACAGGGTTTCCTAGATAGCTGCTAGCACAGCTGATGGTATGTGAAGTTCATGAGGCAGGTGGAGTTGTTTTGGCACTGGAAGAGCTGTGCTGCTGCTTCGGGCAGTTGCCATTCACCACCGCCCTGAGTTCCCTAGGTGTCATAGCCACTTTCAGACATATGTGGTGCCAGAGCACTTGGTTTCCATGGCAGCGGGAAATGGCTTGGGCGCTGAACTTGTGTTTGGCTGTGGAGTTTTGAGCGCCTTGAGTGAGGAGCTCCAGGTGAGTTTAGTGTGGGTGCTCAACCTGCTTGATTCCATCCCACAGGGCTCAATGGGCATTGGACCGGAAGTGACCAAACAGGGTTTCCTAGATAGCTGCTAGCACAGCTGATGGTATTTGAAGTTCATGAGGCAGGTGGAGTTGTTTTGGCACTGGAAGAGCTGTGCTGCTGCTTCTGGCAGTTGCCATTCACCACCGCCCTGAGTTCCCTAGGTGTCATATCCACTTTCAGAATTATGTGGTGCCAGAGCACTTGGTTTCCATATCAGCGGGTAATGGCTTTTGCGCTGAACTTGTGTTTGTCTGTGGAGTTTTGAGCGCCTTGAGTGAGGAGCTCCATGTTAGTTTAGTGTGGGTGCTCAACCTGCTTGATTCCATCCCACTGAGCTCAATGGGCATTGGACCGGAAGTGACCAAACAGGGTTTCCTAGATAGCTGCTAGCACAGCTGATGGTATGTGAAGTTCATGAGGCAGGTGGAGTTGTTTTGGCACTGGAAGAGCTGTGCTGCTGCTTCGGGCAGTTGCCATTCACCACCGCCCTGAGTTCCCTAGGTGTCATAGCCACTTTCAGACATATGTGGTGCCAGAGCACTTGGTTTCCATGGCAGCGGGAAATGGCTTGGGTGCTGAACTTGTGTTTGGCTGTGGAGTTTTGAGCGCCTTGAGTGAGGAGCTCCATGTGAGTTTAGTGTGGGTGCTCAACCTGCTTGCTTCCATCCCACTGGGCTCAATGGGCATTGGACCGGAAGTGACCCAACAGGGTTTCCTAGATAGCTGCTAGCACAGCTGATGGTATGTGAAGTTCATGACTGAGGTGGAGTTGTTTTGGCACTGGAAGAGCTGTGCTGCTGCTTCGGGCAGTTGCCATTCACCACCGTCTTGAGTTCCCTAGGTGTCATATCCACTTTCAGACATATGTGGTGCCAGAGCACTTGGTTTCCATGGCAGCGGGAAATGGCTTGGGCGCTGAACTTGTGTTTGGCTGTGGAGTTTTGAGCGCCCTGAGTGAGGAGCTCCATGTGAGTTTAGTGTGGGTGCTCAACCTGCTTGATTCCATCCCACTGGGCTCAATGGGCATTGGACCGGAAGTGACCCAACAGGGTTTCCTAGATAGCTGCTAGCACAGCTGATGGTATGTGAAGTGAATGAGGCAGGTGGAGTTGTTTTGGCACTGGAAGAGCTGTGCTGCTGCTTCGGGCAGTTGCCATTCACCACCGCCCTGAGTTCCCTAGGTGTCATATCCACTTTAAGAATTATGTGGTGCCAGAGCACTTGGTTTCCATGGCAGCGGGTAATGGCTTGGGCGCTGAACTTGTGTTTGGCTGTGGAGTTTTGAGCGCCCTGAGTGAGGAGCTCCATGTTAGTTTAGTGTGGGTGCTCAACCTGCTTGATTCCATCCCACTGGGCTCAATGGGCATTGGACCGGAAGTGACCCAACAGGGTTTCCTAGATAGCTGCTAGCACAGCTGATGGTATGTGAAATTCATGACTGAGGTGCAGTTGTTTTGGCACTGGAAGAGCTGTGCTGCTGCTTCGGGCAGTTGCCATTCACCACCGTCTTGAGTTCCCTAGGTGTCATATCCACTTTCAGACATATGTGGTGCCAGAGAACTTGGTTTCCATGGCAGCGGGAAATGGCTTGGCTGCTGAACTTGTGTTTGGCTGTGGAGTTTTGAGCGCCTTGAGTGAGGAGCTCCATGTGAGTTTAGTGTGGGTGCTCAACCTGCTTGATTCCATCCCACTGGGCTCAATGGGCATTGCACCGGAAGTGACCAAACAGGGTTTCCTAGATAGTTGCTAGCACAGCTGATGGTATGTGAAGTTCATGAGGCAGGTGGAGTTGTTTTGGCACTGGAAGAGCTGTGCTGCTGCTTCGGGCAGTTGCCATTCACCACCGCCCTGAGTTCCCTAGGTGTCATAGCCACTTTCAGAATTATGTGGTGCCAGAGAACTTGGTTTCCATGGCAGCGGGAAATGGCTTGGGCGCTGAACTTGTGTTTGGCTGTGCAGGTTTTGAGCGCCTTGAGTGAGGAGCTCCATGTGAGTTTAGTGTGGGTGCTCAACCTGCTTGATTCCATCCCACTGGGCTCAATGGGCATTGGACCGGAAGTGACCAAACAGGGTTTCCTAGATAGCTGCTAGCACAGCTGATGGTATGTGAAGTGAATGAGGCAGGTGGAGTTGTTTTGGCACTGGAAGAGCTGTGCTGCTGCTTCGGGCAGTTGCCATTCACCACCGTCTTGAGTTCCCTAGGTGTCATATCCACTTTCAGACATATGTGGTGCCAGAGCACTTGGTTTCCATGGCAGCGGGAAATGGCTTGGGTGCTGAACTTGTGTTTGGCTGTGCAGGTTTTGAGCGCCTTGAGTGAGGAGCTCCATGTGAGTTTAGTGTGGGTGCTCAACCTGCTTGATTCCATCCCACTGGGCTCAATGGGCATTGGACCGGAAGTGACCAAACAGGGTTTCCTAGATAGCTGCTAGCACAGCTGATGGTATGTGAAGTGAATGAGGCAGGTGGAGTTGTTTTGGCACTGGAAGAGCTGTGCTGCTGCTTTGGGCAGTTGCCATTCACCACCGCCCTGAGTTCCCTAGGTGTCATATCCACTTTCAGACATATGTGGTGCCAGAGCACTTGGTTTCCATGGCAGCGGGAAATGGCTTGGGCGCTGAACTTGTGTTTGGCTGTGGAGTTTTAAGCGCCTTGAGTGAGGAGCTCCATGTGAGTTTAGTGTGGATGCTCAACCTGCTTGATTCCATCCCACTGGGCTCAATGGGCATTGGACCGGAAGTGACCAAACAGGGTTTCCTAGATAGCTGCTAGCACAGCTGATGGTATGTGAAGTGAATGAGGCAGGTGGAGTTGTTTTGGCACTGGAAGAGCTGTGCTGCTGCTTCGGGCAGTTGCCATTCACCACCGCCCTGAGTTCCCTAGGTGTCATAGCCACTTTCAGAATTATGTGGTGCCAGAGCACTTGGTTTCCATGGCAGCGGGAAATGGCTTGGGCGCTGAACTTGTGTTTGGCTGTGGAGTTTTGAGCGCCTTGAGTGAGGAGCTCCATGTGAGTTTAGTGTGGGTGCTCATCCTGCTTGATTCCATCCCGCTGGGCTCAATGGGCATTGGACCGGAAGTGACCAAACAGGGTTTCCTAGATAGCTGCTAGCACAGCTGATGGTATTTGAAGTTCATGAGGCAGGTGGAGTTGTTTTGGCACTGGAAGAGCTGTGCTGCTGCTTCGGGCAGTTGCCATTCACCACCACCCTGAGTTCCCTAGGTGTCATATCCACTTTCAGACATGTGGTGCCAGAGCACTTGGTTTCCATGGCAGCGGGTAATGGCTTGGGCGCTGAACTTGTGTTTGGCTGTGGAGTTTTGAGCGCCTTGAGTGAGGAGCTCCATGTTAGTTTAGTGTGGGTGCTCAACCTGCTTGATTCCATCCCATCCCACTGGGCTCAATGGGCATTGGACCGGAAGTGACCAAACAGGGTTTCCTAGATAGCTGCTAGCACAGCTGATGGTATGTGAAGTTCATGACTGAGGTGGAGTTGTTTTGGCACTGGAAGAGCTGTGCTGCTGCTTCGGGCAGTTGCCATTCACCACCGCCCTGAGTTCCCTAGGTGTCATAGCCACTTTCAGAATTATGTGGTGCCAGAGCACTTGGTTTCCATGGCAGCGGGAAATGGCTTGGGTGCTGAACTTGTGTTTGGCTGTGGAGTTTTGATCGCCTTGAGTGAGGAGCTCCATGTGAGTTTAGTGTGGGTGCTCAACCTGCTTGCTTCCATCCCACTGGGCTCAATGGGCATTGGACCGGAAGTGACGAAACAGGGTTTCCTAGATAGCTGCTAGCACAGCTGATGGTATGTGAAGTTCATGACTGAGGTGGAGTTGCTTTGGCACTGGAAGAGCTGTGCTGCTGCTTCGGGCAGTTGCCATTCACCACCGTCTTGAGTTCCCTAGGTGTCATATCCACTTTCAGACATATGTGGTGCCAGAGCACTTGGTTTCCATGGCAGCGGGAAATGGCTATTGCGCTGAACTTGTGTTTGGCTGTGGAGTTTTGAGCGCCCTGAGTGAGGAGCTCCATGTGAGTTTAGTGTGGATGCTCAACCTGCTTGATTCCATCCCACTGGGCTCAATGGGCATTGGACCGGAAGTGACGAAACAGGGTTTCCTAGATAGCAGCTAGCACAGCTGATGGTATGTGAAGTGAATGAGGCAGGTGGAGTTGTTTTGGCACTGGAAGAGCTGTGCTGCTGCTTCGGGCAGTTGCCATTCACCACCGCCCTGAGTTCCCTAGGTGTCATAGCCACTTTCAGACATATGTGGTGCCAGAGCACTTGGTTTCCATGGCAGCGGGAAATGGCTTGGGTGCTGAACTTGTGTTTGGCTGTGGAGTTTTGAGCGCCTTGAGTGAGGAGCTCCATGTGAGTTTAGTGTGGGTGCTCAACCTGCTTGATTCCATCCCACTGGGCTCAATGGGCATTGGACCGGAAGTGACCCAACAGGGTTTCCTAGAACGCTGCTAGCACAGCTGATGGTATGTGAAGTTCATGAGGCAGGTGGAGTTGTTTTGGCACTGGAAGAGCTGTGCTGCTGCTTCGGGCAGTTGCCATTCACCACCGCCCTGAGTTCCCTAGGTGTCATATCCACTTTCAGACATTTGTGGTGCCAGAGCACTTGGTTTCCATGGCAGCGGGAAATGGCTTGGGTGCTGAACTTGTGTTTGGCTGTGGAGTTTTGAGCGCCTTGAGTGAGGAGCTCCATGTGAGTTTAGTGTGGGTGCTCAACCTGCTTGATTCTATCCCACTGGGCTCAATGGGCATTGGACCGGAAGTGACCAAACAGGGTTTCCTAGATAGCTGCTAGCACAGCTGATGGTATGTGAAGTTCATGACTGAGGTGGAGTTGCTTTGGCACTGGAAGAGCTGTGCTGCTGCTTCGGGCAGTTGCCATTCACCACCACCCTGAGTTCCCTAGGTGTCACAGCCACTTTCAGAATTATGTGGTGCCAGAGCACTTGGTTTCCATGGCAGCGGGAAATGGCTTGGGCGCTGAACTTGTGTTTGGCTGTGGAGTTTTGAGCGCCTTGAGTGAGGAGCTCCATGTTAGTTTAGTGTGGGTGCTCAACCTGCTTGATTCCATCCCACTGGGCTCAATGGCCATTGGACAGGAAGTGACCAAACAGGGTTTCCTAGATAGCTGCTAGCACAGCTGATGATATGTGAAGTTCATGAGGCAGGTGGAGTTGTTTTGGCACTGGAAGAGCTGTGCTGCTGCTTCGGGCAGTTGCCATTCACCACTTCCGTGAGTTCCCTAGGTGTCATATCCACTTTCAGACATATGTGGTGCCAGAGCACTTGGTTTCCATGGCAGCGGGAAATGGCTTGGGCGCTGAACTTGTGTTTGGCTGTGGAGTTTTGAGCGCCTTGAGTGAGGAGCTCCATGTGAGTTTAGTGTGGATGCTCAACCTGCTTGATTCCATCCCACTGGGCTCAATGGGCATTGGACCGGAAGTGACCAAACAGGGTTTCCTAGATAGCTGCTAGCACAGCTGATGGTATGTGAAGTGAATGAGGCAGGTGGAGTTGTTTTGGCACTGGAAGAGCTGTGCTGCTGCTTCGGGCACTTGCCATTCACCACCGCCCTGAGTTCCCTAGGTGTCATATCCACTTTCAGACATGTGGTGCCAGAGCACTTGGTTTCCATGGCAGCGGGTAATGGCTTCGGCGCTGAACTTGTGTTTGGCTGTGGAGTTTTGAGCGCCTTGAGTGAGGAGCTCCATGTTAGTTTAGTGTGGGTGCTCAACCTGCTTGATTCCATCCCATTGGGCTCAATGGGCATTGGACCGGAAGTGACCAAACAGGGTTTCCTAGATAGCTGCTAGCACAGCTGATGGTATGTGAAGTTCATGAGGCAGGTGGAGTTGTTTTGGCACTGGAAGAGCTGTGCTGCTGCTTCGGGCACTTGCCATTCACCACCGCCCTGAGTTCCCTAGGTGTCATAGCCAATTTCAGAATTATGTGGTGCCAGAGCACTTGGTTTCCATGGCAGCGGGAAATGGCTTGGGTGCTGAACTTGTGTTTGGCTGTGGAGTTTTGAGCGCCTTGAGTGAGGAGCTCCATGTGAGTTTAGTGTGGGTGCTCAACCTGCTTGATTCCATCCCACTGGGCTCAATGGGCATTGGACCGGAAGTGACCAAACAGGGTTTCCTAGATAGCTGCTAGCACAGCTGATGGTATGTGAAGTTCATGACTGAGGTGGAGTTGTTTTGGCACTGGAAGAGCTGTGCTGCTGCTTCGGGCAGTTGCCATTCACCACCGTCTTGAGTTCCCTAGGTGTCATATCCACTTTCAGACATATGTGGTGCCAGAGCACTTGGTTTCCATGGCAGCGGGAAATGGCTATTGCGCTGAACTTGTGTTTGGCTGTGGAGTTTTGAGCGCCCTGAGTGAGGAGCTCCATGTGAGTTTAGTGTGGGTGCTCAACCTGCTTGATTCCATCCCACTGGGCTCAATGGGCATTGGACCGGAAGTGACCCAACAGGGTTTCCTAGATAGCTGCTAGCACAGCTGATGGTATGTGAAGTTCATGAGGCAGGTGGAGTTGTTTTGGCACTGGAAGAGCTGTGCTGCTGCTTCGGGCAGTTGCCATTCACCACCGCCCTGAGTTCCCTAGGTGTCATAGCCACTTTCAAAATTATGTGGTGCCAGAGCACTTGGTTTCCATATCAGCGGGCAATGGCTTGGGCGCTGAACTTGTGTTTGGCTGTGGAGTTTTGAGCGCCTTGAGTGAGGAGCTCCATGTGAGTTTAGTGTGGGTGCTCAACCTGCTTGATTCCATCCCAGTGGGCTCAATGGGCATTGGACCGGAAGTGACCAAACAGGGTTTCCTAGATAGCTGCTAGCACAGCTGATGGTATGTGAAATTCATGACTGAGGTAGAGTTGTTTTGGCACTGGAAGAGCTGTGCTGCTGCTTCGGGCAGTTGCCATTCACCACCGCCCTGAGTTCCCTAGGTGTCATAGCCACTTTCAGAATTATGTGGTGCCAGAGCACTTGGTTTCCATGGCAGCGGGAAATGGCTTGGGTGGTGAACTTGTGTTTGGCTGTGGAGTTTTGAGCGCCTTGAGTGAGGAGCTCCATGTGAGTTTAGTGTGGGTGCTCAACCTGCTTGATTCCATCCCACTGGGCTCAATGGGCATTGGACCGGAAGTGACCAAACAGGGTTTCCTAGATAGCTGCTAGCACAGCTGATGGTATGTGAAGTGAATGAGGCAGGTGGAGTTGTTTTGGCACTGGAAGAGCTGTGCTGCTGCTTCGGGCAGTTGCCATTCACCACCGCCCTGAGTTCCCTAGGTGTCATAGCCACTTTCAGAATTATGTGGTGCCAGAGCACTTGGTTTCCATGGCAGCGGGAAATGGCTTGGGCGCTGAACTTGTGTTTGGCTGTGGAGTTTTGAGCGCCTTGAGTGAGGAGCTCCATGTGAGTTTAGTGTGGATGCTCAACCTGCTTGATTCCATCCCACTTTGTTCAATGGGCATTGGACCGGAAGTGACGAAACAGGGTTTCCTAGATAGCTGCTAGCACAGCTGATGGTATTTGAAGTTCATGAGGCAGGTGGAGTTGTTTTGGCATTGGAAGAGCTGTGCTGCTGCTTCGGGCAGTTGCCATTCACCACCGCCCTGAGTTCTCTAGGTGTCATAGCCACTTTCAGACATATGTGGTGCCAGAGCACTTGGTTTCCATGGCAGCGGGAAATGGCTTTTGCGCTGAACTTGTGTTTGGCTGTGGAGTTTTGAGCGCCTTGAGTGAGGAGCTCCATGTGAGTTTAGTGTGGGTGCTCAACCTGCTTGATTCCATCCCACTGGGCTCAATGGGCATTGGACCGGAAGTGACCCAACAGGGTTTCCTAGATAGCTGCTAGCACAGCTGATGGTATGTGAAGTTCATGAGGCAGGTGGAGTTGTTTTGGCACTGGAAGAGCTGTGCTGCTGCTTCGGGCAGTTGCCATTCACCACCGCCCTGAGTTCCCTAGGTGTCATATCCACTTTCAGACATATGTGGTGCCAGAGCACTTGGTTTCCATGGCAGCGGGAAATGGCTTGGGTGCTGAACTTGTGTTTGGCTGTGGAGTTTTGAGCGCCTTGAGTGAGGAGCTCCATGTGAGTTTAGTGTGGGTGCTCAACCTGCTTGATTCTATCCCACTGGGCTCAATGGGCATTGGACCGGAAGTGACGAAACAGGGTTTCCTAGATAGCTGCTAGCACAGCTGATGGTATGTGAAGTTCATGACTGAGGTGGAGTTGCTTTGGCACTGGAAGAGCTGTGCTGCTGCTTCGGGCAGTTGCCATTCACCACCACCCTGAGTTCCCTAGGTGTCACAGCCACTTTCAGAATTATGTGGTGCCAGAGCACTTGGTTTCCATGGCAGCGGGAAATGGCTTGGGCGCTGAACTTGTGTTTGGCTGTGGAGTTTTGAGCGCCTTGAGTGAGGAGCTCCATGTTAGTTTAGTGTGGGTGCTCAACCTGCTTGATTCCATCCCACTGGGCTCAATGGGCATTGGACCGGAAGTGACCAAACAATGTTTCCTAGATAGCTGCTAGCACAGCTGATGATATGTGAAGTTCATGAGGCAGGTGGAGTTGTTTTGGCACTGGAAGAGCTGTGCTGCTGCTTCGGGCAGTTGCCATTCACCACTTCCGTGAGTTCCCTAGGTGTCATATCCACTTTCAGACATATGTGGTGCCAGAGCACTTGGTTTCCATGGCAGCGGGAAATGGCTTGGGCGCTGAACTTGTGTTTGGCTGTGGAGTTTTGAGCGCCTTGAGTGAGGAGCTCCATGTGAGTTTAGTGTGGGTGCTCAACCTGCTTGATTCCATCCCACTGGGCTCAATGGGCATTGGACCGGAAGTGACCAAACAGGGTTTCCTAGATAGCTGCTAGCACAGCTGATGGTATGTGAAGTGAATGAGGCAGGTGGAGTTGTTTTGGCACTGGAAGAGCTGTGCTGCTGCTTTGGGCAGTTGCCATTCACCACCGCCCTGAGTTCCCTAGGTGTCATATCCACTTTCAGACATATGTGGTGCCAGAGCACTTGGTTTCCATGGCAGCGGGAAATGGCTTGGGCGCTGAACTTGTGTTTGGCTGTGGAGTTTTGAGCGCCTTGAGTGAGGAGCTCCATGTGAGTTTAGTGTGGATGCTCAACCTGCTTGATTCCATCCCACTGGGCTCAATGGGCATTGGACCGGAAGTGACCAAACAGGGTTTCCTAGATAGCTGCTAGCACAGCTGATGGTATGTGAAGTGAATGAGGCAGGTGGAGTTGTTTTGGCACTGGAAGAGCTGTGCTGCTGCTTCGGGCAGTTGCCATTCACCACCGCCCTGAGTTCCCTAGGTGTCATAGCCACTTTCAGAATTATGTGGTGCCAGAGCACTTGGTTTCCATGGCAGCGGGAAATGGCTTGGGCGCTGAACTTGTGTTTGGCTGTGGAGTTTTGAGCGCCTTGAGTGAGGAGCTCCATGTGAGTTTAGTGTGGGTGCTCATCCTGCTTGATTCCATCCCACAGGGTTCAATGGGCATTGGACCGGAAGTGACCAAACAGGGTTTCCTAGATAGCTGCTAGCACAGCTGATGGTATTTGAAGTTCATGAGGCAGGTGGAGTTGTTTTGGCACTGGAAGAGCTGTGCTGCTGCTTCGGGCAGTTGCCATTCACCACCACCCTGAGTTCCCTAGGTGTCATATCCACTTTCAGACATGTGGTGCCAGAGCACTTGGTTTCCATGGCAGCGGGTAATGGCTTGGGCGCTGAACTTGTGTTTGGCTGTGGAGTTTTGAGCGCCTTGAGTGAGGAGCTCCATGTTAGTTTAGTGTGGGTGCTCAACCTGCTTGATTCCATCCCATTGGGCTCAATGGGCATTGGACCGGAAGTGACCAAACAGGGTTTCCTAGATAGCTGCTAGCACAGCTGATGGTATGTGAAGTTCATGAGGCAGGTGGAGTTGTTTTGGCACTGGAAGAGCTGTGCTGCTGCTTCGGGCAGTTGCCATTCACCACCGCCCTGAGTTCCCTAGGTGTCATAGCCACTTTCAGAATTATGTGGTGCCAGAGCACTTGGTTTCCATGGCAGCGGGAAATGGCTTGGGTGCTGAACTTGTGTTTGGCTGTGGAGTTTTGAGCGCCTTGAGTGAGGAGCTCCATGTGAGTTTAGTGTGGGTGCTCAACCTGCTTGATTCCATCCCACTGGGCTCAATGGGCATTGGACCGGAAGTGACGAAACAGGGTTTCCTAGATAGCTGCTAGCACAGCTGATGGTATGTGAAGTTCATGACTGAGGTGGAGTTGCTTTGGCACTGGAAGAGCTGTGCTGCTGCTTCGGGCAGTTGCCATTCACCACCGTCTTGAGTTCCCTAGGTGTCATATCCACTTTCAGACATATGTGGTGCCAGAGCACTTGGTTTCCATGGCAGCGGGAAATGGCTATTGCGCTGAACTTGTGTTTGGCTGTGGAGTTTTGAGCGCCCTGAGTGAGGAGCTCCATGTGAGTTTAGTGTGGATGCTCAACCTGCTTGATTCCATCCCACTGGGCTCAATGGGCATTGGACCGGAAGTGACGAAACAGGGTTTCCTAGATAGCAGCTAGCACAGCTGATGGTATGTGAAGTGAATGAGGCAGGTGGAGTTGTTTTGGCACTGGAAGAGCTGTGCTGCTGCTTCGGGCAGTTGCCATTCACCACCGCCCTGAGTTCCCTAGGTGTCATAGCCACTTTCAGACATATGTGGTGCCAGAGCACTTGGTTTCCATGGCAGCGGGAAATGGCTTTTGCGCTGAACTTGTGTTTGGCTGTGGAGTTTTGAGCGCCTTGAGTGAGGAGCTCCATGTGAGTTTAGTGTGGGTGCTCAACCTGCTTGATTCCATCCCACTGGGCTCAATGGGCATTGGACCGGAAGTGACCAAACAGGGTTTCCTAGATAGCTGCTAGCACAGCTGATGGTATGTGAAGTTCATGAGGCAGGTGGAGTTGTTTTGGCACTGGAAGAGCTGTGCTGCTGCTTCGGGCAGTTGCCATTCACCACCGCCCTGAGTTCCCTAGGTGTCATATCCACTTTCAGACATTTGTGGTGCCAGAGCACTTGGTTTCCATGGCAGCGGGAAATGGCTTGGGTGCTGAACTTGTGTTTGGCTGTGGAGTTTTGAGCGCCTTGAGTGAGGAGCTCCATGTGAGTTTAGTGTGGGTGCTCAACCTGCTTGATTCCATCCCACTGGGCTCAATGGGCATTGGACCGGAAGTGACCAAACAGGGTTTCCTAGAACGCTGCTAGCACAGCTGATGGTATGTGAAGTGAATGACTGAGGTGGAGTTGCTTTGGCACTGGAAGAGCTGTGCTGCTGCTTCGGGCAGTTGCCATTCACCACCACCCTGAGTTCCCTAGGTGTCACAGCCACTTTCAGAATTATGTGGTGCCAGAGCACTTGGTTTCCATGGCAGCGGGAAATGGCTTTTGCGCTGAACTTGTGTTTGGCTGTGGAGTTTTGAGCGCCTTGAGTGAGGAGCTCCATGTTAGTTCAGTGTGGGTGCTCAACCTGCTTGATTCCATCCCACTGGGCTCCATGGGCATTGGACCGGAAGTGACCAAACAGGGTTTCCTAGATAGCTGCTAGCACAGCTGATGATATGTGAAGTTCATGAGGCAGGTGGAGTTGTTTTGGCACTGGAAGAGCTGTGCTGCTGCTTCGGGCAGTTGCCATTCACCACCGCCCTGAGTTCCCTAGGTGTCATATCCACTTTCAGACATATGTGGTGCCAGAGCACTTGGTTTCCATGGCAGCGGGAAATGGCTTGGGCGCTGAACTTGTGTTTGGCTGTGGAGTTTTGAGCGCCTTGAGTGAGGAGCTCCATGTGAGTTTAGTGTGGATGCTCAACCTGCTTGATTCCATCCCACTGGGCTCAATGGGCATTGGACCGGAAGTGACCAAACAGGGTTTCCTAGATAGCTGCTAGCACAGCTGATGGTATGTGAAGTGAATGAGGCAGGTGGAGTTGTTTTGGCACTGGAAGAGCTGTGCTGCTGCTTCGGGCACTTGCCATTCACCACCGCCCTGAGTTCCCTAGGTGTCATATCCACTTTCAGACATGTGGTGCCAGAGCACTTGGTTTCCATATCAGCGGGTAATGGCTTCGGCGCTGAACTTGTGTTTGGCTGTGGAGTTTTGAGCGCCTTGAGTGAGGAGCTCCATGTTAGTTTAGTGTGGGTGCTCAACCTGCTTGATTCCATCCCATTGGGCTCAATGGGCATTGGACCGGAAGTGACCAAACAGGGTTTCCTAGATAGCTGCTAGCACAGCTGATGGTATGTGAAGTTCATGAGGCAGGTGGAGTTGTTTTGGCACTGGAAGAGCTGTGCTGCTGCTTCGGGCAGTTGCCATTCACCACCGCCCTGAGTTCCCTAGGTGTCATAGCCAATTTCAGAATTATGTGGTGCCAGAGCACTTGGTTTCCATGGCAGCGGGAAATGGCTTGGGTGCTGAACTTGTGTTTGGCTGTGGAGTTTTGAGCGCCTTGAGTGAGGAGCTCCATGTGAGTTTAGTGTGGGTGCTCAACCTGCTTGATTCCATCCCACTGGGCTCAATGGGCATTGGACCGGAAGTGACCCAACAGGGTTTCCTAGATAGCTGCTAGCACAGCTGATGGTATGTGAAGTTCATGACTGAGGTGGAGTTGCTTTGGCACTGGAAGAGCTGTGCTGCTGCTTCGGACAGTTGCCATTCACCACCGTCTTGAGTTCCCTAGGTGTCATATCCACTTTCAGACATATGTGGTGCCAGAGCACTTGGTTTCCATGGCAGCGGGAAATGGCTATTGCGCTGAACTTGTGTTTGGCTGTGGAGTTTTGAGCGCCCTGAGTGAGGAGCTCCATGTGAGTTTAGTGTGGGTGCTCAACCTGCTTGATTCCATCCCACTGGGCTCAATGGGCATTGGACCGGAAGTGACCCAACAGGGTTTCCTAGATAGCTGCTAGCACAGCTGATGGTATGTGAAGTTCATGAGGCAGGTGGAGTTGTTTTGGCACTGGAAGAGCTGTGCTGCTGCTTCGGGCAGTTGCCATTCACCACCGCCCTGAGTTCCCTAGGTGTCATAGCCACTTTCAAAATTATGTGGTGCCAGAGCACTTGGTTTCCATATCAGCGGGCAATGGCTTGGGCGCTGAACTTGTGTTTGGCTGTGGAGTTTTGAGCGCCTTGAGTGAGGAGCTCCATGTGAGTTTAGTGTGGGTGCTCAACCTGCTTGATTCCATCCCACTGGGCTCAATGGGCATTGGACCGGAAGTGACCAAACAGGGTTTCCTAGATAGCTGCTAGCACAGCTGATGGTATGTGAAATTCATGACTGAGGTAGAGTTGTTTTGGCACTGGAAGAGCTGTGCTGCTGCTTCGGGCAGTTGCCATTCACCACCGCCCTGAGTTCCCTAGGTGTCATAGCCACTTTCAGAATTATGTGGTGCCAGAGCACTTGGTTTCCATGGCAGCGGGAAATGGCTTGGGTGCTGAACTTGTGTTTGGCTGTGGAGTTTTGAGCGCCTTGAGTGAGGAGCTCCATGTGAGTTTAGTGTGGGTGCTCAACCTGCTTGATTCCATCCCACTGGGCTCAATGGGCATTGGACCGGAAGTGACCCAACAGGGTTTCCTAGATAGCTGCTAGCACAGCTGATGGTATGTGAAGTGAATGAGGCAGGTGGAGTTGTTTTGGCACTGGAAGAGCTGTGCTGCTGCTTCGGGCAGTTGCCATTCACCACCGCCCTGAGTTCCCTAGGTGTCATAGCCACTTTCAGACATATGTGGTGCCAGAGCACTTGGTTTCCATGGCAGCGGGAAATGGCTTGGGTGCTGAACTTGTGTTTGGCTGTGGAGTTTTGAGCGCCTTGAGTGAGGAGCTCCATGTGAGTTTAGTGTGGGTGCTCAACCTGCTTGATTCTATCCCACTGGGCTCAATGGGCATTGGACCGGAAGTGACCCAACAGGGTTTCCTAGATAGCTGCTAGCACAGCTGATGGTATGTGAAGTTCATGACTGAGGTGGAGTTGCTTTGGCACTGGAAGAGCTGTGCTGCTGCTTCGGGCAGTTGCCATTCACCACCACCCTGAGTTCCCTAGGTGTCACAGCCACTTTCAGAATTATGTGGTGCCAGAGCACTTGGTTTCCATGGCAGCGGGAAATGGCTTGGGCGCTGAACTTGTGTTTGGCTGTGGAGTTTTGAGCGCCTTGAGTGAGGAGCTCCATGTTAGTTTAGTGTGGGTGCTCAACCTGCTTGATTCCATCCCACTGGGCTCAATGGGCATTGGACAGGAAGTGACCAAACAATGTTTCCTAGATAGCTGCTAGCACAGCTGATGATATGTGAAGTTCATGACTGAGGTGGAGTTGTTTTGGCACTGGAAGAGCTGTGCTGCTGCTTCGGGCAGTTGCCATTCACCACTTCCGTGAGTTCCCTAGGTGTCATATCCACTTTCAGACATATGTGGTGCCAGAGCACTTGGTTTCCATGGCAGCGGGAAATGGCTTGGGCGCTGAACTTGTGTTTGGCTGTGGAGTTTTGAGCGCCTTGAGTGAGGAGCTCCATGTGAGTTTAGTGTGGATGCTCAACCTGCTTGATTCCATCCCACTGGGCTCAATGGGCATTGGACCGGAAGTGACCAAACAGGGTTTCCTAGATAGCTGCTAGCACAGCTGATGGTATGTGAAGTGAATGAGGCAGGTGGAGTTGTTTTGGCACTGGAAGAGCTGTGCTGCTGCTTCGGGCACTTGCCATTCACCACCGCCCTGAGTTCCCTAGGTGTCATATCCACTTTCAGACATGTGTTGCCAGAGCACTTGGTTTCCATGGCAGCGGGTAATGGCTTCGGCGCTGAACTTGTGTTTGGCTGTGGAGTTTTGAGCGCCTTGAGTGAGGAGCTCCATGTTAGTTTAGTGTGGGTGCTCAACCTGCTTGATTCCATCCCATTGGGCTCAATGGGCATTGGACCGGAAGTGACCAAACAGGGTTTCCTAGATAGCTGCTAGCACAGCTGATGGTATGTGAAGTGAATGAGGCAGGTGGAGTTGTTTTTGCACTGGAAGAGCTGTGCTGCTGCTTCGGGCAGTTGCCATTCACCACCGCCCTGAGTTCCCTAGGTGTCATAGCCAATTTCAGAATTATGTGGTGCCAGAGCACTTGGTTTCCATGGCAGCGGGAAATGGCTTGGGCGCTGAACTTGTGTTTGGCTGTGGAGTTTTGAGCGCCTTGAGTGAGGAGCTCCATGTGAGTTTAGTGTGGGTGCTCAACCTGCTTGCTTCCATCCCACTGGGCTCAATGGGCATTGGACCGGAAGTGACCCAACAGGGTTTCCTAGATAGCTGCTAGCACAGCTGATGGTATGTGAAGTTCATGAGGCAGGTGGAGTTGCTTTGGCACTGGAAGAGCTGTGCTGCTGCTTCTGGCAGTTGCCATTCACCACCGTCTTGAGTTCCCTAGGTGTCATATCCACTTTCAGACATATGTGGTGCCAGAGCACTTGGTTTCCATGGCAGCGGGAAATGGCTTGTGCGCTGAACTTGTGTTTGGCTTTGCAGTTTTGAGTGCCTTGAGTTAGGAGCTGCATGTGAGTTTAGTGTGGGTGCTCAACCTGCTTGATTCCATCCCACTGGGCTCAATGGTATTTGGACAGGAAGTGACGAAACAGGGTTTCCTAGATAACTGGTAGCACAGCTGATGGTATGTGAAGTTCATGAGGCAGGTGGAGTTGTTTTGGCACTGGAGGAGAGTGCTGCTGCTTCGGGCATTTGCCATTCACCACCCCCCTGAGTTCCCTAGGTGTCATATCCACTTTCAGACATATGTGGTGCCAGAGCACTTGGTTTCCATGGCAGCGGGAAATGGCTTTTGCACTGAACTTGTGTTTGGCTGTGGAGTTTTGAGTGCCTTGAGTTAGGAGCTCCATGTGAGTTTAGTGTGGGTGCTCAACCTGCTTGATTCCATCCCACTGGGCTCAAAGGGCATTGGACCGGAAGTGACCAAACAGGGTTTCCTTGATAGCTGCTAGCACAGCTGATGGTATGTGAAGTGAATGAGGCAGGTGAAGTTGTTTTGGCACTGGAAGAGCTGTGCTGCTGCTACGGGCAGTTGCCATTCACCACCGCCCTGAGTTCCCTAGGTGTCATATCCACTTTCAGACATATGTGGTGCCAGAGCACTTGGTTTCCATGGCAGCGGGAAATGGCTTGGGCGCTGAACTTGTGTTTGGCTTTGAAGATTTGAGAGCCTTGAGTGAGGAGCTCCATGTTAGTTTAGTGTGGGTGCTCCACCTGCTTGATTCCATCCCACTGGGCTCAATGGCCATTCGACCGGAAGTGACCAAACAGGGTTTCCTAGATAGCTGCTAGCACAGCTGATGGTATGTGAAATGAATGAGGCAGGTGGAGTTGTTTTGGCACTGGAGGAGCTGTGCTGCTGCTTTGGGCAGTTACCATTCACCAACTCACTGACCCCTAGTTGTCCAATCCACTTTCAGACATATGTGGTGCCGGAGCACTTGGTTTCCATGGCAGTAGGAAATGGCTTTTGCACTGAACTTGTGTTTGGCTGTGGAGTTTTGAGTGCCTTGAGTGAGGAGCTCCATGTTAGTTTAGTGTGGGTGCTCAACCTGCTTGATTCCATCCCACTGGGCTCAATGGGCATTGGACCGGAAGTGACCAAACAGGGTTTCCTAGATAGCTGCTAGCACAGCTGATGGTATGTGAAGTTCATGAGGCAGGTGGAGTTGTTTTGGCACTGGAAGAGCTGTGCTGCTGCTTCGGGCAGTTGCCATTCACCACCGCCCTGAGTTCCCTAGGTGTCATATCCACTTTCAGACATATGTGCTGCCAGAGCACTTGGTTTCCATGGCAGCGGGAAATGGCTTGGGCACTGAACTTGTGTTTGGCTGTGGAGTTTTGAGTGCCTTGAGTTAGGAGCTGCATGTGAGTTTAGTGTGGGTGCTCAACCTGCTTGATTCCATCCCACTGGGCTCAATGGGCATTGGACCGGAAGTGACCAAACAGGGTTTCCTAGAACGCTGCTAGCACAGCTGATGGTATGTGAAGTTCATGATGCAGGTGGAGTTGTTTTGGCACTGGAAGAGCTGTGCTGCTGCTTGGATCAGTTGCCATTCACCACCGCCCTGAGTTTGCTAGGTGTCATATCCACTTTCAGACATATGTGGTGCAAGAGCACTTGGTTTCCATGGCAGCGGGAAATGGCTTGTGCGCTGAACTTGTGTTTGGCTTTGCAGTTTTGAGTGCCTTTAGTGAGGAGCTCCATGTTAGTTTAGTGTGGGTGCTCAACCTGCTTGATTCCATCCCACTGGGCTCAATGGGCATTGGACCCGAAGTGACCAAACAGGGTTTCCTAGAACGCTGCTAGCACAGCTGATGGTATGTGAAGTTCATGAGGCAGGTGGAGTTGCTTTGGCACTGGAAGAGCTGTGCTGCTGCTTCGGGCAGTTGCCATTCACCACCACCCTGAGTTCCCTAGGTGTCATATCCACTTTCAGACATATGTGCTGCCAGAGCACTTGGTTTCCATGGCAGCGGGAAATGGCTTGGGCACTGAACTTGTGTTTGGCTGTGGAGTTTTGAGTGCATTGAGTTAGGAGCTGCATGTGAGTTTAGTGTGGGTGCTCAACCTGCTTGATTCCATCCCACTGGGCTCAATGGGCATTGGACCGGAAGTGACCAAACAGGGTTTCCTAGATAGCTGCTAGCACAGCTGATGGTATGTGAAGTGAATGAGGCAGGTGGAGTTGTTTTGGCACTGGAAGAGCTGTGCTGCTGCTTCAGGCAGTTGCCATTCACCACCGCCCTGAGTTCCCTAGGTGTCATATCCACTTTCAGACATATGTGGTGCCAGAGCACTTGGTTTCCATGGCAGCGGGAAATGGCTTTTGCACTGAACTTGTGTTTGGCTTTGGAGTTTTGAGCGCCTTGAGTGAGGAGCTCCATGTTAGTTTAGTGTGGGTGCTCAACCTGCTTGATTCCATCCCACTGGGCTCAATGGGCATTGGACCGGAAGTGACCAAACAGGGTTTCCTAGAACGCTGCTAGCACAGCTGATGGTATGTGAAGTGAATGAGGCAGGTGGAGTTGTTTTGGCACTGGAAGAGCTGTGCTGCTGCTTCGGGCAGTTGCCATTCACCACCGCCCTGAGTTCCCTAGGTGTCATATCCACTTTCAGACATATGTGGTGCCAGAGCACTTGGTTTCCATGGCAGCGGGAAATGGCTTGGGCGCTGAACTTGTGTTTGGCTTTGGAGATTTGAGCACCTTGAGTGAGGAGCTCCATGTCAGTTTAGTGTGGGTGCTCCACCTGCTTGATTCCAATCCCACTGGGCTCAATGGGCATTGGACCGGAAGTGACCAAACAGGGTTTCCTAGATGGCTGCTATCACAGCTGATGGTATGTGAAGTGAATGAGGCAGGTGGAGTTGTTTTGGCACTGGAGGAGTGTGCTGCTGCTTCGGGCAGTTGCCATTCACCAACTCACTGATCCCTATGTGTCACATCCACTTTCAGACATATGTGGTGCCAGAGCACTTGGTTTCCATGGCAGCGGGAAATCGCTTGGGCACTGAACTTGCGTTTGGCTTTGCAGTTTTGAGCACCTTGAGTGAGGAGCTCCATGTTAGTTTAGTGTGGGTGCTCCACCTGCTTGATTCCATCCCACTGGGCTCAATGGGCATTGGACCGGATGTGACCAAACAGGGTTTCCTAGATAGCTGCTAGCACAGCTGATGGTATGTGAATTGAATGAGGCAGGTGGAGTTGTTTTGGCACTGGAAGAGCTGTGCTGCTGCTTCGGGCAGTTGCCATTCACCACCGCCCTGAGTTCCCTAGGTGTCATATCCACTTTCAGACATATGTGGTGCCAGAGCACTTGGTTTCCATGGCAGCGGGAAATCGCTTGGGCGCTGCACTTGTGTTTGGCTGTGGAGTTTTGAGTGCCTTGAATGAGGAGCTCCATGTGAGTTTAGTGTGTGGGCTCAACCTGCTTGATTCCATTTCACTGGGCTCAATGGGCATTGGACCGGAAGTGACCCAACAGGGTTTCCTAGATAGCTGCTAGCACAGCTGATGGTATGTGAAGTTCATGAGGCAGGTGGAGTTGTTTTGGCACTGGAGGAGCTGTGCTGTTGCTTCGGGCAGTTGCCATTCACCACCGCCCTGAGTTCCCTAGGTGTCATATCCACTTTCAGACATATGTGGTGCCAGAGCACTTGGTTTCCATGGCAGCGGGAAATGGCTGGGGCGCTGAACTTGTGTTTGGCTGTGGAGTTTTGAGAGCCTTGAGTGAGGAGCTCCATGTTAGTTTAGTGTGAATGCTCAACCTGCTTGATTCCATCCCACTGGGCTCAATGGGCATTGGACCGGAAGTGACCAAACAGGGTTTCCTAGATGGCTGCTAGCACAGCTGATGGTATGTGAAGTGAATGAGGCAGGTGGAGTTGTTTTGGCACTGGAAGAGCTGTGCTGCTGCTTCGGGCAGTTGCCATTCACCACCGCCCTGAGTTCCCTAGGTGTCATATCCACTTTCAGACATATGTGGTGCCAGAGCACTTGGTTTCCATGGCAGCGGGAAATGGCTTGGGCGCTGAACTTGTGTTTGGCTGTGGAGTTTTGAGCGCCGTTAGTGAGGAGCTCCATGTTAGTTTAGTGTGTGTGCTCAACCTGCTTGATTCCATCACACTGGGCTCAATGGCCATTGGACTGGAAGTGACCAAACAGGGTTTCCTAGATAGCGGCTAGCACAGCTGATGGTATGTGAAGTTCATGAGGCAGGTGGAGTTGTTTTGGCACTGGAGGAGTGTGCTGCAGCTTCGGGCAGTTGCCATTCACCACCGCCCTGAGTTCCCTAGTTGTCATATCCACTTTCAGACATATGTGGTGCCAGAGCACTTGGTTTCCATGGCAGCGGGAAATGGCTTGGGCGCTGAACTTGTGTTTGGCTGTGGAGTTTTGAGTGCCTTGAGTGAGGAGCTCCATGTTAGTTTAATGTGGGTGCTCAACCTGATGATTCCATCCCACTGGGCTCAATGGCATTGGACCGGAAGTGACCAAACAGGGTTTCCTAGATGGCTGCTAGCACAGCTGATGGTATGTGAAGTGAATGAGGCAGGTGGAGTTGTTTTGGCACTGGAAGAGCTGTGCTGCTGCTTCGGGCAGTTGCCATTCACCACCGCCCTGAGTTCCCTAGGTGTCATATCCACTTTCAGACATATGTGGTGCCAGAGCACTTGGTTTCCATGGCAGCGGGAAATGGCTTGGGCGCTGAACTTGTGTTTGGCTGTGGAGTTTTGAGCGCCTTGAGTGAGGAGCTCCATGTTAGTTTAGTGTGGATGCTCAACCTGCTTGATTCCATCCCACTGGGCTCAATGGGCATTGGACCGGAAGTGACCAAACAGGGTTTCCTAGAACGCTGCTAGCACAGCTGATGGTATGTGAAGTGAATGAGGCAGGTGGAGTTGTTTTTGCACTGGAAGAGCTGTGCTGCTGCTTCGGGCAGTTGCCATTCACCACCGCCCTGAGTTCCCTAGGTGTCATATCCACTTTCAGACATATGTGGTGCCAGAGCACTTGGTTTCCATGGCAGCGGGAAATGGCTTTTGCACTGAACTTGTGTTTGGCTGTGGAGTTTTGAGTGCCTTGAGTTAGGAGCTCCATGTTAGTTTAGTGTGGGTGCTCAACCTGCTTGATTCCATCCCACTGGGCTCAATGGTATTTGGACCGGAAGTGACCAAACAGGGTTTCCTTGATAGCTGCTAGCACAGCTGATGGTATGTGAAGTGAATGAGGCAGGTGGAGTTGTTTTGGCACTGGAAGAGCTGTGCTGCTGCTTCGGGCAGTTGCCATTCACCACCGCCCTGAGTTCCCTAGGTGTCATATCCACTTTCAGACATATGTGGTGCCAGAGCACTTGGTTTCCATGGCAGCGGGAAATGGCTTGGGTGCTGAACTTGTGTTTGGCTGTGGAGTTTTGAGCGCCTTGAGTGAGGAGCTCCATGTTAGTTTAGTGTGGGTGCTCAACCTGCTTGATTCCATCCCACTGGGCTCAATGGGCATTGGACCGGAAGTGACCAAACAGGGTTTCCTAGATGGCTGCCTGCACAGCTGATGGTATGTGAAGTGAATGAGGCAGGTGGAGTTGTTTTGGCACTGGAAGAGCTGTGCTGCTGCTTCGGGCAGTTGCCATACTCCACCGCCCTGAGTTCCCTAGGTGTCATATCCACTTTCAGACATATGTGGTGCCAGAGCACTTGGTTTCCATGGCAGCGGGAAATGGCTTGGGCGCTGAACTTGTGTTTGGCTGTGGAGTTTTGAGCGTCTTGAGTGAGGAGCTCCAGGTGAGTTTAGTGTGGGTGCTCCACCTGCTTGATTCCATCCCACTGGGCTCAAAGGGCATTGGACAGGAAGTGACCAATCAGGGTTTCCTAAATAGCTGCTAGCACAGCTGATGGTATGTGAAGTTCATGATGCAGGTGGAGTTGTTTTGGCACTGGAGGAGTGTGCTGCTGCTTCGGGCAGTTGCCATTCACCACCGCCCTGAGTTCCCTAGGTGTCATATCCACTTTCAGACATATGTGGTGCCAGAGCATTTGGTTTCCATGGCAGCGGGAAATCGCTTGGGCGCTGAACTTGTGTTTGGCTGTGGAGTTTTGAGCGCCTTGAGTGAGGAGCTCCATGTTAGTTTAGTGTGGGTGCTCAACCTGCTTGATTCCATCCCACTGGGCTCAATGGGCATTGGACCGGAAGTGACCAAACAGGGTTTCCTAGATAGCTGCTAGCACAGCTGATGGTATGTGAAGTTCATGAGGCAGGTGGAGTTGTTTTGGCACTGGAGGAGTGTACTGCTGCTTCGGGCAGTTACCATTCACCAACTCACTGAGTCCTAGTTGTCCAATCCACTTTCAGACATATGTGGTGCCAGAGCACTTGGTTTCCATGGCAGCGGGAAATGGCTTTTGCACTGAACTTCTGTTTGGCTGTGCAGTTTTGAGCGCCTTTAGTGAGGAGCTCCATGTTAGTTTAGTGTGGGTGCTCCACCTGCTTGATTCAATCCCACTGGGCTCAATGGGCATTGGACCGGAAGTGACCAAACAGGGTTTCCTAGATAGCTGCTAGCACAGCTGATGGTATGTGAAGTGAATGAGGCAGGTGGAGTTGTTTTGACACTGGAAGAGCTGTGCTGTTGCTTCGGGCAGTTGCCATTCACCACCGCCCTGAGTTCCCTAGGTGTCATATCCACTTTCAAACATATGTGGTGCCAGAGCACTTGGTTTCCATGGCAGCGGGAAATGGCTGGGGCGCTGAACTTGTGTTTGGCTGTGGAGTTTTGAGCACCTTGAGTGAGGAGCTCCATGTTAGTTTAGTGTGGGTGCTCAACCTGCTTGATTCCATCCCACTGGGCTCAATGGGCATTGGACCGGAAGTGACCAAACAGGGTTTCCTAGATGGCTGCTAGCACAGCTGATGGTATGTGAAGTTCATGAGGCAGGTGGAGTTGTTTTGGCACTGGAAGAGCTGTGCTGCTGCTTCGGGCAGTTGCCATTCACCACCGCCCTGAGTTCCCTAGGTGTCATATCCACTTTCAGACATATGTGGTGCCAGAGCACTTGGTTTCCATGGCAGCGGGAAACGGCTTCAGCACTGAACTTGTTTTTGGCTGTGGAGTTTTGAGTGCCTTGAGTGAGGAGCTCCATGTTAGTTTAGTGTGGGTGCTCAACCTGCTTGATTCCATCCCACTGGGCTCAATGGCCATTGGACCGGAAGTGACCAAACAGAGTTTCCTAGATAGCTGCTAGCACAGCTGATGGTATGTGAAGTTCATGAGGCAGGTGGAGTTGTTTTGGCACTGGAAGAGCTGTGCTGCTGTTTCGGGCAGTTGCCATTCACCACCGCCCTGAGTTCCCTAGTTGTCTAATCCACTTTCAGACATATGTGGTGCCAGAGCACTTGGTTTCCATGGCAGCGGGAAATGGCTTGGGCTCTGAACTTGTGTTTGGCTGTGGAGTTTTGAGCGCCTTGAGTGAGGAGCCCATGTTAATTTAGTGTGGGTTCTCAACCTGCTTGATTCCATCCCACTGGGCTCAATGGGCATTGGACCGGAAGTGACCAAACAGGGTTTCCTAGAACGCTGCTAGCACAGCTGATGGTATGTGAAGTGAATGAGGCAGGTGGAGTTGTTTTGGCACTGGAAGAGCTGTGCTGCTGCTTCGGGCAGTTGCCATTCACCACCGCCCTGAGTTCCCTAGGTGTCATATCCACTTTCAGACATATGTGGTGCCAGAGCACTTGGTTTCCATGGCAGTAGGAAATCGCTTGGGCGCTGAACTTGTGTTTGGCTTTGGAGTTTTGAGCACCTTGAGTGAGGAGCTCCATGTTAGTTTAGTGTGGGTGCTCCACCTGCTTGATTCCATCCCACTGGGCTCAATGGGCATTGGACCGGAAGTGACCAAACAGGGTTTCCTAGATAGCTGCTAACACAGCTGATGGTATGTGAAGTGAATGAGGCAGGTGGAGTTGTTTTGGCACTGGAAGAGCTGTGCTGCTGCTTCGGGCAGTTACCATTCACCAACTCACTGATCCCTATGTGTCATATCCACTTTCAGACATATGTGGTGCCAGAGCACTTGGTTTCCATGGCACCGGGAAATCGCTTGGGCGCTGAACTTGCGTTTGGCTTTGCAATTTTGAGCACCTTGAGTGAGGAGCTCCTTGTTAGTTTAGTTTGGGTGCTCCACCTGCTTGATTCCATCCCACTAGGATCAATGGCATTGGACCGGAAGTGACCAAACAGGGTTTCCTAGATAGCTGCTAGCACAGCTGATGGTATGTGAAGTTCATGAGGCAGGTGGAGTTGTTTTGGCACTGGAGGAGTGTGCTGCTGCTTCGGGCAGTTACCATTCACCAACTCACTGATCCCTATGTGTCATATCCACTTTCAGACATATGTGGTGCCAGAGCACTTGGTTTCCATGGCAGCGGGAAACGGCTTCAACACTGAACTTGTGCTTGGCTGTGGGGTTTTGATCGCCTTTAGTGAGGAGCTCCATGTTAGTTTAGTGTGGGTGCTCCACCTGCTTGATTCCATCCCACTGGGCTCAATGGGCATTGGACCGGAAGTGACCAAACAGGGTTTCCTAGATGGCTGCTAGCACAGCTGATGGTATGTGAAGTTCATGAGGCAGGTGGAGTTGTTTTGGCACTGGAAGAGCTGTGCTGCTGCTTCGGGCAGTTGCCATACACCACCGCCCTGAATTCCCTAGGTGTCATATCCACTTTCAGACATATGTGGTGCCAGAGCACTTGGTTTCCATGGCAGCGGGAAATGGCTTGGTCGATGAACTTGTGTTTGGCTGTGGAGTTTTGAGTGCCTTGAATTAGGAGCTCCATGTTAGTTTAGTGTGGGTGCTCAACCTGCTTGATTCCATCCCACTGGGCTCAATGGGCATTGGACCCGAAGTGACCAAACAGGGTTTCCTAGATGGCTGCTAGCACAGCTGATGGTATGTGAAGTTCATGAGGCAGGTGGAGTTGTTTTGGCACTGGAGGAGTGTGCTGCTGCTTCGGGCAGTTGCCATTCCCCACCGCCCTGAGTTTCCTAGTTGTCATATCCACTTTCAGACATATGTGGTGCCAGAGCACTTGGTTTCCATGGCAGCGGGAAATGGCTTGGGCGCTGAACTTGTGTTTGACTGTGGAGTTTTGAGCGCCTTGAGTGAGGAGCTCCATGTTAATTTAGTGTGGGTGCTCCACCTGCTTGATTCCATCCCACTGGGCTCAATGGGCATTGGACCGGAAGTGACCAAACAGGGTTTCCTAGATAACTGGTAGCACAGCTGATGGTATGTGAAGTTCATGATGCAGGTGGAGTTGTTTTTTCACTGGAAGAGCTGTGCTGTTGCTTCGGGCAGTTGCCATTCACCACCGCCCTGAGTTCCCTAGGTGTCATATCCACTTTCAGACATATGTGGTGCCAGAGCACTTGGTTTCCATGGCAGCGGGAAATGGCTTGGGCGCTGAACTTGTGTTTGGCTGTGGAGTTTTGAGCACCTTGAGTGAGGAGCTCCATGTTAGTTTAGTGTGGGTGCTCCACCTGCTTGATTCCATCCCACTGGGCTCAATGGGCATTGGACCGGAAGTGACCAAACAGGGTTTCCTAGATGGCTGCTATCACAGCTGATGGTATGTGAAGTGAATGAGGCAGGTGGAGTTGTTTTGGCACTGGAAGAGCTGTGCTGCTGCTTCGGGAAGTTGCCATTCACCACCGCCCTGAGTTCCCTAGGTGTCATATCCACTTTCAGACATATGTGGTGCCAGAGCACTTGGTTTCCATGGCAGCGGGAAATGGCTTTTGCACTGAACTTGTGTTTGGCTGTGGAGTTTTGAGTGCCTTGAGTTAGAGCTCCATGTTAGTTTAGTGTGGGTGCTCAACCTGCTTGATTCCATCCCACTGGGCTCAATGGGCATTGGACCGGAAGTGACCAAACAGGGTTTCCTAGATAGCTGCTAGCACAGCTGATGGTATGTGAAGTTCATGAGGCAGGTGGAGTTGTTTTGGCACTGGAGGAGTGTGCTGCTGCTTCGGGCAGTTGCCATTCACCACCGCCCTGAGTTTCCTAGTTGTCATATCCACTTTCAGACATATGTGGTGCCAGAGCACTTGGTTTGCATGGCAGCGGGAAACGGCTTCAGCACTGAACTTGTTTTTGGCTGTGGAGTTTTGAGCACCTTGAGTGAGGAGCTCCATGTTAGTTTAGTGTGGGTGCTCAACCTGCTTGATTCCATCCCACTGGGCTCAATGGGCATTGGACCGGAAGTGACCAAAGAGGGTTTCCTTGATAGCTGCTAGCACAGCTGATGGTATGTGAAGTTCATGAGGCAGGTGGAGTTGTTTTGGCACTGGAAGAGCTGTGCTGCTGCTTCGGGCAGTTGCCATTCACCACCGCCCTGAGTTCCCTAGGTGTCATATCCACTTTCAGACATATGTGGTGCCAGAGCACTTGGTTTCCATGGCAGCGGGAAATGGCTTGGGCGCTGAACTTGTGTTTGGCTGTGGAGTTTTGAGCGCCTTGAGTGAGGAGCTCTATGTTAGTTTAGTGTGGGTGCTCAACCTGCTTGATTCCATCCCACTGGGCTCAATGGGCATTGGACCGGAAGTGACCAAACAGGGTTTCCTAGAACGCTGCTAGCACAGCTGATGGTATGTGAAGTGAATGAGGCAAGTGGAGTTGTTTTGGCACTGGAAGTCTGTGCTGCTGCTTCAGGCAGTTTCCATTCACCACCGCCCTGAGTTCCCTAGGTGTCATATCCACTTTCAGACATATGTGGTGCCAGAGCACTTGGTTTCCATGGCAGCAGGAAATGGCTTTTGCACTGAACTTGTGCTTGGCTGTATAGTTTTGAGCGCCTTGAGTGAGGAGCTCCATGTGAGTTTAGTGTGGGTGCTCAACCTGCTTGATTCCATCCCACTGGGCTCAATGGGCATTGGACCGGAAGTGACCAAACAGGGTTTCCTAGATGGCTGCTAGCACAGCTGATGGTATGTGAAGTGAATGAGGCAGGTGGAGTTGTTTTGGCACTGGAAGAGCTGTGCTGCTGCTTCGGGCAGTTGCCATTCACCACCACCCTGAGTTCCCTAGGTGTCATATCCACTTTCAGACATATGTGGTGCCAGAGCACTTGGTTTCCATGGCAGCGGGAAACGGCTTCAGCACTGAACTTGTTTTTGGCTGTGGAGTTTTGAGTGCCTTGAGTGAGGAGCTCCATGTTAGTTTAGTGTGGGTGCTCAACCTGCTTGATTCCATCCCACTGGGCTCAATGGGCATTGGACCGGAAGTGACCAAACAGGGTTTCCTTGATAGCTGCTAGCACAGCTGATGGTATGTGAAGTGAATGAGGCAGGTGGAGTTGTTTTTGCACTGGAAGAGCTGTGCTGCTGCTTCGGGAAGTTGCCATTCACCACCGCCCTGAGTTCCCTAGGTGTCATATCCACTTTCAGACATATGTGGTGCCAGAGCACTTGGTTTCCATGGCACCGGGAAATGGCTTGGGCGCTGAACTTGTGTTTGGCTGTGGAGTTTTGAGCACCTTGAGTGAGGAGCTCTATGTTAGTTTAGTGTGGGTGCTCAACCTGCTTGATTCCATCCCACTGGGCTCAATGGCCATTGGACCGGAAGTGACCAAACAGGGTTTCCTAGATAGCTGCTAGCACAGCTGATGGTATGTGAAGTGAATGAGGCAGGTGGAGTTGTTTTTGCACTGGAAGAGCTGTGCTGCTGCTTCGGGCAGTTGCCATTCACAACCACCCTGAGTTCCCTAGGTGTCATATCCACTTTCAGACATATGTGGTGCCAGAGCACTTGGTTTCCATGGCAGCGGGAAATGGCTTGGGCGCTGAACTTGCGTTTGGCTGTGCAGTTTTGAGCACCTTGAGTGAGGAGCTCCATGTGAGTTTAGTGTGGGTGCTCCACCTGCTTGATTCCATCCCACTGGGCTCAATGGTATTTGGACAGGAAGTGACGAAACAGGGTTTCCTAGATAGCTGCTAGCACAGCTGATGGTATGTGAAGTGAATGAGGCAGGTGGAGTTGTTTTGGCACTGGAAGAGCTGTGCTGCTGCTTCGGGCAGTTGCCATTCACCACCGCCCTGAGTTCCCTAGGTGTCATATCCACTTTCAGACATATGTGGTGCCAGAGCACTTGGTTTCCATGGCAGCGGGAAATGGCTTGGGCGCTGAACTTGTGTTTGGCTTTGGAGATTTGAGCACCTTGAGTGAGGAGCTCCATGTTAGTTTAGTGTGGGTGCTCAACCTGCTTGATTCCATCCCACTGGGCTCAATGGGCATTGGACCGGAAGTGACCAAACAGGGTTTCCTAGAACGCTGCTAGCACAGCTGATGGTATGTGAAGTGAATGAGGCAGGTGGAGTTGTTTTGGCACTGGAGGAGCTGTGCTGCTGCTTCGGGCAGTCACCATTCACCAACTCACTGACCCCTAGTTGTCCAATCCACTTTCAGACATATGTGGTGCCAGAGCACTTGGTTTCCATGGCAGCGGGAAATGGCTTGGGCGCTGAAGTTGTGCTTGGCTGTGGAGTTTTGAGCGCCTTTAGTGAGGAGCTCCATGTTAGTTTAGTGTGGGTGCTCAACCTGCTTGATTCCATCCCACTGGGCTCAATGGCCATTGGACCGGAAGTGACCAAACAGGGTTTCCTAGATAGCTGCTAGCACAGCTGATAGTATGTGAAGTGAATGAGGCAGGTGGAGTTATTTTGGCCCTGGAAGAGCTGTGCTGCTGCTTCGGGCAGTTGCCATTCACCACCGCCCTGAGTTCCCTAGGTGTCATATCCACTTTCAGACATATGTGCTACCAGAGCACTTGGTTTCCATGGCAGCGGGAAATGGCTTGGGCACTGATCTTGTGCTTGGCTGTGGAGTTTTGAGTGCCTTGAGTGAGGAGCTCCATGTTAGTTTAGTGTGGGTGCTCAACCTGCTTGATTCCATCCCACTGGGCTCAATGGGCATTGGACCGGAAGTGACCAAACAGGGTTTCCTTGATAGCTGCTAGCACAGCTGATGGTATGTGAAGTTCATGAGGCAGGTGGAGTTGTTTTGGCACTGGAAGAGCTGTGCTGCTGCTTCGGGCAGTTGCCATTCACCACCGCCCTGAGTCCCCTAGGTGTCATATCCACTTTCAGACATATGTGGTGCCAGAGCACTTGGTTTCCATGGCAGCGGGAAATGGCTTGGGCACTGATCTTGTGCTTGGCTGTGGAGTTTTGAGTGCCTTGAGTTAGGAGCTCCATGTTAGTTTAGTGTGGGTGCTCAACCTGCTTGATTCCATCCCACTGGGCTCAATGGGCATTGGACCGGAAGTGACCAAACAGGGTTTCCTAGATAGCTGCTAGCACAGCTGATGGTATGTGAAGTGAATGAGGCAGGTGGAGTTGTTTTGGCACTGGAAGAGCTGTGCTGCTGCTTCGGGCAGTTGCCATTCACCACCGCCCTGAGTTCCCTAGGTGTCATATCCACTTTCAGACATATGTGGTGCCAGAGCACTTGGTTTCCATGGCAGCAGGAAATGGCTTGGTCGATGCACTTGTGCTTGGCTGTGGAGTTTTCAGCGCCTTTAGTGAGGAGCTCCATGTCAGTTTAGTGTGGGTTCTCAACCTGCTTGATTCCATCCCACTGGGCTCAATGGGCATTGGACCGGAAGTGACCAAACAGGGTTTCCTAGATAGCTGCTAGCACAGCTGATGGTATGTGAAGTTCATGAGGCAGGTGGAGTTGTTTTGGCACTGGAAGAGCTGTGCTGCTGCTTCGGGCACTTGCCATTCACCACCACCGCCCTGAGTTCCCTAGGTGTCATATCCACTTTCAGACATATGTGGTGCCAGAGCACTTGGTTTCCATGGCAGTGGGAAATCGCTTGGGCGCTGAACTTGTGTTTGGCTTTGGAGTTTGGAGCACCTTGAGTGAGGAGCTCCATGTTAGTTTAGTGTGGGTGCTCAACCTGCTTGATTCCATCCCACTGGGCTCAATGGCCATTGGACCGGAAGTGACCAAACAGGGTTTCCTAGATAGCTGCTAGCACAGCTGATAGTATGTGAAGTGAATGTGGCAGGTGGAGTTGTTTTGGCCCTGGAAGAGCTGTGCTGCTGCTTCGGGCAGTTGCCATTCACCACCGCCCTGAGTTCCCTAGGTGTCATATCCACTTTCAGACATATGTGGTGCCAGAGCACTTGGTTTCCATGGCAGCGGGAAATGGCTTGGGCGCTGAACTTGTGTTTGGCTGTGGAGTTTTGAGCGCCTTGAGTGAGGAGCTCTATGTTAGTTTAGTGTGGGTGCTCAACCTGCTTGATTCCATCCCACTGGGCTCAATGGGCATTGGACCGGAAGTGACCAAACAGGGTTTCCTAGAACGCTGCTAGCACAGCTGATGGTATGTGAAGTGAATGAGGCAAGTGGAGTTGTTTTGGCACTGGAAGTCTGTGCTGCTGCTTCAGGCAGTTTCCATTCACCACCGCCCTGAGTTCCCTAGGTGTCATATCCACTTTCAGACATATGTGGTGCCAGAGCACTTGGTTTCCATGGCAGCAGGAAATGGCTTTTGCACTGAACTTGTGCTTGGCTGTATAGTTTTGAGCGCCTTGAGTGAGGAGCTCCATGTGAGTTTAGGGTGGATGCTCAACCTGCTTGATTCCATCCCACTGGGCTCAATGGGCATTGGACCGGAAGTGACCAAACAGGGTTTCCTAGATAGCTGCTAGCACAGCTGATGGTATGTGAAGTGAATGAGGCAGGTGGAGTTGTTTTGGCACTGGAAGAGCTGTGCTGCTGCTTCGGGCAGTTGCCATTCACCACCACCCTGAGTTCCCTAGGTGTCATATCCACTTTCAGACATATGTGGTGCCAGAGCACTTGGTTTCCATGGCAGCGGGAAACGGCTTCAGCACTGAACTTGTTTTTGGCTGTGGAGTTTTGAGTGCCTTGAGTGAGGAGCTCCATGTTAGTTTAGTGTGGGTGCTCAACCTGCTTGATTCCATCCCACTGGGCTCAATGGGCATTGGACCGGAAGTGACCAAACAGGGTTTCCTTGATAGCTGCTAGCACAGCTGATGGTATGTGAAGTGAATGAGGCAGGTGGAGTTGTTTTGGCACTGGAAGAGCTGTGCTGCTGCTTCGGGAAGTTGCCATTCACCACCGCCCTGAGTTCCCTAGGTGTCATATCCACTTTCAGACATATGTGGTGCCAGAGCACTTGGTTTCCATGGCACCGGGAAATGGCTTGGGCGCTGAACTTGTGTTTGGCTGTGGAGTTTTGAGCACCTTGAGTGAGGAGCTCTATGTTAGTTTAGTGTGGGTGCTCAACCTGCTTGATTCCATCCCACTGGGCTCAATGGCCATTGGACCGGAAGTGACCAAACAGGGTTTCCTAGATAGCTGCTAGCACAGCTGATGGTATGTGAAGTGAATGAGGCAGGTGGAGTTGTTTTTGCACTGGAAGAGCTGTGCTGCTGCTTCGGGCAGTTGTCATTCACAACCACCCTGAGTTCCCTAGGTGTCATATCCACTTTCAGACATATGTGGTGCCAGAGCACTTGGTTTCCATGGCAGCAGGAAATGGCTTGGGCGCTGAACTTGCGTTTGGCTGTGCAGTTTTGAGCACCTTGAGTGAGGAGCTCCATGTGAGTTTAGTGTGGGTGCTCCACCTGCTTGATTCCATCCCACTGGGCTCAATGGGCATTGGACCGGAAGTGACCAAACAGGGTTTCCTAGATGGCTGCTAGCACAGCTGATGGTATGTGAATTGAATGAGGCAGGTGGAGTTGTTTTGGCACTGGAAGAGCTGTGCTGCTGCTTCGGGCAGTTGCCATTCACCACCGCCGTGAGTTCCCTAGGTGTCATATCCACTTTCAGACATATGTGGTGCCAGAGCACTTGGTTTCCATGGCAGCGGGAAACGGCTTCAGCACTGAACTTGTTTTTGGCTGTGGAGTTTTGAGTGCCTGGAGTGAGGAGCTCCATGTTAGTTTAGTGTGGGTGCTCAACCTGCTTGATTCCATCCCACTGGGCTCAATGGTATTTGGACAGGAAGTGACGAAACAGGGTTTCCTAGATAGCTGCTAGCACAGCTGATGGTATGTGAAGTGAATGAGGCAGGTGGAGTTGTTTTGGCACTGGAAGAGCTGTGCTGCTGCTTCGGGCAGTTGCCATTCACCACCGCCCTGAGTTCCCTAGGTGTCATATCCACTTTCAGACATATGTGGTGCCAGAGCACTTGGTTTCCATGGCAGCGGGAAATGGCTTGGGCGCTGAACTTGTGTTTGGCTGTGGAGTTTTGAGCACCTTGAGTGAGGAGCTCCATGTTAGTTTAGTGTGGGTGCTCAACCTGCTTGATTCCATCCCACTGGGCTCAATGGGCATTGGACCGGAAGTGACCAAACAGGGTTTCCTAGAACGCTGCTAGCACAGCTGATGGTATGTGAAGTGAATGAGGCAGGTGGAGTTGTTTTGGCACTGGAAGAGCTGTGCTGCTGCTTCGGGCACTTGCCATTCACCACCACCCTGAGTTCCCTAGTTGTCATATCCACTTTCAGACATATGTGGTGCCAGAGCACTTGGTTTCCATGGCAGTGGGAAATCGCTTGGGCGCTGAACTTGTGTTTGGCTTTGGAGTTTGGAGCACCTTGAGTGAGGAGCTCCATGTTAGTTTAGTGTGGGTGCTCAACCTGCTTGATTCCATCCCACTGGGCTCAATGGCCATTGGACCGGAAGTGACCAAACAGGGTTTCCTAGATAGCTGCTAGCACAGCTGATAGTATGTGAAGTGAATGTGGCAGGTGGAGTTGTTTTGGCCCTGGAAGAGCTGTGCTGCTGCTTCGGGCAGTTGCCATTCACCACCGCCCTGAGTTCCCTAGGTGTCATATCCACTTTCAGACATATGTGGTGCCAGAGCACTTGGTTTCCATGGCAGCGGGAAATGGCTTGGGCACTGAACTTGTGTTTGGCTGTGGAGTTTTGAGTGCCTTGAGTTAGGAGCTCCATGTTAGTTTAGTGTGGATGCTCAACCTGCTTGATTCCATCCCACTGGGCTCAATGGGCATTGGACCGGAAGTGACCAAACAGGGTTTCCTAGATGGCTGCTAGCACAGCTGATGGTATGTGAAGTGAATGAGGCAGGTGGAGTTGTTTTGGCACTGGAAGAGCTGTGCTGCTGCTTCGGGCAGTTGCCATACACCACCGCCCTGAGTTCCCTAGGTGTCATATCCACTTTCAGACATATGTGCTACCAGAGCACTTGGTTTCCATGGCAGCGGGAAATGGCTTTTGCACTGAACTTGTGTTTGGCTGTGGAGTTTTGAGTGCCTTCAGTAAGGAGCTCCATGTGAGTTTAGTGTGGGTGCTCCACCTGCTTGATTCCATCCCACTGGGCTCAATGGGCATTGGACCGGAAGTGACCAAACAGGGTTTCCTAGATAGCTGCTAGCACAGCTGATGGTATGTGAAGTTCATGAGGCAGGTGGAGTTGTTTTGGCACTGGAGGAGCTGTGCTGCTGCTTCGGGCAGTTGCCATTCACCACCGCCCTGAGTTCCCTAGGTGTCATATCCACTTTCAGACATATGTGGTGCCAGAACACTTGGTTTCCATGGCAGCGGGAAACGGCTTCAGCACTGAACTTGTTTTTGGCTGTGGAGTTTTGAGTGCCTTGAGTGACGGACTCCATGTTAGTTTAGTGTGGGTGCTCAACCTGCTTGATTCCATCCCACTGGGCTCAATGGCCATTGGACCGGAAGTGACCAAACAGAGTTTCCTAGATAGCTGGTAGCACAGTTGGTGGTATGTGAAGTTCATGAGGCAGGTGGAGTTGTTTTGGCACTGGAAGAGCTGTGCTGCTGCTTCGGGCAGTTGCCATTCACCACCGCCCTGAGTTCCCTAGTTGTCTAATCCACTTTCAGACATATGTGGTGCCAGAGCACTTGGTTTCCATGGCAGCGGGAAATAGCTTGGGCGCTGAACTTGCGTTTGGCGTTGCAGTTTTGAGCACCTTGAGTGAGGAGCTCCATGTTAGTTTAGTGTGGGTGCTCCACCTGCTTGATTCCATCCCACTGGGCTCAATGGCCATTGGACCGGAAGTGACCAAACAGGGTTTCCTAGATAGCTGCTAGCACAGCTGATGGTATGTGAATTGAATGAGGCAGGTGGAGTTGTTTTGGCACTGGAAGAGCTGTGCTACTGCTTCAGGCAGTTTCCATTCACCACCGCCCTGAGTTCCCTAGGTGTCATATCCACTTTCAGACATATGTGGTGCCAGAGCACTTGGTTTCCATGGCAGCGGGAAATGGCTTGGGCGCTGTACTTGTGCTTGGCTGTGGGGTTTTCAGCGCCTTTAGTGAGGAGCTCCATGTTAGTTTAGTGTGGGTACTCCACCTGCTTGATTCCATCCCACTGGGTTCAATGGCCATTGGACCAGAAGTGACCAAACAGGGTTTCCTAGATAGCTGCTAGCACAGCTGATGGTATGTGAAGTTCATGAGGCAGGTGGAGTTGTTTTGGCACTGGAAGAGCTGTGCTGCTGCTTCGGGCAGTTGCCATTCACCACCGCCCTGAATTCCCTAGTTGTCATATCCACTTTCAGACATATGTGGTGCCAGAGCACTTGGTTTCCATGGCAGCGGGAAATGGCTTCAGCGCTGAACTTGTGCTTGGCTGTGGAGTTTTGAGCACCTTGAGTGAGGAGCTCCATGTGAGTTTAGTGTGGGTGCTCCACCTGCTTGATTCCATCCCACTGGGCTCAATGGGCATTGGACCGGAAGTGACCAAACAGGGTTTCCTTGATAGCTGCTAGCACAGCTGATGGTATGTGAACTGAATGAGGCAGGTGGAGTTGTTTTGGCAGTGGAAGAGCTGTGCTACTGCTTCAGGCAGTCTCTATTCACCACCGCCCTGAGTTCCCTAGGTGTCATATCCACTTTCAGACATATGTGGTGCCAGAGCACTTGGTTTCCATGGCAGCGGGAAATGGCTTTAGCACTGAACTTGTGTTTGGCTGTGGAGTTTTGAGCGCCTTGAGTGAGGAGCTCCATGTGAGTTTAGTGTGGGTGCTCAACCTGCTTGATTCCATCCCACTGGGCTCAATGGGCATTGGACCGGAAGTGACCAAACAGGGTTTCCTAGATGGCTGCTAGCACAGCTGATGGTATGTGAAGTGAATGAGGCAGGTGGAGTTGTTTTGGCACTGGAAGAGCTGTGCTGCTGCTTCGGGCAGTTGCCATTCACCAACGCCCTGAGTTCCCTAGGTGTCATATCCACTTTCAGACATATGTGGTGCCAGAGCACTTGGTTTCCATGGCAGCGGGAAATGCCTGGGGCACTGAACTTGTGCTTTGCTGTGGAGTTTTGAGTGCCTGGAGTGAGGAGCTCCATGTTAGTTTAGTGTGGGTGCTCAACCTGCTTGATTCCATCCCACTGGGCTCAATGGTATTTGGACAGGAAGTGACCAAACAGGGTTTCCTAGATAACTGGTAGCACAGCTGATGGTATGTGAAGTTCATGAGGCAGGTGGAGTTGTTTTGGCACTGGAAGAGCTGTGCTGCTGCTTCGGGCATTTGCCATTCACCACCGCCCTGAGTTCCCTAGGTGTCATATCCACTTTCAGACATATGTGGTGCCAGAGCACTTGGTTTCCATGGCAGCGGGAAACGGCTTCAGCACTGAACTTGTGCTTGGCTGTGGAGTTTTGATCGCCTTGAGTGAGGAGCTCCATGTTAGTTTAGTGTGGGTGCTCCACCTGCTTGATTCCATCCCACTGGGCTCAATGGGCATTGGACCGGAAGTGACCAAACAGGGTTTCCTAGATGGCTGCTAGCACAGCTGATGGTATGTGAAGTGAATGAGGCAGGTGGAGTTGTTTTGGCACTGGAAGAGCTGTGCTGCTGCTTCGGGCAGTTGCCATACACCACCGCCCTGAATTCCCTAGGTGTCATATCCACTTTCAGACATATGTGGTGCCAGAGCACTTGGTTTCCATGGCAGCGGGAAATGGCTTGGTCGATGAACTTGTGTTTGGCTGTGGAGTTTTGAGCACCTTGAGTGAGGAGCTCCATGTTAGTTTAGTGTGGGTGCTCCACCTGCTTGATTCCATCCCACTGGGCTCAATGGCCATTGGACTGGAAGTGACCAAACAGGGTTTCCTAGATAGCTGCTAGCACAGCTGATGGTATGTGAAGTGAATGTGGCAGGTGGAGTTGTTTTGGCCCTGGAAGAGCTGTGCTGCTGCTTCGGGCAGTTGCCATTCACCACCGCCCTGAGTTCCCTAGGTGTCTAATCCACTTTCAGACATATGTGGTGCCAGAGCACTTGGTTTCCATGGCAGCGGGAAATGGCTTCAGCACTGAACCTGTGTTTGGCTGTGGAGTTTTGAGTGCCTTGAGTGAGGAGCTCCATGTGAGTTTAGTGTGGGTGCTCAACCTGCTTGATTCCATCCCACTGGGCTCAATGGGCATTGGACCGGAAGTGACCAAACAGGGTTTCCTAGATGGCTGCTAGCACAGCTGATGGTATGTGAAGTGAATGAGGCAGGTGGAGTTGTTTTGGCACTGGAAGAGCTGTGCTGCTGCTTCGGGCAGTTGCCATACACCACCGCCCTGAGTTCCCTAGGTGTCATATCCACTTTCAGACATATGTGCTACCAGAGCACTTGGTTTCCATGGCAGCGGGAAATGGCTTGGGCACTGATCTTGTGCTTGGCTGTGGAGTTTTGAGTGCCTTGAGTGAGGAGCTCCATGTTAGTTTAGTGTGGGTGCTCAACCTGCTTGATTCCATCCCACTGGGCTCAATGGGCATTGGACCGGAAGTGACCAAACAGGGTTTCCTTGATAGCTGCTAGCACAGCTGATGGTATGTGAAGTTCATGAGGCAGGTGGAGTTGTTTTGGCACTGGAAGAGCTGTGCTGCTGCTTCGGGCAGTTGCCATTCACCACCGCCCTGAGTCCCCTAGGTGTCATATCCACTTTCAGACATATGTGGTGCCAGAGCACTTGGTTTCCATGGCAGCGGGAAATGGCTGGGGCACTGCACTTGTGTTTGGCTGTGGAGTTTTGAGTGCCTTGAGTTAGGAGCTCCATGTTAGTTTAGTGTGGGTGCTCCACCTGCTTGATTCCATCCCACTGGGCTCAATGGCCATTGGACCGGAAGTGACCAAACAGGGTTTCCTAGATAGCTGCTAGCACAGCTGATGGTATGTGAAGTTCATGAGGCAGGTGGAGTTGTTTTGTCACTGGTGGAGTGTGCTACTGCTTCGGGCAGTTTCCATTCACCACCGCCCTGAGTTCCCTAGGTGTCATATCCACTTTCAGACATATGTGGTGCCAGAGCACTTGGTTTCCATGGCAGCGGGAAATGGCTTCGGCGCTGAACTTGTGTTTGGCTGTGGAGTTTTGAGCGCCTTGAGTGAGGAGCTCCATGTGAGTTTAGTGTGGGTGCTCTACCTGCTTGATTCCATCCCACTGGGCTCAATGGGCATTGGACCGGAAGTGACCAAACAGGGTTTCCTAGATAACTGGTAGCACAGCTGATGGTATGTGAAGTTCATGAGGCAGGTGGAGTTGTTTTGGCACTGGAAGAGCTGTGCTGCTGCTTCGGGCAGTTGCCATTCACCACCACCCTGAGTTCCCTAGGTGTCATATCCACTTTCAGACATATGTGGTGCCAGAACACTTGGTTTCCATGGCAGCGGGAAACGGCTTCAGCACTGAACTTGTTTTTGGCTGTGGAGTTTTGAGTGCCTGGAGTGACGGACTCCATGTTAGTTTAGTGTGGGTGCTCAACCTGCTTGATTCCATCCCACTGGGCTCAATGGCCATTGGACCGGAAGTGACCAAACAGAGTTTCCTAGATAGCTGGTAGCACAGCTGATGGTATGTGAAGTTCATGAGGCAGGTGGAGTTGTTTTGGCACTGGAAGAGCTGTGCTGCTGCTTCGGGCAGTTGCCATTCACCACCGCCCTGAGTTCCCTAGTTGTCTAATCCACTTTCAGACATATGTGGTGCCAGAGCACTTGGTTTCCATGGCAGCGGGAAATCGCTTGGGCTCTGAACTTGTGTTTGGCTGTGGAGTTTTGAGCGCCTTTAGTGAGGAGCTCTATGTTAGTTTAGTGTGGGTGCTCAACCTGCTTGATTCCATCACACAGGGCTCAATGGTATTTGGACAGGAAGTGACGAAACAGGGTTTCCTAGATAACTGGTAGCACAGCTGATGGTATGTGAAGTTCATGAGGCAGGTGGAGTTGTTTTGGCACTGGAGGAGAGTGCTGCTGCTTCGGGCATTTGCCATTCACCACCGCCCTGAGTTCCCTAGGTGTCATATCCACTTTCAGACATATGTGGTGCCAGAGCACTTGGTTTCCATGGCAGCTGGAAATGGCTTCAGCACTGAACTTGTGCTTGGCTGTGGAGTTTTGAGCGCCTTGAGTGAGGAGCTCCATGTGAGTTTAGTGTGGGTTCTCAACCTGCTTGATTCCATCCCACAGGACTCAATGGGCATTGGACCGGAAGTGACCAAACAGGGTTTCCTAGATAGCTGCTAGCACAGCTGATGGTATGTGAAGTGAATGAGGCAGGTGGAGTTGTTTTGGCACTGGAAGAGCTGTCCTGCTGCTTCGGGCAGTTGCCATTCACCACCGCCCTGAGTTCCCAAGTTGTCATATCCACTTTTAGACATATGTGGTGCCAGAGCACTTGGTTTCCATGGCAGCGGGAAATGGCTTGGGCGCTGAACTTGCGTTTGGCTTTGCAGTTTTGAGCACCTTGAGTGAGGAGCTCCATGTTAGTTTAGTGTGGGTGCTCCACCTGCTTGATTCCATCCCACTGGGCTCAATGGGCATTGGACCGGAAGTGACCAAACAGGGTTTCCTAGATAGCTGGTAGCACAGCTGATGGTATGTGAAGTGAATGAGGCAGGTGGAGTTGTTTTGGCACTGGAAGAGCTGTGCTACTGCTTCAGGCAGTTTCTATTCACCACCGCCCTGAGTTCCCTAGGTGTCATATCCACTTTCAGACATATGTGGTGCCAGAACACTTGGTTTCCATGGCAGCGGGAAATGGCTTTTGCACTGAACTTGTGTTTGGCTGTGGAGTTTTGAGCGCCTTGAGTGAGGAGCTCCATGTTAGTTTAGTGTGGGTGCTCCACCTGCTTGATTCCATCCCACTGGGCTCAATGGGCATTGGACCGGAAGTGACCAAACAGGGTTTCCTAGATGGCTGCTAGCACAGCTGATGGTATGTGAAGTGAATGAGGCAGGTGGAGTTGTTTTGGCACTGGAAGAGCTGTGCTGCTGCTTCGGGCAGTTGCCATTCACCACCGCCCTGAGATCCCTAGGTGTCATATCCACTTTCAGACATATGTGGTGCCAGAGCACTTGGTTTCCATGGCAGTCGAAATGGCTTGGGCGCTGAACTTGTGTTTGGCTGTGGAGTTTTGAGCACCTTGAGTGAGGAGCTCCATGTTAGTTTAGTGTGGGTGCTCCACCTGCTTGATTCCATCCCACTGGGCTCAAAGGGCATTGGACCGGAAGTGACCAAACAGGGTTTCCTTGATAGCTGCTAGCACAGCTGATGGTATGTGAAGTGAATGAGGCAGGTGGAGTTGTTTTGGCACTGGAAGAGCTGTGCTGCTGCTTCGGGCAGTTGCCATTCACCACCACCCTGAGTTCCCTAGGTGTCATATCCACTTTCAGACATATGTGGTGCCAGAGCACTTGGTTTCCATGGCAGCGGGAAATGGCTTGGGCGCTGAACTTGCGTTTGGCTGTGCAGTTTTGAGCACCTTGAGTGAGGAGCTCCATGTGAGTTTAGTGTGGGTGCTCCACCTGCTTGATTCCATCCCACTGGGCTCAATGGGCATTGGACCGGAAGTGACCAAACAGGGTTTCCTTGATAGCTGCTAGCACAGCTGATGGTATGTGAATTGAATGAGGCAGGTGGAGTTGTTTTGGCACTGGAAGAGCTGTGCTGCTGCTTCGGGCATTTGCCATTCACCACCGCCCTGAGTTCCCTAGGTGTCATATCCACTTTCAGACATATGTGGTGCCAGAGCACTTGGTTTCCATGGCAGAGGGAAATGGCTTGGGCGCTGAACTTGTGTTTGGCTTTGGAGATTTGAGCACCTTGAGTTAGGAGCTCCAAGTGAGTTTAGTGTGGGTGCTCAACCTGCTTGATTCCATCCCACTGGGCTCAATGGGCATTGGACTGAAAGTGACCAAACAGGGTTTCCTAGATGGCTGCTAGCACAGCTGATGATATGTGAAGTTCATGAGGCAGGTGGAGTTGTTTTGGCACTGGAAGAGCTGTGCTGCTGCTTCGGGCAGTTGCCATACACCACCGCCCTGAGTTCCCTAGTTCTCATATCCACTTTCAGACATATGTGCTACCAGAGCACTTGGTTTCCATGGCAGCGGGAAATGGCTTGGGCACTGATCTTGTGCTTGGCTGTGGAGTTTTGAGCACCTTGAGTGAGGAGCTCCATGTTAGTTTAGTGTGGGTGCTCAACCTGCTTGATTCCATCCCACTGGGCTCAATGGGCATTGGACCGGAAGTGACCAAACAGGGTTTCCTAGATAGCTGCTAGCACAGCTGATGGTATGTGAAGTTCATGAGGCAGGTGGAGTTGTTTTGGCACTGGAGGAGCTGTGCTGCTGCTTCGGGAAGTTACCATTCACCAACTCACTGACCCCTAGTTGTCCAATCCACTTTCAGACATATGTGGTGCCAGAGCACTTGGTTTCCATGGCAGCGGGAAATGGCTTCGGCGCTGAACTTGTGCTTGTCTGTGGAGTTTTGAGCGCCTTTAGTGAGGAGCTCCATGTTAGTTTAGTGTGGGTGCTCCACCTGCTTGATTCCATCCCACTGGGCTCAATGGCCATTGGACCGGAAGTGACCAAACAGGGTTTCCTAGATAGCTGCTAGCACAGCTGATAGTATGTGAAGTGAATGTGGCAGGTGGAGTTGTTTTGGCCCTGGAAGAGCTGTGCTGCTGCTTCGGGCAGTTGCCATTCACCACCGCCCTGAGTTCCCTAGGTGTCATATCCACTTTCAGACATATGTGCTACCAGAGCACTTGGTTTCCATGGCAGCGGGAAATGGCTTTTGCACTGATCTTGTGCTTGGCTGTGGAGTTTTGAGTGCCTTGAGTGAGGAGCTCCATGTTAGTTTAGTGTGGGTGCTCAACCTGCTTGATTCCATCCCACTGGGCTCAATGGGCATTGGACCGGAAGTGACCAAACAGGGTTTCCTTGATAGCTGCTAGCACAGCTGATGGTATGTGAAGTGAATGAGGCAGGTGGAGTTGTTTTGGCACTGGAAGAGCTGTGTTGCTGCTTCGGGCAGTTGCCATTCACCACCGCCCTGAGTTCCCTAGGTGTCATATCCACTTTCAGACATATGTGCTGCCAGAGCACTTGGTTTCCATGGCAGCGGGAAATGGCTTGGGCACTGCACTTGTGTTTGGCTGTGGAGTTTTGAGTGCCTTGAGTTAGGAGCTCTATGTTAGTTTAGTGTGGGTGCTCAACCTGCTTGATTCCATCCCACTGGGCTCAATGGGCATTGGACCGGAAGTGACCAAACAGGGTTTCCTAGATAGCTGCTAGCACAGCTGATGGTATGTGAAGTTCATGAGGCAGGTGGAGTTGTTTTGGCACTGGAAGAGCTGTTCTGCTGCTTCGGTCAGTTGCCATTCACCACCGCCCTGAGTTCCCTAGGTGTCATATCCACTTTCAGACATATGTGGTGCCAGAGCACTTGGTTTCCATGGCAGCGGGAAATGGCTTGGTCGATGCACTTGTGCTTGGCTGTGGAGTTTTCAGCGCCTTTAGTGAGGAGCTCCATGTCAGTTTAGTGTGGGTTCTCAACCTGCTTGATTCCATCCCACTGGGCTCAATGGGCATTGGACCGGAAGTGACCAAACAGGGTTTCCTAGATAGCTGCTAGCACAGCTGATGGTATGTGAAGTTCATGAGGCAGGTGGAGTTGTTTTGGCACTGGAAGAGCTGTGCTGCTGCTTCGGGCACTTGCCATTCACCACCACCCTGAGTTCCCTAGGTGTCATATCCACTTTCAGACATATGTGGTGCCAGAGCACTTGGTTTCCATGGCAGTGGGAAATCGCTTGGGCGCTGAACTTGTGTTTGGCTTTGGAGTTTGGAGCACCTTGAGTGAGGAGCTCCATGTTAGTTTAGTGTGGGTGCTCAACCTGCTTGATTCCATCTCACTGGGCTCAATGGCATTGGACCGGAAGTGAGCAAACAGGGTTTCCTAGATAGCTGCTAGCACAGCTGATGGTATGTGAAGTGAATGAGGCAGGTGGAGTTGTTTTGGCACTGGAAGAGCTGTGCTGCTGCTTCGGGCAGTTGCCATACTCCACCGCCCTGAGTTCCCTAGGTGTCATATCCACTTTCAGACATATGTGGTGCCAGAGCACTTGGTTTCCATGGCAGCGGGAAATGGCTTTTGCACTGAACTTGTGTTTGGCTGTGGAGTTTTGAGTGCCTTCAGTTAGGAGCTCCATGTGAGTTTAGTGTGGGTGCTCCACCTGCTTGATTCCATCCCACTGGGCTCAATGGGCATTGGACCGGAAGTGACCAAACAGGGTTTCCTAGTACGCTGCTAGCACAGCTGATGGTATGTGAAGTTCATGAGGCAGGTGGAGTTGTTTTGGCACTGGAGGAGCTGTGCTGCTGCTTCGGGCAGTTGCCATTCACCACCGCCCTGAGTTCCCTAGGTGTCATATCCACTTTCAGACATATGTGCTGCCAGAACACTTGGTTTCCATGGCAGCGGGAAACGGCTTCAGCACTGAACTTGTGTTTGGCTGTGGAGTTTTGAGTGCCTTGAGTGACGGACTCCATGTTAGTTTAGTGTGGGTGCTCAACCTGCTTGATTCCATCCCACTGGGCTCAATGGGCATTGGACCGGAAGTGACCAAACAGGGTTTCCTAGATACCTGGTAGTACAGTTGGTGGTATGTGAAGTTCATGAGGCAGGTGGAGTTGTTTTGGCACTGGAAGAGCTGTGCTGCTGCTTCGGGCAGTTGCCATTCACCACCGCCCTGAGTTCCCTAGTTGTCTAATCCACTTTCAGACATATGTGGTGCCAGAGCACTTGGTTTCCATGGCAGCGGGAAATAGCTTGGGCGCTGAACTTGCGTTTGGCTTTGCAGTTTTGAGCACCTTGAGTGAGGAGTTCCATGTTAGTTTAGTGTGGGTGCTCCACCTGCTTGATTCCATCCCACTGGGCTCAATGGCCATTGGACCGGAAGTGACCAAACAGGGTTTCCTAGATAGCTGCTAGCACAGCTGATGGTATGTGAATTGAATGAGGCAGGTGGAGTTGTTTTGTCACTGGTGGAGTGTGCTACTGCTTCAGGCAGTTTCCATTCACCACCCCCCTGAGTTCCCTAGGTGTCATATCCACTTTCAGACATATGTGCTGCCAGAGCACTTGGTTTCCATGGCAGCGGGAAATGACTGGAGCACTGATCTTGTGTTTGGCTGTGGAGTTTTGAGCGCCTTGAGTGAGGAGCTCGATGCTGGTTTAGTGTGGGTGCTCAACCTGCTTGATTCCATCCCACTGGGCTCAATGGGCATTGGACCGGAAGTGACCAAACAGGGTTTCCTAGATAGCTGCTAGCACAGCTGATGGTATGTGAAGTTCATGAGGCAGGTGGAGTTGTTTTGGCACTGGAAGAGCTGTGCTGCTGCTTCGGGCAGTTGCCATTCACCACCGCCCTGAGTTCCCTAGTTGTCATATCCACTTTCAGACATATGTGGTGCCAGAGCACTTGGTTTCCATGGCAGCGGGAAATGGCTTCAGCGCTGAACTTGTGCTTGGCTGTGGAGTTTTGAGCACCTTGAGTGAGGAGCTCCATGTGAGTTTAGTGTGGGTGCTCCACCTGCTTGATTCCATCCCACTGGGCTCAATGGGCATTGGACCGGAAGTGACCAAACAGGGTTTCCTTGATAGCTGCTAGCACAGCTGATGGTATGTGAACTGAATGAGGCAGGTGGAGTTGTTTTGGCAGTGGAAGAGCTGTGCTACTGCTTCAGGCAGTCTCTATTCACCACCGCCCTGAGTTCCCTAGGTGTCATATCCACTTTCAGACATATGTGGTGCCAGAGCACTTGGTTTCCATGGCAGCGGGAAATGGCTTTAGCACTGAACTTGTGTTTGGCTGTGGAGTTTTGAGCGCCTTGAGTGAGGAGCTCCATGTGAGTTTAGTGTGGGTGCTCAACCTGCTTGATTCCATCCCACTGGGCTCAATGGGCATTGGACCGGAAGTGACCAAACAGGGTTTCCTAGATGGCTGCTAGCACAGCTGATGGTATGTGAAGTGAATGAGGCAGGTGGAGTTGTTTTGGCACTGGAAGAGCTGTGCTGCTGCTTCGGGCAGTTGCCATTCACCAACGCCCTGAGTTCCCTAGGTGTCATATCCACTTTCAGACATATGTGGTGCCAGAGCACTTGGTTTCCATGGCAGCGGGAAATGCCTGGGGCACTGAACTTGTGCTTTGCTGTGGAGTTTTGAGTGCCTGGAGTGAGGAGCTCCATGTTAGTTTAGTGTGGGTGCTCAACCTGCTTGATTCCATCCCACTGGGCTCAATGGTATTTGGACAGGAAGTGACCAAACAGGGTTTCCTAGATAACTGGTAGCACAGCTGATGGTATGTGAAGTTCATGAGGCAGGTGGAGTTGTTTTGGCACTGGAAGAGCTGTGCTGCTGCTTCGGGCATTTGCCATTCACCACCGCCCTGAGTTCCCTAGGTGTCATATCCACTTTCAGACATATGTGGTGCCAGAGCACTTGGTTTCCATGGCAGCGGGAAACGGCTTCAGCACTGAACTTGTGCTTGGCTGTGGAGTTTTGATCGCCTTGAGTGAGGAGCTCCATGTTAGTTTAGTGTGGGTGCTCCACCTGCTTGATTCCATCCCACTGGGCTCAATGGGCATTGGACCGGAAGTGACCAAACAGGGTTTCCTAGATGGCTGCTAGCACAGCTGATGGTATGTGAAGTGAATGAGGCAGGTGGAGTTGTTTTGGCACTGGAAGAGCTGTGCTGCTGCTTCGGGCAGTTGCCATACACCACCGCCCTGAATTCCCTAGGTGTCATATCCACTTTCAGACATATGTGGTGCCAGAGCACTTGGTTTCCATGGCAGCGGGAAATGGCTTGGTCGATGAACTTGTGTTTGGCTGTGGAGTTTTGAGCACCTTGAGTGAGGAGCTCCATGTTAGTTTAGTGTGGGTGCTCCACCTGCTTGATTCCATCCCACTGGGCTCAATGGCCATTGGACTGGAAGTGACCAAACAGGGTTTCCTAGATAGCTGCTAGCACAGCTGATGGTATGTGAAGTGAATGTGGCAGGTGGAGTTGTTTTGGCCCTGGAAGAGCTGTGCTGCTGCTTCGGGCAGTTGCCATTCACCACCGCCCTGAGTTCCCTAGGTGTCTAATCCACTTTCAGACATATGTGGTGCCAGAGCACTTGGTTTCCATGGCAGCGGGAAATGGCTTCAGCACTGAACCTGTGTTTGGCTGTGGAGTTTTGAGTGCCTTGAGTGAGGAGCTCCATGTGAGTTTAGTGTGGGTGCTCAACCTGCTTGATTCCATCCCACTGGGCTCAATGGGCATTGGACCGGAAGTGACCAAACAGGGTTTCCTAGATGGCTGCTAGCACAGCTGATGGTATGTGAAGTGAATGAGGCAGGTGGAGTTGTTTTGGCACTGGAAGAGCTGTGCTGCTGCTTCGGGCAGTTGCCATACACCACCGCCCTGAGTTCCCTAGGTGTCATATCCACTTTCAGACATATGTGCTACCAGAGCACTTGGTTTCCATGGCAGCGGGAAATGGCTTGGGCACTGATCTTGTGCTTGGCTGTGGAGTTTTGAGTGCCTTGAGTGAGGAGCTCCATGTTAGTTTAGTGTGGGTGCTCAACCTGCTTGATTCCATCCCACTGGGCTCAATGGGCATTGGACCGGAAGTGACCAAACAGGGTTTCCTTGATAGCTGCTAGCACAGCTGATGGTATGTGAAGTTCATGAGGCAGGTGGAGTTGTTTTGGCACTGGAAGAGCTGTGCTGCTGCTTCGGGCAGTTGCCATTCACCACCGCCCTGAGTCCCCTAGGTGTCATATCCACTTTCAGACATATGTGGTGCCAGAGCACTTGGTTTCCATGGCAGCGGGAAATGGCTGGGGCACTGCACTTGTGTTTGGCTGTGGAGTTTTGAGTGCCTTGAGTTAGGAGCTCCATGTTAGTTTAGTGTGGGTGCTCCACCTGCTTGATTCCATCCCACTGGGCTCAATGGCCATTGGACCGGAAGTGACCAAACAGGGTTTCCTAGATAGCTGCTAGCACAGCTGATGGTATGTGAAGTTCATGAGGCAGGTGGAGTTGTTTTGTCACTGGTGGAGTGTGCTACTGCTTCGGGCAGTTTCCATTCACCACCGCCCTGAGTTCCCTAGGTGTCATATCCACTTTCAGACATATGTGGTGCCAGAGCACTTGGTTTCCATGGCAGCGGGAAATGGCTTCGGCGCTGAACTTGTGTTTGGCTGTGGAGTTTTGAGCGCCTTGAGTGAGGAGCTCCATGTGAGTTTAGTGTGGGTGCTCTACCTGCTTGATTCCATCCCACTGGGCTCAATGGGCATTGGACCGGAAGTGACCAAACAGGGTTTCCTAGATAACTGGTAGCACAGCTGATGGTATGTGAAGTTCATGAGGCAGGTGGAGTTGTTTTGGCACTGGAAGAGCTGTGCTGCTGCTTCGGGCAGTTGCCATTCACCACCACCCTGAGTTCCCTAGGTGTCATATCCACTTTCAGACATATGTGGTGCCAGAACACTTGGTTTCCATGGCAGCGGGAAACGGCTTCAGCACTGAACTTGTTTTTGGCTGTGGAGTTTTGAGTGCCTGGAGTGACGGACTCCATGTTAGTTTAGTGTGGGTGCTCAACCTGCTTGATTCCATCCCACTGGGCTCAATGGCCATTGGACCGGAAGTGACCAAACAGAGTTTCCTAGATAGCTGGTAGCACAGCTGATGGTATGTGAAGTTCATGAGGCAGGTGGAGTTGTTTTGGCACTGGAAGAGCTGTGCTGCTGCTTCGGGCAGTTGCCATTCACCACCGCCCTGAGTTCCCTAGTTGTCTAATCCACTTTCAGACATATGTGGTGCCAGAGCACTTGGTTTCCATGGCAGCGGGAAATCGCTTGGGCTCTGAACTTGTGTTTGGCTGTGGAGTTTTGAGCGCCTTTAGTGAGGAGCTCTATGTTAGTTTAGTGTGGGTGCTCAACCTGCTTGATTCCATCACACAGGGCTCAATGGTATTTGGACAGGAAGTGACGAAACAGGGTTTCCTAGATAACTGGTAGCACAGCTGATGGTATGTGAAGTTCATGAGGCAGGTGGAGTTGTTTTGGCACTGGAGGAGAGTGCTGCTGCTTCGGGCATTTGCCATTCACCACCGCCCTGAGTTCCCTAGGTGTCATATCCACTTTCAGACATATGTGGTGCCAGAGCACTTGGTTTCCATGGCAGCTGGAAATGGCTTCAGCACTGAACTTGTGCTTGGCTGTGGAGTTTTGAGCGCCTTGAGTGAGGAGCTCCATGTGAGTTTAGTGTGGGTTCTCAACCTGCTTGATTCCATCCCACAGGACTCAATGGGCATTGGACCGGAAGTGACCAAACAGGGTTTCCTAGATAGCTGCTAGCACAGCTGATGGTATGTGAAGTGAATGAGGCAGGTGGAGTTGTTTTGGCACTGGAAGAGCTGTCCTGCTGCTTCGGGCAGTTGCCATTCACCACCGCCCTGAGTTCCCAAGTTGTCATATCCACTTTTAGACATATGTGGTGCCAGAGCACTTGGTTTCCATGGCAGCGGGAAATGGCTTGGGCGCTGAACTTGCGTTTGGCTTTGCAGTTTTGAGCACCTTGAGTGAGGAGCTCCATGTTAGTTTAGTGTGGGTGCTCCACCTGCTTGATTCCATCCCACTGGGCTCAATGGGCATTGGACCGGAAGTGACCAAACAGGGTTTCCTAGATAGCTGGTAGCACAGCTGATGGTATGTGAAGTGAATGAGGCAGGTGGAGTTGTTTTGGCACTGGAAGAGCTGTGCTACTGCTTCAGGCAGTTTCTATTCACCACCGCCCTGAGTTCCCTAGGTGTCATATCCACTTTCAGACATATGTGGTGCCAGAACACTTGGTTTCCATGGCAGCGGGAAATGGCTTTTGCACTGAACTTGTGTTTGGCTGTGGAGTTTTGAGCGCCTTGAGTGAGGAGCTCCATGTTAGTTTAGTGTGGGTGCTCCACCTGCTTGATTCCATCCCACTGGGCTCAATGGGCATTGGACCGGAAGTGACCAAACAGGGTTTCCTAGATGGCTGCTAGCACAGCTGATGGTATGTGAAGTGAATGAGGCAGGTGGAGTTGTTTTGGCACTGGAAGAGCTGTGCTGCTGCTTCGGGCAGTTGCCATTCACCACCGCCCTGAGATCCCTAGGTGTCATATCCACTTTCAGACATATGTGGTGCCAGAGCACTTGGTTTCCATGGCAGTCGAAATGGCTTGGGCGCTGAACTTGTGTTTGGCTGTGGAGTTTTGAGCACCTTGAGTGAGGAGCTCCATGTTAGTTTAGTGTGGGTGCTCCACCTGCTTGATTCCATCCCACTGGGCTCAAAGGGCATTGGACCGGAAGTGACCAAACAGGGTTTCCTTGATAGCTGCTAGCACAGCTGATGGTATGTGAAGTGAATGAGGCAGGTGGAGTTGTTTTGGCACTGGAAGAGCTGTGCTGCTGCTTCGGGCAGTTGCCATTCACCACCACCCTGAGTTCCCTAGGTGTCATATCCACTTTCAGACATATGTGGTGCCAGAGCACTTGGTTTCCATGGCAGCGGGAAATGGCTTGGGCGCTGAACTTGCGTTTGGCTGTGCAGTTTTGAGCACCTTGAGTGAGGAGCTCCATGTGAGTTTAGTGTGGGTGCTCCACCTGCTTGATTCCATCCCACTGGGCTCAATGGGCATTGGACCGGAAGTGACCAAACAGGGTTTCCTTGATAGCTGCTAGCACAGCTGATGGTATGTGAATTGAATGAGGCAGGTGGAGTTGTTTTGGCACTGGAAGAGCTGTGCTGCTGCTTCGGGCATTTGCCATTCACCACCGCCCTGAGTTCCCTAGGTGTCATATCCACTTTCAGACATATGTGGTGCCAGAGCACTTGGTTTCCATGGCAGAGGGAAATGGCTTGGGCGCTGAACTTGTGTTTGGCTTTGGAGATTTGAGCACCTTGAGTTAGGAGCTCCAAGTGAGTTTAGTGTGGGTGCTCAACCTGCTTGATTCCATCCCACTGGGCTCAATGGGCATTGGACTGAAAGTGACCAAACAGGGTTTCCTAGATGGCTGCTAGCACAGCTGATGATATGTGAAGTTCATGAGGCAGGTGGAGTTGTTTTGGCACTGGAAGAGCTGTGCTGCTGCTTCGGGCAGTTGCCATACACCACCGCCCTGAGTTCCCTAGTTCTCATATCCACTTTCAGACATATGTGCTACCAGAGCACTTGGTTTCCATGGCAGCGGGAAATGGCTTGGGCACTGATCTTGTGCTTGGCTGTGGAGTTTTGAGCACCTTGAGTGAGGAGCTCCATGTTAGTTTAGTGTGGGTGCTCAACCTGCTTGATTCCATCCCACTGGGCTCAATGGGCATTGGACCGGAAGTGACCAAACAGGGTTTCCTAGATAGCTGCTAGCACAGCTGATGGTATGTGAAGTTCATGAGGCAGGTGGAGTTGTTTTGGCACTGGAGGAGCTGTGCTGCTGCTTCGGGAAGTTACCATTCACCAACTCACTGACCCCTAGTTGTCCAATCCACTTTCAGACATATGTGGTGCCAGAGCACTTGGTTTCCATGGCAGCGGGAAATGGCTTCGGCGCTGAACTTGTGCTTGTCTGTGGAGTTTTGAGCGCCTTTAGTGAGGAGCTCCATGTTAGTTTAGTGTGGGTGCTCCACCTGCTTGATTCCATCCCACTGGGCTCAATGGCCATTGGACCGGAAGTGACCAAACAGGGTTTCCTAGATAGCTGCTAGCACAGCTGATAGTATGTGAAGTGAATGTGGCAGGTGGAGTTGTTTTGGCCCTGGAAGAGCTGTGCTGCTGCTTCGGGCAGTTGCCATTCACCACCGCCCTGAGTTCCCTAGGTGTCATATCCACTTTCAGACATATGTGCTACCAGAGCACTTGGTTTCCATGGCAGCGGGAAATGGCTTTTGCACTGATCTTGTGCTTGGCTGTGGAGTTTTGAGTGCCTTGAGTGAGGAGCTCCATGTTAGTTTAGTGTGGGTGCTCAACCTGCTTGATTCCATCCCACTGGGCTCAATGGGCATTGGACCGGAAGTGACCAAACAGGGTTTCCTTGATAGCTGCTAGCACAGCTGATGGTATGTGAAGTGAATGAGGCAGGTGGAGTTGTTTTGGCACTGGAAGAGCTGTGTTGCTGCTTCGGGCAGTTGCCATTCACCACCGCCCTGAGTTCCCTAGGTGTCATATCCACTTTCAGACATATGTGCTGCCAGAGCACTTGGTTTCCATGGCAGCGGGAAATGGCTTGGGCACTGCACTTGTGTTTGGCTGTGGAGTTTTGAGTGCCTTGAGTTAGGAGCTCTATGTTAGTTTAGTGTGGGTGCTCAACCTGCTTGATTCCATCCCACTGGGCTCAATGGGCATTGGACCGGAAGTGACCAAACAGGGTTTCCTAGATAGCTGCTAGCACAGCTGATGGTATGTGAAGTTCATGAGGCAGGTGGAGTTGTTTTGGCACTGGAAGAGCTGTTCTGCTGCTTCGGTCAGTTGCCATTCACCACCGCCCTGAGTTCCCTAGGTGTCATATCCACTTTCAGACATATGTGGTGCCAGAGCACTTGGTTTCCATGGCAGCGGGAAATGGCTTGGTCGATGCACTTGTGCTTGGCTGTGGAGTTTTCAGCGCCTTTAGTGAGGAGCTCCATGTCAGTTTAGTGTGGGTTCTCAACCTGCTTGATTCCATCCCACTGGGCTCAATGGGCATTGGACCGGAAGTGACCAAACAGGGTTTCCTAGATAGCTGCTAGCACAGCTGATGGTATGTGAAGTTCATGAGGCAGGTGGAGTTGTTTTGGCACTGGAAGAGCTGTGCTGCTGCTTCGGGCACTTGCCATTCACCACCACCCTGAGTTCCCTAGGTGTCATATCCACTTTCAGACATATGTGGTGCCAGAGCACTTGGTTTCCATGGCAGTGGGAAATCGCTTGGGCGCTGAACTTGTGTTTGGCTTTGGAGTTTGGAGCACCTTGAGTGAGGAGCTCCATGTTAGTTTAGTGTGGGTGCTCAACCTGCTTGATTCCATCTCACTGGGCTCAATGGCATTGGACCGGAAGTGAGCAAACAGGGTTTCCTAGATAGCTGCTAGCACAGCTGATGGTATGTGAAGTGAATGAGGCAGGTGGAGTTGTTTTGGCACTGGAAGAGCTGTGCTGCTGCTTCGGGCAGTTGCCATACTCCACCGCCCTGAGTTCCCTAGGTGTCATATCCACTTTCAGACATATGTGGTGCCAGAGCACTTGGTTTCCATGGCAGCGGGAAATGGCTTTTGCACTGAACTTGTGTTTGGCTGTGGAGTTTTGAGTGCCTTCAGTTAGGAGCTCCATGTGAGTTTAGTGTGGGTGCTCCACCTGCTTGATTCCATCCCACTGGGCTCAATGGGCATTGGACCGGAAGTGACCAAACAGGGTTTCCTAGTACGCTGCTAGCACAGCTGATGGTATGTGAAGTTCATGAGGCAGGTGGAGTTGTTTTGGCACTGGAGGAGCTGTGCTGCTGCTTCGGGCAGTTGCCATTCACCACCGCCCTGAGTTCCCTAGGTGTCATATCCACTTTCAGACATATGTGCTGCCAGAACACTTGGTTTCCATGGCAGCGGGAAACGGCTTCAGCACTGAACTTGTGTTTGGCTGTGGAGTTTTGAGTGCCTTGAGTGACGGACTCCATGTTAGTTTAGTGTGGGTGCTCAACCTGCTTGATTCCATCCCACTGGGCTCAATGGGCATTGGACCGGAAGTGACCAAACAGGGTTTCCTAGATACCTGGTAGTACAGTTGGTGGTATGTGAAGTTCATGAGGCAGGTGGAGTTGTTTTGGCACTGGAAGAGCTGTGCTGCTGCTTCGGGCAGTTGCCATTCACCACCGCCCTGAGTTCCCTAGTTGTCTAATCCACTTTCAGACATATGTGGTGCCAGAGCACTTGGTTTCCATGGCAGCGGGAAATAGCTTGGGCGCTGAACTTGCGTTTGGCTTTGCAGTTTTGAGCACCTTGAGTGAGGAGTTCCATGTTAGTTTAGTGTGGGTGCTCCACCTGCTTGATTCCATCCCACTGGGCTCAATGGCCATTGGACCGGAAGTGACCAAACAGGGTTTCCTAGATAGCTGCTAGCACAGCTGATGGTATGTGAATTGAATGAGGCAGGTGGAGTTGTTTTGTCACTGGTGGAGTGTGCTACTGCTTCAGGCAGTTTCCATTCACCACCCCCCTGAGTTCCCTAGGTGTCATATCCACTTTCAGACATATGTGCTGCCAGAGCACTTGGTTTCCATGGCAGCGGGAAATGACTGGAGCACTGATCTTGTGTTTGGCTGTGGAGTTTTGAGCGCCTTGAGTGAGGAGCTCGATGCTGGTTTAGTGTGGGTGCTCAACCTGCTTGATTCCATCCCACTGGGCTCAATGGGCATTGGACCGGAAGTGACCAAACAGGGTTTCCTAGATAGCTGCTAGCACAGCTGATGGTATGTGAAGTTCATGAGGCAGGTGGAGTTGTTTTGGCACTGGAAGAGCTGTGCTGCTGCTTCGGGCAGTTGCCATTCACCACCGCCCTGAGTTCCCTAGTTGTCATATCCACTTTCAGACATATGTGGTGTCAGAGCACTTGGTTTCCATGGCAGCTGGAAATGGCTTCAGCGCTGAACTTGTGCTTGGCTGTGGAGTTTTGAGCACCTTGAGTGAGGAGCTCCATGTGAGTTTAGTGTGGGTGCTCCACCTGCTTGATTCCATCCCACTGGGCTCAATGGGCATTGGACCGGAAGTGACCAAACAGGGTTTCCTTGATAGCTGCTAGCACAGCTGATGGTATGTGAATTGAATGAGGCAGGTGGAGTTGTTTTGGCACTGGAAGAGCTGTGCTACTGCTTCAGGCAGTCTCTATTCACCACCGCCCTGAGTTCCCTAGGTGTCATATCCACTTTCAGACATATGTGGTGCCAGAGCACTTGGTTTCCATGGCAGCGGGAAATGGCTTTAGCACTGAACTTGTGTTTGGCTGTGGAGTTTTGAGCGCCTTGAGTGAGGAGCTCCATGTGAATTTAGTGTGGGTGCTCAACCTGCTTGATTCCATCCCACTGGGCTCAATGGGCATTGGACCGGAAGTGACCAAACAGGGTTTCCTAGATGGCTGCTAGCACAGCTGATGGTATGTGAAGTGAATGAGGCAGGTGGAGTTGTTTTGGCACTGGAAGAGCTGTGCTGCTGCTTCGGGCAGTTGCCATTCACCAACGCCCTGAGTTCCCTAGGTGTCATATCCACTTTCAGACATATGTGGTGCCAGAGCACTTGGTTTCCATGGCAGCGGGAAATGCCTGGGGCACTGAACTTGTGCTTGGCTGTGGAGTTTTGAGTGCCTGGAGTGAGGAGCTCCATGTTAGTTTAGTGTGGGTGCTCAACCTGCTTGATTCCATCCCACTGGGCTCAATGGTATTTGGACAGGAAGTGACGAAACAGGGTTTCCTAGATAACTGGTAGCACAGCTGATGGTATGTGAAGTTCATGAGGCAGGTGGAGTTGTTTTGGCACTGGAAGAGCTGTGCTGCTGCTTCGGGCATTTGCCATTCACCACCGCCCTGAGTTCCCTAGGTGTCATATCCACTTTCAGACATATGTGGTGCCAGAGCACTTGGTTTCCATGGCAGCGGGAAACGGCTTCAGCACTGAACTTGTGTTTGGCTGTGGAGTTTTGATCGCCTTGAGTGAGGAGCTCCATGTTAGTTTAGTGTGGGTGCTCCACCTGCTTGATTCCATCCCACTGGGCTCAATGGGCATTGGACCGGAAGTGACCAAACAGGGTTTCCTAGATGGCTGCTAGCACAGCTGATGGTATGTGAAGTGAATGAGGCAGGTGGAGTTGTTTTGGCACTGGAAGAGCTGTGCTGCTGCTTCGGGCAGTTGCCATACACCACCGCCCTGAATTCCCTAGGTGTCATATCCACTTTCAGACATATGTGGTGCCAGAGCACTTGGTTTCCATGGCAGTGGGAAATGGCTTGGGCGCTGAACTTGTGTTTGGCTGTGGAGTTTTGAGCACCTTGAGTGAGGAGCTCCATGTTAGTTTAGTGTGGGTGCTCCACCTGCTTGATTCCATCCCACTGGGCTCAATGGGCATTGGACCGGAAGTGACCAAACAGGGTTTCCTAGATAGCTGCTAGCACAGCTGATCGTATGTGAAGTGAATGAGGCAGGTGGAGTTGTTTTGGCACTGGAAGAGCTGTGCTGCTGCTTCGGGCAGTTGCCATTCACCACCGCCCTGAGTTCCCTAGGTGTCATATCCACTTTCAGACATATGTGGTGCCAGAGCACTTGGTTTCCATGGCAGCGGGAAATAGCTTGGGCGCTGAACTTGCGTTTGACTTTGCAGTTTTGAGCACCTTGAGTGAGGAGCTCCATGTTAGTTTAGTGTGGGTGCTCCACCTGCTTGATTCCATCCCACTGGGCTCAATGGCCATTGGACCGGAAGTGACCAAACAGAGTTTCCTAGATAGCTGCTAGCACAGCTGATGGTATGTGAATTGAATGAGGCAGGTGGAGTTGTTTTGTCACTGGTGGAGTGTGCTACTGCTTCAGGCAGTTTCCATTCACCACCGCCCTGAGTTCCCTAGGTGTCATATCCACTTTCAGACATATGTGGTGCCAGAGCACTTGGTTTCCATGGCAGCGGGAAATGGCTTGGGCGCTGAACTTGTGTTTGGCTGTGGAGTTTTGAGCGCCTTGAGTGAGGAGCTCCATGTTAGTTTAGTGTGGGTGCTCAACTTGCTTGATTCCATCCCACTGGGTTCAATGGTATTGGACAGGAAGTGACGAAACAGGGTTTCCTAGAGAACTGGTAGCACAGCTGATGGCATGTGAAGTTCATGAGGCAGGTGGAGTTGTTTTGGCACTGGAAGAGCTGTGCTGCTGCTTCGGGCAGTTGCCATTCACCACCGCCCTGAGTTCCCTAGTTGTCATATCCACTTTCAGACATATGTGGTGCCAGAGCACTTGGTTTCCATGGCAGCTGGAAATGGCTTCAGCGCTGAACTTGTGCTTGGCTGTGGAGTTTTGAGCACCTTGAGTGAGGAGCTCCATGTTAGTTTAGTGTGGGTGCTCCACCTGCTTGATTCCATCCCACTGGGCTCAATGGGCATTGGACCGGAAGTGACCAAACAGGGTTTCCTTGATAGCTGCTAGCACAGCTGATGGTATGTGAATTGAATGAGGCAGGTGGAGTTGTTTTGGCACTGGAAGAGCTGTGCTACTGCTTCAGGCAGTCTCTATTCACCACCGCCCTGAGTTCCCTAGGTGTCATATCCACTTTCAGACATATGTGGTGCCAGAGCACTTGGTTTCCATGGCAGCGGGAAATGGCTTGGGCGCTGAACTTGTGTTTGGCTGTGGAGTTTTGGGCGCCTGGAGTGAGGAGCTCCATGTTAGTTTAGTGTGGGTGCTCAACCTGCTTGATTCCATCCCACTGGGCTCAATGGTATTTGGACAGGAAGTGACGAAACAGGGTTTCCTAGATAACTGGTAGCACAGCTGATGGTATGTGAAGTTGATGAGGCAGGTGGAGTTGTTTTGGCACTGGAAGAGCTGTGCTGCTGCTTCGGGCAGTTGCCATTCACCACCGCCCTGAGTTCCCTAGGTGTCATATCCACTTTCAGACATATGTGGTGCCAGAGCACTTGGTTTCCATGGCAGCGGGAAACGGCTTCAGCACTGAACTTGTGCTTGGCTTTGGAGTTTTGATCGCCTTGAGTGAGGAGCTCCATGTTAGTTTAGTGTGGGTCCTCCACCTGCTTGATTCCATCCCACTGGGCTCAATGGGCATTGGACAGGAAGTGACCAAACAGGGTTTCCTAGATGGCTGCTAGCACAGCTGATGGTATGTGAAGTGAATGAGGCAGGTGGAGTTGTTTTGGCACTGGAAGAGCTGTGCTGCTTCTTCGGGCAGTTGCCATACACCACCGCCCTGAATTCCCTAGGTGTCATATCCACTTTCAGACATATGTGCTACCAGAGCACTTGGTTTCCATGGCAGCGGGAAATGGCTTGGGCGATGAACTTGTGTTTGGCTGTGGAGTTTTGAGTGCCTTGAGTTAGGAGCTCCATGTGAGTTTAGTGTGGGTGCTCAACCTGCTTGATTCCATCCCACTGGGCTCAATGGGCATTGGACCGGAAGTGACCAAACAGGGTTTCCTAGATAGCTGCTAGCACAGCTGATGGTATGTGAAGTTCATGAGGCAGGTGGAGTTGTTTTGGCACTGGAAGAGCTGTGCTGCTGCTTCGGGCAGTTGCCATTCACCACCGCCCTGAGTTCCCTAGGTGTCATATCCACTTTCAGACATATGTGGTGCCAGAGCACTTGGTTTCCATGGCAGTGGGAAATGGCTTGGGCGCTGAACTTGTGTTTGGCTGTGGAGTTTTGAGCGCCTTGAGTGAGGAGCTCCATGTTAGTTTAGTGTGGGTGCTCCACCTGCTTGATTCCATCCCACTGGGCTCAATGGGCATTGGACCGGAAGTGACCAAACAGGGTTTCCTAGATAGCTGCTAGCACAGCTGATGGTATGTGAAGTTCATGAGGCAGGTGGAGTTGTTTTGGCACTGGAAGAGCTGTGCTGCTGCTTCGGGCAGTTGCCATTCACCACCGCCCTGAGTCCCCTAGGTGTCATATCCACTTTCAGACATATGTGGTGCCAGAGCACTTGGATTCCATGGCAGCGGGAAATCGCTTGGGCACTGCACTTGTGTTTGGCTGTGGAGTTTTGAGTGCCTTGAGTGACGGACTCCATGTTAGTTTAGTGTGGGTGCTCCACCTGCTTGATTCCATCCCACTGGGCTCAATGGCCATTGGACCGGAAGTGACCAAACAGGGTTTCCTTGATAGCTGCTAGCACAGCTGATGGTATGTGAAGTTCATGAGGCAGGTGGAGTTGTTTTGTCACTGGTGGAGTGTGCTACTGCTTCGGGCAGTTTCCATTCACCACCGCCCTGAGTTCCCTAGGTGTCATATCCACTTTCAGACATATGTGGTGCCAGAGCACTTGGTTTCCATGGCAGCGGGAAATGGCTTGGGCACTGCACTTGTGTTTGGCTGTGGAGTTTTGAGTGCCTTGAGTGAGGAGCTCCATGTGAGTTTAGTGTGGGTGCGCTACCTGCTTGATTCCATCCCACTGGGCTCAATTGGCATTGGACCGGAAGTGACCAAACAGGGTTTCCTAGATGGCTGCTAGCACAGCTGATGGTATGTGAAGTGAATGAGGCAGGTGGAGTTGTTTTGGCACTGGAAGAGCTGTGCTGCTGCTTCGGGCAGTTGCCATTCACCTACGCCCTGAGTTCCCTAGGTGTCATATCCACTTTCAGACATATGTGGTGCCAGAACACTTGGTTTCCATGGCAGCGGGAAACGGCTTCAGCACTGAACTTGTTTTAGGCTGTGGAATTTTGAGTGCCTGGAGTGACGGACTCCATGTTAGTTTAGTGTGGGTGCTCAACCTGCTTGATTCCATCCCACTGGGCTCAATGGCCATTGGACCGGAAGTGACCAAACAGAGTTTCCTAGATAGCTGGTAGCACAGCTGATGGTATGTGAAGTTCATGAGGCAGGTGGAGTTGTTTTGGCACTGGAAGAGCTGTGCTGCTGCTTCGGGCAGTTGCCATTCACCACCGCCCTGAGTTCCCTAGTTGTCTAATCCACTTTCAGACATATGTGGTGCCAGAGCACTTGGTTTCCATGGCAGCGAGAAATCGCTTGGGTGCTGAACTTGTGTTTGGCTGTGGAGTTTTGAGCACCTTGAGTGAGGAGCTCCATGTGAGTTTAGTGTGGGTGCTCAACCTGCTTGATTCCATCCCACTGGGCTCAATGGGCATTGGACCGGAAGTGACCAAACAGAGTTTCCTAGATAGCTGGTAGCACAGCTGATGGTATGTGAAGTTCATGAGGCAGGTGGAGTTGTTTTGGCACTGGAAGAGCTGTGCTGCTGCTTCGGGCAGTTGCCATTCACCACCGCCCTGAGTTCCCTAGGTGTCATATCCACTTTCAGACATATGTGGTGCCAGAGCACTTGGTTTCCATGGCAGCGGGAAATGGCTTGGGCGCTGAACTTGTGTTTGGCTGTGGAGATTTGAGCACCTTGAGTGAGGAGCTCCATGTTAGTTTAGTGTGGGTGCTCCACCTGCTTGATTCCATCCCACTGGGCTCAATGGGCATTGGACCGGAAGTGACCAAACAGGGTTTCCTAGATAGCTGCTAGCACAGCTGATGGTATGTGAAGTGAATGAGGCAGGTGGAGTTGTTTTGGCACTGGAGGAGCTGTGCTGCTGCTTCGGGCAGTTGCCATTCACCACCGCCCTGAGATCCCTAGGTGTCATATCCACTTTCAGACATATGTGGTGCCAGAGCACTTGGTTTCCATGGCACCGGGAAATGGCTTGGGCGCTGAACTTGTGTTTGGCTGTGGAGTTTTGAGCACCTTGAGTGAGGAGCTCCATGTTAGTTTAGTGTGGGTGCTCCACCTGCTTGATTCCATCCCACTGGGCTCAATGGCATTGGACCGTAAGTGACCAAACAGGGTTTCCTAGTACGCTGCTAGCACAGCTGATGGTATGTGAAGTTCATGAGGCAGGTGGAGTTGTTTTGGCACTGGAAGAGCTGTGCTGCTGCTTCGGGCAGTTGCCATTCACCACCGCCGTGAGTTCCCTAGGTGTCATATCCACTTTCAGACATATGTGGTGCCAGAGCACTTGGTTTCCATGGCAGAGGGAAATGGCTTGGGCGCTGAACTTGTGTTTGGCTTTGGAGATTTGAGCACCTTGAGTGAGGAGCTCCATGTTAGTTTAGTGTGGGTGCTCAACCTGCTTGATTCCATCCCACTGGGCTCAATGGGCATTGGACCGGAAGTGACCAAACAGGGTTTCCTAGAACGCTGCTAGCACAGCTGATGGTATGTGAAGTTGATGAGGCAGGTGGAGTTGTTTTGGCACTGGAGGAGCTGTGCTGCTGCTTCGGGCAGTTACCATTCACCAACTCACTGACCCCTAGTTGTCCAATCCACTTTCAGACATATGTGGTGCCAGAGCACTTGGTTTCCATGGCAGCGGGAAATGGCTTGGGCGCTGAACTTGTGCTTGGCTGTGGAGTTTTGAGCGCCTTTAGTGAGGAGCTCCATGTGAGTTTAGTGTGGGTGCTCCACCTGCTTGATTCCATCCCACTGGGCTCAATGGGCATTGGACCGGAAGTGACCAAACAGGGTTTCCTAGATAGCTGCTAGCACAGCTGATGGTATGTGAAGTTCATGAGGCAGGTGGAGTTGTTTTGGCACTGGAGGAGCTGTGCTGCTGCTTCGGGCAGTTGCCATTCACCACCGCCCTGAATTCCCTAGGTGTCATATCCACTTTCAGACATATGTGGTGCCAGAGCACTTGGTTTCCATGGCAGCGGGAAATGGCTTGGGCACTGAACTTGTGTTTGGCTGTGGAGTTTTGAGCGCCTTGAGTTAGGAGCTCCATGTGAGTTTAGTGTGGGTGCTCAACCTGCTTGATTCCATCCCACTGGGCTCAATGGGCATTGGACCGGAAGTGACCAAACAGGGTTTCCTAGATGGCTGCTAGCACAGCTGATGGTATGTGAAGTTCATGAGGCAGGTGGAGTTGTTTTGGCACTGGAAGAGCTGTGCTGCTGCTTCGGGCAGTTGCCATACACCACCGCCCTGAGTTCCCTAGGTGTCATATCCACTTTCAGACATATGTGGTGCCAGAGCACTTGGTTTCCATGGCAGCGGGAAATGGCTTGGGCACTGATCTTGTGCTTGGCTGTGGAGTTTTGAGTGCCTTGAGTGAGGAGCTCCATGTTAGTTTAGTGTGGGTGCTCAACCTGCTTGATTCCATCCCACTGGGCTCAATGGGCATTGGACCGGAAGTGACCAAACAGGGTTTCCTTGATAGCTGCTAGCACAGCTGATGGTATGTGAAGTGAATGAGGCAGGTGGAGTTGTTTTGGCACTGGAAGAGCTGTGCTGCTGCTTCGGGCAGTTGCCATTCACCACCGCCCTGAGTCCCCTAGGTGTCATATCCACTTTCAGACATATGTGGTACCAGAGCACTTGGTTTCCATGGCAGCGGGAAATGGCTTGGGCACTGCACTTGTGTTTGGCTGTGGAGTTTTGAGCACCTTGAGTTAGGAGCTCCATGTGAGTTTAGTGTGGGTGCTCAACCTGCTTGATTCCATCCCACTGGGCTCAATGGGCATTGGTCCGGAAGTGACCAAACAGGGTTTCCTAGTACGCTGCTAGCACAGCTGATGGTATGTGAAGTTCATGAGGCAGGTGGAGTTGTTTTGTCACTGGTGGAGTGTGCTACTGCTTCGGGCAGTTTCCATTCACCACCGCCCTGAGTTCCCTAGGTGTCATATCCACTTTCAGACATATGTGGTGCCAGAGCACTTGGTTTCCATGGCAGCGGGAAATGGCTTGGGTGCTTAACTTGTGTTTGGCTGTGGAGTTTTGAGCGCCTTTAGTGAGGAGCTCCATGTTAGTTTAGTGTGGGTGGTCAACCTGCTTGATTCCATCCCACTGGGCTCAATGGGCATTGGACCGGAAGTGACCAAACAGGGTTTCCTAGAACGCTGCTAGCACAGCTGATGGTATGTGAAGTTCATGAGGCAGGTGGAGTTGTTTTGGCCCTGGAAGAGCTGTGCTGCTGCTTCGGGCAGTTGCCATTCACCACCGCCCTGAGTTCTCTAGGTGTCATATCCACTTTCAGACATATGTGGTGCCAGAGCACTTGGTTTCCATGGCAGCAGGAAATGGCTTGGGCACTGAACTTGTGTTTGGCTGTGGAGTTTTGAGCGCCTTGAGTGAGGAGCTTCATGTGAGTTTAGTGTGGGTGCTCCACCTGCTTGATTCCATCCCACTGGGCTCAATGGGCATTGGACCGGAAGTGACCAAACAGGGTTTCCTAGATGGCTGCTAGCACAGCTGATGGTATGTGAAGTGAATGAGGCAGGTGGAGTTGTTTTGGCACTGGAAGAGCTGTGCTGCTGCTTCGGGCACTTGCCATTCACCACCGCCCTGAGTTCCCTAGTTGTCATATCCACTTTTAGACATATGTGGTGCCAGAGCACTTGGTTTCCATGGCAGCGGGAAATGGCTTGGGCGCTTAACTTGCATTTGGCTTTGCAGTTTTGAGCACCTTGAGTGAGGAGCTCCATGTTAGTTTAGTGTGGGTGCTCAACCTGCTTGATTCCATCCCACTGGGCTCAATGGGCATTGGACAGGAAGTGACGAAACAGGGTTTCCTAGATAACTGGTAGCACAGCTGATGGTATGTGAAGTTCATGAGGCAGGTGGAGTTGATTTGGCACTGAAGGAGAGTGCTGCTGCTTCGGGCATTTGCCATTCACCACCGCCCTGAGTTCCCTAGGTGTCATATCCACTTTCAGACATATGTGGTGCCAGAGCACTTGGTTTCCATGGCAGCGGGAAACGGCTTCAGCACTGAACTTGTGCTTGGCTGTGGGGTTTTGATCGCCTTTAGTGAGGAGCTCCATGTTAGTTTAGTGTGGGTGCTCCACCTGCTTGATTCCATCCCACTGGGCTCAATGGGCATTGGACCGGAAGTGACCAAACAGGGTTTCCTAGATGGCTGCTAGCACAGCTGATGGTATGTGAAGTTCATGAGGCAGGTGGAGTTGTTTTGGCACTGGAGGAGCTGTGCTGCTGCTTCGGGCAGTTGCCATTCACCACCGCCCTGAGTTCCCTAGGTGTCATATCCACTTTCAGACATATGTGGTTCCAGAGCACTTGGTTTCCATGGCAGCGGGAAATGGCTTGGGCACTGAACTTGTGTTTGGCTTTGGAGATTTGAGCACCTTTAGTGAGGAGCTCCATGTTAGTTTAGTGTGGGTGCTCCACCTGCTTGATTCCATCCCACTGGGCTCAATGGGCATTGGACCGGAAGTGACGAAACAGGGTTTCCTAGATAGCTGCTAGCACAGCTGATGGTATGTGAAGTGAATGAGGCAGGTGGAGTTGTTTTGGCACTGGAGGAGCTGTGCTGCTGCTTCGGGCAGTTACCATTCACCAACTCACTGACCCCTAGTTGTCCAATCCACTTTCAGACATATGTGGTGCCAGAGCACTTGGTTTCCATGGCAGCGGGAAATGGCTTCGGCGCTGAACTTGTGCTTGGCTGTGGAGTTTTGAGCGCCCTTAGTGAGGAGCTCCATGTGAGTTTAGTGTGGGTGCTCCACCTGCTTGATTCCATCCCACTGGGCTCAATGGGCATTGGACCGGAAGTGACCAAACAGGGTTTCCAAGATAGCTGCTAGCACAGCTGATGGTATGTGAAGTGAATGAGGCAGGTGGAGTTGTTTTGGCACTGGAAGAGCTGTGCTGCTGCTTCGGGCAGTTGCCATTCACCACCGCCCTGAATTCCCTAGGTGTCATATCCACTTTCAGACATATGTGGTGCCAGAGCACTTGGTTTCCATGGCAGCGAAAATGGCTTGGGCGCTGAACTTGTGTTTGGCTGTGGAGTTTTGAGCGCCTTTAGTGAGGAGCTCCATGTTAGTTTAGTGTGGGTGCTCAACCTGCTTGATTCCATCCCACTGGGCTCAATGGGCATTGGACAGGAAGTGACGAAACAGGGTTTCCTAGATAACTGGTAGCACAGCTGATGGTATGTGAAGTTCATGAGGCAGGTGGAGTTGTTTTGGCACTGGAGGAGAGTGCTGCTGCTTCGGGCATTTGCCATTCACCACCGCCCTGAGTTCCCTAGGTGTCATATCCACTTTCAGACATATGTGGTGCCAGAGCACTTGGTTTCCATGGCAGCGGGAAACGGCTTCAGCACTGAACTTGTGCTTGGCGGTGGTGTTTTGAGTGCCTTGATTTAGGAGCTCCATGTTAGTTTAGTGTGGGTGCTCAACCTGCTTGATTCCATCCCACTGGGCTCAATGGGCATTGGACCGGAAGTGACCAAACAGGGTTTCCTAGATAGCTGCTAGCACAGCTGATGGTATGTGAAGTGAATGAGGCAGGTGGAGTTGTTTTGGCACTGGAAGAGCTGTGCTGCTGCTTCGGGCAGTTGCCATTCACCACCGCCCTGATTTCCCTAGGTGTCATATCCACTTTCAGACATATGTGGTGCCAGAGCACTTGGTTTCCATGGCAGCGGGAAATCGCTTGGGCGCTGAACTTGTGTTTGGCTTTGGAGTTTTGAGCACCTTGAGTGAGGAGCTCCATGTTAGTTTAGTGTGGGTGCTCAACCTGCTTGATTCCATCCCACTGGGCTCAATGGGCATTGGACCGGAAGTGACGAAACAGGGTTTCCTAGATAGCTGCTAGCACAGCTGATGGTATGTGAAGTGAATGAGGCAGGTGGAGTTGTTTTGGCACTGGAAGAGCTGTGCTGCTGCTTCGGGCAGTTGCCATACACCACCGCCCTGAATTCCCTAGGTGTCATATCCACTTTCAGACATATGTGGTGCCAGAGCACTTGGTTTCCATGGCAGCGGGAAATGGCTTGGTCGATGAACTTGTGTTTGGCTGTGGAGTTTTGAGTGCCTTGAGTGAGGAGCTCCATGTTAGTTTAGTGTGGGTGCTCAACCTGCTTGATTCCATCCCACTGGGCTCAATGGGCATTGGACCGGAAGTGACCAAACAGGGTTTCCTAGTACGCTGCTAGCACAGCTGATGGTATGTGAAGTGAATGAGGCAGGTGGAGTTGTTTTGGCACTGGAAGAGCTGTGCTGCTGCTTCGGGCAGTTGCCATTCACCACCGCCCTGAGTTCCCTAGTTGTCCAATCCACTTTCAGACATATGTGGTGCCAGAGCACTTGGTTTCCATGGCAGCGGGAAATGGCTTGGGCGCTGAACTTGTGTTTGGCTGTGGAGTTTTCAGCGCCTTGTGTGAGGAGCTTCATGTCAGTTTAGTGTGGGTGCTCCACCTGCTTAATTCCATCCCACTGGGCTCAATGGACATTGGACCGGAAGTGACCAAACAGGGTTTCCTAGTACGCTGGTAGCACAGCTGATGGTATGTGAAGTGAATGAGGCAGGTGGAGTTGTTTTGGCACTGGAAGAGCTGTGCTGCTGCTTCGGGCAGTTGCCATTCACCACCGCCCTGAGTTCCCTAGGTGTCATATCCACTTTCAGACATATGTGGTGCCAGAGCACTTGGTTTCCATGGCAGCGGGAAATGGCTTTTGCACTGAACTTGCGTTTGGCTTTGGAGTTTTGAGTGCCTTGAGTGAGGAGCTCCATGTTAGTTTAGTGTGGGTGCTCCACCTGCTTGATTCCATCCCACTGGGCTCAATGGCATTGGACCGGAAGTGACCAAACAGGGTTTCCTAGATAGCTGCTAGCACAGCTGATGGTATGTGAAGTTCATGAGGCAGGTGGAGTTGTTTTGGCACTGGAAGAGCTGTGCTGCTGCTTCAGGCAGTTACCATTCACCAACTCACTGATCCCTATGTGTCATATCCACTTTCAGACATATGTGGTGCCAGAGCACTTGGTTTCCATGGCAGCGGGAAATGGCTTTTGCACTGAACTTGTGCTTGGCTGTGGGGTTTTGAGCGCCTTGAGTGAGGAGCTCCATGTTAGTTTAGTGTGGGTGCTCCACCTGCTTGATTCCATCCCACTGGGCTCCATGGACTTTCGCCCGGATGTGACCAAACAGGGTTTCCTAGTACGCTGCTAGCACAGCTGATGGTATGTGAAGTGAATGAGGCAGGTGGAGTTGTTTTGGCACTGGAAGAGCTGTGCTGCTGCTTCGGGCAGTTGCCATTCACCACCGCCCTGAGTTCCCTAGGTGTCATATCCACTTTCAGACATATGTGCTGCCAGAACACTTGGTTTCCATGGCAGCGGGAAATGGCTTCAGCACTGAACTTGTGTTTGGCTGTGGAGTTTTGAGTGCCTGGAGTGACGGACTCCATGTTAGTTTAGTGTGGGTGCTCCACCTGCTTGATTCCATCCCCCTGGGCCCAATGGCCATTGGACTGGAAGTTACCAAACAGGGTTTCCTAGATAACTGGTAGCACAGCTGATGGTATGTGAAGTGAATGAGGCAGGTGGAGTTGTTTTGGCACTGGAGGAGCTGTGCTGCTGCTTCGGGCAGTTGCCATTCACCACCGCCCTGAATTCCCTAGTTGTCATATCCACTTTCAGACATATGTGGTGCCAGAGCACTTGGTTTCCATGGCAGCGAGAATTTGTCTGGGTGCTGAACTTGTGCTTGGCTGTGGAGTTTTGATCGCCTTTAGTGAGGAGCTCAATGTTACTTTAGTGTGGGTGCTCAACCGGCTTGATTCCATCCCACTGGGCTCAAGGGACTTTCGCCCGGAAGTGACCAAACAGGGTTTCCTAGATAGCTGCTAGCACAGCTGATGGTATGTGAAGTTCATGAGGCAGGTGGAGTTGTTTTGGCACTGGAAGAGCTGTGCTGCTGCTTCGGGCAGTTGCCATTCACCACCGCCCTGAGTTCCCTAGTTGTCATATCTACTTTCAGACATATGTGGTGCCAGAGCACTTGGTTTCCATGGCAGCGGGAAATGGCTTTTGCACTGAACTTGTGCTTGGCTGTGGGGTTTTGAGCGCCTTGAGTGAGGAGCTCCATGTTAGTTTAGTGTGGGTGCTCCACCTGCTTGATTCCATCCCACTGGGCTCAATGGACTTTCGCCCGGATGTGACCAAACAGGGTTTCCTAGTACGCTGCTAGCACAGCTGATGGTATGTGAAGTGAATGAGGCAGGTGGAGTTGTTTTGGCACTGGAAGAGCTGTGCTGCTGCTTCGGGCAGTTGCCATTCACCACCGCCCTGAATTCCCTAGGTGTCATATCCACTTTCAGACATATGTGGTGCCAGAGCACTTGGTTTCCATGGCAGCGGGAAATGGCTTCAGCACTGAACTTGTGTTTGGCTGTGGAGTTTTGAGTGCCTGGAGTGACGGACTCCATGTTAGTTTAGTGTGGGTGCTCCACCTGCTTGATTCCATCCCCCTGGGCCCAATGGCCATTGGACTGGAAGTTACCAAACAGGGTTTCCTAGATAACTGGTAGCACAGCTGATGGTATGTGAAGTGAATGAGGCAGGTGGAGTTGTTTTGGCACTGGAGGAGCTGTGCTGCTGCTTCGGGCAGTTGCCATTCACCACCGCCCTGAATTCCCTAGTTGTCATATCCACTTTCAGACATATGTGGTGCCAGAGCACTTGGTTTCCATGGCAGCGAGAATTTGTCTGGGTGCTGAACTTGTGCTTGGCTGTGGAGTTTTGATCGCCTTTAGTGAGGAGCTCAATGTTACTTTAGTGTGGGTGCTCAACCGGCTTGATTCCATCCCACTGGGCTCAAGGGACTTTCGCCCGGAAGTGACCAAACAGGGTTTCCTAGATAGCTGCTAGCACAGCTGATGGTATGTGAAGTTCATGAGGCAGGTGGAGTTGTTTTGGCACTGGAAGAGCTGTGCTGCTGCTTCGGGCAGTTGCCATTCACCACCGCCCTGAGTTCCCTAGTTGTCATATCCACTTTCAGACATATGTGGTGCCAGAGCACTTGGTTTCCATGGCAGCGGGAAATCGCTTGGGCTCTGAACTTGTGTTTGGCTGTGGAGTTTTGATCGCCTTGAGTGAGGAGCTCCATGTTAGTTTAGTGTGGGTGCTCAACCTGCTTGATTCCATCCCACTGGGCTCAATGGGCATTGGACCGGAAGTGACCAAACAGGGTTTCCTAGATAGCTGCTAGCACAGCTGATGGTATGTGAAGTGAATGAGGCAGGTGGAGTTGTTTTGGCACTGGAAGAGCTGTGCTGCTGCTTCGGGCAATTGCCATTCAATACCGCCCTGAGTTCCCTAGGTGTCATATCCACTTTCAGACATATGTGGTGCCAGAGCACTTGGTTTTGATGGCAGCGGGAAATGGCTTGGGCGCTGAACTTGTGTTTGGCTGTGGAGTTTTGAGTGCCTGGAGTGACGGACTCCATGTTAGTTTAGTGTGGGTGCTCAACCTGCTTGATTCCATCCCACTGGGCTCAATGGGCATTGGACCGGAAGTGACCAAACAGGGTTTCCTAGATAACTGCTAGCACAGCTGATGGTATGTGAAGTTCATGAGGTAGGTGGAGTTGTTTTGGCACTGGAAGAGCTGTGCTGCTGCTTCGGGCAGTTGCCATTCACCACCTCACTGATCACTATGTGTCATATCCACTTTCAGACATATGTGGTGCCAGAGCACTTGGTTTCCATGGTAGCGAGAATTTGTCTGGGTGCTGAACTTGTGTTTGGCTTTGCAGTTTTGAGCACCTTGAGTGAGGAGCTCCATGTGAGTTTAGTGTGGGTGCTCCACCTGCTTGATTCCATCCCACTGGGCTCAATGGACTTTCGCCCGGAAGTGACCAAACAGGGTTTCCTAGTACGCTGCTAGCACAGCTGATGGTATGTGAAGTTCATGAGGCAGGTGGAGTTGTTTTGGCACTGGAAGAGCTGTGCTGCTGCTTCGGGCAATTGCCATTCACCACCGCCCTGAGTTCCCTAGGTGTCATATCCACTTTCAGACATATGTGGTGCCAGAGCACTTGGTTTAAATGGCAGCGGGAAATGGCTTTTGCACTGAACTTGTGCTTGGCTGTGAAGTTTTGAGCGCCTTGAGTGAGGAGCTCCATGTTAGTTTAGTGTGGGTGCTCACCTGCTTGATTCCATCCCACTGGGCTCAATGGGCATTGGACAGGAAGTGACCAAACAGGGTTTCCTAGATAGCTGCTAGCACAGCTGATGGTATGTGAAGTGAATGAGGCAGGTGGAGTTGTTTTGGCACTGGAGGAGTGTGCTGCTGCTTCGGGCAGTTGCCATTCACCACCGCCCTGAGTTCCCTAGGTGTCATATCCACTTTCAGACATATGTGGTGCCAGAGCACTTGGTATCCATGGCAGCGGGAAATGGCTTGGGCGATGAACTTGTGTTTGGCTGTGGAGTTTTGAGCACCTTGAGTGAGGAGCTCCATGTTAGTTTAGTGTGGGTGCTCCACCTGCTTGATTCCATCCCACTGGGCCCAATGGCCATTGGACTGGAAGTTACCAAACAGGGTTTCATTGATAGCTACTAGCACAGCTGATGGTATGTGAAGTGAATGAGGCAGGTGGAGTTGTTTTGGCACTGGAAGAGCTGTGCTGCTGCTTCGGGCATTTGCCATTCACCACCGCCCTGAGTTCCCTAGGTGTCATATCCACTTTCAGACATATGTGGTGCCAGAGCACTTGGTTTCCATGGCAGCGGGAAATCGCTTGGGCGCTGAACTTGTGTTTGGCTGTGGAGTTTTGAGCACCTTGAGTGAGGAGCTCCATGTTAGTTTAGTGTGGGTGCTCCACCTGCTTGATTCCATCCCACTGGGCTCAATGGGCATTGGACCGGAAGGGACCAAACAGGGTTTCCTAGATGGCTGCTAGCACAGCTGATGGTATGTGAAGTGAATGAGGCAGGTGGAGTTGTTTTGGCACTGGAAGAGCTGTGCTGCTGCTTCGGGCAGTTGCCATTCACCACCGCCCTGAGTTCCCTAGGTGTCATAGCCACTTTCAGACATATGTGGTGCCAGAGCACTTGGTTTCCATGGCAGCGGGAAATGGCTGGGGCGCTGAACTTGTGCTTGGCTGTGGGGTTTTCAGTGCCTTTAGTGAGGAGCTCCATGTTAGTTTAGTGTGGGTGCTCCACCTGCTTGATTCCATCCCACTGGGCTAAATGGACTTTCGCCCAGAAGTGACCAAATAGGGCTTCCTAGTACGCTGCTAGCACAGCTGATGGTATGTGAAGTGAATGAGGCAGGTGGAGTTGTTTTGGCACTGGAAGAGCTGTGCTGCTGCTTCGGGCAATTGCCATTCACCACCGCCCTGAGTTCCCTAGGTGTCATATCCACTTTCAGACATATGTGGTGCCAGAGCACTTGGTTTCCATGGCAGCGGGAAATGGCTTGGGCGCTGAACTTGTGTTTGGCTGTGGAGTTTTGAGCACCTTGAGTGAGGAGCTCCATGTTAGTTTAGTGTGGGTGCTCAACCTGCTTGATTCCATCCCACTGGGCTCAATGGGCATTGGACCGGAAGTGACCAAACAGGGTTTCCTAGATAGCTGCTAGCACAGCTGATGGTATGTGAAGTTCATGAGGCAGGTGGAGTTGTTTTGGCACTGGAGGAGCTGTGCTGCTGCTTCGGGCAGTTACCATTCACCAACTCACTGATCCCTACGTGTCATATCCACTTTCAGACATATGTGGTGCCAGAGCACTTGGTTTCCATGGCAGCGGGAAATGGCTGGGGCGCTGAACTTGTGCTTGGCTGGGGGTTTTGAGCGCCTTGAGTGAGGAGCTCCATGTTAGTTTAGTGTGGGTGCTCAACCTGCTTGATTCCATCCAACTGGGCTCAATGGGCATTGGACCGGAAGTGACCAAACAGGGTTTCCTAGTACGCTGCTAGCACAGCTGATGGTATGTGAAGTGAATGAGGCAGGTGGAGTTGTTTTGGCACTGGAAGAGCTGTGCTGCTGCTTCGGGCAGTTGCCATTCACCACCGCCGTGAGTTCCCTAGGTGTCATATCCACTTTCAGACATATGTGGTGCCAGAGCACTTGGTTTCCATGGCAGCGGGAAATGGCTTGGGCGCTGAACTTGTGTTTGGCTGTGGAGTTTTGACCGCCTTGAAGGAGGAGCTCCATGTTAGTTTAGTGTGGGTGCTCCACCTGCTTGATTCCATCCCACTGGGCTCAATGAACTTTCGCCCGGAAGTGACCAAACAGGGTTTCCTAGTACGCTGCTAGCACAGCTGATGGTATGTGAAGTGAATGAGGCAGGTGGAGTTGTTTTGGCACTGGAAGAGCTGTGCTGCTGCTTCGGGCAGTTGCCATTCACCACCGCCGTGAGTTCCCTAGTTGTCATATCCACTTTCAGACATATGTGGTGCCAGAGCACTTGGTTTCCATGGCAGTGGGAAATGGCTGGGGCGCTGAACATGTGCTTGGCTGTGGGGTTTTCAGTGCCTTTAGTGAGGAGCTCCATGTTAGTTTAGTGTGGGTGCTCAACCTGCTTGATTCCATCCCACTGGGCTCAATGGACTTTCGCCCGGAAGTTACCAAACAGGGTTTCCTAGATAGCTGCTAGCACAGCTGATGGTATGTGAAGTTCATGAGGCAGGTGGAGTTGTTTTGGCACTGGAGGAGCTGTGCTGCTGCTTCGGGCAGTTGCCATTCACCACCGCCCTGAGTTCCCTAGGTGTCATATCCACTTTCAGACATATGTGGTGCCAGAGCACTTGGTTTCCATGGCAGCGGGAAATGGCTTGGGCACTGCACTTGTGTTTGGCTGTGGAGTTTGGAGTACCTTGAGTTAGGAGCTCCATGTGAGTTTAGTGTGGGTGCTCAACCTGCTTGATTCCATCCCACTGGGCTCAATGGGCATTGGACCGGAAGTGACCAAACAGGGTTTCCTAGATAGCTGCTAGCACAGCTGATGGTATGTGAAGTGAATGAGGCAGGTGGAGTTGTTTTGGCACTGGAAGAGCTGTGCTGCTGCTTCGGGCAGTCACCATTCACCAACTCACTGATCCCTAGGTGTCATATCCACTTTCAGACATATGTGGTGCCAGAGCACTTGGTTTCCATGGCAGCGGGAAATCGCTTGGGCGCTGAACTTGTGCTTGGCTGGGGGTTTTGAACGCCTTGAGTGAGGAGCTCCATGTTAGTTTAGTGTGGGTGGTCAACCTGCTTGATTCCATCCCACTGGGCTCAATGGGCATTGGACCGGAAGTGACCAAACAGGGTTTCCTAGATGGCTGCTAGCACAGCTGATGGTATGTGAAGTTCATGAGGCAGGTGGAGTTGTTTTGGCACTGGAAGAGCTGTGCTGCTGCTTCGGGCAGTTTCCATTCACCATCGCCCTGAGTTCCCTAGGTGTCATATCCACTTTCAGACATATGTGGTGCCAGAGCACTTGGTTTCCATGGCAGCGGGAAATCGCTTGGGCGCTGAACTTGTGTTTGGCTGTGGAGTTTTGAGCACCTTGAGTGAGGAGTTCCATGTTAGTTTAGTGTGGGTGCTCACCTGCTTGATTCCATCCCACTGGGCTCAATGGGCATTGGACAGGAAGTGACGAAACAGGGTTTCCTAGATAGCTGCTAGCACAGCTGATTGTATGTGAAGTGAATGAGGCAGGTGGAGTTGTTTTGGCACTTTAGGAGTGTGCTGCTGCTTTGGGCAGCTGCCATTCACCACCGCCCTGAGTTCCCTAGGTGTCATATCCACTTTCAGACATATGTGGTGCCAGAGCACTTGGTTTCCATGGCAGCGGGAAATGGCTTGGGCACTGCACTTGTGTTTGGCTGTGGAGTTTGGAGTGCCTTGAGTTAGGAGCTCCATGTGAGTTTAGTGTGGGTGCTCAACCTGCTTGATTCCATCCCACTGGGCTCAATGGGCATTGGACCGGAAGTGACCAAACAGGGTTTCCTAGATAGCTGCTAGCACAGCTGATGGTATGTGAAGTGAATGAGGCAGGTGGAGTTGTTTTGGCACTGGAAGAGCTGTGCTGCTGCTTCGGGCAGTCACCATTCACCAACTCACTGATCCCTAGGTGTCATATCCACTTTCAGACATATGTGGTGCCAGAGCACTTGGTTTCCATGGCAGCGGGAAATCGCTTGGGCGCTGAACTTGTGCTTGGCTGGGGGTTTTGAACGCCTTGAGTGAGGAGCTCCATGTTAGTTTAGTGTGGGTGGTCAACCTGCTTGATTCCATCCCACTGGGCTCAATGGGCTTTGGACAGGAAGTGACCAAACAGGGTTTCCTAGTACGCTGCTAGCACAGCTGATGGTATGTGAAGTTCATGAGGCAGGTGGAGTTGTTTTGGCACTGGAAGAGCTGTGCTGCTGCTTCGGGCAGTTTCCATTCACCACCGCCCTGAGTTCCCTAGGTGTCATATCCACTTTCAGACATATGTGGTGCCAGAGCACTTGGTTTCCATGGCAGCGGGAAATCGCTTGGGCGCTGAACTTGTGCTTGGCTGGGGGTTTTGAACGCCTTGAGTGAGGAGCTCCATGTTAGTTTAGTGTGGGTGGTCAACCTGCTTGATTCCATCCCACTGGGCTCAATGGGCATTGGACAGGAAGTGACCAAACAGGGTTTCCTAGTACGCTGCTAGCACAGCTGATGGTATGTGAAGTGAATGAGGCAGGTGGAGTTGTTTTGGCACTGGAAGAGCTGTGCTGCTGCTTCGGGCAGTTTCCATTCACCACCGCCCTGAGTTCCCTAGGTGTCATATCCACTTTCAGACATATGTGGTGCCAGAGCACTTGGTTTCCATGGCAGCGGGAAATGGCTTGGGCGCTGAACTTGTGTTTGGCTGTGGAGTTTTGAGCGCCTTGAGTTAGGAGTTCCATGTGAGTTTAGTGTGGGTGCTCCACCTGCTTGATTCCATCCCACTGGGCTCAATGGGCATTGGACCGGAAGTGACCAAACAGGGTTTCCTAGATAGCTGCTAGCACAGCTGATGGTATGTGAAGTTCATGAGGCAGGTGGAGTTGTTTTGGCACTGGAAGAGCTGTGCTGCTGCTTCGGGCAGTTGCCATTCACCATCGCCCTGAGTTCCCTAGGTGTCATATCCACTTTCAGACATATGTGGTGCCAGAGCACTTGGTTTCCATGGCAGCGGGAAATCGCTTGGGCGCTGAACTTGTGTTTGGCTGTGGAGTTTTGAGCGCCTTGAGTGAGGAGTTCCATGTTAGTTTAGTGTGGGTGCTCACCTGCTTGATTCCATCCCACTGGGCTCAATGGGCATTGGACAGGAAGTGACGAAACAGGGTTTCCTAGATAGCTGCTAGCACAGCTGATGGTATGTGAAGTGAATGAGGCAGGTGGAGTTGTTTTGGCACTGGAGGAGTGTGCTGCTGCTTTGGGCAGTTGCCATTCACCACCGCCCTGAGTTCCCTAGGTGTCATATCCACTTTCAGACATATGTGGTGCCAGAGCACTTGGTTTCCATGGCAGCGGGAAATGGCTTGGGCGCTGAACTTGTGTTTGGCTGTGGAGTTTGGAGTGCCTTGAGTTAGGAGCTCCATGTGAGTTTAGTGTGGGTGCTCAACCTGCTTGATTCCATCCCACTGGGCTCAATGGGCATTGGACCGGAAGTGACCAAACAGGGTTTCCTAGATAGCTGCTAGCACAGCTGATGGTATGTGAAGTGAATGAGGCAGGTGGAGTTGTTTTGGCACTGGAAGAGCTGTGCTGCTGCTTCGGGCAGTCACCATTCACCAACTCACTGATCCCTAGGTGTCATATCCACTTTCAGACATATGTGGTGCCAGAGCACTTGGTTTCCATGGCAGTCGAAATCGCTTGGGCGCTGAACTTGTGCTTGGCTGGGGGTTTTGAACGCCTTGAGTGAGGAGCTCCATGTTAGTTTAGTGTGGGTGGTCAACCTGCTTGATTCCATCCCACTGGGCTCAATGGGCATTGGACCGGAAGTGACCAAACAGGGTTTCCTTGATAGCTGCTAGCACAGCTGATGGTATGTGAAGTTCATGAGGCAGGTGGAGTTGTTTTGGCACTGGAAGAGCTGTGCTGCTGCTTCGGGCAGTTTCCATTCACCACCGCCCTGAGTTCCCTAGGTGTCATATCCACTTTCAGACATATGTGGTGCCAGAGCACTTGGTTTCCATGGCAGCGGGAAATCGCTTGGGCGCTGAACTTGTGTTTGGCTGTGGAGTTTTGAGCGCCTTGAGTGAGGAGTTCCATGTTAGTTTAGTGTGGGTGCTCACCTGCTTGATTCCATCCCACTGGGCTCAATGGGCATTGGACAGGAAGTGACGAAACAGGGTTTCCTAGATAGCTGCTAGCACAGCTGATGGTATGTGAAGTGAATGAGGCAGGTGGAGTTGTTTTGGCACTGGAGGAGTGTGCTGCTGCTTTGGGCAGTTGCCATTCACCACCGCCCTGAGTTCCCTAGGTGTCATATCCACTTTCAGACATATGTGGTGCCAGAGCACTTGGTTTCCATGGCAGCGGGAAATGGCTTGGGCACTGCACTTGTGTTTGGCTGTGGAGTTTTGAGTGCCTTGAGTTAGGAGCTCCATGTTAGTTTAGTGTGGGTGCTCCACCTGCTTGATTCCATCCCACTGGACACAATGGGTTTTGGACCGGAAGTGACCAAACAGGGTTTCCTAGATAGCTGCCAGCACAGCTGATGGTATGTGAAGTTGATGAGGCAGGTGGAGTTGTTTTGGCACTGGAGGAGCTGTGCTGCTGCTTCGGGCAGTTGCCATTCACCACCGCCCTGAGTTCCCTAGGTGTCATATCCACTTTCAGACATATGTGGTGCCAGAGCACTTGGTTTCCATGGCAGCGGGAAATGGCTTTTGCACTGAACTTGTGTTTGGCTGTGGAGTTTTGAGTGCCTTGAGTTAGGAGCTCAATGTGAGTTTAGTGTGGGTGCTCCACCTGCTTGATTATATCCCACTGGGCCCAATGGCCATTGGACTGGAAGTGACCAAACAGGGTTTCATTGATAGCTGCTAGCACAGCTGATGGTATGTGAAGTGAATGAGGCAGGTGGAGTTGTTTTGGCACTGGAAGAGCTGTGCTGCTGCTTTGGGCAATTGCCATTCACCACCGCCCTGAGTTCCCTAGGTGTCATATCCACTTTCAGACATATGTGGTGCCAGAGCACTTGGTTTCCATGGCAGCGGGAAATGGCTTGGGCGCTGAACTTGTGTTTGGCTGTGGAGTTTTGAGCACCTTGAGTGAGGAGCTCCATGTTAGTTTAGTGTGGGTGCTCCACCTGCTTGATTCCATCCCACTGGGCTCAATGGGCTTTGGACCGGAAGTGACCAAACAGGGTTTCCTAGATAGCTGCTAGCACAGCTGATGGTATGTGAAGTTCATGAGGCAGGTGGAGTTGTTTTGGCACTGGAGGAGCTGTGCTGCTGCTTCGGGCATTTGCCATTCACCACCGCCCTGAGTTCCCTAGGTGTCATATCCACTTTCAGACATATGTGGTGCCAGAGCACTTGGTTTCCATGGCAGCGGGAAATGCCTGGGGCACTGAACTTGTGCTTGGCTGTGGGGTTTTGAACGCCTTTAGTGAGGAGCTCCATGTTAGTTTAGTGTGGGTGCTCCACCTGCTTGATTCCATCTCACTGGGCTCAATGGACTTTCGCCCGGAAGTGACCAAACAGGGCTTCCTAGTACGCTGCTAGCACAGCTGATGGTATGTGAAGTGAATGAGGCAGGTGAAGTTGTTTTCGCACTGGAGGAGCTGTGCTGCTTCGGGCAGTTGCCATTCACCACCGCCCTGAGTTCCCTAGGTGTCATATCCACTTTCAGACATATGTGGTGCCAGAGCACTTGGTTTCCATGGCAGCGGGAAATGGCTGGGGCGCTGAACTTGTGCTTGGCTGTGGGGTTTTCAGCGCCTTGAGTGAGGAGCTCCATGTGAGTTTAGTGTGGGTGCTCCACCTGCTTGATTCCATCCCACTGGGCTCAATGGACTTTCGCCCGGAAGTGACGAAACAGGGCTTCCTAGATAGCTGCTAGCACAGCTGATGGTATGTGAAGTGAATGAGGCAGGTGGAGTTGTTTTGGCACTGGAAGAGCTGTGCTGCTGCTTCGGGCAATTGCCATTCACCACCGCCCTGAGTTCTCTAGGTGTCATATCCACTTTCAGACATATGTGGTGCCAGAGCACTTGGTTTCCATGGCAGCGGGAAATGGCTTGGGCGCTGAACTTGTGTTTGGCTGTGGAGTTTTGAGCACCTTGAGTTAGGAGCTCCATGTTAGTTTAGTGTGGGTGCTCCACCTGGTTGGTTCCATCCCACTGGGCTCAATGGGCATTGGACCGGAAGTGACCAAACAGGGTTTCCTAGATAGCTGCTAGCACATCTGATGGTATGTGAAGTGAATGAGGCAGGTGGAGTTGTTTTGGCACTGGAGGAGTGTGCTGCTGCTTCGGGCAGTTACCATTCACCACCGCCCTGAGTTCCCTAGGTGTCATATCCACTTTCAGACATATGTGGTGCCAGAGCACTTGGTTTCCATGGCAGCGGGAAATGGCTTGGGCGCTGAACTTGTGTTTGGCTGTGGAGTTATGAGCGCCTTGAATGAGGAGCTCCATGTTAGTTTAGTGTGGGTGCTCAACCTGCTTGATTCCATCCCACTGGGCTCAATGGACTTTCGAACGGAAGTGACGAAACAGGGTTTCCTAGATAGCTGCTAGCACAGCTGATGGTATGTGAAGTGAATGACGCAGGTGGAGTTGTTTTGGCACTGGAGGAGTGTGATGCTGCTTCGGGCAGTTGCCATTCACCACCGCCCTGAGTTCCCTAGGTGTCATATCCACTTTCAGACATATGTGGTGCCAGAGCACTTGGTTTCCATGGCAGCGGGAAATGGCTGGGGCACTGAACATATGCTTGGCTGTGGGGTTTTCAGCGCCTTTAGTGAGGAGCTCCATGTTAGTTTAGTGTGGGTGCTCCACCTGCTTGATTCCATCCCACTGGGCTCAATGGACTTTAACCCGGAAGTGACCAAACAGGGTTTCCTAGATAGCTGCTAGCACAGCTGATGGTATGTGAAGTTCATGAGGCAGGTGGAGTTGTTTTGGCACTGGAAGAGCTGTGTTGCTGCTTCGGGCAGTTGCCATTCACCACCGCCCTGAGTTCCCTAGGTGTCATATCCACTTTCAGACATATGTGGTGCCAGAGCAGTTGGTTTCCATGGCAGCGGGAAATGGCTTGGGCGCTGAACTTGTGTTTGGCTGTGGAGTTATGAGCGCCTTGAATGAGGAGCTCCATGTGAGTTTAGTGTGGGTGCTCAACCTGCTTGATTCCATCCCACTGGGCTCAATGGACTTTCGCCCGGAAGTGACCAAACAGGGTTTCCTAGATAGCTGCTAGCACAGCTCATGGTATGTGAAGTTCATGAGGCAGGTGGAGTTGTTTTGGCACTGGAAGAGCTGTGCTGCTGCTTCGGGCAGTCACCATTCACCAACGCACTGATCCCTATGTGTCATATCCACTTTCAGACATATGTGGTGCCAGAGCACTTGGTTTCCATGGCAGCGGGAAATAGCTTGGGCGCTGAACTTGTGCTTGGCTGGGGGTTTTGAACGCCTTGAGTGAGGAGCTCCATGTTAGTTTAGTGTGGGTGGTCAACCTGCTTGATTCTATCCCACTGGGCTCAATCGACTTTCGCCCGGAAGTGACGAAACAGGGTTTCCTAGATAGCTGCTAGCACAGCTGATCGTATGTGAAGTGAATGAGGCAGGTGGAGTTGTTTTGGCACTGGAAGAGCTGTGCTGCTGCTTCGGGCAGTTGCCATTCACCATCGCCCTGAGTTCCCTAGGTGTCATATCCACTTTCAGACATATGTGGTGCCAGAGCACTTGGTTTCCATGGCAGCGGGAAATCGCTTGGGCGCTGAACTTGTGTTTGGCTGTGGAGTTTTGAGCGCCTTGAGTGAGGAGCTCCATGTTAGTTTAGTGTGGGTGCTAACCTGCTTGATTCCATCCCACTGGGCTCAATGGGCATTGGACAGGAAGTGACGAAACAGGGTTTCCTAGATAGCTGCTAGCACAGCTGATGGTATGTGAAGTGAATGAGGCAGGTGGAGTTGTTTTGGCACTGGAGGAGTGTGCTGCTGCTTTGGGCAGTTGCCATTCACCACCGCCCTGAGTTCCCTAGGTGTCATATCCACTTTCAGACATATGTGGTGCCAGAGCACTTGGTTTCCATGGCAGCGGGAAATGGCTTGGGCACTGAACTTGTGTTTGGCTGTGGAGTTTTGAGTGCCTTGAGTTAGGAGCTCCATGAGAGTTTAGTGTGGGTGCTCCACCTGCTTGATTCCATCCCACTGGACTCAATGGGCATTGGACCGGAAGTGACCAAACAGGGTTTCCTAGATAGCTGCTAGCACAGCTGATGGTATGTGAAGTTGATGAGGCAGGTGGAGTTGTTTTGGCACTGGAAGAGCTGTGCTGCTGCTTCGGGCAGTTGCCATTCACCACCGCCCTGAGTTCCCTAGGTGTCATATCCACTTTCAGACATATGTGGTGCCAGAGCACTTGGTTTCCATGGCAGCGGGAAATGGCTTTTGCACTGAACTTGTGTTTGGCTGTGGAGTTTTGAGTGCCTTGAGTTAGGAGCTCCATGTGAGTTTAGTGTGGGTGCTAAACCTGCTTGATTCCATCCCACTGGGCTCAATGGGCATTGGACAGGAATTGACCAAACAGGGTTTCCTTGATAGCTGCTAGCACAGCTCGTGGTATGTGAAGTGAATGAGGGAGGTGGAGTTGTTTTGGCCCTGGAGGAGTGTGCTGCTGCTTCGGGCAGTTTCCATTCACCACCTCACTGAGTTCCCTAGGTGTCATATCCACTTTCAGACATATGTGGTGCCAGAGCACTTGGTTTCCATGGCAGCGGGAAATGGCTTGGGCACTGCACTTGTGTTTGGCTGTGGAGTTTGGAGTGCCTTGAATGAGGAGCTCCATGTTTGTTTAGTGTGGGTGCTCAACCTGCTTGATTCCATCCCACTGGGCTCAATGGGCATTGGACCGGAAGTGACCAAACAGGGTTTCCTAGATAGCTGCTAGCACAGCTGATGGTATGTGAAGTGAATGTGGCAGGTGGAGTTGTTTTGGCACTGGAGGAGCTGTGCTGCTGCTTCGGGCAGCTGCCATTCACCAACTCATGATCCCTATGTGTCATATCCACTTTCAGACATATGTGGTGCCAGAGCACTTGGTTTCCATGGCAGCGGGAAATGGCTTGGGCACTGAACTTGTGCTTGGCTGGGGGTTTTGAACGCCTTGAGTGAGGAGCTCCATGTTAGTTTAGTGTGGGTGGTCAACCTGCTTGATTCCATCCCACTGGGCTCAATCGACTTTCGCCCGGAAGTGACCAAACAGGGTTTCCTAGATAGCTGCTAGCACAGCTGATGGTATGTGAAGTTCATGAGGCAGGTGGAGTTGTTTTGGCACTGGAAGAGCTGTGCTGCTGCTTCGGGCAGTTTCCATTCACCACCGCCCTGAGTACCCTAGGTGTCATATCCACTTTCAGACATATGTGGTGCCAGAGCACTTGGTTTCCATGGCAGCGGGAAATGGCTTGGGCGCTGAACTTGTGTTTGGCTGTGGAGTTTTGAGCACCTTGAATGAGGAGCTCCATGTTAGTTTAGTGTGGGTGCTCCACCTGCTTGATTCCATCCAACTGGACTCAATGGGCATTGGACCGGAAGTGACCAAACAGGGTTTCCTTGATAGCTGCTAGCACAGCTGATGGTATGTGAAGTTCATGAGGCAGGTGGAGTTGTTTTGGCACTGGAGGAGTGTGCTGCTGCTTCGGGCAGTTGCCATTCACCACCGCCCTGAGTTCCCTAGTTGTCATATCCACTTTCAGACATATGTGGTGCCAGAGCACTTGGTTTCCATGGCAGCGGGAAATGGCTTGGGCGATGAACTTGTGTTTGGCTGTGGAGTTTTGAGCACCTTGAATGAGGAGCTCCATGTTAGTTTAGTGTGGGTGCTCCACCTGCTTGATTCCATCACACTGGGCTCAATGAACTTTCGCCCGGAAGTGACCAAACAGGGTTTCCTTGATAGCTGCCAGCACAGCTGATGGTATGTGAAGTGAATGAGGCAGGTGGAGTTGTTTTGGCACTGGAAGAGCTGTGCTGCTGCTTCGGGCAGTTGCCATTCACCACCGCCCTGAGTTCCCTAGGTGTCATATCCACTTTCAGACATATGTGGTGCCAGAGCACTTGGTTTCCATGGCAGCGGGAAATGGCTTTTGCACTGAACTTGTGTTTGGCTGTGGAGTTTTGAGTGCCTTGAGTTAGGAGTTCCATGTGAGTTTAGTGTGGGTGCTCCACCTGCTTGATTCCATCCCACTGGGCTCAATGGGCATTGGACAGGAAGTGACCAAACAGGGTTTCCTTGATAGCTGCTAGCACAGCTGATGGTATGTGAAGTGAATGTGGCAGGTGGAGTTGTTTTGGCACTGGAGGAGCTGTGCTGCTGCTTCGGGCAGCTGCCATTCACCAACTCATGATCCCTATGTGTCATATCCACTTTCAGACATATGTGGTGCCAGAGCACTTGGTTTCCATGGCAGCGGGAAATGGCTTGGGCACTGAACTTGTGTTTGGCTGTGGAGTTTTGAGCACCTTGAATGAGGAGCTCCATGTTAGTTTAGTGTGGGTGCTCCACCTGCTTGATTCCATCACACTGGGCTCAATGAACTTTCGCCCGGAAGTGACCAAACAGGGTTTCCTAGATAGCTGCTAGCACAGCTGATGGTATGTGAAGTTCATGAGGCAGGTGGAGTTGTTTTGGCACTGGAAGAGCTGTGCTGCTGCTTCGGGCAGTTTCCATTCACCACCGCCCTGAGTACCCTAGGTGTCATATCCACTTTCAGACATATGTGGTGCCAGAGCACTTGGTTTCCATGGCAGCGGGAAATCGCTTGGGCGCTGAACTTGTGTTTGGCTGTGGAGTTTTGAGCACCTTGAATGAGGAGCTCCATGTTAGTTTAGTGTGGTTGCTCCACCTGCTTGATTCCATCCAACTGGACTCAATGGGCATTGGACCGGAAGTGACCAAACAGGGTTTCCTTGATAGCTGCTAGCACAGCTGATGGTATGTGAAGTTCATGAGGCAGGTGGAGTTGTTTTGGCACTGGAGGAGTGTGCTGCTGCTTCGGGCAGTTGCCATTCACCACCGCCCTGAGTTCCCTAGGTGTCATATCCACTTTCAGACATATGTGGTGCCAGAGCACTTGGTTTCCATGGCAGCGGGAAATGGCTTTTGCACTGAACTTGTGTTTGGCTGTGGAGTTTTGAGTGCCTTGAGTTAGGAGTTCCATGTGAGTTTAGTGTGGGTGCTCCACCTGCTTGATTCCATCCCACTGGGCTCAATGGGCATTGGACAGGAAGTGACCAAACAGGGTTTCCTTGATAGCTGCTAGCACAGCTCATGGTATGTGAAGTGAATGAGGCAGGTGGAGTTGTTTTGGCCCTGGAGGAGTGTGCTGCTGCTTCGGGCAGTTTCCATTCACCACCGCCCTGAGTTCCCTAGTTGTCATATCCACTTTCAGACATATGTGGTGCCAGAGCACTTGGTTTCCATGGCAGCGGGAAATGGCTTGGGCACTGCACTTGTGTTTGGCTGTGGAGTTTGGAGTGCCTTGAGTGAGGAGCTCCATGTGAGTTTAGTGTGGGTGCTCAACCTGCTTGATTCCATCCCACTGGGCTAAATGGGCATTGGACCGGAAGTGACCAAACAGGGTTTCCTAGATAGCTGCTAGCACAGCTGATGGTATGTGAAGTGAATGAGGCAGGTGGAGTTGTTTTGGCACTGGAGGAACTGTGCTGCTGCTTTGGGCTGTCACCATTCACCAACTCACTGATCCCTATGTGTCATATCCACTTTCAGACATATGTGGTGCCAGAGCACTTGGTTTCCATGGCAGCGGGAAATGGCTTGGGCGCTGAACTTGTGCTTGGCTGGGGGTTTTGAGCGCCTTGAGTGAGGAGCTCCATGTTAGTTTAGTGTGGGTGGTCAACCTGCTTGATTCCATCCCACTGGGCTCAATGGACTTTCGCCCGGAAGTGACCAAACAGGTTTTCCTAGATGGCTGCTAGCACAGCTGATGGTATGTGAAGTGAATGAGGCAGGTGGAGTTGTTTTGGCACTGGAAGAGCTGTGCTGCTGCTTCGGGCAGTTGCCATTCACCACCGCCCTGAGTTCCCTAGGTGTCATATCCACTTTCAGACATATGTGGTGCCAGAGCACTTGGTTTCCATGGCAGCGGGAAATGGCTTGGGCGCTGAACTTGTGTTTGGCTGTGGAGTTTTGAGCGCCTTGAGTGAGGAGCTCCATGTTAGTTTAGTGTGGGTGCTCACCTGCTTGATTCCATCCCACTGGGCTCAATGGGCATTGGACCGGAAGTGACCAAACAGGGTTTCCTAGATAGCTGCTAGCACAGCTGATGGTATGTGAAGTGAATGAGGCAGGTGGAGTTGTTTTGGCACTGGAGGAGCTGTGCTGCTGCTTCGGGCAGTTGCCATTCACCACCGCCCTGAGTTCCCTAGGTGTCATATCCACTTTCAGACATATGTGGTGCCAGAGCACTTGGTTTCCATGGCAGCGGGAAATGACTTGGGCGATGAACTTGTGTTTGGCTGTGGAGTTTTGAGTGCCTTGAGTTAGGAGCTCCATGTGAGTTTAGTGTGGGTGCTCCACCTGCTTGATTCCATCCCACTGGGCCCAATGGCCATTGGACTGGAAGTGACCAAACAGGGTTTCCTAGATAGCTGCTAGCACAGCTGATGGTATGTGAAGTGAATGAGGCAAGTGGAGTTGTTTTGGCACTGGAAGAGCTGTGCTGCTGCTTCGGGCAGTCACCATTCACCAACTCACTGATCCCTATGTGTCATATCCACTTTCAGACATATGTGGTGCCAGAGCACTTGGTTTCCATGGCAGCGGGAAATGGCTTGGGCGCTGAACTTGTGTTTGGCTGGGGGTTTTGAGCGCCTTGAGTGAGGAGCTCCATGTTAGTTTAGTGTGGGTGCTCCACCTGCTTGATTCCATCCCACTGGGCTCAATGGGCATTGGACCGGAAGTGACGAAACAGGGTTTCCTAGATAGCTGCTAGCACAGCTGATGGTATGTGAAGTTCATGAGGCAGGTGGAGTTGTTTTGGCACTGGAGGAGCTGTGCTGCTGCTTCGGGCAGTTGCCATTCACCACCGCCCTGAGTTCCCTAGGTGTCATATCCACTTTCAGACATATGTGGTGCCAGAGCACTTGGTTTCCATGGCAGCAGGAAATGGCTGGGGCGCTGAACTTGTGCTTGGCTGTGGGGTTTTCAGCGCCTTTAGTGAGGAGCTCCATGTTAGTTTAGTGTGGGTGCTCCACCTGGTTGATTCCATCCCACTGGGCTCAATGGACTTTCGCCTGGAAGTGACCAAACAGGGCTTCCTAGTACGCTGCTAGCACAGCTGATGGTATGTGAAGTGAATGAGGCAGGTGGAGTTGTTTTGGCACTGGAAGAGCTGCTGCTTCGGGCAATTGCCATTCACCACCGCCCTGAGTTCCCTAGGTGTCATATCCACTTTCAGACATATGTGGTGCCAGAGCACTTGGTTTCCATGGCAGCGGGAAATGGCTTGGGCGCTGAACTTCTGTTTGGCTGTGGAGTTTTGAGCGCCTTGAGTGAGGAGCTCCATGTTAGTTTAGTGTGGGTGCTCCACCTGCTTGATTCCATCCCACTGGGCTCAATGGGCATTGGACCGGAAGTGACCAAACAGGGTTTCCTAGATAGCTGCTAGCACAGCTGATGGTATGTGAAGTTCATGAGGCAGGTGGAGTTGTTTTGGCACTGGAAGAGCTGTGCTGCTGCTTCGGGCAGTTGCCATTCACCATCGCCCTAAGTTCCCTAGGTGTCATATCCACTTTCAGACATATGTGGTGCCAGAGCACTTGGTTTCCATGGCAGCGGGAAATCGCTTGGGCGCTGAACTTGTGTTTGGCTGTGGAGTTTTGAGCGCCTTGAGTGAGGAGCTCCATGTTAGTTTAGTGTGGGTGCTCACCTGCTTGATTCCATCCCACTGGGCTCAATGGGCATTGGACAGGAAGTGACGAAACAGGGTTTCCTAGATAGCTGCTAGCACAGCTGATGGTATGTGAAGTTCATGAGGCAGGTGGAGTTGTTTTGGCACTGGAAGAGCTGTGCTGCTGCTTCGGGCAATTGCCATTCACCACCGCCCTGAGTTCCCTAGGTGTCATATCCACTTTCAGACATATGTGGTGCCAGAGCACTTGGTTTCCATGGCAGCGGGAAATGGCTTGGGCGCTGAACTTGTGTTTGGCTGTGGAGTTTTGAGCACCTTGAGTGAGGAGCTCCATGTGAGTTTAGTGTGGGTACTCCACCTGGTTGATTCCATCCCACTGGGCTCAATCGGCATTGGACCGGAAGTGACCAAACAGGGTTTCCTAGATAGCTGCTAGCACAGCTGATGGTATGTGAAGTGAATGAGGCAGGTGGAGTTGTTTTGGCACTGGAAGAGCTGTGCTGCTGCTTCGGGCAGTTGCCATTCACCACCGCCCTGAGTTCCCTAGGTGTCATATCCACTTTCAGACATATGTGCTGCCAGAGCACTTGGTTTCCATGGCAGCGGGAAATGGCTTGGGCGCTGAAATTGTGTTTGGCTGTGGAGTTTTGAGCGCTTTGAATGAGGAGCTCCATGTTAGTTTAGTGTGGGTGCTCCACCTGCTTGATTCCATCCCACTGGGCCCAATGGCCATTGGACTGGAAGTGACCAAACAGGGTTTCCTTGATAGCTGCTAGCACAGCTGATGGTATGTGAAGTTCATGAGGCAGGTGGAGTTGTTTTGGCACTGGAAGAGCTGTGCTGCTGCTTCGGGCAGTTGCCATTCACCACCGCCCTGAGTTCCCTAGGTGTTATATCCACTTTCAGACATATGTGGTTCCAGAGCACTTGGCTTCCATGGCAGCGGGAAATGGCTTTTACACTGAACTTGTGTTTGGCTGTGGAGTTTTGAGTGCCTTGAGTGAGGAGCTCCATGTTAGTTTAGTGTGGGTGCTCAACCTGCTTGATTCCATCCCACTGGGCTCAATGGGTATTGGAGAGGAAATGACGAAACAAGGTTTCCTAGATAGCTGCTAGCACAGCTGATGGTATGTGAAGTTCATGAGGCAGGTGGAGTTGTTTTGGCACTGGAGGAGCTGTGCTGCTGCTTCGGGCAGTTACCATTCACCAACTCACTGATCCCTATGTGTCATATCCACTTTCAGACATATGTGGTGCCAGAGCACTTGGTTTCCATGGCAGCGGGAAATGGCTGGGGCGCTGAACTTGTGCTTGGCTGTGGGGTTTTCAGCGCCTTTAGTGAGGAGCTCCATGTTAGTTTAGTGTGGGTGCTCCACCTGCTTGATTCCATCCCACTGGGCTCAATGGGCATTGGACCGGAAGTGACCAAACAGGGCTTCCTAGTACGCTGCTAGCACAGCTGATGGTATGTGAAGTTCATGAGGCAGGTGGAGTTGTTTTGGCACTGGAGGAGTGTGCTGCTGCTTCGGGCAGTTTCCATTCACCACCGCCCTGAGTTCCCTAGGTGTCATATCCACTTTCAGACATATGTGGTGCCAGAGCACTTGGTTTCCATGGCAGCAGGAAATGGCTGGGGCGCTGAACTTGTGCTTGGCTGTGGGGTTTTCAGCGCCTTTAGTGAGGAGCTCCATGTTAGTTTAGTGTGGGTGCTCCACCTGGTTGATTCCATCCCACTGGGCTCAATGGACTTTCGCCTGGAAGTGACCAAACAGGGCTTCCTAGTACGCTGCTAGCACAGCTGATGGTATGTGAAGTGAATGAGGCAGGTGGAGTTGTTTTGGCACTGGAAGAGCTGCTGCTTCGGGCAATTGCCATTCACCACCGCCCTGAGTTCCCTAGGTGTCATATCCACTTTCAGACATATGTGGTGCCAGAGCACTTGGTTTCCATGGCAGCGGGAAATGGCTTGGGCGCTGAACTTCTGTTTGGCTGTGGAGTTTTGAGCGCCTTGAGTGAGGAGCTCCATGTTAGTTTAGTGTGGGTGCTCCACCTGCTTGATTCCATCCCACTGGGCTCAATGGGCATTGGACCGGAAGTGACCAAACAGGGTTTCCTAGATAGCTGCTAGCACAGCTGATGGTATGTGAAGTTCATGAGGCAGGTGGAGTTGTTTTGGCACTGGAAGAGCTGTGCTGCTGCTTCGGGCAGTTGCCATTCACCATCGCCCTAAGTTCCCTAGGTGTCATATCCACTTTCAGACATATGTGGTGCCAGAGCACTTGGTTTCCATGGCAGCGGGAAATCGCTTGGGCGCTGAACTTGTGTTTGGCTGTGGAGTTTTGAGCGCCTTGAGTGAGGAGCTCCATGTTAGTTTAGTGTGGGTGCTCACCTGCTTGATTCCATCCCACTGGGCTCAATGGGCATTGGACAGGAAGTGACGAAACAGGGTTTCCTAGATAGCTGCTAGCACAGCTGATGGTATGTGAAGTTCATGAGGCAGGTGGAGTTGTTTTGGCACTGGAAGAGCTGTGCTGCTGCTTCGGGCAATTGCCATTCACCACCGCCCTGAGTTCCCTAGGTGTCATATCCACTTTCAGACATATGTGGTGCCAGAGCACTTGGTTTCCATGGCAGCGGGAAATGGCTTGGGCGCTGAACTTGTGTTTGGCTGTGGAGTTTTGAGCACCTTGAGTGAGGAGCTCCATGTGAGTTTAGTGTGGGTACTCCACCTGGTTGATTCCATCCCACTGGGCTCAATCGGCATTGGACCGGAAGTGACCAAACAGGGTTTCCTAGATAGCTGCTAGCACAGCTGATGGTATGTGAAGTGAATGAGGCAGGTGGAGTTGTTTTGGCACTGGAAGAGCTGTGCTGCTGCTTCGGGCAGTTGCCATTCACCACCGCCCTGAGTTCCCTAGGTGTCATATCCACTTTCAGACATATGTGCTGCCAGAGCACTTGGTTTCCATGGCAGCGGGAAATGGCTTGGGCGCTGAAATTGTGTTTGGCTGTGGAGTTTTGAGCGCTTTGAATGAGGAGCTCCATGTTAGTTTAGTGTGGGTGCTCCACCTGCTTGATTCCATCCCACTGGGCCCAATGGCCATTGGACTGGAAGTGACCAAACAGGGTTTCCTTGATAGCTGCTAGCACAGCTGATGGTATGTGAAGTTCATGAGGCAGGTGGAGTTGTTTTGGCACTGGAAGAGCTGTGCTGCTGCTTCGGGCAGTTGCCATTCACCACCGCCCTGAGTTCCCTAGGTGTTATATCCACTTTCAGACATATGTGGTGCCAGAGCACTTGGCTTCCATGGCAGCGGGAAATGGCTTTTACACTGAACTTGTGTTTGGCTGTGGAGTTTTGAGTGCCTTGAGTGAGGAGCTCCATGTTAGTTTAGTGTGGGTGCTCAACCTGCTTGATTCCATCCCACTGGGCTCAATGGGTATTGGAGAGGAAATGACGAAACAAGGTTTCCTAGATAGCTGCTAGCACAGCTGATGGTATGTGAAGTTCATGAGGCAGGTGGAGTTGTTTTGGCACTGGAGGAGCTGTGCTGCTGCTTCGGGCAGTTACCATTCACCAACTCACTGATCCCTATGTGTCATATCCACTTTCAGACATATGTGGTGCCAGAGCACTTGGTTTCCATGGCAGCGGGAAATGGCTGGGGCGCTGAACTTGTGCTTGGCTGTGGGGTTTTCAGCGCCTTTAGTGAGGAGCTCCATGTTAGTTTAGTGTGGGTGCTCCACCTGCTTGATTCCATCCCACTGGGCTCAATGGGCATTGGACCGGAAGTGACCAAACAGGGCTTCCTAGTACGCTGCTAGCACAGCTGATGGTATGTGAAGTTCATGAGGCAGGTGGAGTTGTTTTGGCCCTGGAGGAGTGTGCTGCTGCTTCGGGCAGTTTCCATTCACCACCGCCCTGAGTTCCCTAGGTGTCATATCCACTTTCAGACATATGTGGTGCCAGAGCACTTGGTTTCCATGGCAGCGGGAAATGGCTTTTGCACTGAACTTGTGTTTGGCTGTGGAGTTTTGAGTGCCTTGAGTTAGGAGTTCCATGTGAGTTTAGTGTGGGTGCTCAACCTGCTTGATTCCATCCCACTGGGCTCAATGGGCATTGGACAGGAAGTGACCAAACAGGGTTTCCTAGTACGCTGCTAGCACAGCTCATGGTATGTGAAGTGAATGAGGCAGGTGGAGTTGTTTTGGCCCTGGAGGAGTGTGCTGCTGCTTCGGGCAGTTTCCATTCACCACCGCCCTGAGTTCCCTAGTGTCATATCCACTTTCAGACATATGTGGTGCCAGAGCACTTGGTTTCCATGGCAGCGGGAAATGGCTTGGGCACTGCACTTGTGTTTGGCTGTGGAGTTTGGAGTGCCTTGAGTGAGGAGCTCCATGTTAGTTTAGTGTGGGTGCTCAACCTGCTTGATTCCATCCCACTGGGCTCAATGGGCATTGGACCGGAAGTGACCAAACAGGGTTTCCTAGATAGCTGCTAGCACAGCTGATGGTATGTGAAGTGAATGAGGCAGGTGGAGTTGTTTTGGCACTGGAGGAACTGTGCTGCTGCTTCGGGCAGTCACCATTCACCAACTCACTAATCCCTATGTGTCATATCCACTTTCAGACATATGTGGTGCCAGAGCACTTGGTTTCCATGGCAGCGGGAAATGGCTTGGGCGCTGAACTTGTGCTTGGCTGGGGGTTTTGAGCGCCTTGAGTGAGGAGCTCCATGTTAGTTTAGTGTGGGTGGTCAACCTGCTTGATTCCATCCCACTGGGCTCAATGGACTTTCGCCCGGAAGTGACCAAACAGGGTTTCCTAGATGGCTGCTAGCACAGCTGATGGTATGTGAAGTGAATGAGGCAGGTGGAGTTGTTTTGGCACTGGAAGAGCTGTGCTGCTGCTTCGGGCAGTTGCCATTCACCACCCCCCTGAGTTCCCTAGGTGTCATATCCACTTTCAGACATATGTGGTGCCAGAGCACTTGGTTTCCATGGCAGCGGGAAATGGCTTGGGCCATGAACTTGTGTTTGGCTGTGGAGTTTTGAGCGCCTTGAGTGAGGAGCTCCATGTTAGTTTAGTGTGGGTGCTCACCTGCTTGATTCCATCCCAGTGGGCTCAATGGGCATTGGACCGGAAGTGACCAAACAGGGTTTCCTAGATAGCTGCTAGCACAGCTGATGGTATGTGAAGTGAATGAGGCAGGTGGAGTTGTTTTGGCACTGGAGGAGCTGTGCTGCTGCTTCGGGCAGTTGCCATTCACCACCGCCGTGAGTTCCCTAGGTGTCATATCCACTTTCAGACATATGTGGTGCCAGAGCACTTGGTTTCCATGGCAGCAGGAAATGGCTGGGGCGCTGAACTTGTGCTTGGCTGTGGGGTTTTCAGCGCCTTTAGTGAGGAGCTCCATGTTAGTTTAGTGTGGGTGCTCCACCTGGTTGATTCCATCCCACTGGGCTCAATGGACTTTCGCCTGGAAGTGACCAAACAGGGCTTCCTAGTACGCTGCTAGCACAGCTGATGGTATGTGACGTGAATGAGGCAGGTGGAGTTGTTTTGGCACTGGAAGAGCTGTGCTGCTGCTTCGGGCAATTGCCATTCACCACCGCCCTGAGTTCCCTAGTTGTCATATCCACTTTCAGACATATGTGGTGCCAGAGCACTTGGTTTCCATGGCAGCGGGAAATGGCTTGGGCGCTGAACTTCTGTTTGGCTGTGGAGTTTTGAGCACCTTGAGTGAGGAGTTCCTTGTTAGTTTAGTGTGGGTGGTCAACCTGCTTGATTCCATCCCACTGGGCTCAATGGGCATTGGACCGGAAGTGACCAAACAGGGTTTCCTAGATGGCTGCTAGCACAGCTGATGGTATGTGAAGTTCATGAGGCAGGTGGAGTTGTTTTGGCACTGGAAGAGCTGTGCTGCTGCTTCGGGCAGTTGCCATTCACCATCGCCCTGAGTTCCCTAGGTGTCATATCCACTTTCAGACATATGTGGTGCCAGAGCACTTGGTTTCCATGGCAGCGGGAAATCGCTTGGGCGCTGAACTTGTGTTTGGCTGTGGAGTTTTGAGCGCCTTGAGTGAGGAGCTCCATGTTAGTTTAGTGTGGGTGCTCACCTGCTTGATTCCATCCCACTGGGCTCAATGGGCATTGGACAGGAAGTGACCAAACAGGGTTTCCTAGATAGCTGCTAGCACAGCTGATGGTATGTGAAGTTCATGAGGCAGGTGGAGTTGTTTTGGCACTGGAAGTGCTGTGCTGCTGCTTCGGGCAATTGCCATTCACCACCGCCCTGAGTTCCCTAGGTGTCATATCCACTTTCAGACATATGTGGTGCCAGAGCACTTGGTTTCCAAGGCAGCGGGAAATGGCTTGGGCGTTGAACTTGTGTTTGGCTGTGGAGTTATGAGCACCTTGAGTGAGGATGAGGAGCTCCATGTTAGTTTAGTGTGGGTGCTCACCTGCTTGATTCCATCCCACTGGGCTCAATGGGCATTGGACCGGAAGTGACCAAACAGGGTTTCCTAGATAGCTGCTAGCACAGCTGATGGTATGTGAAGTGAATGAGGCAGGTGGAGTTGTTTTGGCACTGGAAGAGCTGTGCTGCTGCTTCGGGCAGTTGCCATTCACCACCGCCCTGAGTTCCCTAGGTGTCATATCCACTTTCAGACATATGTGGTGCCAGAGCACTTGGTTTCCATGGCAGCGGGAAATGGCTTTTGCACTGAACTTGTGTTTGGCTGTGGAGTTTTGAGTGCCTTGAGTTAGGAGCTCCATGTTAGTTTAGTGTGGGTGCTCCACCTGCTTGATTCCATCCAACTGGACTCAATGGGCATTGGACCGGAAGTGACCAAACAGGGTTTCCTTGATAGCTGCTAGCACAGCTCATGGTATGTGAAGTGAATGAGGCAGGTGGAGTTGTTTTGGCCCTGGAGGAGTGTGCTGCTGCTTCGGGCAGTTTCCATTCACCACCGCCCTGAGTTCCCTGGTTGTCATATCCACTTTCAGACATATGTGGTGCCAGAGCACTTGGTTTCCATGGCAGCGGGAAATGGCTTGGGCGCTGAATTTGTGTTTGGCTGTGGAGTTTTGAGCGCCTTGAATGAGGAGCTCCATGTTAGTTTAGTGTGGGTGCTCCACCTGCTTGATTCCATCCAACTGGACTCAATGGGCATTGGACCGGAAGTGACCAAACAGGGTTTCCTTGATAGCTGCTAGCACAGCTGATGGTATGTGACGTGAATGAGGCAGGTGGAGTTGTTTTGGCACTGGAAGAGCTGTGCTGCTGCTTCGGGCAGTTGCCATTCACCACCGCCCTGAGTTCCCTAGGTGTCATATCCACTTTCAGACATATGTGGTGCCAGAGCACTTGGTTTCCATGGCAGCGGGAAATGGCTTTTGCACTGAACTTGTGTTTGGCTGTGGAGTTTTGAGTGCCTTGAGTTAGGAGCTCAATGTGAGTTTAGTGTGGGTGCTCAACCTGCTTGATTCCATCCCACTGGGCTGAATGGGCATTGGACCGGAAGTGACCAAACAGGGTTTCCTAGTACGCTGCTAGCACAGCTGATGGTATGTGAAGTGAATGAGGCAGGTGGAGTTGTTTTGGCACTGGAAGAGCTGTGCTGCTGCTTCGGGCAGTTGCCATTCACCACCGCCCTGAGTTCCCTAGGTGTCATATCCACTTTCAGACATATGTGGTGACAGAGCACTTGGTTTCCATGGCAGCGGGAAATGGCTTGGGCACTGCACTTGTGTTTGGCTGTGGAGTTTGGAGTGCCTTGAGTTAGGAGCTCAATGTGAGTTTAGTGTGGGTGCTCCACCTGGTTGCTTCCATCCCACTGGGCCCAATGGCCATTGGACTGGAAGTGACCAAACAGGGTTTCCTTGATAGCTGCTAGCACAGCTGATGGTATGTGAAGTGAATGAGGCAGGTGGAGTTGTTTTGGCACTGGAAGAGCTGTGCTGCTGCTTTGGGCAATTGCCATTCACCACCGCCCTGAGTTCCCTAGGTGTCATATCCACTTTCAGACATATGTGGTTCCAGAGCACTTGGTTTCCATGGCAGCGGGAAATGGCTTGGGCGCTGAACTTGTGTTTGGCTGTGGAGTTTTGAGCACCTTGAGTGAGGAGTTCCATGTTAGTTTAGTGTGGGTGCTCCACCTGCTTGATTCCATCCCACTGGGCTCAATGGGCATTGGACCGGAAGTGACCAAACAGGGTTTCCTGGATAGCTGCTAGCACAGCTGATGGTATGTGAAGTTCATGAGGCAGGTGGAGTTGTTTTGGCACTGGAGGAGCTGTGCTGCTGCTTCGGGCAGTTGCCATTCACCACCGCCCTGAGTTCCCTAGGTGTCATATCCACTTTCAGACATATGTGGTGCCAGAGCACTTGGTTTCCATGGCAGCGGGAAATGGCTTGGGCGCTGAACTTGTGCTTGGCTGTGGGGTTTTCAGCGCCTTTAGTGAGGAGCTCCATGTTAGTTTAGTGTGGGTGCTCCACCTGCTTGATTCCATCCCACTGGGCTCAATGGACTTTCGCCCGGAAGTGACCAAACAGGGCTTCCTAGTACGCTGCTAGCACAGCTGATGGTATGTGAAGTGAATGAGGCAGGTGGAGTTGTTTTGGCACTGGAAGAGCTGTGCTGCTGCTTCGCGCAGTTGCCATTCACCACCGCCGTGAGTTCCCTAGGTGTCATATCCACTTTCAGACATATGTGGTGCCAGAGCACTTGGTTTCCATGGCAGCGGGAAATGGCTTGGGCCATGAACTTGTGTTTGGCTGTGGAGTTTTGAGCGCCTTGAATGAGGAGCTCCATGTTAGTTTAGTGTGGGTGCTCAACCTGCTTGATTCCATCCAACTGGACTCAATGGGCATTGGACCGGAAGTGACCAAACAGGGTTTCCTAGATAGCTGCTAGCACAGCTGATGGTATGTGAAGTGAATGAGGCAGGTGGAGTTGTTTTGGCACTGGAAGAGCTGTGCTGCTGCTTCGGGCAGTTGCCATTCACCACCGCCCTGAGTTCCCTAGGTGTCATATCCACTTTCAGACATATGTGGTGCCAGAGCACTTGGTTTCCATGGCAGCGGGAAATGGCTTGGGCACTGCACTTGTGTTTGGCTGTGGAGTTTGGAGTGCCTTGAGTTAGGAGCTCAATGTGAGTTTAGTGTGGGTGCTCCACCTGGTTGCTTCCATCCCACTGGGCCCAATGGCCATTGGACTGGAAGTGACCAAACAGGGTTTCCTTGATAGCTGCTAGCACAGCTGATGGTATGTGAAGTGAATGAGGCAGGTGGAGTTGTTTTGGCACTGGAAGAGCTGTGCTGCTGCTTTGGGCAATTGCCATTCACCACCGCCCTGAGTTCCCTAGGTGTCATATCCACTTTCAGACATATGTGGTTCCAGAGCACTTGGTTTCCATGGCAGCGGGAAATGGCTTGGGCGCTGAACTTGTGTTTGGCTGTGGAGTTTTGAGCACCTTGAGTGAGGAGTTCCATGTTAGTTTAGTGTGGGTGCTCCACCTGCTTGATTCCATCCCACTGGGCTCAATGGGCATTGGACCGGAAGTGACCAAACAGGGTTTCCTGGATAGCTGCTAGCTCAGCTGATGGTATGTGAAGTTCATGAGGCAGGTGGAGTTGTTTTGGCACTGGAGGAGCTGTGCTGCTGCTTCGGGCAGTTGCCATTCACCACCGCCCTGAGTTCCCTAGGTGTCATATCCACTTTCAGACATATGTGGTGCCAGAGCACTTGGTTTCCATGGCAGCGGGAAATGGCTGGGGCGCTGAACTTGTGCTTGGCTGTGGGGTTTTCAGCGCCTTTAGTGAGGAGCTCCATGTTAGTTTAGTGTGGGTGCTCCACCTGCTTGATTCCATCCCACTGGGCTCAATGGACTTTCGCCCGGAAGTGACCAAACAGGGCTTCCTAGTACGCTGCTAGCACAGCTGATGGTATGTGAAGTGAATGAGGCAGGTGGAGTTGTTTTGGCACTGGAAGAGCTGTGCTGCTGCTTCGCGCAGTTGCCATTCACCACCGCCCTGAGTTCCCTAGGTGTCATATCCACTTTCAGACATATGTGGTGCCAGAGCACTTGGTTTCCATGGCAGCGGGAAATCGCTTGGGCGCTGAACTTGTGTTTGGCTGTGGAGTTTTGAGCGCCTTGAGTGAGGAGCTCCATGTTAGTTTAGTGTGGGTGCTCACCTGCTTGATTCCATCCCACTGGGCTCAATGGGCATTGGACAGGAAGTGACGAAACAGGGTTTCCTAGATAGCTGCTAGCACAGCTGATGGTATGTGAAGTGAATGAGGCATGTGGATTTGTTTTGGCACTGGAGTAGTGTGCTGCTACTTCGGGCAGTTGCCATTCACCACCGCCCTGAGTTCCCTAGGTGTCATATCCACTTTCAGACATATGTGGTGCCAGAGCACTTGGTTTCCATGGCAGCGGGAAATGGCTTGGGCGATGAACTTGTGTTTGGCTGTGGAGTTTTGAGTGCCTTGAGTTAGGAGCTCAATGTGAGTTTAGTGTGGGTGCTCCACCTGCTTGATTCCATCCCACTGGGCCCAATGGCCATTGGACTGGAAGTGACCAAACAGGGTTTCCTTGATAGCTGCTAGCACAGCTGATGGTATGTGAAGTGAATGAGGCAGGTGGAGTTGTTTTGGCCCTGGAGGAGTGTGCTGCTGCTTTGGGCAATTGCCATTCACCACCGCCCTGAGTTCCCTAGGTGTCATATCCACTTTCAGACATATGTGGTGCCAGAGCACTTGGTTTCCATGGCAGCGGGAAATGGCTTGGGCGCTGAACTTGTGTTTGGCTGTGGAGTTTTGAGCACCTTGAGTGAGGAGCTCGATGTTAGTTTAGTGTGGGTGCTCCACCTGCTTGATTCCATCCCACTGGGCTCAATGGGCATTGGACCGGAAGTGACCAAACAGGGTTTCCTAGATAGCTGCTAGCACAGCTGATGGTATGTGAAGTTCATGAGGCAGGTGGAGTTGTTTCGGCACTGGAGGAGCTGTGCTGCTGCTTCGGGCAGTTGCCATTCACCACCGCCCTGAGTTCCCTAGGTGTCATATCCACTTTCAGACATATGTGGTGCCAGAGCACTTGGTTTCCATGGCAGCGGGAAATGGCTGGGGCGCTGAACTTGTGCTTGGCTGTGGGGTTTTCAGCGCCTTTAGTGAGGAGCTCCATGTTAGTTTAGTGTGGGTGCTCCACCTGCTTGATTCCATCCCACTGGGCTCAATGGACTTTCGTCCGGAAGTGACCAAACAGGGCTTCCTAGATAGCTGCTAGCACAGCTGATGGTATGTGAAGTGAATGAGGCAGGTGGAGTTGTTTTGGCACTGGAGGAGCTGTGCTGCTGCTTCGGGCAATTGCCATTCACCACCGCCCTGAGTTCCCTAGGTGTCATATCCACTTTCAGACATATGTGCTGCCAGAGCACTTGGTTTCCATGGCAGCGGGAAATGGCTGGGGCGCTGAACTTGTGTTTGGCTGTGGAGTTTTGAGCGCCTTGAATGAGGAGCTCCATGTTAGTTTAGTGTGGGTGCTCCACCTGCTTGATTCCATCCCACTGGGCTCAATGGGCATTGGACAGGAAGTGACCAAACAGGGTTTCCTTGATAGCTGCTAGCACAGCTCATGGTATGTGAAGTGAATGAGGCAGGTGGAGTTGTTTTGGCCCTGGAGGAGTGTGCTGCTGCTTCGGGCAGTTTCCATTCACCACCGCCCTGAGTTCCCTAGTTGTCATATCCATTTTCAGACATATGTGGTGCCAGAGCACTTGGTTTCCATGGCAGCGGGAAATGGCTTGGGCACTGAACTTGTGTTTGGCTGTGGAGTTTGGAGTGCCTTGAGTGAGGAGCTCCATGTGAGTTTAGTGTGGGTGCTCAACCTGCTTGATTCCATCCCACTGGGCTCAATGGGCATTGGACCGGAAGTGACCAAACAGGGTTTCCTAGAACGCTGCTAGCACAGCTGATGGTATGTGAAGTGAATGAGTCAGGTGGAGTTGTTTTGGTACTGGAGGAACTGTGCTGCTGCTTCGGGCAGTCACCATTCACCAACTCACTGATCCCTATGTGTCATATCCACTTTCAGACATATGTGGTGCCAGAGCACTTGGTTTCCATGGCAGCGGGAAATGGCTTGGGCGCTGAACTTGTGCTTGGCTGGGGGTTTTGAGCGCCTTGAGTTAGGAGCTCCATGTTAGTTTAGTGTGGGTGCTCAACCTGCTTGATTCCATCCCACTGGGCTCAATGGACTTTCGCCCGGAAGTGACCAAACAGGTTTTCCTAGATAGCTGCTAGCACAGCTGATGGTATGTGAAGTGAATGAGGCAGGTGGAGTTGTTTTGGCTCTGGAAGAGCTGTGCTGCTGCTTCGGGCAGTTGCCATTCACCACCGCCCTGAGTTCCCTAGGTGTCATATCCACTTTCAGACATATGTGGTGCCAGAGCACTTGGTTTCCATGGCAGCGGGAAATGGCTTGGGCGCTGAACTTGTGTTTGGCTGTGGAGTTTTGAGTGCCTTGATTTAGGAGCTCAATGTGAGTTTAGTGTGGGTGCTCCACTTGCTTGATTCCATCCCACTGAGCCCAATGGCCATTGGATTGGAAGTGACCAAACAGGGTTTCCTTGATAGCTGCTAGCACAGCTGATGCTATGTGAAGTGAATGAGGCAGGTGGAGTTGTTTTGGCACTGGAGGAGCTGTGCTGCTGCTTTGGGCAATTGCCATTCACCACAGCCCTGAGTTCCCTAGGTGTCATATCCACTTTCAGACATATGTGGTGCCAGAGCACTTGGTTTCCATGGCAGCGGGAAATGGCTGGGGCGCTGAACATGTGCTTGGCTGTGGGGTTTTCAGCGCCTTGAGTGAGGAGCTCCATGTTAGTTTAGTGTGGGTGCTCCACCTGCTTGATTCCATCCCACTGGGCTCAATGGGCATTGGACCGGAAGTGACCAAACAGGGTTTCCTAGATAGCTGCTAGCACAGCTGATGGTATGTGAAGTGAATGAGGCAGGTGGAGTTGTTTTGGCACTGGAGGAGAGTGCTGCTGCTTCGGGCAGTTTCCATTCACCACCGCCCTGAGTTCCCTAGTTGTCATATCCACTTTCAGACATATGTGGTGCCAGAGCACTTGGTTTCCATGGCAGCGGGAAATGGCTGGGGCGCTGAACTTGTGCTTGGCTGTGGAGTTTTGAGCGCCATGAGTGAGGAGCTCCATGTTAGTTTAGTGTGGGTGCTCAACCTGCTTGATTCCATCCCACTGGGCTCAATGGGCATTGGACCGGAAGTGACCAAACAGGGTTTCCTAGATAGCTGCTAGCACAGCTGATGGTATGTGAAGTGAATGAGGCAGGTGGAGTTGTTTTGGCACTGGAAGAGCTGTGCTGCTGCTTCGGGCAGTTTCCATTCACCACCGCCCTGAGTTCCCTAGGTGTCATATCCACTTTCAGACATATGTGGTGCCAGAGCACTTGGTTTCCATGGCAGCGGGAAATGGCTGGGGCGCTGAACTTGTGCTTGGCTGTGGAGTTTTGAGCGCCTTGAGTGAGGAGCTCCATGTTAGTTTAGTGTGGGTGCTCAACCTGCTTGATTCCATCCCACTGGGCTCAATGGGCATTGGACCGGAAGTGACCAAACAGGGTTTCCTAGATAGCTGCTAGCACAGCTGATGGTATGTGAAGTTCATGAGGCAGGTGGAGTTGTTTTGGCACTGGAAGAGCTGTGCTGCTGCTTCAGGCAGTTGCCATTCACCACCGTCCTGAGTTCCCTAGGTGTCATATCCACTTTCAGACATATGTGGTGCCAGAGCACTTGGTTTCCATGGCAGCGGGAAATGGCTTGGGCACTGAACTTGTGCTTGGCTGTGGAGTTTTGAGCGCCTTGAGTGAGGAGCTCCATGTTAGTTTAGTGTGGGTGCTCAACCTGCTTGATTCCATTCCAATGGGCTCAATGGGCATTGGACCGGAAGTGACCAAGCAGGGTTTCCTTGATAGCTGCTAGCACAGCTGATGGTATGTGAAGTTGATGAGGCAGGTGGAGTTGTTTTGGCACTGGAAGAGCTGTGCTGCTGCTTCGGGCAGTTGCCATTCACCACCGCCCTGAGTTCCCTAGGTGTCATATTCACTTTCAGACATATGTGGTGCCAGAGCACTTGGTTTCCATGGCAGCGGGAAATGGCTTGGGCACAGAACTTGTGCTTGGCTATGTATTTTTCAGTGCCTTGAGTGAGGAGCTCCATGTTAGTTTAGTGTGGGTGCTCAACCTGCTTGATTCCATCCCATTGGGCTCAATGGGCATTGGACTGGAAGTGACCAAACAGGTTTCCTAGATAGCTGCTAGCACAGCTGATGGTATGTGAAGTGAATGAGGCAGGTGGAGTTGTTTTGGTACTGGAAGAGCTGTGCTGCTGCTTCGGGCAGTTGCCATTCACCACCGCCCTGAGTTCCCTAGGTGTCATATCCACTTTCAGACATATGTGGTGCCAGAGCACTTGGTTTCCATGGCAGCGGGAAATGGCTTGGGCGCTGAACTTGTGTTTGGCTGTGGAGTTTTGAGTGCCTTGAGTGAGGAGCTCCATGTGAGTTTAGTGTGGGTGCTCAACCTGCTTGATTCCATCCCACTGGACTCAATGGGCATTGGACCGGAAGTGACCAAACAGGGTTTCCTAGATAGCTGCTAGCACAGCTGATGGTATGTGAAGTTCATGAGGCAGGTGGAGTTGTTTTGGCACTGGAAGAGCTGTGCTGCTGCTTCGGGCAGTTGCCATTCACCACCGCCGTGAGTTCCCTAGGTGTCATATCCACTTTCAGACATATGTGGTGCCAGAGCACTTGGTTTCCATGGCAGCGGGAAATGCCTTGGGCACTGAACTTGTGTTTGGCTGTGGAGTTTTGAGCGCCTTGAGTGAGGAGCTCCATGTTAGTTTAGTGTGGGTGCTCAACCTGCTTGATTCCATCCCACTGGGCTCAATGGGCATTGGACCGGAAGTGACCAAACAGGGTTTCTTAGATAGCTGCTAGCACAGCTGATGGTATGTGAAGTGAATGAGGCAGGTGGGGTTGTTTTGGCACTGGAAGAGCTGTGCTGCTGCTTCGGGCAGTTGCCATTCACCACCGCCCTGAGTTCCCTAGGTGTCATATCCACTTTCAGACATATGTGGTGCCAGAGCACTTGGTTTCCATGGCAGCGGGAAATGGCTTGGGCGCTGAACTTGTGTTTGGCTGTGGAGTTTTGAGCGCCTTGAGTGAGGAGCTCCATGTTAGTTTAGTGTGGGTGCTCCACCTGCTTGATTCCATCCCACTGGACTCAATGGGCATTGGACCGGAAGTGACCAAACAGGGTTTCCTAGATAGCTGCTAGCACAGCTGATGGTATGTGAAGTGAATGAGGCAGGTCTATTTGTTTTGGCACTGGAGGAGCTGTTCTGCTGCTTCGGGCAGGTGCCATTCACCACCGCCCTGAGTTCCCTAGGTGTCATATCCACTTTCAGACATATGTGGTGCCAGAGCACTTGGTTTCCATGGCAGCGGGAAATGGCTTAGGCGCTGAACTTGTGTTTGGCTGTGGAGTTTTCAGCGCCTTGAGTGAGGAGCTCCATGTTAGTTTAGTGTGGGTGCTCAACCTGCTTGATTCCATCCCACTGGGCTCAATGGGCATTGGACCGGAAGTGACCAAACAGGTTTTCCTAGATAGCTGCTAGCACAGCTGATGGTATGTGAAGTGAATGAGGCAGGTGGAGTTGTTTTGGCACTGGAAGAGCTGTGCTGCTGCTTCAGGCAGTTGCCATTCACCACCGCCCTGAGTTCCCTAGGTGTCATATCCACTTTCAGACATATGTGGTGCCAGAGCACTTGGTTTCCATGGCAGCGGGAAATGCCTTGGGCACTGAACTTGTGTTTGGCTGTGGAGTTTTGAGCGCCTTGAGTCAGGAGCTCCATGTTAGTTTAGTGTGGGTGCTCAACCTGCTTGATTCCATCCCACTGGGCTCAATGGGCATTGGACCGGAAGTGACCAAACAGGGTTTCCTAGATAGCTGCTAGCACAGCTGATGGTATGTGAAGTGAATGAGGCAGGTGGGGTTGTTTTGGCACTGGAAGAGCTGTGCTGCTGCTTCGGGCAGTTGCCATTCACCACCGCCCTGAGTTCCCTAGGTGTCATATCCACTTTCAGACATATGTGGTGCCAGAGCACTTGGTTTCCATGGCAGCGGGAAATGGCTTGGGCGCTGAACTTGTGTTTGGCTGTGGAGTTTTGAGCGCCTTGAGTTAGGAGCTCCATGTGAGTTTAGTGTGGGTGCTCAACCTGCTTGATTCCATCCCACTGGGCTCAATGGGCATTGGACCGGAAGTGACCAAACAGGGTTTCCTAGATAGCTGCTAGCACAGCTGATGGTATGTGAAGTGAATGAGGCAGGTGGATTTGTTTTGGCACTGGAGGAGCTGTGCTGCTGCTTCGGGCAGGTGCCATTCACCACCGCCCTGAGTTCCCTAGGTGTCATATCCACTTTCAGACATATGTGGTGCCAGAGCACTTGGTTTCCATGGCAGCGGGAAATGGCTTGGGCGCTGAACTTGTGTTTGGCTGTGGAGTTTTCAGCGCCTTGAGTGAGGAGCTCCATGTTAGTTTAGTGTGGGTGCTCAACCTGCTTGATTCCATCCCACTGGGCTCAATGGGCATTGGACCGGAAGTGACCAAACAGGTTTTCCTAGATAGCTGCTAGCACAGCTGATGGTATGTGAAGTGAATGAGGCAGGTGGAGTTGTTTTGGCACTGGAAGAGCTGTGCTGCTGCTTCAGGCAGTTGCCATTCACCAACTCACTGATCCCTAGGTGTCATATCCACTTTCAGACATATGTGGTGCCAGAGCACTTGGTTTCCATGGCAGCGGGAAATGCCTTGGGCGCTGAACTTGTGTTTGGCTGTGGAGTTTTGAGCGCCTTGAGTCAGGAGCTCCATGTTAGTTTAGTGTGGGTGCTCAACCTGCTTGATTCCATCCCACTGGGCTCAATGGGCATTGGACCGGAAGTGACCAAACAGGGTTTCCTAGATAGCTGCTAGCACAGCTGATGGTATGTGAAGTTCATGAGGCAGGTGGGGTTGTTTTGGCACTGGAAGAGCTGTGCTGCTGCTTCGGGCAGTTGCCATTCACCACCGCCGTGAGTTCCCTAGGTGTCATATCCACTTTCAGACATATGTGGTGCCAGAGCACTTGGTTTCCATGGCAGCGGGAAATCGCTTGGGCGCTGAACTTGTGTTTGGCTGTGGAGTTTTGAGCGCCTTGAGTGAGGAGCTCAATGTTAGTTTAGTGTGGGTGCTCAACCTGCTTGATTCCATCCCACTGGACTCAATGGGCATTGGACCGGAAGTGACCAAACAGGGTTTCCTAGATAGCTGCTAGCACAGCTGATGGTATGTGAAGTGAATGAGGCAGGTGGATTTGTTTTGGCACTGGAGGAGCTGTGCTGCTGCTTCGGGCAGTTTCCATTCACCACCGCCGTGAGTTCCCTAGGTGTCATATCCACTTTCAGACATATGTGGTGCCAGAGCACTTGGTTTCCATGGCAGCGGGAAATGCCTTGGGCACTGAACTTGTGTTTGGCTGTGGAGTTTTGAGCGCCTTGAGTGAGGAGCTCCATGTTAGTTTAGTGTGGGTGCTCAACCTGCTTGATTCCATCCCACTGGGCTCAATGGGCATTGGACCGGAAGTGACCAAACAGGGTTTCCTAGATAGCTGCTAGCACAGCTGATGGTATGTGAAGTGAATGAGGCAGGTGGGGTTGTTTTGGCACTGGAAGAGCTGTGCTGCTGCTTCGGGCAGTTGCCATTCACCACCGCCCTGAGTTCCCTAGGTGTCATATCCACTTTCAGACATATGTGGTGCCAGAGCACTTGGTTTCCATGGCAGCGGGAAATGGCTTGGGCGCTGAACTTGTGTTTGGCTGTGGAGTTTGGAGTGCCTTGAGTTAGGAGCTCCATGTGAGTTTAGTGTGGGTGCTCAACCTGCTTGATTCCATCCCACTGGGCTCAATGGGCATTGGACCGGAAGTGACCAAACAGGGTTTCCTAGATAGCTGCTAGCACAGCTGATGGTATGTGAAGTGAATGAGGCAGGTGGAGTTGTTTTGGCACTGGAAGAGCTGTGCTGCTGCTTCGGGCAGTTGCCATTCACCACCGTCCTGAGTTCCCTAGGTGTCATATCCACTTTCAGACATATGTGGTGCCAGAGCACTTGGTTTCCATGGCAGCGGGAAATGGCTTGGGCGCTGAATTTGTGTTTGGATGTGCAGTTTTGAACACCTTGAGTGAGGAGCTCCATGTTAGTTTAGTGTGGGTGCTCAACCTGCTTGATTCCATCCCACTGGGCTCAATGGCCATTGGACCGGAAGTGACCAAACAGGGTTTCCTAGATAGCTGCTAGCACAGCTGATGGTATGTGAAGTTCATGAGGCAGGTGGAGTTGTTTTGGCACTGGAAGAGCTGTGCTGCTGCTTCGGGCAGTTTCCATTCACCACCGTCCTGAGTTCCCTAGGTGTCATATCCACTTTCATACATATGTGGTGCCAGAGCACTTGGTTTCCATGGCAGCGGGAAATGGCTTGGGCACTGAACTTGTGTTTGGCTTTGGAGTTTTGAGCACCTTGAGTGAGGAGCTCCATGTTAGTTTAGTGTGGGTGCTCAACATGCTTGATTCCATCCCACTGGGCTCAATGCCATTGGACCGGAAGTGACCAAACAGGGTTTCCTAGATAGCTGCTAGCACAGCTGATGGTATGTGAAGTTCATGAGGCAGGTGGAGTTGTTTTGGCACTTGAGGAGCTGTGCTGCTGCTTCGGGCAGTTACCATTCACCACCGCCCTGAGTTCCCTAGGTGTCATATCCACTTTCAGACATATGTGGTGCCAGAGCACTTGGTTTCCATGGCAGCGGGAAATGGCTTTTGCACTGAACTTGTGTTTGGCTGTGGAGTTTTGAGTGCCTTGAGTGAGGAGCTCCATGTTAGTTTAGTGTGGGTGCTCAACCTGCTTGATTCCATCCCACTGGGCTCAATGGGCATTGGACCGGAAGTGACCAAACAGGGTTTCCTTGATAGCTGCTAGCACAGCTGATGGTATGTGAAGTTCATGAGGCAGGTGGAGTTGTTTTGGCACTGGAAGAGCTGTGCTGCTGCTTCGGGCAGTTGCCATTCACCACCGCCCTGAGTTCCCTAGGTGTCATATCCACTTTCAGACATATGTGGTGCCAGAGCACTTGGTTTCCATGGCAGCGGGAAATGGCTTGGGCGCTGAACTTGTGTTTGGCTGTGGAGTTTTGAGCGCCTTGAGTGAGGAGCTCCATGTTAGTTTAGTGTGGGTGCTCACCTGGTTGATTCCATCCCACTGGGCTCAATGGGCATTGGACCGGAAGTGACCAAACAGGGTTTCCTAGATAGCTGCTAGAACAGCTGATGGTATGTGAAGTGAATGAGGCAGGTGGAGTTGTTTTGGCACTGGAGGAGTGTGCTGCTGCTTCGGGCAGTTGCCATTCACCACCGCCCTGAGTTCCCTAGGTGTCATATCCACTTTCAGACATATGTGGTGCCAGAGCACTTGGTTTCCATGGCAGCAGGAAATGGCTTTTGCACTGAACTTGTGTTTGGCTGTGGAGTTTTGAGCGCCTTGAGTGAGGAGCTCCATGTTAGTTTAGTGTGGGTGCTCACGTGGTTGATTCCATCCCACTGGACTCAATGGGCATTGGACCGGAAGTGACCAAACAGGGTTTCCTAGAACGCTGCTAGCACAGCTGATGGTATGTGAAGTGAATGAGGCAGGTGGATTTGTTTTGGCACTGGAGGAGCTGTGCTGCTGCTTCGGGCAGTTTCCATTCACCACCGCCGTGAGTTCCCTAGGTGTCATATCCACTTTCAGACATATGTGGTGCCAGAGCACTTGGTTTCCATGGCAGCGGGAAATGGCTTTTGCACTGAAGTTGTGTTTGGCTGTGGAGTTTTCAGCGCCTTGAGTGAGGAGCTCCATGTTAGTTTAGTGTGGGTGCTCAACCTGCTTGATTCCATCCCACTGGGCTCAATGGGCATTGGACCGGAAGTGACCAAACAGGGTTTCCTAGAACGCTGCTAGCACAGCTGATGGTATGTGAAGTGAATGAGGCAGGTGGAGTTGTTTTGGCACTGGAAGAGCTGTGCTGCTGCTTCGGGCAGTTGCCATTCACCACCGCCCTGAGTTCCCTAGGTGTCATAGCCACTTTCAGACATATGTGGTGCCAGAGCACTTGGTTTCCATGGCAGCGGGAAATGGCTTGGGCACTGAACTTGTGTTTGGCGTTGGAGTTTTGAGCACCTTGAGTGAGGAGCTCCATGTTAGTTTAGTGTGGGTGCTCAACATGCTTGATTCCATCCCACTGGGCTCAATGCCATTGGACCGGAAGTGACCAAACAGGGTTTCCTAGATAGCTGCTAGCACAGCTGATGGTATGTGAAGTGAATGAGGCAGGTGGAGTTGTTTTGGCACTTGAGGAGCTGTGCTGCTGCTTCGGGCAGTTACCATTCACCACCGCCCTGAGTTCCCTAGGTGTCATATCCACTTTCAGACATATGTGGTGCCAGAGCACTTGGTTTCCATGGCAGCGGGAAATGGCTTGGGTGCTGAACTTGTGTTTGGCTGTGGAGTTTTGAGTGCCTTGAGTGAGGAGCTCCATGTTAGTTTAGTGTGGGTGCTCAACCTGCTTGATTCCATCCCACTGGGCTCAATGGGCATTGGACAGGAAGTGACCAAACAGGGTTTCCTTGATAGCTGCTAGCACAGCTGATGGTATGTGAAGTGAATGAGGCAGGTGGAGTTGTTTTGGCACTGGAAGAGCTGTGCTGCTGCTTCGGGCAGTTGCCATTCACCACCGCCCTGAGTTCCCTAGGTGTCATATCCACTTTCAGACATATGTGGTGCCAGAGCACTTGGTTTCCATGGCAGCAGGAAATCGCTTGGGCGCTGAACTTGTGTTTGGCTGTGGAGTTTTGAGCGCCTTGAGTGAGGAGCTCCATGTTAGTTTAGTGTGGGTGCTTACCTGGTTGATTCCATCCCACTGGGCTCAATGGGCATTGGACCGGAAGTGACCAAACAGGGTTTCCTAGATAGCTGCTAGAACAGCTGATGGTATGTGAAGTGAATGAGGCAGGTGGAGTTGTTTTGGCACTGGAGGAGTGTGCTGCTGCTTCGGGCAGTTGCCATTCACCACCGCCCTGAGTTCCCTATGTGTCATATCCACTTTCAGACATATGTGGTGCCAGAGCACTTGGTTTCCATGGCAGCGGGAAATGGCTTTTGCACTGAACTTGTGTTTGGCTGTGGAGTTTTGAGTGCCTTGAGTTAGGAGCTCCATGTTAGTTTAGTGTGGGTGCTCCACCTGCTTGATTCCATCCCACTGGGCTCAATGGGCATTGGACCGGAAGTGACCAAACAGGGTTTCCTTGATAGCTGCTAGCACAGCTGATGGTATGTGAAGTGAATGAGGCAGGTGGAGTTGTTTTGGCACTGGAAGAGCTGTGCTGCTGCTTCGGGCAGTTGCCATTCACCACCGCCCTGAGTTCCCTAGGTGTCATATCCACTTTCATACATATGTGGTGCCAGAGCACTTGGTTTCCATGGCAGCGGGAAATGGCTTGGGCGCTGAACTTGTGTTTGGCTGTGGAGTTTTGAGCGCCTTGAGTGAGGAGCTCCATGTTAGTTTAGTGTGGGTGCTCCACCTGCTTGATTCCATCCCACTGGACTCAATTGGCATTGGACCGGAAGTGACCAAACAGGGTTTCCTAGATAGCTGCTAGCACAGCTGATGGTATGTGAAGTGAATGAGGCAGGTGGATTTGTTTTGGCACTGGAGGAGCTGTGCTGCTGCTTCGGGCAGGTGCCATTCACCACCGCCCTGAGTTCCCTAGGTGTCATATCCACTTTCAGACATATGTGGTGCCAGAGCACTTGGTTTCCATGGCAGCGGGAAATGGCTTAGGCGCTGAACTTGTGTTTGGCTGTGGAGTTTTGAGCGCCTTGAGTGAGGAGCTCCATGTTAGTTTAGTGTGGGTGCTCAACCTGCTTGATTCCATCCCACTGGGCTCAATGGGCATTGGACCGGAAGTGACCAAACAGGTTTTCCTAGATAGCTGCTAGCACAGCTGATGGTATGTGAAGTGAATGAGGCAGGTGGAGTTGTTTTGGCACTGGAAGAGCTGTGCTGCTGCTTCGGGCAATTGCCATTCACCACCGCCCTGAGTTCCCTAGGTGTCATATCCACTTTCATACATATGTGGTGCCAGAGCACTTGGTTTCCATGGCAGCGGGAAATGGCTTGGGCGCTGAACTTGTGTTTGGCTGTGGAGTTTTGAGCGCCTTGAGTCAGGAGCTCCATGTTAGTTTAGTGTGGGTGCTCAACCTGCTTGATTCCATCCCACTGGGCTCAATGGGCATTGGACCGGAAGTGACCAAACAGGGTTTCCTAGATAGCTGCTAGCACAGCTGATGGTATGTGAAGTTCATGAGGCAGGTGGAGTTGTTTTGGCACTGGAAGAGCTGTGCTGCTGCTTCGGGCAGTTGCCATTCACCACCGCCGTGAGTTCCCTAGGTGTCATATCCACTTTCAGACATATGTGCTGCCAGAGCACTTGGTTTCCATGGCAGCGGGAAATGGCTTGGGCGCTGAACTTGTGCTTGGCTGTGGAGTTTTGAGTGCCTTGAGTGAGGAGCTCCATGTTAGTTTAGTGTGGGTGCTCAACCTGCTTGATTCCATCCCACTGGACTCAATGGGCATTGGACCGGAAGTGACCAAACAGGGTTTCCTAGATAGCTGCTAGCACAGCTGATGGTATGTGAAGTGAATGAGGCAGGTGGAGTTGTTTTGGCACTGGAAGAGCTGTGCTGCTGCTTCGGGCAGTTGCCATTCACCACCGCCGTGAGTTCCCTAGGTGTCATATCCACTTTCAGACATATGTGGTGCCAGAGCACTTGGTTTCCATGGCAGCGGGAAATGCCTTGGGCACTGAACTTGTGTTTGGCTGTGGAGTTTTGAGCGCCTTGAGTGAGGAGCTCCATGTTAGTTTAGTGTGGGTGCTCAACCTGCTTGATTCCATCCCACTGGGCTCAATGGGCATTGGACCGGAAGTGACCAAACAGGGTTTCCTAGATAGCTGCTAGCACAGCTGATGGTATGTGAAGTGAATGAGGCAGGTGGATTTGTTTTGGCACTGGAGGAGCTGTGCTGCTGCTTCGGGCAGGTGCCATTCACCACCGCCCTGAGTTCCCTAGGTGTCATATCCACTTTCAGACATATGTGGTGCCAGAGCACTTGGTTTCCATGGCAGCGGGAAATGGCTTGGGCGCTGAACTTGTGTTTGGCTGTGGAGTTTTCAGCGCCTTGAGTGAGGAGCTCCATGTTAGTTTAGTGTGGGTGCTCAACCTGCTTGATTCCATCCCACTGGGCTCAATGGGCATTGGACCGGAAGTGACCAAACAGGTTTTCCTAGATAGCTGCTAGCACAGCTGATGGTATGTGAAGTGAATGAGGCAGGTGGAGTTGTTTTGGCACTGGAAGAGCTGTGCTGCTGCTTCAGGCAGTTGCCATTCACCACCGCCGTGAGTTCCCTAGGTGTCATATCCACTTTCAGACATATGTGGTGCCAGAGCACTTGGTTTCCATGGCAGCGGGAAATGCCTTGGGCACTGAACTTGTGTTTGGCTGTGGAGTTTTGAGCGCCTTGAGTGAGGAGCTCCGTGTTAGTTTAGTGTGGGTGCTCAACCTGCTTGATTCCATCCCACTGGGCTCAATGGGCATTGGACCGGAAGTGACCAAACAGGGTTTCTTAGATAGCTGCCAACACAGCTGATGGTATGTGAAGTGAATGAGGCAGGTGGATTTGTTTTGGCACTGGAGGAGCTGTGCTGCTGCTTCGGGCAGGTGCCATTCACCACCGCCCTGAGTTCCCTAGGTGTCATATCCACTTTCAGACATATGTGGTGCCAGAGCACTTGGTTTCCATGGCAGCGGGAAATGGCTTGGGCGCTGAACTTGTGTTTGGCTGTGGAGTTTTCAGCGCCTTGAGTGAGGAGCTCCATGTTAGTTTAGTGTGGGTGCTCAACCTGCTTGATTCCATCCCACTGGGCTCAATGGGCATTGGACCGGAAGTGACCAAACAGGTTTTCCTAGATAGCTGCTAGCACAGCTGATGGTATGTGAAGTGAATGAGGCAGGTGGAGTTGTTTTGGCACTGGAAGAGCTGTGCTGCTGCTTCAGGCAGTTGCCATTCACCACCGCCGTGAGTTCCCTAGGTGTCATATCCACTTTCAGACATATGTGGTGCCAGAGCACTTGGTTTCCATGGCAGCGGGAAATGCCTTGGGCGCTGAACTTGTGTTTGGCTGTGGAGTTTTGAGCGCCTTGAGTCAGGAGCTCCATGTTAGTTTAGTGTGGGTGCTCAACCTGCTTGATTCCATCCCACTGGGCTCAATGGGCATTGGACCGGAAGTGACCAAACAGGGTTTCCTAGATAGCTGCTAGCACAGCTGATGGTATGTGAAGTTCATGAGGCAGGTGGGGTTGTTTTGGCACTGGAAGAGCTGTGCTGCTGCTTCGGGCAGTTGCCATTCACCACCGCCGTGAGTTCCCTAGGTGTCATATCCACTTTCAGACATATGTGGTGCCAGAGCACTTGGTTTCCATGGCAGCGGGAAATCGCTTGGGCGCTGAACTTGTGTTTGGCTGTGGAGTTTTGAGCGCCTTGAGTGAGGAGCTCCATGTTAGTTTAGTGTGGGTGCTCAACCTGCTTGATTCCATCCCACTGGACTCAATGGGCATTGGACCGGAAGTGACCAAACAGGGTTTCCTAGATAGCTGCTAGCACAGCTGATGGTATGTGAAGTGAATGAGGCAGGTGGATTTGTTTTGGCACTGGAGGAGCTGTGCTGCTGCTTCGGGCAGTTTCCATTCACCACCGCCGTGAGTTCCCTAGGTGTCATATCCACTTTCAGACATATGTGGTGCCAGAGCACTTGGTTTCCATGGCAGCGGGAAATGGCTTTTGCACTGAACTTGTGTTTGGCTGTGGAGTTTTGAGCGCCTTGAGTGAGGAGCTCCATGTTAGTTTAGTGTGGGTGCTCAACCTGCTTGATTCCATCCCACTGGGCTCAATGGGCATTGGACCGGAAGTGACCAAACAGGGTTTCCTAGATAGCTGCTAGCACAGCTGATGGTATGTGAAGTGAATGAGGCAGGTGGATTTGTTTTGGCACTGGAGGAGCTGTGCTGCTGCTTCGGGCAGGTGCCATTCACCACCGCCCTGAGTTCCCTAGGTGTCATATCCACTTTCAGACATATGTGGTGCCAGAGCACTTGGTTTCCATGGCAGCGGGAAATGGCTTGGGCGCTGAACTTGTGTTTGGCTGTGGAGTTTTCAGCGCCTTGAGTGAGGAGCTCCATGTTAGTTTAGTGTGGGTGCTCAACCTGCTTGATTCCATCCCACTGGGCTCAATGGGCATTGGACCGGAAGTGACCAAACAGGTTTTCCTAGATAGCTGCTAGCACAGCTGATGGTATGTGAAGTGAATGAGGCAGGTGGAGTTGTTTTGGCACTGGAAGAGCTGTGCTGCTGCTTCAGGCAGTTGCCATTCACCACCGCCGTGAGTTCCCTAGGTGTCATATCCACTTTCAGACATATGTGGTGCCAGAGCACTTGGTTTCCATGGCAGCGGGAAATGCCTTGGGCACTGAACTTGTGTTTGGCTGTGGAGTTTTGAGCGCCTTGAGTGAGGAGCTCCGTGTTAGTTTAGTGTGGGTGCTCAACCTGCTTGATTCCATCCCACTGGGCTCAATGGGCATTGGACCGGAAGTGACCAAACAGGGTTTCTTAGATAGCTGCCAACACAGCTGATGGTATGTGAAGTGAATGAGGCAGGTGGATTTGTTTTGGCACTGGAGGAGCTGTGCTGCTGCTTCGGGCAGGTGCCATTCACCACCGCCCTGAGTTCCCTAGGTGTCATATCCACTTTCAGACATATGTGGTGCCAGAGCACTTGGTTTCCATGGCAGCGGGAAATGGCTTGGGCGCTGAACTTGTGTTTGGCTGTGGAGTTTTCAGCGCCTTGAGTGAGGAGCTCCATGTTAGTTTAGTGTGGGTGCTCAACCTGCTTGATTCCATCCCACTGGGCTCAATGGGCATTGGACCGGAAGTGACCAAACAGGTTTTCCTAGATAGCTGCTAGCACAGCTGATGGTATGTGAAGTGAATGAGGCAGGTGGAGTTGTTTTGGCACTGGAAGAGCTGTGCTGCTGCTTCAGGCAGTTGCCATTCACCACCGCCGTGAGTTCCCTAGGTGTCATATCCACTTTCAGACATATGTGGTGCCAGAGCACTTGGTTTCCATGGCAGCGGGAAATGCCTTGGGCGCTGAACTTGTGTTTGGCTGTGGAGTTTTGAGCGCCTTGAGTCAGGAGCTCCATGTTAGTTTAGTGTGGGTGCTCAACCTGCTTGATTCCATCCCACTGGGCTCAATGGGCATTGGACCGGAAGTGACCAAACAGGGTTTCCTAGATAGCTGCTAGCACAGCTGATGGTATGTGAAGTTCATGAGGCAGGTGGGGTTGTTTTGGCACTGGAAGAGCTGTGCTGCTGCTTCGGGCAGTTGCCATTCACCACCGCCGTGAGTTCCCTAGGTGTCATATCCACTTTCAGACATATGTGGTGCCAGAGCACTTGGTTTCCATGGCAGCGGGAAATCGCTTGGGCGCTGAACTTGTGTTTGGCTGTGGAGTTTTGAGCGCCTTGAGTGAGGAGCTCCATGTTAGTTTAGTGTGGGTGCTCAACCTGCTTGATTCCATCCCACTGGACTCAATGGGCATTGGACCGGAAGTGACCAAACAGGGTTTCCTAGATAGCTGCTAGCACAGCTGATGGTATGTGAAGTGAATGAGGCAGGTGGATTTGTTTTGGCACTGGAGGAGCTGTGCTGCTGCTTCGGGCAGTTTCCATTCACCACCGCCGTGAGTTCCCTAGGTGTCATATCCACTTTCAGACATATGTGGTGCCAGAGCACTTGGTTTCCATGGCAGCGGGAAATGGCTTTTGCACTGAACTTGTGTTTGGCTGTGGAGTTTTGAGCGCCTTGAGTGAGGAGCTCCATGTTAGTTTAGTGTGGGTGCTCAACCTGCTTGATTCCATCCCACTGGGCTCAATGGGCATTGGACCGGAAGTGACCAAACAGGGTTTCCTAGATAGCTGCTAGCACAGCTGATGGTATGTGAAGTGAATGAGGCAGGTGGGGTTGTTTTGGCACTGGAAGAGCTGTGCTGCTGCTTCGGGCAGTTGCCATTCACCACCGCCCTGAGTTCCCTAGGTGTCATATCCACTTTCAGACATATGTGGTGCCAGAGCACTTGGTTTCCATGGCAGCGGGAAATGGCTTGGGCGCTGAACTTGTGTTTGGCTGTGGAGTTTGGAGTGCCTTGAGTTAGGAGCTCCATGTGAGTTTAGTGTGGGTGCTCAACCTGCTTGATTCCATCCCACTGGGCTCAATGGGCATTGGACCGGAAGTGACCAAACAGGGTTTCCTAGATAGCTGCTAGCACAGCTGATGGTATGTGAAGTGAATGAGGCAGGTGGAGTTGTTTTGGCACTGGAAGAGCTGTGCTGCTGCTTCGGGCAGTTGCCATTCACCACCGTCCTGAGTTCCCTAGGTGTCATATCCACTTTCAGACATATGTGGTGCCAGAGCACTTGGTTTCCATGGCAGCGGGAAATGGCTTGGGCGCTGAATTTGTGTTTGGATGTGCAGTTTTGAACACCTTGAGTGAGGAGCTCCATGTTAGTTTAGTGTGGGTGCTCAACCTGCTTGATTCCATCCCACTGGGCTCAATGGCCATTGGACCGGAAGTGACCAAACAGGGTTTCCTAGAACGCTGCTAGCACAGCTGATGGTATGTGAAGTGAATGAGGCAGGTGGAGTTGTTTTGGCACTGGAAGAGCTGTGCTGCTGCTTCGGGCAGTTTCCATTCACCACCGCCCTGAGTTCCCTAGGTGTCATATCCACTTTCATACATATGTGGTGCCAGAGCACTTGGTTTCCATGGCAGCGGGAAATGGCTTGGGCACTGAACTTGTGTTTGGCTTTGGAGTTTTGAGCACCTTGAGTGAGGAGCTCCATGTTAGTTTAGTGTGGGTGCTCAACATGCTTGATTCCATCCCACTGGGCTCAATGCCATTGGACCGGAAGTGACCAAACAGGGTTTCCTAGATAGCTGCTAGCACAGCTGATGGTATGTGAAGTTCATGAGGCAGGTGGAGTTGTTTTGGCACTTGAGGAGCTGTGCTGCTGCTTCGGGCAGTTACCATTCACCACCGCCCTGAGTTCCCTAGGTGTCATATCCACTTTCAGACATATGTGGTGCCAGAGCACTTGGTTTCCATGGCAGCGGGAAATGGCTTTTGCACTGAACTTGTGTTTGGCTGTGGAGTTTTGAGTGCCTTGAGTGAGGAGCTCCATGTTAGTTTAGTGTGGGTGCTCAACCTGCTTGATTCCATCCCATTGGGCTCAATGGGCATTGGACCGGAAGTGACCAAACAGGGTTTCCTTGATAGCTGCTAGCACAGCTGATGGTATGTGAAGTTCATGAGGCAGGTGGAGTTGTTTTGGCACTGGAAGAGCTGTGCTGCTGCTTCGGGCAGTTGCCATTCACCACCGCCCTGAGTTCCCTAGGTGTCATATCCACTTTCAGACATATGTGGTGCCAGAGCACTTGGTTTCCATGGCAGCGGGAAATGGCTTGGGCGCTGAACTTGTGTTTGGCTGTGGAGTTTTGAGCGCCTTGAGTGAGGAGCTCCATGTTAGTTTAGTGTGGGTGCTCACCTGGTTGATTCCATCCCACTGGGCTCAATGGGCATTGGACCGGAAGTGACCAAACAGGGTTTCCTAGATAGCTGCTAGAACAGCTGATGGTATGTGAAGTGAATGAGGCAGGTGGAGTTGTTTTGGCACTGGAGGAGTGTGCTGCTGCTTCGGGCAGTTGCCATTCACCACCGCCCTGAGTTCCCTAGGTGTCATATCCACTTTCAGACATATGTGGTGCCAGAGCACTTGGTTTCCATGGCAGCGGGAAATGGCTTTTGCACTGAACTTGTGTTTGGCTGTGGAGTTTTGAGCGCCTTGAGTGAGGAGCTCCATGTTAGTTTAGTGTGGGTGCTCACCTGGTTGATTCCATCCCACTGGACTCAATGGGCATTGGACCGGAAGTGACCAAACAGGGTTTCCTAGATAGCTGCTAGCACAGCTGATGGTATGTGAAGTGAATGAGGCAGGTGGATTTGTTTTGGCACTGGAGGAGCTGTGCTGCTGCTTCGGGCAGTTTCCATTCACCACCGCCGTGAGTTCCCTAGGTGTCATAGCCACCTTCAGACATATGTGGTGCCAGAGCACTTGGTTTCCATGGCAGCGGGAAATGGCTTTTGCACTGAACTTGTGTTTGGCTGTGGAGTTTTGAGCGCCTTGAGTGAGGAGCTCCATGTTAGTTTAGTGTGGGTGCTCAACCTGCTTGATTCCATCCCACTGGGCTCAATGGCCATTGGACCGGAAGTGACCAAACAGGGTTTCCTAGAACGCTGCTAGCACAGCTGATGGTATGTGAAGTGAATGAGGCAGGTGGAGTTGTTTTGGCACTGGAAGAGCTGTGCTGCTGCTTCGGGCAGTTGCCATTCACCACCGCCCTGAGTTCCCTAGGTGTCATATCCACTTTCATACATATGTGGTGCCAGAGTACTTGGTTTCCATGGCAGCGGGAAATGGCTTGGGCACTGAACTTGTGTTTGGCTTTGGAGTTTTGAGCACCTTGAGTGAGGAGCTCCATGTTAGTTTAGTGTGGGTGCTCAACATGCTTGATTCCATCCCACTGGGCTCAATGCCATTGGACCGGAAGTGACCAAACAGGGTTTCCTAGATAGCTGCTAGCACAGCTGATGGTATGTGAAGTTCATGAGGCAGGTGGAGTTGTTTTGGCACTTGAGGAGCTGTGCTGCTGCTTCGGGCAATTGCCATTCACCACCGCCCTGAGTTCCCTAGGTGTCATATCCACTTTCAGACATATGTGGTGCCAGAGCACTTGGTTTCCATGGCAGCAGGAAATCGCTTGGGCGCTGAACTTGTGTTTGGCTGTGGAGTTTTGAGCGCCTTGAGTGAGGAGCTCCATGTTAGTTTAGTGTGGGTGCTTACCTGGTTGATTCCATCCCACTGGGCTCAATGGGCATTGGACCGGAAGTGACCAAACAGGGTTTCTTAGATAGCTGCTAGAACAGCTGATGGTATGTGAAGTGAATGAGGCAGGTGGAGTTGTTTTGGCACTGGAGGAGTGTGCTGCTGCTTCGGGCAGTTGCCATTCACCACCGCCCTGAGTTCCCTAGGTGTCATATCCACTTTCAGACATATGTGGTGCCAGAGCACTTGGTTTCCATGGCAGCGGGAAATGGCTTTTGCACTGAACTTGTGTTTGGCTGTGGAGTTTTGAGTGCCTTGAGTTAGGAGCTCCATGTTAGTTTAGTGTGGGTGCTCCACCTGCTTGATTCCATCCCACTGGGCTCAATGGGCATTGGACCGGAAGTGACCAAACAGGGTTTCCTTGATAGCTGCTAGCACAGCTGATGGTATGTGAAGTGAATGAGGCAGGTGGAGTTGTTTTGGCCCTGGAGGAGTGTGCTGCTGCTTCGGGCAGTTTCCATTCACCACCGCCCTGAGTTCCCTAGGTGTCATATCCACTTTCAGACATATGTGGTGCCAGAGCACTTGGTTTCCATGGCAGCGGGAAATGGCTGGGGCGCTGAACTTGTGTTTGGCTGTGGAGTTTTGAGCACCTTGAGTGAGGAGCTCCATGTTAGTTTAGTGTGGGTGCTCCACCTGGTTGCTTCCATCCCACTGGGCTCAATGGGCATTGGACCGGAAGTGACGAAACAGGGTTTCCTAGATAGCTGCTAGCACAGCTGATGGTATGTGAAGTTCATGAGGCAGGTGGAGTTGTTTTGGCACTGGAGGAGCTGTGCTGCTGCTTCGGGCAGCTGCCATTCACCACCGCCGTGAGTTCCCTAGGTGTCATATCCACTTTCAGACATATGTGGTGCCAGAGCACTTGGTTTCCATGGCAGCGGGAAATGGCTGGGGCGCTGAACTTGTGCTTGGCTGTGGGGTTTTCAGCGCCTTTAGTGAGGAGCTCCATGTTAGTTTAGTGTGGGTGCTCCACCTGCTTGATTCCATCCCACTGGGCTCAATGGACTTTCGCCCGGAAGTGACCAAACAGGGTTTACTAGAACGCTGCTAGCACAGCTGATGGTATGTGAAGTGAATGAGGCAGGTGGAGTTGTTTTGGCACTGGAAGAGCTGTGCTGCTGCTTCGGGCAGTTTCCATTCACCACCGCCCTGAGTTCCCTAGGTGTCATATCCACTTTCATACATATGTGGTGCCAGAGCACTTGGTTTCCATGGCAGCGGGAAATGGCTTTGGCACTGAACTTGTGCTTGGCTTTGGAGTTTTGAGCACCTTGAGTGAGGAGCTCCATGTTAGTTTAGTGTGGGTGCTCAACCTGCTTGATTCCATCCCACTGGGCTCAATGCCATTGGACCGGAAGTGACCAAACAGGGTTTCCTAGATAGCTGCTAGCACAGCTGATGCTATGTGAAGTTCATGAGGCAGGTGGAGTTGTTTTGGCACTTGAGGAGCTGTGCTGCTGCTTCGGGCAGTTGCCATTCACCACCGCCCTGAGTTCCCTAGGTGTCATATCCACTTTCAGACATATGTGGTGCCAGAGCACTTGGTTTCCATGGCAGCGGGAAATGGCTTGGGTGCTGAACTTGTGTTTGGCTGTGGAGTTTTGAGTGCCTTGAGTGAGGAGCTCCATGTTAGTTTAGTGTGGGTGCTCAACCTGCTTGATTCCATCCCACTGGGCTCAATGGGCATTGGACAGGAAGTGACCAAACAGGGTTTCCTTGATAGCTGCTAGCACAGCTGATGGTATGTGAAGTTCATGAGGCAGGTGGAGTTGTTTTGGCACTGGAAGAGCTGTGCTGCTGCTTCGGGCAGTTGCCATTCACCACCGCCCTGAGTTCCCTAGGTGTCATATCCACTTTCAGACATATGTGGTGCCAGAGCACTTGGTTTCCATGGCAGCGGGAAATGGCTTGGGCGCTGAACTTGTGTTTGGCTGTGGAGTTTTGAGCGCCTTGAGTGAGGAGCTCCATGTTAGTTTAGTGTGGGTGCTCACCTGGTTGATTCCATCCCACTGGGCTCAATGGGTATTGGACAGGAAGTGACGAAACAGGGTTTCCTAGATAGCTGCTAGCACAGCTGATGGTATGTGAAGTGAATGAGGCAGGTGGAGTTGTTTTGGCACTGGAGGAGTGTGCTGCTGCTTCTGGCAGTTGCCATTCACCACCGCCCTGAGTTCCCTAGGTGTCATATCCACTTTCAGACATATGTGGTGCCAGAGCACTTGGTTTCCATGGCAGCGGGAAATGGCTTTTGCACTGAACTTGTGTTTGGCTGTGGAGTTTTGAGTGCCGTGAGTTAGGAGCTAAATGTTAGTTTAGTGTGGGTGCTCCACCTGCTTGATTCCATCCCACTGGGCTCAATGGGCATTGGACTGGATGTGACCAAACAGGGTTTCCTTGATAGCTGCTAGCACAGCTGATGGTATGTGAAGTTCATGAGGCAGGTGGAGTTGTTTTGGCCCTGGAGGAGTGTGCTGCTGCTTCGGGCAGTTTCCATTCACCACCGCCCTGAGTTCCCTAGGTGTCATATCCACTTTCAGACATATGTGGTGCCAGAGCACTTGGTTTCCATGGCAGCGGGAAATGGCTGGGGCGCTGAACTTGTGTTTGGCTGTGGAGTTTTGAGCACCTTGAGTGAGGAGCTCCATGTTAGTTTAGTGTGGGTGCTCCACCTGGTTGATTCCATCCCACTGGGCTCAATGGGCATTGGACCGGAAGTGACCAAACAGGGTTTCCTAGATAGCTGCTAGCACAGCTGATGGTATGTGAAGTGAATGAGGCAGGTGGAGTTGTTTCGGCACTGGAGGAGCTGTGCTGCTGCTTCGGGCAGTTGCCATTCACCACCGCCCTGAGTTCCCTAGGTGTCATATCCACTTTCAGACATATGTGGTGCCAGAGCACTTGGTTTCCATGGCAGCGGGAAATGGCTGGGGCGCTGAACTTGTGCTTGGCTGTGGGGTTTTCAGCGCCTTTAGTGAGGAGCTCCATGTTAGTTTAGTGTGGGTGCTCCACCTGCTTGATTCCATCCCACTGGGCTCAATGGACTTTCGCCCGGAAGTGACCAAACAGGGCTTCCTAGATAGCTGCTAGCACAGCTGATGGTATGTGAAGTTCATGAGGCAGGTGGAGTTGTTTTGGCACTGGAGGAGCTGTGCTGCTGCTTCGGGCAGCTGCCATTCACCAACTCATGATCCCTAGGTGTCATATCCACTTTCAGACATATGTGGTGCCAGAGCACTTGGTTTCCATGGCAGCGGGAAATGGCTTGGGCGCTGAACTTGTGTTTGGCTGTGGAGTTTTGAGTGCCTTGAGTGAGGAGCTCCATGTTAGTTTAGTGTGGGTGCTCCACCTGCTTGATTCCATCCCACTGGACTCAATGGGCATTGGACCGGAAGTGACCAAACAGGGTTTCCTAGATAGCTGCTAGCACAGCTGATGGTATGTGAAGTGAATGAGGCAGGTGGAGTTGTTTTGGCACTGGAAGAGCTGTGCTGCTGCTTCGGGCAGTTGCCATTCACCACCGCCGTGAGTTCCCTAGGTGTCATATCCACTTTCAGACATATGTGGTGCCAGAGCACTTGGTTTCCATGGCAGCGGGAAATGCCTTGGGCACTGAACTTGTGTTTGGCTGTGGAGTTTTGAGCGCCTTGAGTGAGGAGCTCCATGTTAGTTTAGTGTGGGTGCTCAACCTGCTTGATTCCATCCCACTGGGCTCAATGGGCATTGGACCGGAAGTGACCAAACAGGGTTTCTTAGATAGCTGCTAGCACAGCTGATGGTATGTGAAGTGAATGAGGCAGGTGGGGTTGTTTTGGCACTGGAAGAGCTGTGCTGCTGCTTCGGGCAGTTGCCATTCACCACCGCCCTGAGTTCCCTAGGTGTCATTTCCACTTTCAGACATATGTGGTGCCAGAGCACTTGGTTTCCATGGCAGCGGGAAATGGCTGGGGCGCTGAACTTGTGTTTGGCTGTGGAGTTTTCAGCGCCTTGAGTGAGGAGCTCCATGTTAGTTTAGTGTGTGTGCTCCACCTGCTTGATTCCATCCCACTGGACTCAATGGGCATTGGACCGGAAGTGACCAAACAGGGTTTCCTAGATAGCTGCTAGCACAGCTGATGGTATGTGAAGTGAATGAGGCAGGTGGAGTTGTTTTGGCACTGGAAGAGCTGTGCTGCTGCTTCGGGCAGGTGCCATTCACCACCGCCCTGAGTTCCCTAGGTGTCATATCCACTTTCATACATATGTGGTGCCAGAGCACTTGGTTTCCATGGCAGCGGGAAATGGCTTAGGCGCTGAACTTGTGTTTGGCTGTGGAGTTTTGAGCGCCTTGAGTGAGGAGCTCCATGTTAGTTTAGTGTGGGTGCTCAACCTGCTTGATTCCATCCCACTGGGCTCAATGGGCATTGGACCGGAAGTGACCAAACAGGTTTTCCTAGATAGCTGCTAGCACAGCTGATGGTATGTGAAGTGAATGAGGCAGGTGGAGTTGTTTTGGCACTGGAAGAGCTGTGCTGCTGCTTCAGGCAGTTGCCATTCACCACCGCCCTGAGTTCCCTAGGTGTCATATCCACTTTCAGACATATGTGGTGCCAGAGCACTTGGTTTCCATGGCAGCGGGAAATGCCTTGGGCACTGAACTTGTGTTTGGCTGTGGAGTTTTGAGCGCCTTGAGTCAGGAGCTCCATGTTAGTTTAGTGTGGGTGCTCAACCTGCTTGATTCCATCCCACTGGGCTCAATGGGCATTGGACCGGAAGTGACCAAACAGGGTTTCCTAGATAGCTGCTAGCACAGCTGATGGTATGTGAAGTTCATGAGGCAGGTGGAGTTGTTTTGGCACTGGAAGAGCTGTGCTGCTGCTTCGGGCAGTTGCCATTCACCACCGTCTTGAGTTCCCTAGGTGTCATATCCACTTTCAGACATATGTGGTGCCAGAGCACTTGGTTTCCATGGCAGCGGGAAATGGCTTGGGCGCTGAACTTGTGTTTGGCTGTGGAGTTTTGAGTGCCTTGAGTGAGGAGCTCCATGTTAGTTTAGTGTGGGTGCTCCACCTGCTTGATTCCATCCCACTGGACTCAATGGGCATTGGACCGGAAGTGACCAAACAGGGTTTCCTAGATAGCTGCTAGCACAGCTGATGGTATGTGAAGTGAATGAGGCAGGTGGAGTTGTTTTGGCACTGGAAGAGCTGTGCTGCTGCTTCGGGCAGTTGCCATTCACCAACGCACTGATCCCTATGTGTCATATCCACTTTCAGACATATGTGGTGCCAGAGCACTTGGTTTCCATGGCAGCGGGAAATGCCTTGGGCACTGAACTTGTGTTTGGCTGTGGAGTTTTGAGCGCCTTGAGTGAGGAGCTCCATGTTAGTTTAGTGTGGGTGCTCCACCTGCTTGATTCCATCCCACTGGGCTCAATGGACTTTCGCCCGGAAGTGACCAAACAGGGTTTCCTTGATAGCTGCTAGCACAGCTGATGGTATGTGAAGTTCATGAGGCAGGTGGAGTTGTTTTGGCCCTGGAGGAGTGTGCTGCTGCTTCGGGCAGTTTCCATTCACCACCGCCCTGAGTTCCCTAGGTGTCATATCCACTTTCAGACATATGTGGTGCCAGAGCACTTGGTTTCCATGGCAGCGGGAAATGGCTGGGGCGCTGAACTTGTGTTTGGCTGTGGAGTTTTGAGCACCTTGAGTGAGGAGCTCCATGTTAGTTTAGTGTGGGTGCTCCACCTGGTTGATTCCATCCCACTGGGCTCAATGGGCATTGGACCGGAAGTGACCAAACAGGGTTTCCTAGATAGCTGCTAGCACAGCTGATGGTATGTGAAGTTCATGAGGCAGGTGGAGTTGTTTCGGCACTGGAGGAGCTGTGCTGCTGCTTCGGGCAGTTGCCATTCACCACCGCCATGAGTTCCCTAGGTGTCATATCCACTTTCAGACATATGTGGTGCCAGAGCACTTGGTTTCCATGGCAGCGGGAAATGGCTGGGGCGCTGAACTTGTGCTTGGCTGTGGGGTTTTCAGCGCCTTTAGTGAGGAGCTCCATGTTAGTTTAGTGTGGGTGCTCCACCTGCTTGATTCCATCCCACTGGGCTCAATGGACTTTCGCCCGGAAGTGACCAAACAGGGCTTCCTAGATAGCTGCTAGCACAGCTGATGGTATGTGAAGTTCATGAGGCAGGTGGAGTTGTTTTGGCACTGGAGGAGCTGTGCTGCTGCTTCGGGCAGCTGCCATTCACCAACTCATGATCCCTAGGTGTCATATCCACTTTCAGACATATGTGGTGCCAGAGCACTTGGTTTCCATGGCAGCGGGAAATGGCTTGGGCGCTGAACTTGTGTTTGGCTGTGGAGTTTTGAGTGCCTTGAGTGAGGAGCTCCATGTTAGTTTAGTGTGGGTGCTCCACCTGCTTGATTCCATCCCACTGGACTCAATGGGCATTGGACCGGAAGTGACCAAACAGGGTTTCCTAGATAGCTGCTAGCACAGCTGATGGTATGTGAAGTGAATGAGGCAGGTGGAGTTGTTTTGGCACTGGAAGAGCTGTGCTGCTGCTTCGGGCAGTTGCCATTCACCACCGCCGTGAGTTCCCTAGGTGTCATATCCACTTTCAGACATATGTGGTGCCAGAGCACTTGGTTTCCATGGCAGCGGGAAATGCCTTGGGCACTGAACTTGTGTTTGGCTGTGGAGTTTTGAGCGCCTTGAGTGAGGAGCTCCATGTTAGTTTAGTGTGGGTGCTCAACCTGCTTGATTCCATCCCACTGGGCTCAATGGGCATTGGACCGGAAGTGACCAAACAGGTTTTCCTAGATAGCTGCTAGCACAGCTGATGGTATGTGAAGTGAATGAGGCAGGTGGAGTTGTTTTGGCACTGGAAGAGCTGTGCTGCTGCTTCAGGCAGTTGCCATTCACCACCGCCCTGAGTTCCCTAGGTGTCATATCCACTTTCAGACATATGTGGTGCCAGAGCACTTGGTTTCCATGGCAGCGGGAAATGCCTTGGGCACTGAACTTGTGTTTGGCTGTGGAGTTTTGAGCGCCTTGAGTCAGGAGCTCCATGTTAGTTTAGTGTGGGTGCTCAACCTGCTTGATTCCATCCCACTGGGCTCAATGGGCATTGGACCGGAAGTGACCAAACAGGGTTTCCTAGATAGCTGCTAGCACAGCTGATGGTATGTGAAGTTCATGAGGCAGGTGGAGTTGTTTTGGCACTGGAAGAGCTGTGCTGCTGCTTCGGGCAGTTGCCATTCACCACCGTCTTGAGTTCCCTAGGTGTCATATCCACTTTCAGACATATGTGGTGCCAGAGCACTTGGTTTCCATGGCAGCGGGAAATGGCTTGGGCGCTGAACTTGTGTTTGGCTGTGGAGTTTTGAGTGCCTTGAGTGAGGAGCTCCATGTTAGTTTAGTGTGGGTGCTCCACCTGCTTGATTCCATCCCACTGGACTCAATGGGCATTGGACCGGAAGTGACCAAACAGGGTTTCCTAGATAGCTGCTAGCACAGCTGATGGTATGTGAAGTGAATGAGGCAGGTGGAGTTGTTTTGGCACTGGAAGAGCTGTGCTGCTGCTTCGGGCAGTTGCCATTCACCAACGCACTGATCCCTATGTGTCATATCCACTTTCAGACATATGTGGTGCCAGAGCACTTGGTTTCCATGGCAGCGGGAAATGCCTTGGGCACTGAACTTGTGTTTGGCTGTGGAGTTTTGAGCGCCTTGAGTGAGGAGCTCCATGTTAGTTTAGTGTGGGTGCTCCACCTGCTTGATTCCATCCCACTGGGCTCAATGGACTTTCGCCCGGAAGTGACCAAACAGGGTTTCCTAGATAGCTGCTAGCACAGCTGATGGTATGTGAAGTGAATGAGGCAGGTGGAGTTGTTTTGGCACTGGAAGAGCTGTGCTGCTGCTTCGGGCAATTGCCATTCACCACGGCCCTGAGTTCCCTAGGTGTCATATCCACTTTCAGACATATGTGCTGCCAGAGCACTTGGTTTCCATGGCAGCGGGAAATGGCTTGGGCGCTGAACTTGTGTTTGGCTGTGGAGTTTTGAGCACCTTGAGTGAGGAGCTCCATGTTAGTTTAGTGTGGGTGCTCCACCTGCTTGATTCCATCCCACTGGGCTCAATGGGCATTGGACCGGAAGTGACGAAACAGGGTTTCCTAGATAGCTGCTAGCACAGCTGATGGTATGTGAAGTTCATGAGGCAGGTGGAGTTGTTTTGGCACTGGAGGAGCTGTGCTGCTGCTTCGGGCAGCTGCCATTCACCACGGCCCTGAGTTCCCTAGGTGTCATATCCACTTTCAGACATATGTGGTGCCAGAGCACTTGGTTTCCATGGCAGCGGGAAATGGCTTAGGCGCTGAACTTGTGCTTGGCTGTGGGGTTTTCAGCGCCTTTAGTGAGGAGCTCCATGTTAGTTTAGTGTGGGTGCTCCACCTGCTTGATTCCATCCCACTGGGCTCAATGGACTTTCGCCCGGAAGTGACCAAACAGGGTTTACTAGAACGCTGCTAGCACAGCTGATGGTATGTGAAGTGAATGAGGCAGGTGGAGTTGTTTTGGCACTGGAAGAGCTGTGCTGCTGCTTCGGGCAGTTGCCATTCACCACCGCCCTGAGTTCCCTAGGTGTCATATCCACTTTCAGACATATGTGGTGCCAGAGCACTTGGTTTCCATGGCAGCGGAAAATGGCTTTGGCACTGAACTTGTGTTTGGCTTTGGAGTTTTGAGCACCTTGAGTGAGGAGCTCCATGTTAGTTTAGTGTGGGTGCTCAACATGCTTGTTTCCATCCCACTGGGCTCAATGCCATTGGACCGGAAGTGACCAAACAGGGTTTCCTAGATAGCTGCTAGCACAGCTGATGGTATGTGAAGTGAATGAGGCAGGTGGAGTTGTTTTGGCACTTGAGGAGCTGTGCTGCTGCTTCGGGCAGTTACCATTCACCACCGCCCTGAGTTCCCTAGGTGTCATATCCACTTTCAGACATATGTGGTGCCAGAGCACTTGGTTTCCATGGCAGCGGGAAATGGCTTGGGTGCTGAACTTGTGTTTGGCTGTGGAGTTTTGAGTGCCTTGAGTGAGGAGCTCCATGTTAGTTTAGTGTGGGTGCTCAACCTGCTTGATTCCATCCCACTGGGCTCAATGGGCATTGGACAGGAAGTGACCAAACAGGGTTTCCTTGATAGCTGCTAGCACAGCTGATGGTATGTGAAGTTCATGAGGCAGGTGGAGTTGTTTTGGCACTGGAAGAGCTGTGCTGCTGCTTCGGGCAGTTGCCATTCACCACCGCCCTGAGTTCCCTAGGTGTCATATCCACTTTCAGACATATGTGGTGCCAGAGCACTTGGTTTCCATGGCAGCGGGAAATGGCTTGGGCGCTGAACTTGTGTTTGGCTGTGGAGTTTTGAGCGCCTTGAGTGAGGAGCTCCATGTTAGTTTAGTGTGGGTGCTCACCTGGTTGATTCCATCCCACTGGGCTCAATGGGTATTGGACAGGAAGTGACGAAACAGGGTTTCCTAGATAGCTGCTAGCACAGCTGATGGTATGTGAAGTGAATGAGGCAGGTGGAGTTGTTTTGGCACTGGAGGAGTGTGCTGCTGCTTCGGACAGTTGCCATTCACCACCGCCCTGAGTTCCCTAGGTGTCATATCCACTTTCAGACATATGTGGTGCCAGAGCACTTGGTTTCCATGGCAGCGGGAAATGGCTTTTGCACTGAACTTGTGTTTGGCTGTGGAGTTTTGAGTGCCTTGAGTTAGGAGCTCAATGTTAGTTTAGTGTGGGTGCTCCACCTGCTTGATTCCATCCCACTGAGCTCAATGGGCATTGGACTGGAAGTGACCAAACAGGGTTTCCTTGATAGCTGCTAGCACAGCTGATGGTATGTGAAGTTCATGAGGCAGGTGGAGTTGTTTTGGCCCTGGAGGAGTGTGCTGCTGCTTCGGGCAGTTTCCATTCACCACCGCCCTGAGTTCCCTAGGTGTCATATCCACTTTCAGACATATGTGGTGCCAGAGCACTTGGTTTCCATGGCAGCGGGAAATGGCTGGGGCGCTGAACTTGTGTTTGGCTGTGGAGTTTTGAGCACCTTGAGTGAGGAGCTCCATCTTAGTTTAGTGTGGGTGCTCCACCTGGTTGATTCCATCCCACTGGGCTCAATGGGCATTGGACCGGAAGTGACCAAACAGGGTTTCCTAGATAGCTGCTAGCACAGCTGATGGTATGTGAAGTTCATGAGGCAGGTGGAGTTGTTTCGGCACTGGAGGAGCTGTGCTGCTGCTTCGGGCAGTTGCCATTCACCACCGCCCTGAGTTCCCTAGGTGTCATATCCACTTTCAGACATATGTGGTGCCAGAGCACTTGGTTTCCATGGCAGCGGGAAATGGCTTGGGCGCTGAACTTGTGCTTGGCTGTGGGGTTTTCAGCGCCTTTAGTGAGGAGCTCCATGTTAGTTTAGTGTGGGTGCTCCACCTGCTTGATTCCATCCCACTGGGCTCAATGGACTTTCGCCCGGAAGTGACCAAACAGGGCTTCCTAGATAGCTGCTAGCACAGCTGATGGTATGTGAAGTTCATGAGGCAGGTGGAGTTGTTTTGGCACTGGAGGAGCTGTGCTGCTGCTTCGGGCAATTGCCATTCACCAACTCATGATCCCTATGTGTCATATCCACTTTCAGACATATGTGGTGCCAGAGCACTTGGTTTCCATGGCAGCGGGAAATCGCTTGGGCGCTGAACTTGTGTTTGGCTGTGGAGGTATGAGCGCCTTGAGTGAGGAGCTCCATGTTAGTTTAGTGTGGGTGCTCCACCTGGTTGATTCCATCCCACTGGGCTCAATGGACTTTCGTCCGGAAGTGACCAAACAGGGCTTCCTAGATAGCTGGTAGCACAGCTCATGGTATGTGAAGTGCATGAGGCAGGTGGAGTTGTTTTGGCACTGGAGGAGAGTGCTGCTGCTTCGGGCAGTTTCCATTCACCACCGCCCTGAGTTCCCTAGTTGTCATATCCACTTTCAGACATATGTGGTGCCAGAGCACTTGGTTTCCATGGCAGCGGGAAATGGCTTTTGCACTGAACTTGTGTTTGGCTGTGGAGTTTTGAGCGCCTTGAGTGAGGAGCTCCATGTTAGTTTAGTGTGGGTGCTCAACCTGCTTGATTCCATCCCACTGGGCTCAATGGGCATTGGACCGGAAGTGACCAAACAGGGTTTCCTAGATAGCTGCTAGCACAGCTGATGGTATGTGAAGTGAATGAGGCAGGTGGAGTTGTTTTGGCACTGGAAGAGCTGTGCTGCTGCTTCGGGCAGTTTCCATTCACCACCGCCCTGAGTTCCCTAGGTGTCATATCCACTTTCAGACATATGTGGTGCCAGAGCACTTGGTTTCCATGGCAGCGGGAAATGGCTTGGGCGCTGAACTTGTGTTTGGCTGTGGAGTTTTGAGCGCCTTGAGTGAGGAGCTCCATGTTAGTTTAGTGTGGGTGCTCAACCTGCTTGATTCCATCCCACTGGGCTCAATGTGCATTGGACCGGAAGTGAACAAACAGGGTTTCCTAGATAGCTGCTAGCACAGCTGATGGTATGTGAAGTGAATGAGGCAGGTGGAGTTGTTTTGGCACTGGAAGAGCTGTGCTGCTGCTTCGGGCAGTTGCCATTCACCACCGTCCTGAGTTCCCTAGGTGTCATATCCACTTTCAGACATATGTGGTGCCAGAGCACTTGGTTTCCATGGCAGCGGGAAATGGCTTGGGCACTGAACTTGTGCTTGGCTGTGGAGTTTTGAGCGCCTTGAGTGAGGAGCTCCATGTTAGTTTAGTGTGGGTGCTCAACCTGCTTGATTCCATCCCACTGGGCTCAATGGGCATTGGACCGGAAGTGACGAAACAGGGTTTCCTAGATAGCTGCTAGCACAGCTGATGGTATGTGAAGTTGATGAGGCAGGTGGAGTTGTTTTGGCACTGGAAGAGCTGTGCTGCTGCTTCGGGCAGTTGCCATTCACCACCGCCCTGAGTTCCCTAGGTGTCATATTCACTTTCAGACATATGTGGTGCCAGAGCACTTGGTTTCCATGGCAGCGGGAAATGGCTTGGGCACTGAACTTGTGCTTGGCTATGCATTTTTCAGTGCCTTGAGTCAGGAGCTCCATGTTAGTTTAGTGTGGGTGCTCCACCTGCTTGATTCCATCCCACTGGACTCAATGGGCATTGGACCGGAAGTGACCAAACAGGGTTTCCTAGATAGCTGCTAGCACAGCTGATGGTATGTGAAGTGAATGAGGCAGGTGGATTTGTTTTGGCACTGGAGGAGCTGTTCTGCTGCTTCGGGCAGGTGCCATTCACCACCGCCCTGAGTTCCCTAGGTGTCATATCCACTTTCAGACATATGTGGTGCCAGAGCACTTGGTTTCCATGGCAGCGGGAAATGGCTTAGGCGCTGAACTTGTGTTTGGCTGTGGAGTTTTGAGCGCCTTGAGTGAGGAGCTCCATGTTAGTTTAGTGTGGGTGCTCAACCTGCTTGATTCCATCCCACTGGGCTCAATGGGCATTGGACCGGAAGTGACCAAACAGGTTTTCCTAGATAGCTGCTAGCACAGCTGATGGTATGTGAAGTGAATGAGGCAGGTGGAGTTGTTTTGGCACTGGAAGAGCTGTGCTGCTGCTTCAGGCAGTTGCCATTCACCACCGCCCTGAGTTCCCTAGGTGTCATATCCACTTTCAGACATATGTGGTGCCAGAGCACTTGGTTTCCATGGCAGCGGGAAATGCCTTGGGCACTGAACTTGTGTTTGGCTGTGGAGTTTTGAGCGCCTTGAGTGAGGAGCTCCATGTTAGTTTAGTGTGGGTGCTCAACCTGCTTGATTCCATCCCACTGGGCTCAATGGGCATTGGACCGGAAGTGACCAAACAGGGTTTCCTAGATAGCTGCTAGCACAGCTGATGGTATGTGAAGTTCATGAGGCAGGTGGAGTTGTTTTGGCACTGGAAGAGCTGTGCTGCTGCTTCGGGCAGTTGCCATTCACCACCGCCCTGAGTTCCCTAGGTGTCATATCCACTTTCAGACATATGTGGTGCCAGAGCACTTGGTTTCCATGGCAGCGGGAAATGGCTTGGGCGCTGAACTTGTGTTTGGCTGTGGAGTTTTGAGTGCCTTGAGTGAGGAGCTCCATGTTAGTTTAGTGTGGGTGCTCAACCTGCTTGATTCCATCCCACTGGACTCAATTGGCATTGGACCGGAAGTGACCAAACAGGGTTTCCTAGATAGCTGCTAGCACAGCTGATGGTATGTGAAGTGAATGAGGCAGGTGGAGTTGTTTTGGCACTGGAAGAGCTGTGCTGCTGCTTCGGGCAGTTGCCATTCACCACCGCCGTGAGTTCCCTAGGTGTCATATCCACTTTCAGACATATGTGGTGCCAGAGCACTTGGTTTCCATGGCAGCGGGAAATGCCTTGGGCACTGAACTTGTGTTTGGCTGTGGAGTTTTGAGCGCCTTGAGTGAGGAGCTCCATGTTAGTTTAGTGTGGGTGCTCAACCTGCTTGATTCCATCCCACTGGGCTCAATGGGCATTGGACCGGAAGTGACCAAACAGGTTTTCCTAGATAGCTGCTAGCACAGCTGATGGTATGTGAAGTGAATGAGGCAGGTGGGGTTGTTTTGGCACTGGAAGAGCTGTGCTGCTGCTTCGGGCAGTTGCCATTCACCACCGCCCTGAGTTCCCTAGGTGTCATATCCACTTTCAGACATATGTGGTGCCAGAGCACTTGGTTTCCATGGCAGCGGGAAATGGCTTGGGCGCTGAACTTGTGTTTGGCTGTGGAGTTTTGAGCGCCTTGAGTTAGGAGCTCCATGTGAGTTTAGTGTGGGTGCTCAACCTGCTTGATTCCATCCCACTGGGCTCAATGGGCATTGGACCGGAAGTGACCAAACAGGTTTTCCTAGATAGCTGCTAGCACAGCTGATGGTATGTGAAGTGAATGAGGCAGGTGGGGTTGTTTTGGCACTGGAAGAGCTGTGCTGCTGCTTCGGGCAGTTTCCATTCACCACCGCCCTGAGTTCCCTAGGTGTCATATCCACTTTCAGACATATGTGGTGCCAGAGCACTTGGTTTCCATGGCAGCGGGAAATGGCTGGGGCGCTGAACTTGTGTTTGGCTGTGGGGTTTTCAGCGCCTTTAGTGAGGAGCTCCATGTTAGTTTAGTGTGGGTGCTCCACCTGCTTGATTCCATCCCACTGGGCTCAATGGACTTTCGCCCGGAAGTGACCAAACAGGGTTTACTAGAACGCTGCTAGCACAGCTGATGGTATGTGAAGTGAATGAGGCAGGTGGAGTTGTTTTGGCACTGGAAGAGCTGTGCTGCTGCTTCGGGCAGTTGCCATTCACCACCGCCCTGAGTTCCCTAGGTGTCATATCCACTTTCAGACATATGTGGTGCCAGAGCACTTGGTTTCCATGGCAGCGGGAAATGGCTTGGGCGCTGAACTTGTGTTTGGCTGTGGAGTTTTGAGCGCCTTGAGTGAGGAGCTCCATGTTAGTTTAGTGTGGGTGCTCACCTGGTTGATTCCATCCCACTGGGCTCAATGGGTATTGGACAGGAAGTGACGAAACAGGGTTTCCTAGATAGCTGCTAGCACAGCTGATGGTATGTGAAGTGAATGAGGCAGGTGGAGTTGTTTTGGCACTGGAGGAGTGTGCTGCTGCTTCGGGCAGTTGCCATTCACCACCGCCCTGAGTTCCCTAGGTGTCATATCCACTTTCAGACATATGTGGTGCCAGAGCACTTGGTTTCCATGGCAGCGGGAAATGGCTTTTGCACTGAACTTGTGTTTGGCTGTGGAGTTTTGAGTGCCTTGAGTTAGGAGCTCAATGTTAGTTTAGTGTGGGTGCTCCACCTGCTTGATTCCATCCCACTGGGCTCAATGGGCATTGGACTGGAAGTGACCAAACAGGGTTTCCTTGATAGCTGCTAGCACAGCTGATGGTATGTGAAGTTCATGAGGCAGGTGGAGTTGTTTTGGCCCTGGAGGAGTGTGCTGCTGCTTCGGGCAGTTTCCATTCACCACCGCCCTGAGTTCCCTAGGTGTCATATCCACTTTCAGACATATGTGGTGCCAGAGCACTTGGTTTCCATGGCAGCGGGAAATGGCTGGGGCGCTGAACTTGTGTTTGGCTGTGGAGTTTTGAACACCTTGAGTGAGGAGCTCCATGTTAGTTTAGTGTGGGTGCTCCACCTGGTTGATTCCATCCCACTGGGCTCAATGGGCATTGGACCGGAAGTGACCAAACAGGGTTTCCTAGATAGCTGCTAGCACAGCTGATGGTATGTGAAGTTCATGAGGCAGGTGGAGTTGTTTCGGCACTGGAGGAGCTGTGCTGCTGCTTCGGGCAGTTGCCATTCACCACCGCCCTGAGTTCCCTAGGTGTCATATCCACTTTCAGACATATGTGGTGCCAGAGCACTTGGTTTCCATGGCAGCGGGAAATGGCTTGGGCGCTGAACTTGTGCTTGGCTGTGGGGTTTTCAGCGCCTTTAGTGAGGAGCTCCATGTTAGTTTAGTGTGGGTGCTCCACCTGGTTGATTCCATCCCACTGGGCTCAATGGACTTTCGCCCGGAAGTGACCAAACAGGGCTTCCTAGATAGCTGCTAGCACAGCTGATGGTATGTGAAGTTCATGAGGCAGGTGGAGTTGTTTTGGCACTGGAGGAGCTGTGCTGCTGCTTCGGGCAATTGCCATTCACCAACTCATGATCCCTATGTGTCATATCCACTTTCAGACATATGTGGTGCCAGAGCACTTGGTTTCCATGGCAGCGGGAAATCGCTTGGGCGCTGAACTTGTGTTTGGCTGTGGAGGTATGAGCGCCTTGAATGAGGAGCTCCATGTTAGTTTAGTGTGGGTGCTCCACCTGGTTGATTCCATCCCACTGGGCTCAATGGACTTTCGTCCGGAAGTGACCAAACAGGGCTTCCTAGATAGCTGGTAGCACAGCTCATGGTATGTGAAGTGCATGAGGCAGGTGGAGTTGTTTTGGCACTGGAGGAGAGTGCTGCTGCTTCGGGCAGTTTCCATTCACCACCGCCCTGAGTTCCCTAGTTGTCATATCCACTTTCAGACATATGTGGTGCCAGAGCACTTGGTTTCCATGGCAGCGGGAAATGGCTTTTGCACTGAACTTGTGTTTGGCTGTGGAGTTTTGAGCGCCTTGAGTGAGGAGCTCCATGTTAGTTTAGTGTGGGTGCTCAACCTGCTTGATTCCATCCCACTGGGCTCAATGGGCATTGGACCGGAAGTGACCAAACAGGGTTTCCTAGATAGCTGCTAGCACAGCTGATGGTATGTGAAGTGAATGAGGCAGGTGGAGTTGTTTTGGCACTGGAAGAGCTGTGCTGCTGCTTCGGGCAGTTTCCATTCACCACCGCCCTGAGTTCCCTAGGTGTCATATCCACTTTCAGACATATGTGGTGCCAGAGCACTTGGTTTCCATGGCAGCGGGAAATGGCTGGGGCGCTGAACTTGTGTTTGGCTGTGGAGTTTTGAGCGCCTTGAGTGAGGAGCTCCATGTTAGTTTAGTGTGGGTGCTCAACCTGCTTGATTCCATCCCACTGGGCTCAATGGGCATTGGACCGGAAGTGACCAAACAGGGTTTCCTAGATAGCTGCTAGCACAGCTGATGGTATGTGAAGTGAATGAGGCAGGTGGAGTTGTTTTGGCACTGGAAGAGCTGTGCTGCTGCTTCGGGCAGTTGCCATTCACCACCGTCCTGAGTTCCCTAGGTGTCATATCCACTTTCAGACATATGTGGTGCCAGAGCACTTGGTTTCCATGGCAGCGGGAAATGGCTTGGGCACTGAACTTGTGCTTGGCTGTGGAGTTTTGAGCGCCTTGAGTGAGGAGCTCCATGTTAGTTTAGTGTGGGTGCTCAACCTGCTTGATTCCATCCCACTGGGCTCAATGGGCATTGGACCGGAAGTGACCAAACAGGGTTTCCTAGATAGCTGCTAGCACAGCTGATGGTATGTGAAGTTGATGAGGCAGGTGGAGTTGTTTTGGCACTGGAAGAGCTGTGCTGCTGCTTCGGGCAGTTGCCATTCACCACCGCCCTGAGTTCCCTAGGTGTCATATTCACTTTCAGACATATGTGGTGCCAGAGCACTTGGTTTCCATGGCAGCGGGAAATGGCTTGGGCACTGAACTTGTGCTTGGCTATGTATTTTTCAGTGCCTTGAGTGAGGAGCTCCATGTTAGTTTAGTGTGGGTGCTCCACCTGCTTGATTCCATCCCACTGGACTCAATGGGCATTGGACCGGAAGTGACCAAACAGGGTTTCCTAGATAGCTGCTAGCACAGCTGATGGTATGTGAAGTGAATGAGGCAGGTGGATTTGTTTTGGCACTGGAGGAGCTGTTCTGCTGCTTCGGGCAGGTGCCATTCACCACCGCCCTGAGTTCCCTAGGTGTCATATCCACTTTCAGACATATGTGGTGCCAGAGCACTTGGTTTCCATGGCAGCGGGAAATGGCTGGGGCGCTGAACTTGTGTTTGGCTGTGGAGTTTTCAGCGCCTTGAGTGAGGAGCTCCATGTTAGTTTAGTGTGGGTGCTCAACCTGCTTGATTCCATCCCACTGGGCTCAATGGGCATTGGACCGGAAGTGACCAAACAGGTTTTCCTAGATAGCTGCTAGCACAGCTGATGGTATGTGAAGTGAATGAGGCAGGTGGAGTTGTTTTGGCACTGGAAGAGCTGTGCTGCTGCTTCAGGCAGTTGCCATTCACCACCGCCCTGAGTTCCCTATGTGTCATATCCACTTTCAGACATATGTGGTGCCAGAGCACTTGGTTTCCATGGCAGCGGGAAATGCCTTGGGCACTGAACTTGTGTTTGGCTGTGGAGTTTTGAGCGCCTTGAGTCAGGAGCTCCATGTTAGTTTAGTGTGGGTGCTCAACCTGCTTGATTCCATCCCACTGGGCTCAATGGGCATTGGACCGGAAGTGACCAAACAGGGTTTCCTAGATAGCTGCTAGCACAGCTGATGGTATGTGAAGTGAATGAGGCAGGTGGAGTTGTTTTGGCACTGGAAGAGCTGTGCTGCTGCTTCGGGCAGTTGCCATTCACCACCGCCGTGAGTTCCCTAGGTGTCATATCCACTTTCAGACATATGTGGTGCCAGAGCACTTGGTTTCCATGGCAGCGGGAAATGTCTTGGGCGCTGAACTTGTGTTTGGCTGTGGAGTTTTGAGTGCCTTGAGTGAGGAGCTCCATGTTAGTTTAGTGTGGGTGCTCAACCTGCTTGATTCCATCCCACTGGACTCAATGGGCATTGGACCGGAAGTGACCAAACAGGGTTTCCTAGATAGCTGCTAGCACAGCTGATGGTATGTGAAGTGAATGAGGCAGGTGGAGTTGTTTTGGCACTGGAAGAGCTGTGCTGCTGCTTCGGGCAGTTGCCATTCACCACCGCCCTGAGTTCCCTAGGTGTCATATCCACTTTCAGACATATGTGGTGCCAGAGCACTTGGTTTCCATGGCAGCGGGAAATGCCTTGGGCACTGAACTTGTGTTTGGCTGTGGAGTTTTGAGCGCCTTGAGTCAGGAGCTCCATGTTAGTTTAGTGTGGGTGCTCAACCTGCTTGATTCCATCCCACTGGGCTCAATGGGCATTGGACCGGAAGTGACCAAACAGGGTTTCCTAGATAGCTGCTAGCACAGCTGATGGTATGTGAAGTGAATGAGGCAGGTGGGGTTGTTTTGGCACTGGAGGAGCTGTGCTGCTGCTTCGGGCAGGTGCCATTCACCACCGCCCTGAGTTCCCTAGGTGTCATATCCACTTTCAGACATATGTGGTGCCAGAGCACTTGGTTTCCATGGCAGCGGGAAATGGCTTGGGCGCTGAACTTGTGTTTGGCTGTGGAGTTTTCAGCGCCTTGAGTGAGGAGCTCCATGTTAGTTTAGTGTGGGTGCTCAACCTGCTTGATTCCATCCCACTGGGCTCAATGGGCATTGGACCGGAAGTGACCAAACAGGTTTTCCTAGATAGCTGCTAGCACAGCTGATGGTATGTGAAGTGAATGAGGCAGGTGGAGTTGTTTTGGCACTGGAAGAGCTGTGCTGCTGCTTCAGGCAGTTGCCATTCACCACCGCCGTGAGTTCCCTAGGTGTCATATCCACTTTCAGACATATGTGGTGCCAGAGCACTTGGTTTCCATGGCAGCGGGAAATGCCTTGGGCGCTGAACTTGTGTTTGGCTGTGGAGTTTTGAGTGCCTTGAGTCAGGAGCTCCATGTTAGTTTAGTGTGGGTGCTCAACCTGCTTGATTCCATCCCACTGGGCTCAATGGGCATTGGACCGGAAGTGACCAAACAGGGTTTCCTAGATAGCTGCTAGCACAGCTGATGGTATGTGAAGTTCATGAGGCAGGTGGGGTTGTTTTGGCACTGGAAGAGCTGTGCTGCTGCTTCGGGCAGTTGCCATTCACCACCGCCGTGAGTTCCCTAGGTGTCATATCCACTTTCAGACATATGTGGTGCCAGAGCACTTGGTTTCCATGGCAGCGGGAAATCGCTTGGGCGCTGAACTTGTGTTTGGCTGTGGAGTTTTGAGCGCCTTGAGTGAGGAGCTCCATGTTAGTTTAGTGTGGGTGCTCAACCTGCTTGATTCCATCCCACTGGACTCAATGGGCATTGGACCGGAAGTGACCAAACAGGGTTTCCTAGATAGCTGCTAGCACAGCTGATGGTATGTGAAGTTCATGAGGCAGGTGGAGTTGTTTTGGCACTGGAGGAGCTGTGCTGCTGCTTCGGGCAGTTTCCATTCACCACCGCCGTGAGTTCCCTAGGTGTCATATCCACTTTCAGACATATGTGGTGCCAGAGCACTTGGTTTCCATGGCAGCGGGAAATGGCTTTTGCACTGAACTTGTGTTTGGCTGTGGAGTTTTGCGCGCCTTGAGTGAGGAGCTCCATGTTAGTTTAGTGTGGGTGCTCCACCTGCTTGATTCCATCCCACTGGGCTCAATGGACTTTCGCCCGGAAGTGACCAAACAGGGTTTACTAGAACGCTGCTAGCACAGCTGATGGTATGTGAAGTGAATGAGGCAGGTGGAGTTGTTTTGGCACTGGAAGAGCTGTGCTGCTGCTTCGGGCAGTTGCCATTCACCACCGCCCTGAGTTCCCTAGGTGTCATATCCACTTTCATACATATGTGGTGCCAGAGCACTTGGTTTCCATGGCAGCGGGAAATGGCTTTGGCACTGAACTTGTGTTTGGCTTTGGAGTTTTGAGCACCTTGAGTGAGGAGCTCCATGTTAGTTTAGTGTGGGTGCTCAACATGCTTGATTCCATCCCACTGGGCTCAATGCCATTGGACCGGAAGTGACCAAACAGGGTTTCCTAGATAGCTGCTAGCACAGCTGATGCTATGTGAAGTTCATGAGGCAGGTGGAGTTGTTTTGGCACTTGAGGAGCTGTGCTGCTGCTTCGGGCAGTTGCCATTCACCACCGCCCTGAGTTCCCTAGGTGTCATATCCACTTTCAGACATATGTGGTGCCAGAGCACTTGGTTTCCATGGCAGCGGGAAATGGCTTGGGCGCTGAACTTGTGTTTGGCTGTGGAGTTTTGAGTGCCTTGAGTGAGGAGCTCCATGTTAGTTTAGTGTGGGTGCTCCACCTGCTTGATTCCATCCCACTGGGCTCAATGGGCATTGGACAGGAAGTGACCAAACAGGGTTTCCTTGATAGCTGCTAGCACAGCTGATGGTATGTGAAGTTCATGAGGCAGGTGGAGTTGTTTTGGCACTGGAAGAGCTGTGCTGCTGCTTCGGGCAGTTGCCATTCACCACCGCCCTGAGTTCCCTAGGTGTCATATCCACTTTCAGACATATGTGGTGCCAGAGCACTTGGTTTCCATGGCAGCGGGAAATGGCTTTTGCACTGAACTTGTGTTTGGCTGTGGAGTTTTGAGTGCCGTGAGTTAGGAGCTAAATGTTAGTTTAGTGTGGGTGCTCCACCTGCTTGATTCCATCCCACTGGGCTCAAAGGGCATTGGACTGGAAGTGACCAAACAGGGTTTCCTTGATAGCTGCTAGCACAGCTGATGGTATGTGAAGTTCATGAGGCAGGTGGAGTTGTTTTGGCCCTGGAGGAGTGTGCTGCTGCTTCGGGCAGTTTCCATTCACCACCGCCCTGAGTTCCCTAGGTGTCATATCCACTTTCAAACATATGTGGTGCCAGAGCACTTGGTTTCCATGGCAGCGGGAAATGGCTTGGGCGCTGAACTTGTGTTTGGCTGTGGAGTTTTCAGCGCCTTGAGTGAGGAGCTCCATGTTAGTTTAGTGTGGGTGCTCAACCTGCTTGATTCCATCCCACTGGGCTCAATGGGCATTGGACCGGAAGTGACCAAACAGGTTTTCCTAGATAGCTGCTAGCACAGCTGATGGTATGTGAAGTGAATGAGGCAGGTGGAGTTGTTTTGGCACTGGAAGCGCTGTGCTGCTGCTTCAGGCAGTTGCCATTCACCACCGCCGTGAGTTCCCTAGGTGTCATATCCACTTTCAGACATATGTGGTGCCAGAGCACTTGGTTTCCATGGCAGCGGGAAATGCCTTGGGCGCTGAACTTGTGTTTGGCTGTGGAGTTTTGAGTGCCTTGAGTCAGGAGCTCCATGTTAGTTTAGTGTGGGTGCTCAACCTGCTTGATTCCATCCCACTGGGCTCAATGGGCATTGGACCGGAAGTGACCAAACAGGGTTTCCTAGATAGCTGCTAGCACAGCTGATGGTATGTGAAGTTCATGAGGCAGGTGGGGTTGTTTTGGCACTGGAAGAGCTGTGCTGCTGCTTCGGGCAGTTGCCATTCACCACCGCCGTGAGTTCCCTAGGTGTCATATCCACTTTCAGACATATGTGGTGCCAGAGCACTTGGTTTCCATGGCAGCGGGAAATCGCTTGGGCGCTGAACTTGTGTTTGGCTGTGGAGTTTTGAGCGCCTTGAGTGAGGAGCTCCATGTTAGTTTAGTGTGGGTGCTCAACCTGCTTGATTCCATCCCACTGGACTCAATGGGCATTGGACCGGAAGTGACCAAACAGGGTTTCCTAGATAGCTGCTAGCACAGCTGATGGTATGTGAAGTTCATGAGGCAGGTGGAGTTGTTTTGGCACTGGAGGAGCTGTGCTGCTGCTTCGGGCAGTTTCCATTCACCACCGCCGTGAGTTCCCTAGGTGTCATATCCACTTTCAGACATATGTGGTGCCAGAGCACTTGGTTTCCATGGCAGCGGGAAATGGCTTTTGCACTGAACTTGTGTTTGGCTGTGGAGTTTTGAGCGCCTTGAGTGAGGAGCTCCATGTTAGTTTAGTGTGGGTGCTCCACCTGCTTGATTCCATCCCACTGGGCTCAATGGACTTTCGCCCGGAAGTGACCAAACAGGGTTTACTAGAACGCTGCTAGCACAGCTGATGGTATGTGAAGTGAATGAGGCAGGTGGAGTTGTTTTGGCACTGGAAGAGCTGTGCTGCTGCTTCGGGCAGTTTCCATTCACCACCGCCCTGAGTTCCCTAGGTGTCATATCCACTTTCATACATATGTGGTGCCAGAGCACTTGGTTTCCATGGCAGCGGGAAATGGCTTGGGTGCTGAACTTGTGTTTGGCTGTGGAGTTTTGAGTGCCTTGAGTGAGGAGCTCCATGTTAGTTTAGTGTGGGTGCTCCACCTGCTTGATTCCATCCCACTGGGCTCAATGGGCATTGGACAGGAAGTGACCAAACAGGGTTTCCTTGATAGCTGCTAGCACAGCTGATGGTATGTGAAGTTCATGAGGCAGGTGGAGTTGTTTTGGCACTGGAAGAGCTGTGCTGCTGCTTCGGGCAGTTGCCATTCACCACCGCCGTGAGTTCCCTAGGTGTCATATCCACTTTCAGACATATGTGGTGCCAGAGCACTTGGTTTCCATGGCAGCGGGAAATGGCTTTTGCGCTGAACTTGTGTTTGGCTGTGGAGTTTTGAGCGCCTTGAGTGAGGAGCTCCATGTTAGTTTAGTGTGGGTGCTCACCTGGTTGATTCCATCCCACTGGGCTCAATGGGTATTGGACAGGAAGTGACGAAACAGGGTTTCCTAGATAGCTGCTAGCACAGCTGATGGTATGTGAAGTTCATGAGGCAGGTGGAGTTGTTTTGGCCCTGGAGGAGTGTGCTGCTGCTTCGGGCAGTTTCCATTCACCACCGCCCTGAGTTCCCTAGGTGTCATATCCACTTTCAGACATATGTGGTGCCAGAGCACTTGGTTTCCATGGCAGCGGGAAACGGCTTCAGCACTGAACTTGTGTTTGGCTGTGGAGTTTTGAGCACCTTGAGTGAGGAGCTCCATGTTAGTTTAGTGTGGGTGCTCCACCTGGTTGATTCCATCCCACTGGGCTCAATGGGCATTGGACCGGAAGTGACCAAACAGGGTTTCCTAGATAGCTGCTAGCACAGCTGATGGTATGTGAAGTTCATGAGGCAGGTGGAGTTGTTTCGGCACTGGAGGAGCTGTGCTGCTGCTTCGGGCAGTTGCCATTCACCACCGCCATGAGTTCCCTAGGTGTCATATCCACTTTCAGACATATGTGGTGCCAGAGCACTTGGTTTCCATGGCAGCGGGACATGGCTGGGGCGCTGAACTTGTGCTTGGCTGTGGGGTTTTCAGCGCCTTTAGTGAGGAGCTCCATGTTAGTTTAGTGTGGGTGCTCCACCTGCTTGATTCCATCCCACTGGGCTCAATGGACTTTCGCCCGGAAGTGACCAAACAGGGCTTCCTTGATAGCTGCTAGCACAGCTGATGGTATGTGAAGTTCATGAGGCAGGTGGAGTTGTTTTGGCACTGGAGGAGCTGTGCTGCTGCTTCGGGCAGCTGCCATTCACCAACTCATGATCCCTATGTGTCATATCCACTTTCAGACATATGTGGTGCCAGAGCACTTGGTTTCCATGGCAGCGGGAAATCGCTTGGGCGCTGAACTTGTGTTTGGCTGTGGAGGTATGAGCGCCTTGAATGAGGAGCTCCATGTTAGTTTAGTGTGGGTGCTCCACCTGCTTGATTCCATCCCACTGGGCTCAATGGACTTTCGTCCGGAAGTGACCAAACAGGGCTTCCTAGATAGCTGGTAGCACAGCTCATGGTATGTGAAGTGAATGAGGCAGGTGGAGTTGTTTTGGCACTGGAGGAGAGTGCTGCTGCTTCGGGCAGTTTCCATTCACCACCGCCCTGAGTTCCCTAGTTGTCATATCCACTTTCAGACATATGTGGTGCCAGAGCACTTGGTTTCCATGGCAGCGGGAAATGGCTGGGGCGCTGAACTTGTGCTTGGCTGTGGAGTTTTGAGCGCCTTGAGTGAGGAGCTCCATGTTAGTTTAGTGTGGGTGCTCAACCTGCTTGATTCCATCCCACTGGGCTCAATGGGCATTGGACCGGAAGTGACCAAACAGGGTTTCCTAGATAGCTGCTAGCACAGCTGATGGTATGTGAAGTGAATGAGGCAGGTGGAGTTGTTTTGGCACTGGAAGAGCTGTGCTGCTGCTTCGGGCAGTTGCCATTCACCACCGTCCTGAGTTCCCTAGGTGTCATATCCACTTTCAGACATATGTGGTGCCAGAGCACTTGGTTTCCATGGCAGCGGGAAATGGCTTTTGCACTGAACTTGTGTTTGGCTGTGGAGTTTTGAGCGCCTTGAGTCAGGAGCTCCATGTTAGTTTAGTGTGGGTGCTCAACCTGCTTGATTCCATTCCACTGGGCTCAATGGGCATTGGACCGGAAGTGACCAAGCAGGGTTTCCTTGATAGCTGCTAGCACAGCTGATGGTATGTGAAGTTGATGAGGCAGGTGGAGTTGTTTTGGCACTGGAAGAGCTGTGCTGCTGCTTCGGGCAGTTGCCATTCACCACCGCCCTGAGTTCCCTAGGTGTCATATTCACTTTCAGACATATGTGGTGCCAGAGCACTTGGTTTCCATGGCAGCGGGAAATGGCTTGGGCACTGAACTTGTGCTTGGCTATGTATTTTTCAGTGCCTTGAGTGAGGAGCTCCATGTTAGTTTAGTGTGGGTGCTCAACCTGCTTGATTCCACCCCATTGGGCTCAATGGGCATTGGACTGGAAGTGACCAAACAGGTTTCCTAGATAGCTGCTAGCACAGCTGATGGTATGTGAAGTGAATGAGGCAGGTGGAGTTGTTTTGGCACTGGAAGAGCTGTGCTGCTGCTTCGGGCAGTTGCCATTCACCACCGCCCTGAGTTCCCTAGGTGTCATATCCACTTTCAGACATATGTGGTGCCAGAGCACTTGGTTTCCATGGCAGCGGGAAATGGCTTGGGCGCTGAACTTGTGTTTGGCTGTGGAGTTTTGAGTGCCTTGAGTGAGGAGCTCCATGTTAGTTTAGTGTGGGTGCTCAACCTGCTTGATTCCATCCCACTGGACTCAATGGGCATTGGACCGGAAGTGACCAAACAGGGTTTCCTAGATAGCTGCTAGCACAGCTGATGGTATGTGAAGTTCATGAGGCAGGTGGAGTTGTTTTGGCACTGGAAGAGCTGTGCTGCTGCTTCGGGCAGTTGCCATTCACCACCGCCCTGAGTTCCCTAGGTGTCATATCCACTTTCAGACATATGTGGTTCCAGAGCACTTGGTTTCCATGGCAGCGGGAAATGGCTTGGGCGCTGAACTTGTGTTTGGCTGTGGAGTTTTGAGTGCCTTGAGTGAGGAGCTCCATGTTAGTTTAGTGTGGGTGCTCAACCTGCTTGATTCCATCCCACTGGGCTCAATGGGCATTGGACCGGAAGTGACCAAACAGGGTTTCTTAGATAGCTGCTAGCACAGCTGATGGTATGTGAAGTTCATGAGGCAGGTGGGGTTGTTTTGGCACTGGAAGAGCTGTGCTGCTGCTTCAGGCAGTTGCCATTCACCACCGCCCTGAGTTCCCTAGGTGTCATATCCACTTTCAGACATATGTGGTGCCAGAGCACTTGGTTTCCATGGCAGCGGGAAATGGCTTGGGCGCTGAACTTGTGTTTGGCTGTGGAGTTTTGAGCGCCTTGAGTGAGGAGCTCCATGTTAGTTTAGTGTGGGTGCTCCACCTGCTTGATTCCATCCCACTGGACTCAATGGGCATTGGACCGGAAGTGACCAAACAGGGTTTCCTAGATAGCTGCTAGCACAGCTGATGCTATGTGAAGTGAATGAGGCAGGTGGATTTGTTTTGGCACTGGAGGAGCTGTTCTGCTGCTTCGGGCAGGTGCCATTCACCACCGCCCTGAGTTCCCTAGGTGTCATATCCACTTTCAGACATATGTGGTGCCAGAGCACTTGGTTTCCATGGCAGCGGGAAATGGCTTAGGCGCTGAACTTGTGTTTGGCTGTGGAGTTTTCAGCGCCTTGAGTGAGGAGCTCCATGTTAGTTTAGTGTGGGTGCTCAACCTGCTTGATTCCATCCCACTGGGCTCAATGGGCATTGGACCGGAAGTGACCAAACAGGTTTTCCTAGATAGCTGCTAGCACAGCTGATGGTATGTGAAGTGAATGAGGCAGGTGGAGTTGTTTTGGCACTGGAAGAGCTGTGCTGCTGCTTCAGGCAGTTGCCATTCACCACCGCCCTGAGTTCCCTAGGTGTCATATTCACTTTCAGACATATGTGGTGCCAGAGCACTTGGTTTCCATGGCAGCGGGAAATGCCTTGGGCACTGAACTTGTGTTTGGCTGTGGAGTTTTGAGCGCCTTGAGTCAGGAGCTCCATGTTAGTTTAGTGTGGGTGCTCAACCTGCTTGATTCCATCCCACTGGGCTCAATGGGCATTGGACAGGAAGTGACCAAACAGGGTTTCCTAGATAGCTGCTAGCACAGCTGATGGTATGTGAAGTTCATGAGGCAGGTGGAGTTGTTTTGGCACTGGAAGAGCTGTGCTGCTGCTTCGGGCAGTTGCCATTCACCACCGCCGTGAGTTCCCTAGGTGTCATATCCACTTTCAGACATATGTGGTGCCAGAGCACTTGGTTTCCATGGCAGCGGGAAATGGCTTGGGCGCTGAACTTGTGTTTGGCTGTGGAGTTTTGAGTGCCTTGAGTGAGGAGCTCCATGTTAGTTTAGTGTGGGTGCTCCACCTGCTTGATTCCATCCCACTGGACTCAATGGGCATTGGACCGGAAGTGACCAAACAGGGTTTCCTAGATAGCTGCTAGCACAGCTGATGGTATGTGAAGTGAATGAGGCAAGTGGAGTTGTTTTGGCACTGGAAGAGCTGTGCTGCTGCTTCGGGCAGTTGCCATTCACCACCGCCCTGAGTTCCCTAGGTGTCATATCCACTTTCAGACATATGTGGTGCCAGAGCACTTGGTTTCCATGGCAGCGGGAAATGCCTTGGGCACTGAACTTGTGTTTGGCTGTGGAGTTTTGAGCGCCTTGAGTGAGGAACTCCATGTTAGTTTAGTGTGGGTGCTCCACCTGCTTGATTCCATCCCACTGGGCTCAATGGACTTTCGCCCGGAAGTGACCAAACAGGGCTTCCTAGATAGCTGCTAGCACAGCTGATGGTATGTGAAGTGAATGAGGCAGGTGGAGTTGTTTTGGCACTGGAAGAGCTGTGCTTCTGCTTCGGGCAATTGGCATTCACCACGGCCCTGAGTTCCCTAGGTGTCATATCCACTTTCAGACATATGTGGTGCCAGAGCACTTGGTTTCCATGGCAGCGGGAAATCGCTTGGGCGCTGAACTTGTGTTTGGCTGTGGAGTTTTGAGCACCTTGAGTGAGGAGCTCCATGTTAGTTTAGTGTGGGTGCTCCACCTGGTTGCTTCCATCCCACTGGGCTCAATGGGCATTGGACCGGAAGTGACGAAACAGGGTTTCCTAGATAGCTGCTAGCACAGCTGATGGTATGTGAAGTTCATGAGGCAGGTGGAGTTGTTTTGGCACTGGAGGAGCTGTGCTGCTGCTGCGGGCAGCTGCCATTCACCAACTCATGATCCCTATGTGTCATATCCACTTTCAGACATATGTGGTGCCAGAGCACTTGGTTTCCATGGCAGCGGGAAATGGCTGGGGCGCTGAACTTGTGCTTGGCTGTGGGGTTTTCAGCGCCTTTAGTGAGGAGCTCCATGTTAGTTTAGTGTGGGTGCTCCACCTGCTTGATTCCATCCCACTGGGCTCAATGGACTTTCGCCCGGAAGTGACCAAACAGGGTTTACTAGAACGCTGCTAGCACAGCTGATGGTATGTGAAGTGAATGAGGCAGGTGGAGTTGTTTTGGCACTGGAAGAGCTGTGCTGCTGCTTCGGGCAGTTTCCATTCACCACCGCCCTGAGTTCCCTAGGTGTCATATCCACTTTCATACATATGTGGTGCCAGAGCACTTGGTTTCCATGGCAGCGGAAAATGGCTTTGGCACTGAACTTGTGTTTGGCTTTGGAGTTTTGAGCACCTTGAGTGAGGAGCTCCATGTTAGTTTAGTGTGGGTGCTCAACATGCTTGTTTCCATCCCACTGGGCTCAATGCCATTGGACCGGAAGTGACCAAACAGGGTTTCCTAGATAGCTGCTAGCACAGCTGATGCTATGTGAAGTTCATGAGGCAGGTGGAGTTGTTTTGGCACTTGAGGAGCTGTGCTGCTGCTTCGGGCAGTTACCATTCACCACCGCCCTGAGTTCCCTAGGTGTCATATCCACTTTCAGACATATGTGGTGCCAGAGCACTTGGTTTCCATGGCAGCGGGAAATGGCTTGGGTGCTGAACTTGTGTTTGGCTGTGGAGTTTTGAGTGCCTTGAGTGAGGAGCTCCATGTTAGTTTAGTGTGGGTGCTCAACCTGCTTGATTCCATCCCACTGGGCTCAATGGGCATTGGACAGGAAGTGACCAAACAGGGTTTCCTTGATAGCTGCTAGCACAGCTGATGGTATGTGAAGTTCATGAGGCAGGTGGAGTTGTTTTGGCACTGGAAGAGCTGTGCTGCTGCTTCGGGCAGTTGCCATTCACCACCGCCCTGAGTTCCCTAGGTGTCATATCCACTTTCAGACATATGTGGTGCCAGAGCACTTGGTTTCCATGGCAGCGGGAAATGGCTTTTGCACTGAACTTGTGTTTGGCTGTGGAGTTTTGAGTGCCTTGAGTTAGGAGCTCAATGTTAGTTTAGTGTGGGTGCTCCACCTGCTTGATTCCATCCCACTGTGCTCAATGGGCATTGGACTGGAAGTGACCAAACAGGGTTTCCTAGATAGCTGCTAGCACAGCTGATGGTATGTGAAGTTCATGAGGCAGGTGGAGTTGTTTTGGCCCTGGAGGAGTGTGCTGCTGCTTCGGGCAGTTTCCATTCACCACCGCCCTGAGTTCCCTAGGTGTCATATCCACTTTCAGACATATGTGGTGCCAGAGCACTTGGTTTCCATGGCAGCGGGAAATGGCTGGGGCGCTGAACTTGTGTTTGGCTGTGGAGTTTTGAGCACCTTGAGTGAGGAGCTCCATGTTAGTTTAGTGTGGGTGCTCCACCTGGTTGATTCCATCCCACTGGGCTCAATGGGCATTGGACCGGAAGTGACCAAACAGGGTTTCCTAGATAGCTGCTAGCACAGCTGATGGTATGTGAAGTGAATGAGGCAGGTGGAGTTGTTTCGGCACTGGAGGAGCTGTGCTGCTGCTTCGGGCAGTTGCCATTCACCACCGCCCTGAGTTCCCTAGGTGTCATATCCACTTTCAGACATATGTGGTGCCAGAGCACTTGGTTTCCATGGCAGCGGGAAATGGCTGGGGCGCTGAACTTGTGCTTGGCTGTGGGCTTTTCAGCGCCTTTAGTGAGGAGCTCCATGTTAGTTTAGTGTGGGTGCTCCACCTGCTTGATTCCATCCCACTGGGCTCAATGGACTTTCGCCCGGAAGTGACCAAACAGGGCTTCCTAGATAGCTGCTAGCACAGCTGATGGTATGTGAAGTGAATGAGGCAGGTGGAGTTGTTTTGGCACTGGAGGAGCTGTGCTGCTGCTTCGGGCAATTGCCATTCACCAACTCATGATCCCTATGTGTCATATCCACTTTCAGACATATGTGGTGCCAGAGCACTTGGTTTCCATGGCAGCGGGAAATCGCTTGGGCGCTGAACTTGTGTTTGGCTGTGGAGGTATGAGCGCCTTGAATGAGGAGCTCCATGTTAGTTTAGTGTGGGTGCTCCACCTGGTTGATTCCATCCCACTGGGCTCAATGGACTTTCGTCCGGAAGTGACCAAACAGGGCTTCCTAGATAGCTGGTAGCACAGCTCATGGTATGTGAAGTGAATGAGGCAGGTGGAGTTGTTTTGGCACTGGAGGAGAGTGCTGCTGCTTCGGGCAGTTTCCATTCACCACCGCCCTGAGTTCCCTAGTTGTCATATCCACTTTCAGACATATGTGGTGCCAGAGCACTTGGTTTCCATGGCAGCGGGAAATGGCTGGGGCGCTGAACTTGTGCTTGGCTGTGGAGTTTTGAGCGCCATGAGTGAGGAGCTCCATGTTAGTTTAGTGTGGGTGCTCAACCTGCTTGATTCCATCCCACTGGGCTCAATGGGCATTGGACAGGAAGTGACCAAACAGGGTTTCCTAGATAGCTGCTAGCACAGCTGATGGTATGTGAAGTGAATGAGGCAGGTGGAGTTGTTTTGGCACTGGAAGAGCTGTGCTGCTGCTTCGGGCAGTTTCCATTCACCACCGCCCTGAGTTCCCTAGGTGTCATATCCACTTTCAGACATATGTGGTGCCAGAGCACTTGGTTTCCATGGCAGCGGGAAATGGCTGGGGCGCTGAACTTGTGCTTGGCTGTGGAGTTTTGAGCACCTTGAGTGAGGAGCTCCATGTTAGTTTAGTGTGGGTGCTCACCTGGTTGATTCCATCCCACTGGGCTCAATGGGTATTGGACAGGAAGTGACGAAACAGGGTTTCCTTGATAGCTGCTAGCACAGCTGATGGTATGTGAAGTGAATGAGGCAGGTGGAGTTGTTTTGGCACTGGAGGAGTGTGCTGCTGCTTCGGGCAGTTGCCATTCACCACCGCCCTGAGTTCCCTAGGTGTCATATCCACTTTCAGACATATGTGGTGCCAGAGCACTTGGTTTCCATGGCAGCGGGAAATGGCTTTTGCACTGAACTTGTGTTTGGCTGTGGAGTTTTGAGTGCCTTGAGTTAGGAGCTCAATGTTAGTTTAGTGTGGGTGCTCCACCTGCTTGATTCCATCCCACTGGGCTCAATGGGCATTGGACTGGAAGTGACCAAACAGGGTTTCCTTGATAGCTGCTAGCACAGCTGATGGTATGTGAAGTTCATGAGGCAGGTGGAGTTGTTTTGGCCCTGGAGGAGTGTGCTGCTGCTTCGGGCAGTTTCCATTCACCACCGCCCTGAGTTCCCTAGTTGTCATATCCACTTTCAGACATATGTGGTGCCAGAGCACTTGGTTTCCATGGCAGCGGGAAATGGCTGGGGCGCTGAACTTGTGTTTGGCTGTGGAGTTTTGAGCACCTTGAGTGAGGAGCTCCATGTTAGTTTAGTGTGGGTGCTCCACCTGGTTGATTCCATCCCACTGGGCTCAATGGGCATTGGACCGGAAGTGACCAAACAGGGTTTCCTTGATAGCTGCTAGCACAGCTGATGGTATGTGAAGTTCATGAGGCAGGTGGAGTTGTTTCGGCCCTGGAGGAGCTGTGCTGCTGCTTCGGGCAGTTGCCATTCACCACCGCCCTGAGTTCCCTAGGTGTCATATCCACTTTCAGACATATGTGGTGCCAGAGCACTTGGTTTCCATGGCAGCGGGAAATGGCTTGGGCACTGAACTTGTGCTTGGCTGTGGGGTTTTCAGCGCCTTTAGTGAGGAGCTCCATGTTAGTTTAGTGTGGGTGCTCCACCTGCTTGATTCCATCCCACTGGGCTCAATGGACTTTCGCCCGGAAGTGACCAAACAGGGCTTCCTAGATAGCTGCTAGCACAGCTGATGGTATGTGAAGTGAATGAGGCAGGTGGAGTTGTTTCGGCACTGGAGGAGCTGTGCTGCTGCTTCGGGCAATTGCCATTCACCAACTCATGATCCCTATGTGTCATATCCACTTTCAGACATATGTGGTGCCAGAGCACTTGGTTTCCATGGCAGCGGGAAATCGCTTGGGCGCTGAACTTGTGTTTGGCTGTGGAGGTATGAGCGCCTTGAATGAGGAGCTCCATGTTAGTTTAGTGTGGGTGCTCCACCTGGTTGATTCCATCCCACTGGGCTCAATGGACTTTCGTCCGGAAGTGACCAAACAGGGCTTCCTAGATAGCTGGTAGCACAGCTCATGGTATGTGAAGTGAATGAGGCAGGTGGAGTTGTTTTGGCACTGGAGGAGAGTGCTGCTGCTTCGGGCAGTTTCCATTCACCACCGCCCTGAGTTCCCTAGTTGTCATATCCACTTTCAGACATATGTGGTGCCAGAGCACTTGGTTTCCATGGCAGCGGGAAATGGCTGGGGCGCTGAACTTGTGCTTGGCTGTGGAGTTTTGAGCGCCATGAGTGAGGAGCTCCATGTTAGTTTAGTGTGGGTGCTCAACCTGCTTGATTCCATCCCACTGGGCTCAATGGGCATTGGACAGGAAGTGACCAAACAGGGTTTCCTAGATAGCTGCTAGCACAGCTGATGGTATGTGAAGTGAATGAGGCAGGTGGAGTTGTTTTGGCACTGGAAGAGCTGTGCTGCTGCTTCGGGCAGTTTCCATTCACCACCGCCCTGAGTTCCCTAGGTGTCATATCCACTTTCAGACATATGTGGTGCCAGAGCACTTGGTTTCCATGGCAGCGGGAAATGGCTGGGGCGCTGAACTTGTGCTTGGCTGTGGAGTTTTGAGCGCCTTGAGTGAGGAGCTCCATGTTAGTTTAGTGTGGGTGCTCACCTGGTTGATTCCATCCCACTGGGCTCAATGGGTATTGGACAGGAAGTGACGAAACAGGGTTTCCTTGATAGCTGCTAGCACAGCTGATGGTATGTGAAGTGAATGAGGCAGGTGGAGTTGTTTTGGCACTGGAGGAGTGTGCTGCTGCTTTGGGCAGTTGCCATTCACCACCGCCCTGAGTTCCCTAGGTGTCATATCCACTTTCAGACATATGTGGTGCCAGAGCACTTGGTTTCCATGGCAGCGGGAAATGGCTTGGGCGATGAACTTGTGTTTGGCTGTGGAGTTTTGAGTGCCTTGAGTTAGGAGCTCAATGTTAGTTTAGTGTGGGTGCTCCACCTGCTTGATTCCATCCCACTGGGCTCAATGGGCATTGGACTGGAAGTGACCAAACAGGGTTTCCTTGATAGCTGCTAGCACAGCTGATGGTATGTGAAGTTCATGAGGCAGGTGGAGTTGTTTTGGCCCTGGAGGAGTGTGCTGCTGCTTCGGGCAGTTTCCATTCACCACCGCCCTGAGTTCCCTAGGTGTCATATCCACTTTCAGACATATGTGGTGCCAGAGCACTTGGTTTCCATGGCAGCGGGAAATGGCTGGGGCGCTGAACTTGTGTTTGGCTGTGGAGTTTTGAGCACCTTGAGTGAGGAGCTCCATGTTAGTTTAGTGTGGGTGCTCCACCTGGTTGATTCCATCCCACTGGGCTCAATGGGCATTGGACCGGAAGTGACCAAACAGGGTTTCCTAGATAGCTGCTAGCACAGCTGATGGTATGTGAAGTTCATGAGGCAGGTGGAGTTGTTTCGGCCCTGGAGGAGCTGTGCTGCTGCTTCGGGCAGTTTCCATTCACCACCGCCCTGAGTTCCCTAGGTGTCATATCCACTTTCAGACATATGTGGTGCCAGAGCACTTGGTTTCCATGGCAGCGGGAAATGGCTTGGGCACTGAACTTGTGCTTGGCTGTGGGGTTTTCAGCGCCTTTAGTGAGGAGCTCCATGTTAGTTTAGTGTGGGTGCTCCACCTGCTTGATTCCATCCCACTGGGCTCAATGGACTTTCGCCCGGAAGTGACCAAACAGGGCTTCCTAGATAGCTGCTAGCACAGCTGATGGTATGTGAAGTGAATGAGGCAGGTGGAGTTGTTTTGGCACTGGAGGAGCTGTGCTGCTGCTTCGGGCAATTGCCATTCACCAACTCATGATCCCTATGTGTCATATCCACTTTCAGACATATGTGGTGCCAGAGCACTTGGTTTCCATGGCAGCGGGAAATCGCTTGGGCGCTGAACTTGTGTTTGGCTGTGGAGGTATGAGCGCCTTGAATGAGGAGCTCCATGTTAGTTTAGTGTGGGTGCTCCACCTGGTTGATTCCATCCCACTGGGCTCAATGGACTTTCGTCCGGAAGTGACCAAACAGGGCTTCCTAGATAGCTGGTAGCACAGCTCATGGTATGTGAAGTGAATGAGGCAGGTGGAGTTGTTTTGGCACTGGAGGAGAGTGCTGCTGCTTCGGGCAGTTTCCATTCACCACCGCCCTGAGTTCCCTAGTTGTCATATCCACTTTCAGACATATGTGGTGCCAGAGCACTTGGTTTCCATGGCAGCGGGAAATGGCTGGGGCGCTGAACTTGTGCTTGGCTGTGGAGTTTTGAGCGCCATGAGTGAGGAGCTCCATGTTAGTTTAGTGTGGGTGCTCAACCTGCTTGATTCCATCCCACTGGGCTCAATGGGCATTGGACAGGAAGTGACCAAACAGGGTTTCCTAGATAGCTGCTAGCACAGCTGATGGTATGTGAAGTGAATGAGGCAGGTGGAGTTGTTTTGGCACTGGAAGAGCTGTGCTGCTGCTTCGGGCAGTTTCCATTCACCACCGCCCTGAGTTCCCTAGGTGTCATATCCACTTTCAGACATATGTGGTGCCAGAGCACTTGGTTTCCATGGCAGCGGGAAATGGCTGGGGCGCTGAACTTGTGCTTGGCTGTGGAGTTTTGAGCGCCATGAGTGAGGAGCTCCATGTTAGTTTAGTGTGGGTGCTCACCTAGTTGATTCCATCCCACTGGGCTCAATGGGTATTGGACAGGAAGTGACGAAACAGGGTTTCCTTGATAGCTGCTAGCACAGCTGATGGTATGTGAAGTGAATGAGGCAGGTGGAGTTGTTTTGGCACTGGAGGAGTGTGCTGCTGCTTCGGGCAGTTGCCATTCACCACCGCCCTGAGTTCCCTAGGTGTCATATCCACTTTCAGACATATGTGGTGCCAGAGCACTTGGTTTCCATGGCAGCGGGAAATGGCTTTTGCACTGAACTTGTGTTTGGCTGTGGAGTTTTGAGTGCCTTGAGTTAGGAGCTCAATGTTAGTTTAGTGTGGGTGCTCCACCTGCTTGATTCCATCCCACTGGGCTCAATGGGCATTGGACTGGAAGTGACCAAACAGGGTTTCCTTGATAGCTGCTAGCACAGCTGATGGTATGTGAAGTTCATGAGGCAGGTGGAGTTGTTTTGGCCCTGGAGGAGTGTGCTGCTGCTTCGGGCAGTTTCCATTCACCACCGCCCTGAGTTCCCTAGGTGTCATATCCACTTTCAGACATATGTGGTGCCAGAGCACTTGGTTTCCATGGCAGCGGGAAATGGCTGGGGCGCTGAACTTGTGTTTGGCTGTGGAGTTTTGAGCACCTTGAGTGAGGAGCTCCATGTTAGTTTAGTGTGGGTGCTCCACCTGGTTGATTCCATCCCACTGGGCTCAATGGGCATTGGACCGGAAGTGACCAAACAGGGTTTCCTAGATAGCTGCTAGCACAGCTGATGGTATGTGAAGTTCATGAGGCAGGTGGAGTTGTTTCGGCCCTGGAGGAGCTGTGCTGCTGCTTCGGGCAGTTGCCATTCACCACCGCCCTGAGTTCCCTAGGTGTCATATCCACTTTCAGACATATGTGGTGCCAGAGCACTTGGTTTCCATGGCAGCGGGAAATGGCTTGGGCACTGAACTTGTGCTTGGCTGTGGGGTTTTCAGCGCCTTTAGTGAGGAGCTCCATGTTAGTTTAGTGTGGGTGCTCCACCTGCTTGATTCCATCCCACTGGGCTCAATGGACTTTCGCCCGGAAGTGACCAAACAGGGCTTCCTAGATAGCTGCTAGCACAGCTGATGGTATGTGAAGTGAATGAGGCAGGTGGAGTTGTTTCGGCACTGGAGGAGCTGTGCTGCTGCTTCGGGCAGTTGCCATTCACCACCGCCCTGAGTTCCCTAGGTGTCATATCCACTTTCAGACATATGTGGTGCCAGAGCACTTGGTTTCCATGGCAGCGGGAAATGGCTGGGGCGCTGAACTTGTGCTTGGCTGTGGGGTTTTCAGCGCCTTTAGTGAGGAGCTCCATGTTAGTTTAGTGTGGGTGCTCCACCTGCTTGATTCCATCCCACTGGGCTCAATGGACTTTCGCCCGGAAGTGACCAAACAGGGCTTCCTAGATAGCTGCTAGCACAGCTGATGGTATGTGAAGTGAATGAGGCAGGTGGAGTTGTTTTGGCACTGGAGGAGCTGTGCTGCTGCTTCGGGCAGTTGCCATTCACCAACTCATGATCCCTATGTGTCATATCCACTTTCAGACATATGTGGTGCCAGAGCACTTGGTTTCCATGGCAGCGGGAAATCGCTTGGGCGCTGAACTTGTGTTTGGCTGTGGAGGTATGAGCGCCTTGAATGAGGAGCTCCATGTTAGTTTAGTGTGGGTGCTCCACCTGGTTGATTCCATCCCACTGGGCTCAATGGACTTTCGTCCGGAAGTGACCAAACAGGGCTTCCTAGATAGCTGGTAGCACAGCTGATGGTATGTGAAGTGAATGAGGCAGGTGGAGTTGTTTTGGCACTGGAGGAGAGTGCTGCTGCTTCGGGCAGTTTCCATTCACCACCGCCCTGAGTTCCCTAGTTGTCATATCCACTTTCAGACATATGTGGTGCCAGAGCACTTGGTTTCCATGGCAGCGGGAAATGGCTGGGGCGCTGAACTTGTGCTTGGCTGTGGAGTTTTGAGCGCCATGAGTGAGGAGCTCCATGTTAGTTTAGTGTGGGTGCTCAACCTGCTTGATTCCATCCCACTGGGCTCAATGGGCATTGGACAGGAAGTGACCAAACAGGGTTTCCTAGATAGCTGCTAGCACAGCTGATGGTATGTGAAGTTCATGAGGCAGGTGGAGTTGTTTTGGCACTGGAAGAGCTGTGCTGCTGCTTCGGGCAGTTTCCATTCACCACCGCCCTGAGTTCCCTAGGTGTCATATCCACTTTCAGACATATGTGGTGCCAGAGCACTTGGTTTCCATGGCAGCGGGAAATGGCTTAGGCGATGAACTTGTGCTTGGCTGTGGAGTTTTGAGCGCCTTGAGTGAGGAGCTCCATGTTAGTTTAGTGTGGGTGCTCACCTGGTTGATTCCATCCCACTGGGCTCAATGGGTATTGGACAGGAAGTGACGAAACAGGGTTTCCTTGATAGCTGCTAGCACAGCTGATGGTATGTGAAGTGAATGAGGCAGGTGGAGTTGTTTTGGCACTGGAGGAGTGTGCTGCTGCTTCGGGCAGTTGCCATTCACCACCGCCCTGAGTTCCCTAGGTGTCATATCCACTTTCAGACATATGTGGTGCCAGAGCACTTGGTTTCCATGGCAGCGGGAAATGGCTGGGGCGCTGAACTTGTGCTTGGCTGTGGGGTTTTCAGCGCCTTTAGTGAGGAGCTCCATGTTAGTTTAGTGTGGGTGCTCCACCTGCTTGATTCCATCCCACTGGGCTCAATGGACTTTCGCCCGGAAGTGACCAAACAGGGCTTCCTAGATAGCTGCTAGCACAGCTGATGGTATGTGAAGTGAATGAGGCAGGTGGAGTTGTTTTGGCACTGGAGGAGCTGTGCTGCTGCTTCGGGCTCTTGCCATTCACCAACTCATGATCCCTATGTGTCATATCCACTTTCAGACATATGTGGTGCCAGAGCACTTGGTTTCCATGGCAGCGGGAAATCGCTTGGGCGCTGAACTTGTGTTTGGCTGTGGAGGTATGAGCGCCTTGAATGAGGAGCTCCATGTTAGTTTAGTGTGGGTGCTCCACCTGGTTGATTCCATCCCACTGGGCTCAATGGACTTTCGTCCGGAAGTGACCAAACAGGGCTTCCTAGATAGCTGGTAGCACAGCTCATGGTATGTGAAGTGAATGAGGCAGGTGGAGTTGTTTTGGCACTGGAGGAGAGTGCTGCTGCTTCGGGCAGTTTCCATTCACCACCGCCCTGAGTTCCCTAGTTGTCATATCCACTTTCAGACATATGTGGTGCCAGAGCACTTGGTTTCCATGGCAGCGGGAAATGGCTGGGGCGCTGAACTTGTGCTTGGCTGTGGAGTTTTGAGCGCCATGAGTGAGGAGCTCCATGTTAGTTTAGTGTGGGTGCTCAACCTGCTTGATTCCATCCCACTGGGCTCAATGGGCATTGGACAGGAAGTGACCAAACAGGGTTTCCTAGATAGCTGCTAGCACAGCTGATGGTATGTGAAGTGAATGAGGCAGGTGGAGTTGTTTTGGCACTGGAAGAGCTGTGCTGCTGCTTCGGGCAGTTTCCATTCACCACCGCCCTGAGTTCCCTAGGTGTCATATCCACTTTCAGACATATGTGGTGCCAGAGCACTTGGTTTCCATGGCAGCGGGAAATGGCTGGGGCGCTGAACTTGTGCTTGGCTGTGGAGTTTTGAGCGCCTTGAGTGAGGAGCTCCATGTTAGTTTAGTGTGGGTGCTCACCTGGTTGATTCCATCCCACTGGGCTCAATGGGTATTGGACAGGAAGTGACGAAACAGGGTTTCCTTGATAGCTGCTAGCACAGCTGATGGTATGTGAAGTGAATGAGGCAGGTGGAGTTGTTTTGGCACTGGAGGAGTGTGCTGCTGCTTTGGGCAGTTGCCATTCACCACCGCCCTGAGTTCCCTAGGTGTCATATCCACTTTCAGACATATGTGGTGCCAGAGCACTTGGTTTCCATGGCAGCGGGAAATGGCTTTTGCACTGAACTTGTGTTTGGCTGTGGAGTTTTGAGTGCCTTGAGTTAGGAGCTCAATGTTAGTTTAGTGTGGGTGCTCCACCTGCTTGATTCCATCCCACTGGACTCAATGGGCATTGGACTGGAAGTGACCAAACAGGGTTTCCTTGATAGCTGCTAGCACAGCTGATGGTATGTGAAGTTCATGAGGCAGGTGGAGTTGTTTTGGCCCTGGAGGAGTGTGCTGCTGCTTCGGGCAGTTTCCATTCACCACCGCCCTGAGTTCCCTAGGTGTCATATCCACTTTCAGACATATGTGGTGCCAGAGCACTTGGTTTCCATGGCAGCGGGAAATGGCTTGGGCACTGAACTTGTGCTTGGCTGTGGGGTTTTCAGCGCCTTTAGTGAGGAGCTCCATGTTAGTTTAGTGTGGGTGCTCCACCTGCTTGATTCCATCCCACTGGGCTCAATGGACTTTCGCCCGGAAGTGACCAAACAGGGCTTCCTAGATAGCTGCTAGCACAGCTGATGGTATGTGAAGTGAATGAGGCAGGTGGAGTTGTTTTGGCACTGGAGGAGCTGTGCTGCTGCTTCGGGCAATTGCCATTCACCAACTCATGATCCCTATGTGTCATATCCACTTTCAGACATATGTGGTGCCAGAGCACTTGGTTTCCATGGCAGCGGGAAATCGCTTGGGCGCTGAACTTGTGTTTGGCTGTGGAGGTATGAGCGCCTTGAATGAGGAGCTCCATGTTAGTTTAGTGTGGGTGCTCCACCTGGTTGATTCCATCCCACTGGGCTCAATGGACTTTCGTCCGGAAGTGACCAAACAGGGCTTCCTAGATAGCTGGTAGCACAGCTCATGGTATGTGAAGTGAATGAGGCAGGTGGAGTTGTTTTGGCACTGGAGGAGAGTGCTGCTGCTTCGGGCAGTTTCCATTCACCACCGCCCTGAGTTCCCTAGTTGTCATATCCACTTTCAGACATATGTGGTGCCAGAGCACTTGGTTTCCATGGCAGCGGGAAATGGCTGGGGCGCTGAACTTGTGCTTGGCTGTGGAGTTTTGAGCGCCATGAGTGAGGAGCTCCATGTTAGTTTAGTGTGGGTGCTCAACCTGCTTGATTCCATCCCACTGGGCTCAATGGGCATTGGACAGGAAGTGACCAAACAGGGTTTCCTAGATAGCTGCTAGCACAGCTGATGGTATGTGAAGTGAATGAGGCAGGTGGAGTTGTTTTGGCACTGGAAGAGCTGTGCTGCTGCTTCGGGCAGTTTCCATTCACCACCGCCCTGAGTTCCCTAGGTGTCATATCCACTTTCAGACATATGTGGTGCCAGAGCACTTGGTTTCCATGGCAGCGGGAAATGGCTGGGGCGCTGAACTTGTGTTTGGCTGTGGAGTTTTGAGCGCCATGAGTGAGGAGCTCCATGTTAGTTTAGTGTGGGTGCTCACCTAGTTGATTCCATCCCACTGGGCTCAATGGGTATTGGACAGGAAGTGACGAAACAGGGTTTCCTTGATAGCTGCTAGCACAGCTGATGGTATGTTAAGTGAATGAGGCAGGTGGAGTTGTTTTGGCACTGGAGGAGTGTGCTGCTGCTTCGGGCAGTTGCCATTCACCACCGCCCTGAGTTCCCTAGGTGTCATATCCACTTTCAGACATATGTGGTGCCAGAGCACTTGGTTTCCATGGCAGCGGGAAATGGCTTTTGCACTGAACTTGTGTTTGGCTGTGGAGTTTTGAGTGCCTTGAGTTAGGAGCTCAATGTTAGTTTAGTGTGGGTGCTCCACCTGCTTGATTCCATCCCACTGGGCTCAATGGGCATTGGACTGGAAGTGACCAAACAGGGTTTCCTTGATAGCTGCTAGCACAGCTGATGGTATGTGAAGTTCATGAGGCAGGTGGAGTTGTTTTGGCCCTGGAGGAGTGTGCTGCTGCTTCGGGCAGTTTCCATTCACCACCGCCCTGAGTTCCCTAGGTGTCATATCCACTTTCAGACATATGTGGTGCCAGAGCACTTGGTTTCCATGGCAGCGGGAAATGGCTGGGGCGCTGAACTTGTGTTTGGCTGTGGAGTTTTGAGCACCTTGAGTGAGGAGCTCCATGTTAGTTTAGTGTGGGTGCTCCACCTGGTTGATTCCATCCCACTGGGCTCAATGGGCATTGGACCGGAAGTGACCAAACAGGGTTTCCTAGATAGCTGCTAGCACAGCTGATGGTATGTGAAGTTCATGAGGCAGGTGGAGTTGTTTCGGCCCTGGAGGAGCTGTGCTGCTGCTTCGGGCAGTTGCCATTCACCACCGCCCTGAGTTCCCTAGGTGTCATATCCACTTTCAGACATATGTGGTGCCAGAGCACTTGGTTTCCATGGCAGCGGGAAATGGCTTGGGCACTGAACTTGTGCTTGGCTGTGGGGTTTTCAGCGCCTTTAGTGAGGAGCTCCATGTTAGTTTAGTGTGGGTGCTCCACCTGCTTGATTCCATCCCACTGGGCTCAATGGACTTTCGCCCGGAAGTGACCAAACAGGGCTTCCTAGATAGCTGCTAGCACAGCTGATGGTATGTGAAGTGAATGAGGCAGGTGGAGTTGTTTCGGCACTGGAGGAGCTGTGCTGCTGCTTCGGGCAGTTGCCATTCACCACCGCCCTGAGTTCCCTAGGTGTCATATCCACTTTCAGACATATGTGGTGCCAGAGCACTTGGTTTCCATGGCAGCGGGAAATGGCTGGGGCGCTGAACTTGTGCTTGGCTGTGGGGTTTTCAGCGCCTTTAGTGAGGAGCTCCATGTTAGTTTAGTGTGGGTGCTCCACCTGCTTGATTCCATCCCACTGGGCTCAATGGACTTTCGCCCGGAAGTGACCAAACAGGGCTTCCTAGATAGCTGCTAGCACAGCTGATGGTATGTGAAGTGAATGAGGCAGGTGGAGTTGTTTTGGCACTGGAGGAGCTGTGCTGCTGCTTCGGGCAATTGCCATTCACCAACTCATGATCCCTATGTGTCATATCCACTTTCAGACATATGTGGTGCCAGAGCACTTGGTTTCCATGGCAGCGGGAAATCGCTTGGGCGCTGAACTTGTGTTTGGCTGTGGAGGTATGAGCGCCTTGAATGAGGAGCTCCATGTTAGTTTAGTGTGGGTGCTCCACCTGGTTGATTCCATCCCACTGGGCTCAATGGACTTTCGTCCGGAAGTGACCAAACAGGGCTTCCTAGATAGCTGGTAGCACAGCTGATGGTATGTGAAGTGAATGAGGCAGGTGGAGTTGTTTTGGCACTGGAGGAGAGTGCTGCTGCTTCGGGCAGTTTCCATTCACCACCGCCCTGAGTTCCCTAGTTGTCATATCCACTTTCAGACATATGTGGTGCCAGAGCACTTGGTTTCCATGGCAGCGGGAAATGGCTTGGGCGCTGAACTTGTGCTTGGCTGTGGAGTTTTGAGCGCCATGAGTGAGGAGCTCCATGTTAGTTTAGTGTGGGTGCTCAACCTGCTTGATTCCATCCCACTGGGCTCAATGGGCATTGGACAGGAAGTGACCAAACAGGGTTTCCTAGATAGCTGCTAGCACAGCTGATGGTATGTGAAGTGAATGAGGCAGGTGGAGTTGTTTTGGCACTGGAAGAGCTGTGCTGCTGCTTCGGGCAGTTTCCATTCACCACCGCCCTGAGTTCCCTAGGTGTCATATCCACTTTCAGACATATGTGGTGCCAGAGCACTTGGTTTCCATGGCAGCGGGAAATGGCTTAGGCGCTGAACTTGTGCTTGGCTGTGGAGTTTTGAGCGCCTTGAGTGAGGAGCTCCATGTTAGTTTAGTGTGGGTGCTCACCTGGTTGATTCCATCCCACTGGGCTCAATGGGTATTGGACAGGAAGTGACGAAACAGGGTTTCCTTGATAGCTGCTAGCACAGCTGATGGTATGTGAAGTGAATGAGGCAGGTGGAGTTGTTTTGGCACTGGAGGAGTGTGCTGCTGCTTCGGGCAGTTGCCATTCACCACCGCCCTGAGTTCCCTAGGTGTCATATCCACTTTCAGACATATGTGGTGCCAGAGCACTTGGTTTCCATGGCAGCGGGAAATGGCTGGGGCGCTGAACTTGTGCTTGGCTGTGGGGTTTTCAGCGCCTTTAGTGAGGAGCTCCATGTTAGTTTAGTGTGGGTGCTCCACCTGCTTGATTCCATCCCACTGGGCTCAATGGACTTTCGCCCGGAAGTGACCAAACAGGGCTTCCTAGATAGCTGCTAGCACAGCTGATGGTATGTGAAGTGAATGAGGCAGGTGGAGTTGTTTTGGCACTGGAGGAGCTGTGCTGCTGCTTCGGGCAATTGCCATTCACCAACTCATGATCCCTATGTGTCATATCCACTTTCAGACATATGTGGTGCCAGAGCACTTGGTTTCCATGGCAGCGGGAAATCGCTTGGGCGCTGAACTTGTGTTTGGCTGTGGAGGTATGAGCGCCTTGAATGAGGAGCTCCATGTTAGTTTAGTGTGGGTGCTCCACCTGGTTGATTCCATCCCACTGGGCTCAATGGACTTTCGTCCGGAAGTGACCAAACAGGGCTTCCTAGATAGCTGGTAGCACAGCTCATGGTATGTGAAGTGAATGAGGCAGGTGGAGTTGTTTTGGCACTGGAGGAGAGTGCTGCTGCTTCGGGCAGTTTCCATTCACCACCGCCCTGAGTTCCCTAGTTGTCATATCCACTTTCAGACATATGTGGTGCCAGAGCACTTGGTTTCCATGGCAGCGGGAAATGGCTGGGGCGCTGAACTTGTGCTTGGCTGTGGAGTTTTGAGCGCCATGAGTGAGGAGCTCCATGTTAGTTTAGTGTGGGTGCTCAACCTGCTTGATTCCATCCCACTGGGCTCAATGGGCATTGGACAGGAAGTGACCAAACAGGGTTTCCTAGATAGCTGCTAGCACAGCTGATGGTATGTGAAGTGAATGAGGCAGGTGGAGTTGTTTTGGCACTGGAAGAGCTGTGCTGCTGCTTCGGGCAGTTGCCATTCACCACCGCCCTGAGTTCCCTAGGTGTCATATCCACTTTCAGACATATGTGGTGCCAGAGCACTTGGTTTCCATGGCAGCGGGAAATGGCTGGGGCGCTGAACTTGTGCTTGGCTGTGGAGTTTTGAGCGCCATGAGTGAGGAGCTCCATGTTAGTTTAGTGTGGGTGCTCACCTGGTTGATTCCATCCCACTGGGCTCAATGGGTATTGGACAGGAAGTGACGAAACAGGGTTTCCTTGATAGCTGCTAGCACAGCTGATGGTATGTGAAGTTCATGAGGCAGGTGGAGTTGTTTTGGCCCTGGAGGAGTGTGCTGCTGCTTCGGGCAGTTTCCATTCACCACCGCCCTGAGTTCCCTAGGTGTCATATCCACTTTCAGACATATGTGGTGCCAGAGCACTTGGTTTCCATGGCAGCGGGAAATGGCTGGGGCGCTGAACTTGTGTTTGGCTGTGGAGTTTTGAGCACCTTGAGTGAGGAGCTCCATGTTAGTTTAGTGTGGGTGCTCCACCTGCTTGATTCCATCCCACTGGGCTCAATGGGCATTGGACCGGAAGTGACCAAACAGGGTTTCCTAGATAGCTGCTAGCACAGCTGATGGTATGTGAAGTTCATGAGGCAGGTGGAGTTGTTTCGGCCCTGGAGGAGCTGTGCTGCTACTTCGGGCAGTTGCCATTCACCACCGCCGTGAGTTCCCTAGGTGTCATATCCACTTTCAGACATATGTGGTGCCAGAGCACTTGGTTTCCATGGCAGCGGGAAATGGCTTGGGCACTGAACTTGTGCTTGGCTGTGGGGTTTTCAGCGCCTTTAGTGAGGAGCTCCATGTTAGTTTAGTGTGGGTGCTCCACCTGCTTGATTCCATCCCACTGGGCTCAATGGACTTTCGCCCGGAAGTGACCAAACAGGGCTTCCTAGATAGCTGCTAGCACAGCTGATGGTATGTGAAGTGAATGAGGCAGGTGGAGTTGTTTCGGCACTGGAGGAGCTGTGCTGCTGCTTCGGGCAGTTGCCATTCACCACCGCCCTGAGTTCCCTAGGTGTCATATCCACTTTCAGACATATGTGGTGCCAGAGCACTTGGTTTCCATGGCAGCGGGAAATGGCTGGGGCGCTGAACTTGTGCTTGGCTGTGGGGTTTTCAGCGCCTTTAGTGAGGAGCTCCATGTTAGTTTAGTGTGGGTGCTCCACCTGCTTGATTCCATCCCACTGGGCTCAATGGACTTTCGCCCGGAAGTGACCAAACAGGGCTTCCTAGATAGCTGCTAGCACAGCTGATGGTATGTGAAGTGAATGAGGCAGGTGGAGTTGTTTTGGCACTGGAGGAGCTGTGCTGCTGCTTCGGGCAATTGCCATTCACCAACACATGATCCCTATGTGTCATATCCACTTTCAGACATATGTGGTGCCAGAGCACTTGGTTTCCATGGCAGCGGGAAATCGCTTGGGCGCTGAACTTGTGTTTGGCTGTGGAGGTATGAGCGCCTTGAATGAGGAGCTCCATGTTAGTTTAGTGTGGGTGCTCCACCTGGTTGATTCCATCCCACTGGGCTCAATGGACTTTCGTCCGGAAGTGACCAAACAGGGCTTCCTAGATAGCTGGTAGCACAGCTCATGGTATGTGAAGTGAATGAGGCAGGTGGAGTTGTTTTGGCACTGGAGGAGAGTGCTGCTGCTTCGGGCAGTTTCCATTCACCACCGCCCTGAGTTCCCTAGTTGTCATATCCACTTTCAGACATATGTGGTGCCAGAGCACTTGGTTTCCATGGCAGCGGGAAATGGCTGGGGCGCTGAACTTGTGCTTGGCTGTGGAGTTTTGAGCGCCATGAGTGAGGAGCTCCATGTTAGTTTAGTGTGGGTGCTCAACCTGCTTGATTCCATCCCACTGGGCTCAATGGGCATTGGACAGGAAGTGACCAAACAGGGTTTCCTAGATAGCTGCTAGCACAGCTGATGGTATGTGAAGTGAATGAGGCAGGTGGAGTTGTTTTGGCACTGGAAGAGCTGTGCTGCTGCTTCGGGCAGTTTCCATTCACCACCGCCCTGAGTTCCCTAGGTGTCATATCCACTTTCAGACATATGTGGTGCCAGAGCACTTGGTTTCCATGGCAGCGGGAAATGGCTGGGGCGCTGAACTTGTGCTTGGCTGTGGAGTTTTGAGCGCCTTGAGTGAGGAGCTCCATGTTAGTTTAGTGTGGGTGCTCACCTGGTTGATTCCATCCCACTGGGCTCAATGGGTATTGGACAGGAAGTGACGAAACAGGGTTTCCTTGATAGCTGCTAGCACAGCTGATGGTATGTGAAGTGAATGAGGCAGGTGGAGTTGTTTTGGCACTGGAGGAGTGTGCTGCTGCTTCGGGCAGTTGCCATTCACCACCGCCCTGAGTTCCCTAGGTGTCATATCCACTTTCAGACATATGTGGTGCCAGAGCACTTGGTTTCCATGGCAGCGGGAAATGGCTTTTGCACTGAACTTGTGTTTGGCTGTGGAGTTTTGAGTGCCTTGAGTTAGGAGCTCAATGTTAGTTTAGTGTGGGTGCTCCACCTGCTTGATTCCATCCCACTGGGCTCAATGGGCATTGGACTGGAAGTGACTAAACAGGGTTTCCTTGATAGCTGCTAGCACAGCTGATGGTATGTGAAGTTCATGAGGCAGGTGGAGTTGTTTTGGCCCTGGAGGAGTGTGCTGCTGCTTCGGGCAGTTTCCATTCACCACCGCCCTGAGTTCCCTAGGTGTCATATCCACTTTCAGACATATGTGGTGCCAGAGCACTTGGTTTCCATGGCAGCGGGAAATGGCTGGGGCGCTGAACTTGTGTTTGGCTGTGGAGTTTTGAGCACCTTGAGTGAGGAGCTCCATGTTAGTTTAGTGTGGGTGCTCCACCTGGTTGATTCCATCCCACTGGGCTCAATGGGCATTGGACCGGAAGTGACCAAACAGGGTTTCCTAGATAGCTGCTAGCACAGCTGATGGTATGTGAAGTGAATGAGGCAGGTGGAGTTGTTTCGGCCCTGGAGGAGCTGTGCTGCTGCTTCGGGCAGTTGCCATTCACCACCGCCCTGAGTTCCCTAGGTGTCATATCCACTTTCAGACATATGTGGTGCCAGAGCACTTGGTTTCCATGGCAGGGGGAAATCGCTTGGGCGCTGAACTTGTGTTTGGCTGTGGAGGTATGACCGCCTTGAATGAGGAGCTCCATGTTAGTTTAGTGTGGGTGCTCCACCTGGTTGATTCCATCCCACTGGGCTCAATGGACTTTCGTCCGGAAGTGACCAAACAGGGCTTCCTAGATAGCTGGTAGCACAGCTCATGGTATGTGAAGTGAATGAGGCAGGTGGAGTTGTTTTGGCACTGGAGGAGAGTGCTGCTGCTTCGGGCAGTTTCCATTCACCACCGCCCTGAGTTCCCTAGTTGTCATATCCACTTTCAGACATATGTGGTGCCAGATCACTTGGTTTCCATGGCAGCGGGAAATGGCTGGGGCGCTGAACTTGTGCTTGGCTGTGGAGTTTTGAGCGCCATGAGTGAGGAGCTCCATGTTAGTTTAGTGTGGGTGCTCAACCTGCTTGATTCCATCCCACTGGGCTCAATGGGCATTGGACCGGAAGTGACCAAACAGGGTTTCCTAGATAGCTGCTAGCACAGCTGATGGTATGTGAAGTGAATGAGGCAGGTGGAGTTGTTTTGGCACTGGAAGAGCTGTGCTGCTGCTTCGGGCAGTTGCCATTCACCACCGTCCTGAGTTCCCTAGGTGTCATATCCACTTTCAGACATATGTGGTGCCAGAGCACTTGGTTTCCATGGCAGCGGGAAATGGCTTTTGCACTGAACTTGTGTTTGGCTGTGGAGTTTTGAGCGCCTTGAGTGAGGAGCTCCATGTTAGTTTAGTGTGGGTGCTCAACCTGCTTGATTCCATCCCACTGGGCTCAATGGGCATTGGACCGGAAGTGACCAAACAGGGTTTCCTAGATAGCTGCTAGCACAGCTGATGGTATGTGAAGTTGATGAGGCAGGTGGAGTTGTTTTGGCACTGGAAGAGCTGTGCTGCTGCTTCGGGCAGTTGCCATTCACCACCGCCCTGAGTTCCCTAGGTGTCATATTCACTTTCAGACATATGTGGTGCCAGAGCACTTGGTTTCCATGGCAGCGGGAAATGGCTTGGGCACTGAACTTGTGCTTGGCTATGTATTTTTCAGTGCCTTGAGTGAGGAGCTCCATGTTAGTTTAGTGTGGGTGCTCAACCTGCTTGATTCCATCCCACTGGGCTCAATGGGCATTGGACCGGAAGTGACCAAACAGGGTTTCCTAGATAGCTGCTAGCACAGCTGATGGTATGTGAAGTTCATGAGGCAGGTGGAGTTGTTTTGGCACTGGAAGAGCTGTGCTGCTGCTTCGGGCAGTTGCCATTCACCACCGCCGTGAGTTCCCTAGGTGTCATATCCACTTTCAGACATATGTGGTGCCAGAGCACTTGGTTTCCATGGCAGCGGGAAATGGCTTGGGCGCTGAACTTGTGTTTGGCTGTGGAGTTTTGAGTGCCTTGAGTGAGGAGCTCCATGTTAGTTTAGTGTGGGTGCTCAACCTGCTTGATTCCATCCCACTGGACTCAATGGGCATTGGACCGGAAGTGACCAAACAGGGTTTCCTAGATAGCTGCTAGCACAGCTGATGGTATGTGAAGTGAATGAGGCAGGTGGAGTTGTTTTGGCACTGGAAGAGCTGTGCTGCTGCTTCGGGCAGTTGCCATTCACCACCGCACTGAGTTCCCTAGGTGTCATATCCACTTTCAGACATATGCGGTGCCAGAGCACTTGGTTTCCATGGCAGCGGGAAATGCCTTGGGCACTGAACTTGTGTTTGGCTGTGGAGTTTTGAGCGCCTTGAGTGAGGAGCTCCATGTTAGTTTAGTGTGGGTGCTCAACCTGCTTGATTCCATCCCACTGGGCTCAATGGGCATTGGACCGGAAGTGACCAAACAGGGTTTCCTAGATAGCTGCTAGCACAGCTGATGGTATGTGAAGTGAATGAGGCAGGTGGGGTTGTTTTGGCACTGGAAGAGCTGTGCTGCTGCTTCGGGCAGTTGCCATTCACCACCGCCCTGAGTTCCCTAGGTGTCATATCCACTTTCAGACATATGTGGTGCCAGAGCACTTGGTTTCCATGGCAGCGGGAAATGGCTTAGGCGCTGAACTTGTGTTTGGCTGTGGAGTTTTCAGCGCCTTGAGTGAGGAGCTCCATGTTAGTTTAGTGTGGGTGCTCAACCTGCTTGATTCCATCCCACTGGGCTCAATGGGCATTGGACCGGAAGTGACCAAACAGGGTTTCCTAGATAGCTGCTAGCACAGCTGATGGTATGTGAAGTGAATGAGGCAGGTGGAGTTGTTTTGGCACTGGAAGAGCTGTGCTGCTGCTTCAGGCAGTTGCCATTCACCACCGCCGTGAGTTCCCTAGGTGTCATATCCACTTTCAGACATATGTGGTGCCAGAGCACTTGGTTTCCATGGCAGCGGGAAATGGCTGGGGAGCTGAACTTGTGTTTGGCTGTGGAGTTTTGAGCGCCTTGAGTCAGGAGCTCCATGTTAGTTTAGTGTGGGTGCTCAACCTGCTTGATTCCATCCCACTGGGCTCAATGGGCATTGGACCGGAAGTGACCAAACAGGGTTTCCTAGATAGCTGCTAGCACAGCTGATGGTATGTGAAGTGAATGAGGCAGGTGGGGTTGTTTTGGCACTGGAAGAGCTGTGCTGCTGCTTCGGGCAGTTGCCATTCACCACCGCCCTGAGTTCCCTAGGTGTCATATCCACTTTCAGACATATGTGGTGCCAGAGCACTTGGTTTCCATGGCAGCGGGAAATGGCTTGGGCGCTGAACTTGTGTTTGGCTGTGGAGTTTTGAGTGCCTTGAGTGAGGAGCTCCATGTTAGTTTAGTGTGGGTGCTCAACCTGCTTGATTCCATCCCACTGGGCTCAATGGGCATTGGACCGGAAGTGACGAAACAGGGTTTCCTTGATAGCTGCTAGCACAGCTGATGGTATGTGAAGTTCATGAGGCAGGTGGAGTTGTTTTGGCACTGGAAGAGCTGTGCTGCTGCTTCGGGCAGTTGCCATTCACCACCGCCCTGAGTTCCCTAGGTGTCATATCCACTTTCAGACATATGTGGTGCCAGAGCACTTGGTTTCCATGGCAGCGGGAAATGGCTTGGGCGCTGAACTTGTGTTTGGCTGTGGAGTTTTGAGCGCCTTGAGTGAGGAGCTCCATGTTAGTTTAGTGTGGGTGCTCACCTGGTTGATTCCATCCCACTGGGCTCAATGGGCATTGGACCGGAAGTGACCAAACAGGGTTTCCTAGATAGCTGCTAGAACAGCTGATGGTATGTGAAGTGAATGAGGCAGGTGGAGTTGTTTTGGCACTGGAGGAGTGTGCTGCTGCTTCGGGCAGTTGCCATTCACCACCGCCCTGAGTTCCCTAGGTGTCATATCCACTTTCAGACATATGTGGTGCCAGAGCACTTGGTTTCCATGGCAGCGGGAAATGGCTGGGGCACTGAACTTGTGTTTGGCTGTGGAGTTTTGAGCGCCTTGAGTGAGGAGCTCCATGTTAGTTTAGTGTGGGTGCTCACCTGGTTGATTCCATCCCACTGGGCTCAATGGGCATTGGACCGGAAGTGACCAAACAGGGTTTCCTAGATAGCTGCTAGCACAGCTGATGGTATGTGAAGTTCATGAGGCAGGTGGAGTTGTTTTGGCACTGGAAGAGCTGTGCTGCTGCTTCGGGCAGTTGCCATTCACCACCGCCCTGAGTTCCCTAGGTGTCATATCCACTTTCAGACATATGTGGTGCCAGAGCACTTGGTTTCCATGGCAGCGGGAAATGGCTGGGGCGCTGAATTTGTGTTTGGATGTGCAGTTTTGAACAGCTTGAGTGAGGAGCTCCATGTTAGTTTAGTGTGGGTGCTCAACCTGCTTGATTCCATCCCACTGGGCTCAATGGGCATTGGACCGGAAGTGACCAAACAGGGTTTCCTAGAACGCTGCTAGCACAGCTGATGGTATGTGAAGTGAATGAGGCAGGTGGAGTTGTTTTGGCACTGGAAGAGCTGTGCTGCTGCTTCGGGCAGTTTCCATTCACCACCGCCCTGAGTTCCCTAGGTGTCATATCCACTTTCATACATATGTGGTGCCAGAGCACTTGGTTTCCATGGCAGCGGGAAATGGCTTGGGCACTGAACTTGTGTTTGGCTTTGGAGTTTTGAGCACCTTGAGTGAGGAGCTCCATGTTAGTTTAGTGTGGGTGCTCAACATGCTTGATTCCATCCCACTGGGCTCAATGCCATTGGACCGGAAGTGACCAAACAGGGTTTCCTAGATAGCTGCTAGCACAGCTGATGGTATGTGAAGTTCATGAGGCAGGTGGAGTTGTTTTGGCACTTGAGGAGCTGTGCTGCTGCTTCGGGCAGTTACCATTCACCACCGCCCTGAGTTCCCTAGGTGTCATATCCACTTTCAGACATATGTGGTGCCAGAGCACTTGGTTTCCATGGCAGCGGGAAATGGCTTGGGTGCTGAACTAGTGTTTGGCTGTGGAGTTTTGAGTGCCTTGAGTGAGGAGCTCCATGTTAGTTTAGTGTGGGTGCTCAACCTGCTTGATTCCATCCCACTGGGCTCAATGGGCATTGGACAGGAAGTGACCAAACAGGGTTTCCTTGATAGCTGCTAGCACAGCTGATGGTATGTGAAGTTCATGAGGCAGGTGGAGTTGTTTTGGCACTGGAAGAGCTGTGCTGCTGCTTCGGGCAGTTGCCATTCACCACCGCCCTGAGTTCCCTAGGTGTCATATCCACTTTCAGACATATGTGGTGCCAGAGCACTTGGTTTCCATGGCAGCGGGAAATGTCTTGGGCGCTGAACTTGTGTTTGGCTGTGGAGTTTTGAGCGCCTTGAGTGAGGAGCTCCATGTTAGTTTAGTGTGGGTGCTCACCTGGTTGATTCCATCCCACTGGGCTCAATGGGCATTGGACAGGAAGTGACCAAACAGGGTTTCCTAGATAGCTGCTAGAACAGCTGATGGTATGTGAAGTGAATGAGGCAGGTGGAGTTGTTTTGGCACTGGAGGAGTGTGCTGCTGCTTCGGGCAGTTGCCATTCACCACCGCCCTGAGTTCCCTAGGTGTCATATCCACTTTCAGACATATGTGGTGCCAGAGCACTTGGTTTCCATGGCAGCGGGAAATGCCTTGGGCACTGAACTTGTGTTTGGCTGTGGAGTTTTGAGTGCCTTGAGTTAGGAGCTCCATGTTAGTTTAGTGTGGGTGCTCCACCTGCTTGATTCCATCCCACTGGGCTCAATGGGCATTGGACTGGAAGTGACGAAACAGGGTTTCCTTGATAGCTGCTAGCACAGCTGATGGTATGTGAAGTTCATGAGGCAGGTGGAGTTGTTTTGGCCCTGGAGGAGTGTGCTGCTGCTTCGGGCAGTTTCCATTCACCACCGCCCTGAGTTCCCTAGGTGTCATATCCACTTTCAGACATATGTGGTGCCAGAGCACTTGGTTTCCATGGCAGCGGGAAATGGCTGGGGCGCTGAACTTGTGTTTGGCTGTGGAGTTTTGAGCACCTTGAGTGAGGAGCTCCATGTTAGTTTAGTGTGGGTGCTCCACCTGGTTGATTCCATCCCACTGGGCTCAATGGGCATTGGACCGGAAGTGACCAAACAGGGTTTCCTAGATAGCTGCTAGCACAGCTGATGGTATGTGAAGTTCATGAGGCAGGTGGATTTGTTTTGGCACTGGAGGAGCTGTGCTGCTGCTTCGGGCAGTTGCCATTCACCACCGCCCTGAGTTCCCTAGGTGTCATATCCACTTTCAGACATATGCGGTGCCAGAGCACTTGGTTTCCATGGCAGCGGGAAATGGCTGGGGCGCTGAACTTGTGCTTGGCTGTGGGGTTTTCAGCGCCTTTAGTGAGGAGCTCCATGTTAGTTTAGTGTGGGTGCTCCACCTGCTTGATTCCATCCCACTGGGCTCAATGGGCATTGGACCGGAAGTGACCAAACAGGGCTTCCTAGATAGCTGCTAGCACAGCTGATGGTATGTGAAGTGAATGAGGCAGGTGGAGTTGTTTTGGCACTGGAAGAGCTGTGCTGCTGCTTCGGGCAATTGCCATTCACCACGGCCCTGAGTTCCCTAGGTGTCATATCCACTTTCAGACATATGTGCTGCCAGAGCACTTGGTTTCCATGGCAGCGGGAAATGGCTTGGGCGCTGAACTTGTGTTTGGCTGTGGAGTTTTGAGCACCTTGAGTGAGGAGCTCCATGTTAGTTTAGTGTGGGTGCTCCACCTGGTTGCTTCCATCCCACTGGGCTCAATGGGCATTGGACCGGAAGTGACGAAACAGGTTTTCCTAGATAGCTGCTAGCACAGCTGATGGTATGTGAAGTTCATGAGGCAGGTGGAGTTGTTTTGGCACTGGAGGAGCTGTGCTGCTGCTTCGGGCAGCTGCCATTCACCAACTCATGATCCCTATGTGTCATATCCACTTTCAGACATATGTGGTGCCAGAGCACTTGGTTTCCATGGCAGCGGGAAATGGCTGGGGCGCTGAACTTGTGCTTGGCTGTGGGGTTTTCAGCGCCTTTAGTGAGGAGCTCCATGTTAGTTTAGTGTGGGTGCTCCACCTGGTTGATTCCATCCCACTGGGCTCAATGGACTTTCGCCCGGAAGTGACCAAACAGGGTTTCCTAGATAGCTGCTAGCACAGCTGATGGTATGTGAAGTGAATGAGGCAGGTGGAGTTGTTTTGGCACTGGAAGAGCTGTGCTGCTGCTTCGGGCAGTTTCCATTCACCACCGCCCTGAGTTCCCTAGGTGTCATATCCACTTTCATACATATGTGGTGCCAGAGCACTTGGTTTCCATGGCAGCGGGAAATGGCTTTGGCACTGAACTTGTGTTTGGCTTTGGAGTTTTGAGCACCTTGAGTGAGGAGCTCCATGTTAGTTTAGTGTGGGTGCTCAACATGCTTGATTCCATCCCACTGGGCTCAAAGGGCATTGGACCGGAAGTGACCAAACAGGGTTTCTTAGATAGCTGCTAGCACAGCTGATGGTATGTGAAGTTCATGAGGCAGGTGGAGTTGTTTTGGCACTTGAGGAGCTGTGCTGCTGCTTCGGGCAGTTGCCATTCACCACCGCCCTGAGTTCCCTAGGTGTCATATCCACTTTCAGACATATGTGGTGCCAGAGCACTTGGTTTCCATGGCAGCGGGAAATGGCTTGGGTGCTGAACTTGTGTTTGGCTGTGGAGTTTTCAGTGCCTTGAGTGAGGAGCTCCATGTTAGTTTAGTGTGGGTGCTCAACCTGCTTGATTCCATCCCACTGGGCTCAATGGGCATTGGACAGGAAGTGACCAAACAGGGTTTCCTTGATAGCTGCTAGCACAGCTGATGGTATGTGAAGTGAATGAGGCAGGTGGAGTTGTTTTGGCACTGGAAGAGCTGTGCTGCTGCTTCGGGCAGTTGCCATTCACCACCGCCCTGAGTTCCCTAGGTGTCATATCCACTTTCAGACATATGTGGTGCCAGAGCACTTGGTTTCCATGGCAGCGGGAAATGGCTTGGGCGCTGAACTTGTGTTTGGCTGTGGAGTTTTGAGCGCCTTGAGTGAGGAGCTCCATGTTAGTTTAGTGTGGGTGCTCACCTGGTTGATTCCATCCCACTGGGCTCAATGGGTATTGGATAGGAAGTGACGAAACAGGGTTTCCTAGATAGCTGCTAGCACAGCTGATGGTATGTGAAGTGAATGAGGCAGGTGGAGTTGTTTTGGCACTGGAGGAGTGTGCTGCTGCTTCGGGCAGTTGCCATTCACCACCGCCCTGAGTTCCCTAGGTGTCATATCCACTTTCAGACATATGTGGTGCCAGAGCACTTGGTTTCCATGGCAGCGGGAAATGGCTTGGGCACTGAACTTGTGTTTGGCTGTGGAGTTTTGAGTGCCGTGAGTTAGGAGCTCAATGTTAGTTTAGTGTGGGTGCTCCACCTGCTTGATTCCATCCCACTGGGCTCAATGGGCATTGGACTGGAAGTGACCAAACAGGGTTTCCTTGATAGCTGCTAGCACAGCTGATGGTATGTGAAGTTCATGAGGCAGGTGGAGTTGTTTTGGCCCTGGAGGAGTGTGCTGCTGCTTCGGGCAGTTTCCATTCACCACCGCCCTGAGTTCCCTAGGTGTCATATCCACTTTCAGACATATGTGGTGCCAGAGCACTTGGTTTCCATGGCAGCGGGAAATGGCTGGGGCGCTGAACTTGTGTTTGGCTGTGGAGTTTTGAGCACCTTGAGTGAGGAGCTCCATGTTAGTTTAGTGTGGGTGCTCCACCTGGTTGATTCCATCCCACTGGGCTCAATGGGCATTGGACCGGAAGTGACCAAACAGGGTTTCCTAGATAGCTGCTAGCACAGCTGATGGTATGTGAAGTTCATGAGGCAGGTGGAGTTGTTTCGGCACTGGAGGAGCTGTGCTGCTGCTTCGGGCAGTTGCCATTCACCACCGCCATGAGTTCCCTAGGTGTCATATCCACTTTCAGACATATGTGGTGCCAGAGCACTTGGTTTCCATGGCAGCGGGAAATGGCTGGGGCGCTGAACTTGTGCTTGGCTGTGGGGTTTTCAGCGCCTTTAGTGAGGAGCTCCATGTTAGTTTAGTGTGGGTGCTCCACCTGCTTGATTCCATCCCACTGGGCTCAATGGACTTTCGCCCGGAAGTGACCAAACAGGGCTTCCTAGATAGCTGCTAGCACAGCTGATGGTATGTGAAGTTCATGAGGCAGGTGGAGTTGTTTTGGCACTGGAGGAGCTGTGCTGCTGCTTCGGGCAGCTGCCATTCACCAACTCATGATCCCTATGTGTCATATCCACTTTCAGACATATGTGGTGCCAGAGCACTTGGTTTCCATGGCAGCGGGAAATGGCTGGGGCGCTGAACTTGTGCTTGGCTGTGGGGTTTTCAGCGCCTTTAGTGAGGAGCTCCATGTTAGTTTAGTGTGGGTGCTCAACCTGCTTGATTCCATCCCACTGGGCTCAATGGACTTTCGCCCGGAAGTGACCAAATAGGGCTTCCTAGATAGCTGCTAGCACAGCTGATGGTATGTGAAGTGAATGAGGCAGGTGGAGTTGTTTTGGCACTGGAAGAGCTGTGCTGCTGCTTCGGGCAATTGCCATTCACCACGGCCCTGAGTTCCCTAGGTGTCATATCCACTTTCAGACATATGTGCTGCCAGAGCACTTGGTTTCCATGGCAGCGGGAAATGGCTTGGGCGCTGAACTTGTGTTTGGCTGTGGAGTTTTGAGCACCTTGAGTGAGGAGCTCCATGTTAGTTTAGTGTGGGTGCTCCACCTGGTTGCTTCCATCCCACTGGGCTCAATGGGCATTGGACCGGAAGTGACGAAACAGGGTTTCCTAGATAGCTGCTAGCACAGCTGATGGTATGTGAAGTTCATGAGGCAGGTGGAGTTGTTTTGGCACTGGAGGAGCTGTGCTGCTGCTTCGGGCAGCTGCCATTCACCAACTCATGATCCCTATGTGTCATATCCACTTTCAGACATATGTGGTGCCAGAGCACTTGGTTTCCATGGCAGCGGGAAATGGCTGGGGCGCTGAACTTCTGCTTGGCTGTGGGGTTTTCAGCGCCTTTAGTGAGGAGCTCCATGTTAGTTTAGTGTGGGTGCTCCACCTGCTTGATTCCATCCCACTGGGCTCAATGGGCATTGGACAGGAAGTGACCAAACAGGGTTTCCTAGATAGCTGCTAGCACAGCTGATGGTATGTGAAGTTCATGAGGCAGGTGGAGTTGTTTTGGCACTGGAAGAGCTGTGCTGCTGCTTCGGGCAGTTGCCATTCACCACCGCCCTGAGTTCCCTAGGTGTCATATCCACTTTCAGACATATGTGGTGCCAGAGCACTTGGTTTCCATGGCAGCGGGAAATGGCTTGGGCGCTGAACTTGTGTTTGGCTGTGGAGTTTTGAGCGCCTTTAGTGAGGAGCTCCATGTTAGTTTAGTGTGGGTGCTCACCTGGTTGATTCCATCCCACTGGGCTCAATGGGTATTGGACAGGAAGTGACGAAACAGGGTTTCCTAGATAGCTGCTAGCACAGCTGATGGTATGTGAAGTGAATGAGGCAGGTGGAGTTGTTTTGGCACTGGAGGAGTGTGCTGCTGCTTCGGGCAGTTGCCATTCACCACCGCCCTGAGTTCCCTAGGTGTCATATCCACTTTCAGACATATGTGGTGCCAGAGCACTTGGTTTCCATGGCAGCGGGAAATGGCTTTTGCACTGAACTTGTGTTTGGCTGTGGAGTTTTGAGTGCCTTGAGTTAGGAGCTCAATGTTAGTTTAGTGTGGGTGCTCAACCTGCTTGATTCCATCCCACTGGGCTCAATGGCCATTGGACTGGAAGTGACCAAACAGGGTTTCCTTGATAGCTGCTAGCACAGCTGATGGTATGTGAAGTTCATGAGGCAGGTGGAGTTGTTTTGGCCCTGGAGGAGTGTGCTGCTGCTTCGGGCAGTTTCCATTCACCACCGCCCTGAGTTCCCTAGGTGTCATATCCACTTTCAGACATATGTGGTGCCAGAGCACTTGGTTTCCATGGCAGCGGGAAATGGCTGGGGCGCTGAACTTGTGTTTGAATGTGGAGTTTTGAGCACCTTGAGTGAGGAGCTCCATGTTAGTTTAGTGTGGGTGCTCAACCTGCTTGATTCCATCCCACTGGGCTCAATGGGCATTGGACCGGAAGTGACCAAACAGGGTTTCCTAGATAGCTGCTAGCACAGCTGATGGTATGTGAAGTTCATGAGGCAGGTGGAGTTGTTTCGGCACTGGAGGAGCTGTGCTGCTGCTTCGGGCAGTTGCCATTCACCACCGCCCTGAGTTCCCTAGGTGTCATATCCACTTTCAGACATATGTGGTGCCAGAGCACTTGGTTTCCATGGCAGCGGGAAATGGCTGGGGCGCTGAACTTGTGCTTGGCTGTTGGGTTTTCAGCGCCTTTAGTGAGGAGCTCCATGTTAGTTTAGTGTGGGTGCTCCACCTGCTTGATTCCATCCCACTGGGCTCAATGGACTTTCGCCCGGAAGTGACCAAACAGGGCTTCCTAGATAGCTGCTAGCACAGCTGATGGTATGTGAAGTTCATGAGGCAGGTGGAGTTGTTTTGGCACTGGAGGAGCTGTGCTGCTGCTTCGGGCAGCTGCCATTCACCAACTCATGATCCCTATGTGTCATATCCACTTTCAGACATATGTGGTGCCAGAGCACTTGGTTTCCATGGCAGCGGGAAATGGCTTGGGCGCTGAACTTGTGTTTGGCTGTGGAGGTATGAGCGCCTTGAATGAGGAGCTCCATGTTAGTTTAGTGTGGGTGCTCCACCTGGTTGATTCCATCCCACTGGGCTCAATGGACTTTCGCCCGGAAGTGACCAAACAGGGTTTCCTAGATAGCTGCTAGCACAGCTGATGGTATGTGAAGTGAATGGGGCAGGTGGAGTTGTTTTGGCACTGGAAGAGCTGTGCTGCTGCTTCGGGCAGTTTCCATTCACCACCGCCCTGAGTTCCCTAGGTGTCATATCCACTTTCAGACATATGTGGTGCCAGAGCACTTGGTTTCCATGGCAGCGGGAAATGGCTGGGGCGCTGAACTTGTGCTTGGCTGTGGAGTTTTGAGCGCCTTGAATGAGGAGCTCCATGTTAGTTTAGTGTGGGTGCTCAACCTGCTTGATTCCATCCCACTGGGCTCAATGGCCATTGGACCGGAAGTGACCAAACAGGGTTTCCTAGATAGCTGCTAGCACAGCTGATGCTATGTGAAGTTCATGAGGCAGGTGGAGTTGTTTTGGCACTTGAGGAGCTGTGCTGCTGCTTCGGGCAGTTACCATTCACCACCGCCCTGAGTTCCCTAGGTGTCATATCCACTTTCAGACATATGTGGTGCCAGAGCACTTGGTTTCCATGGCAGCGGGAAATGGCTTGGGTGCTGAACTTGTGTTTGGCTGTGGAGTTTTGAGTGCCTTGAGTGAGGAGCTCCATGTTAGTTTAGTGTGGGTGCTCAACCTGCTTGATTCCATCCCACTGGGCTCAATGGGCATTGGACAGGAAGTGACCAAACAGGGTTTCCTTGATAGCTGCTAGCACAGCTGATGGTATGTGAAGTTCATGAGGCAGGTGGAGTTGTTTTGGCACTGGAAGAGCTGTGCTGCTGCTTCGGGCAGTTGCCATTCACCACCGCCCTGAGTTCCCTAGGTGTCATATCCACTTTCAGACATATGTGGTGCCAGAGCACTTGGTTTCCATGGCAGCGGGAAATGGCTTGGGCACTGAACTTGTGTTTGGCTGTGGAGTTTTGAGTGCCTTGAGTGAGGAGCTCCATGTTAGTTTAGTGTGGGTGCTCACCTGGTTGATTCCATCCCACTGGGCTCAATGGGCATTGGACAGGAAGTGACGAAACAGGGTTTCCTAGATAGCTGCTAGCACAGCTGATGGTATGTGAAGTGAATGAGGCAGGTGGAGTTGTTTTGGCACTGGAGGAGTGTGCTGCTGCTTCGGGCAGTTGCCATTCACCACCGCCCTGAGTTCCCTAGGTGTCATATCCACTTTCAGACATATGTGGTGCCAGAGCACTTGGTTTCCATGGCAGCGGGAAATGGCTTTTGCACTGAACTTGTGTTTGGCTGTGGAGTTTTGAGTGCCTTGAGTTAGGAGCTCAATGTTAGTTTAGTGTGGGTGCTCCACCTGCTTGATTCCATCCCACTGGGCTCAATGGGCATTGGACTGGAAGTGACCAAACAGGGTTTCCTTGATAGCTGCTAGCACAGCTGATGGTATGTGAAGTTCATGAGGCAGGTGGAGTTGTTTTGGCCCTGGAGGAGTGTGCTGCTGCTTCGGGCAGTTTCCATTCACCACCGCCCTGAGTTCCCTAGGTGTCATATCCACTTTCAGACATATGTGGTGCCAGAGCACTTGGTTTCCATGGCAGCGGGAAATGGCTGGGGCGCTGAACTTGTGTTTGGCTGTGGAGTTTTGAGTGCCTGGAGTGAGGAGCTCCATGTTAGTTTAGTGTGGGTGCTCCACCTGGTTGATTCCATCCCACTGGGCTCAATGGGCATTGGACCGGAAGTGACCAAACAGGGTTTCCTAGATAGCTGCTAGCACAGCTGATGGTATGTGAAGTTCATGAGGCAGGTGGAGTTGTTTCGGCACTGGAGGAGCTGTGCTGCTGCTTCGGGCAGTTGCCATTCACCACCGCCCTGAGTTCCCTAGGTGTCATATCCACTTTCAGACATATGTGGTGCCAGAGCACTTGGTTTCCATGGCAGCGGGAAATGGCTGGGGCGCTGAACTTGTGTTTGGCTGTGGAGTTTTGAGCACCTTGAGTGAGGAGCTCCATGTTAGTTTAGTGTGGGTGCTCCACCTGGTTGATTCCATCCCACTGGGCTCAATGGGCATTGGACCGGAAGTGACCAAACAGGGTTTCCTAGATAGCTGCTAGCACAGCTGATGGTATGTGAAGTTCATGAGGCAGGTGGAGTTGTTTCGGCACTGGAGGAGCTGTGCTGCTGCTTCGGGCAGTTGCCATTCACCACCGCCATGAGTTCCCTAGGTGTCATATCCACTTTCAGACATATGTGGTGCCAGAGCACTTGGTTTCCATGGCAGCGGGAAATGGCTGGGGCGCTGAACTTGTGCTTGGCTGTGGGGTTTTCAGCGCCTTTAGTGAGGAGCTCCATGTTAGTTTAGTGTGGGTGCTCCACCTGCTTGATTCCATCCCACTGGGCTCAATGGACTTTCGCCCGGAAGTGACCAAACAGGGCTTCCTAGATAGCTGCTAGCACAGCTGATGGTATGTGAAGTTCATGAGGCAGGTGGAGTTGTTTTGGCACTGGAGGAGCTGTGCTGCTGCTTCGGGCAGCTGCCATTCACCAACTCATGATCCCTATGTGTCATATCCACTTTCAGACATATGTGGTGCCAGAGCACTTGGTTTCCATGGCAGCGGGAAATGGCTGGGGCGCTGAACTTGTGCTTGGCTGTGGGGTTTTCAGCGCCTTTAGTGAGGAGCTCCATGTTAGTTTAGTGTGGGTGCTCAACCTGCTTGATTCCATCCCACTGGGCTCAATGGACTTTCGCCCGGAAGTGACCAAATAGGGCTTCCTAGATAGCTGCTAGCACAGCTGATGGTATGTGAAGTGAATGAGGCAGGTGGAGTTGTTTTGGCACTGGAAGAGCTGTGCTGCTGCTTCGGGCAATTGCCATTCACCACGGCCCTGAGTTCCCTAGGTGTCATATCCACTTTCAGACATATGTGCTGCCAGAGCACTTGGTTTCCATGGCAGCGGGAAATGGCTTGGGCGCTGAACTTGTGTTTGGCTGTGGAGTTTTGAGCACCTTGAGTGAGGAGCTCCATGTTAGTTTAGTGTGGGTGCTCCACCTGGTTGCTTCCATCCCACTGGGCTCAATGGGCATTGGACCGGAAGTGACGAAACAGGGTTTCCTAGATAGCTGCTAGCACAGCTGATGGTATGTGAAGTTCATGAGGCAGGTGGAGTTGTTTTGGCACTGGAGGAGCTGTGCTGCTGCTTCGGGCAGCTGCCATTCACCAACTCATGATCCCTATGTGTCATATCCACTTTCAGACATATGTGGTGCCAGAGCACTTGGTTTCCATGGCAGCGGGAAATGGCTGGGGCGCTGAACTTCTGCTTGGCTGTGGGGTTTTCAGCGCCTTTAGTGAGGAGCTCCATGTTAGTTTAGTGTGGGTGCTCCACCTGCTTGATTCCATCCCACTGGGCTCAATGGGCATTGGACAGGAAGTGACCAAACAGGGTTTCCTAGATAGCTGCTAGCACAGCTGATGGTATGTGAAGTTCATGAGGCAGGTGGAGTTGTTTTGGCACTGGAAGAGCTGTGCTGCTGCTTCGGGCAGTTGCCATTCACCACCGCCCTGAGTTCCCTAGGTGTCATATCCACTTTCAGACATATGTGGTGCCAGAGCACTTGGTTTCCATGGCAGCGGGAAATGGCTTGGGCGCTGAACTTGTGTTTGGCTGTGGAGTTTTGAGCGCCTTTAGTGAGGAGCTCCATGTTAGTTTAGTGTGGGTGCTCACCTGGTTGATTCCATCCCACTGGGCTCAATGGGTATTGGACAGGAAGTGACGAAACAGGGTTTCCTAGATAGCTGCTAGCACAGCTGATGGTATGTGAAGTGAATGAGGCAGGTGGAGTTGTTTTGGCACTGGAGGAGTGTGCTGCTGCTTCGGGCAGTTGCCATTCACCACCGCCCTGAGTTCCCTAGGTGTCATATCCACTTTCAGACATATGTGGTGCCAGAGCACTTGGTTTCCATGGCAGCGGGAAATGGCTTTTGCACTGAACTTGTGTTTGGCTGTGGAGTTTTGAGTGCCTTGAGTTAGGAGCTCAATGTTAGTTTAGTGTGGGTGCTCAACCTGCTTGATTCCATCCCACTGGGCTCAATGGCCATTGGACTGGAAGTGACCAAACAGGGTTTCCTTGATAGCTGCTAGCACAGCTGATGGTATATGAAGTTCATGAGGCAGGTGGAGTTGTTTTGGCCCTGGAGGAGTGTGCTGCTGCTTCGGGCAGTTTCCATTCACCACCGCCCTGAGTTCCCTAGGTGTCATATCCACTTTCAGACATATGTGGTGCCAGAGCACTTGGTTTCCATGGCAGCGGGAAATGGCTGGGGCGCTGAACTTGTGTTTGGCTGTGGAGTTTTGAGCACCTTGAGTGAGGAGCTCCATGTTAGTTTAGTGTGGGTGCTCAACCTGCTTGATTCCATCCCACTGGGCTCAATGGGCATTGGACCGGAAGTGACCAAACAGGGTTTCCTAGATAGCTGCTAGCACAGCTGATGGTATGTGAAGTTCATGAGGCAGGTGGAGTTGTTTCGGCACTGGAGGAGCTGTGCTGCTGCTTCGGGCAGTTGCCATTCACCACCGCCCTGAGTTCCCTAGGTGTCATATCCACTTTCAGACATATGTGGTGCCAGAGCACTTGGTTTCCATGGCAGCGGGAAATGGCTGGGGCGCTGAACTTGTGCTTGGCTGTTGGGTTTTCAGCGCCTTTAGTGAGGAGCTCCATGTTAGTTTAGTGTGGGTGCTCCACCTGCTTGATTCCATCCCACTGGGCTCAATGGACTTTCGCCCGGAAGTGACCAAACAGGGCTTCCTAGATAGCTGCTAGCACAGCTGATGGTATGTGAAGTTCATGAGGCAGGTGGAGTTGTTTTGGCACTGGAGGAGCTGTGCTGCTGCTTCGGGCAGCTGCCATTCACCAACTCATGATCCCTATGTGTCATATCCACTTTCAGACATATGTGGTGCCAGAGCACTTGGTTTCCATGGCAGCGGGAAATGGCTTGGGCGCTGAACTTGTGTTTGGCTGTGGAGGTATGAGCGCCTTGAATGAGGAGCTCCATGTTAGTTTAGTGTGGGTGCTCCACCTGGTTGATTCCATCCCACTGGGCTCAATGGACTTTCGCCCGGAAGTGACCAAACAGGGTTTCCTAGATAGCTGCTAGCACAGCTGATGGTATGTGAAGTGAATGGGGCAGGTGGAGTTGTTTTGGCACTGGAAGAGCTGTGCTGCTGCTTCGGGCAGTTTCCATTCACCACCGCCCTGAGTTCCCTAGGTGTCATATCCACTTTCAGACATATGTGGTGCCAGAGCACTTGGTTTCCATGGCAGCGGGAAATGGCTGGGGCGCTGAACTTGTGCTTGGCTGTGGAGTTTTGAGCGCCTTGAATGAGGAGCTCCATGTTAGTTTAGTGTGGGTGCTCAACCTGCTTGATTCCATCCCACTGGGCTCAATGGCCATTGGACCGGAAGTGACCAAACAGGGTTTCCTAGATAGCTGCTAGCACAGCTGATGCTATGTGAAGTTCATGAGGCAGGTGGAGTTGTTTTGGCACTTGAGGAGCTGTGCTGCTGCTTCGGGCAGTTACCATTCACCACCGCCCTGAGTTCCCTAGGTGTCATATCCACTTTCAGACATATGTGGTGCCAGAGCACTTGGTTTCCATGGCAGCGGGAAATGGCTTGGGTGCTGAACTTGTGTTTGGCTGTGGAGTTTTGAGTGCCTTGAGTGAGGAGCTCCATGTTAGTTTAGTGTGGGTGCTCAACCTGCTTGATTCCATCCCACTGGGCTCAATGGGCATTGGACAGGAAGTGACCAAACAGGGTTTCCTTGATAGCTGCTAGCACAGCTGATGGTATGTGAAGTTCATGAGGCAGGTGGAGTTGTTTTGGCACTGGAAGAGCTGTGCTGCTGCTTCGGGCAGTTTCCATTCACCACCGCCCTGAGTTCCCTAGGTGTCATATCCACTTTCAGACATATGTGGTGCCAGAGCACTTGGTTTCCATGGCAGCGGGAAATGGCTTGGGCACTGAACTTGTGTTTGGCTGTGGAGTTTTGAGTGCCTTGAGTGAGGAGCTCCATGTTAGTTTAGTGTGGGTGCTCACCTGGTTGATTCCATCCCACTGGGCTCAATGGGCATTGGACAGGAAGTGACGAAACAGGGTTTCCTAGATAGCTGCTAGCACAGCTGATGGTATGTGAAGTGAATGAGGCAGGTGGAGTTGTTTTGGCACTGGAGGAGTGTGCTGCTGCTTCGGGCAGTTGCCATTCACCACCGCCCTGAGTTCCCTAGGTGTCATATCCACTTTCAGACATATGTGGTGCCAGAGCACTTGGTTTCCATGGCAGCGGGAAATGGCTTTTGCACTGAACTTGTGTTTGGCTGTGGAGTTTTGAGTGCCTTGAGTTAGGAGCTCAATGTTAGTTTAGTGTGGGTGCTCCACCTGCTTGATTCCATCCCACTGGGCTCAATGGGCATTGGACTGGAAGTGACCAAACAGGGTTTCCTTGATAGCTGCTAGCACAGCTGATGGTATGTGAAGTTCATGAGGCAGGTGGAGTTGTTTTGGCCCTGGAGGAGTGTGCTGCTGCTTCGGGCAGTTTCCATTCACCACCGCCCTGAGTTCCCTAGGTGTCATATCCACTTTCAGACATATGTGGTGCCAGAGCACTTGGTTTCCATGGCAGCGGGAAATGGCTGGGGCGCTGAACTTGTGTTTGGCTGTGGAGTTTTGAGTGCCTGGAGTGAGGAGCTCCATGTTAGTTTAGTGTGGGTGCTCCACCTGGTTGATTCCATCCCACTGGGCTCAATGGGCATTGGACCGGAAGTGACCAAACAGGGTTTCCTAGATAGCTGCTAGCACAGCTGATGGTATGTGAAGTTCATGAGGCAGGTGGAGTTGTTTCGGCACTGGAGGAGCTGTGCTGCTGCTTCGGGCAGTTGCCATTCACCACCGCCCTGAGTTCCCTAGGTGTCATATCCACTTTCAGACATATGTGGTGCCAGAGCACTTGGTTTCCATGGCAGCGGGAAATGGCTGGGGCGCTGAACTTGTGCTTGGCTGTGGGGTTTTCAGCGCCTTTAGTGAGGAGCTCCATGTGAGTTTAGTGTGGGTGCTCCACCTGCTTGATTCCATCCCACTGGGCTCAATGGACTTTCGCCCGGAAGTGACCAAACAGGGCTTCCTAGATAGCTGCTAGCACAGCTGATGGTATGTGAAGTTCATGAGGCAGGTGGAGTTGTTTTGGCACTGGAGGAGCTGTGCTGCTGCTTCGGGCAGCTGCCATTCACCAACTCATGATCCCTATGTGTCATATCCACTTTCAGACATATGTGGTGCCAGAGCACTTGGTTTCCATGGCAGCGGGAAATGGCTGGGGCGCTGAACTTGTGCTTGGCTGTGGAGTTTTGAGCGCCTTGAATGAGGAGCTCCATGTTAGTTTAGTGTGGGTGCTCAACCTGCTTGATTCCATCCCACTGGGCTCAATGGGCATTGGACCGGAAGTGACCAAACAGGGTTTCCTAGTACGCTGCTAGCACAGCTGATGGTATGTGAAGTGAATGAGGCAGGTGGAGTTGTTTTGGCACTGGAGGAGCTGTGCTGCTGCTTCGGGCAGTTACCATTCACCAACTCACTGATCCCTAGGTGTCATATCCACTTTCAGACATATGTGGTGCCAGAGCACTTGGTTTCCATGGCAGCGGGAAATGGCTGGGGCGCTGAACTTGTGCTTGGCTGTGGAGTTTTGAGCGCCTTGAGTGAGGAGCTCCATGTTAGTTTAGTGTGGGTGCTCAACCTGCTTGATTCCATCCCACTGGGCTCAATGGGCATTGGACCGGAAGTGACCAAACAGGGTTTCCTAGATAGCTGCTAGCACAGCTGATGGTATGTGAAGTGAATGAGGCAGGTGGGGTTGTTTTGGCACTGGAAGAGCTGTGCTGCTGCTTCGGGCAGTTGCCATTCACCACCGCCGTGAGTTCCCTATGTGTCATATCCACTTTCAGACATATGTGGTGCCAGAGCACTTGGTTTCCATGGCAGCGGGAAATGCCTTGGGCACTGAACTTGTGTTTGGCTGTGGAGTTTTGAGCGCCTTGAGTGAGGAGCTCCATGTTAGTTTAGTGTGGGTGCTCAAATTGCTTGATTCCATCCCACTGGGCTCAATGGGCATTGGACTGGAAGTGACCAAACAGGGTTTCCTAGATAGCTGCTAGCACAGCTGATGGTATGTGAAGTTCATGAGGCAGGTGGAGTTGTTTTGGCACTGGAAGAGCTGTGCTGCTGCTTCGGGCAGTTGCCATTCACCACCGCCCTGAGTTCCCTAGGTGTCATATCCACTTTCAGACATATGTGGTGCCAGAGCACTTGGTTTCCATGGCAGCGGGAAATGGCTTGGGCACTGAACTTGTGTTTGGCTGTGGAGTTTTGAGCGCCTTGAGTCAGGAGCTCCATGTTAGTTTAGTGTGGGTGCTCCACCTGGTTGTTTCCATCCCACTGGACTCAATGGGCATTGGACCGGAAGTGACCAAACAGGGTTTCCTCGATAGCTGCTAGCACAGCTGATGGTATGTGAAGTGAATGAGGCAGGTGGAGTTGTTTTGGCACTGGAGGAGCTGTGCTGCTGCTTCGGGCAGGTGCCATTCACCACCGCCCTGAGTTCCCTAGGTGTCATATCCACTTTCAGACATATGTGGTGCCAGAGCACTTGGTTTCCATGGCAGCGGGAAATGGCTTGGGCGCTGAACTTGTGTTTGGCTGTGGAGTTTTGAGCGCCTTGAGTGAGGAGCTCCATGTTAGTTTAGTGTGGGTGCTCAACCTGCTTGATTCCATCCCACTGGACTCAATGGGCATTGGACCGGAAGTGACCAAACAGGGTTTCCTAGATAGCTGCTAGCACAGCTGATGGTATGTGAAGTGAATGAGGCTGGTGGATTTGTTTTGGCACTGGAGGAGCTGTGCTGCTGCTTCGGGCAGGTGCCATTCACCACCGCCGTGAGTTCCCTAGGTGTCATATCCACTTTCAGACATATGTGGTGCCAGAGCACTTGGTTTCCATGGCAGCGGGAAATGGCTTTTGCACTGAACTTGTGTTTGGCTGTGGAGTTTTGAGCGCCTTGAGTGAGGAGCTCCATGTTAGTTTAGTGTGGGTGCTCAACCTGCTTGATTCCATCCCACTGGGCTCAATGGGCATTGGACCGGAAGTGACCAAACAGGGTTTCCTAGATAGCTGCTAGCACAGCTGATGGTATGTGAAGTTCATGAGGCAGGTGGAGTTGTTTTGGCACTCGAGGAGCTGTGCTGCTGCTTCGGGCAGTTTCCATTCACCACCGCCCTGAGTTCCCTAGGTGTCATATCCACTTTCAGACATATGTGGTGCCAGAGCACTTGGTTTCCATGGCAGCGGGAAATGGCTTTGGCACTGCACTTGTGTTTGGCTGTGGAGTTTTGAGCGCCTTGAGTGAGGAGCTCCATGTTAGTTTAGTGTGGGTGCTCCACCTGGTTGATTCCATCCCACTGGGCTCAATGGGCATTGGACCGGAAGTGACCAAACAGGGTTTCCTAGATAGCTGCTAGCACAGCTGATGGTATGTGAAGTTCATGAGGCAGGTGGAGTTGTTTCGGCACTGGAGGAGCTGTGCTGCTGCTTCGGGCAGTTGCCATTCACCACCGCCCTGAGTTCCCTAGGTGTCATATCCACTTTCAGACATATGCGGTGCCAGAGCACTTGGTTTCCATGGCAGCGGGAAATGGCTGGGGCGCTGAACTTGTGCTTGGCTGTGGAGTTTTGAGCGCCTTGAGTGAGGAGCTCCATGTTAGTTTAGTGTGGGTGCTCAACCTGCTTGATTCCATCCCACTGGGCTCAATGGGCATTGGACCGGAAGTGACCAAACAGGGTTTCCTAGATAGCTGCTAGCACAGCTGATGGTATGTGAAGTTCATGAGGCAGGTGGAGTTGTTTTGGCACTGGAAGAGCTGTGCTGCTGCTTCGGGCAGTTGCCATTCACCACCGCCGTGAGTTCCCTAGGTGTCATATCCACTTTCAGACATATGTGGTGCCAGAGCACTTGGTTTCCATGGCAGCGGGAAATGGCTTTTGCACTGAATTTGTGTTTGGATGTGCAGTTTTGAACACCTTGAGTGAGGAGCTCCATGTTAGTTTAGTGTGGGTGCTCAACCTGCTTGATTCCATCCCACTGGGCTCAATGGCCATTGGACCGGAAGTGACCAAACAGGGTTTCCTAGAATGCTGCTAGCACAGCTGATGGTATGTGAAGTGAATGAGGCAGGTGGAGTTGTTTTGGCACTGGAAGAGCTGTGCTGCTGCTTCGGGCAGTTTCCATTCACCACCGCCCTGAGTTCCCTAGGTGTCATATCCACTTTCATACATATGTGGTGCCAGAGCACTTGGTTTCCATGGCAGTGGGAAATGGCTTGGGCACTGAACTTGTGTTTGGCTTTGGAGTTTTGAGCACCTTGAGTGAGGAGCTCCATGTTAGTTTAGTGTGGGTGCTCAACATGCTTGATTCCATCCCACTGGGCTCAATGCCATTGGACCGGAAGTGACCAAACAGGGTTTCCTAGATAGCTGCTAGCACAGCTGATGGTATGTGAAGTTCATGAGGCAGGTGGAGTTGTTTTGGCACTTGAGGAGCTGTGCTGCTGCTTCGGGCAGTTACCATTCACCACCGCCCTGAGTTCCCTAGGTGTCATATCCACTTTCAGACATATGTGGTGCCAGAGCACTTGGTTTCCATGGCAGCGGGAAATGGCTTGGGTGCTGAACTTGTGTTTGGCTGTGGAGTTTTGAGTGCCTTGAGTGAGGAGCTCCATGTTAGTTTTGTGTGGGTGCTCAACCTGCTTGATTCCATCCCACTGGGCTCAATGGCCATTGGACAGGAAGTGACCAAACAGGGTTTCCTTGATAGCTGCTAGCACAGCTGATGGTATGTGAAGTTCATGAGGCAGGTGGAGTTGTTTTGGCACTGGAAGAGCTGTGCTGCTGCTTCGGGCAGTTGCCATTCACCACCGCCCTGAGTTCCCTAGGTGTCATATCCACCTTCAGACATATGTGCTGCCAGAGCACTTGGTTTCCATGGCAGCGGGAAATGGCCTTTGCACTGAACTTGTGCTTTTCTGTGGAGTTTTGAGTGCCTTGAGTGAGGAGCTCCATGTTAGTTTAGTGTGGGTGCTCCACCTGCTTGATTCCATCCCACTGGGCTCAATGGGCATTGGACCGGAAGTGACCAAACAGGGTTTCCTAGAACGCTGCTAGCACAGCTGATGGTATGTGAAGTGAATGAGGCAGGTGGAGTTGTTTTGGCACTGGAAGAGCTGTGCTGCTGCTTCGGGCAGTTGCCATTCACCACCGCCCTGAGTTCCCTAGGTGTCATATCCACTTTCAGACATATGTGGTGCCAGAGCACTTGGTTTCCATGGCAGCGGGAAATGGCTTGGGTGCTGAACTTGTGTTTGGCTGTGGAGTTTTGAGCGCCTTGAGTGAGGAGCTCCATGTTAGTTTAGTGTGGGTGCTCAACCTGCTTGATTCCATCCCACTGGGCTCAATGGGCATTGGACAGGAAGTGACCAAACAGGGTTTCCTTGATAGCTGCTAGCACAGCTGATGGTATGTGAAGTGAATGAGGCAGGTGGAGTTGTTTTGGCACTGGAAGAGCTGTGCTGCTGCTTCGGGCAGTTTCCATTCACCACCGCCCTGAGTTCCCTAGGTGTCATATCCACTTTCAGACATATGTGCTGCCAGAGCACTTGGTTTCCATGACAGCGGGAAATGGCTTTTGCACTGAACTTGTGCTTTTCTGTGGAGTTTTGAGTACCTTGAGTGAGGAGCTCCATGTTAGTTTAGTGTGGGTGCTCAACCTGCTTGATTCCATCCGACTGGGCTCAATGGGCATTGGACCGGAAGTGACCAAACAGGGCTTCCTAGATAGCTGCTAGCACAGCTGATGGTATGTGAAGTGAATGAGGCAGGTGGAGTTGTTTTGGCACTGGAGGAGCTGTGCTGCTGCTTCGGGCAGTTGCCATTCACCACCGCCCTGAGTTCCCTAGGTGCCATATCCACTTTCAGACATATGTGGTGCCAGAGCACTTGGTTTCCATGGCAGCGGGAAATGGCTTGGGCGCTGAACTTGTGTTTGGCTGTGGAGTTTTGAGCTCCTTGAGTGAGGAGCTCCATGTTAGTTTAGTGTGGGTGCTCAACCTGCTTGATTCCATCCCACTGGGCTCAATGGCCATTGGACCGGAAGTGACCAAACAGGGTTTCCTAGATAGCTGCTAGCACAGCTGATGGTATGTGAAGTGAATGAGGCAGGTGGAGTTGTTTTGGCACTGGAGGAGCTGTGCTGCTGCTTCGGGCAGTTGCCATTCACCACCGCCCTGAGTTCCCTTGGTGCCATATCCACTTTCAGACATATGTGGTGCCAGAGCAGTTGGTTTCCATGGCAGCGGGAAATGGCTTGGGCGCTGAACTTGTGTTTGGCTGTGGAGTTTTGAGCACCTTGAGTGAGGAGCTCCATGTTAGTTTAGTGTGGGTGCTCAACCTGCTTGATTCCATCCCACTGGGCTCAATGGCCTTTGGACCGGAAGTGACGAACAGGGTTTCCTAGATAACTGGTAGCACAGCTGATATTATGTGAAGTGAATGAGGCAGGTGGAGTTATTTTGGCACTGGAAGAGCTGTGCTGCTGCTTCAGGCAGTTGCCATTCACCACCGCCCTGAGTTCCCTAGGTGTCATATCCACTTTCAGACATATGTGGTGCCAGAGCACTTGGTTTCCATGGCAGCGGGAAATGGCTTGGGCACTGAACTTGTGCTTGGCTATGTATTTTTCAGTGCCTTGAGTGAGGAGCTCCATGTTAGTTTAGTGTGGGTGCTCAACCTGCTTGATTCCATCCCATTGGGCTCAATGGGCATTGGACCGGAAGTGACCAAACAGGTTTCCTAGATAGCTGCTAGCACAGCTGATGGTATGTGAAGTTCATGAGGCAGGTGGAGTTGTTTTGGCACTGGAAGAGCTGTGCTGCTGCTTCGGGCAGTTGCCATTCACCACCGCCGTGAGTTCCCTAGGTGTCATATCCACTTTCAGACATATGTGGTGCCAGAGCACTTGGTTTCCATGGCAGCGGGAAATGGCTTGGGCGCTGAACTTGTGTTTGGCTGTGGAGTTTTGAGCGCCTTGAGTGAGGAGCTCCATGTTAGTTTAGTGTGGGTGCTCAACCTGCTTGATTCCATCCCACTGGGCTCAATGGGCATTGGACCGGAAGTGACCAAACCTGGTTTCCTAGATAGCTGCTAGTACAGCTGATGGTATGTGAAGTGAATGAGGCAGGTGGAGTTGTTTTGGCACTGGAGGAGCTGTGCTGCTGCTTCGGGTAGTTACCATCTCCAAGTCACTGATCCCTATGTGTCATATCCACTTTCAGACATATGTGGTGCCAGAGCACTTGGTTTCCATGGCAGCGGGAAATGGCTTTTGCACTGAACTTGTGTTTGGCTGTGGAGTTTTGAGCGCCTTGAGTGAGGAGCTCCATGTTAGTTTAGTGTGGGTGCTCAACCTGCTTGATTCCATCCCACTGGGCTCAATGGACTTTGGTCCGGACGTGACGAAACAGGGTTTCCTAGTACGCTGCTAGCACAGCTGATGGTATGTGAAGTGAATGAGGCAGGTGGAGTTGTTTTGGCACTGGAAGAGCTGTGCTGCTGCTTCGGGCAGTTGCCATTCACCACCGCCCTGAGTTCCCTAGGTGTCATATCCACTTTCAGACATATGTGGTGCCAGAGCACTTGGTTTCCATGGCAGCGGGAAATGGCTTGGGCGCTGAACTTGTGTTTGGCTGTGGAGTTTTGAGCGCCTTGAGTGAGGAGCTCCATGTTAGTTTAGTGTGGGTGCTCACCTGGTTGATTCCATCCCACTGGGCTCAATGGGCATTGGACAGGAAGTAACGAAACAGGGTTTCCTAGATAGCTGCTAGCACAGCTGATGGTATGTGAAGTGAATGAGGCAGGTGGAGTTGTTTTGGCACTGGAGGAGTGTGCTGCTGCTTCGGGCAGTTGCCATTCACCACCGCCCTGAGTTCCCTAGGTGTCATATCCACTTTCAGACATATGTGGTGCCAGAGCACTTGGTTTCCATGGCAGCGGGAAATGGCTTGGGCGATGAACTTGTGTTTGGCTGTGGAGTTTTGAGTGCCTTGAGTTAGGAGCTCAATGTGAGTTTAGTGTGGGTGCTCCACCTGCTTGATTCCATCCCACGGGGCCCAATGGCCATTGGACTGGAAGTGACCAAACAGGGTTTCCTTGATAGCTGCTATCACAGCTGATGGTATGTGAAGTGAATGAGGCAGGTGGAGTTGTTTTGGCACTGGAAGAGCTGTGCTGCTGCTTTGGGCAATTGCCATTCACCACCGCCCTGAGTTCCCTAGGTGTCATATCCACTTTCAGACATATGTGGTGCCAGAGCACTTGGTTTCCATGGCAGCGGGAAATGGCTTGGGTGCTGAACTTGTGTTTGGCTGTGGAGTTTTGAGCACCTTGAGTGAGGAGTTCCATGTTAGTTTAGTGTGGGTGCTCCACCTGGTTGATTCCATCCCACTGGGCTCAATGGGCATTGGACCGGAAGTGACCAAACAGGGTTTCCTAGATAGCTGCTAGCACAGCTGATGGTATGTGAAGTGAATGAGGCAGGTGGAGTTGTTTTGGCACTGGAGGAGCTGTGCTGCTGCTTCGGGCAGTTGCCATTCACCACCGCCCTGAGTTCCCTAGGTGTCATATCCACTTTCAGACATATGTGGTGCCAGAGCACTTGGTTTCCGTGGCAGCGGGAAATGGCTGGGGCGCGGAACTTGTGCTTGGCTGTGGGGTTCTCAGCGCCTTGAGTGAGGAGCTCCATGTTAGTTTAGTGTGGGTGCTCAACCTGCTTGATTCCATCCCACTGGGCTCAATGGGCATTGGACCGGAAGTGACCAAACCTGGTTTCCTAGATAGCTGCTAGCACAGCTGATGGTATGTGAAGTGAATGAGGCAGGTGGAGTTGTTTTGGCACTGGAGAAGCTGTGCTGCTGCTTCGGGTAGTTACCATCTCCAAGTCACTGATCCCTATGTGTCATATCCACTTTCAGACATATGTGGTGCCAGAGCACTTGGTTTCCATGGCAGCGGGAAATGGCTTTTGCACTGAACTTGTGTTTGGCTGTGGAGTTTTGAGCGCCTTGAGTGAGGAGCTCCATGTTAGTTTAGTGTGGGTGCTCAACCTGCTTGATTCCATCCCACTGGGCTCAATGGACTTTGGTCCGGACGTGACGAAACAGGGTTTCCTAGTACGCTGCTAGCACAGCTGATGGTATGTGAAGTGAATGAGGCAGGTGGAGTTGTTTTGGCACTGGAAGAGCTGTGCTGCTGCTTCGGGCAGTTGCCATTCACCACCGCCCTGAGTTCCCTAGGTGTCATATCCACTTTCAGACATATGTGGTGCCAGAGCACTTGGTTTCCATGGCAGCGGGAAATGGCTTGGGCGCTGAACTTGTGTTTGGCTGTGGAGTTTTGAGCGCCTTGAGTGAGGAGCTCCATGTTAGTTTAGTGTGGGTGCTCACCTGGTTGATTCCATCCCACTGGGCTCAATGGGCATTGGACAGGAAGTAACGAAACAGGGTTTCCTAGATAGCTGCTAGCACAGCTGATGGTATGTGAAGTGAATGAGGCAGGTGGAGTTGTTTTGGCACTGGAGGAGTGTGCTGCTGCTTCGGGCAGTTGCCATTCACCACCGCCCTGAGTTCCCTAGGTGTCATATCCACTTTCAGACATATGTGGTGCCAGAGCACTTGGTTTCCATGGCAGCGGGAAATGGCTTGGGCGATGAACTTGTGTTTGGCTGTGGAGTTTTGAGTGCCTTGAGTTAGGAGCTCAATGTGAGTTTAGTGTGGGTGCTCCACCTGCTTGATTCCATCCCACGGGGCCCAATGGCCATTGGACTGGAAGTGACCAAACAGGGTTTCCTTGATAGCTGCTATCACAGCTGATGGTATGTGAAGTGAATGAGGCAGGTGGAGTTGTTTTGGCACTGGAAGAGCTGTGCTGCTGCTTTGGGCAATTGCCATTCACCACCGCCCTGAGTTCCCTAGGTGTCATATCCACTTTCAGACATATGTGGTGCCAGAGCACTTGGTTTCCATGGCAGCGGGAAATGGCTTGGGTGCTGAACTTGTGTTTGGCTGTGGAGTTTTGAGCACCTTGAGTGAGGAGTTCCATGTTAGTTTAGTGTGGGTGCTCCACCTGGTTGATTCCATCCCACTGGGCTCAATGGGCATTGGACCGGAAGTGACCAAACAGGGTTTCCTAGATAGCTGCTAGCACAGCTGATGGTATGTGAAGTGAATGAGGCAGGTGGAGTTGTTTTGGCACTGGAGGAGCTGTGCTGCTGCTTCGGGCAGTTGCCATTCACCACCGCCCTGAGTTCCCTAGGTGTCATATCCACTTTCAGACATATGTGGTGCCAGAGCACTTGGTTTCCGTGGCAGCGGGAAATGGCTGGGGCGCTGAACTTGTGCTTGGCTGTGGGGTTCTCAGCGCCTTGAGTGAGGAGCTCCATGTTAGTTTAGTGTGGGTGCTCCACCTGCTTGATTCCATCCCACTGGGCTCAATGGACTTTCGCCCGGAAGTGACCAAACAGGGCTTCCTAGATAGCTGCTAGCACAGCTGATGGTATGTGAAGTTCATGAGGCAGGTGGATTTGTTTTGGCACTGGAAGATCTGTGCTGCTGCTTCGGGCAATTGCCATTCACCACCGCCCTGAGTTCCCTAGGTGTCATATCCACTTTCAGACATATGTGGTGCCAGAGCACTTGGCTTCCATGGCAGCGGGAAATGGCTTTTGCACTGAACTTGTGTTTGGCTGTGGAGTTTTGAGTGCCTTGAGTGAGGAGCTCCATGTTAGTTTAGTGTGGGTGCTCAACCTGCTTGATTCCATCCCACTGGGCTCAATGGCCTTTGGACCGGAAGTGACTAAACAGGGTTTCCTAGATAGCTGCTAGCACAGCTGATGGTATGTGAAGTTCATGAGGCAGGTGGAGTTGTTTTGGCACTGGAGGAGTGTGCTGCTGCTTCGGGCAGTTGCCATTCACCACCGCCCTGAGTTCCCTAGGTGTCATATCCACTTTCAGACATATGTGGTGCCAGAGCACTTGCTTTCCATGGCAGCGGGAAATGGCTTTTGCACTGAACTTGTGTTTGGCTGTGGAGTTTTGAGTGCCTTGAGTTATGAGCTCAATGTTAGTTTAGTGTGGGTGCTCCACCTGCTTGATTCCATCCCACTGGGCCCAATGGGCATTGGACTGGAAGTGACCAAACAGGGTTTCCTTGATAGCTGCTAGCACAGCTGATGGTATGTGAAGTTCATGAGGAAGGTGGAGTTGTTTTGGCCCTGGAGGAGTGTGCTGCTGCTTCGGGCAGTTTCCATTCACCACCGCCCTGAGTTCCCTAGGTGTCATATCCACTTTCAGACATATGTGGTGCCAGAGCACTTGGTTTCCATGGCAGCGGGAAATGGCTGGGGCGCTGAACTTGTGTTTGGCTGTGGAGTTTTGAGCACCTTGAGTGAGGAGCTCCATGTTAGTTTAGTGTGGGTGCTCCACCTGGTTGATTCCATCCCACTGGGCTCAATGGGCATTGGACCGGAAGTGACCAAACAGGGTTTCCTAGATAGCTGCTAGCACAGCTGATGGTATGTGAAGTGAATGAGGCAGGTGGAGTTGTTTTGGCACTGGAGGAGCTGTGCTGCTGCTTCGGGCAGTTGCCATTCACCACCGCCCTGAGTTCCCTAGGTGTCATATCCACTTTCAGACATATGTGGTGCCAGAGCACTTGGTTTCCATGGCAGCGGGAAATGGCTTGGGCGCTGAACTTGTGTTTGGCTGTGGAGTTTTGAGCACCTTGAGTGAGGAGCTCCATGTTAGTTTAGTGTGGGTGCTCCACCTGGTTGCTTCCATCCCACTGGGCTCAATGGGCATTGGACCGGAAGTGACGAAACAGGGTTTCCTAGATAGCTGCTAGCACAGCTGATGGTATGTGAAGTTCATGAGGCAGGTGGAGTTGTTTTGGCACTGGAGGAGCTGTGCTGCTGCTTCGGGCAGCTGCCATTCACCAACTCATGATCCCTATGTTACATATCCACTTTCAGACATATGTGGTGCCAGAGCACTTGGTTTCCATGGCAGCGGGAAATGGCTGGGGCGCTGACCATGTGCTTGGCTGTGGAGTTTTGAGCGCCTTGAGTGAGGAGCTCCATGTTAGTTTAGTGTGGGTGCTCCACCTGCTTGATTCCATCCCACTGGACTCAATGGGCATTGGACCGGAAGTGACCAAACAGGGTTTCCTAGATAGCTGCTAGCACAGCTGATGCTATGTGAAGTTCTTGAGGCAGGTGGAGTTGTTTTGGTACTGGAAGAGCTGTGTTGCTGCTTCGGGCAGTTGCCATTCACCACCGCCCTGAGTTCCCTAGGTGTCATATCCACTTTCAGACATATGTGCTACCAGAGCACTTGGTTTCCATGGCAGCGGGAAATGGCTGGGGCACTGAACTTCTGTTTGGCTGTGGAGTTTTGAGTGCCTTGAGTTAGGAGCTCCCTGAGAGTTTAGTGTGGGTGCTCCACCTGCTTGATTCCATCCCACTGGGCTCAATGGGCATTGGACCGGAAGTGACCAAACCTGGTTTCCTAGATAGCTGCTAGCACAGCTGATGGTATGTGAAGTTCATGAGGCAGGTGGAGTTGTTTTGGCACTGGAAGAGCTGTGCTGCTGCTTCGGGCAGTTGCCATTCACCACCGCCCTGAGTTCCCTAGGTGTCATATCCACTTTCAGACATATGTGGTGCCAGAGCACTTGGTTTCCATGGCAGCGGGAAATCGCTTGGGCGCTGAACTTGTGTTTGGCTGTGGAGTTATGAGCGCCTTGAATGAGGAGCTCCATGTTAGTTTAGTGTGGGTGCTCCACCTGGTTGATTCCATCCCACTGGGCTCAATGGACTTTCGCCCGGAAGTGACCAAACAGGGTTTCCTAGATAGCTGCTAGCACAGCTGATGGTATGTGAAGTGAATGAGGCAGGTGGAGTTGTTTTGGCACTGGAGGAGCTGTGCTGCTGCTTCGGGCAGTTACCATTCACCAACTCACTGATCCCTATGTGTCATATCCACTTTCAGACATATGTGGTGCCAGAGCACTTGGTTTCCATGGCAGCGAGAAATGGCTGGGGCGCTGAACTTGTGCTTGGCTGTGGGATTTTCAGCGCCTTTAGTGAGGAGCTTCATGTTAGTTTAGTGTGGGTGCTCCACCTGCTTGATTCCATCCCACTGGGCTCAATGAACTTTCATCCGGAAGTGACCAAACAGGGCTTCCTAGTACGCTGGTAGCACAGCTCATGGTATGTGAAGTGAATGAGGCATGTGGAGTTGTTTTGGCACTGGAGGAGAGTGCTGCTGCTTCGGGCAGTTTCCATTCACCACCGCCGTGAGTTCCCTAGGTGTCATATCCACTTTCAGACATATGTGGTGCCAGAGCACTTGGTTTCCATGGCAGCGGGAAATGGCTTTTGCACTGAACTTGTGTTTGGCTGTGGAGTTTTGAGCGCCTTGAGTGAGGAGCTCCATGTGAGTTTAGTGTGGGTGCTCAACCTGCTTGATTCCATCCCACTGGGCTCAATGGGCATTGGACCGGAAGTGACCAAGCAGGGTTTCCTTGATAGCTGCTAGCACAGCTGATGGTATGTGAAGTTCATGAGGCAGGTGGAGTTGTTTTGGCACTGGAAGAGCTGTGCTGCTGCTTCGGGCAGTTGCCATTCACCACCGCCCTGAGTTCCCTAGGTGTCATATTCACTTTCAGACATATGTGGTGCCAGAGCACTTGGTTTCCATGGCAGCGGGAAATGGCTTGGGCACTGAACTTGTGCTTGGCTATGTATTTTTCAGTGCCTTGAGTGAGGAGCTCCATGTTAGTTTAGTGTGGGTGCTCAACCTGCTTGATTCCATCCCATTGGGCTCAATGGGCATTGGTCTGGAAGTGACCAAACAGGTTTCCTAGATAGCTGCTAGCACAGCTGATGGTATGTGAAGTGAATGAGGCAGGTGGAGTTGTTTTGGCACTGGAAGAGCTGTGCTGCTGCTTCGGGCAGTTGCCATTCACCACCGCCCTGAGTTCCCTAGGTGTCATATCCACTTTCAGACATATGTGGTGCCAGAGCACTTGGTTTCCATGGCAGCGGGAAATGGCTTGGGCGCTGAACTTGTGTTTGGCTGTGGAGTTTTGAGTGCCTTGAGTGAGGAGCTCCATGTTAGTTTAGTGTGGGTGCTCAACCTGCTTGATTCCATCCCACTGGACTCAATGGGCATTGGACCGGAAGTGACCAAACAGGGTTTCCTAGATAGCTGCTAGCACAGCTGATGGTATGTGAAGTGAATGAGGCAGGTGGATTTGTTTTGGCACTGGAGGAGCTGTGCTGCTGCTTCGGGCAGGTGCCATTCACCACCGCCCTGAGTTCCCTAGGTGTCATATCCACTTTCAGACATATGTGGTGCCAGAGCACTTGGTTTCCATGGCAGCGGGAAATGGCTTGGGCGCTGAACTTGTGTTTGGCTGTGGAGTTTAGAGCGCCTTGAGTCAGGAGCTCCATGTTAGTTTAGTGTGGGTGCTCAACCTGCTTGATTTCATCCCACTGGGCTCAATGGGCATTGGACCGGAAGTGACCAAACAGGGTTTCCTAGATAGCTGCTAGCACAGCTGATGGTATGTGAAGTGAATGAGGCAGGTGGAGTTGTTTTGGCACTGGAAGAGCTGTGCTGCTGCTTCGGGCAGTTGCCATTCACCACCGTCCTGAGTTCCCTAGGTGTCATATCCACTTTCAGACATATGTGGTGCCAAAGCACTTGGTTTCCATGGCAGCGGGAAATGGCTTTTGCACTGAACTTGTGTTTGGCTGTGCAGTTTTGAACACCTTGAGTGAGGAGCTCCATGTTAGTTTAGTGTGGGTGCTCAACCTGCTTGATTCCATCCCACTGGGCTCAATGGGCATTGGACCGGAAGTGACGAAACAGGGTTTCCTAGATAGCTGCTAGCACAGCTGATGGTATGTGAAGTTCATGAGGCAGGTGGAGTTGTTTTGGCACTGGAGGAGCTGTGCTGCTGCTTCGGGCAGTTGCCATTCACCACCGCCCTGAGTTCCCTAGGTGTCATATCCACTTTCAGACATATGTGGTGCCAGAGCACTTGGTTTACATGGCAGCGGGAAATGGCTTTGGCACTGCACTTGTGTTTGGCTGTGGAGTTTGGAGTGCCTTGAGTTAGGAGCTCCATGTGAGTTTAGTGTGGGTGCTCAACCTGCTTGATTCCATCCCACTGGGCTCAATGGGCATTGGACCGGAAGTGACCAAACAGGGTTTCCTAGATAGCTGCTAGCACAGCTGATGGTATGTGAAGTGAATGAGGCAGGTGGAGTTGTTTTGGCACTGGAGGAGCTGTGCTGCTGCTTCGGGCAGTTGCCATTCACCAACTCACTGATCCCTATGTGTCATATCCACTTTCAGACATATGTGGTGCCAGAGCACTTGGTTTCCATGGCAGCGGGAAATGGCTGGGGCGCTGAACTTGTGCTTGGCTGTGGAGTTTTGAGCGCCTTGAGTGAGGAGCTCCATGTTAGTTTAGTGTGGGTGCTCAACCTGCTTGATTCCATCCCACTGGGCTCAATGGCCATTGGACCGGAAGTGACCAAACAGGGTTTCCTAGATAGCTGCTAGCACAGCTGATGGTATGTGAAGTGAATGAGGCAGGTGGAGTTGTTTTGGCACTGGAAGAGCTGTGCTGCTGCTTCGGGCAGTTGCCATTCACCACCGTCCTGAGTTCCCTAGGTGTCATATCCACTTTCAAACATATGTGGTGCCAAAGCACTTGGTTTCCATGGCAGCGGGAAATGGCTTTTGCACTGAAATTGTGCTTGGCTGTGCAGTTTTGAACACCTTGAGTGAGGAGCTCCATGTTAGTTTAGTGTGGGTGCTCAACCTGCTTGATTCCATCCCACTGGGCTCAATGGCCATTGGACCGGAAGTGACCAAACAGGGTTTCCTAGATAGCTGCTAGCACAGCTGATGGTATGTGAAGTGAATGAGGCAGGTGGAGTTGTTTTGGCACTGGAAGAGCTGTGCTGCTGCTTCGGGCAGTTGCCATTCACCACCGCCCTGAGTTCCCTAGGTGTCATATCCACTTTCATACATATGTGGTGCCAGAGCACTTGGTTTCCATGGCAGCTGGAAATGGCTTGGGCGCTGAACTTGTGCTTGGCTGTGGAGTTTTGAGCGCCTTGAGTCAGGAGCTCCATGTTAGTTTAGTGTGGGTGCTCAACCTGCTTGATTCCATCCCACTGGGCTCAATGCCATTGGACCGGAAGTGACCAAACAGGGTTTCCTAGATAGCTGCTAGCACAGCTGATGGTATGTGAAGTTCATGCGGCAGGTGGAGTTGTTTTGGCACTGGAAGAGCTGTGCTGCTGCTTCAGGCAGTTGCCATTCACCACCGCCCTGAGTTCCCTAGGTGTCATATCCACTTTCAGACATATGTTCTGCCAGAGCACTTGGTTTCCATGGCAGAGGGAAATGGCTTGGGCGCTGAACTTGTGTTTGGCTGTGGAGTTTTGAGCGCCTTGAGTGAGGAGCCCATGTTAGTTTAGTGTGGGTGCTCAACCTGCTTGATTCCATCCGACTGGGCTCAATGGGCATTGGACCGGAAGTGACCAAACTGGGTTTCCTAGATAGCTGCTAGCACAGCTGATGGTATGTGAAGTGAATGAGGCAGGTGGAGTTGTTTTGGCACTGGAAGAGCTGTGCTGCTGCTTCGGGCAGTTGCCATTCACCACCGCCCTGAGTTCCCTAGGTGTCATATCCACTTTCAGACATATGTGGTGCCAGAGCACTTGGTTTCCATGGCAGCGGGAAATGGCTTGGGCACTGAACTTGTGCTTGGCTATGTATTTTTCAGTGCCTTGAGTGAGGAGCTCCATGTTAGTTTAGTGTGGGTGCTCAACCTGCTTGATTCCATCCCATTGGGCTCAATGGGCATTGGACCGGAAGTGACCAAACAGGTTTCCTAGATAGCTGCTAGCACAGCTGATGGTATGTGAAGTGAATGAGGCAGGTGGAGTTGTTTTGGCACTGGAAGAGCTGTGCTGCTGCTTCGGGCAGTTGCCATTCACCACCGCCGTGAGTTCCCTAGGTGTCATATCCACTTTCAGACATATGTGGTGCCAGAGCACTTGGTTTCCATGGCAGCGGGAAATGGCTTGGGCGCTGAACTTGTGTTTGGCTGTGGAGTTTTGAGCGCCTTGAGTGAGGAGCTCCATGTTAGTTTAGTGTGGGTGCTCAACCTGCTTGATTCCATCCCACTGGGCTCAATGGGCATTGGACCGGAAGTGACCACACCTGGTTTCCTAGATAGCTGCTAGCACAGCTGATGGTATGTGAAGTGAATGAGGCAGGTGGAGTTGTTTTGGCACTGGAGGAGCTGTGCTGCTGCTTCGGGTAGTTACCATCTCCAACTCACTGATCCCTATGTGTCATATCCACTTTCAGACATATGTGGTGCCAGAGCACTTGGTTTCCATGGCAGCGGGAAATGGCTTTTGCACTGAACTTGTGTTTGGCTGTGGAGTTTTGAGCGCCTTTAGTGAGGAGCTCCATGTTAGTTTAGTGTGGGTGCTCAACCTGCTTGATTCCATCCCACTGGGCTCAATGGGCATTGGACCGGAAGTGACCAAACAGGGTTTCCTAGATAGCTGCTAGCACAGCTGATGGTATGTGAAGTGAATGAGGCAGGTGGAGTTGTTTTGGCACTGGAAGAGCTGTGCTGCTGCTTCGGGCAGTTGCCATTCACCACCGCCCTGAGTTCCCTAGGTGTCATATCCACTTTCAGACATATGTGGTGCCAGAGCACTTGGTTTCCATGGCAGCGGGAAATGGCTTTTGCGCTGAACTTGTGTTTGGCTGTGGAGTTTTGAGCGCCTTGAGTGAGGAGCTCCATGTTAGTTTAGTGTGGGTGCTCAACCTGCTTGATTCCATCCCACTGGGCTCAATGGGCATTGGACCGGAAGTGACCAAACCTGGTTTCCTAGATAGCTGCTAGCACAGCTGATGGTATGTGAAGTGAATGAGGCAGGTGGAGTTGTTTTGGCACTGGAGGAGCTGTGCTGCTGCTTCGGGTAGTTACCATCTCCAACTCACTGATCCCTATGTGTCATATCCACTTTCAGACATATGTGGTGCCAGAGCACTTGGTTTCCATGGCAGCGGGAAATGGCTTTTGCACTGAACTTGTGTTTGGCTGTGGAGTTTTGAGCGCCTTTAGTGAGGAGCTCCATGTTAGTTTAGTGTGGGTGCTCAACCTGCTTGATTCCATCCCACTGGGCTCAATGGGCATTGGACCGGAAGTGACCAAACAGGGTTTCCTAGATAGCTGCTAGCACAGCTGATGGTATGTGAAGTGAATGAGGCAGGTGGAGTTGTTTTGGCACTGGAAGAGCTGTGCTGCTGCTTCGGGCAGTTGCCATTCACCACCGCCCTGAGTTCCCTAGGTGTCATATCCACTTTCAGACATATGTGGTGCCAGAGCACTTGGTTTCCATGGCAGCGGGAAATGGCTTGGGCGCTGAACTTGTGCTTGGCTCTGGAGTTTTGAGTGCCTTGAGTGACGAACTCCATGTGAGATTAGTGTGGGTGCTCAACCGGCTTGATTCCATCCCACTGGGCTCAATGGGCATTGGACCGGAAGTGACCAAACAGGGTTTCCTTGATAGCTGCTAGCATAGCTGATGGTATGTGAAGTGAATGAGGCAGGTGGAGTTGTTTTGGCACTGGAAGAGCTGTGCTGCTGCTTCGGGCAGTTGCCATTCACCACCGCCCTGAGTTCCCTAGGTGTCATATCCACTTTCAGACATATGTGGTGCCAGAGCACTTGGTTTCCATGGCAGCGGGAAATGGCTGGGGAGCTGAACTTGTGTTTGGCTGTGGAGTTTTGAGCGCCTTGAGTGAGGAGCTCCATGTTAGTTTAGTGTGGGTGCTCCACCTGCTTGATTCCATCCCACTGGGCTCAATGGGCATTGGACCGGAAGTGACCAAACAGGTTTTCCTAGATAGCTGCTAGCACAGCTGATGGTATGTGAAGTGAATGAGGCAGGTGGAGTTGTTTTGGCACTGGAAGAGCTGTGCTGCTGCTTCGGGCAGTTGCCATTCACCACCGCACTGAGTTCCCTAGGTGTCATATCCACTTTCAGACATATGTGGTGCCAGAGCACTTGGTTTCCATGGCAGCGGGAAACGGCTTCAGCACTGAACTTGTGTTTGGCTGTGGAGTTTTGAGTGCCTTGAGTGAGCAACCCATGTTAGTTTAGTGTGGGTGCTCAACCTGCTTGATTCCATCCCACTGGGCTCAATGGGCATTGGATCGGAAGTGACCAAACAGGGTTTCCTAGATAGCTGCTAGCACAGCTGATGGTATGTGAAGTGAATGAGGCAGGTGGAGTTGTTTTGGCACTGGAAGAGCTGTGCTGCTGCTTCGGGCAGTTTCCATTCACCACCGCCCTGAGTTCCCTAGGTGTCATATCCACTTTCAGACATATGTGGTGCCAGAGCACTTGGTTTCCATGGCAGCGGGAAATGGCTTGGGCGCTGAACTTGTGTTTGGCTGTGGAGTTTTGAGCGCCTTGAGTGAGGAGCTCCATGTTAGTTTAGTGTGGGTGCTCCACCTGCTTGATTCCATCCCACTGGGCTCAATGGACTTTGGTCCGGAAGTGACGAAACAGGGTTTCCTAGATAGCTGCTAGCACAGCTGATGGTATGTGAAGTGAATGAGGCAGGTGGAGTTGTTTTGGCACTGGAAGAGCTGTGCTGCTGCTTCGGGCAGTTGCCATTCACCACCGCCCTGAGTTCCCTAGGTGTCATATCCACTTTCAGACATATGTGGTGCCAGAGCACTTGGTTTCCATGGCAGCGAGAAATGGCTGGGGCGCTGAACTTGTGCTTGGCTCTGGAGTTTTGAGTGCCTTGAGTGACGAACTCCATGTGAGATTAGTGTGGGTGCTCAACCTGCTTGATTCCATCCCACTGGGCTCAATGGGCATTGGACCGGAAGTGACCAAACAGGGTTTCCTAGATAGCTGCTAGCACAGCTGATGGTATGTGAAGTGAATGAGGCAGGTGGAGTTGTTTTGGCACTGGAAGAGCTGTGCTGCTGCTTCGGGCAGTTGCCATTCACCACTGCCCTGAGTTCCTTGGTGTCATATCCACTTTCAGACATATGTGGTGCCAGAGCACTTGGTTTCCATGGCAGCTGGAAATGGCTTCGGCGCTGAAGTTGTGCTTGGCTGTGGAGTTTTGAGCGCCTTGAGTGAGGAGCTCCATGTTAGTTTAGTGTGGGTGCTCAACCTGCTTGATTCCATCCCACTGGGCTCAATGGGCATTGGACCGGAAGTGACCAAACAGGGTTTCCTTGATTGCTGCTAGCACAGCTGATGGTATGTGAAGTGAATGAGGCAGGTGGAGTTGTTTTGGCACTGGAAGAGCTGTGCTGCTGCTTCGGGCAGTTTCCATTCACCACCGCCGTGAGTTCCCTAGGTGTCATATCCACTTTCAGACATATGTGGTGCCAGAGCACTTGGTTTCCATGGCAGCGAGAAATGGCTTTTGCGCTGAACTTGTGCTTGGCTCTGGAGTTTTGAGTGCCTTGAGTGAGGAGCTCCATGTTAGTTTAGTGTGGGTGCTCAACCTGCTTGATTCCATCCCACTGGGCTCAATGGGCATTGGACCGGAAGTGACCAAACAGCGTTTCCTTGATAGCTGCTAGCACAGCTGATGGTATGTGAAGTGAATGAGGCAGGTGGAGTTGTTTTGGCACTGGAAGAGCTGTGCTGCTGCTTCGGGCAGTTGCCATTCACCACCGCCCTGAGTTCCCTAGGTGTCATATCCACTTTCAGACATATGTGGTGCCAGAGCACTTGGTTTCCATGGCAGCTGGAAATCGCTTGGGCGCTGAACTTGTGTTTGGATGTGGAGTTTTGAGCGCCTTGAGTGACGAGCCCATGTTAGTTTAGTATGGGTGCTCCACCTGCTTGATTCCATCCCACTGGGCTCAATGTGCATTGTACCGGAAGTGACCAAACAGGGTTTCCTAGATAGCTGCTAGCACAGCTGATGGTATGTGAAGTGAATGAGGCAGGTGGAGTTGTTTTGGCACTGGAAGAGCTGTGCTGCTGCTTAGGGCAGTTGCCATTCACCACCGCCGTGAGTTCCCTAGGTGTCATATCCACTTTCAGACATATGTGGTGCCAGAGCACTTGGTTTCCATGGCAGCGGGGAATGGCTGGGGCGAAGAACTTGTGTTTGGCTGTGGAGTTTTGAGCGCCTTGAGTGAGGAGCTCCATGTTAGTTTAGTGTGGGTGCTCAACCTGCTTGATTCCATCCCACTGGGCTCAATGGGCATTGGACCGGAAGTGACCAAACAGGGTTTCCTTGATTGCTGCTAGCACAGCTGATGGTATGTGAAGTGAATGAGGCAGGTGGAGTTGTTTTGGCACTGGAAGAGCTGTGCTGCTGCTTCGGGCAGTTGCCATTCACCACCGCCCTGAGTTCCCTAGGTGTCATATCCACTTTCAGACATATGTGGTGCCAGAGCACTTGGTTTCCATGGCAGCTGGAAATCGCTTGGGCGCTGAACTTGTGTTTGGCTGTGGAGTTTTGAGCGCCTTGAGTGACGAGCCCATGTTAGTTTAGTGTGGGTGCTCCACCTGCTTGATTCCATCCCACTGGGCTCAATGGGCATTGGACCGGAAGTGACCAAACAGGGTTTCCTAGATAGCTGCTAGCACAGCTGATGGTATGTGAAGTGAATGAGGCAGGTGGAGTTGTTTTGGCACTGGAGGAGCTGTGCTGCTGCTTCGGGCAGTTGCCATTCACCACCGCCCTGAGTTCCCTAGGTGTCATATCCACTTTCAGACATATGTGGTGCCAGAGCACTTGGTTTACATGGCAGCGGGAAATGGCTTTGGCACTGCACTTGTGTTTGGCTGTGGAGTTTGGAGTGCCTTGAGTTAGGAGCTCCATGTGAGTTTAGTGTGGGTGCTCAACCTGCTTGATTCCATCCCACTGGGCTCAATGGGCATTGGACAGGAAGTGACCAAACAGGGTTTCCTAGATAGCTGCTAGCACAGCTGATGGTATGTGAAGTGAATGAGGCAGGTGGAGTTGTTTTGGCACTGGAAGAGCTGTGCTGCTGCTTCGGGCAGTTGCCATTCACCACCGCCCTGAGTTCCCTAGGTGTCATATCCACTTTCAGACATATGTGGTGCCAGAGCACTTGGTTTCCATGGCAGCTGGAAATCGCTTGGGCGCTGAAGTTGTGCTTGGCTGTGGAGTTTTGAGCGCCTTGAGTGAGGAGCTCCATGTTAGTTTAGTGTGGGTGCTCAACCTGCTTGATTCCATCCCACTGGGCTCAATGGGCATTGGACCGGAAGTGACCAAACAGGGTTTCCTTGATAGCTGCTAGCACAGCTGATGGTATGTGAAGTGAATGAGGCAGGTGGAGTTGTTTTGGCACTGGAAGAGCTGTGCTGCTGCTTCGGGCAGTTGCCATTCACCACCGCCCTGAGTTCCCTAGGTGTCATATCCACTTTCAGACATATGTGGTGCCAGAGCACTTGGTTTCCATGGCAGCGAGAAATGGCTTGGGCGCTGAACTTGTGCTTGGCTCTGGAGTTTTGAGTGCCTTGAGTGACGAACTCCATGTGAGATTAGTGTGGGTGCTCAACCTGCTTGATTCCATCCCACTGGGCTCAATGGGCATTGGACCGGAAGTGACCAAACAGGGTTTCCTTGATAGCTGCTAGCACAGCTGATGGTATGTGAAGTGAATGAGGCAGGTGGAGTTGTTTTGGCACTGGAAGAGCTGTGCTGCTGCTTCGGGCAGTTGCCATTCACCACCGCCGTGAGTTCCCTAGGTGTCATATCCACTTTCAGACATATGTGGTGCCAGAGCACTTGGTTTCCATGGCAGCGGGAAATGGCTTGGGCGCTGAACTTGTGTTTGGCTGTGGAGTTTTGAGCGCCTTGAGTGACGAGCCCATGTTAGTTTAGTGTGGGTGCTCAACCTGCTTGATTCCATCCCACTGGGCTCAATGGGCATTGGACCGGAAGTGACCCAACAGGGTTTCCTAGATAGCTGCTAGCACAGCTGATGGTATGTGAAGTGAATGAGGCAGGTGGAGTTGTTTTGGCACTGGAAGAGCTGTGCTGCTGCTTAGGGCAGTTGCCATTCACCACCGCCGTGAGTTCCCTAGGTGTCATATCCACTTTCAGACATATGTGGTGACAGAGCACTTGGTTTCCATGGCAGCGGGAAATGGCTTTTGCGCTGAACTTGTGTTTGGCTGTGGAGTTTTGAGCGCCTTGAGTGAGGAGCTCCATGTTAGTTTAGTGTGGGTGCTCAACCTGCTTGATTCCATCCCACTGGACTTAATGGGGATTGGACCGGAAGTGACCAAACAGGGTTTCCTAGATAGCTGCTAGCACAGCTGATGGTATGTGAAGTGAATGAGGCAGGTGGATTTGTTTTGGCACTGGAGGAGCTGTGCTGCTGCTTCGGGCAGTTGCCATTCACCACCGCCCTGAGTTCCCTAGGTGCCATATCCACTTTCAGACATATGTGGTGCCAGAGCACTTGGTTTCCATGGCAGCGGGAAATCGCTTGGGCGCTGAACTTGTGTTTGGCTGTGGAGTTTTGAGCGCCTTGAGTGAGGAGCTCCATGTTAGTTTAGTGTGGGTGCTCCACCTGCTTGATTCCATCCCACTGGGCTCAATGGGCATTGGACCGGAAGTGACCAAACAGGGTTTCCTAGATAGCTGCTAGCACAGCTGATGGTATGTGAAGTTCATGAGGCAGGTGGAGTTGTTTTGGCACTGGAAGAGCTGTGCTGCTGCTTCGGGCAGTTGCCATTCACCACCGCCCTGAGTTCCCTAGGTGTCATAACCACTTTCAGACATATGTGGTGCCAGAGCACTTGGTTTCCATGGCAGCGGGAAATGGCTTGGGCGAAGAACTTGTGTTTGGCTGTGGAGTTTTGAGCGCCTTGAGTGAGGAGCTCCATGTTAGTTTAGTGTGGGTGCTCAACCTGCTTGATTCCATCCCACTGGGCTCAATGGGCATTGGACCGGAAGTGACCAAACAGGGTTTCCTTGATAGCTGCTAGCACAGCTGATGGTATGTGAAGTAAATGAGGCAGGTGGAGTTGTTTTGGCACTGGAAGAGCTGTGCTGCTGCTTCGGGCAGTTGCCATTCACCACCGCCCTGAGTTCCCTAGGTGTCATATCCACTTTCAGACATATGTGGTGCCAGAGCACTTGGTTTCCATGGCAGGGGGAAATCGCTTGGGCGCTGAAGTTGTGCTTGACTGTGGAGTTTTGAGCGCCTTGAGTGAGGAGCTCCATGTTAATTTAGTGTGGGTGCTCAACCTGCTTGATTCCATCCCACTGGGCTCAATGGACTTTCGCCCGGAAGTGACCAAACAGGGTTTCCTAGATAGCTGCTAGCACAGCTGATGGTATGTGAAGTGAATGAGGCAGGTGGAGTTGTTTTGGCACTGGAAGAGCTGTGCTGCTGCTTCGGGCAGTTGCCATTCACCACCGCCCTGAGTTCCCTAGGTGTCTTATCCACTTTCAGACATATGTGGTGCCAGAGCACTTGGTTTCCATGGCAGCGGGAAATGGCTGGGGCGCTGAACTTGTGTTTGGCTCTGGAGTTTTGAGTGCCTTGAGTGACGAACTCCATGTGAGATTAGTGTGGGTGCTCAACCTGCTTGATTCCATCCGACTGGGCTCAATGGGCATTGGACCGGAAGTGACCAAACAGGGTTTCCTTGATAGCTGCTAGCACAGCTGATGGTATGTGAAGTGAATGAGGCAGGTGGAGTTGTTTTGGCACTGGAAGAGCTGTGCTGCTGCTTCGGGCAGTTGCCATTCACCACCGCCGTGAGTTCCCTAGGTGTCATATCCACTTTCAGACATATGTGGTGCCAGAGCACTTGGTTTCCATGGCAGCGGGAAACGGCTTCAGCACTGAACTTGTGTTTGGCTGTGGAGTTTTGAGTGCCTTGAGTGAGCAACCCATGTTAGTTTAGTGTGGGTGCTCAACCTGCTTGATTCCATCCCACTGGGCTCAATGGACTTTGGTCCGGAAGTGACCAAACAGGGTTTCCTAGATAGCTGCTAGCACAGCTGATGGTATGTGAAGTGAATGAGGCAGGTGGAGTTGTTTTGGCACTGGAAGAGCTGTGCTGCTGCTTCGGGCAGTTGCCATTCACCACCGCCCTGAGTTCCCTAGGTGTCATATCCACTTTCAGACATATGTGGTGCCAGAGCACTTGGTTTCCATGGCAGCGGGAAATGGCTTGGGCGCTGAACTTGTGTTTGGCTGTGGAGTTTTGAGCGCCTTGAGTGAGGAGCTCCATGTTAGTTTAGTGTGGGTGCTTAACCTGCTTGATTCCATCCCACTGGGCTCAATGGACTTTGGTCCGGAAGTGACGAAACAGGGTTTCCTAGATAGCTGCTAGCACAGCTGATGGTATGTGAAGTTCATGAGGCAGGTGGAGTTGTTTTGGCACTGGAAGAGCTGTGCTGCTGCTTCGGGCAGTTGCCATTCACCACCGCCCTGAGTTCCCTAGGTGTCATATCCACTTTCAGACATATGTGGTGCCAGAGCACTTGGTTTCCATGGCAGCGAGAAATGGCTGGGGCGCTGAACTTGTGCTTGGCTCTGGAGTTTTGAGTGCCTTGAGTGACGAACTCCATGTGAGATTAGTGTGGGTGCTCAACCTGCTTGATTCCATCCCACTGGGCTCAATGGGCATTGGACCGGAAGTGACCAAACAGGGTTTCCTAGATAGCTGCTAGCACAGCTGATGGTATGTGAAGTGAATGAGGCAGGTGGAGTTGTTTTGGCACTGGAAGAGCTGTGCTGCTGCTTCGGGCAGTTGCCATTCACCACTGCCCTGAGTTCCCTAGGTGTCATATCCACTTTCAGACATATGTGGTGCCAGAGCACTTGGTTTCCATGGCAGCTGGAAATGGCTTCGGCGCTGAAGTTGTGCTTGGCTGTGGAGTTTTGAGCGCCTTGAGTGAGGAGCTCCATGTTAGTTTAGTGTGGGTGCTCAACCTGCTTGATTCCATCCCACTGGGCTCAATGGGCATTGGACCGGAAGTGACCAAACAGGGTTTCCTTGATTGCTGCTAGCACAGCTGATGGTATGTGAAGTGAATGAGGCAGGTGGAGTTGTTTTGGCACTGGAAGAGCTGTGCTGCTGCTTCGGGCAGTTTCCATTCACCACCGCCGTGAGTTCCCTAGGTGTCATATCCACTTTCAGACATATGTGGTGCCAGAGCACTTGGTTTCCATGGCAGCGAGAAATGGCTTGGGCGCTGAACTTGTGCTTGGCTCTGGAGTTTTGAGTGCCTTGAGTGAGGAGCTCCATGTTAGTTTAGTGTGGGTGCTCAACCTGCTTGATTCCATCCCACTGGGCTCAATGGGCATTGGACCGGAAGTGACCAAACAGCGTTTCCTTGATAGCTGCTAGCACAGCTGATGGTATGTGAAGTGAATGAGGCAGGTGGAGTTGTTTTGGCACTGGAAGAGCTGTGCTGCTGCTTCGGGCAGTTGCCATTCACCACCGCCCTGAGTTCCCTAGGTGTCATATCCACTTTCAGACATATGTGGTGCCAGAGCACTTGGTTTCCATGGCAGCTGGAAATCGCTTGGGCGCTGAACTTGTGTTTGGCTGTGGAGTTTTGAGCGCCTTGAGTGACGAGCCCATGTTAGTTTAGTATGGGTGCTCCACCTGCTTGATTCCATCCCACTGGGCTCAATGTGCATTGGACCGGAAGTGACCAAACAGGGTTTCCTAGATAGCTGCTAGCACAGCTGATGGTATGTGAAGTGAATGAGGCAGGTGGAGTTGTTTTGGCACTGGAAGAGCTGTGCTGCTGCTTAGGGCAGTTGCCATTCACCACCGCCGTGAGTTCCCTAGGTGTCATATCCACTTTCAGACATATGTGGTGCCAGAGCACTTGGTTTCCATGGCAGCGGGAAATGGCTGGGGCGAAGAACTTGTGTTTGGCTGTGGAGTTTTGAGCGCCTTGAGTGAGGAGCTCCATGTTAGTTTAGTGTGGGTGCTCAACCTGCTTGATTCCATCCCACTGGGCTCAATGGGCATTGGACCGGAAGTGACCAAACAGGGTTTCCTTGATTGCTGCTAGCACAGCTGATGGTATGTGAAGTGAATGAGGCAGGTGGAGTTGTTTTGGCACTGGAAGAGCTGTGCTGCTGCTTCGGGCAGTTGCCATTCACCACCGCCCTGAGTTCCCTAGGTGTCATAGCCACTTTCAGACATATGTGGTGCCAGAGCACTTGGTTTCCATGGCAGCGAGAAATGGCTGGGGCGCTGAACTTGTGCTTGGCTCTGGAGTTTTGAGTGCCTTGAGTGACGAACTCCATGTGAGATTAGTGTGGGTGCTCAACCTGCTTGATTCCATCCCACTGGGCTCAATGGGCATTGGACCGGAAGTGACCAAACAGCGTTTCCTTGATAGCTGCTAGCACAGCTGATGGTATGTGAAGTGAATGAGGCAGGTGGAGTTGTTTTGGCACTGGAAGAGCTGTGCTGCTGCTTCGGGCAGTTGCCATTCACCACTGCCCTGAGTTCCCTAGGTGTCATATCCACTTTCAGACATATGTGGTGCCAGAGCACTTGGTTTCCATGGCAGCTGGAAATCGCTTGGGCGCTGAACTTGTGTTTGGCTGTGGAGTTTTGAGCGCCTTGAGTGACGAGCCCATGTTAGTTTAGTATGGGTGCTCCACCTGCTTGATTCCATCCCACTGGGCTCAATGGGCATTGGACCGGAAGTGACCAAACAGGGTTTCCTAGATAGCTGCTAGCACAGCTGATGGTATGTGAAGTGAATGAGGCAGGTGGAGTTGTTTTGGCACTCGAGGAGCTGTGCTGCTGCTTCGGGCAGTTGCCATTCACCACCGCCCTGAGTTCCCTAGGTGTCATATCCACTTTCAGACATATGTGGTGCCAGAGCACTTGGTTTACATGGCAGCGGGAAATGGCTTTGGCACTGCACTTGTGTTTGGCTGTGGAGTTTGGAGTGCCTTGAGTTAGGAGCTCCATGTGAGTTTAGTGTGGGTGCTCAACCTGCTTGATTCCATCCCACTGGGCTCAATGGGCATTGGACAGGAAGTGACCAAACAGGGTTTCCTAGATAGCTGCTAGCACAGCTGATGGTATGTGAAGTGAATGAGGCAGGTGGAGTTGTTTTGGCACTGGAAGAGCTGTGCTGCTGCTTCGGGCAGTTGCCATTCACCACCGCCCTGAGTTCCCTAGGTGTCATATCCACTTTCAGACATATGTGGTGCCAGAGCACTTGGTTTCCATGGCAGCTGGAAATCGCTTGGGCGCTGAAGTTGTGCTTGACTGTGGAGTTTTGAGCGCCTTGAGTGAGGAGCTCCATGTTAGTTTAGTGTGGGTGCTCAACCTGCTTGATTCCATCCCACTGGGCTCAATGGGCATTGGACCGGAAGTGACCAAACAGGGTTTCCTTGATAGCTGCTAGCACAGCTGATGGTATGTGAAGTGAATGAGGCAGGTGGAGTTGTTTTGGCACTGGAAGAGCTGTGCTGCTGCTTCGGGCAGTTGCCATTCACCACCGCCCTGAGTTCCCTAGGTGTCATATCCACTTTCAGACATATGTGGTGCCAGAGCACTTGGTTTCCATGGCAGCGAGAAATGGCTTGGGCGCTGAACTTGTGCTTGGCTCTGGAGTTTGAGTGCCTTGAGTGACGAACTCCATGTGAGATTAGTGTGGGTGCTCAACCTGCTTGATTCCATCCCACTGGGCTCAATGGGCATTGGACCGGAAGTGACCAAACAGGGTTTCCTAGATAGCTGCTAGCACAGCTGATGGTATGTGAAGTGAATGAGGCAGGTGGAGTTGTTTTGGCACTGGAAGAGCTGTGCTGCTGCTTCGGGCAGTTGCCATTCACCACCGCCGTGAGTTCCCTAGGTGTCATATCCACTTTCAGACATATGTGGTGCCAGAGCACTTGGTTTCCATGGCAGCGGGAAATGGCTTTTGCGCTGAACTTGTGTTTGGCTGTGGAGTTTTGAGCGCCTTGAGTGACGAGCCCATGTTAGTTTAGTGTGGGTGCTCAACCTGCTTGATTCCATCCCACTGGGCTCAATGGGCATTGGACCGGAAGTGACGAAACAGGGTTTCCTAGATAGCTGCTAGCACAGCTGATGGTATGTGAAGTGAATGAGGCAGGTGGAGTTGCTTTGGCACTGGAAGAGCTGTGCTGCTGCTTAGGGCAGTTGCCATTCACCACCGCCGTGAGTTGCCTAGGTGTCATATCCACTTTCAGACATATGTGGTGACAGAGCACTTGGTTTCCATGGCAGCGGGAAATGGCTTTTGCGCTGAACTTGTGTTTGGCTGTGGAGTTTTGAGCGCCTTGAGTGAGGAGCTCCATGTTAGTTTAGTGTGGGTGCTCAACCTGCTTGATTCCATCCCACTGGACTTAATGGGGATTGGACCGGAAGTGACCAAACAGGGTTTCCTAGATAGCTGCTAGCACAGCTGATGGTATGTGAAGTGAATGAGGCAGGTGGATTTGTTTTGGCACTGGAGGAGCTGTGCTGCTGCTTCGGGCAGTTGCCATTCACCACCGCCCTGAGTTCCCTAGGTGCCATATCCACTTTCAGACATATGTGGTGCCAGAGCACTTGGTTTCCATGGCAGCGGGAAATGGCTGGGGCGCTGAACTTGTGTTTGGCTGTGGAGTTTTGAGCGCCTTGAGTGAGGAGCTCCATGTTAGTTTAGTGTGGGTGCTCCACCTGCTTGATTCCATCCCACTGGGCTCAATGGGCATTGGACCGGAAGTGACCAAACAGGGTTTCCTAGATAGCTGCTAGCACAGCTGATGGTATGTGAAGTGAATGAGGCAGGTGGAGTTGTTTTGGCACTGGAAGAGCTGTGCTGCTGCTTCGGGCAGTTGCCATTCACCACCGCCGTGAGTTCCCTAGGTGTCATAACCACTTTCAGACATATGTGGTGCCAGAGCACTTGGTTTCCATGGCAGCGGGAAATGGCTTGGGCGAAGAACTTGTGTTTGGCTGTGGAGTTTTGAGTGCCTTGAGTGAGGAGCCCATGTTAGTTTAGTGTGGGTGCTCCACCTGCTTGATTCCATCCCACTGGGCTCAATGGGCATTGGACCGGAAGTGACCAAACCTGGTTTCCTAGATAGCTGCTAGCACAGCTGATGGTATGTGAAGTGAATGAGGCAGGTGGAGTTGTTTTGGCACTGGAGGAGCTGTGCTGCTGCTTCGGGCAGTTGCCATTCACCACCGCCCTGAGTTCCCTAGGTGTCATATCCACTTTCAGACATATGTGGTGCCAGAGCACTTGGTTTCCATGGCAGCTGGAAATCGCTTGGGCGCTGAACTTGTGTGTGGCTGTGGAGTTTTGAGCACCTTGAGTGAGGAGCTCCATGTTAGTTTAGTGTGGGTGCTCAACCTGCTTGATTCCATCCCACTGGGCTCAATGGGCATTGGACAGGAAGTGACCAAACAGGGTTTCCTAGATAGCTGCTAGCACAGCTGATGGTATGTGAAGTGAATGAGGCAGGTGGAGTTGTTTTGGCACTGGAAGAGCTGTGCTGCTGCTTCGGGCAGTTGCCATTCACCACCGCCGTGAGTTCCCTAGGTGTCATATCCACTTTCAGACATATGTGGTGCCAGAGCACTTGGTTTCCATGGCAGCGGGAAATGGCTTGGGTGCTTAACTTGTGTTTGGCTGTGGAGTTTTGAGCGCCTTGAGTGAGGAGCTCCATGTTAGTTTAGTGTGGGTGCTCAACCTGCTTGATTCCATCCCACTGGGCTCAATGGGCATTGGACCGGAAGTGACCAAACAGGGTTTCCTTGATAGCTGCTAGCACAGCTGATGGTATGTGAAGTAAATGAGGCAGGTGGAGTTGTTTTGGCACTGGAAGAGCTGTGCTGCTGCTTCGGGCAGTTGCCATTCACCACCGCCCTGAGTTCCCTAGGTGTCATATCCACTTTCAGACATATGTGGTGCCAGAGCACTTGGTTTCCATGGCAGGGGGAAATCGCTTGGGCGCTGAAGTTGTGCTTGACTGTGGAGTTTTGAGCGCCTTGAGTGAGGAGCTCCATGTTAATTTAGTGTGGGTGCTCAACCTGCTTGATTCCATCCCACTGGGCTCAATGGACTTTCGCCCGGAAGTGACCAAACAGGGTTTCCTAGATAGCTGCTAGCACAGCTGATGGTATGTGAAGTGAATGAGGCAGGTGGAGTTGTTTTGGCACTGGAAGAGCTGTGCTGCTGCTTCGGGCAGTTGCCATTCACCACCGCCCTGAGTTCCCTAGGTGTCTTATCCACTTTCAGACATATGTGGTGCCAGAGCACTTGGTTTCCATGGCAGCGGGAAATGGCTGGGGCGCTGAACTTGTGTTTGGCTCTGGAGTTTTGAGTGCCTTGAGTGACGAACTCCATGTGAGATTAGTGTGGGTGCTCAACCTGCTTGATTCCATCCCACTGGGCTCAATGGGCATTGGACCGGAAGTGACCAAACAGGGTTTCCTTGATAGCTGCTAGCACAGCTGATGGTATGTGAAGTGAATGAGGCAGGTGGAGTTGTTTTGGCACTGGAAGAGCTGTGCTGCTGCTTCGGGCAGTTGCCATTCACCACCGCCGTGAGTTCCCTAGTTGTCTAATCCACTTTCAGACATATGTGGTGCCAGAGCACTTGGTTTCCATGGCAGCGGGAAATGGCTTTTGCACTGAACTTGTGCTTGGCTGTGGAGTTTTGAGTGCCTTGAGTGAGGAGCTCCATGTTAGTTTAGTGTGGGTGCTCAACCTGCTTGATTCCATCCCACTGGGCTCAATGGGCATTGGACAGGAAGTGACCAAACAGGGTTTCCTAGATAGCTGCTAGCACAGCTGATGGTATGTGAAGTTCATGAGGCAGGTGGAGTTGTTTTGGCACTGGAAGAGCTGTGCTGCTGCTTCGGGCAGTTGCCATTCACCACCGCCGTGAGTTCCCTAGGTGTCATATCCACTTTCAGACATATGTGGTGCCAGAGCACTTGGTTTCCATGGCAGCGGGAAATGGCTTGGGTGCTTAACTTGTGTTTGGCTGTGGAGTTTTGAGCGCCTTGAGTGAGGAGCTCCATGTTAGTTTAGTGTGGGTGCTCAACCTGCTTGATTCCATCCCACTGGGCTCAATGGGCATTGGACCGGAAGTGACCAAACAGGGTTTCCTTGATAGCTGCTAGCACAGCTGATGGTATGTGAAGTGAATGAGGCAGGTGGAGTTGTTTTGGCACTGGAAGAGCTGTGCTGCTGCTTCGGGCAGTTGCCATTCACCACCGCCCTGAGTTCCCTAGGTGTCATATCCACTTTCAGACATATGTGGTGCCAGAGCAATTGGTTTCCATGGCAGCGGGAAATGGCTTGGGCACTGAACTTGTGTTTGGCTGTGGAGTTTTGAGCGCCTTGAATGAGGAGCTCCATGTTAGTTTAGTGTGGGTGCTCAACCTGCTTGATTCCATCCCACTGGACTTAATGGGCATTGGACCGGAAGTGACCAAACAGGGTTTCCTAGATAGCTGCTAGCACAGCTGATGGTATGTGAAGTGAATGAGGCAGGTGGATTTGTTTTGGCACTGGAAGAGCTGTGCTGCTGCTTCGGGCAGTTGCCATTCACCACCGCCCTGAGTTCCCTAGGTGCCATATCCACTTTCAGACATATGTGGTGCCAGAGCACTTGGTTTCCATGGCAGCGGGAAATGGCTTGGGCGAAGAACTTGTGTTTGGCTGTGGAGTTTTGAGTGCCTTGAGTGAGGAGCCCATGTTAGTTTAGTGTGGGTGCTCAACCTGCTTGATTCCATCCGACTGGGCTCAATGGGCATTGGACCGGAAGTGACCAAACAGGGTTTCCTAGATAGCTGCTAGCACAGCTGATGGTATGTGAAGTTCATGAGGCAGGTGGAGTTGTTTTGGCACTGGAAGAGCTGTGCTGCTGCTACTTCGGGCAGTTGCCATTCACCACCGCCGTGAGTTCCCTAGGTGTCATATCCACTTTCAGACATATGTGGTGCCAGAGCACTTGGTTTCCATGGCAGCGGGAAATCGCTTGGGCGCTGAAGTTGTGTTTGGCTGTGGAGTTTTGAGCGCCTTGAGTGAGGAGCTCCATGTTAGTTTAGTGTGGGTGCTCCACCTGCTTGATTCCATCCGACTGGGCTCAATGGGCATTGGACCGGAAGTGACCAAACAGGGTTTCCTTGATAGCTGCTAGCACAGCTGATGGTATGTGAAGTTCATGAGGCAGGTGGAGTTGTTTTGGCACTGGAAGAGCTGTGCTGCTGCTTCGGGCAGTTGCCATTCACCACCGCCCTGAGTTCCCTAGGTGTCATATCCACTTTCAGACATATGTGGTGCCAGAGCACTTGGTTTCCATGGCAGCGGGAAATGGCTTGGGTGCTGAACTTGTGTTTGGCTGTGGAGTGTTGAGCGCCTTGAGTGAGGAGCTCCATGTTAGTTTAGTGTGGGTGCTCCACCTGCTTGATTCCATCCGACTGGGCTCAATGGGCATTGGACCGGAAGTGACCAAACAGGGTTTCCTAGATAGCTGCTAGCACAGCTGATGGTATGTGAAGTGAATGAGGCAGGTGGAGTTGTTTTGGCACTGGAAGAGCTGTGCTGCTGCTTCGGGCAGTTGCCATTCACCACCGCCCTGAGTTCCCTAGGTGTCATATCCACTTTCAGACATATGTGGTGCCAGAGCAATTGGTTTCCATGGCAGCGGGAAATGGCTTGGGCGAAGAACTTGTGTTTGGCTGTGGAGTTTTGAGTGCCTTGAGTGAGGAGCCCATGTTAGTTTAGTGTGGGTGCTCAACCTGCTTGATTCCATCCGACTGGGCTCAATGGGCATTGGACCGGAAGTGACCAAACAGGGTTTCCTAGATAGCTGCTAGCACAGCTGATGGTATGTGAAGTTCATGAGGCAGGTGGAGTTGTTTTGGCACTGGAAGAGCTGTGCTGCTGCTTCGGGCAGTTGCCATTCACCACCGCCGTGAGTTCCCTAGGTGTCATATCCACTTTCAGACATATGTGGTGCCAGAGCACTTGGTTTCCATGGCAGCGGGAAATGGCTTGGGTGCTTAACTTGTGTTTGGCTGTGGAGTTTTGAGCGCCTTGAGTGAGGAGCTCCATGTTAGTTTAGTGTGGGTGCTCAACCTGCTTGATTCCATCCCACTGGGCTCAATGGGCATTGGACCGGAAGTGACCAAACAGGGTTTCCTTGATAGCTGCTAGCACAGCTGATGGTATGTGAAGTAAATGAGGCAGGTGGAGTTGTTTTGGCACTGGAAGAGCTGTGCTGCTGCTTCGGGCAGTTGCCATTCACCACCGCCCTGAGTTCCCTAGGTGTCATATCCACTTTCAGACATATGTGGTGCCAGAGCACTTGGTTTCCATGGCAGGGGGAAATCGCTTGGGCGCTGAAGTTGTGCTTGACTGTGGAGTTTTGAGCGCCTTGAGTGAGGAGCTCCATGTTAATTTAGTGTGGGTGCTCAACCTGCTTGATTCCATCCCACTGGGCTCAATGGACTTTCGCCCGGAAGTGACCAAACAGGGTTTCCTAGATAGCTGCTAGCACAGCTGATGGTATGTGAAGTGAATGAGGCAGGTGGAGTTGTTTTGGCACTGGAAGAGCTGTGCTGCTGCTTCGGGCAGTTGCCATTCACCACCGCCCTGAGTTCCCTAGGTGTCTTATCCACTTTCAGACATATGTGGTGCCAGAGCACTTGGTTTCCATGGCAGCGGGAAATGGCTGGGGCGCTGAACTTGTGTTTGGCTCTGGAGTTTTGAGTGCCTTGAGTGACGAACTCCATGTGAGATTAGTGTGGGTGCTCAACCTGCTTGATTCCATCCCACTGGGCTCAATGGGCATTGGACCGGAAGTGACCAAACAGGGTTTCCTTGATAGCTGCTAGCACAGCTGATGGTATGTGAAGTGAATGAGGCAGGTGGAGTTGTTTTGGCACTGGAAGAGCTGTGCTGCTGCTTCGGGCAGTTGCCATTCACCACCGCCGTGAGTTCCCTAGTTGTCTAATCCACTTTCAGACATATGTGGTGCCAGAGCACTTGGTTTCCATGGCAGCGGGAAATGGCTTTTGCACTGAACTTGTGCTTGGCTGTGGAGTTTTGAGTGCCTTGAGTGAGGAGCTCCATGTTAGTTTAGTGTGGGTGCTCAACCTGCTTGATTCCATCCCACTGGGCTCAATGGGCATTGGACAGGAAGTGACCAAACAGGGTTTCCTAGATAGCTGCTAGCACAGCTGATGGTATGTGAAGTTCATGAGGCAGGTGGAGTTGTTTTGGCACTGGAAGAGCTGTGCTGCTGCTTCGGGCAGTTGCCATTCACCACCGCCGTGAGTTCCCTAGGTGTCATATCCACTTTCAGACATATGTGGTGCCAGAGCACTTGGTTTCCATGGCAGCGGGAAATGGCTTGGGTGCTTAACTTGTGTTTGGCTGTGGAGTTTTGAGCGCCTTGAGTGAGGAGCTCCATGTTAGTTTAGTGTGGGTGCTCAACCTGCTTGATTCCATCCCACTGGGCTCAATGGACTTTGGACCGGAAGTGACCAAACAGGGTTTCCTAGATAGCTGCTAGCACAGCTGATGGTATGTGAAGTGAATTAGGCAGGTGGCGTTGTTTTGGCACTGGAAGAGTTGTGCTGCTGCTTCGGGCAGTTGCAATTCACCACCGCCCTGAGTTCCCTAGGTGTCATATCCACTTTCAGACATATGTGGTGCCAGAGCACTTGGTTTCCATGGCAGTGGGAAATGGCTGTTGCACTGAACTTGTGTTTGGCTGTGGAGTTTTGAGTGCCTTGAGTGAGGAGCCCATGTTAGTTTAGTGTGGGTGCTCAACCTGCTTGATTCCATCCCACTGGGCTCAATGGGCATTGGACCGGAAGTGACCAAACAGGGTTTCCTAGATAGCTGCTAGCACAGCTGATGGTATGTGAAATGAATGAGGCAGGTGGATTTGTTTTGGCACTGGAGGAGCTGTGCTGCTGCTTCGGGCAGTTGCCATTCACCACCGCCCTGAGTTCCCTAGGTGTCATATCCACTTTCAGACATATGTGCTGCCAGAGCACTTGGTTTCCATGGCAGCAGGAAATGGCTTTTACACTGAACTTGTGTTTGGCTGTGGAGTTTTGAGTGCCTTGAGTGAGGAGCTCCATGTTAGTTTAGTGTGGGTGCTCAACCTGCTTGATTCCATCCCACTGGGCTCAATGGGCATTGGACCGGAAGTGACCAAACAGGGTTTCCTAGATAGCTGCTAGCACAGCTGATGGTATGTGAAGTGAATGAGGCAGGTGGAGTTGTTTTGGCACTGGAAGAGCTGTGCTGCTGCTTCAGGCAGTTTCCATTCACCACCTCACTAATCCCTATGTGTCATATCCAATTTCAGACATATGTGGTGCCAGAGCAGTTGGTTTCCATGGCAGCGGGAAATGGCTTTTGCACTGAACTTGTGTTTGGCTGTGGAGTTTTGAGCGCCTTGAATGAGGAGCTCCATGTTAGTTTAGTGTGGGTGCTCAACCTGCTTGATTCCATCCCACTGGGCTCAAAGGGCATTGGACCGGAAGTGACCAAACAGGGTTTCCTAGATAGCTGCTAGCACAGCTGATGGTATGTGAAGTGAATGAGGCAGGTGGAGTTGTTTTGGCACTGGAAGAGCTGTGCTGCTGCTTCGGGCAGTTGTAATTCACCACCGCCCTGAGTTCCCTAGGTGTCATATCCACTTTCAGACATATGTGGTGCCAGAGTACTTGGTTTCCATGGCAGCGGGAAATGGCTTGGGCGCTGAACTCGTGTTTGGCTGTGGAGTTTTGAGCGCCTTGAGTGAGGAGCCCATGTTAGTTTAGTGTGGGTGCTCCACCTGCTTGATTCCATCCCACTGGGCTCAATGGGCATTGGACCGGAAGTGACCAAACAGGGTTTCCTAGATAGCTGCTAGCACAGCTGATGGTATGTGAAGTTCATGAGGCAGGTGGAGTTGTTTTGGCCATGGAGGAGCTGTGCTGCTGCTTCGGGCAGTTGACATTCACCACCGCCCTGAGTTCCCTAGTTGTCATATCCACTTTCAGACATATGTTCTGCCAGAGCACTTGGTTTCCATGGCAGCGGGAAATGGCTTGGGCGATGAACTTGTGTTTGGCTGTGGAGTTTTGAGCACCTTGAGTGATGAGCCCATGTTAGTTTAGTGTGTGCTCAACCTGCTTGATTCCATCACACTGGACTCAATGGGCATTGGACCGGAAGTGACCAAACAGGGTTTCCTAGATAGCTGCTACCACAGCTGATGGTATGTGAAATGAATGAGGCAGGTGGATTTGTTTTGGCACTGGAGGAGCTGTGCTGCTTCGGTCAGTTGCCATTCACCACCGCCCTGAGTTCCCTAGGTGTCATATCCACTTTCAGACATATGTGGTGCCAGAGCACTTGGTTTCCATGGCAGCGGGAAATGGCTTGGGCGCTGAACTTGTGTTTGGCTGTGGAGTTTTGAGCGCCTTGAGTGAGGAGCCCATGTTAGTTTAGTGTGGGTGCTCAACCTGCTTGATTCCATCCCACTGGGCTCAAAGGGCATTGGACCGGAAGTGACCAAACAGGGTTTCCTAGATAGCTGCTAGCACAGCTGATGGTATGTGAAGTGAATGAGGCAGGTGGAGTTGTTTTGGCACTGGAGGAGCTGTGCTGCTGCTTGGGAGAGTTGCCATTCACCACCGCCCTGAGTTCCCTAGGTGTCATATCCACTTTCAGACATATGTGGTGCCAGAGCACTTGGTTTCCATGGCAGCGGGAAATGGCTGTTGCACTGAACTTGTGCTTCTCTGTGGAGTTTTGAGTGCCTTGAGTGAAGAGCTCCATGTTAGTTTAGTGTGGGTGCTCCACCTGCTTGATTCCATCCCACTGGGCTCAATGGGCATTGGACCGGAAGTGACCAAACAGGGTTTCCTAGATAGCTGCTAGCACAGCTGATGGTATGTGAAGTTCATGAGGCAGGTGGAGTTGTTTTTTCACTGGAGGAGCTGTGCTGCTGCTTCGGGCAGTTACCATTCACCAACTCACTGATCCCTATGTGTCATATCCACTTTCAGACATATGTGGTGCCAGAGCACTTGGTTTCCATGGCAGCGGGAAATGGCTTGGGCGCTGAACTTGTGTTTGGCTGTGGAGTTTTGAGCGCCTTGAGTGAGGAGCTCCATGTTAGTTTAGTGTGGGTGCTCAACCTGCTTGATTCCATTCCACTGGGCTCAATGGGCATTGGACCGGAAGTGACCAAACAGGGTTTCCTAGATAGCTGGTAGCACAGCTGATGGTATGTGAAGTGAATGAGGCAGGTGGAGTTGTTTTGGCACTGGAAGAGCTGTGCTGCTGCTTCGGGCAGTTGCCATTCACCACCGCCCTGAGTTCCCTAGGTGTCATATCCACTTTCAGACATATGTGGTGCCAGAGCACTTGGTTTCCATGGCAGCGGGAAATGGCTTTTGCACTGAACCTGTGTTTGGCTGTGGAGTTTTGAGCGCCTTGAGTGAGGAGCTCCATGTTAGTTTAGTGCGGGTGCTCAACCGGCTTGATTCCATCCCACTGGGCTCAAAGGGCATTGGACCGGAAGTGACGAAACAGGGTTTCCTAGATAGCTGCTAGCACAGCTGATGGTATGTGAAGTGAATTAGGCAGGTGGCGTTGTTTTGGCACTGGAAGAGTTGTGCTGCTGCTTCGGGCAGTTGCAATTCACCACCGCCCTGAGTTCCCTAGGTGTCATATCCACTTTCAGACATATGTGGTGCCAGAGCACTTGGTTTCCATGGCAGTGGGAAATGGCTGTTGCACTGAACTTGTGCTTCGCTGTGGAGTTTTGAGTGCCTTGAGTGAGGAGCCCATGTTAGTTTAGTGTGGGTGCTCAACCTGCTTGATTCCATCCCACTGGGCTCAATGGGCATTGGACCGGAAGTGACGAAACAGGGTTTCCTAGATAGCTGCTAGCACAGCTGATGGTATGTGAAGTGAATGAGGCAGGTGGATTTGTTTTGGCACTGGAGGAGCTGTGCTGCTGCTTCGGGCAGTTGCCATTCACCACCGCCCTGAGTTCCCTAGGTGTCATATCCACTTTCAGACATATGTGGTGCCAGAGCACTTGGTTTCCATGGCAGCAGGAAATGGCTTTTACACTGAACTTGTGTTTGGCTGTGGAGTTTTGAGTGCCTTGAGTGAGGAGCTCCATGTTAGTTTAGTGTGGGTGCTCAACCTGCTTGATTCCATCCCATTGGGCTCAATGGGCATTGGACCGGAAGTGACCAAACAGGGTTTCCTAGATAGCTGCTAGCACAGCTGATGGTATGTGAAGTGAATGAGGCAGGTGGAGTTGTTTTGGCACTGGAAGAGCTGTGCTGCTGCTTCAGGCAGTTTCCATTCACCACCTCACTGATCCCTATGTGTCATATCCAATTTCAGACATATGTGGTGCCAGAGCAGTTGGTTTCCATGGCAGCGGGAAATGGCTTTTGCACTGAACTTGTGTTTGGCTGTGGAGTTTTGAGCGCCTTGAATGAGGAGCTCCATGTTAGTTTAGTGTGGGTGCTCAACCTGCTTGATTCCATCCCACTGGGCTCAAAGGGCATTGGACCGGAAGTGACCAAACAGGGTTTCCTAGATAGCTGCTAGCACAGCTGATGGCATGTGAAGTGAATGAGGCAGGTGGAGTTGTTTTGGCACTGGAAGAGCTGTGCTGCTGCTTCGGGCAGTTGTAATTCACCACCGCCCTGAGTTCCCTAGGTGTCATATCCACTTTCAGACATATGTGGTGCCAGAGTACTTGGTTTCCATGGCAGCGGGAAATGGCTTGGGCGCTGAACTCGTGTTTGGCTGTGGAGTTTTGAGCGCCTTGAGTGAGGAGCCCATGTTAGTTTAGTGTGGGTGCTCCACCTGCTTGATTCCATCCCACTGGGCTCAATGGGCATTGGACCGGAAGTGACCAAACAGGGTTTCCTTGATAGCTGCTAGCACAGCTGATGGTATGTGAAGTGAATGAGGCAGGTGGAGTTGTTTTGGCACTGGAAGAGCTGTGCTGCTGCTTCGGGCAGTTGACATTCACCACCGCCCTGAGTTCCCTAGTTGTCATATCCACTTTCAGACATATGTTCTGCCAGAGCACTTGGTTTCCATGGCAGCGGGAAATGGCTTGGGCGATGAACTTGTGTTTGGCTGTGGAGTTTTGAGCACCTTGAGTGATGAGCCCATGTTAGTTTAGTGTGTGCTCAACCTGCTTGATTCCATCACACTGGACTCAATGGGCATTGGACCGGAAGTGACCAAACAGGGTTTCCTAGATAGCTGCTACCACAGCTGATGGTATGTGAAATGAATGAGGCAGGTGGATTTGTTTTGGCACTGGAGGAGCTGTGCTGCTGCTTCGGTCAGTTGCCATTCACCACCGCCCTGAGTTCCCTAGGTGTCATATCCACTTTCAGACATATGTGGTGCCAGAGCACTTGGTTTCCATGGCAGCGGGAAATGGCTTGGGCGCTGAACTTGTGTTTGGCTGTGGAGTTTTGAGCGCCTTGAGTGAGGAGCCCATGTTAGTTTAGTGTGGGTGCTCAACCTGCTTGATTCCATCCCACTGGGCTCAAAGGGCATTGGACCGGAAGTGACCAAACAGGGTTTCCTAGATAGCTGCTAGCACAGCTGATGGTATGTGAAGTGAATGAGGCAGGTGGAGTTGTTTTGGCACTGGAGGAGCTGTGCTGCTGCTTGGGAGAGTTGCCATTCACCACCGCCCTGAGTTCCCTAGGTGTCATATCCACTTTCAGACATATGTGGTGCCAGAGCACTTGGTTTCCATGGCAGCGGGAAATGGCTGTTGCACTGAACTTGTGCTTTGCTGTGGAGTTTTGAGCGCCTTGAGTGAGGAGCTCCATGTGAGTTTAGTGTGGGTGCTTCACCTGCTTGATTCCATCCCACTGGGCTCAATGGGCATTGGACCGGAAGTGACCAAACAGGGTTTCCTAGATAGCTGCTAGCACAGCTGATGGTATGTGAAGTTCATGAGGCAGGTGGAGTTGTTTTTTCACTGGAGGAGCTGTGCTGCTGCTTCGGGCAGTTACCATTCACCAACTCACTGATCCCTATGTGTCATATCCACTTTCAGACATATGTGGTGCCAGAGCACTTGGTTTCCATGGCAGCGGGAAATGGCTTGGGCGCTGAACTTGTGTTTGGCTGTGGAGTTTTGAGCGCCTTGAGTGAGGAGCTCCATGTTAGTTTAGTGTGGGTGCTCCACCTGCTTGATTCCATTCCACTGGGCTCAATGGGCATTGGACCGGAAGTGACCAAACAGGGTTTCCTAGATAGCTGGTAGCACAGCTGATGGTATGTGAAGTGAATGAGGCAGGTGGAGTTGTTTTGGCACTGGAAGAGCTGTGCTGCTGCTTCGGGCAGTTGCCATTCACCACCGCCCTGAGTCCCCTAGGTGTCATATCCACTTTCAGACATATGTGGTGCCAGAGCACTTGGTTTCCATGGCAGCGGGAAATGGCTTTTGCACTGAACTTGTGTTTGGCTGTGGAGTTTTGAGCGCCTTGCGTGAGGAGCTCCATGTTAGTTTAGTGTGGGAGCTCAACCTGCTTGATTCCATCCCACTGGGCTCAAAGGGCATTGGACCGGAAGTGACCAAACAGGGTTTCCTAGATAGCTGCTAGCACAGTTGATGGTATGTGAAGTGAATGAGGCAGGTGGAGTTGTTTTGGCACTGGAAGAGCTGTGCTGCTGCTTCGGGCAGTTGTAATTCACCACCGCCCTGAGTTCCCTAGGTGTCATATCCACTTTCAGACATATGTGGTGCCAGAGTACTTGGTTTCCATGGCAGCGGGAAATGGCTTGGGCGCTGAACTTGTGTTTGGCTGTGGAGTTTTGAGCGCCTTGAGTGAGGAGACCATGATAGTTTAGTGTGGGTGCTCAACCTGCTTGATTCCATCCCACTGGGCTCAATGGGCATTGGACCGGAAGTGACCAAACAGGGTTTCCTAGATAGCTGCTAGCACAGCTGATTGTATGTGAAGTTCATGAGGCAGGTGGAGTTGTTTTTTCACTGGAAGAGCTGTGCTGCTGCTTCGGGCAGTTGCCATTCACCACCGCCCTGAGTTCCCTAGGTGTCATATCCACTTTCAGACATATGTGGTGCCAGAGCACTTGGTTTCCATGGCAGTGGGAAATGGCTTGGGCGATGAACTTGTGTTTGGCTGTGGAGTTTTGAGCGCCTTGAGTGATGAGCCCATGTTAGTTTAGTGTGTGCTCAACCTGCTTGATTCCATCCCACTGGGCTCAATGGCATTGGACCGGAAGTGACGAAACAGGGTTTCCTAGATAGCTGCTAGCACAGCTGATGGTATGTGAAGTGAATGAGGCAGGTGGAGTTGTTTTGGCACTGGAGGAGCTGTGCTGCTGCTTCGGGCAGTTGCCATTCACCACCGCCCTGAGTTCCCTAGGTGTCATATCCACTTTCAGACATATGTGGTGCCAGAGCACTTGGTTTCCATGGCAGCGGGAAATGGCTTGGGCACTGAACTTGTGCTTCTCTGTGGAGTTTTGAGTGCCTTGAGTGAGGAGCTCCATGTTAGTTTAGTGTGGGTGCTCCACCTGCTTGATTCCATCCCACTGGACTCAATGGGCATTGGACCGGAAGTGACCAAACAGGGTTTCCTAGATAGCTGCTAGCACAGCTGATGGTATGTGAAATGAATGAGGCAGGTGGAGTTGTTTTTGCACTGGAGTAGCTGTGCTACTGCTTCGGTCAGTTGTAATTCACCACCGCCCTGAGTCCCCTAGGTGTCATATCCACTTTCAGACATATGTGGTGCCAGAGTACTTGGTTTCCATGGCAGCGGGAAATGGCTTGGGCGCTGAACTTGTGTTTGGCTGTGGAGTTTTGAGCGCCTTGAGTGAGGAGCCCATGTTAGTTTAGTGTGGGTGCTCCACCTGCTTGATTCCATCCCACTGGGCTCAATGGGCATTGGACCGGAAGTGACCAAACAGGGTTTCCTAGATAGCTGCTAGCACAGCTGATTGTATGTGAAGTTCATGAGGCAGGTGGAGTTGTTTTGGCACTGGAGGAGCTGTGCTGCTGCTTCGGGCAGTTGCCATTCACCACCGCCCTGAGTTCCCTAGTTGTCATATCCACTTTCAGACATATGTGGTGCCAGAGCACTTGGTTTCCATGGCAGCGGGAAATGGCTTGGGCGCTGAACTTGTGTTTGGCTGTGGAGTTTTGAGCGCCTTGAGTGATGAGCCCATGTTAGTTTAGTGTGTGCTCAACCTGCTTGATTCCATCACACTGGGCTCAATGGCATTGGACCGGAAGTGACCAAACAGGGTTTAGAAGATAGCTGCTAGCACAGCTGATGGTATGTGAAGTGAATGAGGCAGGTGGAGTTGTTTTGGCACTGGAGGAGCTGTGCTGCTGCTTCGGGCAGTTGCCATTCACCACCGCCCTGAGTTCCCTAGGTGTCATATCCACTTTCAGACATATGTGGTGCCAGAGCACTTGGTTTCCATGGCAGCGGGAAATGGCTTTTGCACTGAACTTGTGCTTCGCTGCGGAGTTTTGAGTGCCTTGAGTGAGGAGCTCCATGTTAGTTTAGTGTGGGTGCTCCACCTGCTTGATTCCATCCCACTGGGCTCAATGGGCATTGGACCGGAAGTGACCAAACAGGGTTTCCTAGATAGCTGCTAGCACAGCTGATGGTATGTGAAGTGAATGAGGCAGGTGGAGTTGTTTTGGCACTGGAGGAGCTGTGCTGCTGCTTCGGTCAGTTGTAATTCACCACAGCCCTGAGTTCCCTAGGTGTCATATCCACTTTCAGACATATGTGGTGCCAGAGCACTTGGTTTCCATGGCAGCGGGAAATGGCTTGGGCGCTGAACTTGTGTTTGGCTGTGGAGTTTTGAGCGCCTTGAGTGAGGAGCTCCATGTGAGTTTCGAATGGGTGCTCAACCTGCTTGATTCCATCCCACTGGGCTCAATGGGCATTGGACCGGAAGTGACCAAACAGGGTTTCCTAGATAGCTGCTAGCACAGCTGATGGTATGTGAAGTTCATGAGGCAGGTGGAGTTGTTTTGGCACTGGAAGAGCTGTGCTGCTGCTTCGGGCAGTTGCAATTCACCACCGCCCTGAGTTCCCTAGGTGTCATATCCACTTTCAGACATATGTGGTGCCAGAGCACTTGGTTTCCATGGCAGCGGGAAATGGCTTGGGCGATGAACTTGTGTTTGGCTGTGGAGTTTTGAGCGCCTTGAGTGATGAGCCCATGTTAGTTTAGTGTGTGCTCAACCTGCTTGATTCCATCACACTGGGCTCAATGGCATTGGACCGGAAGTGACCAAACAGGGTTTCCTAGATAGCTGCTAGCACAGCTGATGGTATGTGAAGTGAATGAGGCAGGTGGAGTTGTTTTGGCACTGGAGGAGCTGTGCTGCTGCTTCGGGCAGTTGCGATTCACCACCGCCCTGAGTTCCCTAGGTGTCATATCCACTTTCAGACATATGTGGTGCCAGAGCACTTGGTTTCCATGGCAGCGGGAAATGGCTTTTGCACTGAACTTGTGCTTCGCTGCGGAGTTTTGAGTGCCTTGAGTGAGGAGCTCCATGTTAGTTTAGTGTGGGTGCTCCACCTGCTTGATTCCATCCCACTGGGCTCAATGGGCATTGGACCGGAAGTGACCAAACAGGGTTTCCTAGATAGCTGCTAGCACAGCTGATGGTATGTGAAGTTCATGAGGCAGGTGGAGTTGTTTTGGCACTGGAGGAGCTGTGCTGCTGCTTCGGGCAGTTGCGATTCACCACCGCCCTGAGTCCCCTAGGTGTCATATCCACTTTCAGACATATGTGGTGCCAGAGCACTTGGTTTCCATGGCAGCGGGAAATGGCTTGGGCGCTGAACTTGTGTTTGGCTTTGGAGTTTTGAGCACCTTGAGTGAGGAGCTCCATGTTAGTAAAGTGTGGGTGCTCCACCTGCTTGATTCCATCCCACTGGGCTCAATGGGCATTGGACCGGAAGTGACCAAACAGGGTTTCCTAGATAGCTGCTAGCACAGCTGATGGTATGTGAATGAATGAGGCAGGTGGAGTTGTTTTGGCACTGGAGGAGCTGTGCTGCTGCTTCGGGCAGTTACCATTCACCAACTCACTGATCCCTATGTGTCATATCCACTTTCAGACATATGTGGTGCCAGAGCACTTGGTTTCCATGGCAGCGGGAAATGGCTTGGGCGCTGAACTTGTGTTTGGCTGTGGAGTTTTGAGCGCCTTGAGTGAGGAGCTCCATGTTAGTTTAGTGTGGGTGCTCAACCTGCTTGATTCCATCCCACTGGGCTCAATGGGCATTGGACCGGAAGTGACCAAACAGGGTTTCCTAGATAGCTGCTAGCACAGCTGATGGTATGTGAAGTGAATGAGGCAGGTGGAGTTGTTTTGGCACTGGAGGAGCTGTGCTGCTGCTTCGGGCAGTTGCCATTCACCACCGCCCTGAGTTCCCTAGGTGTCATATCCACTTTCAGACATATGTGGTGCCAGAGCACTTGGTTTCCATGGCAGCGGGAAATGGCTTTTGCACTGAACTTGTGCTTCGCTGCGGAGTTTTGAGTGCCTTGAGTGAGGAGCTCCATGTTAGTTTAGTGTGGGTGCTCCACCTGCTTGATTCCATCCCACTGGGCTCAATGGGCATTGGACCGGAAGTGACCAAACAGGGTTTCCTAGATAGCTGCTAGCACAGCTGATGGTATGTGAAGTGAATGAGGCAGGTGGAGTTGTTTTGACACTGGAGGAGCTGTGCTGCTGCTTCGGGCAGTTGCGATTCACCACCGCCCTGAGTTCCCTAGTTGTCATATCCACTTTCAGACATATGTGGTGCCAGAGCACTTGGTTTCCATGGCAGCGGGAAATGGCTTGGGCGATGAACTTGTGTTTGGCTATGGAGTTTTGAGCGCCTTGAGTGATGAGCCCATGTTAGTTTAGTGTGTGCTCAACCTGCTTGATTCCATCACACTGGGCTCAATGGCATTGGACCGGAAGTGACGAAACAGGGTTTCCTAGATAGCTGCTAGCACAGCTGATGGTATGTGAAGTGAATGAGGCAGGTGGAGTTGTTTTGGCACTGGAGGAGCTGTGCTGCTGCTTCGGGCAGTTGCCATTCACCACCGCCCTGAGTTCCCTAGGTGTCATATCCACTTTCAGACATATGTGGTGCCAGAGCACTTGGTTTCCATGGCAGCGGGAAATGGCTTGGGCGCAGAACTTGTGTTTGGCTGTGGAGTTTTGAGCGCCTTGAGTGAGGAGCTCCATGTTAGTTTAGTGTGGGTGCTCAACCTGCTTGATTCCATTCCACTGGGCTCAATGGCATTGGACCGGAAGTGACGAAACAGGGTTTCCTAGATAGCTGCTAGCACAGCTGATGGTATGTGAAGTGAATGAGGCAGGTGGAGTTGCTTTGGCACTGGAGGAGCTGTGCTGCTGCTTCGGGCAGTTGCCATTCACCAACTCACTGATCCCTATGTGTCATATCCACTTTCAGACATATGTGGTGCCAGAGCACTTGGTTTCCATGGCAGCGGGAAATGGCTTTTGCACTGAACTTGTGTTTGGCTGTGGAGTTTTGAGCGCCTTGAGTGAGGAGCCCATGTTAGTTTAGTGTGGGTGCTCAACCTGCTTGATTCCATCCCACTGGGCTCAATGGGCATTGGACCGGAAGTGACCAAACAGGGTTTCCTAGATAGCTGCTAGCACAGCTGATGGTATGTGAAGTGAATGAGGCAGGTGGAGTTGTTTTGGCACTGGAAGAGCTGTGCTGCTGCTTCGGGCAGTTGCCATTCACCACCTCACTGATCCCTAGGTGTCATATCCACTTTCAGACATATGTGGTGCCAGAGTACTTGGTTTCCATGGCAGCGGGAAATGGCTTGGGCGCTGAACTTGTGTTTGGCTGTGGAGTTTTGAGCGCCTTGAGTGAGGAGCTCCATGTTAGTTTAGTGTGGGTGCTCCACCTGCTTGATTCCATCCCACTGGGCTCAATGGGCATTGGACCGGAAGTGACCAAACAGGGTTTCCTAGATAGCTGCTAGCACAGCTGATTGTATGTGAAGTTCATGAGGCAGGTGGAGTTGTTTTGGCACTGGAGTAGCTGTGCTGCTGCTTCGGGCAGTTGCCATTCTCCACCGCCCTGAGTTCCCTAGTTGTCATATCCACTTTCAGACATATGTGGTGCCAGAGCACTTGGTTTCCATGGCAGTGGGAAATGGCTTGGGCGCTGAACTTGTGTTTGGCTGTGGAGTTTTGAGCGCCTTGAGTGATGAGCCCATGTTAGTTTAGTGTGTGCTCAACCTGCTTGATTCCATCACACTGGGCTCAATGGCATTGGACCGGAAGTGACCAAACAGGGTTTCCTAGATAGCTGCTAGCACAGCTGATGGTATGTGAAGTGAATGAGGCAGGTGGAGTTGTTTTGGCACTGGAGGAGCTGTGCTGCTGCTTCGGGCAGTTGCCATTCACCACCGCCCTGAGTTCCCTAGGTGTCATATCCACTTTCAGACATATGTGGTGCCAGAGCACTTGGTTTCCATGGCAGCGGGAAATGGCTTGGGCACTGAACTTGTGCTTCTCTGTGGAGTTTTGAGTGCCTTGAGTGAGGAGCTCCATGTTAGTTTAGTGTGGGTGCTCCACCTGCTTGATTCCATCCCACTGGACTCAATGGGCATTGGACCGGAAGTGACCAAACAGGGTTTCCTAGTACGCTGCTAGCACAGCTGATGGTATGTGAAATGAATGAGGCAGGTGGATTTGTTTTGGCACTGGAGGAGCTGTGCTGCTGCTTCGGTCAGTTGTAATTCACCACAGCCCTGAGTTCCCTAGGTGTCATATCCACTTTCAGACATATGTGGTGCCAGAGCACTTGGTTTCCATGGCAGCGGGAAATGGCTTGGGCGCTGAACTTGTGTTTGGCTGTGGAGTTTTGAGCGCCTTGAGTGAGGAGCTCCATGTGAGTTTCGAGTGGGTGCTCAAGCTGCTTGATTCCATCCCACTGGGCTCAATGGGCATTGGACCGGAAGTGACCAAACAGGGTTTCCTAGATAGCTGCTAGCACAGCTGATGGTATGTGAAGTGAATGAGGCAGGTGGAGTTGTTTTGGCACTGGAAGAGCTGTGCTGCTGCTTCGGGCAGTTGCCATTCACCACCGCCCTGAGTTCCCTATGTGTCATATCCACTTTCAGACATATGTGGTGCCAGAGCACTTGGTTTCCATGGCAGCGGGAAATGGCTTTTGCACTGAACTTGTGCTTCGCTGCGGAGTTTTGAGTGCCTTGAGTGAGGAGCTCCATGTTAGTTTAGTGTGGGTGCTCCACCTGCTTGATTCCATCCCACTGGACTCAATGGGCATTGGACCGGAAGTGACCAAACAGGGTTTCCTAGATAGCTGCTAGCACAGCTGCTGGTATGTGAAGTGAATGAGGCAGGTGGAGTTGTTTTGGCACTGGAGGAGCTGTGCTGCTGCTTCGGGCAGTTGCCATTCACCACCGCCCTGAGTCCCCTAGGTGTCATATCCACTTTCAGACATATGTGGTGCCAGAGCACTTGGTTTCCATGGTAGCGGGAAATGGCTTGGGCGATGAACTTTTGTTTGGCTTTGGAGTTTTGAGCACCTTGAGTGAGGAGCTCCATGTTAGTTTAGTGTGGGTGCTCAACCTGCTTGATTCCATCCCACTGGGCTCAATGGGCATTGGACCGGAAGTGACCAAACAGGGTTTCCTAGATAGCTGCTAGCACAGCTGATGGTATGTGAATGAATGAGGCAGGTGGAGTTGTTTTGGCACTGGAAGAGCTGTGCTGCTGCTTCGGGCAGTTACCATTCACCAACTCACTGATCCCTATGTGTCATATCCACTTTCAGACATATGTGGTGCCAGAGCACTTGGTTTCCATGGCAGCGGGAAATGGCTTGGGCGCTGAACTTTTGTTTGGCTGTGGAGTTTTGAGCGCCTTGAGTGAGGAGCTCCATGTTAGTTTAGTGTGGGTGCTCAACCTGCTTGATTCCATCCCACTGGGCTCAAAGGGCATTGGACCGGAAGTGACCAAACAGGGTTTCCTAGATAGCTGCTAGCACAGCTGATGGTATGTGAAGTGAATGAGGCAGGTGGAGTTGTTTTGGCACTGGAGGAGCTGTGCTGCTGCTTCGGGCAGTTGCCATTCACCACCGCCCTGAGTTCCCTAGGTGTCATATCCACTTTCTGACATATGTGGTGCCAGAGCACTTGGTTTCCATGGCAGCGGGAAATGGCTTGGGCGATGAACTTTTGTTTGGCTTTGGAGTTTTGAGCACCTTGAGTGAGGAGCTCCATGTTAGTTTAGTGTGGGTGCTCCACCTGCTTGATTCCATCCCACTGGGCTCAATGGCATTGGACCGGAAGTGACCAAACAGGGTTTCCTAGATAGCTGCTAGCACAGCTGATGGTATGTGAAGTGAATGAGGCAGGTGGAGTTGTTTTGGCACTCGAGGAGCTGTGCTGCTGCTTCGGGCAGTTACCATTCACCAACTCACTGATCCCTATGTGTCATATCCACTTTCAGACATATGTGGTGCCAGAGCACTTGGTTTCCATGGCAGCGGGAAATGCCTTGGGCGCTGAACTTGTGTTTGGCTGTGGAGTTTTGAGCACCTTGAGTGAGGAGCTCCATGTTAGTTTAGTGTGGGTGCTCAACCTGCTTGATTCCATCCCACTGGGCTCAATGGACTTTCGCCCGGAAGTGACCAAACAGGGTTTCCTAGATAGCTGCTAGCACAGCTGATGGTATGTGAAGTGAATGAGGCAGGTGGAGTTGTTTTGGCACTGGAAGAGCTGTGCTGCTGCTTCGGGCAGTTGCCATTCACCACTGCCCTGAGTTCCCTAGGTGTCATATCCACTTTCAGACATATGTGGTGCCAGAGCACTTGGTTTCCATGGCAGCGGGAAATGGCTTGGGCGCTGAACTTGTGTTTGGCTGTGGAGTTTTGAGCGCCTTGAGTGAGGAGCTCCATGTTAGTTTAGTGTGTGTGCTCAACCTGCTTGATTCCATCCCACTGGGCTCAATGGGCATTGGACCCGAAGTGACGAAACAGGGTTTCCTAGATAGCTGCTAGCACAGCTGATGGTATGTGAAGTGAATGAGGCAGGTGGAGTTGTTTTGGCACTGGAGGAGCTGTGCTGCTGCTTCGGGCAGTTGCCATTCACCACCGCCCTGAGTTCCCTAGGTGTCATATCCACTTTCAGACATATGTGGTGCCAGAGCACTTGGTTTCCATGGCAGCGGGAAATGCCTTGGGCGCTGAACTTGTGCTTCTCTGTGGAGTTTTGAGTGCCTTGAGTGAGGAGCTCCATGTTAGTTTAGTGTGGGTGCTCCACCTGCTTGATTCCATCCCACTGGACTCAATGGGCATTGGACCGGAAGTGACCAAACAGGGTTTCCTAGATAGCTGCTAGCACAGCTGATGGTATGTGAAATGAATGAGGCAGGTGGAGTTGTTTTGGCACTGGAGGAGCTGTGCTGCTGCTTCGGTCAGTTGTAATTCACCACCGCCCTGAGTTCCCTAGGTGTCATATCCACTTTCAGACATATGTGGTGCCAGAGCACTTGGTTTCCATGGCAGCGGGAAATGGCTTGGGCGCAGAACTTGTGTTTGACTGTGGAGTTTTGAGCGCCTTGAATGAGGAGCTCCATGTTAGTTTAGTGTGGGTGCTCAACCTGCTTGATTCCATTCCACTGGGCTCAATGGCATTGGACCGGAAGTGACCAAACAGGGTTTCCTAGATAGCTGCTAGCACAGCTGATGGTATGTGAAGTTCATGAGGCAGGTGGAGTTGCTTTGGCACTGGAGGAGCTGTGCTGCTGCTTCGGGCAGTTGCCATTCACCAACTCACTGATCCCTATGTGTCATATCCACTTTCAGACATATGTGGTGCCAGAGCACTTGGTTTCCATGGCAGCGGGAAATGGCTGTTGCACTGAACTTGTGCTTCGCTGCGGAGTTTTGAGTGCCTTGAGTGAGGAGCTCCATGTTAGTTTAGTGTGGGTGCTCCACCTGCTTGATTCCATCCCACTGGGCTCAATGGGCATTGGACCGGAAGTGACCAAACAGGGTTTCCTAGATAGCTGCTAGCACAGCTGATGGTATGTGAAGTTCATGAGGCAGGTGGAGTTGTTTTGGCACTGGAGGAGCTGTGCTGCTGCTTCGGGCAGTTGCCATTCTGCACCGCCCTGAGTCCCCTAGGTGTCATATCCACTTTCAGACATATGTGGTGCCAGAGCACTTGGTTTCCATGGTAGCGGGAAATGGCTTGGGCGATGAACTTTTGTTTGGCTTTGGAGTTTTGAGCACCTTGAGTGAGGAGCTCCATGTTAGTTTAGTGTGGGTGCTCAACCTGCTTGATTCCATCCCACTGGGCTCAATGGGCATTGGACCGGAAGTGACCAAACAGGGTTTCCTAGATAGCTGCTAGCACAGCTGATGGTATGTGAAGTTCATGAGGCAGGTGGAGTTGTTTTGGCACTGGAGGAGCTGTGCTGCTGCTTCGGGCAGTTACCATTCACCAACTCACTGATCCCTATGTGTCATATCCACTTTCAGACATATGTGGTGCCAGAGCACTTGGTTTCCATGGCAGCGGGAAATGGCTTGGGCGCTGAACTTGTGTTTGGCTGTGGAGTTTTGAGCGACTTGAGTGAGGAGCTCCATGTTAGTTTAGTGTGGGTGCTCAACCTGCTTGATTCCATCCCACTGGGCTCAATGGACTTTGGACCGGAAGTGACCAAACAGGGTTTCCTAGATAGCTGCTAGCACAGCTGATGGTATGTGAAGTGAATGAGGCAGGTGGAGTTGTTTTGGCACTGGAAGAGCTGTGCTGCTGCTTCGGGCAGTTGCCATTCACCACCGCCCTGAGTTCCCTAGGTGTCATATCCACTTTCAGACATATGTGGTGCCAGAGCACTTGGTTTCCATGGCAGCGGGAAATGGCTTTTGCACTGAACTTGTGCTTCACTGCGGAGTTTTGAGTGCCTTGAGTGAGGAGCTCCATGTTAGTTTAATGTGGGTGCTCCACCTGCTTGATTCCATCCCACTGGGCTCAATGGGCATTGGACCGGAAGTGACCAAACAGGGTTTCCTAGATAGCTGCTAGCACAGCTGATGGTATGTGAAGTGAATGAGGCAGGTGGAGTTGTTTTGGCACTGGAGGAGCTGTGCTGCTGCTTCGGGCAGTTGCGATTCACCACCGCCCTGAGTCCCCTAGGTGTCATATCCACTTTCAGACATATGTGGTGCCAGAGCACTTGGTTTCCATGGCAGCGGGAAATGGCTTGGGCGCTGAACTTTTGTTTGGCTTTGGAGTTTTGAGCACCTTGAGTGAGGAGCTCCATGTTAGTTTAGTGTGGGTGCTCCACCTGCTTGATTCCATCCCACTGGGCTCAATGGCATTGGACCGGAAGTGACCAAACAGGGTTTCCTAGATAGCTGCTAGCACAGCTGATGGTATGTGAAGTTCATGAGGCAGGTGGAGTTGTTTTGGCACTCGAGGAGCTGTGCTGCTGCTTCGGGCAGTTACCATTCACCAACTCACTGATCCCTATGTGTCATATCCACTTTCAGACATATGTGGTGCCAGAGCACTTGGTTTCCATGGCAGCGGAAAATGCCTTGGGCGCTGAACTTGTGTTTGGCTGTGGAGTTTTGAGCGCCTTGAGTGAGGAGCTCCATGTTAGTTTAGTGTGGGTGCTCAACCTGCTTGATTCCATCCCACTGGGCTCAATGGACTTTGGACCGGAAGTGACCAAACAGGGTTTCCTAGATAGCTGCTAGCACAGCTGATGGTATGTGAAGTGAATGAGGCAGGTGGAGTTGTTTTGGCACTGGAAGAGCTGTGCTGCTGCTTCGGGCAGTTGCCATTCACCACTGCCCTGAGTTCCCTAGGTGTCATATCCACTTTCAGACATATGTGGTGCCAGAGCACTTGGTTTCCATGGCAGCGGGAAATGGCTTTTGCACTGAACTTGTGTTTGGCTGTGGAGTTTTGAGCGCCTTGAGTGAGGAGCTCCATGTTAGTTTAGTGTGGGTGCTCAACCTGCTTGATTCCATCCCACTGGGCTCAAAGGGCATTGGACCGGAAGTGACGAAACATGGTTTCCTAGATAGCTGCTAGCACAGCTGATGGTATGTGAAGTGAATGAGGCAGGTGGAGTTGTTTTGGCACTGGAAGAGCTGTGCTGCTGCTTCGGGCAGTTGCCATTCACCACCGCCCTGAGTTCCCTAGGTGTCATATCCACTTTCAGACATATGTGGTGCCAGAGCACTTGGTTTCCATGGCAGCGGGAAATGGCTTGGGCGCTGAACTTGTGTTTGGCTGTGGAGTTTTGGGCGCCTTGAGTGAGGAGCTCCATGTTAGTTTAGTGTGGGTGCTCAACCTGCTTGATTCCATCCCACTGGGCTCAAAGGGCATTGGACCGGAAGTGACCAAACAGGGTTTCCTAGATAGCTGCTAGCACAGCTGATGGTATGTGAAGTTCATGAGGCAGGTGGAGTTGTTTTGGCACTGGAGGAGCTGTGCTGCTGCTTCGGGCAGTTACCATTCACCAACTCACTGATCCCTATGTGTCATATCCACTTTCAGACATATGTGGTGCCAGAGCACTTGGTTTCCATGGCAGCGGGAAATGCCTTAGGCGCTGAACTTGTGTTTGGCTGTGGAGTTTTGAGCGACTTGAGTGAGGAGCTCCATGTTAGTTTAGTGTGGGTGCTCAACCTGCTTGATTCCATCCCACTGGGCTCAATGGACATTGGACCGGAAGTGACCAAACAGGGTTTCCTAGATAGCTGCTAGCACAGCTGATGGTATGTGAAGTGAATGAGGCAGGTGGAGTTGTTTTGGCACTGGAAGAGCTGTGCTGCTGCTTCGGGCAGTTGCCATTCACCACCGCCCTGAGTTCCCTAGGTGTCATATCCACTTTCAGACATATGTGGTGCCAGAGCACTTGGTTTCCATGGCAGCGGGAAATGGCTTTTGCACTGAACTTGTGCTTCACTGCGGAGTTTTGAGTGCCTTGAGTGAGGAGCTCCATGTTAGTTTAATGTGGGTGCTCCACCTGCTTGATTCCATCCCACTGGGCTCAATGGGCATTGGACCGGAAGTGACCAAACAGGGTTTCCTAGATAGCTGCTAGCACAGCTGATGGTATGTGAAGTGAATGAGGCAGGTGGAGTTGTTTTGGCACTGGAGGAGCTGTGCTGCTGCTTCGGGCAGTTGCGATTCACCACCGCCCTGAGTCCCCTAGGTGTCATATCCACTTTCAGACATATGTGGTGCCAGAGCACTTGGTTTCCATGGCAGCGGGAAATGGCTTGGGCGCTGAACTTTTGTTTGGCTTTGGAGTTTTGAGCACCTTGAGTGAGGAGCTCCATGTTAGTTTAGTGTGGGTGCTCCACCTGCTTGATTCCATCCCACTGGGCTCAATGGGCATTGGACCGGAAGTGACCAAACAGGGTTTCCTAGATAGCTGCTAGCACAGCTGATGGTATGTGAAGTGAATGAGGCAGGTGGAGTTGTTTTGGCACTGGAGGAGCTGTGCTGCTGCTTCGGGCAGTTACCATCTCCAACTCACTGATCCCTATGTGTCATATCCACTTTCAGACATATGTGGTGCCAGAGCACTTGGTTTCCATGGCAGCGGGAAATGGCTTGGGCGCTGAACTTGTGTTTGGCTGTGGAGTTTTGAGTGCCTTGAGTGACGAACTCCATGTTAGTTTAGTGTGGGTGCTCAACCTGCTTGATTCCATCCCACTGGGCTCAAAGGGCATTGGACCACAAGTGACCAAACAGGGTTTCCTAGATAGCTGCTAGCACAGCTGATGGTATGTGAAGTTCATGAGGCAGGTGGAGTTGTTTTGGCACTGGAGGAGCTGTGCTGCTGCTTCGGGCAGTTGCCATTCACCACCGCCCTGAGTTCCCTAGGTGTCATATCCACTTTCAGACATATGTGGTGCCAGAGCACTTGGTTTCCATGGCAGTGGGTAATGGCTTGGGCGCTGAACTTGTGTTTGGCTGTGGAGTTTTGAGCGCCTTGAGTGAGGAGCTCCATGTTAGTTTAGTGTGGGTGCTCCACCTGCTTGATTCCATCCCACTTGGCTCAATGGACTTTCGCCCGGAAGTGACCAAACAGGGTTTCCTAGATAGCTGCTAGCACAGCTGATGGTATGTGAAGTTCATGAGGCAGGTGGAGTTGTTTTGGCACTGGAGGAGCTGTGCTGCTGCTTCGAGCAGTTGCCATTCACCACCGCCGTGAGTTCCCTAGGTGTCATATCCACTTTCAGACATATGTGGAGCCAGAGCACTTGGTTTCCATGGCAGCGGAAAATGGCTTGGGCACTGATCTTGTGCTTGGCTGTATAGTTTTGAGCGCCTTGAGTGAGGAGCTCCATGTTAGTTTAGTGTGGATGCTCAACCTGCTTGATTCCATCCCACTGGGCTCAATGGGCATTGGACCGGAAGTGACCAAACAGGGTTTCCTGGATAGCTGCTAGCACAGCTGATGGTATGTGAAGTGAATGAGGCAGGTGGAGTTGTTTTGGCACTGGAAGAGCTGTGCTGCTGCTTCGGGCAGTTGCCATTCACCACCGCCCTTAGTCCCTAGGTGTCATATCCACTTTCAGACATATGTGGTGCCAGAGCACTTGGTTTCCATGGCAGCGGGAAATGGCTTCAGCACTGAACTTGTGTTTGGCTGTGGAGTTTTGAGCGCCTTGAGTGAGGAGCTCCATGTGAGTTTAGTGTGGGTGCTCAACCTGCTTGATTCCATTCCACTGGGCTCAATCGGCATTGGACCGGAAGTGACCAAACAGGGTTTCCTAGATAGCTGCTAGCACAGCTGATGGTATATGAAGTTCAAGAGGCAGGTGGAGTTGTTTTGGCACTGGAGGAGCTGTGCTGCTGCTTCGGGCAGTTGCCATTCACCACCACCCTGAGTTCCCTAGGTGTCATATCCACTTTCAGACATATGTGGTGCCAGAGTACTTGGTTTCCATGGCAGCGGAAATGGCTTTTGTGCTGAACTTGTGTTTGGCTGTGGAATTTTGAGCGCCTTGAGTGAGGAGCCCATGTTAGTTTAGTGTGGGTGCTCAACCTGCTTGATTCCATCCCACTGGGCTCAATGGGCATTGGACAGGAAGTGACCAAACAGGGTTTCCTAGATAGCTGCTAGCATAGCTGATGGTATGTGAAGTTCATGAGGCAGGTGGAGTTGTTTTGGCACTGGAGGAGCTGTGCTGCTGCTTCGGGCAGTTGCGATTCACCACCGCCCTGAGTTCCCTAGTTGTCATATCCACTTTCAGACATATGTGGTGCCAGAGCACTTGGCTTCCATGGCAGCGGGAAATGGCTTGGGCGCTGAACTTGTGTTGGGCTGTGGAGTTTTGAGCGCCTTGAGTAAGGAGCTCCATGTTAGTTTAGTGTGGGTGCTCAACCTGCTTGATTCCATCCCACTTGGCTCAATGGGCATTGGACCAGAAGTGACCAAACAGGGTTTCCTAGATAGCTGCTAGCACAGCTGATGGTATGTGAAGTGAATGAGGCAGGTGGAGTTGTTTTGGCACTGGAAGAGCTGTGCTGCTGCTTCGGGCAGTTGCCATTCACCACCGCCGTGAGTTCCCTAGGTGTCATATCCACTTTCAGACATATGTGGTGCCAGAGCACTTGGTTTCCATGGCAGCGGGAAATGGCTGGAGCACTGAACTTGTGTTTGGCTGTGGAGTTTTGAGCGCCTTGAGTGAGGAGCTTGATACTGGTTTAGTGTGCGTGCTCCACCTGCTTGATTCCATCCCACTGGGCTCAATGGGCATTGGACCGGAAGTGACCAAACAGGGTTTCCTAGATGGCTGCTAGCACAGCTGCTGGTATGTGAAGTGTATGAGGCAGGTGGAGTTGTTTTGGCACTGGAGGAGCTGTGCTGCTGCTTCGGGCAGTTGCCATTCACCACCGCCCTAAGTTCCCTAGGTGTCATATCCACTTTCAGACATATGTGGTGCCAGAGCACTTGGTTTCCATGGCAGCGGGAAATGGCTTTTGCACTGAACTTGTGCTTGGCTGTGGAGTTTTGAGCGCCTTGAATGAGGAGCTCCATGTTAGTTTAGTGTGGGTGCTCAACCTGCTTGATTCCATCCCACTGGGCTCAATGGGCATTGGACCGGAAGTGACCAAACAGGGTTTCCTAGATAGCTGCTAGCACAGCTGATGGTATGTGAAGTGAATGAGGCAGGTGGAGTTGTTTTGGCACTGGAGGAGCTGTGCTGCTGCTTCGGGCAGTTGCCATTCACCACCGCCCTGAGTTCCCTAGGTGTCATATCCACTTTCAGACATATGTGGTGCCAGAGCACTTGGTTTCCATGGCAGCGGGAAATGGCTTTTGCGCTGAACTTGTGTTTGGCTGTGGAGTTTTGAGCGCCTTGAGTGAGGAGCTCCATGTTAGTTTAGTGTGGGTGCTCAACCTGCTTGATTCCATCCCACTGGGCTCAAAGGGCATTGGACCGGAAGTGACCAAACAGGGTTTCCTAGATAGCTGCTAGCACAGCTGATGGTATGTGAAGTGAATGAGGCAGGTGGAGTTGTTTTGGCACTGGAGGAGCTGTGCTGCTGCTTCGGGCAGTTACCATTCACCAACTCACTGATCCCTAGTTGTCATATCCACTTTTAGACATATGTGGTGCCAGAGCACTTGGTTTCCATGGCAGCGGGAAATGGCTTGGGTGCTGAACTTGTGTTTGGCTGTGGAGTTTTGAGCACCTTGAGTGAGGAGCTCCATGTTAGTTTAGTGTGGGTGCTCAACCTGCTTGATTCCATCCCACTGGGCTCAATGGGCATTGGACCGGAAGTGACCAAACAGGGTTTCCTAGATAGCTACTAGCACAGCTGATGGTATGTGAAGTTCATGAGGCAGGTGGAGTTGTTTTGGCAATGGAGGAGCTGTGCTGCTGCTTCGGGCAGTTGCCATTCACCACCGCCCTGAGTTCCCTAGGTGTCATATCCACTTTCAGACATATGTGGTGCCAGAGCACTTGGTTTCCATTGCAGCGGGAAATGGCTTTTGCGCTGAACTTGTGTTTGGCTGTGGAGTTTTGAGCGCCTTGCGTGAGGAGCTCCGTGTTAGTTTAGTGTGGGTGCTCAACCTGCTTGATTTCATCCCACTAGGCTCAATGGAATTGGACAAGAAGTGACCAAACTGGGTTTCCTAGATAGCTGCTACCATAGCTGATGGTATGTGAAGTTCATGAGGCAGGTGGAGTTGTTTTTTCACTGGAGGAGCTGTGCTGCTGCTTCGGGCAGTTACCATTCACTAACTCACTGATCCTTATGTGTCATATCCACTTTCAGACATATGTGGTGCCAGAGCACTTGGTTTCCATGGCAGCGGGAAATGGCTTGGGCGCTGAACTTGTGTTTGGCTGTGGAGTTTTGAGTGCCTTGAGTGACGAACTCCATGTTAGTTTAGTGTGGGTGCTCCACCTGCTTGATTCCATCCCACTGGGCTCAAAGGGCATTGGACCGGAAGTGACCAAACAGGGTTTCCTAGATAGCTGCTAGCACAGCTGATGGTATGTGAAGTGAATGAGGCAGGTGGAGTTGTTTTGGCACTGGAAGAGCTGTGCTGCTGCTTCGGGAAGTTACCATTCACCAACTCACTGATCCCTATATGTCATATCCTCTTTCAGACATATGTGGTGCCAGAGCACTTGGTTTCCATGGCAGCGGGAAATGGCTTTTGCGCTGAACTTGTGTTTGGCTGTGGAGTTTTGAGCGCCTTGAGTGAGGAGCTCCATGTTAGTTTAGTGTGGGTGCTCAACCTGCTTGATTCCATCCCACTGGGCTCAATGAGCTTTTGCCCGGAAGTGACCAAACAGGGTTTCCTAGATAGCTGCTAGCACAGCTGATGGTATGTGAAGTTCATGAGGCAGGTGGAGTTGTTTTGGCACTGGAGGAGCTGTGCTGCTGCTTCGGGCAGTTGTCATTCACCACCGCCCTGAGTTCCCTAGGTGTCATATCCTCTTTCAGACATATGTGGTGCCAGAGCACTTGGTTTCCATGGCAGTGGGTAATGGCTTGGGCGCTGAACTTGTGTTTGGCTGTGGAGTTTTGAGTGCCTTGAGTGAGGAGCTCCATGTTAGTTTAGTGTGGGTGCTCCACCTGCTTGATTCCATCCCACTGGGCTCAATGGCATTGGACCGGAAGTGACCAAACAGGGTTTCCTAGATAGCTGCTAGCACAGCTGATGGTATGTCAAGTTCATGAGGCAGGTGGAGTTGTTTTGGCACTGGAGGAGCTGTGCTGCTGCTTCGAGCAGTTGCCATTCACCACCGCCGTGAGTTCCCTAGGTGTCATATCCACTTTCAGACATATGTGGTGCCAGAGCACTTGGTTTCCATGGCAGCGGGAAATGGCTTTTGCACTGAACTTGTGCTTGGCTGTATAGTTTTGAGCGCCTTGAGTGAGGAGCTCCATGTTAGTTTAGTGTGGATGCTCAACCTGCTTGATTCCATCCCACTGGGCTCAATGGGCATTGGACCGGAAGTGACCAAAGAGGGTTTCCTAGATAGCTGCTATCATAGCTGATGGTATGTGAAGTTCATGAGGCAGGTGGAGTTGTTTTGGCACTGGAGGAGCTGTGCTGCTGCTTCGGGCAGTTGCGATTCACCACCGCCCTGAGTTCCCTAGTTGTCATATCCACTTTCAGACATATGTGGTGCCAGAGCACTTGGTTTCCATGGCAGCGGGAAATGGCTGGAGCACTGAACTTGTGTTTGGCTGTGGAGTTTTGAGCGCCTTGAGTGAGGAGCTTGATACTGGCTTAGTGTGCGTGCTCCACCTGCTTGATTCCATCCCACTGGGCTCAATGGGCATTGGACCGGAAGTGACCAAACAGGGTTTCCTAGATAGCTGCTAGCACAGCTGATGGTATGTGAAGTTCATGAGGCAGGTGGAGTTGTTTTGGCACTGGAAGAGCTGTGCTGCTGCTTCGGGCAGTTGCCATTCACCACCGCCCTGAGTTCCCTAGGTGTCATATCCACTTTCAGACATATGTGGTGCCAGAGCACTTGGTTTCCATGGCAGCGGGAAATGGCTGGAGCACTGAACTTGTGTTTGGCTGTGGAGTTTTGAGTGCCTTGAGTGAGGAGCTTGATACTGGTTTAGTGTGCGTGCTCCACCTGCTTGATTCCATCCCACTGGGCTCAATGGGCATTGGACCGGAAGTGACCAAACAGGGTTTCCTAGATGGCTGCTAGCACAGCTGCTGGTATGTGAAGTGAATGAGGCAGGTGGAGTTGTTTTGGCACTGGAGGAGCTGTGCTGCTGCTTCGGGCAGTTGCCATTCACCACCGCCCTGAGTTCCCTAGGTGTCATATCCACTTTCAGACATATGTGGTGCCAGAGCACTTGGTTTCCATGGCAGCGGGAAATGGCCTTTGCGCTGAACTTGTGTTTGGCTGTGGAGTTTTGAGCGCCTTGAGTGAGGAGCTCCATGTTAGTTTAGTGTGGGTGCTCAACCTGCTTGATTCCATCCCACTGGGCTCAAAGGGCATTGGACCGGAAGTGACCAAACAGGGTTTCCTAGATAGCTGCTAGCACAGCTGATGGTATGTGAATTGAATGAGGCAGGTGGAGTTGTTTTGGCACTGGAGGAGCTGTGCTGCTGCTTCGGGCAGTTACCATTCACCAACTCACTGATCCCTAGTTGTCATATCCACTTTTAGACATATGTGGTGCCAGAGCACTTGGTTTCCATGGCAGCGGGAAATGGCTTGGGTGCTGAACTTGTGTTTGGCTGTGGAGTTTTGAGCACCTTGAGTGAGGAGCTCCATGTTAGTTTAGTGTGGGTGCTCAACCTGCTTGATTCCATCCCACTGGGCTCAATGGGCATTGGACCGGAAGTGACCAAACAGGGTTTCCTAGATAGCTACTAGCACAGCTGATGGTATGTGAAGTTCATGAGGCAGGTGGAGTTGTTTTGGCAATGGAGGAGCTGTGCTGCTGCTTCGAGCAGTTGCCATTCACCACCGCCCTGAGTCCCCTAGGTGTCATATCCACTTTCAGACATATGTGGTGCCAGAGCACTTGGTTTCCATTGAAGCGGGAAATGGCTTTTGCGCTGAACTTGTGTTTGGCTGTGGAGTTTTGAGCGCCTTGCGTGAGGAGCTCCGTGTTAGTTTAGTGTGGGTGCTCAACCTGCTTGATTTCATCCCACTAGGCTCAATGGAATTGGACAAGAAGTGACCAAACTGGGTTTCCTAGATAGCTGCTACCATAGCTGATGGTATGTGAAGTTCATGAGGCAGGTGGAGTTGTTTTTTCACTGGAGGAGCTGTGTTGCTGCTTCGGGCAGTTACCATTCACCAACTCACTGATCCTTATGTGTCATATCCACTTTCAGACATATGTGGTGCCAGAGCACTTGGTTTCTATGGCAGCGGGAAATGGCTTGGGCGCTGAACTTGTGTTTGGCTGTGGAGTTTTGAGCGCCTTGAGTGAGGAGCCCATGTTAGTTTAGTGTGGGTACTCAACCTGCTTGATTCCATCCCACTGGGCTCAATGGGCATTGGACCGGAAGTGACCAAACAGGGTTTCCTAGAATGCTGCTAGCACAGCTGATGGTATGTGAAGTTCATGAGGCAGGTGGAGTTGTTTTGGCACTGGAAGAGCTGTGCTGCTGCTTCGGGCAGTTGCCATTCACCACCGCCCTGAGTTCCCTAGGTGTCATATCCACTTTCAGACATATGTGGTGCCAGAGCACTTGGTTTCCATGGCAGCGGGAAATGGCTTTGGCGCTGAACTTGTGCTTGGCTGTGGAGTTTTGAGCGCCTTGAGTGAGGAGCTCCATGCTAGTTTAGTGTGGGTGCTCCACCTGCTTGATTCCATACCACTGGGCTGAATTGCATTGGACCGGAAGTGACCAAACAGGGTTTCCTAGATGGCTGCTAGCACAGCTGATGGTATGTGAAGTTCATGAGGCAGGTGGAGTTGTTTTGGCACTGGAGGAGCTGTGCTGCTGCTTCGGGCAGTTGCCATTCACCACCGCCCTGAGTTCCCTAGGTGTCATATCCACTTTCAGACATATGTGGTGCCAGAGCACTTGGCTTCCATGGCAGCGAGAAATGGCTTGGGCGCTGAACTTGTGTTTGGCTGTGGAGTTTTGAGCGCCTTGAGTGAGGAGCCCATGTTAGTTTAGCGTGGGTACTCAACCTGCTTGATTCCATCCGACTGGGCTCAATGGGCATTGGACCGGAAGTGACCAAACAAGGTTTCCTAGATAGCTGCTAGCACAGCTGATGGTATGTGAAGTTCATGAGGCAGGTGGAGTTGTTTTGGCACTGGAAGAGCTGTGCTGCTGCTTCGGGCACTTGCCATTCACCACCGCCCTGAGTTCCCTAGGTGTCATATCCACTTTCAGACATATGCGGTGCCAGAGTACTTGGTTTCCATGGCAGCGGGAAATGGCTGGAGCACTGAACTTGTGTTTGGCTGTGGAGTTTTGAGCGCCTTGAGTGAGGAGCTCCATGTTAGTAAAGTGTGGGTGCTCAACCTGCTTGATTCCATCCCACTGGGCTCAATGGGCATTGGACCGGAAGTGACCAAACAGGGTTTCCTAGATAGCTGCTAGCACAGCTGATGGTATGTGAAGTGAATGAGGCAGGTGGAGTTGTTTTGGCACTGGAAGAGCTGTGCTGCTGCTTCGGGCAGTTGCCATTCACCACCGCCCTGAGTTCCCTAGGTGTCATATCCACTTTCAGACATATGTGGTGCCAGAGCACTTGGTTTCCATGGCAGCGGGAAATGGCTTTTGTGCTGAACTTGTGTTTGGCTGTGGAGTTTTGAGTGCCTTGAGTGAGGAGCTCCATGTTAGTTTAGTGTGGGTGCTCAACCTGCTTCATTCCATCCCACTGGGCTCAATGGGCATTGGAACGGAAGTGACCAAACAGGGTTTCCTAGAACGCTGCTAGCACAGCTGATGGTATGTGAAGTTCATGAGGCAGGTGGAGTTGTTTTGGCACTGGAAGAGCTGTGCTGCTGCTTGGGACAGTTGCCATTCACCACCGCCCTGAGTTCCCTAGGTGTCATATCCACTTTCAGACATATGTGGTGCCAGAGCACTTGGTTTCCATGGCAGCGGGAAATCCTTTTGCGCTGAACTTGTGTTTGGCTGTGGAGTTTTGAGCACCTTGAGTGAGGAGCTCCATTTTAGTTTAGTGTGGGTGCTCAACCTGCTTGATTCCATCCCACTGGGCTCAATGGGCATTGGACCGGAAGTGAGCAAACAGGGTTTCCTAGATAGCTGCTAGCACAGCTGATGGTATGTGAAGTTCATGAGGCAGGTGGAGTTGTTTTGGCACTGGAGGAGCTGTGCTGCTGCTTCGAGCAGTTGCCATTCACCACCGCCGTGAGTTCCCTAGGTGTCATATCCACTTTCAGACATATGTGGTGCCAGAGCCCTTGGTTTCCATGGCAGCGGGAAATGGCTTGGGTGCTGAACTTGTGTTTGGCTGTGGAGTTTTGAGCGCCTTGAGTGAGGAGCTCCATGTTAGTTTATTGTGGGTGCTCAACCTGCTTGATTCCATCCCACTGGGCTCAATGGGCATTGGACCAGAAGTGACCAAACAGGGTTTCCTAGATAGCTGCTAGAACAGCTGATGGTATGTGAAGTTCATGAGGCAAGTGGAGTTGTTTTGGCACTGGAAGAGCTGTGCTGCTGCTTCGGGCAGTTGCCATTCACCACCTCACTGATCCCTGTGTATCATATCCACTTTCAGACATATGTGGTGCCAGAGCACTTGGTTTCCATGGCAGCGGGAAATGACTTGGGCGCTGAACTTGTGTTTGGCTGTGGAGTTTTGAGCGCCTTGAGTGAGGAGCTCCATGTTAGTTTAGTGTGGGTGCTCAACCTGCTTGATTCCATCCCACTGGGCTCAATGGGCATTGGACCGGAAGTGACCAAACAGGGTTTCCTAGATAGCTGCTAGCACAGCTGATGGTATGTGAAGTGAATGAGGCAGGTGGAGTTGTTTTGGCATTGGAAGAGCTGTGCTGCTGCTTCGGGCAGTTGCCATTCACCACCGCCCTGAGATCCGTAGGTGTCATATCCACTTTCAGACATATGTGGTGCCAGAGCACTTGGTTTCCATGGCAGCGGGAAATGGCTTGGGCACTGAACTTGTATTTTGCTGTGGAGTTTTGAGCGCCTTGAGTGAGGAGCTCCATGTTAGTTTAGTGTGGGTGCTCAACCTGCTTGATTCCATCCCACTGGGCTCAATGGGCATTGGACCGGAAGTGACCAAACAGGGTTTCCTAGATAGCTGCTAGCACAGCTGATGGTATGTGAAGTGAATGAGGCAGGTGGAGTTGTTTTGGCACTGGAAGAGCTGTGCTGCTGCTTCGGGCAGTTGCCATTCACCACCGCCCTGAGTTCCCTAGGTGTCATATCCACTTTCAGACATATGTGGTGCCAGAGCACTTGGTTTCCATGGCAGCGGGAAATGGCTTGGGCGCTGAACTTGTGTTTGGCTGTGGAGTTTTGAGTGCCTTGAGTAACGAACTCCATGTTAGTTTAGTGTGGGTGCTCAACCTGCTTGATTCCATCCCACTGGGCTCAATGGGCATTGGACCGGAAGTGACCAAACAGGGTTTCCTAGATAGCTGCTAGCACAGCTGATGGTATGTGAAGTTCATGAGGCAGGTGGAGTTGTTTTGGCACTGGAGGAGCTGTGCTGCTGCTTCAGGCAGTTGCCATTCACCACTGCCCTGAGTTCCCTAGGTGTCATATACACTTTCAGACATATGTGGTGCCAGAGCCCTTGGTTTCCATGGCAGCGGGAAATGGCTTGGGTGCTGAACTTGTGTTTGGCTGTGGAGTTTTGAGCGCCTTGAGTGAGGAGCTCCATGTTAGTTTAGTGTGGGTGCTCAACCTGCTTGATTCCATCCCACTGGGCTCAATGGGCATTGGACCGGAAGTGACCAAACAGGGTTTCCTAGATAGCTGCTAGCACAGCTGATGGTATGTGAAGTTCATGAGGCAGGTGGAGTTGTTTTGGCACTGGAAGAGCTGTGCTGCTGCTTCGGGCAGTTGCCATTCACCACCGCCCTGAGTTCCCTAGGTGTCATATCCACTTTCAGACATATGTGGTGCCAGAGCACTTGGTTTCCATGGCAGCGGGAAATGGCTTTTGCACTGAACTTGTGTTTGGCTGTGGAGTTTTGAGTGCCTTGAGTGAGGAGCTCCATGTTAGTTTAGTGTGTGTGCTCAACCTGCTTGATTCCATCCCACTGGACTCAATGGGCATTGGACCGGAAGTGACCAAACAGAGTTTCCTAGATGGGTGCTAGCACAGCTGATATTATGTGAATTTCATGAAGCAGGTGGAGTTGTTTTGGCACTGGAAGAGCTGTGCTGCTGCTTCGGGCAGTTGCCATTCACCATCGCCCTGAGTTCCCTAGGTGTCATAGCCACTTTCAGACATATGTGGTGCCAGAGCCCTTGGTTTCCATGGCAGCGGGAAAAGGCTTGGGCACTGAACTTGTGTTTGTCTGTGGAGTTTTGAGCGCCTTGAGTGAGGAGCTCCATGTTAGTTTAGTGTGGGTGCTCAACCTGCTTGATTCCATCCCACTGGGCTCAATGGGCATTGGACCGGAAGTGACCAAAAAGGGTTTCCTAGATAGCTGCTAGCACAGCTGATGGTATGTGAAGTGAATGAGGCAGGTGGAGTTGTTTTGGCACTGGAAGAGCTGTGCTGCTGCTTCAGGCAATTTCCATTCGCCACCGCGTCTCTGAGTTCCCTAGGTGTCTTAGCACTTTCAGACATATGTGGTGCCAGAGCACTTGGTTTCCATGGCAGCGGGAAATGGCTTTTGCGCTGAACTTGTGTTTGGCTGTGGAGTTTTGAGTGACTTGAGTGAGGAGCTCCATGTTAGTTTAGTGTGGGTGCTCAACCTGCTTGATTCCATCCCACTGGGCTCAATGGGCATTGGACCGGAAGTGACCAAACAGGGTTTCCTAGATAGCTGCTAGAACAGCTGATGGTATGTGAAGTGAATGAGGCAGGTGGAGTTGTTTTGGCACTGGAAGAGCTGTGCTGCTGCTTCGGGCAGTTGCCATTCACCACCGCCCTGAGTTCCCTAGGTGTCATATCCACTTTCAAACATATGTGGTGCCAGAGCACTTGGTTTCCATGGCAGCGGGAAATGGCTTGGGCACTGAACTTGTCTTTGGCTGTGGAGTTTTGAGTGCCTTGAGTGAGGAGCTCCATGTTAGTTTAGTGTGGGTGCTCAACCTGCTTGATTCCATCCCACTGGGCTCAATGGGCATTGGACCGGAAGTGACCAAACAGGGTTTCCTAGATAGCTGCTAGCACAGCTGATGCTATGTGAAGTTCATGAGGCAGGCAGAGTTGTTTTGGCACTGGAAGAGCTGTGCTGCTGCTTCGGGCAGTTGCCATTCACCACCGCCCTGAGTTCCCTAGGTGTCATATCCACTTTCAGACATATGTGGTGCCAGAGCACTTGGTTTCCATGGCAGCGGGAAATGGCTTGGGCGCTGAACTTGTGTTTGGCTATGAAGATTTCAAAGCCTTGAGTGAGGAGCCCATGTTAGTTTAGTGTGGGTGCTCAACCTGCTTGATTCCTTCCCACTGGGTTCAATGGGCATTGGACCGGAAGTGACCAAACAGGTTTCCTAGATAGCTGCTAGTACAGCTGATGGTATGTGAATGAATGAGGCAGGTGGAGTTGTTTTGGTATTGGAAGAGCTGTGCTGCTGCTTCGGGCAGTTGCCATTCACCACCGCCCTGAGTTCCCTAGGTGTCATATCCACTTTCAGACATATGTGGTGCCAGAGCACTTGGTTTCCATGGCAGCGGGAAATGGCTTGGGCACTGAACTTGTGTTTGGCTGTGGAGTTTTGAGCGCCTTGAGTGAGGAGCTCCTTGTGAGTTTAGTGTGGGTGCTCAACCTGCTTGATTCCATCCCACTGGGCTCAATGGGCATTGGACCGGAAGTGACCAAACAGGGTTTCCTAGTTAGCTCTTAGCACAGCTGATGGTATGTGAAGTTCATGAGGCAGGTGGAGTTGTTTTGGCACTGGAAGAGCTGTGCTGCTGCTTCGGGCAGTTTCCATTCACAACCGCCCTGAGTTCCCTAGGTGTCATATCCACTTTCAGACATATGTGGTGCCAGAGCACTTGGTTTCCATGGCAGCGGGAAATGGCTTGGGCGCTGAACTTGTGTTTCGCTATGAAGATTTCAAAGCCTTGAGTGAGGAGCCCATGTTAGTTTAGTGTGGGTGCTCAACCTGCTTGATTCCATCCCACTGGGCTCAATGGGCATTGGACCGGAAGTGACCAAACAGGGTTTCTTAGAACCCTGTTAGCACAGCTGATGGTATGTGAAGTGAATGAGGCAGGTGGAGTTGTTTTGGCACTGGAAGAGCTGTGCTGCTGCTTCGGGCACTTGCCATTCACCACCGCCCTGAGTTCCCTAGGTGTCATATCCACTTTCAGACATATGTGGTGCCAGAGCACTTGGTTTCCATGGCAGCGGGAAATGGCTTTTGCACTGAACTTGTGTTTGGCTGTGGAGTTTTGAGCGCCTTGAGTGAGGAGCTCCATGTTAGTTTAGTGTGGGTGCTCAACCTGCTTGATTCCATCCCACTGGGCTCAATGGGCATTGGACCGGAAGTGACCAAACAGGGTTTCCTAGATAGCTGCTAGCACAGCTGACGGATTGTGAAGTTCATGAGGCAGGTGGAGTTGTTTTGGCACTGGAGGAGCTGTGCTGCTGCTTCAGGCAGTTGCCATTCACCACTGCCCTGAGTTCCCTAGGTGTCATATACACTTTCAGACATATGTGGTGCCAGAGCCCTTGGTTTCCATGGCAGCGGGAAATGGCTTGAGTGCTGAACTTGTGTTTGGCTGTGGAGTTTTGAGCGCCTTGAGTGAGGAGCTCCATGTTAGTTTAGTGTGGGTGCTCAACCTGCTTGATTCCATCCCACTGGGCTCAATGGGCATTGGACCAGAAGTGACCAAACAGGGTTTCCTAGATAGCTGCTAGCACAGCTGATGGTATGTGAAGTGAATGAGGCAGGTGGAGTTGTTTTGGCACTGGAAGAGCTGTGCTGCTGCTTCGGGCAGTTGCCATTCACCACCGCCCTGAGTTCCCTAGGTGTCATAGCCACTTTCAGACATATGTGGTGCCAGAGCACTTGGTTTCCATGGCAGCGGGAAATGGCTTGGGCGCTGAACTTGTGTTTGGCTGTGGAGTTTTGAGCGCCTTGAGTGAGGAGCTCCATGTTAGTTTAGTGTGGGTGCTCAACCTGCTTGATTCCATCCCACTGGGCTCAATGGGCATTGGACCGGAAGTGACCAAACAGGGTTTCCTAGATAGCTGCTAGCACAGCTGATGGTATGTGAAGTGAATGAGGCAGGTGGAGTTGTTTTGGCACTGGAAGAGCTGTGCTGCTGCTTCGGGCAGTTGCCATTCACCACCGCCCTGAGTTCCCTAGGTGTCATAGCCACTTTCAGACATATGTGGTGCCAGAGCACTTGGTTTCCATGGCAGCGGGAAATGGCTTGGGCACTGACCTTGTGTTTGGCTGTGGAGTTTTGAGCGCCTTGAGTGAGGAGCTCCTTGTGAGTTTAGTGTGGGTGCTCAACCTGCTTGATTCCATCCCACTGGGCTCAATGGGCATTGGACCGGAAGTGACCAAACAGGGTTTCCTAGTTAGCTCCTAGCACAGCTGATGGTATGTGAAGTTCATGAGGCAGGTGGAGTTGTTTTGGTACTGGAAGAGCTGTGCTGCTGCTTCGGGCTGTTTCCATTCACCACCGCCCTGAGTTCCCTAGGTGTCATATCCACTTTCAGACATATGTGGTGCCAGAGCACTTGGTTTCCATGGCAGCGGGAAATGGCTTGGGCGCTGAACTTGTGTTTGGCTATGAAGATTTCAAAGCCTTGAGTGAGGAGCCCATGTTAGTTTAGTGTGGGTGCTCAACCTGCTTGATTCCATCCCACTGGGCTCAATGGGCATTGGACCAGAAGTGACCAAACAGGGTTTCTTAGAACCCTGTTAGCACAGCTGATGGTATGTGAAGTTCATGAGGCAGGTGGAGTTGTTTTGGCACTGGAAGAGCTGTGCTGCTGCTTCGGGCAGTTGCCATTCACCACCGCCCTGAGTTCCCTAGGTGTCATATCCACTTTCAGACATATGTGGTGCCAGAGCACTTGGTTTCCATGGCAGCGGGAAATGGCTTGGGCGCTGAACTTGTGTTTGGCTGTGGAGTTTTGAGCGCCTTGAGTGAGGAGCTCCATGTTAGTTTAGTGTGGGTGCTCAACCTGCTTGATTCCATCCCACTGGGCTCAATGGGCATTGGACCGGAAGTGACCAAACAGGGTTTCCTAGATAGCTGCTAGCACAGCTGACGGATTGTGAAGTTCATGAGGCAGGTGGAGTTGTTTTGGCACTGGAGGAGCTGTGCTGCTGCTTCAGGCAGTTGCCATTCACCACTGCCCTGAGTTCCCTAGGTGTCATATACACTTTCAGACATATGTGGTGCCAGAGCCCTTGGTTTCCATGGCAGCGGGAAATGGCTTGGGTGCTGAAGTTGTGTTTGGCTGTGGAGTTTTGAGCGCCTTGAGTGAGGAGCTCCATGTTAGTTTAGTGTGGGTGCTCAACCTGCTTGATTCCATCCCACTGGGCTCAATGGGCATTGGACCAGAAGTGACCAAACAGGGTTTCCTAGATAGCTGCTAGAACAGCTGATGGTATGTGAAGTGAATGAGGCAGGTGGAGTTGTTTTGGCACTGGAAGAGCTGTGCTGCTGCTTCGGGCAGTTGCCATTCACCACCTCACTGATCCCTGTGTATCATATCCACTTTCAGACATATGTGGTGCCAGAGCACTTGGTTTCCATGGCAGCGGGAAATGACTTGTTCGCTGAACTTGTGTTTGGCTGTGGAGTTTTGAGCGCCTTGAGTGAGGAGCTCCATGTTAGTTTAGTGTGGGTGCTCAACCTGCTTGATTCCATCCTACTGGGCTCAATGGGCATTGGACCGGAAGTGACCAAACAGGTTTCCTAGATAGCTGCTAGCACAGCTGATGGTATGTGAAGTGAATGAGGCAGGTGGAGTTGTTTTGGCATTGGAAGAGCTGTGCTGCTGCTTCGGGCAGTTGCCATTCACCACCGCCCTGAGATCCGTAGGTGTCATATCCACTTTCAGACATATGTGGTGCCAGAGCACTTGGTTTCCATGGCAGCGGGAAATGGCTTGGGCACTGAACTTGTATTTTGCTGTGGAGTTTTGAGCGCCTTGAGTGAGGAGCTCCATGTTAGTTTAGTGTGGGTGCTCAACCTGCTTGATTCCATCCCACTGGGCTCAATGGGCATTGGACCGGAAGTGACAAAACAGGGTTTCCTAGATAGCTGCTAGCACAGCTGATGGTATGTGAAGTTCATGAGGCAGGTGGAGTTGTTTTGGCACTGGAAGAGCTGTGCTGCTGCTTCGGGCAGTTGCCATTCACCACCGCCCTGAGTTCCCTAGGTGTCATATCCACTTTCAGACATATGTGGTGCCAGAGCACTTGGTTTCCATGGCAGCGGGAAATGGCTTGGGCGCTGAACTTGTGTTTGGCTATGAAGATTTCAAAGCCTTGAGTGAGGAGCCCATGTTAGTTTAGTGTGGGTGCTCAACCTGCTTGATTCCATCCCACTGGGCTTAATGGGCATTGGACCGGAAGTGACCAAACAGGGTTTCTTAGAACCCTGTTAGCACAGCTGATGGTATGTGAAGTGAATGAGGCAGGTGGAGTTGTTTTGGCACTGGAAGAGCTGTGCTGCTGCTTCGGGCAGTTGCCATTCACCACCGCCCTGAGTTCCCTAGGTGTCATATCCACTTTCAGACATATGTGGTGCCAGAGCACTTGGTTTCCATGGCAGCGGGAAATGGCTTTTGCACTGAACTTGTGTTTGGCTGTGGAGTTTTGAGCGCCTTGAGTGAGGAGCTCCATGTTAGTTTAGTGTGGGTGCTCAACCTGCTTGATTCCATCCCACTGGGCTCAATGGGCATTGGACCGGAAGTGACCAAACAGGGTTTCTTAGAACCCTGTTAGCACAGCTGATGGTATGTGAAGTGAATGAGGCAGGTGGAGTTGTTTTGGCACTGGAAGAGCTGTGCTGCTGCTTCGGGCACTTGCCATTCACCACCGCCCTGAGTTCCCTAGGTGTCATATCCACTTTCAGACATATGTGGTGCCAGAGCACTTGGTTTCCATGGCAGCGGGAAATGGCTTTTGCACTGAACTTGTGTTTGGCTGTGGAGTTTTGAGCGCCTTGAGTGAGGAGCTCCATGTTAGTTTAGTGTGGGTGCTCAACCTGCTTGATTCCATCCCACTGGGCTCAATGGGCATTGGACCGGAAGTGACCAAACAGGGTTTCCTAGATAGCTGCTAGCACAGCTGACGGATTGTGAAGTTCATGAGGCAGGTGGAGTTGTTTTGGCACTGGAGGAGCTGTGCTGCTGCTTCAGGCAGTTGCCATTCACCACTGCCCTGAGTTCCCTAGGTGTCATATACACTTTCAGACATATGTGGTGCCAGAGCCCTTGGTTTCCATGGCAGCGGGAAATGGCTTGAGTGCTGAACTTGTGTTTGGCTGTGGAGTTTTGAGCGCCTTGAGTGAGGAGCTCCATGTTAGTTTAGTGTGGGTGCTCAACCTGCTTGATTCCATCCCACTGGGCTCAATGGGCATTGGACCAGAAGTGACCAAACAGGGTTTCCTAGATAGCTGCTAGCACAGCTGATGGTATGTGAAGTGAATGAGGCAGGTGGAGTTGTTTTGGCACTGGAAGAGCTGTGCTGCTGCTTCGGGCAGTTGCCATTCACCACCGCCCTGAGTTCCCTAGGTGTCATAGCCACTTTCAGACATATGTGGTGCCAGAGCACTTGGTTTCCATGGCAGCGGGAAATGGCTTGGGCGCTGAACTTGTGTTTGGCTGTGGAGTTTTGAGCGCCTTGAGTGAGGAGCTCCATGTTAGTTTAGTGTGGGTGCTCAACCTGCTTGATTCCATCCCACTGGGCTCAATGGGCATTGGACCGGAAGTGACCAAACAGGGTTTCCTAGATAGCTGCTAGCACAGCTGATGGTATGTGAAGTGAATGAGGCAGGTGGAGTTGTTTTGGCACTGGAAGAGCTGTGCTGCTGCTTCGGGCAGTTGCCATTCACCACCGCCCTGAGTTCCCTAGGTGTCATATCCACTTTCAGACATATGTGGTGCCAGAGCACTTGGTTTCCATGGCAGCGGGAAATGGCTTGGGCACTGACCTTGTGTTTGGCTGTGGAGTTTTGAGCGCCTTGAGTGAGGAGCTCCTTGTAAGTTTAGTGTGGGTGCTCAACCTGCTTGATTCCATCCCACTGGGCTCAATGGGCATTGGACCGGAAGTGACCAAACAGGGTTTCCTAGTTAGCTCCTAGCACAGCTGATGGTATGTGAAGTTCATGAGGCAGGTGGAGTTGTTTTGGCACTGGAAGAGCTGTGCTGCTGCTTCGGGCTGTTTCCATTCACCACCGCCCTGAGTTCCCTAGGTGTCATATCCACTTTCAGACATATGTGGTGCCAGAGCACTTGGTTTCCATGGCAGCGGGAAATGGCTTGGGCGCTGAACTTGTGTTTGGCTATGAAGATTTCAAAGCCTTGAGTGAGGAGCCCATGTTAGTTTAGTGTGGGTGCTCAACCTGCTTGATTCCATCCCACTGGGCTCAATGGGCATTGGACCAGAAGTGACCAAACAGGGTTTCTTAGAACCCTGTTAGCACAGCTGATGGTATGTGAAGTTCATGAGGCAGGTGGAGTTGTTTTGGCACTGGAAGAGCTGTGCTGCTGCTTCGGGCACTTGCCATTCACCACCGCCCTGAGTTCCCTAGGTGTCATATCCACTTTCAGACATATGTGGTGCCAGAGCACTTGGTTTCCATGGCAGCGGGAAATGGCTTTTGCACTGAACTTGTGTTTGGCTGTGGAGTTTTGAGCGCCTTGAGTGAGGAGCTCCATGTTAGTTTAGTGTGGGTGCTCAACCTGCTTGATTCCATCCCACTGGGCTCAATGGGCATTGGACCGGAAGTGACCAAACAGGGTTTCCTAGATAGCTGCTAGCACAGCTGACGGATTGTGAAGTTCATGAGGCAGGTGGAGTTGTTTTGGCACTGGAGGAGCTGTGCTGCTGCTTCAGGCAGTTGCCATTCACCACTGCCCTGAGTTCCCTAGGTGTCATATACACTTTCAGACATATGTGGTGCCAGAGCCCTTGGTTTCCATGGCAGCGGGAAATGGCTTGGGTGCTGAACTTGTGTTTGGCTGTGGAGTTTTGAGCGCCTTGAGTGAGGAGCTCCATGTTAGTTTAGTGTGGGTGCTCAACCTGCTTGATTCCATCCCACTGGGCTCAATGGGCATTGGACCAGAAGTGACCAAACAGGGTTTCCTAGATAGCTGCTAGAACAGCTGATGGTATGTGAAGTGAATGAGGCAGGTGGAGTTGTTTTGGCACTGGAAGAGCTGTGCTGCTGCTTCGGGCAGTTGCCATTCACCACCTCACTGATCCCTGTGTATCATATCCACTTTCAGACATATGTGGTGCCAGACCACTTGGTTTCCATGGCAGCGGGAAATGACTTGGGCGCTGAACTTGTGTTTGGCTGTGGAGTTTTGAGCGCCTTGAGTGAGGAGCTCCATGTTAGTTTAGTGTGGGTGCTCAACCTGCTTGATTCCATCCTACTGGGCTCAATGGGCATTGGACCGGAAGTGACCAAACAGGTTTCCTAGATAGCTGCTAGCACAGCTGATGGTATGTGAAGTGAATGAGGCAGGTGGAGTTGTTTTGGCATTGGAAGAGCTGTGCTGCTGCTTCGGGCAGTTGCCATTCACCACCGCCCTGAGATCCGTAGGTGTCATATCCACTTTCAGACATATGTGGTGCCAGAGCACTTGGTTTCCATGGCAGCGGGAAATGGCTTGGGCACTGAACTTGTATTTTGCTGTGGAGTTTTGAGCGCCTTGAGTGAGGAGCTCCATGTTAGTTTAGTGTGGGTGCTCAACCTGCTTGATTCCATCCCACTGGGCTCAATGGGCATTGGACCGGAAGTGACAAAACAGGGTTTCCTAGATAGCTGCTAGCACAGCTGATGGTATGTGAAGTGAATGAGGCAGGTGGAGTTGTTTTGGCACTGGAAGAGCTGTGCTGCTGCTTCAGGCAGTTGCCATTCACCACCGCCGTGAGTTCCCTAGGTGTCATATCCACTTTCAGACATATGTGGTGCCAGAGCACTTGGTTTCCATGGCAGCGGGAAATGGCTTGGGCGCTGAACTTGTGTTTGGCTATGAAGATTTCAAAGCCTTGAGTGAGGAGCCCATGTTAGTTTAGTGTGGGTGCTCAACCTGCTTGATTCCATCCCACTGGGCTCAATGGGCATTGGACCGGAAGTGACCAAACAGGGTTTCCTAGATAGCTGCTAGCACAGCTGATGGTATGTGAAGTGAATGAGGCAGGTGGAGTTGTTTTGGCACTGGAAGAGCTGTGCTGCTGCTTCGGGCACTTGCCATTCACCACCGCCCTGAGTTCCCTAGGTGTCATATCCACTTTCAGACATATGTGGTGCCAGAGCACTTGGTTTCCATGGCAGCGGGAAATGGCTTTTGCACTGAACTTGTGTTTGGCTGTGGAGTTTTGAGCGCCTTGAGTGAGGAGCTCCATGTTAGTTTAGTGTGGGTGCTCAACCTGCTTGATTCCATCCCACTGGGCTCAATGGGCATTGGACCGGAAGTGACCAAACAGGGTTTCCTAGATAGCTGCTAGCACAGCTGACGGATTGTGAAGTTCATGAGGCAGGTGGAGTTGTTTTGGCACTGGAGGAGCTGTGCTGCTGCTTCAGGCAGTTGCCATTCACCACTGCCCTGAGTTCCCTAGGTGTCATATACACTTTCAGACATATGTGGTGCCAGAGCCCTTGGTTTCCATGGCAGCGGGAAATGGCTTGGGTGCTGAACTTGTGTTTGGCTGTGGAGTTTTGAGCGCCTTGAGTGAGGAGCTCCATGTTAGTTTAGTGTGGGTGCTCAACCTGCTTGATTCCATCCCACTGGGCTCAATGGGCATTGGACCAGAAGTGACCAAACAGGGTTTCCTAGATAGCTGCTAGAACAGCTGATGGTATGTGAAGTTCATGAGGCAAGTGGAGTTGTTTTGGCACTGGAAGAGCTGTGCTGCTGCTTCGGGCATTTGCCATTCACCACCGCCCTGAGTTCCCTAGGTGTCATATCCACTTTCAGACATATGTGGTGCCAGAGCACTTGGTTTCCATGGCAGCGGGAAATGGCTTTTGCACTGAACTTGTGTTTGGCTGTGGAGTTTTGAGTGCCTTGAGTAACGAACTCCATGTTAGTTTAGTGTGGGTGCTCAACCTGCTTGATTCCATCCCACTGGGCTTAATGGGCATTGGACCACAAGTGACCAAACAGGGTTTCCTAGATAGCTGCTAGCACAGCTGATGGTATGTGAAGTTCATGACGCCGGTGGAGTTGTTTTGGCACTGGAGGAGCTGTGCTGCTGCTTCGGGCAGTTGCCATTCACCACCGCCGTGAGTTCCCTAGGTGTCATATCCACTTTCAGACATATGTGGTGCCAGACCACTTGGTTTCCTTGGCAGCGGGAAATGGCTTTTGCACTGAACTTGTGTTTGGCTGTGGAGTTTTGAGTGCCTTGAGTGAGGAGCTCCATGTTAGTTTAGTGTGGGTGCTCAACCTGCTTGATTCCATCCCACTGGGCTCAATGGGCATTGGACCGGAAGTGACCAAACAGGGTTTCCTAGATAGCTGCTAGCACAGCTGATGGTTTGTGAAGTGAATGAGGCAGGTGGAGTTGTTTTGGCACTGGAAGAGCTGTGCTGCTGCTTCAGGCAGTTACCATTCACCAACTCACTGATCCCTGTGTATCATATCCACTTTCAGACATATGTGGTGCCAGAGCACTTGGTTTCCATGGCAGCGGGAAATGACTTGGGCGCTGAACTTGTGTTTGGCTGTGGAGTTTTGAGCGCCTTGAGTGAGGAGCTCCATGTTAGTTTAGTGTGGGTGCTCAACCTGCTTGATTCCATCCCACTGGGCTCAATGGGCATTGGACCGGAAGTGACCAAACAGGGTTTCCTAGAACGCTGCTAGCACAGCTGATGGTATGTGAAGTGAATGAGGCAGGTGGAGTTGTTTTGGCACTGGAGGAGCTGTGCTGCTGCTTCGGGCATTTGCCATTCACCACCTCCTTGAGTTCCCTAGGTGTCATATCCACTTTCAGACATATGTGGTGCCAGAGCACTTGGTTTCCATGGCAGCGGGAAATGACTTGGGCGCTGAACTTGTGTTTGGCTGTGGAGTTTTGAGCGCCTTGAGTGAGGAGCTCCATGTTAGTTTAGTGTGGGTGCTCAACCTGCTTGATTCCATCCCACTGGGCTCAATGGGCATTGGACCGGAAGTGACCAAACAGGGTTTCCTAGATAGCTGCTAACACAGCTGATGGTTTGTGAAGTTCATGAGGCAGGTGGAGTTGTTTTGGCACTGGAAGAGCTGTGCTGCTGCTTCAGGCAGTTGCCATTCACCACCGCCCTGAGTTCCCTAGGTGTCATATCCACTTTCAGACATATGTGGTGCCAGAGCACTTGGTTTCCATGGCAGCGGGAAATGACTTGGGCGCTGAACTTGTGTTTGGCTGTGGAGTTTTGAGCGCCTTGAGTGAGGAGTTCCATGTTAGTTTAGTGTGGGTGCTCAACCTGCTTGATTCCTTCCCACTGGGTTCAATGGGCATTGGACCGGAAGTGACCAAACAGGTTTCCTAGATAGCTGCTAGTACAGCTGATGGTATGTGAAGTTCATGAGGCAGGTGGAGTTGTTTTGGCACTGGAAGAGCTGTGCTGCTGCTTCAGGCAGTTGCCATTCACCACCGCCCTGAGTTTTCTAGGTGTCATATCCACTTTCAGACATATGTGTTGCCAGAGCACTTGGTTTCCATGGCAGCGGGAAATGGCTTGGGCGCTGAACTTTTGTTTGGCTGTGGAGTTTTGAGCGCCTTGAGTGAGGAGCTCCATGTTAGTTTAGTGTGGGTGCTCAACCTGCTTGATTCCATCCCACTGGGCTCAATGGGCATTGGACCAGAAGTGACCAAACAGGGTTTCCTAGATAGCTGCTAGCACAGCTGATGGTATGTGAAGTTCATGAGGCAAGTGGAGTTGTTTTGGCACTGGAAGAGCTGTGCTGCTGCTTCGGGCAGTTGCCATTCACCACCTCACTGATCCCTGTGTATCATATCCACTTTCAGACATATGTGGTGCCAGAGCACTTGGTTTCCATGGCAGCGGGAAATGACTTGGGCGCTGAACTTGTGTTTGGCTGTGGAGTTTTGAGCGCCTTGAGTGAGGAGCTCCATGTTAGTTTAGTGTGGGTGCTCAACCTGCTTGATTCCATCCCACTGGGCTCAATGGGCATTGGACCGGAAGTGACCAAAGAGGTTTCCTAGATAGCTGCTAGCACAGCTGATGGTATGTGAAGTGAATGAGGCAGGTGGAGTTGTTTTGGCAATGGAGGAGCTGTGCTGCTGCTTCGGGCAGTTGCCATTCACCACCGCCCTGAGTTCCCTAGGTGTCATATCCACTTTCAGACATATGTGGTGCCAGAGCACTTGGTTTCCATGGCAGCGGGAAATGGCTTGGGCGCTGAACTTGTATTTTTTCTGTGGAGTTTTGAGCGCCTTGAGTCAGGAGCTCCATGTTAGTTTAGTGTGGGTGCTCAACCTGCTTGATTCCATCCCACTGGGCTCAATGGGCATTGGACCGGAAGTGACCAAACAGGGTTTCCTAGATAGCTGCTAGCACAGCTGATGGTATGTGAAGTTCATGAGGCAGGTGGAGTTGTTTTGTCACTGGAAGAGCTGTGCTGCTGCTTCGGGCATTTGCCATTCACCACCGCCCTGAGTTCCCTAGGTGTCATATCCCCTTTCAGACATATGTGGTGCCAGAGCACTTGGTTTCCATGGCAGCGGGAAATGACTTGGGCGCTGAACTTGTGTTTGGCTGTGGAGTTTTGAGTGCCTTGAGTGAGGAGCTCCATGTTAGTTTAGTGTGGGTGCTCAACCTGCTTGATTCCTTCCCACTGGGCTCAATGGGCATTGGACCGGAAGTGACCAAACAGGTTTCCTAGATAGCTGCTAGCACAGCTGATGGTATGTGAAGTGAATGAGGCAGGTGGAGTTGTTTTGGCACTGGAAGAGCTGTGCTGCTGCTTCGGGCACTTGCCATTCACCACCGCCCTGAGTTCCCTAGGTGTCATATCCACTTTCAGACATATGTGGTGCCAGAGCACTTGGTTTCCATGGCAGCGGGAAATGGCTTTTGCACTGAACTTGTATTTGGCTGTGGAGTTTTGAGCGCCTTGAGTGAGGAGCTCCATGTTAGTTTAGTGTGGGTGCTCAACCTGCTTGATTCCAACCCACTGGGCTCAATGGGCATTGGACCGGAAGTGACCAAACAGGGTTTCCTAGATAGCTGCTAGCACAGCTGATGGTATATAAAGTGAATGAGGCAGGTGGAGTTGTTTTGGCACTGGAAGAGCTGTGCTACTGCTTCGGGCAGTTGCCATTCACCACCGCCGTGAGTTCCCTAGGTGTCATATCCACTTTCAGACATATGTGATGCCAGAGCACTTGGTTTCCATGGCAGCGGGAAATGGCTTGGGTGCTGAACTTGTGTTTGTCTGTGGAGTTTTGAGTGCCTTGAGTGAGGAGCTCCATGTTAGTTTAGTGTGGGTGCTCAACCTGCTTGATTCCATCCCACTGGGCTTAATGGGCATTGGACCACAAGTGACCAAACAGGGTTTCCTAGATAGCTGCTAGCACAGCTGATGGTATGTGAATGAATGAGGCAGGTGGAGTTGTTTTGGCACTGGAAGAGCTGTGCTGCTGCTTCGGGCACTTGCCATTCACCACCGCCCTGAGTTCCCTAGGTGTCATATCCACTTTCAGACATATGTGGTGCCAGAGCTCTTGGTTTCCATGGCAGCGGGAAATGGCTTGGGCGCTGAACTTGTGTTTGGCTGTGGAGTTTTCAGCGCCTTGAGTGAGGAGCTCCATGCTAGTTTAGTGTGGGTGCTCAACCTGCTTGATTCCATCCCACTGGGCTCAATGGGCATTGGACCGGAAGTGACCAAACAGGGTTTCTTGGAACGCTGCTAGCACAGCTGATGGTATGTGAAGTTCATGAGGCAGGTGGAGTTGTTTTGGCACTGGAGGAGCTGTGCTGCTGCTTCGGGCACTTGCCATTCACCACCGCCCTGAGTTCCCTAGGTGTCATATCCACTTTCAGACATATGTGGTGCCAGAGGACTTGGTTTCCATGGAAGCGGGAAATGGCTTGGGCGCTGAACTTGTGTTTAGCTGTGGAGTTTTGAGTGCCTTGAGTGAAGAGCTCCATGTTAGTTTAGTGTGGGTGCTCAACCTGCTTGATTCCATCCCACTGGGCTCAATGGGCATTGGACCGGAAGTGACCAAACAGGGGTTCCTAGATAGCTGCTAGCACAGCTGATGGTATGTGAAGTTCATGAGGCAGGTGGAGTTGTTTTGGCACTGGAAGAGCTGTGCTGCTGCTTCGGGCACTTGCCATTCACCACCGCCCTGAGTTCCCTAGGTGTCATATCCACTTTCAGACATATGTGGTGCCAGAGCACTTGGTTTCCATGGCAGCGGGAAATGGCTTGGGCGCTGAACTTGTGTTTCGCTGTGGAGTTTTGAGCGCCTTGAGTGAGGAGCTCCATGTTAGTTTAGTGTGGGTGCTCAACCTGCTTGATTCCATCCCACTGGGCTCAATGGGCATTGGACCGGAAGTGACCAAACAGGGTTTCCTAGATAGCTGCTAGCACAGCTGATGGTATGTGAAGTGAATGAGGCAGGTGGAGTTGTTTTGGCACTGGAAGAGCTGTGCTGCTGCTTCGAACACTTGCCATTCACCACCGCCCTGAGTTCCCTAGGTGTCATATCCACTTTCAGACATATGTGGTGCCAGAGCACTTGGTTTCCATGGCAGCGGGAAATGGCTTGGGCGCTGAACTTGTGTTTGGCTGTGGAGTTTTGAACGCCTTGAGTTAGGAGCTCCATGTTAGTTTAGTGTGGGTGCTCAACCTGCTTGATTCCATCCCACTGGGCTCAATGGGCATTGGACCGGAAGTGACCAAACAGGGTTTCCTAGATAGCTGCTAGCACAGCTGATGGTATGTGAAGTTCATGAGGCAGGTGGAGTTGTTTTGGCACTGGAAGAGCTGTGCTGCTGCTTCGGGCAGTTGCCATTCACCACCGCCCTGTGTTCCCTAGGTGTCATAGCCACTTTCAGACATGTGGTGCCAGAGCACTTGGTTTCCATGGCAGCGGGAAATGGCTTGGGTGCTGAACTTGTGTTTCGCTGTGGAGTTTTGAGTGCCTTGAGTGACGAACTCCATGTTAGTTTAGTGTGGGTGCTCAACCTGCTTGATTCCATCCCACTGGGCTCAATGGGCATTGGACCGGAAGTGACCAAACAGGGTTTCCTAGATAGCTGCTAGCACAGCTGATGGTATGTGAATGAATGAGGCAGGTGGAGTTGTTTTGGCACTGGAAGAGCTGTGCTGCTGCTTCGGGCAGTTGCCATTCACCACCGCCCTGAGTTCCCTAGGTGTCATATCCACTTTCAGACATATGTGGTGCCAGACCACTTGGTTTCCATGGCAGCGGGAAATGGCTTGGGCACTGAACTTGTGTTTGGCTGTGGAGTTTTGAGCGCCTTGAGTGAGGAGCTCCATGTTAGTTTAGTGTGGCTGCTCAACCTGCTTGGTTCCATCCCACTGGGCTCAATGGGCATTGGACCGGAAGTGACCAAACAGGGTTTCTTAGAACGCTGCTAGCACAGCTGATGGTATGTGAAGTTCATGAGGCAGGTGGAGTTGTTTTGGCACTGGAAGAGCTGTGCTGCTGCTTCAGGCAGTTGCCATTCACCACTACGTCACTGAGTTCCCTAGGTGTCATATCCACTTTCAGACATATGTGGTGCCAGAGCACTTGGTTTCCATGGCAGCGGGAAATGGCTTTTGCACTGAACTTGTGTTTGGCTGTGGAGTTTTGAGCGCCTTGAGTGAGGAGCTCCATGTTAGTTTAGTGTGGGTGCTCAACCTGCTTGGTTCCATCCCACTGGGCTCAATGGGCATTGGACCGGAAGTGACCAAACAGGGTTTCTTAGAACGCTGCTAGCACAGCTGATGGTATATGAAGTTCATGAGGCAGGTGGAGTTGTTTTGGCACTGGAAGAGCTGTGCTGCTACTTCGGGCAGTTGCCATGCACCACCGCCCTGAGTTCCCTAGGTGTCATATCCACTTTCAGACATGTGGTGCCAGAGCACTTGGTTTCCATGGCAGCGGGAAATGGCTTGGGCGCTGAACTTTTGTTTGGCTGTGGAGTTTTGAGTGCCTTGAGTGACGAACTCATGTTAGTTTAGTGTGGGTGCTCAACCTGCTTGATTCCATCCCACTGGGCTCAATGGGCATTGGACCGGAAGTGACCAAACAGGGTTTCCTAGATAGCTGCTAGCACAGCTGATGTATGTGAAGTGAATGAGGCAGGTGGAGTTGTTTTGGCACTGGAAGAGCTGTGCTGCTGCTTCGGGCACTTGCCATTCACCACCGCCCTGAGTTCCCTAGGTGTCATATCCACTTTCAGACATATGTGGTGCCAGAGCTCTTGGTTTCCATGGCAGCGGGAAATGGCTTGGGCGCTGAACTTGTGTTTGGCTGTGGAGTTTTGAGCGCCTTGAGTGAGGAGCTCCATGTTAGTTTAGTGTGGGTGCTCAACCTGCTTGATTCCATCCCACTGGGCTCAATGGGCATTGGACCGGAAGTGACCAAACAGGGTTTCCTAGATAGCTGCTAGCACAGCTGATGGTATGTGAAGTTCATGAGGCAGGTGGAGTTGTTTTGGCACTGGAAGAGCTGTGCTGCTGCTTTGAGCACTTGCCATTCACCACCGCCCTGAGTTCCCTAGGTGTCATATCCACTTTCAGACATATGTGGTGCCAGAGCACTTGGTTTCCATGGCAGCGGGAAATGGCTTTGGCGCTGAACTTGTGTTTGGCTGTGGAGTTTTGAGCGCCTTGAGTGAGGAGCTCCATGTTAGTTTAGTGTGGGTGCTCAACCTGCTTGATTCCATCCCACTGGGCTCAATGGGCATTGGACCGGAAGTGACCAAACAGGGTTTCCTAGATAGCTGGTAGCACAGCTGATGGTATGTGAAGTTCATGAGGCAGGTGGAGTTGTTTTGGCACTGGAAGAGCTGTGCTGCTGCTTCGGGCACTTGCCATTCACCCCCGCGTCACTGAGTTCCCTAGGTGTCATATCCACTTTCAGACATATGTGGTGCCAGAGCACTTGGTTTCCATGGCAGCGGGAAATGGCTTGGGCGCTGAACTTGTGTTTGGCTGTGGAGTTTTGAGCGCCTTGAGTGAGGAGCTCCATGTTAGTTTAGTGTGGGTGCTCAACCTGCTTGATTCCATCCCACTGGGCTCAATGGGCATTGGACCGGAAGTGACCAAACAGGGTTTCCTAGATAGCTGCTAGCACAGCTGACGGATTGTGAAGTTCATGAGGCAGGTGGAGTAGTTTTGGCACTGGAAGAGCTGTGCTGCTGCTTCGGGCAGTTGCCATTCACCACCGCCCTGAGTTCCCTAGGTGTCATATCCACTTTCAGACATATGTGGTGCCAGAGCACTTGGTTTCCATGGCAGCGGGAAATGGCTTTTGCACTGAAGTTGTGTTTGGCTGTGGAGTTTTGAGCGCCTTGAGTGAGGAGCTCCATGTTAGTTTAGTGTGGGTGCTCAACCTGCTTGATTCCATCCCACTGGGCTCAATGGGCATTGGACCGGAAGTGACCAAACAGGGTTTCCTAGATAGCTGCTAGCACAGCTGATGGTATGTGAAGTGAATGAGGCAGGTGGAGTTGTTTTGGCACTGGAAGAGCTGTGCTGCTGCTTCGAACACTTGCCATTCACCACCGCCCTGAGTTCCCTAGGTGTCATATCCACTTTCAGACATATGTGGTGCCAGAGCACTTGGTTTCCATGGCAGCGGGAAATGGCTTGGGCGCTGAACTTGTGTTTGGCTGTGGAGTTTTGAGTGCCTTGAGTTAGGAGCTCCATGTTAGTTTAGTGTGGGTGCTCAACCTGCTTGATTCCATCCCACTGGGCTCAATGGGCATTGGACCGGAAGTGACCAAACAGGGTTTCCTAGATAGCTGCTAGCACAGCTGATGGTATGTGAAGTTCATGAGGCAGGTGGAGTTGTTTTGGCACTGGAAGAGCTGTGCTGCTGCTTCGGGCAGTTGCCATTCACCACCGCCCTGTGTTCCCTAGGTGTCATAGCCACTTTCAGACATGTGGTGCCAGAGCACTTGGTTTCCATGGCAGCGGGAAATGGCTTGGGTGCTGAACTTGTGTTTCGCTGTGGAGTTTTGAGTGCCTTGAGTGACGAACTCCATGTTAGTTTAGTGTGGGTGCTCAACCTGCTTGATTCCATCCCACTGGGCTCAATGGGCATTGGACCGGAAGTGACCAAACAGGGTTTCCTAGATAGCTGCTAGCACAGCTGATGGTATGTGAATGAATGAGGCAGGTGGAGTTGTTTTGGCACTGGAAGAGCTGTGCTGCTGCTTCGGGCACTTGCCATTCACCACCGCCCTGAGTTCCCTAGGTGTCATAGCCACTTTCAGACATATGTGGTGCCAGAGCACTTGGTTTCCATGGCAGCGGGAAATGGCTTGGGCACTGAACTTGTGTTTGGCTGTGGAGTTTTGAGCGCCTTGAGTGAGGAGCTCCATGTTAGTTTAGTGTGGCTGCTCAACCTGCTTGGTTCCATCCCACTGGGCTCAATGGGCATTGGACCGGAAGTGACCAAACAGGGTTTCTTAGAACGCTGCTAGCACAGCTGATGGTATGTGAAGTGAATGAGGCAGGTGGAGTTGTTTTGGCACTGGAAGAGCTGTGCTGCTGCTTCAGGCAGTTGCCATTCACCACTACGTCACTGAGTTCCCTAGGTGTCATATCCACTTTCAGACATATGTGGTGCCAGAGCACTTGGTTTCCATGGCAGCGGGAAATGGCTTTTGCACTGAACTTGTGTTTGGCTGTGGAGTTTTGAGCGCCTTGAGTGAGGAGCTCCATGTTAGTTTAGTGTGGGTGCTCAACCTGCTTGGTTCCATCCCACTGGGCTCAATGGGCATTGGACCGGAAGTGACCAAACAGGGTTTCTTAGAACGCTGCTAGCACAGCTGATGGTATATGAAGTTCATGAGGCAGGTGGAGTTGTTTTGGCACTGGAAGAGCTGTGCTGCTACTTCGGGCAGTTGCCATGCACCACCGCCCTGAGTTCCCTAGGTGTCATATTCACTTTCAGACATGTGGTGCCAGAGCACTTGGTTTCCATGGCAGCGGGAAATGGCTTGGGCGCTGAACTTTTGTTTGGCTGTGGAGTTTTGAGTGCCTTGAGTGACGAACTCATGTTAGTTTAGTGTGGGTGCTCAACCTGCTTGATTCCATCCCACTGGGCTCAATGGGCATTGGACCGGAAGTGACCAAACAGGGTTTCCTAGATAGCTGCTAGCACAGCTGATGTATGTGAAGTGAATGAGGCAGGTGGAGTTGTTTTGGCACTGGAAGAGCTGTGCTGCTGCTTCGGGCACTTGCCATTCACCACCGCCGAGTTCCCTAGGTGTCATATCCACTTTCAGACATATGTGGTGCCAGAGCTCTTGGTTTCCATGGCAGCGGGAAATGGCTTGGGCGCTGAACTTGTGTTTGGCTGTGGAGTTTTGAGCGCCTTGAGTGAGGAGCTCCATGTTAGTTTAGTGTGGGTGCTCAACCTGCTTGATTCCATCCCACTGGGCTCAATGGGCATTGGACCGGAAGTGACCAAACAGGATTTCCTAGATAGCTGCTAGCACAGCTGATGGTATGTGAAGTTCATGAGGCAGGTGGAGTTGTTTTGGCACTGGAAGAGCTGTGCTGCTGCTTTGAGCACTTGCCATTCACCACCGCCCTGAGTTCCCTAGGTGTCATATCCACTTTCAGACATATGTGGTGCCAGAGCACTTGGTTTCCATGGCAGCGGGAAATGGCTTTGGCGCTGAACTTGTGTTTGGCTGTGGAGTTTTGAGCGCCTTGAGTCAGGAGCTCCATGTTAGTTTAGTGTGGGTGCTCAACCTGCTTGATTCCATCCCACTGGGCTCAATGGGCATTGGACCGGAAGTGACCAAACAGGGTTTCCTAGATAGCTGGTAGCACAGCTGATGGTATGTGAAGTTCATGAGGCAGGTGGAGTTGTTTTGGCACTGGAAGAGCTGTGCTGCTGCTTCGGGCACTTGCCATTCACCCCCGCGTCACTGAGTTCCCTAGGTGTCATATCCACTTTCAGACATATGTGGTGCCAGAGCACTTGGTTTCCATGGCAGCGGGAAATGGCTTGGGCGCTGAACTTGTGTTTGGCTGTGGAGTTTTGAGCGCCTTGAGTGAGGAGCTCCATGTTAGTTTAGTGTGGGTGCTCAACCTGCTTGATTCCATCCCACTGGGCTCAATGGGCATTGGACCGGAAGTGACCAAACAGGGTTTCCTAGATAGCTGCTAGCACAGCTGACGGATTGTGAAGTTCATGAGGCAGGTGGAGTAGTTTTGGCACTGGAAGAGCTGTGCTGCTGCTTCGGGCAGTTGCCATTCACCACCGCCCTGAGTTCCCTAGGTGTCATATCCACTTTCAGACATATGTGGTGCCAGAGCACTTGGTTTCCATGGCAGCGGGAAATGGCTTTTGCACTGAACTTGTGTTTGGCTGTGGAGTTTTGAGCGCCTTGAGTGAGGAGCTCCATGTTAGTTTAGTGTGGGTGCTCAACCTGCTTGATTCCATCCCACTGGGCTCAATGGGCATTGGACCGGAAGTGACCAAACAGGGTTTCCTAGATAGCTGCTAGCACAGCTGATGGTATGTGAAGTTCATGAGGCAGGTGGAGTTGTTTTGGCACTGGAAGAGCTGTGCTGCTGCTTCGGGCAGTTGCCATTCAGCACCGCCCTGAGTTCCCTAGGTGTCATATCCACTTTCAGACATATGTGGTGCCAGAGCACTTGGTTTCCATGGCAGCGGGAAATGGCTTGGGCGCTGAACTTGTGTTTGGCAGTGGAGTTTTGAGCGCCTTGAGTGAGGAGCTCCATGTTAGTTTAGTGTGGGTGCTCCACCTGCTTGATTCCATCCCACTGGGCTCAATGGGCATTGGACCGGAAGTGACCAAACAGGGTTTCCTAGATAGCTGCTAGCACAGCTGATGGTATGTGAAGTGAATGAGGCAGGTGGAGTTGTTTTGGCACTGGAAGAGCTGTGCTGCTGCTTCAGGCAGTTGCCATTCACCACTACGTCACTGAGTTCCCTAGGTGTCATATCCACTTTCAGACATATGTGGTGCCAGAGCACTTGGTTTCCATGGCAGCGGGAAATGGCTTTTGCACTGAACTTGTGCTTGGCTGTGGAGTTTTGAGCGCCTTGAGTGAGGAGCTCCATGTTAGTTTAGTGTGGGTGCTCAACCTGCTTGGTTCCATCCCACTGGGCTCAATGGGCATTGGACCGGAAGTGACCAAACAGGGTTTCTTAGAACGCTGCTAGCACAGCTGATGGTATATGAAGTGAATGAGGCAGGTGGAGTTGTTTTGGCACTGGAAGAGCTGTGCTGCTACTTCGGGCAGTTGCCATGCACCACCGCCCTGAGTTCCCTAGGTGTCATATCCACTTTCAGACATGTGGTGCCAGAGCACTTGGTTTCCATGGCAGCGGGAAATGGCTTGGGCGCTGAACTTGTGTTTGGCTGTGGAGTTTTGAGTGCCTTGAGTGACGAACTCATGTTAGTTTAGTGTGGGTGCTCAACCTGCTTGATTCCATCCCACTGGGCTCAATGGGCATTGGACCGGAAGTGACCAAACAGGGTTTCCTAGATAGCTGCTAGCACAGCTGATGGTATGTGAAGTGAATGAGGCAGGTGGAGTTGTTTTGGCACTGGAAGAGCTGTGCTGCTGCTTCGGGCACTTGCCATTCACCACCGCCCTGAGTTCCCTAGGTGTCATATCCACTTTCAGACATATGTGGTGCCAGAGCTCTTGGTTTCCATGGCAGCGGGAAATGGCTTTTGCACTGAACTTGTGTTTGGCTGTGGAGTTTTGAGCGCCTTGAGTGAGGAGCTCCATGTTAGTTTAGTGTGGGTGCTCAACCTGCTTGATTCCATCCCACTGGGCTCAATGGGCATTGGACCGGAAGTGACCAAACAGGGTTTCCTAGATAGCTGCTAGCACAGCTGATGGTATGTGAAGTGAATGAGGCAGGTGGAGTTGTTTTGGCACTGGAAGAGCTGTGCTGCTGCTTCAGGCAGTTGCCATTCACCACTACGTCACTGAGTTCCCTAGGTGTCATATCCACTTTCAGACATATGTGGTGCCAGAGCACTTGGTTTCCATGGCAGCGGGAAATGGCTTTTGCACTGAACTTGTGTTTGGCTGTGGAGTTTTGAGCGCCTTGAGTGAGGAGCTCCATGTTAGTTTAGTGTGGGTGCTCAACCTGCTTGGTTCCATCCCACTGGGCTCAATGGGCATTGGACCGGAAGTGACCAAACAGGGTTTCTTAGAACGCTGCTAGCACAGCTGATGGTATATGAAGTGAATGAGGCAGGTGGAGTTGTTTTGGCACTGGAAGAGCTGTGCTGCTACTTCGGGCAGTTGCCATGCACCACCGCCCTGAGTTCCCTAGGTGTCATATCCACTTTCAGACATGTGGTGCCAGAGCACTTGGTTTCCATGGCAGCGGGAAATGGCTTGGGCGCTGAACTTGTGTTTGGCTGTGGAGTTTTGAGTGCCTTGAGTGACGAACTCATGTTAGTTTAGTGTGGGTGCTCAACCTGCTTGATTCCATCCCACTGGGCTCAATGGGCATTGGACCGGAAGTGACCAAACAGGGTTTCCTAGATAGCTGCTAGCACAGCTGATGGTATGTGAAGTGAATGAGGCAGGTGGAGTTGTTTTGGCACTGGAAGAGCTGTGCTGCTGCTTCGGGCACTTGCCATTCACCACCGCCCTGAGTTCCCTAGGTGTCATATCCACTTTCAGACATATGTGGTGCCAGAGCTCTTGGTTTCCATGGCAGCGGGAAATGGCTTGGGCGCTGAACTTGTGTTTGGCTGTGGAGTTTTGAGCGCCTTGAGTGAGGAGCTCCATGTTAGTTTAGTGTGGGTGCTCAACCTGCTTGATTCCATCCCACTGGGCTCAATGGGCATTGGACCGGAAGTGACCAAACAGGGTTTCCTAGATAGCTGCTAGCACAGCTGATGGTATGTGAAGTGAATGAGGCAGGTGGAGTTGTTTTGGCACTGGAAGAGCTGTGCTGCTGCTTTGAGCACTTGCCATTCACCACCGCCCTGAGTTCTCTAGGTGTCATATCCACTTTCAGACATATGTGGTGCCAGAGCACTTGGTTTCCATGGCAGCGGGAAATGGCTTGGGCGCTGAACTTGTGTTTGGCTGTGGAGTTTACAGCGCCTTGAGTGAGGACCTCCATGTTAGTTTAGTGTGGGTGCTCAACCTGCTTGATTCCATCCCACTGGGCTCAATGGGCATTGGACCGGAAGTGACCAAACAGGGTTTCCTAGATAGCTGGTAGCACAGCTGATGGTATGTGAAGTTCATGAGGCAGGTGGAGTTGTTTTGGCACTGGAAGAGCTGTGCTGCTGCTTCGGGCACTTGCCATTCACCCCCGCGTCACTGAGTTCCCTAGGTGTCATATCCACTTTCAGACATATGTGGTGCCAGAGCACTTGGTTTCCATGGCAGCGGGAAATGGCTTGGGCGCTGAACTTGTGTTTGGCTGTGGAGTTTTGAGTGCCTTGAGTGAGGAGCTCCATGTTAGTTTAGTGTGGGTGCTCAACCTGCTTGATTCCATCCCACTGGGCTCAATGGGCATTGGACCGGAAGTGACCAAACAGGGTTTCCTAGATAGCTGCTAGCACAGCTGATGGTATGTGAAGTTCATCAGGCAGGTGGAGTTGTTTTGGCACTGGAAGAGCTGTGCTGCTGCTTCGGGCAGTTGCCATTCACCACCGCCGTGAGTTCCCTAGGTGTCATATCCACTTTCAGACATATGTGGTGCCAGAGCACTTGGTTTCCATGGCAGCGGGAAATGGCTTTTGCACTGAAGTTGTGTTTGGCTGTGGAGTTTTGAGTGCCTTGAGTGACGAGCTCCATGTTAGTTTAGTGTGGGTGCTCAACCTGCTTGATTCCATCCCACTGGGCTCAATGGGCATTGGACCGGAAGTGACCAAACAGGGTTTCCTAGATAGCTGCTAGCACAGCTGATGGTATATGAAGTGAATGAGGCAGGTGGAGTTGTTTTGGCACTGGAAGAGCTGTGCTGCTGCTTTGAGCACTTGCCATTCACCACCGCCCTGAGTTCCCTAGGTGTCATATCCACTTTCAGACATATGTGGTGCCAGACCACTTGGTTTCCATGGCAGCGGGAAATGGCTTGGGCGCTGAACTTGTGTTTGGCTGTGGAGTTTTGAGTGCCTTGAGTTAGGAGCTCCATGTGAGTTTAGTGTGGGTGCTCAACCTGCTTGATTCCATCCCACTGGGCTCAATGGGCATTGGACCGGAAGTGACCAAACAGGGTTTCCTAGATAGCTGCTAGCACAGCTGATGGTATGTGAAGTTCATGAGGCAGGTGGAGTTCCTTTGGCACTGGAAGAGCTGTGCTGCTGCTTCGGGCAGTTGCCATTCACCACCGCCCTGAGTTCCCTAGGTGTCATAGCCACTTTCAGACATGTGGTGCCAGAGCACTTGGTTTCCATGGCAGCGGGAAATGGCTTTGGCGCTGAACTTGTGTTTGGCTGTGGAGTTTTGAGTGCCTTGAGTGAGGAGCTCCATGTTAGTTTAATGTGGGTGCTCAACCTGCTTGATTCCATCCCACTGGGCTCAATGGGCATTGGACCGGAAGTGACCAAACAGGGTTTCCTAGATAGCTGCTAGCACAGCTGATGGTATGTGAAGTTCATGAGGCAGGTGGAGTTGTTTTGGCACTGGAAGAGCTGTGCTGCTGCTTCGGGCACTTGCCATTCACCACCGCCCTGAGTTCCCTAGGTGTCATATCCACTTTCAGACATATGTGGTGCCAGAGCACTTGGTTTCCATGGCAGCGGGAAATGGCTTGGGCGCTGAACTTGTGTTTGGCTGTGGAGTTTTGAGCGCCTTGAGTGAGGAGCTCCATGTTAGTTTAGTGTGGGTGCTCAACCTGCTTCATTCCATCCCACTGGGCTCAAAGGGCATTGGACCGGAAGTGACCAGACAGGGTTTCCTAGATAGCTGCTAGCACAGCTGATGGTATGTGAAGTTCATGAGGCAGGTGGAGTTGTTTTGGCACTGGAAGAGCTGTGCTGCTGCTTCGGGCAGTTGCCATTCACCCCCGCGTCACTGAGTTCCCTAGGTGTCATATCCACTTTCAGACATATGTGGTGCCAGAGCACTTGGTTTCCATGGCAGCGGGAAATGGCTTGGGCGCTGAACTTGTGTTTGGCTGTGGAGTTTTGAGTGCCTTGAGTGAGGAGCTCCATGTTAGTTTAGTGTGGGTGCTCCACCTGCTTGATTCCATCCCACTGGGCTCAATGGGCATTGGACCGGAAGTGACCAAACAGGGTTTCCTAGATAGCTGCTAGCACAGCTGATGGTATGTGAAGTTCATGAGGCAGGTGGAGTTGTTTTGGCACTGGAAGAGCTGTGCTGCTGCTTCGGGCAGTTGCCATTCACCACCGCCCTGAGTTCCCTAGGTGTCATATCCACTTTCAGACATATGTGGTGCCAGAGCACTTGGTTTCCATGGCAGCGGGAAATGGCTTTTGCACTGAAGTTGTGTTTGGCTGTGGAGTTTTGAGTGCCTTGAGTGACGAGCTCCATGTTAGTTTAGTGTGGGTGCTCAACCTGCTTGATTCCATCCCACTGGGCTCAATGGGCATTGGACCGGAAGTGACCAAACAGGGTTTCCTAGATAGCTGCTAGCACAGCTGATGGTATATGAAGTTCATGAGGCAGGTGGAGTTGTTTTGGCACTGGAAGAGCTGTGCTGCTGCTTTGAGCACTTGCCATTCACCACCGCCCTGAGTTCCCTAGGTGTCATATCCACTTTCAGACATATGTGGTGCCAGAGCACTTGGTTTCCATGGCAGCGGGAAATGGCTTGGGCGCTGAACTTGTGTTTGGCTGTGGAGTTTTGAGTGCCTTGAGTTAGGAGCTCCATGTGAGTTTAGTGTGGGTGCTCAACCTGCTTGATTCCATCCCACTGGGCTCAATGGGCATTGGACCGGAAGTGACCAAACAGGGTTTCCTAGATAGCTGCTAGCACAGCTGATGGTATGTGAATGAATGAGGCAGGTGGAGTTGTTTTGGCACTGGAAGAGCTGTGCTGCTGCTTCGGGCACTTGCCATTCACCACCGCCCTGAGTTCCCTAGGTGTCATAGCCACTTTCAGACATGTGGTGCCAGAGCACTTGGTTTCCATGGCAGCGGGAAATGGCTTTGGCGCTGAACTTGTGTTTGGCTGTGGAGTTTTGAGTGCCTTGAGTGAGGAGCTCCATGTTAGTTTAATGTGGGTGCTCAACCTGCTTGATTCCATCCCACTGGGCTCAATGGGCATTGGACCGGAAGTGACCAAACAGGGTTTCCTAGATAGCTGCTAGCACAGCTGATGGTATGTGAATGAATGAGGCAGGTGGAGTTGTTTTGGCACTGGAAGAGCTGTGCTGCTGCTTCGGGCACTTGCCATTCACCACCGCCCTGAGTTCCCTAGGTGTCATAGCCACTTTCAGACATATGTGGTGCCAGAGCACTTGGTTTCCATGGCAGCGGGAAATGGCTTGGGCGCTGAACTTGTGTTTGGCTGTGGAGTTTTGAGCGCCTTGAGTGAGGAGCTCCATGTTAGTTTAGTGTGGGTGCTCAACCTGCTTCATTCCATCCCACTGGGCTCAAAGGGCATTGGACCGGAAGTGACCAGACAGGGTTTCCTAGATAGCTGCTAGCACAGCTGATGGTATGTGAAGTTCATGAGGCAGGTGGAGTTGTTTTGGCACTGGAAGAGCTGTGCTGCTGCTTCGGGCACTTGCCATTCTGCACCGCCCTGAGTTCCCTAGGTGTCATATCCACTTTCAGACATATGTGGTGCCAGAGCACTTGGTTTCCATGGCAGCGGGAAATGGCTTTGGTGCTGAACTTGTATTTGGCTGTGGAGTTTTGAGCGCCTTGAGTGAGGAGCTCCATGTTAGTTTAGTGTGGGTGCTCAACCTGCTTGATTCCATCCCACTGGGCTCAATGGGCATTGGACCGGAAGTGACCAAACAGGGTTTCCTAGATAGCTGCTAGCACAGCTGATGGTATGTGAAGTGAATGAGGCAGGTGGAGTTGTTTTGGCACTGGAAGAGCTGTGCTGCTGCTTCGGGCACTTGCCCTTCTCCACCGCCCTGAGTTCCCTAGGTGTCATATCCACTTTCAGACATGTGTGGTGCCAGAGCACTTGGTTTCCATGGCAGCGGGAAATGGCTTTTGCACTGAACTTGTGTTTGGCTGTGGAGTTTTGAGCGCCTTGAGTGAGGAGCTCCATGTTAGTTTAGTGTGGGTGTTCAACCTGCTTGATTCCATCCCACTGGGCTCAATGGGCATTGGACCGGAAGTGACCAAACAGGGTTTCCTAGATAGCTGCTAGCACAGCTGATGGTATATGAAGTGAATGAGGCAGGTGGAGTTGTTTTGGCACTGGAAGAGCTGTGCTGCTGCTTTGAGCACTTGCCATTCACCACCGCCCTGAGTTCCCTAGGTGTCATATCCACTTTCAGACATATGTGGTGCCAGAGCACTTGGTTTCCATGGCAGCGGGAAATGGCTTGGGCGCTGAACTTGTGTTTGGCTGTGGAGTTTTGAGTGCCTTGAGTTAGGAGCTCCATGTGAGTTTAGTGTGGGTGCTCAACCTGCTTGATTCCATCCCACTGGGCTCAATGGGCATTGGACCGGAAGTGACCAAACAGGGTTTCCTAGATAGCTGCTAGCACAGCTGATGGTATGTGAAGTTCATGAGGCAGGTGGAGTTGTTTTGGCACTGGAAGAGCTGTGCTGCTGCTTCGGGCAGTTGCCATTCACCACCGCCCTGAGTTCCCTAGGTGTCATAGCCACTTTCAGACATGTGGTGCCAGAGCACTTGGTTTCCATGGCAGCGGGAAATGGCTTGGCGCTGAACTTGTGTTTGGCTGTGGAGTTTTGAGTGCCTTGAGTGAGGAGCTCCATGTTAGTTTAGTGTGGGTGCTCAACCTGCTTGATTCCATCCCACTGGGCTCAATGGGCATTGGACCGGAAGTGACCAAACAGGGTTTCCTAGATAGCTGCTAGCACAGCTGATGGTATGTGAAGTTCATGAGGCAGGTGGAGTTGTTTTGGCACTGGAAGAGCTGTGCTGCTGCTTCGGGCACTTGCCATTCACCACTGCCCTGAGTTCCCTAGGTGTCATATCCACTTTCAGACATATGTGGTGCCAGAGCACTTGGTTTCCATGGCAGCGGGAAATGGCTTGGGCGCTGAACTTGTGTTTGGCTGTGGAGTTTTGAGCGCCTTGAGTGAGGAGCTCCATGTTAGTTTAGTGTGGGTGCTCAACCTGCTTGATTCCATCCCACTGGGCTCAAAGGGCATTGGACCGGAAGTGACCAGACAGGGTTTCCTAGATAGCTGCTAGCACAGCTGATGGTATGTGAAGTTCATGAGGCAGGTGGAGTTGTTTTGGCACTGGAAGAGCTGTGCTGCTGCTTCGGGCAGTTGCCCTTCTCCACCGCCCTGAGTTCCCTAGGTGTCATATCCACTTTCAGACATATGTGGTGCCAGAGCACTTGGTTTCCATGGCAGCGGGAAATGGCTTTGGTGCTGAACTTGTATTTGGCTGTGGAGTTTTGAGCGCCTTGAGTGAGGAGCTCCATGTTAGTTTAGTGTGGGTGCTCAACCTGCTTGATTCCATCCCACTGGGCTCAATGGGCATTGGACCGGAAGTGACCAAACAGGGTTTCCTAGATAGCTCCTAGCACAGCTGATGGTATGTGAAGTGAATGAGGCAGGTGGAGTTGTTTTGGCACTGGAAGAGCTGTGCTGCTGCTTCGGGCAGTTGCCCTTCTCCACCGCCCTGAGTTCCCTAGGTGTCATATCCACTTTCAGACATATGTGGTGCCAGAGCACTTGGTTTCCATGGCAGCGGGAAATGGCTTTGGTGCTGAACTTGTATTTGGCTGTGGAGTTTTGAGCGCCTTGAGTGAGGAGCTCCATGTTAGTTTAGTGTGGGTGCTCAACCTGCTTGATTCCATCCCACTGGGCTCAATGGGCATTGGACCGGAAGTGACCAAACAGGGTTTCCTAGATAGCTGCTAGCACAGCTGATGGTATGTGAATGAATGAGGCAGGTGGAGTTGTTTTGGCACTGGAAGAGCTGTGCTGCTGCTTCGGGCACTTGCCATTCACCACCGCCCTGAGTTCCCTAGGTGTCATATCCACTTTCAGACATATGTGGTGCCAGAGCACTTGGTTTCCATGGCAGCGGGAAATGGCTTGGGCGCTGAACTTGTGTTTGGCTGTGGAGTTTTGAGCGCCTTGAGTGAGGAGCTCCATGTTAGTTTCGTGTGGGTGCTCAACCTGCTTGATTCCATCCCACTGGGCTCAAAGGGCATTGGACCGGAAGTGACCAGACAGGGTTTCCTAGATAGCTGCTAGCACAGCTGATGGTATGTGAAGTTCATGAGGCAGGTGGAGTTGTTTTGGCACTCGAGGAGCTGTGCTGCTGCTTCGGGCAGTTGCCATTCTCCACCGCCCTGAGTTCCCTAGGTGTCATATCCACTTTCAGACATATGTGGTGCCAGAGCACTTGGTTTCCATGGCAGCGGGAAATGGCTTTTGCACTGAGCTTGTGTTTGGCTGTGGAGTTTTGAGCGCCTTGAGTGAGGAGCTCCATGTTAGTTTAGTGTGGGTGTTCAACCTGCTTGATTCCATCCCACTGGGCTCAATGGGCATTGGACCGGAAGTGACCAAACAGGGTTTCCTAGATAGCTGCTAGCACAGATGATGGTATGTGAAGTTCATGAGGCAGGTGGAGTTGTTTTGGCACTGGAAGAGCTGTGCTGCTTCTTCAAGCAGTTGCCATTCACCACTACGTCACTGAGTTCCCTAGGTGTCATATCCACTTTCAGACATATGTGGTGCCAGACCACTTGGTTTCCATGGCAGCGGGAAATGGCTTGGGCGCTGAACTTGTGTTTGGCTGTGGAGTTTTGAGTGCCTTGAGTTAGGAGCTCCATGTGAGTTTAGTGTGGGTGCTCAACCTGCTTGATTCCATCCCACTGGGCTCAATGGGCATTGGACCGGAAGTGACCAAACAGGGTTTCCTAGATAGCTGCTAGCACAGCTGATGGTATGTGAAGTTCATGAGGCAGGTGGAGTTGTTTTGGCACTGGAAGAGCTGTGCTGCTGCTTCGGGCAGTTGCCATTCACCACCGCCCTGAGTTCCCTAGGTGTCATATCCACTTTCAGACATATGTGGTGCCAGAGCACTTGGTTTCCATGGCAGCGGGAAATGGCTTGGGTGCTGAACTTGTGTTTGGCTGTGGAGTTTTGAGTGCCTTGAGTGACGAACTCCATGTTAGTTTAGTGTGGGTGCTCAGCCTGCTTGATTCCATCCCACTGGGCTCAATGGGCATTGGACCGGAAGTGACCAAACAGGGTTTCCTAGATAGCTGCTAGCACAGCTGATGGTATGTGAAGTTCATGAGGCAGGTGGAGTTGTTTTGGCACTGGAAGAGCTGTGCTGCTGCTTTGAGCACTTGCCATTCACCACCGCCCTGAGTTCCCTAGGTGTCATATCCACTTTCAGACATATGTGGTGCCAGAGCACTTGGTTTCCATGGCAGCGGGAAATGGCTTTGGCGCTGAACTTGTGTTTGGCTGTGGAGTTTTGAGCGCCTTGAGTCAGGAGCTCCATGTTAGTTTAGTGTGGGTGCTCAACCTGCTTGATTCCATCCCACTGGGCTCAATGGGCATTGGACCGGAAGTGACCAAACAGGGTTTCCTAGATAGCTGGTAGCACAGCTGATGGTATGTGAAGTTCATGAGGCAGGTGGAGTTGTTTTGGCACTGGAAGAGCTGTGCTGCTGCTTCGGGCACTTGCCATTCACCCCCGCGTCACTGAGTTCCCTAGGTGTCATATCCACTTTCAGACATATGTGGTGCCAGAGCACTTGGTTTCCATGGCAGCGGGAAATGGCTTGGGCGCTGAACTTGTGTTTGGCTGTGGAGTTTTGAGCGCCTTGAGTGAGGAGCTCCATGTTAGTTTAGTGTGGGTGCTCAACCTGCTTGATTCCATCCCACTGGGCTCAATGGGCATTGGACCGGAAGTGACCAAACAGGGTTTCCTAGATAGCTGCTAGCACAGCTGACGGATTGTGAAGTTCATGAGGCAGGTGGAGTAGTTTTGGCACTGGAAGAGCTGTGCTGCTGCTTCGGGCAGTTGCCATTCACCACCGCCCTGAGTTCCCTAGGTGTCATATCCACTTTCAGACATATGTGGTGCCAGAGCACTTGGTTTCCATGGCAGCGGGAAATGGCTTTTGCACTGAACTTGTGTTTGGCTGTGGAGTTTTGAGCGCCTTGAGTGAGGAGCTCCATGTTAGTTTAGTGTGGGTGCTCAACCTGCTTGATTCCATCCCACTGGGCTCAATGGGCATTGGACCGGAAGTGACCAAACAGGGTTTCCTAGATAGCTGCTAGCACAGCTGATGGTATGTGAAGTTCATGAGGCAGGTGGAGTTGTTTTGGCACTGGAAGAGCTGTGCTGCTGCTTCGGGCAGTTGCCATTCAGCACCGCCCTGAGTTCCCTAGGTGTCATATCCACTTTCAGACATATGTGGTGCCAGAGCACTTGGTTTCCATGGCAGCGGGAAATGGCTTGGGCGCTGAACTTGTGTTTGGCAGTGGAGTTTTGAGCGCCTTGAGTGAGGAGCTCCATGTTAGTTTAGTGTGGGTGCTCCACCTGCTTGATTCCATCCCACTGGGCTCAATGGGCATTGGACCGGAAGTGACCAAACAGGGTTTCCTAGATAGCTGCTAGCACAGCTGATGGTATGTGAAGTTCATGAGGCAGGTGGAGTTGTTTTGGCACTGGAAGAGCTGTGCTGCTGCTTCAGGCAGTTGCCATTCACCACTACGTCACTGAGTTCCCTAGGTGTCATATCCACTTTCAGACATATGTGGTGCCAGAGCACTTGGTTTCCATGGCAGCGGGAAATGGCTTTTGCACTGAACTTGTGCTTGGCTGTGGAGTTTTGAGCGCCTTGAGTGAGGAGCTCCATGTTAGTTTAGTGTGGGTGCTCAACCTGCTTGGTTCCATCCCACTGGGCTCAATGGGCATTGGACCGGAAGTGACCAAACAGGGTTTCTTAGAACGCTGCTAGCACAGCTGATGGTATATGAAGTGAATGAGGCAGGTGGAGTTGTTTTGGCACTGGAAGAGCTGTGCTGCTACTTCGGGCAGTTGCCATGCACCACCGCCCTGAGTTCCCTAGGTGTCATATCCACTTTCAGACATGTGGTGCCAGAGCACTTGGTTTCCATGGCAGCGGGAAATGGCTTGGGCGCTGAACTTGTGTTTGGCTGTGGAGTTTTGAGTGCCTTGAGTGACGAACTCATGTTAGTTTAGTGTGGGTGCTCAACCTGCTTGATTCCATCCCACTGGGCTCAATGGGCATTGGACCGGAAGTGACCAAACAGGGTTTCCTAGATAGCTGCTAGCACAGCTGATGGTATGTGAAGTGAATGAGGCAGGTGGAGTTGTTTTGGCACTGGAAGAGCTGTGCTGCTGCTTCGGGCACTTGCCATTCACCACCGCCCTGAGTTCCCTAGGTGTCATATCCACTTTCAGACATATGTGGTGCCAGAGCTCTTGGTTTCCATGGCAGCGGGAAATGGCTTTTGCACTGAACTTGTGTTTGGCTGTGGAGTTTTGAGCGCCTTGAGTGAGGAGCTCCATGTTAGTTTAGTGTGGGTGCTCAACCTGCTTGATTCCATCCCACTGGGCTCAATGGGCATTGGACCGGAAGTGACCAAACAGGGTTTCCTAGATAGCTGCTAGCACAGCTGATGGTATGTGAAGTGAATGAGGCAGGTGGAGTTGTTTTGGCACTGGAAGAGCTGTGCTGCTGCTTCAGGCAGTTGCCATTCACCACTACGTCACTGAGTTCCCTAGGTGTCATATCCACTTTCAGACATATGTGGTGCCAGAGCACTTGGTTTCCATGGCAGCGGGAAATGGCTTTTGCACTGAACTTGTGTTTGGCTGTGGAGTTTTGAGCGCCTTGAGTGAGGAGCTCCATGTTAGTTTAGTGTGGGTGCTCAACCTGCTTGGTTCCATCCCACTGGGCTCAATGGGCATTGGACCGGAAGTGACCAAACAGGGTTTCTTAGAACGCTGCTAGCACAGCTGATGGTATATGAAGTGAATGAGGCAGGTGGAGTTGTTTTGGCACTGGAAGAGCTGTGCTGCTACTTCGGGCAGTTGCCATGCACCACCGCCCTGAGTTCCCTAGGTGTCATATCCACTTTCAGACATGTGGTGCCAGAGCACTTGGTTTCCATGGCAGCGGGAAATGGCTTGGGCGCTGAACTTGTGTTTGGCTGTGGAGTTTTGAGTGCCTTGAGTGACGAACTCATGTTAGTTTAGTGTGGGTGCTCAACCTGCTTGATTCCATCCCACTGGGCTCAATGGGCATTGGACCGGAAGTGACCAAACAGGGTTTCCTAGATAGCTGCTAGCACAGCTGATGGTATGTGAAGTGAATGAGGCAGGTGGAGTTGTTTTGGCACTGGAAGAGCTGTGCTGCTGCTTCGGGCACTTGCCATTCACCACCGCCCTGAGTTCCCTAGGTGTCATATCCACTTTCAGACATATGTGGTGCCAGAGCTCTTGGTTTCCATGGCAGCGGGAAATGGCTTGGGCGCTGAACTTGTGTTTGGCTGTGGAGTTTTGAGCGCCTTGAGTGAGGAGCTCCATGTTAGTTTAGTGTGGGTGCTCAACCTGCTTGATTCCATCCCACTGGGCTCAATGGGCATTGGACCGGAAGTGACCAAACAGGGTTTCCTAGATAGCTGCTAGCACAGCTGATGGTATGTGAAGTGAATGAGGCAGGTGGAGTTGTTTTGGCACTGGAAGAGCTGTGCTGCTGCTTTGAGCACTTGCCATTCACCACCGCCCTGAGTTCTCTAGGTGTCATATCCACTTTCAGACATATGTGGTGCCAGAGCACTTGGTTTCCATGGCAGCGGGAAATGGCTTGGGCGCTGAACTTGTGTTTGGCTGTGGAGTTTACAGCGCCTTGAGTGAGGACCTCCATGTTAGTTTAGTGTGGGTGCTCAACCTGCTTGATTCCATCCCACTGGGCTCAATGGGCATTGGACCGGAAGTGACCAAACAGGGTTTCCTAGATAGCTGGTAGCACAGCTGATGGTATGTGAAGTTCATGAGGCAGGTGGAGTTGTTTTGGCACTGGAAGAGCTGTGCTGCTGCTTCGGGCACTTGCCATTCACCCCCGCGTCACTGAGTTCCCTAGGTGTCATATCCACTTTCAGACATATGTGGTGCCAGAGCACTTGGTTTCCATGGCAGCGGGAAATGGCTTGGGCGCTGAACTTGTGTTTGGCTGTGGAGTTTTGAGTGCCTTGAGTGAGGAGCTCCATGTTAGTTTAGTGTGGGTGCTCAACCTGCTTGATTCCATCCCACTGGGCTCAATGGGCATTGGACCGGAAGTGACCAAACAGGGTTTCCTAGATAGCTGCTAGCACAGCTGATGGTATGTGAAGTTCATCAGGCAGGTGGAGTTGTTTTGGCACTGGAAGAGCTGTGCTGCTGCTTCGGGCAGTTGCCATTCACCACCGCCGTGAGTTCCCTAGGTGTCATATCCACTTTCAGACATATGTGGTGCCAGAGCACTTGGTTTCCATGGCAGCGGGAAATGGCTTTTGCACTGAAGTTGTGTTTGGCTGTGGAGTTTTGAGTGCCTTGAGTGACGAGCTCCATGTTAGTTTAGTGTGGGTGCTCAACCTGCTTGATTCCATCCCACTGGGCTCAATGGGCATTGGACCGGAAGTGACCAAACAGGGTTTCCTAGATAGCTGCTAGCACAGCTGATGGTATATGAAGTGAATGAGGCAGGTGGAGTTGTTTTGGCACTGGAAGAGCTGTGCTGCTGCTTTGAGCACTTGCCATTCACCACCGCCCTGAGTTCCCTAGGTGTCATATCCACTTTCAGACATATGTGGTGCCAGACCACTTGGTTTCCATGGCAGCGGGAAATGGCTTGGGCGCTGAACTTGTGTTTGGCTGTGGAGTTTTGAGTGCCTTGAGTGAGGAGCTCCATGTGAGTTTAGTGTGGGTGCTCAACCTGCTTGATTCCATCCCACTGGGCTCAATGGGCATTGGACCGGAAGTGACCAAACAGGGTTTCCTAGATAGCTGCTAGCACAGCTGATGGTATGTGAAGTTCATGAGGCAGGTGGAGTTCCTTTGGCACTGGAAGAGCTGTGCTGCTGCTTCGGGCAGTTGCCATTCACCACCGCCCTGAGTTCCCTAGGTGTCATAGCCACTTTCAGACATGTGGTGCCAGAGCACTTGGTTTCCATGGCAGCGGGAAATGGCTTTGGCGCTGAACTTGTGTTTGGCTGTGGAGTTTTGAGTGCCTTGAGTGAGGAGCTCCATGTTAGTTTAATGTGGGTGCTCAACCTGCTTGATTCCATCCCACTGGGCTCAATGGGCATTGGACCGGAAGTGACCAAACAGGGTTTCCTAGATAGCTGCTAGCACAGCTGATGGTATGTGAAGTTCATGAGGCAGGTGGAGTTGTTTTGGCACTGGAAGAGCTGTGCTGCTGCTTCGGGCACTTGCCATTCACCACCGCCCTGAGTTCCCTAGGTGTCATATCCACTTTCAGACATATGTGGTGCCAGAGCACTTGGTTTCCATGGCAGCGGGAAATGGCTTGGGCGCTGAACTTGTGTTTGGCTGTGGAGTTTTGAGCGCCTTGAGTGAGGAGCTCCATGTTAGTTTAGTGTGGGTGCTCAACCTGCTTCATTCCATCCCACTGGGCTCAAAGGGCATTGGACCGGAAGTGACCAGACAGGGTTTCCTAGATAGCTGCTAGCACAGCTGATGGTATGTGAAGTTCATGAGGCAGGTGGAGTTGTTTTGGCACTGGAAGAGCTGTGCTGCTGCTTCGGGCAGTTGCCATTCACCCCCGCGTCACTGAGTTCCCTAGGTGTCATATCCACTTTCAGACATATGTGGTGCCAGAGCACTTGGTTTCCATGGCAGCGGGAAATGGCTTGGGCGCTGAACTTGTGTTTGGCTGTGGAGTTTTGAGTGCCTTGAGTGAGGAGCTCCATGTTAGTTTAGTGTGGGTGCTCAACCTGCTTGATTCCATCCCACTGGGCTCAATGGGCATTGGACCGGAAGTGACCAAACAGGGTTTCCTAGATAGCTGCTAGCACAGCTGATGGTATGTGAAGTTCATGAGGCAGGTGGAGTTGTTTTGGCACTGGAAGAGCTGTGCTGCTGCTTCGGGCAGTTGCCATTCACCACCGCCCTGAGTTCCCTAGGTGTCATATCCACTTTCAGACATATGTGGTGCCAGAGCACTTGGTTTCCATGGCAGCGGGAAATGGCTTTTGCACTGAAGTTGTGTTTGGCTGTGGAGTTTTGAGTGCCTTGAGTGACGAGCTCCATGTTAGTTTAGTGTGGGTGCTCAACCTGCTTGATTCCATCCCACTGGGCTCAATGGGCATTGGACCGGAAGTGACCAAACAGGGTTTCCTAGATAGCTGCTAGCACAGCTGATGGTATATGAAGTTCATGAGGCAGGTGGAGTTGTTTTGGCACTGGAAGAGCTGTGCTGCTGCTTTGAGCACTTGCCATTCACCACCGCCCTGAGTTCCCTAGGTGTCATATCCACTTTCAGACATATGTGGTGCCAGACCACTTGGTTTCCATGGCAGCGGGAAATGGCTTGGGCGCTGAACTTGTGTTTGGCTGTGGAGTTTTGAGTGCCTTGAGTTAGGAGCTCCATGTGAGTTTAGTGTGGGTGCTCAACCTGCTTGATTCCATCCCACTGGGCTCAATGGGCATTGGACCGGAAGTGACCAAACAGGGTTTCCTAGATAGCTGCTAGCACAGCTGATGGTATGTGAATGAATGAGGCAGGTGGAGTTGTTTTGGCACTGGAAGAGCTGTGCTGCTGCTTCGGGCACTTGCCATTCACCACCGCCCTGAGTTCCCTAGGTGTCATAGCCACTTTCAGACATGTGGTGCCAGAGCACTTGGTTTCCATGGCAGCGGGAAATGGCTTTGGCGCTGAACTTGTGTTTGGCTGTGGAGTTTTGAGTGCCTTGAGTGAGGAGCTCCATGTTAGTTTAATGTGGGTGCTCAACCTGCTTGATTCCATCCCACTGGGCTCAATGGGCATTGGACCGGAAGTGACCAAACAGGGTTTCCTAGATAGCTGCTAGCACAGCTGATGGTATGTGAATGAATGAGGCAGGTGGAGTTGTTTTGGCACTGGAAGAGCTGTGCTGCTGCTTCGGGCACTTGCCATTCACCACCGCCCTGAGTTCCCTAGGTGTCATAGCCACTTTCAGACATATGTGGTGCCAGAGCACTTGGTTTCCATGGCAGCGGGAAATGGCTTGGGCGCTGAACTTGTGTTTGGCTGTGGAGTTTTGAGCGCCTTGAGTGAGGAGCTCCATGTTAGTTTAGTGTGGGTGCTCAACCTGCTTCATTCCATCCCACTGGGCTCAAAGGGCATTGGACCGGAAGTGACCAGACAGGGTTTCCTAGATAGCTGCTAGCACAGCTGATGGTATGTGAAGTTCATGAGGCAGGTGGAGTTGTTTTGGCACTGGAAGAGCTGTGCTGCTGCTTCGGGCACTTGCCATTCTGCACCGCCCTGAGTTCCCTAGGTGTCATATCCACTTTCAGACATATGTGGTGCCAGAGCACTTGGTTTCCATGGCAGCGGGAAATGGCTTTGGTGCTGAACTTGTATTTGGCTGTGGAGTTTTGAGCGCCTTGAGTGAGGAGCTCCATGTTAGTTTAGTGTGGGTGCTCAACCTGCTTGATTCCATCCCACTGGGCTCAATGGGCATTGGACCGGAAGTGACCAAACAGGGTTTCCTAGATAGCTGCTAGCACAGCTGATGGTATGTGAAGTGAATGAGGCAGGTGGAGTTGTTTTGGCACTGGAAGAGCTGTGCTGCTGCTTCGGGCACTTGCCCTTCTCCACCGCCCTGAGTTCCCTAGGTGTCATATCCACTTTCAGACATGTGTGGTGCCAGAGCACTTGGTTTCCATGGCAGCGGGAAATGGCTTTTGCACTGAACTTGTGTTTGGCTGTGGAGTTTTGAGCGCCTTGAGTGAGGAGCTCCATGTTAGTTTAGTGTGGGTGTTCAACCTGCTTGATTCCATCCCACTGGGCTCAATGGGCATTGGACCGGAAGTGACCAAACAGGGTTTCCTAGATAGCTGCTAGCACAGCTGATGGTATATGAAGTGAATGAGGCAGGTGGAGTTGTTATGGCACTGGAAGAGCTGTGCTGCTGCTTTGAGCACTTGCCATTCACCACCGCCCTGAGTTCCCTAGGTGTCATATCCACTTTCAGACATATGTGGTGCCAGAGCACTTGGTTTCCATGGCAGCGGGAAATGGCTTGGGCGCTGAACTTGTGTTTGGCTGTGGAGTTTTGAGTGCCTTGAGTTAGGAGCTCCATGTGAGTTTAGTGTGGGTGCTCAACCTGCTTGATTCCATCCCACTGGGCTCAATGGGCATTGGACCGGAAGTGACCAAACAGGGTTTCCTAGATAGCTGCTAGCACAGCTGATGGTATGTGAAGTTCATGAGGCAGGTGGAGTTGTTTTGGCACTGGAAGAGCTGTGCTGCTGCTTCGGGCAGTTGCCATTCACCACCGCCCTGAGTTCCCTAGGTGTCATAGCCACTTTCAGACATGTGGTGCCAAAGCACTTGGTTTCCATGGCAGCGGGAAATGGCTTGGCGCTGAACTTGTGTTTGGCTGTGGAGTTTTGAGTGCCTTGAGTGAGGAGCTCCATGTTAGTTTAGTGTGGGTGCTCAACCTGCTTGATTCCATCCCACTGGGCTCAATGGGCATTGGACCGGAAGTGACCAAACAGGGTTTCCTAGATAGCTGCTAGCACAGCTGATGGTATGTGAAGTTCATGAGGCAGGTGGAGTTGTTTTGGCACTGGAAGAGCTGTGCTGCTGCTTCGGGCACTTGCCATTCACCACTGCCCTGAGTTCCCTAGGTGTCATATCCACTTTCAGACATATGTGGTGCCAGAGCACTTGGTTTCCATGGCAGCGGGAAATGGCTTGGGCGCTGAACTTGTGTTTGGCTGTGGAGTTTTGAGCGCCTTGAGTGAGGAGCTCCATGTTAGTTTAGTGTGGGTGCTCAACCTGCTTGATTCCATCCCACTGGGCTCAAAGGGCATTGGACCGGAAGTGACCAGACAGGGTTTCCTAGATAGCTGCTAGCACAGCTGATGGTATGTGAAGTTCATGAGGCAGGTGGAGTTGTTTTGGCACTGGAAGAGCTGTGCTGCTGCTTCGGGCAGTTGCCCTTCTCCACCGCCCTGAGTTCCCTAGGTGTCATATCCACTTTCAGACATATGTGGTGCCAGAGCACTTGGTTTCCATGGCAGCGGGAAATGGCTTTGGTGCTGAACTTGTATTTGGCTGTGGAGTTTTGAGCGCCTTGAGTGAGGAGCTCCATGTTAGTTTAGTGTGGGTGCTCAACCTGCTTGATTCCATCCCACTGGGCTCAATGGGCATTGGACCGGAAGTGACCAAACAGGGTTTCCTAGATAGCTGCTAGCACAGCTGATGGTATGTGAATGAATGAGGCAGGTGGAGTTGTTTTGGCACTGGAAGAGCTGTGCTGCTGCTTCGGGCACTTGCCATTCACCACCGCCCTGAGTTCCCTAGGTGTCATATCCACTTTCAGACATATGTGGTGCCAGAGCACTTGGTTTCCATGGCAGCGGGAAATGGCTTGGGCGCTGAACTTGTGTTTGGCTGTGGAGTTTTGAGCGCCTTGAGTGAGGAGCTCCATGTTAGTTTCGTGTGGGTGCTCAACCTGCTTGATTCCATCCCACTGGGCTCAAAGGGCATTGGACCGGAAGTGACCAGACAGGGTTTCCTAGATAGCTGCTAGCACAGCTGATGGTATGTGAAGTTCATGAGGCAGGTGGAGTTGTTTTGGCACTCGAGGAGCTGTGCTGCTGCTTCGGGCAGTTGCCATTCTCCACCGCCCTGAGTTCCCTAGGTGTCATATCCACTTTCAGACATATGTGGTGCCAGAGCACTTGGTTTCCATGGCAGCGGGAAATGGCTTTTGCACTGAGCTTGTGTTTGGCTGTGGAGTTTTGAGCGCCTTGAGTGAGGAGCTCCATGTTAGTTTAGTGTGGGTGTTCAACCTGCTTGATTCCATCCCACTGGGCTCAATGGGCATTGGACCGGAAGTGACCAAACAGGGTTTCCTAGATAGCTGCTAGCACAGATGATGGTATGTGAAGTTCATGAGGCAGGTGGAGTTGTTTTGGCACTGGAAGAGCTGTGCTGCTTCTTCAAGCAGTTGCCATTCACCACTACGTCACTGAGTTCCCTAGGTGTCATATCCACTTTCAGACATATGTGGTGCCAGACCACTTGGTTTCCATGGCAGCGGGAAATGGCTTGGGCGCTGAACTTGTGTTTGGCTGTGGAGTTTTGAGTGCCTTGAGTTAGGAGCTCCATGTGAGTTTAGTGTGGGTGCTCAACCTGCTTGATTCCATCCCACTGGGCTCAATGGGCATTGGACCGGAAGTGACCAAACAGGGTTTCCTAGATAGCTGCTAGCACAGCTGATGGTATGTGAAGTTCATGAGGCAGGTGGAGTTGTTTTGGCACTGGAAGAGCTGTGCTGCTGCTTCGGGCAGTTGCCATTCACCACCGCCCTGAGTTCCCTAGGTGTCATATCCACTTTCAGACATATGTGGTGCCAGAGCACTTGGTTTCCATGGCAGCGGGAAATGGCTTGGGTGCTGAACTTGTGTTTGGCTGTGGAGTTTTGAGTGCCTTGAGTGACGAACTCCATGTTAGTTTAGTGTGGGTGCTCAGCCTGCTTGATTCCATCCCACTGGGCTCAATGGGCATTGGACCGGAAGTGACCAAACAGGGTTTCCTAGATAGCTGCTAGCACAGCTGATGGTATGTGAAGTTCATGAGGCAGGTGGAGTTGTTTTGGCACTGGAAGAGCTGTGCTGCTGCTTCGGGCACTTGCCATTCACCACCGCCCTGAGTTCCCTAGGTGTCATATCCACTTTCAGACATATGTGGTGCCAGAGCACTTGGTTTCCATGGCAGCGGGAAATGGCTTGGGCGCTGAACTTGTGTTTGGCTGTGGAGTTTTGAGCGCCTTGAGTGAGGAGCTCCATGTTAGTTTAGTGTGGGTGCTCAACCTGCTTGATTCCATCCCACTGGGCTCAATGGGCATTGGACCGGAAGTGACCAAACAGGGTTTCCTAGATAGCTGCTAGCACAGCTGATGGTATGTGAAGTTCATGAGGCAGGTGGAGTTGTTTTGTCACTGGAAGAGCTGTGCTGCTGCTTCGGGCACTTGCCATTCACCACCGCCCTGAGTTCCCTAGGTGTCATATCCACTTTCAGACATATGTGGTGCCAGAGCACTTGGTTTCCATGGCAGCGGGAAATGGCTTTGGCGCTGAACTTGTGTTTGGCTGTGGAGTTTTGAGTGCCTTGAGTGAGGAGCTCCATGTTAGTTTAGTGTGGGTGCTCAACCTGCTTGATTCCATCCCACTGGGCTCAATGGGCATTGGACCGGAAGTGACCAAACAGGGTTTCCTAGATAGCTGCTAGCACAGCTGATGGTATGTGAAGTGAATGAGGCAGGTGGAGTTGTTTTGGCACTGGAAGAGCTGTGCTGCTGCTTCGGGCACTTGCCATTCACCACCGCCCTGAGTTCCCTAGGTGTCATATCCACTTTCAGACATATGTGGTGCCAGAGCACTTGGTTTCCATGGCAGCGGGAAATGGCTTGGGCGCTGAACTTGTGTTTGGTTGTGGAGTTTTGAGTGCCTTGAGTGACGAACTCCATGTTAGTTTAGTGTGGGTGCTCAACCTGCTTGATTCCATCCCACTGGGCTCAATGGGCATTGGACCGGAAGTGACCAAACAGGGTTTCCTAGATAGCTGCTAGCACAGCTGATGGTATGTGAAGTTCATGAGGCAGGTGGAGTTGTTTTGGCAGGAAGAGCTGTGCTGCTGCTTCGGGCAGTTGCCATTCACCACCGCCGTGAGTTCCCTAGGTGTCATATCCACTTTCAGACATATGTGGTGCCAGAGCACTTGGTTTCCATGGCAGCGGGAAATGGCTTTGGCGCTGAACTTGTGTTTGGCTGTGGAGTTTTGAGCGCCTTGAGTGAGGAGCTCCATGTTAGTTTAGTGTGGGTGCTCAACCTGCTTGATTCCATCCCACTGGGCTCAATGGGCATTGGACCGGAAGTGACCAAACAGGGTTTCCTAGATAGCTGCTAGCACAGCTGATGGTATGTGAAGTTCATGAGGCAGGTGGAGTTGTTTTGGCACTGGAAGAGCTGTGCTGCTGCTTCAGGCAGTTGCCATTCACCACTACGTCACTGAGTTCCCTAGGTGTCATATCCACTTTCAGACATATGTGGTGCCAGAGCACTTGGTTTCCATGGCAGCGGGAAATGGCTTTGGCGCTGAACTTGTGTTTGGCTGTGGAGTTTTGAGCGCCTTGAGTGAGGAGCTCCATGTTAGTTTAGTGTGGGTGCTCAACCTGCTTGGTTCCATCCCACTGGGCTCAATGGGCATTGGACCGGAAGTGACCAAACAGGGTTTCCTAGATAGCTGCTAGCACAGCTGATGGTATGTGAAGTTCATGAGGCAGGTGGAGTTGTTTTGGCACTGGAAGAGCTGTGCTGCTGCTTCGGGCACTTGCCATTCACCACCGCCCTGAGTTCCCTAGGTGTCATATCCACTTTCAGACATATGTGGTGCCAGAGCACTTGGTTTCCATGGCAGCGGGAAATGGCTTGGGTGCTGAACTTGTGTTTGGCTGTGGAATTTTGAGTGCCTTGAGTGAGGAGCTCCATGTTAGTTTAGTGTGGGTGCTCAACCTGCTTGATTCCATCCCACTGGGCTCAATGGGCATTGGACCGGAAGTGACCAAACAGGGTTTCCTAGATAGCTGCTAGCACAGCTGATGGTATGTGAAGTTCATGAGGCAGGTGGAGTTGTTTTGGCACTGGAAGAGCTGTGCTGCTGCTTCGGGCAGTTGCCATTCACCACCGCCGTGAGTTCCCTAGGTGTCATATCCACTTTCAGACATATGTGGTGCCAGAGCACTTGGTTTCCATGGCAGCGGGAAATGGCTTGGGCGCTGAACTTGTGTTTGGCTGTGGAGTTTTGAGCGCCTTGAGTGAGGAGCTCCATGTTAGTTTAGTGTGGGTGCTCAACCTGCTTGATTCCATCCCCCTGGGCTCAATGGGCATTGGACCGGAAGTGACCAAACAGGGTTTCCTAGATAGCTGCTAGCACAGCTGATGGTATGTGAAGTTCATGAGGCAGGTGGAGTTGTTTTGGCACTGGAAGAGCTGTGCTGCTGCTTCAGGCAGTTGCCATTCACCACTACGTCACTGAGTTCCCTAGGTGTCATATCCACTTTCAGACATATGTGGTGCCAGAGCACTTGGTTTCCATGGCAGCGGGAAATGGCTTTGGCGCTGAACTTGTGTTTGGCTGTGGAGTTTTGAGCGCCTCGAGTGAGGAGCTCCATGTTAGTTTAGTGTGGGTGCTCAACCTGCTTGGTTCCATCCCACTGGCCTCAATGGGCATTGGACCGGAAGTGACCAGACAGGGTTTCTTAGAACGCTGCTAGCACAGCTGATGGTATGTGAAGTTCATGAGGCAGGTGGAGTTGTTTTGGCACTGGAAGAGCTGTGCTGCTGCTTCGGGCAGTTGCCATTCACCACCGCCCTGAGTTCCCTAGGTGTCATATCCACTTTCAGACATATGTGGTGCCAGAGCACTTGGTTTCCATGGCAGCGGGAAATGGCTTTTGCACTGAACTTGTGCTTGGCTGTGGAGTTTTGAGTGCCTTGAGTGACGAACTCCATGTTAGTTTAGTGTGGGTGCTCAACCTGCTTGATTCCATCCCACTGGGCTCAATGGGCATTGGACCGGAAGTGACCAAACAGGGTTTCCTAGATAGCTGCTAGCACAGCTGATGGTATGTGAAGTTCATGAGGCAGGTGGAGTTGTTTTGGCACTGGAAGAGCTGTGCTGCTGCTTCAGGCAGTTGCCATTCACCACCGCGTCACTGAGTTCCCTAGGTGTCATAGCCACTTTCAGACATATGTGGTGCCAGAGCACTTGGTTTCCATGGCAGCGGGAAATGGCTTGGGTGCTGAACTTGTGTTTGGCTGTGGAATTTTGAGTGCCTTGAGTGAGGAGCTCCATGTTAGTTTAGTGTGGGTGCTCAACCTGCTTGATTCCATCCCACTGGGCTCAATGGGCATTGGACCGGAAGTGACCAAACAGGGTTTCCTAGATAGCTGCTAGCACAGCTGATGGTATGTGAAGTGAATGAGGCAGGTGGAGTTGTTTTGGCACTGGAAGAGCTGTGCTGCTGCTTCAGGCAGTTGCCATTCACCACCGCCCTGAGTTCCCTAGGTGTCATATCCACTTTCAGACATATGTGGTGCCAGAGCACTTGGTTTCCATGGCAGCGGGAAATGGCTTGGGCGCTGAACTTGTGTTTGGCTGTGGAGTTTTGAGCGCCTTGAGTGAGGAGCTCCATGTTAGTTTAGTGTGGGTGCTCAACCTGCTTGATTCCATCCCACTGGGCTCAATGGGCATTGGACCGGAAGTGACCAAACAGGGTTTCCTAGATAGCTGCTAGCACAGCTGATGGTATGTGAAGTGAATGAGGCAGGTGGAGTTGTTTTGGCACTGGAAGAGCTGTGCTGCTGCTTCGGGCACTTGCCATTCACCACCGCCCTGAGTTCCCTAGGTGTCATATCCACTTTCAGACATATGTGGTGCCAGAGCACTTGGTTTCCATGGCAGCGGGAAATGGCTTGGGCGCTGAACTTGTGCTTTGCTGTGGAGTTTTGAGTGCCTTGAGTGACGAACTCCATGTTAGTTTAGTGTGGGTGCTCAACCTGCTTGATTCCATCCCACTGGCCTCAATGGGCATTGGACCGGAAGTGACCAAACAGGGTTTCCTAGATAGCTGCTAGCACAGCTGATGGTATGTGAAGTGAATGAGGCAGGTGGAGTTGTTTTGGCACTGGAAGAGCTGTGCTGCTGCTTCGGGCAGTTGCCATTCACCACCGCCCTGAGTTCCCTAGGTGTCATATCCACTTTCAGACATATGTGGTGCCAGAGCACTTGGTTTCCATGGCAGCGGGAAATGGCTTGGGCACTGAACTTGTGTTTGGCTGTGGAGTTTTGAGCGCCTTGAGTCAGGAGCTCCATGTTAGTTTAGTGTGGGTGCTCAACCTGCTTGATTCCATCCCACTGGGCTCAATGGGCATTGGACCGGAAGTGACCAAACAGGGTTTCCTAGATAGCTGCAAGCACAGCTGATGGTATGTGAAGTTCATGAGGCAGGTGGAGTTGTTTTGGCACTGGAAGAGCTGTGCTGCTGCTTCGGGCACTTGCCATTCACCACCGCCCTGAGTTCCCTAGGTGTCATATCCACTTTCAGACATATGTGGTGCCAGAGCACTTGGTTTCCATGGCAGCGGGAAATGGCTTGGGCGCTGAACTTGTGTTTGGCTGTGGAGTTTTGAGTGCCTTGAGTGAGGAGCTCCATGTTAGTTTAGTGTGGGTGCTCAACCTGCTTGATTCCATCCCACTGGGCTCAATGGGCATTGGACCGGAAGTGACCAAACAGGTTTCCTAGATAGCTGCTAGCACAGCTGATGGTATGTGAAGTGAATGAGGCAGGTGGAGTTGTTTTGTCACTGGAAGAGCTGTGCTGCTGCTTCAGGCAGTTGCCATTCACCACCGCGTCAGTGAGTTCCCTAGGTGTCATATCCACTTTCAGACATATGTGGTGCCAGAGCACTTGGTTTCCATGGCAGCGGGAAATGGCTTGGGCGCTGAACTTGTGCTTTGCTGTGGAGTTTTGAGCGCCTTGAGTGAGGAGCTCCGTGTTAGTTTAGTGTGGGTGCTCAACCTGCTTGATTCCATCCCACTGGGCTCAATGGGCATTGGACCGGAAGTGACCAAACAGGGTTTCCTAGATAGCTGCTAGCACAGCTGATGGTATGTGAAGTGAATGAGGCAGGTGGAGTTGTTTTGGCACTGGAAGAGCTGTGCTGCTGCTTCGGGCACTTGCCATTCACCACCGCCCTGAGTTCCCTAGGTGTCATATCCACTTTCAGACATATGTGGTGCCAGAGCACTTGGTTTCCATGGCAGCGGGAAATGGCTTGGGCACTGAACTTGTGTTTGGCTGTGGAGTTTTGAGCGCCTTGAGTGATGAGCTCCATGTTAGTTTAGTGTGGTTGCTCAACCTGCTTGATTCCATCCCACTGGGCTCAATGGGCATTGGACCGGAAGTGACCAAACAGGTTTCCTAGATAGCTGCTAGCACAGCTGATGGTATGTGAAGTTCATGAGGCAGGTGGAGTTGTTTTGTCACTGGAAGAGCTGTGCTGCTGCTTCGGGCAGTTGCCATTCACCACCGCCCTGAGTTCCCTAGGTGTCATATCCCTTTTCAGACATATGTGGTGCCAGAGCACTTGGTTTCCATGGCAGCGGAAAATGACTTGGGCACTGAACTTGTGTTTGGCTGTGGAGTTTTGAGCGCCTTGAGTGAGGAGCTCCATGTTAGTTTAGTGTGGGTGCTCAACCTGCTTGATTCCATCCCACTGGGTTCAATGGGCATTGGACAGGAAGTGACCAAACAGGTTTCCTAGATAGCTGCTAGCACAGCTGATGGTATGTGAAGTTCATGAGGCAGGTGGAGTTGTTTTGTCACTGGAAGAGCTGTGCTGCTGCTTCGGGCACTTGCCATTCACCACCGCCGTGAGTTCCCTAGGTGTCATATCCACTTTCAGACATATGTGGTGCCAGAGCACTTGGTTTCCATGGCAGCGGGAAATGGCTTGGGCGCTGAACTTGTATTTGGCTGTGGAGTTTTGAGCGCCTTGAGTGAGGAGCTCCATGTTAGTTTAGTGTGGGTGCTCAACCTGCTTGATTCCATCCCACTGGGCTCAATGGGCATTGGACCGGAAGTGACCAAACAGGGTTTCCTAGATAGCTGCTAGCACAGCTGATGGTATGTGAAGTGAATGAGGCAGGTGGAGTTGTTTTGGCACTGGAAGAGCTGTGCTGCTGCTTTGGGCAGTTGCCATTCACCACCGCCCTGAGTTCCCTAGGTGTCATATCCACTTTCAGACATATGTGGTGCCAGAGCACTTGGTTTCCATGGCAGCGGGAAATGGCTTTGTTTGCTGAACTTGTGTTTGGCTGTGGAGTTTTGAGCGCCTTTAGTGAGGAGCCCATGTTAGTTTAGTGTGGGTGCTCAACCTGCTTGATTCCATCCCACTGGGCTCAATGGGCATTGGACCGGAAGTGACCAAACCTGGTTTCTTAGAACCCTGTTAGCACAGCTGATGGTATGTGAAGTTCATGACGCAGGTGGAGTTGTTTTGGCACTGGAAGAGCTGTGCTGCTGCTTCGGGCACTTGCCATTCACCACCGCCGTGAGTTCCCTAGGTGTCATATCCACTTTCAGACATATGTGGTGCCAGAGCACTTGGTTTCCATGGCAGCGGGAAATGGCTTTTGCACTGAACTTGTGTTTGGCTGTGGAGTTTTGAGTGCCTTGAGTGAGGAGCTCCATGTTAGTTTAGTGTGGGTGCTCAACCTGCTTGATTCCATCACACTGGGCTCAATGGGTATTGGACCGGAAGTGACCAAACAGGGTTTCCTAGATAGCTGCTAGCACAGCTGATGGTATGTGAAGTGAATGAGGCAGGTGGAGTTGTTTTGGCACTGGAAGAGCTGTGCTGCTGCTTCGGGCACTTGCCATTCACCACCGCCCTGAGATCCCTAGGTGTCATATCCACTTTCAGACATATGTGGTGCCAGAGCACTTGGTGTCCATGGCAGCGGGAAATGGCTTGGGCGCTGAACTTGTGTTTGGCTGTGGAGTTCTGAGTGCCTTGAGTGAAGAGCTCCATGTTAGTTTAGTGTGGGTGCTCAACCTGCTTGATTCCATCCCACTGGGCTCAATGGGCATTGGACCGGAAGTGACCAAACAGGGTTTCCTAGATAGCTGCTAGCACAGCTGATGGTATGTGAATGAATGAGGCAGGTGGAGTTGTTTTGGCACTGGAAGAGCTGTGCTGCTGCTTCGGGCACTTGCCATTCACCACCGCCCTGAGTTCCCTAGGTGTCATATCCACTTTCAGACATATGTGGTGCCAGAGCTCTTGGTTTCCATGGCAGCGGGAAATGGCTTGGGCGCTGAACTTGTGTTTGGCTGTGGAGTTTTCAGCGCCTTGAGTGAGGAGCTCCATGTTAGTTTAGTGTGGGTGCTCAACCTGCTTGATTCCATCCCACTGGGCTCAATGGGCATTGGACCGGAAGTGACCAAACAGGGTTTCTTAGAACGCTGCTAGCACAGCTGATGGTATGTGAAGTTCATGAGGCAGGTGGAGTTGTTTTGGCACTGGAAGAGCTGTGCTGCTGCTTCGGGCACTTGCCATTCACCACCGCCCTGAGTTCCCTAGGTGTCATATCCACTTTCAGACATATGTGGTGCCAGAGCTCTTGGTTTCCATGGCAGTGGGAAATGGCTTTGGCGCTGAACTTGTGTTTGTCTGTGGAGTTTTCAGCGCCTTGAGTGAGGAGCTCCATGTTAGTTTAGTGTGGGTGCTCAACCTGCTTGATTCCATCCCACTGGGCTCAATGGGCATTGGACCGGAAGTGACCAAACAGGGTTTCTTAGAACGCTGCTAGCACAGCTGATGGTATGTGAAGTTCATGAGGCAGGTGGAGTTGTTTTGGCACTGGAAGAGCTGTGCTGCTGCTTCGGGCACTTGCCATTCACCACCGCCCTGAGTTCCCTAGGTGTCATATCCACTTTCAGACATATGTGGTGCCAGAGCTCTTGGTTTCCATGGCAGCGGGAAATGGCTTGGGCGCTGAACTTGTGTTTGGCTGTGGAGTTTTCAGCGCCTTGAGTGAGGAGCTCCATGTTAGTTTAGTGTGGGTGCTCAACCTGCTTGATTCCATCCCACTGGGCTCAATGGGCATTGGACCGGAAGTGACCAAACAGGGTTTCCTAGATAGCTGCTAGCACAGCTGATGGTATGTGAAGTTCATGAGGCAGGTGGAGTTTTTTTGGCACTGGAAGAGCTGTGCTGCTGCTTCAGGCAGTTGCCATTCACCATTACATCACTGAGTTCCCTAGGTGTCATATCCACTTTCAGACATATGTGGTGCCAGAGCACTTGGTTTCCATGGCAGCGGGAAATGGCTTGGGCACTGAACTTGTGTTTGGCTGTGGAGTTTTGAGCGCCTTGAGTGAGAAGCTCCATGTTAGTTTAGTGTGGGTGCTCAACCTGCTTGATTCCATCCCACTGGGCTCAATGGGCATTGGACCGGAAGTGACCAAACAGGGTTTCCTAGATAGCTGCTAGCACAGCTGATGGTTTGTGAAGTTCATGAGGCAGGTGGAGTTGTTTTGGCACTGGAAGAGCTGTGCTGCTGCTTCGGGCAGTTGCCATTCACCACCGCCCTGAGTTCCCTAGGTGTCATATCCACTTTCAGACATATGTGGTGCCAGAGCACTTGGTTTCCATGGCAGCGGGAAATGGCTTGGGCACTCAACTTGTGTTTGGCTGTGGAGTTTTGAGTGCCTTGAGTGAGGAGCTCCATGTTAGTTTAGTGTGGGTGTTCAACCTGCTTGATTCCATCCCACTGGGCTCAATGGGCATTGGACCGGAAGTGACCAAACAGGGTTTCCTAGATAGCTGCTAGCACAGCTGATGGTATGTGAAGTGAATGAGGCAGGTGGAGTTGTTTTCGCACTGGAAGAGCTGTGCTGCTGCTTCGGGCAGTTGCCATTCAGCACCGCCCTGAGTTCCCTAGGTGTCATATCCACTTTCAGACTTATGTGGTGCCAGAGCACTTGGTTTCCATGGCAGCGGGAAATGGCTTTTGCACTGAACTTGTGTTTGGCTGTGGAGTTTTGAGTGCCTTGAGTGACGAACTCCATGTTAGTTTAGTGTGGGTGCTCAACCTGCTTGATTCCATCCCACTGGGCTCAATGGGCATTGGACCGGAAGTGACCAAACAGGGTTTCCTAGATAGCTGCTAGCACAGCTGATGGTATGTGAAGTGAATGAGGCAGGTGGAGTTGTTTTGGCATTGGAAGAGCTGTGCTGTTGCTTCAGGCAGTTGCCATTCACCACCGCCCTGAGTTCCCTAGGTGTCATATCCACTTTCAGACATATGTGGTGCCAGAGCTCTTGGTTTCCATGGCAGTGGGAAATGGCTTTGGCGCTGAACTTGTGTTTGGCTGTGGAGTTTTCAGCGCCTTGAGTGAGGAGCTCCATGTGAGTTTAGTGTGGGTGCTCAACCTGCTTGATTCCATCCCACTGGGCTCAATGGGCATTTGACCGGAAGTGACCAAACAGGGTTTCTTAGAACGCTGCTAGCACAGCTGATGGTATGTGAAGTTCATGAGGCAGGTGGAGTTGTTTTGGCACTGGAAGAGCTGTGCTGCTGCTTCGGGCAGTTGCCATTCACCACCGCGTCACTGAGTTCCCTAGGTGTCATATCCACTTTCAGACATATGTGGTGCCAGAGCACTTGGTTTCCATGGCAGCGGGAAATGGCTTTTGCACTGAACTTGTGTTTGGCTGTGGAGTTTTGAGCGCCTTGATTGAGGAGCTCCATGTTAGTTTAGTGTGGGTGCTCAACCTGCTTGATTCCATCCCACTGGGCTCAATGGGCATTGGACCGGAAGTGACCAAACAGGGTTTCCTAGATAGCTGCAAGCACAGCTGATGGTATGTGAAGTGAATGAGGCAGGTGGAGTTGTTTTTGCACTGGAAGAGCTGTGCTGTTGCTTCGGGCAGTTGCCATTCACCACCGCCCTGAGTTCCCTAGGTGTCATATCCACTTTCAGACATATGTGGTGCCAGAGCACTTGGTTTCCATGGCAGCGGGAAATGGCTTGGGCGCTGAAGTTGTGTTTGGCTGTGGAGTTTTGAGTGCCTTGAGTGAGGAGCTGCATGTTAGTTTAGTGTGGGTGCTCAACCTGCTTGATTCCATCCCACTGGGCTCAATGGGCATTGGACCGGAAGTGACCAAACAGGGTTTCCTAGATAGCTGCTAGCACAGCTGACGGTATGTGAAGTGAATGAGGCAGGTGGAGTTGTTTTGGCACTGGAAGAGCTGTGCTGCTGCTTCAGGCAGTTGCCATTCACCACCGCCCTGAGTTCCCTAGGTGTCATATCCACTTTCAGACATATGTGGTGCCAGAGCACTTGGTTTCCATGGCAGTGGGAAATGGCTTGGGCGCTGAACTTGTGTTTGGCTGTGGAGTTTTGAGTGCCTTGAGTGAGGAGCTCCATGTTAGTTTAGTGTGGGTGCTCAACCTGCTTGATTTCATCCCACTGGGCTCAATGGGCATTGGACCGGAAGTGACCAAACAGGGTTTCCTAGATAGCTGCTAGCACAGCTGATGGTATGTGAAGTGAATGAGGCAGGTGGAGTTGTATTGGCACTGGAAGAGTTGTGCTGCTGCTTCGGGCAGTTGCCATTCACCACCGCCCTGAGTTCCCTAGGTGTCATATCCACTTTCAGACATATGTGGTGCCAGAGCACTTGGTTTCCATGGCAGCGGGAAATGGCTTGGGCACTGAACTTGTGTTTGGCTGTGGAGTTTTGAGTGCCTTGAGTGACGAACTCCATGTTACTTTAGTGTGGGTGCTCAACCTGCTTGATTCCATCCCACTGGGCTCAATGGGCATTGGACCGGAAGTGACCAAACAGGGTTTCCTAGATAGCTGCTAGCACAGCTGATGGTATGTGAAGTGAATGAGGCAGGTGGAGTTGTTTTGGCACTGGAAGAGCTGTGCTGCTGCTTCGGGCAGTTGCCATTCAGCACCGCCCTGAGTTCCCTAGGTGTCATATCCACTTTCAGACATATGTGGTGCCAGAGCACTTGGTTTCCATGGCAGCGGGAAATGGCTTGGGCACTGAACTTGTGTTTGGCTGTGGAGTTTTGAGTGCCTTGAGTGAGGAGCTCCATGTTAGTTTAGTGTGGGTGCTCAACCTGCTTGATTCCATCCCACTGGGCTCAATGGGCATTGGACCGGAAGTGACCAAACAGGGTTTCCTAGATAGCTGCTAGCACAGCTGATGGTATGTGAAGTGAATGAGGCAGGTGGAGTTGTTTTGGCACTGGAAGAGCTGTGCTGCTGCTTCGGGCACTTGCCATTCACCACCGCCCTGAGTTCCCTAGGTGTCATATCCACTTACAGACATATGTGGTGCCAGAGCTCTTGGTTTCCATGGCAGCGGGAAATGGCTTGGGCGCTGAACTTGTGTTTGGCTGTGGAGTTTTCAGCGCCTTGAGTGAGGAGCTCCATGTGAGTTTAGTGTGGGTGCTCAACCTGCTTGATTCCATCCCACTGGGCTCAATGGGCATTTGACCGGAAGTGACCAAACAGGGTTTCTTAGAACGCTGCTAGCACAGCTGATGGTATGTGAAGTGAATGAGGCAGGTGGAGTTGTTTTGGCACTGGAAGAGCTGTGCTGCTGCTTCGGGCAGTTGCCATTCACCACCGCGTCACTGAGTTCCCTAGGTGTCATATCCACTTTCAGACATATGTGGTGCCAGAGCACTTGGTTTCCATGGCAGCGGGAAATGGCTTTTGCACTGAACTTGTGTTTGGCTGTGGAGTTTTGAGTGCCTTGAGTGAGGAGCTCCATGTTAGTTTAGTGTGGGTGCTCAACCTGCTTGATTCCATGCTCCTGGGCTCAATGGGCATTGGACCGGAAGTGACCAAACAGGGTTTCCTAGATAGCTGCTAGAACAGCTGATGGTATATGAAGTGAATGAGGCAGGTGGAGTTGTTTTGGCACTGGAAGAGCTGTGCTGCTGCTTCGGGCAGTTGCCATTCAGCACCGCCCTGAGTTCCCTAGGTGTCATATCCACTTTCAGACATATGTGGTGCCAGAACCCTTGGTTTCCATGGCAGCGGGAAATGGCTTGGGTGCTGAACTTGTATTTGGCTGTGGAGTTTTGAGTGCCTTGAGTGAGGAGCTCCATGTTAGTTTAGTGTGGGTGCTCAACCTGCTTGATTCCATCCCACTGGGCTCAATGGGCATTGGACCGGAAGTGACCAAACAGGGTTTCCTAGATAGCTGCTAGCACAGCTGATGGTATGTGAAGTGAATGAGGCAGGTGGAGTTGTTTTGGCACTGGAAGAGCTGTGCTGCTGCTTCGGGCAGTTGCCATTCACCACCGCGTCACTGAGTTCCCTAGGTGTCATATCCACTTTCAGACATATGTGGTGCCAGAGCTCTTGGTTTCCATGGCAGCGGGAAATGGCTTTTGTACTGAACTTGTGTTTGGCTGTGGAGTTTTGAGCGCCTTGAGTGAGGAGCTGCATGTTAGTTTAGTGTGGGTGTTCAACCTGCTTGATTCCATCCCACTGGGCTCAATGGGCATTGGACCGGAAGTGACCAAACAGGGTTTCCTAGATAGCTGCTAGCACAGCTGATGGTATGTGAAGTGAATGAGGCAGGTGGAGTTGTTTTAGCACTGGAAGAGCTGTGCTGCTGCTTCAGGCAGTTGCCATTCACCACTACATCACTGAGTTCCCTAGGTGTCATATCCACTTTCAGACATATGTGGTGCCAGAGCACTTGGTTTCCATGGCAGCGGGAAATGGCTTGGGCACTGAACTTGTGTTTGGCTGTGGAGTTTTGAGCGCCTTCAGTGACGAACTCCATGTTACTTTAGTGTGGGTGCTCAACCTGCTTGATTCCATCCCACTGGGCTCAATGGGCATTTGACCGGAAGTGACCAAACAGGGTTTCTTAGAACGCTGCTAGCACAGCTGATGGTATGTGAAGTGAATGAGGCAGGTGGAGTTGTTTTGGCACTGGAAGAGCTGTTCTGCTGCTTCGGGCAGTTGCCATTCACCACCGCGTCACTGAGTTCCCTAGGTGTCATATCCACTTTCAGACATATGTGGTGCCAGAGCACTTGGTTTCCATGGCAGCGGGAAATGGCTTTTGCACTGAACTTGTGTTTGGTTGTGGAGTTTTGAGTGCCTTGAGTGAGGAGCTCCATGTTAGTTTAGTGTGGGTGCTCAACCTGCTTGATTCCATGCTCCTGGGCTCAATGGGCATTGGACCGGAAGTGACCAAACAGGGTTTCCTAGATAGCTGCTAGAACAGCTGATGGTATGTGAAGTTCATGAGGCAGGTGGAGTTGTTTTGGCACTGGAAGAGCTGTGCTGCTGCTTCGGGCAGTTGCCATTCAGCACCGCCCTGAGTTCCCTAGGTGTCATATCCACTTTCAGACATATGTGGTGCCAGAGCCCTTGGTTTCCATGGCAGCAGGAAATGGCTTGGGTGCTGAACTTGTATTTGGCTGTGGAGTTTTGAGTGCCTTGAGTGAGGAGCTCCATGTTAGTTTAGTGTGGGTGCTCAACCTGCTTGATTCCATCCCACTGGGCTCAATGGGCATTGGACCGGAAGTGACCAAACAGGGTTTCCTAGATAGCTGCTAGAACAGCTGATGGTTTGTGAAGTTCATGAGGCAGGTGGAGTTGTTTTGGCACTGGAAGAGCTGTGCTGCTGCTTCGGACAGTTGCCATTCACCACCGCCCTGAGTTCCCTAGGTGTCATATCCACATTCAGACATATGTGGTGCCAGAGCACTTGGTTTCCATGGCAGCGGGAAATGGCTTTTGCATTTAACTTGTGTTTGGCTGTGGAGTTTTGAGCGCCTCGAGTGAGGAGCTCCATGTTAGTTTAGTGTGGGTGTTCAACCTGCTTGATTCCATCCCACTGGGCTCAATGGGCATTGGACCGGAAGTGACCAAACAGGGTTTCCTAGATAGCTGCTAGCACAGCTGATGGTATGTGAAGTTCATGAGGCAGGTGGAGTTTTTTTTGCACTGGAAGAGCTGTGCTGCTGCTTCGGGCAGTTGCCATTCACCACCGCCCTGAGATCCCTAGGTGTCATATCCACTTTCAGACATATGTGGTGCCAGAGCACTTGGTTTCCATGGCAGCGGGAAATGGCTTGGGCGCTGAACTTGTGTTTGGCTGTGGAGTTTTGAGTGCCTTGAGTGAGGAGCTCCATGTTAGTTTTGTGTGGGTGCTCAACCTGCTTGATTCCATCCTCCTGGGCTCAATGGGCATTGGACCGGAAGTGACCAAACAGGGTTTCCTAGATAGCTGCTAGCACAGCTGATGGTATGTGAAGTGAATGAGGCAGGTGGAGTTGTTTTGGCACTGGAAGAGCTGTGCTGCTGCTTCGGGCAGTTGCCATTCACCACCGCGTCACTGAGTTCCCTAGGTGTCATATCCACTTTCAGACATATGTGGTGCCAGAGCTCTTGGTTTCCATGGCAGCGGGAAATGGCTTTTGTACTGAACTTGTGTTTGGCTGTGGAGTTTTGAGCGCCTTGAGTGAGGAGCTGCATGTTAGTTTAGTGTGGGTGTTCAACCTGCTTGATTCCATCCCACTGGGCTCAATGGGCATTGGACCGGAAGTGACCAAACAGGGTTTCCTAGATAGCTGCTAGCACAGCTGATGGTATGTGAAGTTCATGAGGCAGGTGGAGTTGTTTTGGCACTGGAAGAGCTGTGCTGCTGCTTCAGGCAGTTGCCATTCACCACTACATCACTGAGTTCCCTAGGTGTCATATCCACTTTCAGACATATGTGGTGCCAGAGCACTTGGTTTCCATGGCAGCTGGAAATGGCTTGGGCACTGAACTTGTGTTTGGCTGTGGAGTTTTGAGCGCCTTGAGTGACGAACTCCATGTTACTTTAGTGTGGGTGCTCAACCTGCTTGATTCCATCCCACTGGGCTCAATGGGCATTTGACCGGAAGTGACCAAACAGGGTTTCTTAGAACGCTGCTAGCACAGCTGATGGTATGTGAAGTTCATGAGGCAGGTGGAGTTGTTTTGGCACTGGAAGAGCTGTGCTGCTGCTTCAGGCAGTTGCCATTCACCACCGCGTCACTTAGTTCCCTAGGTGTCATATCCACTTTCAGACATATGTGGTGCCAGAGCACTTGGTTTCCATGGCAGCGGGAAATGGCTTTTGCACTGAACTTGTGTTTGGCTGTGGAGTTTTGAGTGCCTTGAGTGAGGAGCTCCATGTTAGTTTAGTGTGGGTGCTCAACCTGCTTGATTCCATACTCCTGGGCTCAATTGGCATTGGACCGGAAGTGACCAAACAGGGTTTCCTAGATAGCTGCTAGAACAGCTGATGGTATGTGAAGTGAATGAGGCAGGTGGAGTTGTTTTGGCACTGGAAGAGCTGTGCTGCTGCTTCGGGCAGTTGCCATTCAGCACCGCCCTGAGTTCCCTAGGTGTCATATCCACTTTCAGACATATGTGGTGCCAGAGCACTTGGTTTCCATGGCAGCGGGAAATGGCTTGGGCGCTGAACTTGTGTTTGGTTGTGGAGTTTTGAGTGCCTTGAGTGACGAACTCCATGTTGGTTTAGTGTGGGTGCTCAACCTGCTTGATTCCATCCCACTGGGCTCAATGGGCATTGGACCGGAAGTGACCAAACAGGGTTTCCTAGATAGCTGCTAGCACAGCTGATGGTATGTGAAGTGAATGAGGCAGGTGGAGTTGTTTTGGCACTGGAAGAGCTGTGCTGCTGCTTCGGGCACTTGCCATTCACCACCGCCGTGAGTTCCCTAGGTGTCATATCCACTTTCAGACATATGTGGTGCCAGAGCACTTGGTTTCCATGGCAGCGGGAAATGGCTTTTGCATTTAACTTGTGTTTGGCTGTGGAGTTTTGAGTGCCTTGAGTGAGGAGCTCCATGTTAGTTTAGTGTGGGTGCTCAACCTGCTAGATTCCATCCCACTGGGCTCAATGGGCATTGGACCGGAAGTGACCAAACAGGGTTTCCTAGATAGCTGCTAGCACAGCTGATGGTATGTGAAGTGAATGAGGCAGGTGGAGTTGTTTTGGCACTGGAAGAGCTGTGCTGCTGCTTCGGGCATTTGCCATTCACCACCGCCCTGAGTTCCCTAGGTGTCATATCCACTTTCAGACATATGTGGTGCCAGAGCCCTTGGTTTCCATGGCAGCGGGAAATGGCTTGGGCGCTGAACTTGTATTTGGCTGTGGAGTTTTGAGTGCCTTGAGTGAGGAGCTCCATGTTAGTTTAGTGTGGGTGCGCAACCTGCTTGATTCCATCCCACTGGGCTCAATGGGCATTGGACCGGAAGTGACCAAACAGGGTTTCCTAGATAGCTGCTAGCACAGCTGATGGTATGTGAAGTTCATGAGGCAGGTGGAGTTGTTTTGGCACTGGAAGAGCTGTGCTGCTGCTTCAGGCAGTTGCCATTCACCACCGCGTCACTGAGTTCCCTAGGTTTCATATCCACTTTCAGACATATGTGGTGCCAGAGCACTTGGTTTCCATGGCAGCGGGAAATGGCTTGGGCGCTGAACTTGTGCTTGGCTGTGGAGTTTTGAGCGCCTTGAGTGAGGAGCTCCGTGTTAGTTTACTGTGGGTGTTCAACCTCCTTGATTCCATCCCACTGGGCTCAATGGGCATTGGACCGGAAGTGACCAAACAGGGTTTCTTAGAACGCTGCTAGCACAGCTGATGGTATGTGAAGTGAATGAGGCAGGTGGAGTTGTTTTGGCACTGGAAGAGCTGTGCTGCTGCTTCGGGCAGTTGCCATTCACCACCGCCCTGAGTTCCCTAGGTGTCATATCCACTTTCAGACATATGTGGTGCCAGAGCACTTGGTTTCCATGGCAGCGGGAAATGGCTTTTGCACTGAACTTGTGTTTGGCTGTGGAGTTTTGAGTGCCTTGAGTGACGAACTCCATGTTAGTTTAGTGTGGGTGCTCAACCTGCTTGATTCCATCCCACTGGGCTCAATGGGCATTGGACCGGAAGTGACCAAACAGGGTTTCCTAGATAGCTGCTAGCACAGCTGATGGTATGTGAAGTTCATGAGGCAGGTGGAGTTGTTTTGGCACTGGAAGAGCTGTGCTGCTGCTTCAGGCAGTTGCCATTCACCACTACGTCACTGAGTTCCCTAGGTGTCATATCCACTTTCAGACATATGTGGTGCCAGAGCACTTGGTTTCCATGGCAGCGGGAAATGGCTTTTGCTCTGAACTTGTGTTTGGCTGTGGAGTTTTGAGCGCCTTGAGTGAGGAGCTCCATGTTAGTTTAGTGTGGGTGCTCAACCTGCTTGATTCCATCCCACTGGGCTCAATGGGCATTGGACCGGAAGTGACCAAACAGGGTTTCCTAGATAGCTGCTAGCACAGCTGATGGTTTGTGAAGTTCATGAGGCAGGTGGAGTTGTTTTGGCACTGGAAGAGCTGTGCTGCTGCTTCAGGCAGTTGCCATTCACCACCGCCCTGAGTTCCCTAGGTGTCATATCCACTTTCAGACATATGTGGTGCCAGAGCACTTGGTTTCCATGGCAGCGGGAAATGGCTTGGGTGCTGAACTTGTGTTTGGCTGTGGAGTTTTGAGTGCCTTGAGTGAGGAGCTCCATGTGAGTTTAGTGTGGGTGCTCAACCTGCTTGATTCCATCCCACTGGGCTCAATGGGCATTGGACCGGAAGTGACCAAACAGGGTTTCCTAGATAGCTGCTAGCACAGCTGATGGTATGTGAAGTTCATGAGGCAGGTGGAGTTGTTTTGGCACTGGAAGAGCTGTGCTGCTGCTTCGGGCAGTTGCCATTCACCACCGCCCTGAGTTCCCTAGGTGTCATATCCACTTTCAGACATATGTGGTGCCAGAGCACTTGGTTTCCATGGCAGCGGGAAATGGCTTGGGTGCTGAACTTGTGTTTGGCTGTGGAGTTTTGAGTGCCTTGAGTGAGGAGCTCCATGTGAGTTTAGTGTGGGTGCTCAACCTGCTTGATTCCATCCCACTGGGCTCAATGGGCATTGGACCGGAAGTGACCAAACAGGGTTTCCTAGATAGCTGCTAGCACAGCTGATGGTATGTGAAGTTCATGAGGCAGGTGGAGTTGTTTTGGCACTGGAAGAGCTGTGCTGCTGCTTCGGGCATTTGCCATTCACCACCGCCCTGAGTTCCCTAGGTGTCATTTCCACTTTCAGACATATGTGGTGCCAGAGCACTTGGTTTCCATGGCAGCGGGAAATGGCTTGGGCGCTGAACTTGTGTTTGGCTGTGGAGTTTTGAGTGCCTTGAGTGAGGAGCTCCATGTTAGTTTAGTGTGGGTGCTCAACCTGCTAGATTCCATCCCACTGGGCTCAATGGGCATTGGACCGGAAGTGACCAAACAGGGTTTCCTAGATAGCTGCTAGCACAGCTGATGGTATGTGAAGTGAATGAGGCAGGTGGAGTTGTTTTGGCACTGGAAGAGCTGTGCTGCTGCTTCGGGCAGTTGCCATTCACCACCGCCCTGAGATCCCTAGGTGTCATATCCACTTTCAGACATATGTGGTGCCAGAGCACTTGGTTTCCATGGCAGCGGGAAATGGCTTGGGCGCTGAACTTGTATTTGGCTGTGGAGTTTTGAGCGTCTTGAGTGAGGAGCTGCATGTTAGTTTAATGTGGGTGCTCAACCTGCTTGATTCCATCCCACTGGGCTCAATGGGCATTGGACCGGAAGTGACCAAACAGGGTTTCCTAGATAGCTGCTAGCACAGCTGATGGTATGTGAAGTTCATGAGGCAGGTGGAGTTGTTTTCGCACTGGAAGAGCTGTGCTGCTGCTTCGGGCACTTGCCATTCAGCACCGCCCTGAGTTCCCTAGGTGTCATATCCACTTTCAGACATATGTGGTGCCAGAGCACTTGGTTTCCATGGCAGCGGGAAATGGCTTGGGCGCTGAACTTGTGTTTGGTTGTGGAGTTTTGAGTGCCTTGAGTGACGAACTCCATGTTAGTTTAGTGTGGGTGCTCAACCTGCTTGATTCCATCCCACTGGGCTCAATGGGCATTGGACCGGAAGTGACCAAACAGGGTTTCCTAGATAGCTGGTAGCACAGCTGATGGTATGTGAAGTGAATGAGGCAGGTGGAGTTGTTTTGGCACTGGAAGAGCTGTGCTGCTGCTTCGGGCAGTTGCCATTCACCACCACCCTGAGTTCCCTAGGTGTCATATCCACTTTCAGACATATGTGGTGCCAGAGCACTTGGTTTCCATGGCAGCGGGAAATGGCTTTTGCATTTAACTTGTGTTTGGCTGTGGAGTTTTGAGTGCCTTGAGTGAGGAGCTCCATGTTAGTTTAGTGTGGGTGCGCAACCTGCTTGATTCCATCCCACTGGGCTCAATGGGCATTGGACCGGAAGTGACCAAGCAGGGTTTCCTAGATAGCTGCTAGCACAGCTGATGGTATGTGAAGTTCATGAGGCAGGTGGAGTTGTTTTGGCACTGGAAGAGCTGTGCTGCTGCTTCGGGCAGTTGCGATTCACCACCACCCTGAGTTCCCTAGGTGTCATATCCACTTTCAGACATATGTGGTGCCAGAGCACTTGGTTTCCATGGCAGCGGGAAATGGCTTGGGCGCTGAACTTGTATTTGGCTGTGGAGTTTTGAGCGCCTTGAGTGAGGCGCTCCATGTTAGTTTAGTGTGGGTGCTCAACCTGCTTGATTCCATCCCACTGGGCTCAATGGGCATTGGACCGGAAGTGACCAAACAGGGTTTCCTAGATAGCTGCTAGCACAGCTGATGGTATGTGAAGTTCATGAGGCAGGTGGAGTTGTTTTGGCACTGGAAGAGCTGTGCTGCTGCTTCGGGCAGTTGCCATTCACCACCACCCTGAGTTCCCTAGGTGTCATATCCACTTTCAGACATATGTGGTGCCAGAGCACTTGGTTTCCATGGCAGCGGGAAATGGCTTGGGTGCTGAACTTGTGTTTGGCTGTGGAGGTTTGAGTGCCTTGAGTGAGGAGCTCCATGTTAGTTTAGTGTGGGTGCTCAACCTGCTTGATTCCATCCCACTGGGCTCAATGGGCATTGGACTGGAAGTGACAAAACAGGGTTTCCTAGATAGCTGCTAGCACAGCTGATGGTATGTGAAGTGAATGAGGCAGGTGGAGTTGTTTTGGCACTGGAAGAGCTGTGCTGCTGCTTCAGGCAGTTGCCATTCACCACCGCGTCACTGAGTTCCCTAGGTTTCATATCCACTTTCAGACATATGTGGTGCCAGAGCACTTGGTTTCCATGGCAGCAGGAAATGGCTTGGGCGCTGAACTTGTGTTTGGCTGTGGAGTTTTGAGCGCCTTGAGTGAGGAGCTCCGTGTTAGTTTAGTGTGGGTGTTCAACCTGCTTGATTCCATCCCACTGGGCTCAATGGGCATTGGACCGGAAGTGACCAAACAGGGTTTCTTAGAACGCTGCTAGCACAGCTGATGGTATGTGAAGTTCATGAGGCAGGTGGAGTTGTTTTGGCACTGGAAGAGCTGTGCTGCTGCTTCGGGCAGTTGCCATTCACCACCGCCCTGAGTTCCCTAGGTGTCATATCCACTTTCAGACATATGTGGTGCCAGAGCACTTGGTTTCCATGGCAGCGGGAAATGGCTTTTGCACTGAACTTGTGTTTGGCTGTGGAGTTTTGAGTGCCTTGAGTGACGAACTCCATGTTAGTTTAGTGTGGGTGCTCAACCTGCTTGATTCCATCCCACTGGGCTCAATGGGCATTGGACCGGAAGTGACCAAACAGGGTTTCCTAGATAGCTGCTAGCACAGCTGATGGTATGTGAAGTTCATGAGGCAGGTGGAGTTGTTTTGGCACCGGAAGAGCTGTGCTGCTGCTTCAGGCGGTTGCCATTCACCACTACGTCACTGAGTTCCCTAGGTGTCATATCCACTTTCAGACATATGTGGTGCCAGAGCACTTGGTTTCCATGGCAGCGGGAAATGGCTTTTGCGCTGAACTTGTGTTTGGCTGTGGAGTTTTAAGCGCCTTGAGTGAGGAGCTCCATGTTAGTTTAGTGTGGGTGCTCAACCTGCTTGATTCCATCACACTGGGCTCAATGTGCATTGGACCGGAAGTGACCAAACAGGGTTTCCTAGATAGCTGCTAGCACAGCTGATGGTATGTGAAGTTCATGAGGCAGGTGGAGTTGTTTTGGCACTGGAAGAGCTGTGCTGCTGCTTCGGGCAGTTGCCATTCACCACCGCCCTGAGTTCCCTAGGTGTCATATCCACTTTCAGACATATGTGGTGCCAGAGCACTTGGTTTCCATGGCAGCGGGAAATGGCTTGGGTGCTGAACTTGTGTTTGGCTGTGGAGTTTTGAGCGCCTTGAGTGAGGAGCTCCATGTGAGTTTAGTGTGGGTGCTCAACCTGCTTGATTCCATCCCACTGGGCTCAATGTGCATTGGACCGGAAGTGACCAAACAGGGTTTCCTAGATAGCTGCTAGCACAGCTGATGGTATGTGAAGTGAATGAGGCAGGTGGAGTTGTTTTGGCACTGGAAGAGCTGTGCTGCTGCTTCGGGCAGTTGCCATTCACCACCGCCCTGAGTTCCCTAGGTGTCATTTCCACTTTCAGACATATGTGGTGCCAGAGCACTTGGTTTCCATGGCAGCGGGAAATGGCTTTTGCATTTAACTTGTGTTTGGCTGTGGAGTTTTGAGTGCCTTGAGTGAGGAGCTCCATGTTAGTTTAGTGTGGGTGTTCAACCTGCTTGATTCCATCCCACTGGGCTCAATGGGCATTGGACCGGAAGTGACCAAACAGGGTTTCCTAGATAGCTGCTAGCACAGCTGATGGTATGTGAAGTTCATGAGGCAGGTGGAGTTGTTTTGGCACTGGAAGAGCTGTGCTGCTGCTTCGGGCAGTTGCGATTCACCACCACCCTGAGTTCCCTAGGTGTCATATCCACTTTCAGACATATGTGGTGCCAGAGCACTTGGTTTCCATGGCAGCGGGAAATGGCTTGGGCGCTGAACTTGTATTTGGCTGTGGAGTTTTGAGCGCCTTGAGTGAGGAGCTCCGTGTTAGTTTAGTGTGGGTGTTCAACCTGCTTGATTCCATCCCACTGGGCTCAATGGGCATTGGACCGGAAGTGACCAAACAGGGTTTCTTAGAACGCTGCTAGCACAGCTGATGGTATGTGAAGTGAATGAGGCAGGTGGAGTTGTTTTGGCACTGGAAGAGCTGTGCTGCTGCTTCGGGCAGTTGCCATTCACCACCGCCCTGAGTTCCCTAGGTGTCATATCCACTTTCAGACATATGTGGTGCCAGAGCACTTGGTTTCCATGGCAGCGGGAAATGGCTTTTGCACTGAACTTGTGTTTGGCTGTGGAGTTTTGAGTGCCTTGAGTGACGAACTCCATGTTAGTTTAGTGTGGGTGCTCAACCTGCTTGATTCCATCCCACTGGGCTCAATGGGCATTGGACCGGAAGTGACCAAACAGGGTTTCCTAGATAGCTGCTAGCACAGCTGATGGTATGTGAAGTTCATGAGGCAGGTGGAGTTGTTTTGGCACTGGAAGAGCTGTGCTGCTGCTTCAGGCGGTTGCCATTCACCACTACGTCACTGAGTTCCCTAGGTGTCATATCCACTTTCAGACATATGTGGTGCCAGAGCACTTGGTTTCCATGGCAGCGGGAAATGGCTTGGGTGCTGAACTTGTGTTTGGCTGTGGAGTTTTGAGTGCCTTGAGTGAGGAGCTCCATGTGAGTTTAGTGTGGGTGCTCAACCTGCTTGATTCCATCCCACTGGGCTCAATGGGCATTGGACCGGAAGTGACCAAACAGGGTTTCCTAGATAGCTGCTAGCACAGCTGATGGTATGTGAAGTGAATGAGGCAGGTGGAGTTGTTTTGGCACTGGAAGAGCTGTGCTGCTGCTTCGGGCAGTTGCCATTCACCACCGCCCTGAGTTCCCTAGGTGTCATTTCCACTTTCAGACATATGTGGTGCCAGAGCACTTGGTTTCCATGGCAGCGGGAAATGGCTTGGGCTCTGAACTTGTATTTGGCTGTGGAGTTTTGAGTGCCTTGAGTGAGGAGCTGCATGTTAGTTTAGTGTGGGTGCTCAACCTGCTTGATTCCATCCCACTGGGCTCAATGGGCATTGGACCGGAAGTGACCAAACAGGGTTTCCTAGATAGCTGCTAGCACAGCTGATGGTATGTGAAGTGAATGAGGCAGGTGGAGTTGTTTTGGCACTGGAAGAGCTGTGCTGCTGCTTCGGGCAGTTGCCATTCAGCACCGCCCTGAGTTCCCTAGGTGTCATATCCACTTTCAGACATATGTGGTGCCAGAGCACTTGGTTTCCATGGCAGCGGGAAATGGCTTGGGCGCTGAACTTGTGTTTGGTTGTGGAGTTTTGAGTGCCTTGAGTGACGAACTCCATGTTAGTTTAGTGTGGGTGCTCAACCTGCTTGATTCCATCCCACTGGGCTCAATGGGCATTGGACCGGAAGTGACCAAACAGGGTTTCCTAGATAGCTGCTAGCACAGCTGATGGTATGTGAAGTGAATGAGGCAGGTGGAGTTGTTTTGGCACTGGAAGAGCTGTGCTGCTGCTTCGGGCAGTTGCCATTCACCACCACCCTGAGTTCCCTAGGTGTCATATCCACTTTCAGACATATGTGGTGCCAGAGCACTTGGTTTCCATGGCAGCGGGAAATGGCTTTTGAATTTAACTTGTGTTTGGCTGTGGAGTTTTGAGTGCCTTGAGTGAGGAGCTCCATGTTAGTTTAGTGTGGGTGTTCAACCTGCTTGATTCCATCCCACTGGGCTCAATGGGCATTGGACCGGAAGTGACCAAACAGGGTTTCCTAGATAGCTGCTAGCACAGCTGATGGTATGTGAAGTTCATGAGGCAGGTGGAGTTGTTTTGGCACTGGAAGAGCTGTGCTGCTGCTTCGGGCAGTTGCGATTCACCACCACACTGAGTTCCCTAGGTGTCATATCCACTTTCAGACATATGTGGTGCCAGAGCACTTGGTTTCCATGGCAGCGGGAAATGGCTTGGGCGCTGAACTTGTGCTTGGCTGTGGAGTTTTGAGCGCCTTGAGTGAGGAGCTCCGTGTTAGTTTAGTGTGGGTGTTCAACCTGCTTGATTCCATCCCACTGGGCTCAATGGGCATTGGACCGGAAGTGACCAAACAGGGTTTCTTAGAACGCTGCTAGCACAGCTGATGGTATGTGAAGTGAATGAGACAGGTGGAGTTGTTTTGGCACTGGAAGAGCTGTGCTGCTGCTTCGGGCACTTGCCATTCACCACCGCCCTGAGTTCCCTAGGTGTCATATCCACTTTCAGACATATGTGGTGCCAGAGCACTTGGTTTCCATGGCAGCGGGAAATGGCTTGGGCGCTGAACTTGTATTTGGCTGTGGAGTTTTGAGTGCCTTGAGTGAGGAGCTCCATGTTAGTTTAGTGTGGGTGCTCAACCTGCTTGATTCCATCCTCCTGGGCTCAATGGGCATTGGACCGGAAGTGACCAAACAGGGTTTCCTAGATAGCTGCTAGCACAGCTGATGGTATGTGAAGTTCATGAGGCAGGTGGAGTTGTTTTGGCACTGGAAGAGCTGTGCTGCTGCTTCGGGCAGTTGCCATTCACCACCACCCTGAGTTCCCTAGGTGTCATATCCACTTTCAGACATATGTGGTGCCAGAGCACTTGGTTTCCATGGCAGCGGGAAATGGCTTGGGCGCTGAACTTGTGCTTGGCTGTGGAGTTTTGAGCGCCTTGAGTGAGGAGCTCCGTGTTAGTTTAGTGTGGGTGTTCAACCTGCTTGATTCCATCCCACTGGGCTCAATGGGCATTGGACCGGAAGTGACCAAACAGGGTTTCCTAGATAGCTGCTAGCACAGCTGATGGTATGTGAAGTGAATGAGACAGGTGGAGTTGTTTTGGCACTGGAAGAGCTGTGCTGCTGCTTCGGGCACTTGCCATTCACCACCGCCCTGAGTTCCCTAGGTGTCATATCCACTTTCAGACATATGTGGTGCCAGAGCACTTGGTTTCCATGGCAGCGGGAAATGGCTTTTGCACTGAACTTGTGTTTGGCTGTGGAGTTTTGAGTGCCTTGAGTGACGAACTCCATGTTAGTTTAGTGTGGGTGCTCAACCTGCTTGATTCCATCCCACTGGGCTCAATGGGCATTGGACCGGAAGTGACCAAACAGGGTTTCCTAGATAGCTGCTAGCACAGCTGATGGTATGTGAAGTTCATGAGGCAGGTGGAGTTGTTTTGGCACTGGAAGAGCTGTGCTGCTGCTTCTGGCAGTTGCCATTCACCACCGCCCTGAGTTCCCTAGGTGTCATATCCACTTTCAGACATATGTGGTGCCAGAGCACTTGGTTTCCATGGCAGCGGGAAATGGCTTGGGCGCTGAACTTGTATTTGGCTGTGGAGTTTTGAGCGCCTTGAGTGAGGAGCTCCATGTTAGTTTAGTGTGGGTGCTCAACCTGCTTGATTCCATCCCACTGGGCTCAATGGGCATTGGACCGGAAGTGACCAAACAGGGTTTCCTAGATAGCTGCTAGCACAGCTGATGGTATGTGAAGTGAATGAGGCAGGTGGAGTTGTTTTGGCACTGGAAGAGCTGTGCTGCTGCTTCGGGCAGTTGCCATTCAGCACCGCCCTGAGTTCCCTAGGTGTCATATCCACTTTCAGACATATGTGGTGCCAGAGCACTTGGTTTCCATGGCAGCGGGAAATGGCTTGGGCGCTGAACTTGTGTTTGGTTGTGGAGTTTTGAGTGCCTTGAGTGACGAACTCCATGTTAGTTTAGTGTGGGTGCTCAACCTGCTTGATTCCATCCCACTGGGCTCAATGGGCATTGGACCTTAAGTGACCAAACAGGGTTTCCTAGATAGCTGCTAGCACAGCTGATGGTATGTGAAGTGAATGAGGCAGGTGGAGTTGTTTTGGCACTGGAAGAGCTGTGCTGCTGCTTCAGGCAGTTGCCATTCACCACCGCGTCACTGAGTTCCCTAGGTTTCATATCCACTTTCAGACATATGTGGTGCCAGAGCACTTGGTTTCCATGGCAGCAGGAAATGGCTTGGGCGCTGAACTTGTGCTTGGCTGTGGAGTTTTGAGCACCTTGAGTGAGGAGCTCCGTGTTAGTTTAGTGTGGGTGTTCAACCTGCTTGATTCCATCCCACTGGGCTCAATGGGCATTGGACCGGAAGTGACCAAACAGGGTTTCTTAGAACGCTGCTAGCACAGCTGATGGTATGTGAAGTTCATGAGGCAGGTGGAGTTGTTTTGGCACTGGAAGAGCTGTGCTGCTGCTTCGGGCAGTTGCCATTCACCACCGCCCTGAGTTCCCTAGGTGTCATATCCACTTTCAGACATATGTGGTGCCAGAGCACTTGGTTTCCATGGCAGCGGGAAATGGCTTTTGCACTGAACTTGTGTTTGGCTGTGGAGTTTTGAGTGCCTTGAGTGACGAACTCCATGTTAGTTTAGTGTGGGTGCTCAACCTGCTTGATTCCATCCCACTGGGCTCAATGGGCATTGGACCGGAAGTGACCAAACAGGGTTTCCTAGATAGCTGCTAGCACAGCTGATGGTATGTGAAGTTCATGAGGCAGGTGGAGTTGTTTTGGCACCGGAAGAGCTGTGCTGCTGCTTCAGGCGGTTGCCATTCACCACTACGTCACTGAGTTCCCTAGGTGTCATATCCACTTTCAGACATATGTGGTGCCAGAGCACTTGGTTTCCATGGCAGCGGGAAATGGCTTTTGCGCTGAACTTGTGTTTGGCTGTGGAGTTTTAAGCGCCTTGAGTGAGGAGCTCCATGTTAGTTTAGTGTGGGTGCTCAACCTGCTTGATTCCATCCCACTGGGCTCAATGTGCATTGGACCGGAAGTGACCAAACAGGGTTTCCTAGATAGCTGCTAGCACAGCTGATGGTTTGTGAAGTTCATGAGGCAGGTGGAGTTGTTTTGGCACTGGAAGAGCTGTGCTGCTGCTTCGGGCAGTTGCCATTCACCACCGCCCTGAGTTCCCTAGGTGTCATATCCACTTTCAGACATATGTGGTGCCAGAGCACTTGGTTTCCATGGCAGCGGGAAATGGCTTGGGTGCTGAACTTGTGTTTGGCTGTGGAGTTTTGAGCGCCTTGAGTGAGGAGCTCCATGTGAGTTTAGTGTGGGTGCTCAACCTGCTTGATTCCATCCCACTGGGCTCAATGTGCATTGGACCGGAAGTGACCAAACAGGGTTTCCTAGATAGCTGCTAGCACAGCTGATGGTATGTGAAGTGAATGAGGCAGGTGGAGTTGTTTTGGCACTGGAAGAGCTGTGCTGCTGCTTCGGGCAGTTGCCATTCACCACCGCCCTGAGTTCCCTAGGTGTCATTTCCACTTTCAGACATATGTGGTGCCAGAGCACTTGGTTTCCATGGCAGCGGGAAATGGCTTTTGCATTTAACTTGTGTTTGGCTGTGGAGTTTTGAGTGCCTTGAGTGAGGAGCTCCATGTTAGTTTAGTGTGGGTGTTCAACCTGCTTGATTCCATCCCACTGGGCTCAATGGGCATTGGACCGGAAGTGACCAAACAGGGTTTCCTAGATAGCTGCTAGCACAGCTGATGGTATGTGAAGTGAATGAGGCAGGTGGAGTTGTTTTGGCACTGGAAGAGCTGTGCTGCTGCTTCGGGCAGTTGCGATTCACCACCACCCTGAGTTCCCTAGGTGTCATATCCACTTTCAGACATATGTGGTGCCAGAGCACTTGGTTTCCATGGCAGCGGGAAATGGCTTGGGCGCTGAACTTGTATTTGGCTGTGGAGTTTTGAGCGCCTTGAGTGAGGAGCTCCGTGTTAGTTTAGTGTGGGTGTTCAACCTGCTTGATTCCATCCCACTGGGCTCAATGGGCATTGGACCGGAAGTGACCAAACAGGGTTTCCTAGATAGCTGCTAGCACAGCTGATGGTATGTGAAGTGAATGAGGCAGGTGGAGTTGTTTTGGCACTGGAAGAGCTGTGCTGCTGCTTCGGGCAGTTGCCATTCACCACCGCCCTGAGTTCCCTAGGTGTCATATCCACTTTCAGACATATGTGGTGCCAGAGCACTTGGTTTCCATGGCAGCGGGAAATGGCTTGGGTGCTGAACTTGTGTTTGGCTGTGGAGTTTTGAGTGCCTTGAGTGAGGAGCTCCATGTGAGTTTAGTGTGGGTGCTCAACCTGCTTGATTCCATCCCACTGGGCTCAATGGGCATTGGACCGGAAGTGACCAAACAGGGTTTCCTAGATAGCTGCTAGCACAGCTGATGGTATGTGAAGTTCATGAGGCAGGTGGAGTTGTTTTGGCACTGGAAGAGCTGTGCTGCTGCTTCGGGCAGTTGCCATTCACCACCGCCCTGAGTTCCCTAGGTGTCATTTCCACTTTCAGACATATGTGGTGCCAGAGCACTTGGTTTCCATGGCAGCGGGAAATGGCTTGGGCGCTGAACTTGTATTTGGCTGTGGAGTTTTGAGCGCCTTGAGTGAGGAGCTGCATGTTAGTTTAGTGTGGGTGCTCAACCTGCTTGATTCCATCCCACTGGGCTCAATGGGCATTGGACCGGAAGTGACCAAACAGGGTTTCCTAGATAGCTGCTAGCACAGCTGATGGTATGTGAAGTGAATGAGGCAGGTGGAGTTGTTTTGGCACTGGAAGAGCTGTGCTGCTGCTTCGGGCAGTTGCCATTCAGCACCGCCCTGAGTTCCCTAGGTGTCATATCCACTTTCAGACATATGTGGTGCCAGAGCACTTGGTTTCCATGGCAGCGGGAAATGGCTTGGGCGCTGAACTTGTGTTTGGTTGTGGAGTTTTGAGTGCCTTGAGTGACGAACTCCATGTTAGTTTAGTGTGGGTGCTCAACCTGCTTGATTCCATCCCACTGGGCTCAATGGGCATTGGACCGGAAGTGACCAAACAGGGTTTCCTAGATAGCTGCTAGCACAGCTGATGGTATGTGAAGTTCATGAGGCAGGTGGAGTTGTTTTGGCACTGGAAGAGCTGTGCTGCTGCTTCGGGCAGTTGCCATTCACCACCACCCTGAGTTCCCTAGGTGTCATATCCACTTTCAGACATATGTGGTGCCAGAGCACTTGGTTTCCATGGCAGCGGGAAATGGCTTTTGCATTTAACTTGTGTTTGGCTGTGGAGTTTTGAGTGCCTTGAGTGAGGAGCTGCATGTTAGTTTAGTGTGGGTGTTCAACCTGCTTGATTCCATCCCACTGGGCTCAATGGGCATTGGACCGGAAGTGACCAAACAGGGTTTCCTAGATAGCTGCTAGCACAGCTGATGGTATGTGAAGTTCATGAGGCAGGTGGAGTTGTTTTGGCACTGGAAGAGCTGTGCTGCTGCTTCGGGCAGTTGCGATTCACCACCACCCTGAGTTCCCTAGGTGTCATATCCACTTTCAGACATATGTGGTGCCAGAGCACTTGGTTTCCATGGCAGCGGGAAATGGCTTGGGCGCTGAACTTGTGCTTGGCTGTGGAGTTTTGAGCGCCTTGAGTGAGGAGCTCCGTGTTAGTTTAGTGTGGGTGTTCAACCTGCTTGATTCCATCCCACTGGGCTCAATGGGCATTGGACCGGAAGTGACCAAACAGGGTTTCCTAGATAGCTGCTAGCACAGCTGATGGTATGTGAAGTGAATGAGGCAGGTGGAGTTGTTTTGGCACTGGAAGAGCTGTGCTGCTGCTTCGGGCAGTTGCCATTCACCACCACCCTGAGTTCCCTAGGTGTCATATCCACTTTCAGACATATGTGGTGCCAGAGCACTTGGTTTCCATGGCAGCGGGAAATGGCTTGGGCGCTGAACTTGTGCTTGGCTGTGGAGTTTTGAGCGCCTTGAGTGAGGAGCTCCATGTTAGTTTAGTGTGGGTGTTCAACCTGCTTGATTCCATCCCACTGGGCTCAATGGGCATTGGACCGGAAGTGACCAAACAGGGTTTCTTAGAACGCTGCTAGCACAGCTGATGGTATGTGAAGTGAATGAGACAGGTGGAGTTGTTTTGGCACTGGAAGAGCTGTGCTGCTGCTTCGGGCACTTGCCATTCACCACCGCCCTGAGTTCCCTAGGTGTCATATCCACTTTCAGACATATGTGGTGCCAGAGCACTTGGTTTCCATGGCAGCGGGAAATGGCTTGGGCGCTGAACTTGTATTTGGCTGTGGAGTTTTGAGTGCCTTGAGTGAGGAGCTCCATGTTAGTTTAGTGTGGGTGCTCAACCTGCTTGATTCCATCCTCCTGGGCTCAATGGGCATTGGACCGGAAGTGACCAAACAGGGTTTCCTAGATAGCTGCTAGCACAGCTGATGGTATGTGAAGTTCATGAGGCAGGTGGAGTTGTTTTGGCACTGGAAGAGCTGTGCTGCTGCTTCGGGCAGTTGCCATTCACCACCACCCTGAGTTCCCTAGGTGTCATATCCACTTTCAGACATATGTGGTGCCAGAGCACTTGGTTTCCATGGCAGCGGGAAATGGCTTGGGCGCTGAACTTGTGCTTGGCTGTGGAGTTTTGAGCGCCTTGAGTGAGGAGCTCCGTGTTAGTTTAGTGTGGGTGTTCAACCTGCTTGATTCCATCCCACTGGGCTCAATGGGCATTGGACCGGAAGTGACCAAACAGGGTTTCCTAGATAGCTGCTAGCACAGCTGATGGTATGTGAAGTTCATGAGGCAGGTGGAGTTGTTTTGGCACTGGAAGAGCTGTGCTGCTGCTTCGGGCAGTTGCCATTCACCACCGCCCTGAGTTCCCTAGGTGTCATATCCACTTTCAGACATATGTGGTGCCAGAGCACTTGGTTTCCATGGCAGCGGGAAATGGCTTTTGCACTGAACTTGTGTTTGGCTGTGGAGTTTTGAGTGCCTTGAGTGACGAACTCCATGTTAGTTTAGTGTGGGTGCTCAACCTGCTTGATTCCATCCCACTGGGCTCAATGGGCATTGGACCGGAAGTGACCAAACAGGGTTTCCTAGATAGCTGCTAGCACAGCTGATGGTATGTGAAGTTCATGAGGCAGGTGGAGTTGTTTTGGCACCGGAAGAGCTGTGCTGCTGCTTCAGGCGGTTGCCATTCACCACTACGTCACTGAGTTCCCTAGGTGTCATATCCACTTTCAGACATATGTGGTGCCAGAGCACTTGGTTTCCATGGCAGCGGGAAATGGCTTTTGCGCTGAACTTGTGTTTGGCTGTGGAGTTTTAAGCGCCTTGAGTGAGGAGCTCCATGTTAGTTTAGTGTGGGTGCTCAACCTGCTTGATTCCATCCCACTGGGCTCAATGGGCATTGGACCGGAAGTGACCAAACAGGGTTTCCTAGATAGCTGCTAGCACAGCTGATGGTTTGTGAAGTTCATGAGGCAGGTGGAGTTGTTTTGGCACTGGAAGAGCTGTGCTGCTGCTTCGGGCAGTTGCCATTCACCACCGCCCTGAGTTCCCTAGGTGTCATATCCACTTTCAGACATATGTGGTGCCAGAGCACTTGGTTTCCATGGCAGCGGGAAATGGCTTGGGTGCTGAACTTGTGTTTGGCTGTGGAGTTTTGAGCGCCTTGAGTGAGGAGCTCCATGTGAGTTTAGTGTGGGTGCTCAACCTGCTTGATTCCATCCCACTGGGCTCAATGGGCATTGGACCGGAAGTGACCAAACAGGGTTTCCTAGATAGCTGCTAGCACAGCTGATGGTATGTGAAGTGAATGAGGCAGGTGGAGTTGTTTTGGCACTGGAAGAGCTGTGCTGCTGCTTCGAGCAGTTGCCATTCACCACCGCCCTGAGTTCCCTAGGTGTCATTTCCACTTTCAGACATATGTGGTGCCAGAGCACTTGGTTTCCATGGCAGCGGGAAATGGCTTTTGCATTTAACTTGTGTTTGGCTGTGGAGTTTTGAGTGCCTTGAGTGAGGAGCTCCATGTAAGTTTAGTGTGGGTGTTCAACCTGCTTGATTCCATCCCACTGGGCTCAATGGGCATTGGACCGGAAGTGACCAAACAGGGTTTCCTAGATAGCTGCTAGCACAGCTGATGGTATGTGAAGTTCATGAGGCAGGTGGAGTTGTTTTGGCACTGGAAGAGCTGTGCTGCTGCTTCGGGCAGTTGCGATTCACCACCACCCTGAGTTCCCTAGGTGTCATATCCACTTTCAGACATATGTGGTGCCAGAGCACTTGGTTTCCATGGCAGCGGGAAATGGCTTGGGCGCTGAACTTGTATTTGGCTGTGGAGTTTTGAGCGCCTTGAGTGAGGAGCTCCGTGTTAGTTTAGTGTGGGTGTTCAACCTGCTTGATTCCATCCCACTGGGCTCAATGGGCATTGGACCGGAAGTGACCAAACAGGGTTTCCTAGATAGCTGCTAGCACAGCTGATGGTATGTGAAGTGAATGAGGCAGGTGGAGTTGTTTTGGCACTGGAAGAGCTGTGCTGCTGCTTCGGGCAGTTGCCATTCACCACCGCCCTGAGTTCCCTAGGTGTCATATCCACTTTCAGACATATGTGGTGCCAGAGCACTTGGTTTCCATGGCAGCGGGAAATGGCTTTTGCACTGAACTTGTGTTTGGCTGTGGAGTTTTGAGTGCCTTGAGTGACGAACTCCATGTTAGTTTAGTGTGGGTGCTCAACCTGCTTGATTCCATCCCACTGGGCTCAATGGGCATTGGACCGGAAGTGACCAAACAGGGTTTCCTAGATAGCTGCTAGCACAGCTGATGGTATGTGAAGTTCATGAGGCAGGTGGAGTTGTTTTGGCACTGGAAGAGCTGTGCTGCTGCTTCAGGCGGTTGCCATTCACCACTACGTCACTGAGTTCCCTAGGTGTCATATCCACTTTCAGACATATGTGGTGCCAGAGCACTTGGTTTCCATGGCAGCGGGAAATGGCTTGGGTGCTGAACTTGTGTTTGGCTGTGGAGTTTTGAGTGCCTTGAGTGAGGAGCTCCATGTGAGTTTAGTGTGGGTGCTCAACCTGCTTGATTCCATCCCACTGGGCTCAATGGGCATTGGACCGGAAGTGACCAAACAGGGTTTCCTAGATAGCTGCTAGCACAGCTGATGGTATGTGAAGTTCATGAGGCAGGTGGAGTTGTTTTGGCACTGGAAGAGCTGTGCTGCTGCTTCGGGCAGTTGCCATTCACCACCGCCCTGAGTTCCCTAGGTGTCATTTCCACTTTCAGACATATGTGGTGCCAGAGCACTTGGTTTCCATGGCAGCGGGAAATGGCTTGGGCGCTGAACTTGTATTTGGCTGTGGAGTTTTGAGCGCCTTGAGTGAGGAGCTGCATGTTAGTTTAGTGTGGGTGCTCAACCTGCTTGATTCCATCCCACTGGGCTCAATGGGCATTGGACCGGAAGTGACCAAACAGGGTTTCCTAGATAGCTGCTAGCACAGCTGATGGTATGTGAAGTGAATGAGGCAGGTGGAGTTGTTTTGGCACTGGAAGAGCTGTGCTGCTGCTTCGGGCAGTTGCCATTCAGCACCGCCCTGAGTTCCCTAGGTGTCATATCCACTTTCAGACATATGTGGTGCCAGAGCACTTGGTTTCCATGGCAGCGGGAAATGGCTTGGGCGCTGAACTTGTGTTTGGTTGTGGAGTTTTGAGTGCCTTGAGTGACGAACTCCATGTTAGTTTAGTGTGGGTGCTCAACCTGCTTGATTCCATCCCACTGGGCTCAATGGGCATTGGACCGGAAGTGACCAAACAGGGTTTCCTAGATAGCTGCTAGCACAGCTGATGGTATGTGAAGTTCATGAGGCAGGTGGAGTTGTTTTGGCACTGGAAGAGCTGTGCTGCTGCTTCGGGCAGTTGCGATTCACCACCACCCTGAGTTCCCTAGGTGTCATATCCACTTTCAGACATATGTGGTGCCAGAGCACTTGGTTTCCATGGCAGCGGGAAATGGCTTTTGCATTTAACTTGTGTTTGGCTGTGGAGTTTTGAGTGCCTTGAGTGAGGAGCTGCATGTTAGTTTAGTGTGGGTGTTCAACCTGCTTGATTCCATCCCACTGGGCTCAATGGGCATTGGACCGGAAGTGACCAAACAGGGTTTCCTAGATAGCTGCTAGCACAGCTGATGGTATGTGAAGTTCATGAGGCAGGTGGAGTTGTTTTGGCACTGGAAGAGCTGTGCTGCTGCTTCGGGCAGTTGCGATTCACCACCACCCTGAGTTCCCTAGGTGTCATATCCACTTTCAGACATATGTGGTGCCAGAGCACTTGGTTTCCATGGCAGCGGGAAATGGCTTGGGCGCTGAACTTGTGCTTGGCTGTGGAGTTTTGAGCGCCTTGAGTGAGGAGCTCCGTGTTAGTTTAGTGTGGGTGTTCAACCTGCTTGATTCCATCCCACTGGGCTCAATGGGCATTGGACCGGAAGTGACCAAACAGGGTTTCTTAGAACGCTGCTAGCACAGCTGATGGTATGTGAAGTGAATGAGACAGGTGGAGTTGTTTTGGCACTGGAAGAGCTGTGCTGCTGCTTCGGGCACTTGCCATTCACCACCGCCCTGAGTTCCCTAGGTGTCATATCCACTTTCAGACATATGTGGTGCCAGAGCACTTGGTTTCCATGGCAGCGGGAAATGGCTTGGGCGCTGAACTTGTATTTGGCTGTGGAGTTTTGAGTGCCTTGAGTGAGGAGCTCCATGTTAGTTTAGTGTGGGTGCTCAACCTGCTTGATTCCATCCTCCTGGGCTCAATGGGCATTGGACCGGAAGTGACCAAACAGGGTTTCCTAGATAGCTGCTAGCACAGCTGATGGTATGTGAAGTTCATGAGGCAGGTGGAGTTGTTTTGGCACTGGAAGAGCTGTGCTGCTGCTTCGGGCATTTGCCATTCACCACCGCCCTGAGTTCCCTAGGTGTCATATCCACTTTCAGACATATGTGGTGCCAGAGCACTTGGTTTCCATGGCAGCGGGAAATGGCTTTTGCACTGAACTTGTGTTTGGCTGTGGAGTTTTGAGTGCCTTGAGTGACGAACTCCATGTTAGTTTAGTGTGGGTGCTCAACCTGCTTGATTCCATCCCACTGGGCTCAATGGGCATTGGACCGGAAGTGACCAAACAGGGTTTCCTTGATAGCTGCTAGCACAGCTGATGGTATGTGAAGTTCATGAGGCAGGTGGAGTTGTTTTGGCACTGGAAGAGCTGTGCTGCTGCTTCGGGCAGTTGCCATTCACCACCGCCCTGAGTTCCCTAGGTGTCATTTCCACTTTCAGACATATGTGGTGCCAGAGCACTTGGTTTCCATGGCAGCGGGAAATGGCTTTGGCGCTGAACTTGTATTTGGCTGTGGAGTTTTGAGCGCCTTGAGTGAGGAGCTGCATGTTAGTTTAGTGTGGGTGCTCAACCTGCTTGATTCCATCTCACTGGGCTCAATGGGCATTGGACCGGAAGTGACCAAACAGGGTTTCCTAGATAGCTGCTAGCACAGCTGATGGTATGTGAAGTTCATGAGGCAGGTGGAGTTGTTTTGGCACTGGAAGAGCTGTGCTGCTGCTTCGGGCAGTTGCCATTCACCACCGCCCTGAGTTCCCTAGGTGTCATATCCACTTTCAGACATATGTGGTGCCAGAGCACTTGGTTTCCATGGCAGCGGGAAATGGCTTGGGCGCTGAACTTGTGTTTGGTTGTGGAGTTTTGAGTGCCTTGAGTGACGAACTCCATGTTAGTTTAGTGTGGGTGCTCAACCTGCTTGATTCCATCCCACTGGGCTCAATGGGCATTGGACCGGAAGTGACCAAACAGGGTTTCCTAGATAGCTGCTAGCACAGCTGATGGTATGTGAAGTTCATGAGGCAGGTGGAGTTGTTTTGGCACTGGAAGAGCTGTGCTGCTGCTTCGGGCATTTGCGATTCACCACCACCCTGAGTTCCCTAGGTGTCATATCCACTTTCAGACATATGTGGTGCCAGAGCACTTGGTTTCCATGGCAGCGGGAAATGGCTTGGGCGCTGAACTTGTGCTTGGCTGTGGAGTTTTGAGCGCCTTGAGTGAGGAGCTCCGTGTTAGTTTAGTGTGGGTGTTCAACCTGCTTGATTCCATCCCACTGGGCTCAATGGGCATTGGACCGGAAGTGACCAAACAGGGTTTCTTAGAACGCTGCTAGCACAGCTGATGGTATGTGAAGTGAATGAGACAGGTGGAGTTGTTTTGGCACTGGAAGAGCTGTGCTGCTGCTTCGGGCACTTGCCATTCACCACCGCCCTGAGTTCCCTAGGTGTCATATCCACTTTCAGACATATGTGGTGCCAGAGCACTTGGTTTCCATGGCAGCGGGAAATGGCTTGGGCGCTGAACTTGTATTTGGCTGTGGAGTTTTGAGTGCCTTGAGTGAGGAGCTCCATGTTAGTTTAGTGTGGGTGCTCAACCTGCTTGATTCCATCCTCCTGGGCTCAATGGGCATTGGACCGGAAGTGACCAAACAGGGTTTCCTAGATAGCTGCTAGCACAGCTGATGGTATGTGAAGTTCATGAGGCAGGTGGAGTTGTTTTGGCACTGGAAGAGCTGTGCTGCTGCTTCGGGCAGTTGCCATTCACCACCGCCCTGAGTTCCCTAGGTGTCATATCCACTTTCAGACATATGTGGTGCCAGAGCACTTGGTTTCCATGGCAGCGGGAAATGGCTTTTGCACTGAACTTGTGTTTGGCTGTGGAGTTTTGAGTGCCTTGAGTGACGAACTCCATGTTAGTTTAGTGTGGGTGCTCAACCTGCTTGATTCCATCCCACTGGGCTCAATGGGCATTGGACCGGAAGTGACCAAACAGGGTTTCCTAGATAGCTGCTAGCACAGCTGATGGTATGTGAAGTGAATGAGGCAGGTGGAGTTGTTTTGGCACTGGAAGAGCTGTGCTGCTGCTTCAGGCGGTTGCCATTCACCACTACGTCAGTGAATTCCCTAGGTGTCATATCCACTTTCAGACATATGTGGTGCCAGAGCACTTGGTTTCCATGGCAGCGGGAAATGGCTTTTGCGTTGAACTTGTGTTTGGCTGTGGAGTTTTGAGCGCCTTTAGTGAGGAGCTCCATGTTAGTTTAGTGTGGGTGCTCAACCTGCTTGATTCCATCCCACTGGGCTCAATGGGCATTGGACCGGAAGTGACCAAACAGGGTTTCTTAGAACCCTGCTAGCACAGCTGATGGTATGTGAAGTTCATGAGGCAGGTGGAGTTGTTTTGGCACTGGAAGAGCTGTGCTGCTGCTTCGGGCAGTTGCCATTCAGCACCGCCCTGAGTTCCCTAGGTGTCATATCCACTTTCAGACATATGTGGTGCCAGAGCACTTGGTTTCCATGGCAGCGGGAAATGGCTTGGGCGCTGAACTTGTGTTTGGCTGTGGAGTTTTGAGTGCCTTGAGTGAGGAGCTCCATGTTAGTTTAGTGTGGGTGCTCAACCTGCTTGATTCCATCCCACTGGGCTCAATGGGCATTGGACCGGAAGTGACCAAACAGGGTTTCCTAGATAGCTGCTAGCACAGCTGATGGTATGTGAAGTTCATGAGGCAGGTGGAGTTGTTTTGGCACTGGAAGAGCTGTGCTGCTGCTTCGGGCAGTTGCCATTCACCACCACCCTGAGTTCCCTAGGTGTCATATCCACTTTCAGACATATGTGGTGCCAGAGCACTTGGTTTCCATGGCAGCGGGAAATGGCTTGGGTGCTGAACTTGTGTTTGGCTGTGGAGGTTTGAGTGCCTTGAGTGAGGAGCTCCATGTTAGTTTAGTGTGGGTGCTCAACCTGCTTGATTCCATCCCACTGGGCTCAATGGGCATTGGACTGGAAGTGACAAAACAGGGTTTCCTAGATAGCTGCTAGCACAGCTGATGGTATGTGAAGTGAATGAGGCAGGTGGAGTTGTTTTGGCACTGGAAGAGCTGTGCTGCTGCTTCAGGCAGTTGCCATTCACCACCGCGTCACTGAGTTCCCTAGGTTTCATATCCACTTTCAGACATATGTGGTGCCAGAGCACTTGGTTTCCATGGCAGCGGGAAATGGCTTGGGCGCTGAACTTGTGCTTGGCTGTGGAGTTTTGAGCGCCTTGAGTGAGGAGCTCCGTGTTAGTTTAGTGTGGGTGTTCAACCTGCTTGATTCCATCCCACTGGGCTCAATGGGCATTGGACCGGAAGTGACCAAACAGGGTTTCTTAGAACGCTGCTAGCACAGCTGATGGTATGTGAAGTGAATGAGGCAGGTGGAGTTGTTTTGGCACTGGAAGAGCTGTGCTGCTGCTTCGGGCAGTTGCCATTCACCACCGCCCTGAGTTCCCTAGGTGTCATATCCACTTTCAGACATATGTGGTGCCAGAGCACTTGGTTTCCATGGCAGCGGGAAATGGCTTTTGCACTGAACTTGTGTTTGGCTGTGGAGTTTTGAGTGCCTTGAGTGACGAACTCCATGTTAGTTTAGTGTGGGTGCTCAACCTGCTTGATTCCATCCCACTGGGCTCAATGGGCATTGGACCGGAAGTGACCAAACAGGGTTTCCTAGATAGCTGCTAGCACAGCTGATGGTATGTGAAGTTCATGAGGCAGGTGGAGTTGTTTTGGCACTGGAAGAGCTGTGCTGCTGCTTCAGGCAGTTGCCATTCACCACTACGTCACTGAGTTCCCTAGGTGTCATATCCACTTTCAGACATATGTGGTGCCAGAGCACTTGGTTTCCATGGCAGCGGGAAATGGCTTTTGCGCTGAACTTGTGTTTGGCTGTGGAGTTTTAAGCGCCTTGAGTGAGGAGCTCCATGTTAGTTTAGTGTGGGTGCTCAACCTGCTTGATTCCATCCCACTGGGCTCAATGGGCATTGGACCGGAAGTGACCAAACAGGGTTTCCTAGATAGCTGCTAGCACAGCTGATGGTTTGTGAAGTTCATGAGGCAGGTGGAGTTGTTTTGGCACTGGAAGAGCTGTGCTGCTGCTTCGGGCAGTTGCCATTCACCACCGCCCTGAGTTCCCTAGGTGTCATATCCACTTTCAGACATATGTGGTGCCAGAGCACTTGGTTTCCATGGCAGCGGGAAATGGCTTGGGTGCTGAACTTGTGTTTGGCTGTGGAGTTTTGAGTGCCTTGAGTGAGGAGCTCCATGTGAGTTTAGTGTGGGTGCTCAACCTGCTTGATTCCATCCCACTGGGCTCAATGGGCATTGGACCGGAAGTGACCAAACAGGGTTTCCTAGATAGCTGCTAGCACAGCTGATGGTATGTGAAGTTCATGAGGCAGGTGGAGTTGTTTTGGCACTGGAAGAGCTGTGCTGGTGCTTCGGGCAGTTGCCATTCACCACCGCCCTGAGTTCCCTAGGTGTCATATCCACTTTCAGACATATGTGGTGCCAGAGCACTTGGTTTCCATGGCAGCGGGAAATGGCTTGGGTGCTGAACTTGTGTTTGGCTGTGGAGTTTTGAGTGCCTTGAGTGAGGAGCTCCATGTGAGTTTAGTGTGGGTGCTCAACCTGCTTGATTCCATCCCACTGGGCTCAATGGGCATTGGACCGGAAGTGACCAAACAGGGTTTCCTTGATAGCTGCTAGCACAGCTGATGGTATGTGAAGTTCATGAGGCAGGTGGAGTTGTTTTGGCACTGGAAGAGCTGTGCTGCTGCTTCGGGCAGTTGCCATTCACCACTGCCCTGAGTTCCCTAGGTGTCATTTCCACTTTCAGACATATGTGGTGCCAGAGCACTTGGTTTCCATGGCAGCGGGAAATGGCTTGGGCGCTGAACTTGTATTTGGCTGTGGAGTTTTGAGCGCCTTGAGTGAGGAGCTGCATGTTAGTTTAGTGTGGGTGCTCAACCTGCTTGATTCCATCCCACTGGGCTCAATGGGCATTGGACCGGAAGTGACCAAACAGGGTTTCCTAGATAGCTGCTAGCACAGCTGATGGTATGTGAAGTTCATGAGGCAGGTGGAGTTGTTTTGGCACTGGAAGAGCTGTGCTGCTGCTTCGGGCAGTTGCCATTCAGCACCGCCCTGAGTTCCCTAGGTGTCATATCCACTTTCAGACATATGTGGTGCCAGAGCACTTGGTTTCCATGGCAGCGGGAAATGGCTTGGGCGCTGAACTTGTGTTTGGTTGTGGAGTTTTGAGTGCCTTGAGTGACGAACTCCATGTTAGTTTAGTGTGGGTGCTCAACCTGCTTGATTCCATCCCACTGGGCTCAATGGGCATTGGACCGGAAGTGACCAAACAGGGTTTCCTAGATAGCTGCTAGCACAGCTGATGGTATGTGAAGTGAATGAGGCAGGTGGAGTTGTTTTGGCACTGGAAGAGCTGTGCTGCTGCTTCGGGCACTTGCCATTCACCACCACCCTGAGTTCCCTAGGTGTCATATCCACTTTCAGACATATGTGGTGCCAGAGCACTTGGTTTCCATGGCAGCGGGAAATGGCTTTTGCATTTAACTTGTGTTTGGCTGTGGAGTTTTGAGTGCCTTGAGTGAGGAGCTCCATGTTAGTTTAGTGTGGGTGCGCAACCTGCTTGATTCCATCCCACTGGGCTCAATGGGCATTGGACCGGAAGTGACGAAACAGGGTTTCCTAGATAGCTGCTAGCACAGCTGATGGTATGTGAAGTTCATGAGGCAGGTGGAGTTGTTTTGGCACTGGAAGAGCTGTGCTGCTGCTTCGGGCAGTTGCGATTCACCACCACCCTGAGTTCCCTAGGTGTCATATCCACTTTCAGACATATGTGGTGCCAGAGCACTTGGTTTCCATGGCAGCGGGAAATGGCTTGGGCGCTGAACTTGTATTTGGCTGTGGAGTTTTGAGTGCCTTGAGTGAGGAGCTCCATGTTAGTTTAGTGTGGGTGCTCAACCTGCTTGATTCCATCCCACTGGGCTCAATGGGCATTGGACCGGAAGTGACCAAACAGGGTTTCCTAGATAGCTGCTAGCACAGCTGATGGTATGTGAAGTTCATGAGGCAGGTGGAGTTGTTTTGGCACTGGAAGAGCTGTGCTGCTGCTTCGGACAGTTGCCATTCACCACCGCCCTGAGTTCCCTAGGTGTCATTTCCACTTTCAGACATATGTGGTGCCAGAGCACTTGGTTTCCATGGCAGCGGGAAATGGCTTGGGCGCTGAACTTGTATTTGGCTGTGGAGTTTTGAGCGCCTTGAGTGAGGAGCTCCATGTTAGTTTAGTGTGGGTGCTCAACCTGCTTGATTCCATCCCACTGGGCTCAATGGGCATTGGACCGGAAGTGACGAAACAGGGTTTCCTAGATAGCTGCTAGCACAGCTGATGGTATGTGAAGTGAATGAGGCAGGTGGAGTTGTTTTGGCACTGGAAGAGCTGTGCTGCTGCTTCGGGCAGTTGCCATTCAGCACCGCCGTGAGTTCCCTAGGTGTCATATCCACTTTCAGACATATGTGGTGCCAGAGCACTTGGTTTCCATGGCAGCGGGAAATGGCTTGGGCGCTGAACTTGTGTTTGGTTGTGGAGTTCTGAGTGCCTTGAGTGACGAACTCCATGTTAGTTTAGTGTGGGTGCTCAACCTGCTTGATTCCATCCCACTGGGCTCAATGGGCATTGGACCTTAAGTGACCAAACAGGGTTTCCTAGATAGCTGCTAGCACAGCTGATGGTATGTGAAGTGAATGAGGCAGGTGGAGTTGTTTTGGCACTGGAAGAGCTGTGCTGCTGCTTCGGGCACTTGCCATTCACCTCCACCCTGAGTTCCCTAGGTGTCATATCCACTTTCAGACATATGTGGTGCCAGAGCACTTGGTTTCCATGGCAGCGGGAAATGGCTTTTGCATTTAACTTGTGTTTGGCTGTGGAGTTTTGAGTGCCTTGAGTGAGGAGCTCCATGTTAGTTTAGTGTGGGTGTTCAACCTGCTTGATTCCATCCCACTGGGCTCAATGGGCATTGGACCGGAAGTGACCAAACAGGGTTTCCTAGATAGCTGCTAGCACAGCTGATGGTATGTGAAGTGAATGAGGCAGGTGGAGTTGTTTTGGCACTGGAAGAGCTGTGCTGCTGCTTCGGGCATTTGCCATTCACCACCGCCCTGAGTTCCCTAGGTGTCATATCCACTTTCAGACATATGTGGTGCCAGAGCACTTGGTTTCCATGACAGCGGGAAATGGCTTGGGCGCTGAACTTGTATTTGGCTGTGGAGTTTTGAGTGCCTTGAGTCAGGAGCTCCATGTTAGTTTAGTGTGGGTGCTCAACCTGCTTGATTCCATCCCACTGGGCTCAATGGGCATTGGTCCGGAAGTGACCAAACAGGGTTTCCTAGATAGCTGCTAGCACAGCTGATGGTATGTGAAGTTCATGAGGCAGGTGGAGTTGTTTTGGCACTGGAAGAGCTGTGCTGCTGCTTCGGGCAGTTGCGATTCACCACCACCCTGAGTTCCCTAGGTGTCATATCCACTTTCAGACATATGTGGTGCCAGATCACTTGGTTTCCATGGCAGCGGGAAATGGCTTGGGCGCTGAACTTGTATTTGGCTGTGGAGTTTTGAGTGCCTTGAGTGAGGAGCTCCATGTTAGTTTAGTGTGGGTGCTCAACCTGCTTGATTCCATCCCACTGGGCTCAATGGGCATTGGACCGGAAGTGACCAAACAGGGTTTCCTTGATAGCTGCTAGCACAGCTGATGGTATGTGAAGTGAATGAGGCAGGTGGAGTTGTTTTGGCACTGGAAGAGCTGTGCTGCTGCTTCGGGCACTTGCCATTCACCACCACCCTGAGTTCCCTAGGTGTCATATCCACTTTCAGACATATGTGGTGCCAGAGCACTTGGTTTCCATGGCAGCGGGAAATGGCTTGGGTGCTGAACTTGTGTTTGGCTGTGGAGGTTTGAGTGCCTTGAGTGAGGAGCTCCATGTTAGTTTAGTGTGGGTGCTCAACATGCTTGATTCCATCCCACTGGGCTCAATGGGCATTGGACTGGAAGTGACCAAACAGGGTTTCCTAGATAGCTGCTAGCACAGCTGATGGTATGTGAAGTGAATGAGGCAGGTGGAGTTGTTTTGGCACTGGAAGAGCTGTGCTGCTGCTTCAGGCAGTTGCCATTCACCACCGCGTCACTGAGTTCCCTAGGTTTCATATCCACTTTCAGACATATGTGGTGCCAGAGCACTTGGTTTCCATGGCAGCGGGAAATGGCTTGGGCGCTGAACTTGTGCTTGGCTGTGGAGTTTTGAGCGCCTTGAGTGAGGAGCTCCGTGTTAGTTTAGTGTGGGTGTTCAACCTGCTTGATTCCATCCCACTGGGCTCAATGGGCATTGGACCGGAAGTGACCAAACAGGGTTTCTTAGAACGCTGCTAGCACAGCTGATGGTATGTGAAGTTCATGAGGCAGGTGGAGTTGTTTTGGCACTGGAAGAGCTGTGCTGCTGCTTCGGGCACTTGCCATTCACCACCGCCCTGAGTTCCCTAGGTGTCATATCCACTTTCAGACATATGTGGTGCCAGAGCACTTGGTTTCCATGGCAGCGGGAAATGGCTTGGGCGCTGAACTTGTATTTGGCTGTGGAGTTTTGAGCGCCTTGAGTGAGCAGCTCCATGTTAGTTTAGTGTGGGTGCTCAACCTGCTTGATTCCATCCCACTGGGCTCAATGGGCATTGGACCGGAAGTGACCAAACAGGGTTTCCTAGATAGCTGCTAACACAGCTGATGGTATGTGAAGTTCATGAGGCAGGTGGAGTTGTTTTGGCACTGGAAGAGCTGTGCTGCTGCTTCGGGCAGTTGCGATTCACCACCGGCCTGAGTTCCCTAGGTGTCATAGCCACTTTCAGACATATGTGGTGCCAGAGCACTTGGTTTCCATGGCAGCGGGAAATGGCTTGGGCGCTGAACTTGTGTTTGGCTGTGGAGTTTTGAGTGCCTTGAGTGAGGAGCTCCATGTTAGTTTAGTGTGGGTGCTCAACCTGCTTGATTCCATCCCACTGGGCTCAATGGGCATTGGACCGGAAGTGACCAAACAGGGTTTCCTAGATAGCTGCTAGCACAGCTGATGGTATGTGAAGTGAATGAGGCAGGTGGAGTTGTTTTGGCACTGGAAGAGCTGTGCTGCTGCTTCGGGCACTTGCCATTCACCACCGCCCTGAGTTCCCTAGGTGTCATATCCACTTTCAGACATATGTGGTGCCAGAGCACTTGGTTTCCATGGCAGCGGGAAATGGCTTGGGCGCTGAACTTGTGTTTGGCTGTGGAGTTTTGAGCGCCTTTAGTGAGGAGCTCCATGTTAGTTTAGTGTGGGTGCTCAACCTGCTTGATTCCATCCCACTGGGCTCAATGGGCATTGGACCGGAAGTGACCAAACAGGGTTTCCTAGATAGCTGCTAGCACAGCTGATGGTATGTGAAGTTCATGAGGCAGGTGGAGTTGTTTTGGCACTGGAAGAGCTGTGCTGCTGCTTCAGCCAGTTGCCATTCACCACCGCGTCACTGATTTCCCTAGGTGTCATATCCACTTTCAGACATATGTGGTGCCAGAGCACTTGGTTTCCATGGCAGCGGGAAATGGCTTTTGCGCTGAACTTGTGTTTGGCTGTGGAGTTTTGAGCGCCTTGAGTGAGGAGCTCCATGTTAGTTTAGTGTGGGTGCTCAACCTGCTTGTTTCCATCCCACTGGGCTCAATGGGCATTGGACCGGAAGTGACCAAACAGGGTTTCCTAGATAGCTGCTAGCACAGCTGATGGTATGTGAAGTGAATGAGGCAGGTGGAGTTGTTTTGGCACTGGAAGAGCTGTGCTGCTGCTTCAGGCAGTTGCCATTCACCACCGCCCTGAGTTCCCTAGGTGTCATATCCACTTTCAGACATATGTGGTGCCAGAGCACTTGGTTTCCATGGCAGCGGGAAATGGCTTGGGTGCTGAACTTGTATTTGGCTGTGGAGTTTTGAGCGCCTTGAGTGAGGAGCTCCATGTTAGTTTAGTGTGGGTACTCAACCTGCTTGATTCCATCCCACTGGGCTCAATGGGCATTGGACCGGAAGTGACCAAACAGGGTTTCCTAGATAGCTGCTAGCACAGCTGATGGTATGTGAAGTGAATGAGGCAGGTGGAGTTGTTTTGGCACTGGAAGAGCTGTGCTGCTGCTTCGGGCACTTGCCATTCACCACCGCCGTGAGTTCCCTAGGTGTCATATCCACTTTCAGACATATGTGGTGCCAGAGCTCTTGGTTTCCATGGCAGCGGGAAATGGCTTTTGCACTGAACTTGTGTTTGGCTGTGGAGTTTTGAGCGCCTTGAGTGAGGAGCTGCATGTTAGTTTAGTGTGGGTGTTCAATCTGCTTGATTCCATCCCACTGGGCTCAATGGGCATTGGACCGGAAGTGACGAAACAGGGTTTCTTAGAACGCTGCTGGAACAGCTGATGGTATGTGAAGTTCATGAGGCAGGTGGAGTTGTTTTGGCACTGGAAGAGCTGTGCTGCTGCTTCATGCAGTTGCCATTCACCACCTCCCTGAGTTCCCTAGGTGTCATATCCACTTTCAGACATATGTGGTGCCAGAGCACTTGGTTTCCATGGCAGCGGGAAATGGCTTTTGCACTGAACTTGTGTTTGGCTGTGGAGTTTTGAGTGCCTTGAGTGACGAACTACATGTTAGTTTAGTGTGGGTGCTCAACCTGCTTGATTCCATCCCACTGGGCTCAATGGGCATTGGACCGGAAGTGACCAAACAGGGTTTCCTAGATAGCTGCTAGCACAGCTGATGGTATGTGAAGTTCATGAGGCAGGTGGAGTTGTTTTGGCACTGGAAGAGCTGTGCTGCTGCTTCAGGCAGTTGCCATTCACCATCGCCCTGAGTTCCCTAGGTGTCATATCCACTTTCAGACATATGTGGTGCCAGAGCACTTGGTTTCCATGGCAGCGGGAAATGGCTTTTGCACTGAACTTGTGTTTGGCTGTGGAGTTTTGAGCGCCTTGAGTGAGGAGCTCCATGTTAGTTTAGTGTGGGTGCTCAACCTGCTTGATTCCATCCCACTGGGCTCAATGGGCATTGGACCGGAAGTGACCAAACAGGGTTTCCTAGAACGCTGCTAGCACAGCTGATGGTATGTGAAGTGAATGAGGCAGGTGGAGTTGTTTTGGCACTGGAAGAGCTGTGCTGCTGCTTCGGGCAGTTGCCATTCACCACCGCCCTGAGTTCCCTAGGTGTCATATCCACTTTCAGACATATGTGGTGCCAGAGCACTTGGTTTCCATGGCAGCGGAAAATGGCTTGGGCGCTGAACTTGTGTTTGGCTGTGGAGTTTTGAGCGCCTTGAGTGAGGAGCTCCATGTTAGTTTAGTGTGGGTGCTCCACCTGCTTGATTCCATCCCACTGGGCTCAATGGGCATTGGACCGGAAGTGACCAAACAGGGTTTCCCAGATAGCTGCTAGCAGAGCTGATGGTATGTGAAGTGAATGAGGCAGGTGGAGTTGTTTTGGCACTGGAAGAGCTGTGCTGCTGCTTCATGCAGTTGCCATTCACCACCTCCCTGAGTTCCCTAGGTGTCATATCCACTTTCATACATATGTGCTGCCAGAGCACTTGGTTTCCATGGCAGCGGGAAATGGCTTGGGCGCTGAACTTGTATTTGGCTGTGGAGTTTTGAGTGCCTTGAGTGAGGAGCTCCATGTTAGTTTAGTGTGGGTGCTCAACCTGCTTGATTCCATCCCACTGGGCTCAATGGGCATTGGACCGGAAGTGACCAAACAGGGTTTCCTAGATAGCTGCTAGCACAGCTGATGGTATGTGAAGTGAAAGAGGCAGGTGGAGTTGTTTTGGCACTGGAAGAGCTGTGCTGCTGCTTCGGGCAGTTGCCATTCACCACCACACTGAGTTCCCTAGGTGTCATATCCACTTTCAGACATATGTGGTGCCAGAGCACTTGGTTTCCATGGCAGCGGGAAATGGCTTGGGCGCTGAACTTGTGTTTGGCTGTCGAGTTTTGAGCGCCTTGAGTCAGGAGCTCCATGTTAGTTTAGTGTGGGTGCTCAACCTGCTTGATTCCATCCCACTGGGCTCAATGGGCATTGGACCGGAAGTGACCAAACAGGGTTTCCTAGATAGCTGCTAGCACAGCTGATGGTATGTGAAGTGAATGAGGCAGGTGGAGTTGTTTTGGCACTGGAAGAGCTGTGCTGCTGCTTCAGGCAGTTGCCATTCACCACTACGTCACTGAGTTCCCTAGGAGTCATATCCACTTTCAGACATATGTGGTGCCAGAGCACTTGGTTTCCATGGCAGTGGGAAATGGCTTTTGCGCTGAACTTGTGTTTGGCTGTGGAGTTTTGAGCGCCTTGAGTGAGGAGCTCCATGTTAGTTTAGTGTGGGTGCTCAACCTGCTTGTTTCCATCCCACTGGGCTCAATGGGCATTGGACCGGAAGTGACCAAACAGGGTTTCCTAGATAGCTGCTAGCACAGCTGATGGTATGTGAAGTGAATGAGGCAGGTGGAGTTGTTTTGGCACTGGAAGAGCTGTGCTGCTGCTTCAGGCAGTTGCCATTCACCACCGCCCTGAGTTCCCTAGGTGTCATATCCACTTTCAGACATATGTGGTGCCAGAGCACTTGGTTTCCATGGCAGCGGGAAATGGCTTGGGTGCTGAACTTGTATTTGGCTGTGGAGTTTTGAGCGCCTTGAGTGAGGAGCTCCATGTTACTTTAGTGTGGGTGCTCAACCTGCTTGATTCCATCCCACTGGGCTCAATGGGCATTGGACCGGAAGTGACCAAACAGGGTTTCCTAGATAGCTGCTAGCACAGCTGATGGTATGTGAAGTGAATGAGGCAGGTGGAGTTGTTTTGGCACTGGAAGAGCTGTGCTGCTGCTTCGGGCAGTTGCCATTCACCACCGCCGTGAGTTCCCTAGGTGTCATATCCACTTTCAGACATATGTGGTGCCAGAGCTCTTGGTTTCCATGGCAGCGGGAAATGGCTTTTGCACTGAACTTGTGTTTGGCTGTGGAGTTTTGAGTGCCTTGAGTGAGGAGCTGCATGTTAGTTTAGTGTGGGTGTTCAACCTGCTTGATTCCATCCCACAGGGCTCAATGGGCATTGGACCGGAAGTGACGAAACAGGGTTTCTTAGAACGCTGCTGGAACAGCTGATGGTATGTGAAGTTCATGAGGCAGGTGGAGTTGTTTTGGCACTGGAAGAGCTGTGCTGCTGCTTCGGGCAGTTGCCATTCACCACCGCCCTGAGTTCCCTAGGTGTCATATCCACTTTCAGACATATGTGGTGCCAGAGCACTTGGTTTCCATGGCAGCGGGAAATGGCTTTTGCGCTGAACTTGTGTTTGGCTGTGGAGTTTTGAGTGCCTTGAGTGACGAACTCCATGTTAGTTTAGTGTGGGTGTTCAACCTGCTTGATTCCATCCCACTGGGCTCAATGGGCATTGGACCGGAAGTGACCAAACTGGGTTTCCTAGATAGCTGCTAGCACAGCTGATGGTATGTGAAGTGAATGAGGCAGGTGGAGTTGTTTTGGCATTGGGAGAGCTGAGCTGCTGCTTCAGGCAGTTGCCATTCACCACCGCCCTGAGATCCGTAGGTGTCATATCCACTTTCAGACATATGTGGTGCCAGAGCACTTGGTTTCCATGGCAGCGGGAAATGGCTTGGGCGCTGAACTTGTGTTTGGCTGTGGAGTTTTGAGTGCCTTGAGTGAGGAGCTCCATGTTAGTTTAGTGTGGTTGCTCAACCTGCTTGATTCCATCCCACTGGGCTCAATGGGCATTGGACCGGAAGTGACCAAACAGGGTTTCTTAGAACGCTGCTAGCACAGCTGATGGTATGTGAAGTTCATGAGGCAGGTGGACTTGTTTTGGCACTGGAAGAGCTGTGCTGCTGCTTCAGCCAGTTGCCATTCACCACCGCCCTGAGTTCCCTAGGTGTCATAGCCACTTTCAGACATATGTGCTGCAAGAGCACTTGGTTTCCATGGCAGCGGGAAATGGCTTTTGCACTGAACTTGTGTTTGGCTGTGGAGTTTTGAGTGCCTTGAGTGACGAACTACATGTTAGTTTAGTGTGGGTGCTCAACCTGCTTGATTCCATCCCACTGGGCTCAATGGGCATTGGACCGGAAGTGACCAAACAGGGTTTCCTAGATAGCTGCTAGCACAGCTGATGGTATGTGAAGTGAATGAGGCAGGTGGAGTTGTTTTGGCACTGGAAGAGCTGTGCTGCTGCTTCAGGCAGTTGCCATTCACCATCGCCCTGAGTTCCCTAGGTGTCATATCCACTTTCAGACATATGTGGTGCCTGAGCACTTGGTTTCCATGGCAGCGGGAAATGGCTTGGGCACTGAACTTGTGTTTGGCTGTCGAGTTTTGAGCGCCTTGAGTGAGGAGCTCCATGTTAGTTTAGTGTGGGTGTTCAACCTGCTTGATGCCATCCCACTGGGCTCAATGGGCATTGGACCGGAAGTGACCAAACAGGGTTTCCTAGATAGCTGCTAGCACAGCTGATGGTATGTGAAGTTCATGAGGCAGGTGGAGTTGTTTTGGCACTGGAAGAGCTGTGCTGCTGCTTCATGCAGTTGCCATTCACCACCGCCCTGAGTTCCCTAGGTGTCATATCCACGTTTAGACATATGTGGTGCCAGAGCACTTGGTTTCCATGGCAGCGGGAAATGGCTTGGGCGCTGAACTTGTATTTGGCTGTGGAGTTTTGAGTGCCTTGAGTGAGGAGCTCCATGTTAGTTTAGTGTGGGTGCTCAACCTGCTTGATTCCATCCCACTGGGCTCAATGGGCATTGGACCGGAAGTGACCAAACAGCGTTTCCTAGATAGCTGCTAGCACAGCTGATGGTATGTGAAGTGAAAGAGGCAGGTGGAGTTGTTTTGGCACTGGAAGAGCTGTGCTGCTGCTTCGGGCAGTTGCCATTCACCACCGCGTCACTGAGTTCCCTAGGTGTCATATCCACTTTCAGACATATGTGGTGCCAGAGCACTTGGTTTCCATGGCAGCGGGAAATGGCTTGGGCGCTGAACTTGTGTTTAGGTGTGGAGTTTTGAGTGCCTTGAATGAGGAGCTCCATGTTAGTTTAGTGAGGGTGCTCAACCTGCTTGATTCCATCCCACTGGGCTCAATGGGCATTGGACCGGAAGTGACCAAACAGGGTTTCCTACATAGCTGCTAGCACAGCTGATGGTATGTGAAGTTCATGAGGCAGGTGGAGTTGTTTTGGCACTGGAAGAGCTGTGCTGCTGCTTCGGGCAGTTGCCATTCAGCACCGCCCTGAGTTCCCTAGGTGTCATATCCACTTTCAGACATATGTGGTGCCAGAGCACTTGGTTTCCATGGCAGCGGGAAATGGCTTTTGCGCTGAACTTGTGTTTGGTTGTGGAGTTTTGAGTGCCTTGAGTGACGAACTCCATGTTAGTTTAGTGTGGGTGCTCAACCTGCTTGATTCCATCCCACTGGGCTCAATGGGCATTGGACCGGAAGTGACCAAACAGGGTTTCCTAGATAGCTGCTAGCACAGCTGATGGTATGTGAAGTTCATGAGGCAGGTGGAGTTTTTTTGGCACTGGAAGAGCTGTGCTGCTGCTTCGGGCAGTTGCGATTCACCACCACCCTGAGTTCCCTAGGTGTCATATCCACTTTCAGACATATGTGGTGACAGAGCACTTGGTTTCCATGGCAGCGGGAAATGGCTTTTGCATTGAACTTGTGTTTGGCTGTGGAGTTTTGAGTGCCTTGAGTGAGGAGCTGCATGTTAGTTTAGTGTGGGTGTTCAACCTGCTTGATTCCATCCCACAGGGCTCAATGGGCATTGGACCGGAAGTGACCAAACAGGGTTTCTTAGAACGCTGCTGGAACAGCTGATGGTATGTGAAGTTCATGAGGCAGGTGGAGTTGTTTTGGCACTGGAAGAGCTGTGCTGCTGCTTCGGGCAGTTGCCATTCACCACCGCCCTGAGTTCCCTAGGTGTCATATCCACTTTCAGACATATGTGGTGCCAGAGCACTTGGTTTCCATGGCAGCGGGAAATGGCTTTTGCGCTGAACTTGTGTTTGGCTGTGGAGTTTTGAGCGCCTTGAGTGACGAACTCCATGTTAGTTTAGTGTGGGTGTTCAACCTGCTTGATTCCATCCCACTGGGCTCAATGGGCATTGGACCGGAAGTGACCAAACAGGGTTTCCTAGATAGCTGCTAGCACAGCTGATGGTATGTGAAGTGAATGAGGCAGGTGGAGTTGTTTTGGCATTGGGAGAGCTGAGCTGCTGCTTCAGGCAGTTGCCATTCACCACCGCCCTGAGATCCGTAGGTGTCATATCCACTTTCAGACATATGTGGTGCCAGAGCACTTGGTTTCCATGGCAGCGGGAAATGGCTTGGGCGCTGAACTTGTGTTTGGCTGTGGAGTTTTGAGTGCCTTGAGTGAGGAGCTCCATGTTAGTTTAGTGTGGTTGCTCAACCTGCTTGATTCCATCCCACTGGGCTCAATGGGCATTGGACCGGAAGTGACCAAACAGGGATTCTTAGAACGCTGCTAGCACAGCTGATGGTATGTGAAGTTCATGAGGCAGGTGGACTTGTTTTGGCACTGGAAGAGCTGTGCTGCTGCTTCGGGCAGTTGCCATTCAGCACCGCCCTGAGTTCCCTAGGTGTCATAGCCACTTTCAGACATATGTGGTGCCAGAGCACTTGGTTTCCATGGCAGCGGGAAATGGCTTTTGCATTGAACTTGTGTTTGGCTGTGGAGTTTTGAGTGCCTTGAGTGACGAACTACATGTTAGTTTAGTGTGGGTGCTCAACCTGCTTGATTCCATCCCACTGGGCTCAATGGGCATTGGACCGGAAGTGACCAAACAGGGTTTCCTAGATAGCTGCTAGCACAGCTGATGGTATGTGAAGTGAATGAGGCAGGTGGAGTTGTTTTGGCACTGGAAGAGCTGTGCTGCTGCTTCGGGCAGTTGCCATTCACCACCGCCCTGAGTTCCCTAGGTGTCATATCCACTTTCAGACATATGTGGTGCCAGAGCACTTGGTTTCCATGGCAGCGGGAAATGGCTTGGGCGCTGAACTTGTATTTGGCTGTGGAGTTTTGAGTGCCTTGAGTGAGGAGCTCCATGTTAGTTTAGTGTGGGTGCTCAACCTGCTTGATTCCATCCCACTGGGCTCAATGGGCATTGGACCGGAAGTGACCAAACAGGGTTTCCTAGATAGCTGCTAGCACAGCTGATGCTATGTGAAGTGAAAGAGGCAGGTGGAGTTGTTTTGGCACTGGAAGAGCTGTGCTGCTGCTTCGGGCAGTTGCCATTCACCACCACACTGAGTTCCCTAGGTGTCATATCCACTTTCAGACATATGTGGTGCCAGAGCACTTGGTTTCCATGGCAGCGGGAAATGGCTTGGGCGCTGAACTTGTGTTTGGCTGTGGAGTTTTGAGCGCCTTGAGTGAGGAGCTCCATGTTAGTTTAGTGTGGGTGCTCAACCTGCTTGTTTCCATCCCACTGGGCTCAATGGGCATTGGACCGGAAGTGACCAAACAGGGTTTCCTAGATAGCTGCTAGCACAGCTGATGGTATGTGAAGTGAATGAGGCAGGTGGAGTTGTTTTTTCACTGGAAGAGCTGTGCTGTTGCTTCAGGCAGTTGCCATTCACCACCGCCCTGAGTTCCCTAGGTGTCATATCCACTTTCAGACATATGTGGTGCCAGAGCACTTGGTTTCCATGGCAGCGGGAAATGGCTTGGGTGCTGAACTTGTATTTGGCTGTGGAGTTTTGAGCGCCTTGAGTGAGGAGCTCCATGTTACTTTAGTGTGGGTGCTCAACCTGCTTGATTCCATCCCACTGGGCTCAATGGGCATTGGACCGGAAGTGACCAAACAGGGTTTCCTAGATAGCTGCTAGCACAGCTGATGGTATGTGAAGTGAATGAGGCAGGTGGAGTTGTTTTGGCACTGGAAGAGCTGTGCTGCTGCTTCGGGCAGTTGCCATTCACCACCGCCGTGAGTTCCCTAGGTGTCATATCCACTTTCAGACATATGTGGTGCCAGAGCTCTTGGTTTCCATGGCAGCGGGAAATGGCTTTTGCACTGAACTTGTGTTAGGCTGTGGAGTTTTGAGCGCCTTGAATGAGGAGCTGCATGTTAGTTTAGTGTGGGTGTTCAACCTGCTTGATTCCATCCCACTGGGCTCAATGGGCATTGGACCGGAAGTGACCAAACAGGGTTTCTTAGAACGCTGCTGGAACAGCTGATGGTATGTGAAGTTCATGAGGCAGGTGGAGTTGTTTTGGCACTGGAAGAGCTGTGCTGCTGCTTCGGGCAGTTGCCATTCACCACCGCGTCACTGAGTTCCCTAGGTGTCATATCCACTTTCAGACATATGTGGTGCCAGAGCACTTGGTTTCCATGGCAGCGGGAAATGGCTTTTGCACTGAACTTGTGTTTGGCTGTGGAGTTTTGAGTGCCTTGAGTGACGAACTCCATGTTAGTTTAGTGTGGGTGTTCAACCTGCTTGATTCCATCCCACTGGGCTCAATGGGCATTGGACCGGAAGTGACCAAACTGGGTTTCCTAGATAGCTGCTAGCACAGCTGATGGTATTTGAAGTGAATGAGGCAGGTGGAGTTGTTTTGGCATTGGGAGAGCTGAGCTGCTGCTTCAGGCAGTTGCCATTCACCACCGCCCTGAGATCCGTAGGTGTCATATCCACTTTCAGACATATGTGGTGCCAGAGCACTTGGTTTCCATGGCAGCGGGAAATGGCTTGGGCGCTGAACTTGTGTTTGGCTGTGGAGTTTTGAGCGCCTTGAGTGAGGAGCTCCATGTTAGTTTAGTGTGGTTGCTCAACCTGCTTGATTCCATCCCACTGGGCTCAATGGGCATTGGACCGGAAGTGACCAAACAGGGTTTCTTAGAACGCTGCTAGCACAGCTGATGGTATGTGAAGTTCATGAGGCAGGTGGACTTGTTTTGGCACTGGAAGAGCTGTGCTGCTGCTTCAGCCAGTTGCCATTCACCACCGCCCTGAGTTCCCTAGGTGTCATATCCACTTTCAGACATATGTGGTGCCAGAGCACTTGGTTTCCATGGCAGCGGGAAATGGCTTTTGCACTGAACTTGTGTTTGGCTGTGGAGTTTTGAGTGCCTTGAGTGACGAACTACATGTTAGTTTAGTGTGGGTGCTCAACCTGCTTGATTCCATCCCACTGGGCTCAATGGGCATTGGACCGGAAGTGACCAAACAGGGTTTCCTAGATAGCTGCTAGCACAGCTGATGGTATGTGAAGCTCATGAGGCAGGTGGAGTTGTTTTGGCACTGGAAGAGCTGTGCTGCTGCTTCAGGCAGTTGCCATTCAGCACCGCCCTGAGTTCCCTAGGTGTCATATCCACTTTCAGACATATGTGGTGCCAGAGCACTTGGTTTCCATGGCAGCGGGAAATGGCTTGGGCACTGAACTTGTGCTTGGCTGTCGAGTTTTGAGCGCCTTGAGTGAGGAGCTCCATGTTAGTTTAGTGTGGGTGTTCAACCTGCTTGATGCCATCCCACTGGGCTCAATGGGCATTGGACCGGAAGTGACCAAACAGGGTTTCCTAGATAGCTGCTAGCACAGCTGATGCTATGTGAAGTGAATGAGGCAGGTGGAGTTGTTTTGGCACTGGAAGAGCTGTGCTGCTGCTTCAGCCAGTTGCCATTCACCACCGCGTCACTGAGTTCCCTAGGTGTCATAGCCACTTTCAGACATATGTGGTGCCAGAGCACTTGGTTTCCATGGCAGCGGGAAATGGCTTTTGCGCTGAACTTGTGTTTGGCTGTGGAGTTTTGAGTGCCTTGAGTGAGGAGCTCCATGTTAGTTTAGTGTGGGTGCTCAACCTGCTTGTTTCCATCCCACTGGGCTCAATGGGCATTGGACCGGAAGTGACCAAACAGGGTTTCCTAGATAGCTGCTAGCACAGCTGATGGTATGTGAAGTTCATGAGGCAGGTGGAGTTGTTTTGGCACTGGAAGAGCTGTGCTGCTGCTTCGGGCAGTTGCCATTCACCATCGCCCTGAGTTCCCTAGGTGTCATATCCACTTTCAGACATATGTGGTGCCAGAGCACTTGGTTTCCATGGCAGCGGGAAATGGCTTGGGCGCTGAACTTGTGTTTAGGTGTGGAGTTTTGAGTTCCTTGAATGAGGAGCTCCATGTTAGTTTAGTGAGGGTGCTCAACCTGCTTGATTCCATCCCACTGGGCTCAATGGGCATTGGACCGGAAGTGACCAAACAGGGTTTCCTAGATAGCTGCTAGCACAGCTGATGGTATGTGAAGTTCATGAGGCAGGTGGAGTTGTTTTGGCACTGGAAGAGCTGTGCTGCTGCTTCGGGCAGTTGCCATTCAGCACCGCCCGGAGTTCCCTAGGTGTCATATCCACTTTCAGACATATGTGGTGCCAGAGCACTTGGTTTCCATGGCAGCGGGAAATGGCTTTTGCGCTGAACTTGTGTTTGGTTGTGGAGTTTTGAGTGCCTTGAGTGACGAACTCCATGTTAGTTTAGTGTGGGTGCTCAACCTGCTTGATTCCATCCCACTGGGCTCAATGGGCATTGGACCGGAAGTGACCAAACAGGGTTTCCTAGATAGCTGCTAGCACAGCTGATGGTATGTGAAGTTCATGAGGCAGGTGGAGTTTTTTTGGCACTGGAAGAGCTGTGCTGCTGCTTCGGGCAGTTGCCATTCACCACCACCCTGAGTTCCCTAGGTGTCATAGCCACTTTCAGACATATGTGGTGCCAGAGCACTTGGTTTCCATGGCAGCGGGAAATGGCTTGGGCACTGAACTTGTATTTGGCTGTGGAGTTTTGAGTGCCTTGAGTGAGGAGCTCCATGTTAGTTTAGTGTGGGTGCTCAACATGCTTGATTCCATCCCACTGGGCTCAATGGGCATTGGACCGGAAGTGACCAAACAGGGTTTCCTAGATAGCTGCTAGCACAGCTGATGCTATGTGAAGTTCATGAGGCAGGTGGAGTTGTTTTGGCACTGGAAGAGCTGTGCTGCTGCTTCAGGCAGTTGCCATTCACCACCGCGTCACTGAGTTCCCTAGGTGTCATATCCACTTTCAGACATATGTGGTGCCAGAGCACTTGGTTTCCATGGCAGCGGGAAATGGCTTGGGTGCTGAACTTGTGTTTGGCTGTGGAGTTTTGAGTGCCTTGAGTGACGAACTCCATGTTAGTTTAGTGTGGGTGCTCAACCTGCTTGATTCCATCCCACTGGGCTCAATGGGCATTGGACCGGAAGTGACCAAACAGGGTTTCCTAGATAGCTGCTAGCACAGCTGATGGTATGTGAAGTTCATGAGGCAGGTGGAGTTGTTTTGGCACTGGAAGAGCTGTGCTGCTGCTTCGGGCAGTTGCCATTCACCACCGCCCTGAGTTCCCTAGGTGTCATAGCCACTTTCAGACATATGTGTTGCCAGAGCACTTGGTTTCCATGGCAGCGGGAAATGGCTTGGGCACTGAACTTGTGTTTGGCTGTGGAGTTTTAAGTGCCTTGAGTGAGGAGCTCCATGTTAGTTTAGTGTGGGTGTTCAACCTGCTTGATTCCATCCCACTGGGCTCAATGGGCATTGGACCGGAAGTGACCAAACAGGGTTTCCTAGATAGCTGCTAGCACAGCTGATGCTATGTGAAGTTCATGAGGCAGGTGGAGTTGTTTTGGCACTGGAAGAGCTGTGCTGCTGCTTCAGGCAGTTGCCATTCTCCAACGCTCTGAGTTCCCTAGGTGTCATAGCCACTTTCAGACATATGTGGTGCCAGAGCACTTGGTTTCCATGGCAGCGGGAAATGGCTTGGGCGCTGAACTTGTGTTTGGCTGTGGAGTTTTGAGCGCCTTGAGTGAGGAGCTCCATGTTAGTTTAGTGTGGGTGCTCAACCTGCTTGATTCCATCCCACTGGGCTCAATGGGCATTGGACCGGAAGTGACCAAACAGGGTTTCCTAGATAGCTGCTAGCACAGCTGATGCTATGTGAAGTGAATGAGGCAGGTGGAGTTGTTTTGGCACTGGAAGAGCTGTGCTGCTGCTTCGGGCAGTTGCCATTCACCACCGCCCTGAGTTCCCTAGGTGTCATATCCACTTTCAGACATATGTGGTGCCAGAGCACTTGGTTTCCATGGCAGCGGGAAATGGCTTGGGCGCTGAACTTGTGTTTGGCTGTGGAGTTTTGAGTGCCTTGAGTGACGAACTCCATGTTAGTTTAGTGTGGGTGCTCAACCTGCTTGATTCCATCCCACTGGGCTCAATGGGCATTGGACCGGAAGTGACCAAACAGGGTTTCCTAGATAGCTGCTAGCACAGCTGATGGTATGTGAAGTTCATGAGGCAGGTGGAGTTGTTTTGGCACTGGAAGAGCTGTGCTGCTGCTTCAGGCAGTTGCCATTCACCACCGCCCTGAGTTCCCTAGGTGTCATATCCACTTTCAGACATATGTGGTGCCAGAGCACTTGGTTTCCATGGCAGCGGGAAATGGCTTGGGCACTGAACTTGTGTTTGGCTGTCGAGCTTTGAGCGCCTTGAGTGAGGAGCTCCATGTTAGTTTAGTGTGGGTGTTCAACCTGCTTGATGCCATCCCACTGGGCTCAATGGGCATTGGACCGGAAGTGACCAAACAGGGTTTCCTAGATAGCTGCTAGCACAGCTGATGGTATGTGAAGTTCATGAGGCAGGTGGAGTTGTTTTGGCACTGGAAGAGCTGTGCTGCTGCTTCAGCCAGTTGCCATTCACCACCGCGTCACTGAGTTCCCTAGGTGTCATAGCCACTTTCAGACATATGTGGTGCCAGAGCACTTGGTTTCCATGGCAGCGGGAAATGGCTTTTGCGCTGAACTTGTGTTTGGTTGTGGAGTTTTGAGTGCCTTGAGTGACGAACTCCATGTTAGTTTAGTGTGGGTGCTCAACCTGCTTGATTCCATCCCACTGGGCTCAATGGGCATTGGACCGGAAGTGACCAAACAGGGTTTCCTAGATAGCTGCTAGCACAGCTGATGGTATGTGAAGTTCATGAGGCAGGTGGAGTTTTTTTGGCACTGGAAGAGCTGTGCTGCTGCTTCGGGCAGTTGCGATTCACCACCACCCTGAGTTCCCTAGGTGTCATATCCACTTTCAGACATATGTGGTGCCAGAGCACTTGGTTTCCATGGCAGCGGGAAATGGCTTGGGCACTGAACTTGTATTTGGCTGTGGAGTTTTGAGTGCCTTGAGTGAGGAGCTCCATGTTAGTTTAGTGTGGGTGCTCAACATGCTTGATTCCATCCCACTGGGCTCAATGGGCATTGGACCGGAAGTGACCAAACAGGGTTTCCTAGATAGCTGCTAGCACAGCTGATGGTATGTGAAGTTCATGAGGCAGGTGGAGTTGTTTTGGCACTGGAAGAGCTGTGCTGCTGCTTCAGGCAGTTGCCATTCACCACCGCGTCACTGAGTTCCCTAGGTGTCATATCCACTTTCAGACATATGTGGTGCCAGAGCACTTGGTTTCCATGGCAGCGGGAAATGGCTTGGGTGCTGAACTTGTGTTTGGCTGTGGAGTTTTGAGTGCCTTGAGTGACGAACTCCATGTTAGTTTAGTGTGGGTGCTCAACCTGCTTGATTCCATCCCACTGGGCTCAATGGGCATTGGACCGGAAGTGACCAAACAGGGTTTCCTAGATAGCTGCTAGCACAGCTGATGGTATGTGAAGTTCATGAGGCAGGTGGAGTTGTTTTGGCACTGGAAGAGCTGTGCTGCTGCTTCGGGCAGTTGCCATTCACCACCGCCCTGAGTTCCCTAGGTGTCATAGCCACTTTCAGACATATGTGTTGCCAGAGCACTTGGTTTCCATGGCAGCGGGAAATGGCTTGGGCACTGAACTTGTGTTTGGCTGTGGAGTTTTAAGTGCCTTGAGTGAGGAGCTCCATGTTAGTTTAGTGTGGGTGTTCAACCTGCTTGATTCCATCCCACTGGGCTCAATGGGCATTGGACCGGAAGTGACCAAACAGGGTTTCCTAGATAGCTGCTAGCACAGCTGATGGTATGTGAAGTTCATGAGGCAGGTGGAGTTTTTTTGGCACTGGAAGAGCTGTGCTGCTGCTTCAGGCAGTTGCCATTCTCCAACGCTCTGAGTTCCCTAGGTGTCATAGCCACTTTCAGACATATGTGGTGCCAGAGCACTTGGTTTCCATGGCAGCGGGAAATGGCTTGGGCGCTGAACTTGTGTTTGGCTGTGGAGTTTTGAGCGCCTTGAGTGAGGAGCTCCATGTTAGTTTAGTGTGGGTGCTCAACCTGCTTGATTCCATCCCACTGGGCTCAATGGGCATTGGACCGGAAGTGACCAAACAGGGTTTCCTAGATAGCTGCTAGCACAGCTGATGCTATGTGAAGTGAATGAGGCAGGTGGAGTTGTTTTGGCACTGGAAGAGCTGTGCTGCTGCTTCGGGCAGTTGCCATTCACCACCGCCCTGAGTTCCCTAGGTGTCATATCCACTTTCAGACATATGTGGTGCCAGAGCACTTGGTTTCCATGGCAGCGGGAAATGGCTTGGGCGCTGAACTTGTGTTTGGTTGTGGAGTTTTGAGCGCCTTGAGTCAGGAGCTCCATGTTAGTTTAGTGTGGGTGCTCAACCTGCTTGATTCCATCCCACTGGGCTCAATGGGCATTGGACCGGAAGTGACCAAACAGGGTTTCCTAGATAGCTGCTAGCACAGCTGATGGTATGTGAAGTGAATGAGGCAGGTGGAGTTGTTTTGGCACTGGAAGAGCTGTGCTGCTGCTTCGGGCACTTGCCATTCACCACCGCCCTGAGTTCCCTAGGTGTCATATCCACTTTCAGACATATGTGGTGCCAGAGCACTTGGTTTCCATGGCAGCGGGAAATGGCTTGGGTGCTGAACTTGTGTTTGGCTGTGGAGTTTTGAGTGCCTTGAGTGAGGAGCTCCATGTGAGTTTAGTGTGGGTGCTCAACATGCTTGATTCCATCCCACTGGGCTCAATGGGCATTGGACCGGAAGTGACCAAACAGGGTTTCCTAGATACCTGCTAGCACAGCTGATGGTATGTGAAGTTCATGAGGCAGGTGGAGTTGTTTTGGCACTGGAAGAGCTGTGCTGCTGCTTCAGCCAGTTGCCATTCACCACCGCGTCACTGAGTTCCCTAGGTGTCCTATCCACTTTCAGACATATGTGGTGCCAGAGCACTTGGTTTCCATGGCAGCGGGAAATGGCTTTTGCGCTGAACTTGTGTTTGGCTGTCGAGTTTTGAGCGCCTTGAGTGAGGAGCTCCATGTTAGTTTAGTGTGGGTGCTCAACCTGCTTGATTCCATCCCACTGGGCTCAATGGGCATTGGACCGGAAGTGACCAAACAGGGTTTCCTAGATAGCTGCTAGCACAGCTGATGGTATGTGAAGTGAATGAGGCAGTGGGAGTGGTTTTGGCACTGGAAGAGCTGTGCTGCTGCTTCGGGCAGTTGCCATTCACCATCGCCCTGAGTTCCCTAGGTGTCATATCCACTTTCAGACATATGTGGTGCCAGAGCACTTGGTTTCCATGGCAGCGGGAAATGGCTTGGGCAATGAACTTGTGTTTAGGTGTGGAGTTTTGAGTGCCTTGAGTGAGGAGATCCATGTTAGTTTAGTGTGGGTGCTCAACCTGCTTGATTCCATCCCACTGGGCTCAATGGGCATTGGACCGGAAGTGACCAAACAGGGTTTCCTAGATAGCTGCTAGCACAGCTGATGCTATGTGAAGTGAATGAGGCAGGTGGAGTTGTTTTGGCACTGGAAGAGCTGTGCTGCTGCTTCGGGCAGTTGTCATTCAGCACCGCCCTGAGTTCCCTAGGTGTCATATCCACTTTCAGACATATGTGGTGCCAGAGCACTTGGTTTCCATGGCAGCGGGAAATGGCTTGGGCGCTGAACTTGTGTTTGGTTGTGGAGTTTTGAGTGCCTTGAGTGACGAGCTCCATGTTAGTTTAGTGTGGGTGCTCAACCTGCTTGATTCCATCCCACTGGGCTCAATGGGCATTGGACCGGAAGTGACCAAACAGGGTTTCCTAGATAGCTGCTAGCACAGCTGATGGTATGTGAAGTTCATGAGGCAGGTGGAGTTGTTTTGGCACTGGAAGAGCTGTGCTGCTGCTTCGGGCAGTTGCCATTCACCACCGCCCTGAGTTCCCTAGGTGTCATATCCACTTTCAGACATATGTGGTGCCAGAGCACTTGGTTTCCATGGCAGCGGGAAATGGCTTGGGTGCTGAACTTGTGTTTGGCTGTGGAGTGTTGAGTGCCTTGAGTGAGGAGCTCCATGTGAGTTTAGTGTGGGTGCTCAACCTGCTTGATTCCATCCCACTGGGCTCAATGGGCATTGGACCGGAAGTGACCAAACAGGGTTTCCTAGATAGCTGCTAGCACAGCTGATGGTATGTGAAGCTCATGAGGCAGGTGGAGTTGTTTTGGCACTGGAAGAGCTGTGCTGCTGCTTCGGGCAGTTGCCATTCACCACCACACTGAGTTCCCTAGGTGTCATATCCACTTTCAGACATATGTGGTGCCAGAGCACTTGGTTTCCATGGCAGCGGGAAATGGCTTTTGCGCCTAACTTGTGTTTGGCTGTGGAGTTTTGAGCGCCTTGAGTGAGGAGCTCCATGTGAGTTTAGTGTGGGTGCTCAACCTGCTTGATTCCATCCCACTGGGCTCAATGGGCATTGGACCGGAAGTGACCAAACAGGGTTTCCTAGATAGCTGCTAGCACAGCTGATGGTATGTGAAGTGAATGAGGCAGGTGGAGTTGTTTTGGCACTGGAAGAGCTGTGCTGCTGCTTCGGCCAACTGTCATTCACCACCGCGTCACTGAGTTCCCTAGGTGTCATATCCACTTTCAGACATATGTGGTGCCAGAGCACTTGGTTTCCATGGCAGCGGGAAATGGCTTGGGTGCTGAACTTGTGTTTGGCTGTGGAGTTTTGAGTGCCTTGAGTGAGGAGCTCCATGTGAGTTTAGTGTGGGTGCTCAACATGCTTGATTCCATCCCACTGGGCTCAATGGGCATTGGACCGGAAGTGACCAAACAGGGTTTCCTAGATAGCTGCTAGCACAGCTGATGGTATGTGAAGTTCATGAGGCAGGTGGAGTTGTTTTGGCACTGGAAGAGCTGTGCTGCTCCTTCAGGCAGTTGCCATTCTCCAACCCTCTGAGTTCCCTAGGTGTCATAGCCACTTTCAGACATATGTGGTGCCAGAGCACTTGGTTTCCATGGCAGCGGGAAATGGCTTGGGCGCTGAACTTGTGTTTGGCTGTGGAGTTTTGAGCGCCTTTAGTGAGGAGCTCCATGTTAGTTTAGTGTGGGTGCTCAACCTGCTTGATTCCATCCCACTGGGCTCAATGGGCATTGGACCGGAAGTGACCAAACAGGGTTTCCTAGATAGCTGCTAGCACAGCTGATGCTATGTGAAGTGAATGAGGCAGGTGGAGTTGTTTTGGCACTGGAAGAGCTGTGCTGCTGCTTCAGCCAGTTGCCATTCACCACCGCGTCACTGAGTTCCCTAGGTGTCATATCCACTTTCAGACATATGTGGTGCCAGAGCACTTGGTTTCCATGGCAGCGGGAAATGGCTTGGGCGCTGAACTTGTGTTTGGCTGTGGAGTTTTGAGCGCCTTGAGTGAGGAGCTCCATGTTAGTTTAGTGTGGGTGCTCAACCTGCTTGATTCCATCCCACTGGGCTCAATGGGCATTGGACCGGAAGTGACCAAACAGGGTTTCCTAGATAGCTGCTAGCACAGCTGATGGTATGTGAAGTGAATGAGGCAGTGGGAGTGGTTTTGGCACTGGAAGAGCTGTGCTGCTGCTTCGGGCAGTTGCCATTCACCATCGCCCTGAGTTCCCTAGGTGTCATATCCACTTTCAGACATATGTGGTGCCAGAGCACTTGGTTTCCATGGCAGCGGGAAATGGCTTGGGCGCTGAACTTGTGTTTAGGTGTGGAGTTTTGAGTGCCTTGAGTGAGGAGATCCATGTTAGTTTAGTGTGGGTGCTCAACCTGCTTGATTCCATCCCACTGGGCTCAATGGGCATTGGACCGGAAGTGACCAAACAGGGTTTCCTAGATAGCTGCTAGCACAGCTGATGCTATGTGAAGTGAATGAGGCAGGTGGAGTTGTTTTGGCACTGGAAGAGCTGTGCTGCTGCTTCGGGCAGTTGCCATTCAGCACCGCCCTGAGTTCCCTAGGTGTCATATCCACTTTCAGACATATGTGGTGCCAGAGCACTTGGTTTCCATGGCAGCGGGAAATGGCTTGGGCGCTGAACTTGTATTTGGTTGTGGAGTTTTGAGTGCCTTGAGTGACGAACTCCATGTTAGTTTAGTGTGGGTGCTCAACCTGCTTGATTCCATCCCACTGGGCTCAATGGGCATTGGACCGGAAGTGACGAAACAGGGTTTCCTAGATAGCTGCTAGCACAGCTGATGGTATGTGAAGTGAATGAGGCAGGTGGAGTTGTTTTGGCACTGGAAGAGCTGTGCTGCTGCTTCGGGCAGTTGCCATTCACCACGGCCCTGAGTTCCCTAGGTGTCATATCCACTTTCAGACATATGTGGTGCCAGAGCACTTGGTTTCCATGGCAGCGGGAAATGGCTTGGGCGCTGAACTTGTGCTTGGCTGTGGAATTTTGAGCGCCTTGAGTGAGGAGCTCCATGTTAGTTTAGTGTGGGTGCTCAACCTGCTTGATTCCATCCCACTGGGCTCAATGGGCATTGGACCGGAAGTGACCAAACAGGGTTTCCTAGATAGCTGCTAGCACAGCTGATGGTATGTGAAGCTCATGAGGCAGGTGGAGTTGTTTTGGCACTGGAAGAGCTGTGCTGCTGCTTCGGGCAGTTGCCATTCACCACCACACTGAGTTCCCTAGGTGTCATATCCACTTTCAGACATATGTGGTGCCAGAGCACTTGGTTTCCATGGCAGCGGGAAATGGCTTTTGCGCCTAACTTGTGTTTGGCTGTGGAGTTTTGAGCGCCTTGAGTGAGGAGCTCCATGTGAGTTTAGTGTGGGTGCTCAACCTGCTTGATTCCATCCCACTGGGCTCAATGGGCATTGGACCGGAAGTGACCAAACAGGGTTTCCTAGATAGCTGATAGCACAGCTGATGGTATGTGAAGTTCATGAGGCAGGTGGAGTTGTTTTGGCACTGGAAGAGCTGTGCTGCTGCTTCGGGCAGTTGCCATTCACCACCGCCCTGAGTTCCCTAGGTGTCATATCCACTTTCAGACATATGTGGTGCCAGAGCACTTGGTTTCCATGGCAGCGGGAAATGGCTTGGGCGCTGAACTTATGTTTGGCTGTGGAGTTTTGAGTGCCTTGAGTGAGGAGCTCCATGTGAGTTTAGTGTGGGTGCTCAACCTGCTTGATTCCATCCCACTGGGCTCAATGGGCATTGGACCGGAAGTGACCAAACAGGGTTTCCTAGATAGCTGCTAGCACAGCTGATGGTATGTGAAGTTCATGAGGCAGGTGGAGTTGTTTTGGCACTGGAAGAGCTGTGCTGCTGCTTCAGCCAGTTGCCATTCACCACCGCGTCACTGAGTTCCCTAGGTGTCATAGCCACTTTCAGACATATGTGGTGCCAGAGCACTTGGTTTCCATGGCAGCGGGAAATGGCTTTTGCGCTGAACTTGTGTTTGGCTGTCGAGTTTTGAGCGCCTTGAGTGAGGAGCTCCATGTGAGTTTAGTGTGGGTGCTCAACCTGCTTGTTTCCATCCCACTGGGCTCAATGGGCATTGGACCGGAAGTGACCAAACAGGGTTTCCTAGATAGCTGCTAGCACAGCTGATGGTATGTGAAGTTCATGAGGCAGGTGGAGTTGTTTTGGCACTGGAAGAGCTGTGCTGCTGCTTCGGGCAGTTGCCATTCACCATCGCCCTGAGTTCCCTAGGTGTCATATCCACTTTCAGACATATGTGGTGCCAGAGCACTTGGTTTCCATGGCAGCGGGAAATGGCTTGGGCGCTGAACTTGTGTTTGGCTGTGGAGTTTTGAGCGCCTTGAGTGAGGAGCTCCATGTTAGTTTAGTGTGGTTGCTCAACCTGCTTGATTCCATCCCACTGGGCTCAATGGGCATTGGACCGGAAGTGACCAAACAGTGTTTCTTAGAACGCTGCTAACACAGCTGATGGTATGTGAAGTTCATGAGGCAGGTGGAGTTGTTTTGGCACTGGAAGAGCTGTGCTGCTGCTTCGGGCAGTTGCCATTCACCACCGCGTCACTGTGTTCCCTAGGTGTCATAGCCACTTTCAGACATATGTGCTGCAAGAGCACTTGGTTTCCATGGCAGCGGGAAATGGCTTTTGCACTGAACTTGTGTTTGGCTGTGGAGTTTTGAGCGCCTTGAGTGACGAACTCCATGTTAGTTTAGTGTGGGTGCTCAACCTGCTTGATTCCATCCCACTGGGCTCAATGGGCATTGGACCGGAAGTGACCAAACAGGGTTTCCTAGATAGCTGCTAGCACAGCTGATGGTATGTGAAGTTCATGAGGCAGGTGGAGTTGTTTTGGCACTGGAAGAGCTGTGCTGCTGCTTCGGGCAGTTGCCATTCACCACCGCCATGAGTTCCCTAGGTGTCATATCCACTTTCAGACATATGTGGTGCCAGAGCACTTGGTTTCCATGGCAGCGGGAAATGGCTTGGGCGCTGAACTTGTATTTGGCTGTGGAGTTTTGAGTGCCTTGAGTGAGGAGCTCCATGTTAGTTTAGTGTGGGTGCTCAACCTGCTTGATTCCATCCCACTGGGCTCAATGGGCATTGGACCGGAAGTGACCAAACAGGGTTTCCTAGATAGCTGCTAGCACAGCTGATGGTATGTGAAGTTCATGAGGCAGGTGGAGTTGTTTTGGCACTGGAAGAGCTGTGCTGCTGCTTCGGGCACTTGCCATTCACCACCGCCCTGAGTTCCCTAGGTGTCATATCCACTTTCAGACATATGTGGTGCCAGAGCACTTGGTTTCCATGGCAGCGGGAAATGGCTTTTGCGCTGAACTTGTGTTTGGCTGTGGAGTTTTGAGCGCCTTGAGTGAGGAGCTCCATGTGAGTTTAGTGTGGGTGCTCAACCTGCTTGATTCCATCCCACTGGGCTCAATGGGCATTGGACCGGAAGTGACCAAACAGGGTTTCCTAGATAGCTGCTAGCACAGCTGATGGTATGTGAAGTTCATGAGGCAGGTGGAGTTGTTTTGGCACTGGAAGAGCTGTGCTGCTGCTTCGGGCAGTTGCCATTCACCACCGCCCTGAGTTCCCTAGGTGTCATAGCCACTTTCAGACATATGTGGTGCCAGAGCACTTGGTTTCCATGGCAGCGGGAAATGGCTTGGGCACTGAACTTGTGTTTGGCTGTGGAGTTTTGAGTGCCTTGAGTTAGGAGCTCCATGTTAGTTTAGTGTGGGTGTTCAACCTGCTTGATTCCATCCCACTGGGCTCAATGGGCATTGGACCGGAAGTGACCAAACAGGGTTTCCTAGATAGCTGCTAGCACAGCTGATGGTATGTGAAGTGAATGAGGCAGGTGGAGTTGTTTTGGCACTGGAAGAGCTGTGCTGCTGCTTCGGGCAGTTGCCATTCTCCAACGCTCTGAGTTCCCTAGGTGTCATAGCCACTTTCAGACATATGTGGTGCCAGAGCACTTGGTTTCCATGGCAGCGGGAAATGGCTTGGGCGCTGAACTTGTGTTTGGCTGTGGAGTTTTGAGCGCCTTGAGTGAGGAGCTCCATGTTAGTTTAGTGTGGGTGCTCAACCTGCTTGATTCCATCCCGCTGGGCTCAATGGGCATTGGACCGGAAGTGACCAAACAGGGTTTCCTAGATAGCTGCTAGCACAGCTGATGGTATGTGAAGTTCATGAGGCAGGTGGAGTTGTTTTGGCACTGGAAGAGCTGTGCTGCTGCTTCGGGCAGTTGCCATTCAGCACCGCCCTGAGTTCCCTAGGTGTCATAGCCACTTTCAGACATATGTGGTGCCAGAGCACTTGGTTTCCATGGCAGCGGGAAATGGCTTGGGCGAAGAACTTGTGTTTGGCTGTGGAGTTTTGAGTGCCTTGAGTTAGGAGCTCCATGTTAGTTTAGTGTGGGTGTTCAACCTGCTTGATTCCATCCCACTGGGCTCAATGGGCATTGGACCGGAAGTGACCAAACAGGGTTTCCTAGATAGCTGCTAGCACAGCTGATGGTATGTGAAGTTCATGAGGCAGGTGGAGTTGTTTTGGCACTGGAAGAGCTGTGCTGCTGCTTCGGGCAGTTGCCATTCTCCAACGCTCTGAGTTCCCTAGGTGTCATATCCACTTTCAGACATATGTGGTGCCAGAGCACTTGGTTTCCATGGCAGCGGGAAATGGCTTGGGCGCTGAACTTGTGTTTGGCTGTGGAGTTTTGAGCGCCTTTAGTGAGGAGCTCCATGTTAGTTTAGTGTGGGTGCTCAACCTGCTTGATTCCATCCCACTGGGCTCAATGGGCATTGGACCGGAAGTGACCAAACAGGGTTTCCTAGATAGCTGCTAGCACAGCTGATGGTATGTGAAGTTAATGAGGCAGGTGGAGTTGTTTTGGCACTGGAAGAGCTGTGCTGCTGCTTCGGGCAGTTGCCATTCTCCAACGCTCTGAGTTCCCTAGGTGTCATAGCCACTTTCAGACATATGTGGTGCCAGAGCACTTGGTTTCCATGGCAGCGGGAAATGGCTTGGGCGCTGAACTTGTGTTTGGCTGTGGAGTTTTGAGCGCCTTGAGTGAGGAGCTCCATGTTAGTTTAGTGTGGGTGCTCAACCTGCTTGATTCCATCCCACTGGGCTCAATGGGCATTGGACCGGAAGTGACCAAACAGGGTTTCCTAGATAGCTGCTAGCACAGCTGATGGTATGTGAAGTTCATGAGGCAGGTGGAGTTGTTTTGGCACTGGAAGAGCTGTGCTGCTGCTTCGGGCAGTTGCCATTCACCACCGCCCTGAGTTCCCTAGGTGTCATAGCCACTTTCAGACATATGTGGTGCCAGAGCACTTGGTTTCCATGGCAGCGGGAAATGGCTTGGGCACTGAACTTGTGTTTGGCTGTGGAGTTTTGAGTGCCTTGAGTTAGGAGCTCCATGTTAGTTTAGTGTGGGTGTTCAACCTGCTTGATTCCATCCCACTGGGCTCAATGGGCATTGGACCGGAAGTGACCAAACAGGGTTTCCTAGATAGCTGCTAGCACAGCTGATGGTATGTGAAGTTCATGAGGCAGGTGGAGTTGTTTTGGCACTGGAAGAGCTGTGCTGCTGCTTCGGGCAGTTGCCATTCTCCAACGCTCTGAGTTCCCTAGGTGTCATATCCACTTTCAGACATATGTGGTGCCAGAGCACTTGGTTTCCATGGCAGCGGGAAATGGCTTGGGCGCTGAACTTGTGTTTGGCTGTGGAGTTTTGAGCGCCTTTAGTGAGGAGCTCCATGTTAGTTTAGTGTGGGTGCTCAACCTGCTTGATTCCATCCCACTGGGCTCAATGGGCATTGGACCGGAAGTGACCAAACAGGGTTTCCTAGATAGCTGCTAGCACAGCTGATGGAATGTGAAGTGAATGAGGCAGGTGGAGTTGTTTTGGCACTGGAAGAGCTGTGCTGCTGCTTCGGGCAGTTGCCATTCACCACGGCCCTGAGTTCCCTAGGTGTCATAGCCACTTTCAGACATATGTGGTGCCAGAGCACTTGGTTTCCATGGCAGCGGGAAATGGCTTTTGCGCTGAACTTGTGTTTGGCTGTCGAGTTTTGAGCGCCTTGAGTGAGGAGCTCCATGTTAGTTTAGTGTGGGTGCTCAACCTGCTTGATTCCATCCCACTGGGCTCAATGGGCATTGGACCGGAAGTGACCAAACAGGGTTTCCTAGATAGCTGCTAGCACAGCTGATGCTATGTGAAGTGAATGAGGCAGGTGGAGTTGTTTTGGCACTGGAAGAGCTGTGCTGCTGCTTCAGCCAGTTGCCATTCAGCACCGCCCTGAGTTCCCTAGGTGTCATATCCACTTTCAGACATATGTGGTGCCAGAGCACTTGGTTTCCATGGCAGCGGGAAATGGCTTGGGCGCTGAACTTGTGTTTGGTTGTGGAGTTTTGAGTGCCTTGAGTGACGAACTCCATGTTAGTTTAGTGTGGGTGCTCAACCTGCTTGATTCCATCCCACTGGGCTCAATGGGCATTGGACCGGAAGTGACCAAACAGGGTTTCCTAGATACCTGCTAGCACAGCTGATGGTATGTGAAGTTCATGAGGCAGGTGGAGTTGTTTTGGCACTGGAAGAGCTGTGCTGCTGCTTCGGGCAGTTGCGATTCACCAACACCCTGAGTTCCCTAGGTGTCATATCCACTTTCAGACATATGTGGTGCCAGAGCACTTGGTTTCCATGGCAGCGGGAAATGGCTTTTGCATTGAACTTGTGTTTGGCTGTGGAGTTTTGAGTGCCTTGAGTGACGAACTACATGTTAGTTTAGTGTGGGTGCTCAACCTGCTTGATTCCATCCCACTGGGCTCAATGGGCATTGGACCGGAAGTGACCAAACAGGGTTTCCTAGATAGCTGCTAGCACAGCTGATGGTATGTGAAGTTCATGAGGCAGGTGGAGTTGTTTTGGCACTGGAAGAGCTGTGCTGCTGCTTCGGGCAGTTGCCATTCTCCAACGCTCTGAGTTCCCTAGGTGTCATAGCCACTTTCAGACATATGTGGTGCCAGAGCACTTGGTTTCCATGGCAGCGGGAAATGGCTTGGGCGCTGAACTTGTATTTGGCTGTGGAGTTTTGAGCGCCTTGAGTGAGGAGCTCCATGTTAGTTTAGTGTGGGTGCTCAACCTGCTTGATTCCATCCCACTGGGCTCAATGGGCATTGGACCGGAAGTGACCAAACAGGGTTTCCTAGATAGCTGCTAGCACAGCTGATGGTATGTGAAGTTCATGAGGCAGGTGGAGTTGTTTTGGCACTGGAAGAGCTGTGCTGCTGCTTCAGCCAGTTGCCATTCACCACCGCGTCACTGAGTTCCCTAGGTGTCATATCCACTTTCAGACATATGTGGTGCCAGAGCACTTGGTTTCCATGGCAGCGGGAAATGGCTTTTGCGCTGAACTTGTGTTTGGCTGTCGAGTTTTGAGCGCCTTGAGTGAGGAGCTCCATGTTAGTTTAGTGTGGGTGCTCAACCTGCTTGATTCCATCCCACTGGGCTCAATGGGCATTGGACCGGAAGTGACCAAACAGGGTTTCCTAGATAGCTGCTAGCACAGCTGATGGTATGTGAAGTGAATGAGGCAGGTGGAGTTGTTTTGGCACTGGAAGAGCTGTGCTGCTGCTTCGGGCAGTTGCCATTCACCATCGCCCTGAGTTCCCTAGGTGTCATATCCACTTTCAGACATATGTGGTGCCAGAGCACTTGGTTTCCATGGCAGCGGGAAATGGCTTGGGCAATAAACTTGTGTTTAGGTGTGGAGTTTTGAGTGCCTTGAGTGAGGAGATCCATGTTAGTTTAGTGTGGGTGCTCAACCTGCTTGATTCCATCCCACTGGGCTCAATGGGCATTGGACCGGAAGTGACCAAACAGGGTTTCCTAGATAGCTGCTAGCACAGCTGATGGTATGTGAAGTTCATGAGGCAGGTGGAGTTGTTTTGGCACTGGAAGAGCTGTGCTGCTGCTTCGGGCAGTTGCCATTCACCACCGCCCTGAGTTCCCTAGGTGTCATATCCACTTTCAGACATATGTGGTGCCAGAGCACTTGGTTTCCATGGCAGCGGGAAATGGCTTGGGCGCTGAACTTGTGTTTGGTTGTGGAGTTTTGAGCGCCTTGAGTCAGGAGCTCCATGTTAGTTTAGTGTGGGTGCTCAACCTGCTTGATTCCATCCCACTGGGCTCAATGGGCATTGGACCGGAAGTGACCAAACAGGGTTTCCTAGATAGCTGCTAGCACAGCTGATGGTATGTGAAGTTCATGAGGCAGGTGGAGTTGTTTTGGCACTGGAAGAGCTGTGCTGCTGCTTCGGGCACTTGCCATTCACCACCGCCCTGAGTTCCCTAGGTGTCATATCCACTTTCAGACATATGTGGTGCCAGAGCACTTGGTTTCCATGGCAGCGGGAAATGGCTTGGGTGCTGAACTTGTGTTTGGCTGTGGAGTTTTGAGTGCCTTGAGTGAGGAGCTCCATGTGAGTTTAGTGTGGGTGCTCAACATGCTTGATTCCATCCCACTGGGCTCAATGGGCATTGGACCGGAAGTGACCAAACAGGGTTTCCTAGATAGCTGCTAGCACAGCTGATGGTATGTGAAGTTCATGAGGCAGGTGGAGTTGTTTTGGCACTGGAAGAGCTGTGCTGCTGCTTCAGGCAGTTGCCATTCTCCAACGCTCTGAGTTCCCTAGGTGTCATATCCACTTTCAGACATATGTGGTGCCAGAGCACTTGGTTTCCATGGCAGCGGGAAATGGCTTGGGCGCTGAACTTGTGTTTGGCTGTGGAGTTTTGAGCGCCTTGAGTGAGGAGCTCCATGTTAGTTTAGTGTGGGTGCTCAACCTGCTTGATTCCATCCCACTGGGCTCAATGGGCATTGGACCGGAAGTGACCAAACAGGGTTTCCTAGATAGCTGCTAGCACAGCTGATGGTATGTGAAGTTCATGAGGCAGGTGGAGTTGTTTTGGCACAGGAAGAGCTGTGCTGCTGCTTCAGCCAGTTGCCATTCACCACCGCGTCACTGAGTTCCCTAGGTGTCATATCCACTTTCAGACATATGTGGTGCCAGAGCACTTGGTTTCCATGGCAGCGGGAAATGGCTTTTGCGCTGAACTTGTGTTTGGCTGTCGAGTTTTGAGCGCCTTGAGTGAGGAGCTCCATGTTAGTTTAGTGTGGGTGCTCAACCTGCTTGATTCCATCCCACTGGGCTCAATGGGCATTGGACCGGAAGTGACCAAACAGGGTTTCCTAGATAGCTGCTAGCACAGCTGATGGTATGTGAAGTGAATGAGGCAGTGGGAGTGGTTTTGGCACTGGAAGAGCTGTGCTGCTGCTTCGGGCAGTTGCCATTCACCATCGCCCTGAGTTCCCTAGGTGTCATATCCACTTTCAGACATATGTGGTGCCAGAGCACTTGGTTTCCATGGCAGCGGGAAATGGCTTGGGCGCTGAACTTGTGTTTAGGTGTGGAGTTTTGAGTGCCTTGAGTGAGGAGCTCCATGTTAGTTTAGTGTGGGTGCTCAACCTGCTTGATTCCATCCCACTGGGCTCAATGGGCATTGGACCGGAAGTGACCAAACAGGGTTTCCTAGATAGCTGCTAGCACAGCTGATGCTATGTGAAGTGAATGAGGCAGGTGGAGTTGTTTTGGCACTGGAAGAGCTGTGCTGCTGCTTCGGGCAGTTGCCATTCAGCACCGCCCTGAGTTCCCTAGGTGTCATATCCACTTTCAGACATATGTGGTGCCAGAGCACTTGGTTTCCATGGCAGCGGGAAATGGCTTGGGCGCTGAACTTGTGTTTGGTTGTGGAGTTTTGAGTGCCTTGAGTGACGAACTCCATGTTAGTTTAGTGTGGGTGCTCAACATGCTTGATTCCATCCCACTGGGCTCAATGGGCATTGGACCGGAAGTGACCAAACAGGGTTTCCTAGATAGCTGCTAGCACAGCTGATGGTATGTGAAGTTCATGAGGCAGGTGGAGTTGTTTTGGCACTGGAAGAGCTGTGCTGCTGCTTCAGGCAGTTGCCATTCTCCAACGCTCTGAGTTCCCTAGGTGTCATAGCCACTTTCAGACATATGTGGTGCCAGAGCACTTGGTTTCCATGGCAGCGGGAAATGGCTTTTGCGCTGAACTTGTGTTTGGCTGTGGAGTTTTGAGCGCCTTGAGTGAGGAGCTCCATGTTAGTTTAGTGTGGGTGCTCAACCTGCTTGATTCCATCCCACTGGGCTCAATGGGCATTGGACCGGAAGTGACCAAACAGGGTTTCCTAGATAGCTGCTAGCACAGCTGATGGTATGTGAAGTTCATGAGGCAGGTGGAGTTGTTTTGGCACTGGAAGAGCTGTGCTGCTGCTTCAGCCAATTGTCATTCACCACCGCGTCACTGAGTTCCCTAGGTGTCATATCCACTTTCAGACATATGTGGTGCCAGAGCACTTGGTTTCCATGGCAGCGGGAAATGGCTTGGGCACTGAACTTGTGTTTGGCTGTCGAGTTTTGAGAGCCTTGAGTGAGGAGCTCCATGTTAGTTTAGTGTGGGTGCTCAACCTGCTTGATTCCATCCCACTGGGCTCAATGGGCATTGGACCGGAAGTGACCAAACAGGGTTTCCTAGATAGCTGCTGGAACAGCTGATGGTATGTGAAGTGAATGAGGCAGGTGGAATTGTTTTGGCACTGGAAGAGCTGTGCTGCTGCTTCGGGCAGTTGCCATTCACCATCGCCCTGAGTTTCCTAGGTGTCATATCCACTTTCAGACATATGTGGTGCCAGAGCACTTGGTTTCCATGGCAGCGGGAAATGGCTTGGGCGCTGAACTTGTGTTTGGCTGTGGAGTTTTGAGCGCCTTGAGTGAGGAGCTCCATGTTAGTTTAGTGTGGGTGCTCAACCTGCTTGATTCCATCCCACTGGGCTCAATGGGCATTGGACCGGAAGTGACCAAACAGGGTTTCCTAGATAGCTGCTAGCACAGCTGATGGTATGTGAAGTGAATGAGGCAGTGGGAGTGGTTTTGGCACTGGAAGAGCTGTGCTGCTGCTTCGGGCAGTTGCCATTCACCATCGCCCTGAGTTCCCTAGGTGTCATATCCACTTTCAGACATATGTGGTGCCAGAGCACTTGGTTTCCATGGCAGCGGGAAATGGCTTGGGCAATGAACTTGTGTTTAGGTGTGGAGTTTTGAGTGCCTTGAGTGAGGAGATCCATGTTAGTTTAGTGTGGGTGCTCAACCTGCTTGATTCCATCCCACTGGGCTCAATGGGCATTGGACCGGAAGTGACCAAACAGGGTTTCCTAGATAGCTGCTAGCACAGCTGATGCTATGTGAAGTGAATGAGGCAGGTGGAGTTGTTTTGGCACTGGAAGAGCTGTGCTGCTGCTTCGGGCAGTTGCCATTCACCACCGCCCTGAGTTCCCTAGGTGTCATTTCCACTTTCAGACATATGTGGTGCCAGAGCACTTGGTTTCCATGGCAGCGGGAAATGGCTTGGGCGCTGAACTTGTGTTTGGTTGTGGAGTTTTGAGTGCCTTGAGTGACGAACTCCATGTTAGTTTAGTGTGGGTGCTCAACCTGCTTGATTCCATCCCACTGGGCTCAATGGGCATTGGACCGGAAGTGACGAAACAGGGTTTCCTAGATAGCTGCTAGCACAGCTGATGCTATGTGAAGTGAATGAGGCAGGTGGAGTTGTTTTGGCACTGGAAGAGCTGTGCTGCTGCTTCGGGCAGTTGCCATTCACCACCACCCTGAGTTCCCTAGGTGTCATATCCACTTTCAGACATATGTGGTGCCAGAGCACTTGGTTTCCATGGCAGCGGGAAATGGCTTGGGCGCTGAACTTGTGCTTGGCTGTGGAATTTTGAGCGCCTTGAGTGAGGAGCTCCATGTTAGTTTAGTGTGGGTGCTCAACCTGCTTGATTCCATCCCACTGGGCTCAATGGGCATTGGACCGGAAGTGACCAAACAGGGTTTCCTAGATAGCTGCTAGCACAGCTGATGGTATGTGAAGTTCATGAGGCAGGTGGAGTTGTTTTGGCACTGGAAGAGCTGTGCTGCTGCTTCGGGCAGTTGCCATTCACCACCACACTGAGTTCCCTAGGTGTCATATCCACTTTCAGACATATGTGGTGCCAGAGCACTTGGTTTCCATGGCAGCGGGAAATGGCTTTTGCGCCTAACTTGTGTTTGGCTGTGGAGTTTTGAGCGCCTTGAGTGAGGAGATCCATGTGAGTTTAGTGTGGGTGCTCAACCTGCTTGATTCCATCCCACTGGGCTCAATGGGCATTGGACCGGAAGTGACCAAACAGGGTTTCCTAGATAGCTGATAGCACAGCTGATGGTATGTGAAGTTCATGAGGCAGGTGGAGTTGTTTTGGCACTGGAAGAGCTGTGCTGCTGCTTCGGGCACTTGCCATTCACCATCGCCCTGAGTTCCCTAGGTGTCATATCCACTTTCAGACATATGTGGTGCCAGAGCACTTGGTTTCCATGGCAGCGGGAAATGGCTTGGGCAATAAACTTGTGTTTAGGTGTGGAGTTTTGAGTGCCTTGAGTGAGGAGATCCATGTTAGTTTAGTGTGGGTGCTCAACCTGCTTGATTCCATCCCACTGGGCTCAATGGGCATTGGACCGGAAGTGACCAAACAGGGTTTCCTAGATAGCTGCTAGCACAGCTGATGGTATGTGAAGTTCATGAGGCAGGTGGAGTTGTTTTGGCACTGGAAGAGCTGTGCTGCTGCTTCGGGCACTTGCCATTCACCACCGCCCTGAGTTCCCTAGGTGTCATATCCACTTTCAGACATATGTGGTGCCAGAGCACTTGGTTTCCATGGCAGCGGGAAATGGCTTGGGCGCTGAACTTGTGTTTGGTTGTGGAGTTTTGAGCGCCTTGAGTCAGGAGCTCCATGTTAGTTTAGTGTGGGTGCTCAACATGCTTGATTCCATCCCACTGGGCTCAATGGGCATTGGACCGGAAGTGACGAAACAGGGTTTCCTAGATAGCTGCTAGCACAGCTGATGCTATGTGAAGTGAATGAGGCAGGTGGAGTTGTTTTGGCACTGGAAGAGCTGTGCTGCTGCTTCGGGCACTTGCCATTCACCACCGCCCTGAGTTCCCTAGGTGTCATATCCACTTTCAGACATATGTGGTGCCAGAGCACTTGGTTTCCATGGCAGCGGGAAATGGCTTGGGTGCTGAACTTGTGTTTGGCTGTGGAGTTTTGAGTGCCTTGAGTGAGGAGCTCCATGTGAGTTTAGTGTGGGTGCTCAACATGCTTGATTCCATCCCACTGGGCTCAATGGGCATTGGACCGGAAGTGACCAAACAGGGTTTCCTAGATACCTGCTAGCACAGCTGATGGTATGTGAAGTTCATGAGGCAGGTGGAGTTGTTTTGGCACTGGAAGAGCTGTGCTGCTGCTTCAGGCAGTTGCCATTCTCCAACGCTCTGAGTTCCCTAGGTGTCATAGCCACTTTCAGACATATGTGGTGCCAGAGCACTTGGTTTCCATGGCAGCGGGAAATGGCTTGGGCGCTGAACTTGTGTTTGGCTGTGGAGTTTTGAGCGCCTTGAGTGAGGAGCTCCATGTTAGTTTAGTGTGGGTGCTCAACCTGCTTGATTCCATCCCACTGGGCTCAATGGGCATTGGACCGGAAGTGACCAAACAGGGTTTCCTAGATAGCTGCTAGCACAGCTGATGCTATGTGAAGTGAATGAGGCAGGTGGAGTTGTTTTGGCACTGGAAGAGCTGTGCTGCTGCTTCAGCCAGTTGCCATTCACCACCGCGTCACTGAGTTCCCTAGGTGTCATATCCACTTTCAGACATATGTGGTGCCAGAGCACTTGGTTTCCATGGCAGCGGGAAATGGCTTTTGCGCTGAACTTGTGTTTGGCTGTCGAGTTTTGAGCGCCTTGAGTGAGGAGCTCCATGTTAGTTTAGTGTGGGTGCTCAACCTGCTTGATTCCATCCCACTGGGCTCAATGGGCATTGGACCGGAAGTGACCAAACAGGGTTTCCTAGATAGCTGCTAGCACAGCTGATGGTATGTGAAGTGAATGAGGCAGTGGGAGTGGTTTTGGCACTGGAAGAGCTGTGCTGCTGCTTCGGGCAGTTGCCATTCACCACCGCCCTGAGTTCCCTAGGTGTCATATCCACTTTCAGACATATGTGGTGCCAGAGCACTTGGTTTCCATGGCAGCGGGAAATGGCTTGGGCAATGAACTTGTGTTTAGGTGTGGAGTTTTGAGTGCCTTGAGTGAGGAGATCCATGTTAGTTTAGTGTGGGTGCTCAACCTGCTTGATTCCATCCCACTGGGCTCAATGGGCATTGGACCGGAAGTGACCAAACAGGGTTTCCTAGATAGCTGCTAGCACAGCTGATGCTATGTGAAGTGAATGAGGCAGGTGGAGTTGTTTTGGCACTGGAAGAGCTGTGCTGCTGCTTCGGGCAGTTGCCATTCAGCACCGCCCTGAGTTCCCTAGGTGTCATATCCACTTTCAGACATATGTGGTGCCAGAGCACTTGGTTTCCATGGCAGCGGGAAATGGCTTGGGCGCTTAACTTGTGTTTGGTTGTGGAGTTTTGAGTGCCTTGAGTGAGGAGATCCATGTTAGTTTAGTGTGGGTGCTCAACCTGCTTGATTCCATCCCACTGGGCTCAATGGGCATTGGACCGGAAGTGACCAAACAGGGTTTCCTAGATAGCTGCTAGCACAGCTGATGCTATGTGAAGTGAATGAGGCAGGTGGAGTTGTTTTGGCACTGGAAGAGCTGTGCTGCTGCTTCGGGCAGTTGCCATTCACCACCGCCCTGAGTTCCCTAGGTGTCATATCCACTTTCAGACATATGTGGTGCCAGAGCACTTGGTTTCCATGGCAGCGGGAAATGGCTTGGGTGCTGAACTTGTGTTTGGCTGTGGAGTGTTGAGTGCCTTGAGTGAGGAGCTCCATGTGAGTTTAGTGTGGGTGCTCAACATGCTTGATTCCATCCCACTGGGCTCAATGGGCATTGGACCGGAAGTGACCAAACAGGGTTTCCTAGATAGCTGCTAGCACAGCTGATGGTATGTGAAGTTCATGAGGCAGGTGGAGTTGTTTTGGCACTGGAAGAGCTGTGCTGCTGCTTCAGGCAGTTGCCATTCTCCAACGCTCTGAGTTCCCTAGGTGTCATAGCCACTTTCAGACATATGTGGTGCCAGAGCACTTGGTTTCCATGGCAGCGGGAAATGGCTTGGGCAATGAACTTGTGTTTGGCTGTGGAGTTTTGAGCGCCTTGAGTGAGGAGCTCCATGTTAGTTTAGTGTGGGTGCTCAACCTGCTTGATTCCATCCCACTGGGCTCAATGGGCATTGGACCGGAAGTGACCAAACAGGGTTTCCTAGATAGCTGCTAGCACAGCTGATGGTATGTGAAGTTCATGAGGCAGGTGGAGTTGTTTTGGCACTGGAAGAGCTGTGCTGCTGCTTCAGCCAATTGCCATTCACCACCGCGTCACTGAGTTCCCTAGGTGTCATATCCACTTTCAGACATATGTGGTGCCAGAGCACTTGGTTTCCATGGCAGCGGGAAATGGCTTGGGCACTGAACTTGTGTTTGGCTGTCGAGTTTTGAGCGCCTTGAGTGAGGAGCTCCATGTTAGTTTAGTGTGGGTGCTCAACCTGCTTGATTCCATCCCACTGGGCTCAATGGGCATTGGACCGGAAGTGACCAAACAGGGTTTCCTAGATAGCTGCTGGAACAGCTGATGGTATGTGAAGTGAATGAGGCAGGTGGAGTTGTTTTGGCACTGGAAGAGCTGTGCTGCTGCTTCGGGCAGTTGCCATTCACCATCGCACTGAGTTTCCTAGGTGTCATATCCACTTTCAGACATATGTGGTGCCAGAGCACTTGGTTTCCATGGCAGCGGGAAATGGCTTGGGCAATGAACTTGTGTTTAGGTGTGGAGTTTTGAGTGCCTTGAGTGAGGAGATCCATGTTAGTTTAGTGTGGGTGCTCAACCTGCTTGATTCCATCCCACTGGGCTCAATGGGCATTGGACCGGAAGTGACCAAACAGGGTTTCCTAGATAGCTGCTAGCACAGCTGATGCTATGTGAAGTGAATGAGGCAGGTGGAGTTGTTTTGGCACTGGAAGAGCTGTGCTGCTGCTTCGGGCAGTTGCCATTCAGCACCGCCCTGAGTTCCCTAGGTGTCATATCCACTTTCAGACATATGTGGTGCCAGAGCACTTGGTTTCCATGGCAGCGGGAAATGGCTTGGGCGCTGAACTTGTGTTTGGTTGTGGAGTTTTGAGTGCCTTGAGTGACGAACTCCATGTTAGTTTAGTGTGGGTGCTCAACCTGCTTGATTCCATCCCACTGGGCTCAATGGGCATTGGACCGGAAGTGACCAAACAGGGTTTCCTAGATAGCTGCTAGCACAGCTGATGCTATGTGAAGTGAATGAGGCAGGTGGAGTTGTTTTGGCACTGGAAGAGCTGTGCTGCTGCTTCGGGCAGTTGCCATTCACCACCGCCCTGAGTTCCCTAGGTGTCATATCCACTTTCAGACATATGTGGTGCCAGAGCACTTGGTTTCCATGGCAGCGGGAAATGGCTTGGGTGCTGAACTTGTGTTTGGCTGTGGAGTTTTGAGTGCCTTGAGTGAGGAGCTCCATGTGAGTTTAGTGTGGTGCTCAACATGCTTGATTCCATCCCACTGGGCTCAATGGGCATTGGACCGGAAGTGACCAAACAGGGTTTCCTAGATAGCTGCTAGCACAGCTGATGGTATGTGAAGTTCATGAGGCAGGTGGAGTTGTTTTGGCACTGGAAGAGCTGTGCTGCTGCTTCAGGCAGTTGCCATTCTCCAACGCTCTGAGTTCCCTAGGTGTCATAGCCACTTTCAGACATATGTGGTGCCAGAGCACTTGGTTTCCATGGCAGCGGGAAATGGCTTGGGCGCTGAACTTGTGTTTGGCTGTGGAGTTTTGAGCACCTTGAGTGAGGAGCTCCATGTTAGTTTAGTGTGGGTGCTCAACCTGCTTGATTCCATCCCACTGGGCTCAATGGGCATTGGACCGGAAGTGACCAAACAGGGTTTCCTAGATAGCTGCTAGCACAGCTGATGGTATGTGAAGTTCATGAGGCAGGTGGAGTTGTTTTGGCACTGGAAGAGCTGTGCTGCTGCTTCAGCCAATTGCCATTCACCACCGCGTCACTGAGTTCCCTAGGTGTCATATCCACTTTCAGACATATGTGGTGCCAGAGCACTTGGTTTCCATGGCAGCGGGAAATGGCTTGGGCACTGAACTTGTGTTTGGCTGTCGAGTTTTGAGCGCCTTGAGTGAGGAGCTCCATGTGAGTTTAGTGTGGGTGCTCAACCTGCTTGATTCCATCCCACTGGGCTCAATGGGCATTGGACCGGAAGTGACGAAACAGGGTTTCCTAGATAGCTGCTGGAACAGCTGATGGTATGTGAAGTGAATGAGGCAGGTGGAGTTGTTTTGGCACTGGAAGAGCTGTGCTGCTGCTTCGGGCAGTTGCCATTCACCATCGCACTGAGTTTCCTAGGTGTCATATCCACTTTCAGACATATGTGGTGCCAGAGCACTTGGTTTCCATGGCAGCGGGAAATGGCTTGGGCAATGAACTTGTGTTTAGGTGTGGAGTTTTGAGTGCCTTGAGTGAGGAGCTCCATGTGAGTTTAGTGTGGGTGCTCAACCTGCTTGATTCCATCCCACTGGGCTCAATGGGCATTGGACCGGAAGTGACCAAACAGGGTTTCCTAGATAGCTGCTAGCACAGCTGATGCTATGTGAAGTGAATGAGGCAGGTGGAGTTGTTTTGGCACTGGAAGAGCTGTGCTGCTGCTTCGGGCACTTGCCATTCACCAACGCCCTGAGTTCCCTAGGTGTCATATCCACTTTCAGACATATGTGGTGCCAGAGCACTTGGTTTCCATGGCAGCGGGAAATGGCTTGGGCGCTGAACTTGTGTTTGGTTGTGGAGTTTTGAGTGCCTTGAGTGACGAACTCCATGTTAGTTTAGTGTGGGTGCTCAACCTGCTTGATTCCATCCCACTGGGCTCAATGGGCATTGGACCGGAAGTGACCAAACAGGGTTTCCTAGATAGCTGCTAGCACAGCTGATGCTATGTGAAGTTCATGAGGCAGGTGGAGTTGTTTTGGCACTGGAAGAGCTGTGCTGCTGCTTTGGGCAGTTGCCATTCACCACCGCCCTGAGTTCCCTAGGTGTCATATCCACTTTCAGACATATGTGGTGCCAGAGCACTTGGTTTCCATGGCAGCGGGAAATGGCTTGGGTGCTGAACTTGTGTTTGGCTGTGGAGTTTTGAGTGCCTTGAGTGAGGAGCTCCATGTGAGTTTAGTGTGGGTGCTCAACCTGCTTGATTCCATCCCACTGGGCTCAATGGGCATTGGACCGGAAGTGACCAAACAGGGTTTCTTAGAACGCTGCTAGCACAGCTGATGGTATGTGAAGTTCATGAGGCAGGTGGAGTTGTTTTGGCACTGGAAGAGCTGTGCTGCTGCTTCGGGCACTTGCCATTCACCACCGCCCTGAGTTCCCTAGGTGTCATATCCACTTTCAGACATATGTGGTGCCAGAGCACTTGGTTTCCATGGCAGCGGGAAATGGCTTGGGCGCTGAACTTGTATTTGGCTGTGGAGTTTTGAGCGCCTTGAGTGAGGAGCTCCATGTTAGTTTAGTGTGGGTGCTCAACCTGCTTGATTCCATCCCACTGGGCTCAATGGGCATTGGACCGGAAGTGACCAAACAGGGTTTCCTAGATAGCTGCTAGCACAGCTGATGGTATGTGAAGTTCATGAGGCAGGTGGAGTTGTTTTGGCACTGGAAGAGCTGTGCTGCTGCTTCAGCCAGTTGCCATTCACCACCGCGTCACTGAGTTCCCTAGGTGTCATATCCACTTTCAGACATATGTGGTGCCAGAGCACTTGGTTTCCATGGCAGCGGGAAATGGCTTTTGGGCTGAACTTGTGTTTGGCTGTCGAGTTTTGAGCGCCTTGAGTGAGGAGCTCCATGTTAGTTTAGTGTGGGTGCTCAACCTGCTTGATTCCATCCCACTGGGCTCAATGGGCATTGGACCGGAAGTGACCAAACAGGGTTTCCTAGATAGCTGCTAGCACAGCTGATGGTATGTGAAGTGAATGAGGCAGGTGGAGTTGTTTTGGCACTGGAAGAGCTGTGCTGCTGCTTCGGGCAGTTGCCATTCACCATCGCCCTGAGTTCCCTAGGTGTCATATCCACTTTCAGACATATGTGGTGCCAGAGCACTTGGTTTCCATGGCAGCGGGAAATGGCTTGGGCAATAAACTTGTGTTTAGGTGTGGAGTTTTGAGTGCCTTGAGTGAGGAGATCCATGTTAGTTTAGTGTGGGTGCTCAACCTGCTTGATTCCATCCCACTGGGCTCAATGGGCATTGGACCGGAAGTGACCAAACAGGGTTTCCTAGATAGCTGCTAGCACAGCTGATGCTATGTGAAGTGAATGAGGCAGGTGGAGTTGTTTTGGCACTGGAAGAGCTGTGCTGCTGCTTCGGGCAGTTGCCATTCACCACCGCCCTGAGTTCCCTAGGTGTCATATCCACTTTCAGACATATGTGGTGCCAGAGCACTTGGTTTCCATGGCAGCGGGAAATGGCTTGGGCACTGAACTTGTGTTTGGTTGTGGAGTTTTGAGCGCCTTGAGTCAGGAGCTCCATGTTAGTTTAGTGTGGGTGCTCAACATGCTTGATTCCATCCCACTGGGCTCAATGGGCATTGGACCGGAAGTGACGAAACAGGGTTTCCTAGATAGCTGCTAGCACAGCTGATGCTATGTGAAGTGAATGAGGCAGGTGGAGTTGTTTTGGCACTGGAAGAGCTGTGCTGCTGCTTCGGGCACTTGCCATTCACCACCGCCCTGAGTTCCCTAGGTGTCATATCCACTTTCAGACATATGTGGTGCCAGAGCACTTGGTTTCCATGGCAGCGGGAAATGGCTTGGGTGCTGAACTTGTGTTTGGCTGTGGAGTTTTGAGTGCCTTGAGTGAGGAGCTCCATGTGAGTTTAGTGTGGGTGCTCAACATGCTTGATTCCATCCCACTGGGCTCAATGGGCATTGGACCGGAAGTGACCAAACAGGGTTTCCTAGATAGCTGCTAGCACAGCTGATGGTATGTGAAGTTCATGAGGCAGGTGGAGTTGTTTTGGCACTGGAAGAGCTGTGCTGCTGCTTCAGGCAGTTGCCATTCTCCAACGCTCTGAGTTCCCTAGGTGTCATAGCCACTTTCAGACATATGTGGTGCCAGAGCACTTGGTTTCCATGGCAGCGGGAAATGGCTTTTGCGCTGAACTTGTGTTTGGCTGTGGAGTTTTGAGCGCCTTGAGTGAGGAGCTCCATGTTAGTTTAGTGTGGGTGCTCAACCTGCTTGATTCCATCCCACTGGGCTCAATGGGCATTGGACCGGAAGTGACCAAACAGGGTTTCCTAGATAGCTGCTAGCACAGCTGATGGTATGTGAAGTTCATGAGGCAGGTGGAGTTGTTTTGGCACTGGAAGAGCTGTGCTGCTGCTTCAGCCAGTTGCCATTCACCACCGCGTCACTGAGTTCCCTAGGTGTCATATCCACTTTCAGACATATGTGGTGCCAGAGCACTTGGTTTCCATGGCAGCGGGAAATGGCTTTTGCGCTGAACTTGTGTTTGGCTGTCGAGTTTTGAGCGCCTTGAGTGAGGAGCTCCATGTTAGTTTAGTGTGGGTGCTCAACCTGCTTGATTCCATCCCACTGGGCTCAATGGGCATTGGACCGGAAGTGACCAAACAGGGTTTCCTAGATAGCTGCTAGCACAGCTGATGCTATGTGAAGTGAATGAGGCAGTGGGAGTGGTTTTGGCACTGGAAGAGCTGTGCTGCTGCTTCGGGCAGTTGCCATTCACCACCGCCCTGAGTTCCCTAGGTGTCATATCCACTTTCAGACATATGTGGTGCCAGAGCACTTGGTTTCCATGGCAGCGGGAAATGGCTTGGGCAATGAACTTGTGTTTAGGTGTGGAGTTTTGAGTGCCTTGAGTGAGGAGATCCATGTTAGTTTAGTGTGGGTGCTCAACCTGCTTGATTCCATCCCACTGGGCTCAATGGGCATTGGACCGGAAGTGACCAAACAGGGTTTCCTAGATAGCTGCTAGCACAGCTGATGCTATGTGAAGTGAATGAGGCAGGTGGAGTTGTTTTGGCACTGGAAGAGCTGTGCTGCTGCTTCGGGCAGTTGCCATTCACCACCGCCCTGAGTTCCCTAGGTGTCATATCCACTTTCAGACATATGTGGTGCCAGAGCACTTGGTTTCCATGGCAGCGGGAAATGGCTTGGGCGCTGAACTTGTGTTTGGTTGTGGAGTTTTGAGTGCCTTGAGTGACGAACTCCATGTTAGTTTAGTGTGGGTGCTCAACCTGCTTGATTCCATCCCACTGGGCTCAATGGGCATTGGACCGGAAGTGACCAAACAGGGTTTCCTAGATAGCTGCTAGCACAGCTGATGCTATGTGAAGTGAATGAGGCAGGTGGAGTTGTTTTGGCACTGGAAGAGCTGTGCTGCTGCTTCAGGCAGTTGCCATTCTCCAACGCTCTGAGTTCCCTAGGTGTCATAGCCACTTTCAGACATATGTGGTGCCAGAGCACTTGGTTTCCATGGCAGCGGGAAATGGCTTGGGCGCTGAACTTGTGTTTGGCTGTGGAGTTTTGAGCGCCTTGAGTGAGGAGCTCCATGTTAGTTTAGTGTGGGTGCTCAACCTGCTTGATTCCATCCCACTGGGCTCAATGGGCATTGGACCGGAAGTGACCAAACAGGGTTTCCTAGATAGCTGCTAGCACAGCTGATGGTATGTGAAGTTCATGAGGCAGGTGGAGTTGTTTTGGCACTGGAAGAGCTGTGCTGCTGCTTCAGCCAATTGCCATTCACCACCGCGTCACTGAGTTCCCTAGGTGTCATATCCACTTTCAGACATATGTGGTGCCAGAGCACTTGGTTTCCATGGCAGCGGGAAATGGCTTGGGCACTGAACTTGTGTTTGGCTGTCGAGTTTTGAGCGCCTTGAGTGAGGAGCTCCATGTTAGTTTAGTGTGGGTGCTCAACCTGCTTGATTCCATCCCACTGGGCTCAATGGGCATTGGACCGGAAGTGACGAAACAGGGTTTCCTAGATAGCTGCTGGAACAGCTGATGGTATGTGAAGTGAATGAGGCAGGTGGAGTTGTTTTGGCACTGGAAGAGCTGTGCTGCTGCTTCGGGCAGTTGCCATTCACCATCGCACTGAGTTTCCTAGGTGTCATATCCACTTTCAGACATATGTGGTGCCAGAGCACTTGGTTTCCATGGCAGCGGGAAATGGCTTGGGCAATGAACTTGTGTTTAGGTGTGGAGTTTTGAGTGCCTTGAGTGAGGAGATCCATGTTAGTTTAGTGTGGGTGCTCAACCTGCTTGATTCCATCCCACTGGGCTCAATGGGCATTGGACCGGAAGTGACCAAACAGGGTTTCCTAGATAGCTGCTAGCACAGCTGATGCTATGTGAAGTGAATGAGGCAGGTGGAGTTGTTTTGGCACTGGAAGAGCTGTGCTGCTGCTTCGGGCAGTTGCCATTCAGCACCGCCCTGAGTTCCCTAGGTGTCATATCCACTTTCAGACATATGTGGTGCCAGAGCACTTGGTTTCCATGGCAGCGGGAAATGGCTTGGGCGCTGAACTTGTGTTTGGTTGTGGAGTTTTGAGTGCCTTGAGTGACGAACTCCATGTTAGTTTAGTGTGGGTGCTCAACCTGCTTGATTCCATCCCACTGGGCTCAATGGGCATTGGACCGGAAGTGACCAAACAGGGTTTCCTAGATAGCTGCTAGCACAGCTGATGGTATGTGAAGTTCATGAGGCAGGTGGAGTTGTTTTGGCACTGGAAGAGCTGTGCTGCTGCTTTGGGCAGTTGCCATTCACCACCGCCCTGAGTTCCCTAGGTGTCATAGCCACTTTCAGACATATGTGGTGCCAGAGCACTTGGTTTCCATGGCAGCGGGAAATGGCTTGGGTGCTGAACTTATGTTTGGCTGTGGAGTTTTGAGTGCCTTGAGTGAGGAGCTCCATGTGAGTTTAGTGTGGGTGCTCAACATGCTTGATTCCATCCCACTGGGCTCAATGGGCATTGGACCGGAAGTGACCAAACAGGGTTTCCTAGATAGCTGCTAGCACAGCTGATGGTATGTGAAGTTCATGAGGCAGGTGGAGTTGTTTTGGCACTGGAAGAGCTGTGCTGCTGCTTCGGGCAGTTGCCATTCTCCAACCCTCTGAGTTCCCTAGGTGTCATAGCCACTTTCAGACATATGTGGTGCCAGAGCACTTGGTTTCCATGGCAGCGGGAAATGGCTTGGGAGCTGAACTTGTGTTTGGCTGTGGAGTTTTGAGCGCCTTTAGTGAGGAGCTCCATGTTAGTTTAGTGTGGGTGCTCAACCTGCTTGATTCCATCCCACTGGGCTCAATGGGCATTGGACCGGAAGTGACCAAACAGGGTTTCCTAGATAGCTGCTAGCACAGCTGATGCTATGTGAAGTGAATGAGGCAGGTGGAGTTGTTTTGGCACTGGAAGAGCTGTGCTGCTGCTTCAGCCAGTTGCCATTCACCATCGCCATGAGTTCCCTAGGTGTCATATCCACTTTCAGACATATGTGGTGCCAGAGCACTTGGTTTCCATGGCAGCGGGAAATGGCTTGGGCGCTGAACTTGTGTTTGGTTGTGGAGTTTTGAGTGCCTTGAGTGACGAACTCCATGTTAGTTTAGTGTGGGTGCTCAACCTGCTTGATTCCATCCCACTGGGCTCAATGGGCATTGGACCGGAAGTGACCAAACAGGGTTTCCTAGATAGCTGCTAGCACAGCTGATGGTATGTGAAGTGAATGAGGCAGGTGGAGTTGTTTTGGCACTGGAAGAGCTGTGCTGCTGCTTCGGGCAGTTGCCATTCACCACCACCCTGAGTTCCCTAGGTGTCATATCCACTTTCAGACATATGTGGTGCCAGAGCACTTGGTTTCCATGGCAGCGGGAAATGGCTTGGGCGCTGAACTTGTGCTTGGCTGTGGAGTTTTGAGCGCCTTGAGTGAGGAGCTCCATGTTAGATTAGTGTGGGTGCTCAACCTGCTTGATTCCATCCCACTGGGCTCAATGGGCATTGGACCGGAAGTGACCAAACAGGGTTTCCTAGATAGCTGCTAGCACAGCTGATGGTATGTGAAGTTCATGAGGCAGGTGGAGTTGTTTTGGCACTGGAAGAGCTGTGCTGCTGCTTCGGACAGTTGCCATTCACCACCACACTGAGTTCCCTAGGTGTCATATCCACTTTCAGACATATGTGGTGCCAGAGCACTTGGTTTCCATGGCAGCGGGAAATGGCTTGGGCGCTGAACTTGTGTTTGGCTGTGGAGTTTTGAGCGCCTTGAGTTAGGAGCTCCATGTGAGTTTAGTGTGGGTGCTCAACCTGCTTGATTCCATCCCACTGGGCTCAATGGGCATTGGACCGGAAGTGACCAAACAGGGTTTCCTAGATAGCTGCTAGCACAGCTGATGGTATGTGAAGTTCATGAGGCAGGTGGAGTTGTTTTGGCACTGGAAGAGCTGTGCTGCTGCTTCGGGCAGTTGCCATTCACCACCGCCCTGAGTTCCCTAGGTGTCATATCCACTTTCAGACATATGTGGTGCCAGAGCACTTGGTTTCCATGGCAGCGGGAAATGGCTTGGGCGCTGAACTTGTGTTTGGCTGTGGAGTTTTGAGCGCCTTGAGTGAGGAGCTCCATGTTAGTTTAGTGTGGTTGCTCAACCTGCTTGATTCCATCCCACTGGGCTCAATGGGCATTGGACCGGAAGTGACCAAACAGGGTTTCTTAGAACGCTGCTAGCACAGCTGATGGTATGTGAAGTTCATGAGGCAGGTGGAGTTGTTTTGGCACTGGAAGAGCTGTGCTGCTGCTTCGGGCACTTGCCATTCACCGCCCTGAGTTCCCTAGGTGTCATATCCACTTTCAGACATATGTGGTGCCAGAGCACTTGGTTTCCATGGCAGCGGGAAATGGCTTGGGCGCTGAACTTGTGTTTGGTTGTGGAGTTTTGAGTGCCTTGAGTGACGAACTCCATGTTAGTTTAGTGTGGGTGCTCAACCTGCTTGATTCCATCCCACTGGGCTCAATGGGCATTGGACCGGAAGTGACCAAACAGGGTTTCCTAGATAGCTGCTAGCACAGCTGATGGTATGTGAAGTTCATGAGGCAGGTGGAGTTGTTTTGGCACTGGAAGAGCTGTGCTGCTGCTTTGGGCAGTTGCCATTCACCACCGCCCTGAGTTCCCTAGGTGTCATAGCCACTTTCAGACATATGTGGTGCCAGAGCACTTGGTTTCCATGGCAGCGGGAAATGGCTTGGGTGCTGAACTTGTGTTTGGCTGTGGAGTTTTGAGTGCCTTGAGTGAGGAGCTCCATGTGAGTTTAGTGTGGGTGCTCAACATGCTTGATTCCATCCCACTGGGCTCAATGGGCATTGGACCGGAAGTGACCAAACAGGGTTTCCTAGATAGCTGCTAGCACAGCTGATGGTATGTGAAGTTCATGAGGCAGGTGGAGTTGTTTTGGCACTGGAAGAGCTGTGCTGCTGCTTCAGCCAGTTGCCATTCACCACCGCGTCACTGAGTTCCCTAGGTGTCATATCCACTTTCAGACATATGTGGTGCCAGAGCACTTGGTTTCCATGGCAGCGGGAAATGGCTTTTGGGCTGAACTTGTGTTTGGCTGTCGAGTTTTGAGCGCCTTGAGTGAGGAGCTCCATGTTAGTTTAGTGTGGGTGCTCAACCTGCTTGATTCCATCCCACTGGGCTCAATGGGCATTGGACCGGAAGTGACCAAACAGGGTTTCCTAGATAGCTGCTAGCACAGCTGATGCTATGTGAAGTGAATGAGGCAGGTGGAGTTGTTTTGGCACTGGAAGAGCTGTGCTGCTGCTTCGGGCAGTTGCCATTCACCACCACCCTGAGTTCCCTAGGTGTCATATCCACTTTCAGACATATGTGGTGCCAGAGCACTTGGTTTCCATGGCAGCGGGAAATGGCTTGGGCGCTGAACTTGTGCTTGGCTGTGGAGTTTTGAGCGCCTTGAGTGAGGAGCTCCATGTTAGATTAGTGTGGGTGCTCAACCTGCTTGATTCCATCCCACTGGGCTCAATGGGCATTGGACCGGAAGTGACCAAACAGGGTTTCCTAGATAGCTGCTAGCACAGCTGATGGTATGTGAAGTTCATGAGGCAGGTGGAGTTGTTTTGGCACTTGAAGAGCTGTGCTGCTGCTTCGGACAGTTGCCATTCACCACCACACTGAGTTCCCTAGGTGTCATATCCACTTTCAGACATATGTGGTGCCAGAGCACTTGGTTTCCATGGCAGCGGGAAATGGCTTTTGCGCCTAACTTGTGTTTGGCTGTGGAGTTTTGAGCGCCTTGAGTGAGGAGCTCCATGTGAGTTTAGTGTGGGTGCTCAACCTGCTTGATTCCATCCCACTGGGCTCAATGGGCATTGGACCGGAAGTGACCAAACAGGGTTTCCTAGATAGCTGATAGCACAGCTGATGGTATGTGAAGTTCATGAGGCAGGTGGAGTTGTTTTGGCACTGGAAGAGCTGTGCTGCTGCTTCGGGCAGTTGCCATTCACCACCGCCCTGAGTTCCCTAGGTGTCATATCCACTTTCAGACATATGTGGTGCCAGAGCACTTGGTTTCCATGGCAGCGGGAAATGGCTTGGGCGCTGAACTTGTGTTTGGCTGTGGAGTTTTGAGCGCCTTGAGTGAGGAGCTCCATGTTAGTTTAGTGTGGTTGCTCAACCTGCTTGATTCCATCCCACTGGGCTCAATGGGCATTGGACCGGAAGTGACCAAACAGGGTTTCTTAGAACGCTGCTAGCACAGCTGATGGTATGTGAAGTGAATGAGGCAGGTGGAGTTGTTTTGGCACTGGAAGAGCTGTGCTGCTGCTTCGGGCAGTTGCCATTCACCACCGCCCTGAGTTCCCTAGGTGTCATATCCACTTTCAGACATATGTGGTGCCAGAGCACTTGGTTTCCATGGCAGCGGGAAATGGCTTGGGCGCTGAACTTGTATTTGGCTGTGGAGTTTTGAGTGCCTTGAGTTAGGAGCTCCATGTTAGTTTAGTGTGGGTGTTCAACCTGCTTGATTCCATCCCACTGGGCTCAATGGGCATTGGACCGGAAGTGACCAAACAGGGTTTCCTAGATAGCTGCTAGCACAGCTGATGGTATGTGAAGTTCATGAGGCAGGTGGAGTTGTTTTGGCACTGGAAGAGCTGTGCTGCTGCTTCGGGCAGTTGCCATTCTCCAACGCTCTGAGTTCCCTATGTGTCATATCCACTTTCAGACATATGTGGTGCCAGAGCACTTGGTTTCCATGGCAGCGGGAAATGGCTTGGGCGCTGAACTTGTGTTTGGCTGTGGAGTTTTGAGCGCCTTTAGTGAGGAGCTCCATGTTAGTTTAGTGTGGGTGCTCAACCTGCTTGATTCCATCCCACTGGGCTCAATGGGCATTGGACCGGAAGTGACCAAACAGGGTTTCCTAGATAGCTGCTAGCACAGCTGATGGAATGTGAAGTGAATGAGGCAGGTGGAGTTGTTTTGGCACTGGAAGAGCTGTGCTGCTGCTTCGGGCAGTTGCCATTCACCACCGCCCTGAGTTCCCTAGGTGTCATAGCCACTTTCAGACATATGTGGTGCCAGAGCACTTGGTTTCCATGGCAGCGGGAAATGGCTTGGGCGCTGAACTTGTGTTTGGTTGTGGAGTTTTGAGTGCCTTGAGTGAGGAGCTCCATGTTAGTTTAGTGTGGGTGCTCAACCTGCTTGATTCCATCCCACTGGGCTCAATGGGCATTGGACCGGAAGTGACCAAACAGGGTTTCCTAGATAGCTGCTAGCACAGCTGATGGTATGTGAAGTTCATGAGGCAGGTGGAGTTGTTTTGGCACTGGAAGAGCTGTGCTGCTGCTTCAGCCAGTTGCCATTCAGCACCGCCCTGAGTTCCCTAGGTGTCATATCCACTTTCAGACATATGTGGTGCCAGAGCACTTGGTTTCCATGGCAGCGGGAAATGGCTTGGGCGCTGAACTTGTGTTTGGTTGTGGAGTTTTGAGTGCCTTGAGTGACGAACTCCATGTTAGTTTAGTGTGGGTGCTCAACCTGCTTGATTCCATCCCACTGGGCTCAATGGGCATTGGACCGGAAGTGACCAAACAGGGTTTCCTAGATAGCTGCTAGCACAGCTGATGGTATGTGAAGTTCATGAGGCAGGTGGAGTTGTTTTGGCACTGGAAGAGCTGTGCTGCTGCTTCAGCCAGTTGCCATTCAGCACCGCCCTGAGTTCCCTAGGTGTCATATCCACTTTCAGACATATGTGGTGCCAGAGCACTTGGTTTCCATGGCAGCGGGAAATGGCTTGGGCGCTGAACTTGTGTTTGGTTGTGGAGTTTTGAGTGCCTTGAGTGACGAACTCCATGTTAGTTTAGTGTGGGTGCTCAACCTGCTTGATTCCATCCCACTGGGCTCAATGGGCATTGGACCGGAAGTGACCAAACAGGGTTTCCTAGATAGCTGCTAGCACAGCTGATGGTATGTGAAGTTCATGAGGCAGGTGGAGTTGTTTTGGCACTGGAAGAGCTGTGCTGCTGCTTCGGGCAGTTGCCATTCTCCAACGCTCTGAGTTCCCTACGTGTCATAGCCACTTTCAGACATATGTGGTGCCAGAGCACTTGGTTTCCATGGCAGCGGGAAATGGCTTGGGCGCTGAACTTGTATTTGGCTGTGGAGTTTTGAGCGCCTTGAGTGAGGAGCTCCATGTTAGATTAGTGTGGGTGCTCAACCTGCTTGATTCCATCCCACTGGGCTCAATGGGCATTGGACCGGAAGTGACCAAACAGGGTTTCCTAGATAGCTGCTAGCACAGCTGATGGTATGTGAAGTTCATGAGGCAGGTGGAGTTGTTTTGGCACTGGAAGAGCTGTGCTGCTGCTTCGGGCAGTTGCCATTCACCACCGCGTCACTGAGTTCCCTAGGTGTCATATCCACTTTCAGACATATGTGGTGCCAGAGCACTTGGTTTCCATGGCAGCGGGAAATGGCTTTTGCGCTGAACTTGTGTTTGGCTGTCGAGTTTTGAGCGCCTTGAGTGAGGAGATCCATGTTAGTTTAGTGTGGGTGCTCAACCTGCTTGATTCCATCCCACTGGGCTCAATGGGCATTGGACCGGAAGTGACCAAACAGGGTTTCCTAGATAGCTGCTAGCACAGCTGATGGTATGTGAAGTGAATGAGGCAGGTGGAGTTGTTTTGGCACTGGAAGAGCTGTGCTGCTGCTTCGGGCAGTTGCCATTCACCATCGCCCTGAGTTCCCTAGGTGTCATATCCACTTTCAGACATATGTGGTGCCAGAGCACTTGGTTTCCATGGCAGCGGGAAATGGCTTGGGCAATAAACTTGTGTTTAGGTGTGGAGTTTTGAGTGCCTTGAGTGAGGAGATCCATGTGAGTTTAGTGTGGGTGCTCAACCTGCTTGATTCCATCCCACTGGGCTCAATGGGCATTGGACCGGAAGTGACCAAACAGGGTTTCCTAGATAGCTGCTAGCACAGCTGATGCTATGTGAAGTGAATGAGGCAGGTGGAGTTGTTTTGGCACTGGAAGAGCTGTGCTGCTGCTTCGGGCAGTTGCCATTCAGCACCGCCCTGAGTTCCCTAGGTGTCATATCCACTTTCAGACATATGTGGTGCCAGAGCACTTGGTTTCCATGGCAGCGGGAAATGGCTTGGGCGCTGAACTTGTGTTTGGTTGTGGAGTTTTGAGCGCCTTGAGTCAGGAGCTCCATGTTAGTTTAGTGTGGGTGCTCAACCTGCTTGATTCCATCCCACTGGGCTCAATGGGCATTGGACCGGAAGTGACCAAACAGGGTTTCCTAGATAGCTGCTAGCACAGCTGATGGTATGTGAAGTGAATGAGGCAGGTGGAGTTGTTTTGGCACTGGAAGAGCTGTGCTGCTGCTTCGGGCACTTGCCATTCACCACCGCCCTGAGTTCCCTAGGTGTCATATCCACTTTCAGACATATGTGGTGCCAGAGCACTTGGTTTCCATGGCAGCGGGAAATGGCTTGGGTGCTGAACTTGTGTTTGGCTGTGGAGTTTTGAGTGCCTTGAGTGAGGAGCTCCATGTGAGTTTAGTGTGGGTGCTCAACATGCTTGATTCCATCCCACTGGGCTCAATGGGCATTGGACCGGAAGTGACCAAACAGGGTTTCCTAGATACCTGCTAGCACAGCTGATGGTATGTGAAGTTCATGAGGCAGGTGGAGTTGTTTTGGCACTGGAAGAGCTGTGCTGCTGCTTCAGGCAGTTGCCATTCTCCAACGCTCTGAGTTCCCTAGGTGTCATAGCCACTTTCAGACATATGTGGTGCCAGAGCACTTGGTTTCCATGGCAGCGGGAAATGGCTTGGGCGCTGAACTTGTGTTTGGCTGTGGAGTTTTGAGCGCCTTGAGTGAGGAGCTCCATGTTAGTTTAGTGTGGGTGCTCAACCTGCTTGATTCCATCCCACTGGGCTCAATGGGCATTGGACCGGAAGTGACCAAACAGGGTTTCCTAGATAGCTGCTAGCACAGCTGATGGTATGTGAAGTTCATGAGGCAGGTGGAGTTGTTTTGGCACTGGAAGAGCTGTGCTGCAGCTTCAGCCAATTGTCATTCACCACCGCGTCACTGAGTTCCCTAGGTGTCATATCCACTTTCAGACATATGTGGTGCCAGAGCACTTGGTTTCCATGGCAGCGGGAAATGGCTTGGGCACTGAACTTGTGTTTGGCTGTCGAGTTTTGAGCGCCTTGAGTGAGGAGCTCCATGTTAGTTTAGTGTGGGTGCTCAACCTGCTTGATTCCATCCCACTGGGCTCAATGGGCATTGGACCGGAAGTGACGAAACAGGGTTTCCTAGATAGCTGCTGGAACAGCTGATGGTATGTGAAGTGAATGAGGCAGGTGGAGTTGTTTTGGCACTGGAAGAGCTGTGCTGCTGCTTCGGGCAGTTGCCATTCACCATCGCCCTGAGTTTCCTAGGTGTCATATCCACTTTCAGACATATGTGGTGCCAGAGCACTTGGTTTCCATGGCAGCGGGAAATGGTTTGGGCAATGAACTTGTGTTTAGGTGTGGAGTTTTGAGTGCCTTGAGTGAGGAGATCCATGTTAGTTTAGTGTGGGTGCTCAACCTGCTTGATTCCATCCCACTGGGCTCAATGGGCATTGGACCGGAAGTGACCAAACAGGGTTTCCTAGATAGCTGCTAGCACAGCTGATGCTATGTGAAGTGAATGAGGCAGGTGGAGTTGTTTTGGCACTGGAAGAGCTGTGCTGCTGCTTCGGGCAGTTGCCATTCAGCACCGCCCTGAGTTCCCTAGGTGTCATATCCACTTTCAGACATATGTGGTGCCAGAGCACTTGGTTTCCATGGCAGCGGGAAATGGCTTGGGCGCTGAACTTGTGTTTGGCTGTGGAGTTTTGAGCGCCTTTAGTGAGGAGCTCCATGTTAGTTTAGTGTGGGTGCTCAACCTGCTTGATTCCATCCCACTGGGCTCAATGGGCATTGGACCGGAAGTGACCAAACAGGGTTTCCTAGATAGCTGCTGGCACAGCTGATGCTATGTGAAGTGAATGAGGCAGGTGGAGTTGTTTTGGCACTGGAAGAGCTGTGCTGCTGCTTCAGCCAGTTGCCATTCACCACCGCGTCACTGAGTTCCCTAGGTGTCATAGCCACTTTCAGACATATGTGGTGCCAGAGCACTTGGTTTCCATGGCAGCGGGAAATGGCTTGGGCGCTGAACTTGTGTTTGGCTGTGGAGTTTTGAGCGCCTTGAGTGAGGAGCTCCATGTTAGTTTAGTGTGGGTGCTCAACCTGCTTGATTCCATCCCACTGGGCTCAATGGGCATTGGACCGGAAGTGACCAAACAGGGTTTCCTAGATAGCTGCTAGCACAGCTGATGGTATGTGAAGTGAATGAGGCAGTGGGAGTGGTTTTGGCACTGGAAGAGCTGTGCTGCTGCTTCGGGCAGTTGCCATTCACCATCGCCCTGAGTTCCCTAGGTGTCATATCCACTTTCAGACATATGTGGTGCCAGAGCACTTGGTTTCCATGGCAGCGGGAAATGGCTTGGGCAATGAACTTGTGTTTAGGTGTGGAGTTTTGAGTGCCTTGAGTGAGGAGATCCATGTTAGTTTAGTGTGGCTGCTCAACCTGCTTGATTCCATCCCACTGGGCTCAATGGGCATTGGACCGGAAGTGACCAAACAGGGTTTCCTAGATAGCTGCTAGCACAGCTGATGCTATGTGAAGTGAATGAGGCAGGTGGAGTTGTTTTGGCACTGGAAGAGCTGTGCTGCTGCTTCGGGCAGTTGCCATTCACCACCGCCCTGAGTTCCCTAGGTGTCATATCCACTTTCAGACATATGTGGTGCCAGAGCACTTGGTTTCCATGGCAGCGGGAAATGGCTTGGGCGCTGAACTTGTGTTTGGTTGTGGAGTTTTGAGTGCCTTGAGTGACGAACTCCATGTTAGTTTAGTGTGGGTGCTCAACCTGCTTGATTCCATCCCACTGGGCTCAATGGGCATTGGACCGGAAGTGACCAAACAGGGTTTCCTAGATAGCTGCTAGCACAGCTGATGCTATGTGAAGTGAATGAGGCAGGTGGAGTTGTTTTGGCACTGGAAGAGCTGTGCTGCTGCTTCGGGCAGTTGCCATTCACCACCACCCTGAGTTCCCTAGGTGTCATATCCACTTTCAGACATATGTGGTGCCAGAGCACTTGGTTTCCATGGCAGCGGGAAATGGCTTGGGCGCTGAACTTGTGCTTGGCTGTGGAATTTTGAGCGCCTTGAGTGAGGAGCTCCATGTGAGTTTAGTGTGGGTGCTCAACCTGCTTGATTCCATCCCACTGGGCTCAATGGGCATTGGACCGGAAGTGACCAAACAGGGTTTCCTAGATAGCTGCTAGCACAGCTGATGGTATGTGAAGCTCATGAGGCAGGTGGAGTTGTTTTGGCACTGGAAGAGCTGTGCTGCTGCTTCGGGCAGTTGCCATTCACCACCACACTGAGTTCCCTAGGTGTCATATCCACTTTCAGACATATGTGGTGCCAGAGCACTTGGTTTCCATGGCAGCGGGAAATGGCTTTTGCGCCTAACTTGTGTTTGGCTGTGGAGTTTTGAGCGCCTTGAGTGAGGAGCTCCATGTGAGTTTAGTGTGGGTGCTCAACCTGCTTGATTCCATCCCACTGGGCTCAATGGGCATTGGACCGGAAGTGACCAAACAGGGTTTCCTAGATAGCTGCTAGCACAGCTGATGGTATGTGAAGTGAATGAGGCAGGTGGAGTTGTTTTGGCACTGGAAGAGCTGTGCTGCTGCTTCGGGCAGTTGCCATTCACCATCGCCCTGAGTTCCCTAGGTGTCATATCCACTTTCAGACATATGTGGTGCCAGAGCACTTGGTTTCCATGGCAGCGGGAAATGGCTTGGGCGCTGAACTTGTGTTTGGCTGTGGAGTTTTGAGCGCCTTGAGTGAGGAGCTCCATGTTAGTTTAGTGTGGGTGCTCAACCTGCTTGATTCCATCCCACTGGGCTCAATGGGCATTGGACCGGAAGTGACCAAACAGGGTTTCCTAGATAGCTGCTAGCACAGCTGATGGTATGTGAAGTGAATGAGGCAGTGGGAGTGGTTTTGGCACTGGAAGAGCTGTGCTGCTGCTTCGGGCAGTTGCCATTCACCATCGCCCTGAGTTCCCTAGGTGTCATATCCACTTTCAGACATATGTGGTGCCAGAGCACTTGGTTTCCATGGCAGCGGGAAATGGCTTGGGCAATGAACTTGTGTTTAGGTGTGGAGTTTTGAGTGCCTTGAGTGACGAACTCCATGTTAGTTTAGTGTGGGTGCTCAACCTGCTTGATTCCATCCCACTGGGCTCAATGGGCATTGGACCGGAAGTGACCAAACAGGGTTTCCTAGATAGCTGCTAGCACAGCTGATGCTATGTGAAGTGAATGAGGCAGGTGGAGTTGTTTTGGCACTGGAAGAGCTGTGCTGCTGCTTCGGGCAGTTGCCATTCACCACCGCCCTGAGTTCCCTAGGTGTCATATCCACTTTCAGACATATGTGGTGCCAGAGCACTTGGTTTCCATGGCAGCGGGAAATGGCTTGGGCGCTGAACTTGTGTTTGGTTGTGGAGTTTTGAGTGCCTTGAGTGACGAACTCCATGTTAGTTTAGTGTGGGTGCTCAACCTGCTTGATTCCATCCCACTGGGCTCAATGGGCATTGGACCGGAAGTGACCAAACAGGGTTTCCTAGATAGCTGCTAGCACAGCTGATGCTATGTGAAGTGAATGAGGCAGGTGGAGTTGTTTTGGCACTGGAAGAGCTGTGCTGCTGCTTCGGGCAGTTGCCATTCACCACCACCCTGAGTTCCCTAGGTGTCATATCCACTTTCAGACATATGTGGTGCCAGAGCACTTGGTTTCCATGGCAGCGGGAAATGGCTTGGGCGCTGAACTTGTGCTTGGCTGTGGAATTTTGAGCGCCTTGAGTGAGGAGCTCCATGTGAGTTTAGTGTGGGTGCTCAACCTGCTTGATTCCATCCCACTGGGCTCAATGGGCATTGCACCGGAAGTGACCAAACAGGGTTTCCTAGATAGCTGCTAGCACAGCTGATGGTATGTGAAGCTCATGAGGCAGGTGGAGTTGTTTTGGCACTGGAAGAGCTGTGCTGCTGCTTCAGCCAGTTGCCATTCACCACCACACTGAGTTCCCTAGGTGTCATATCCACTTTCAGACATATGTGGTGCCAGAGCACTTGGTTTCCATGGCAGCGGGAAATGGCTTTTGCGCCTAACTTGTGTTTGGCTGTGGAGTTTTGAGCGCCTTGAGTGAGGAGCTCCACGTGAGTTTAGTGTGGGTGCTCAACCTGCTTGATTCCATCCCACTGGGCTCAATGGGCATTGGACCGGAAGTGACCAAACAGGGTTTCCTAGATAGCTGATAGCACAGCTGATGGTATGTGAAGTTCATGAGGCAGGTGGAGTTGTTTTGGCACTGGAAGAGCTGTGCTGCTGCTTCGGGCAGTTGCGATTCACGAACACCCTGAGTTCCCTAGGTGTCATATCCACTTTCAGACATATGTGGTGCCAGAGCACTTGGTTTCCATGGCAGCGGGAAATGGCTTTTGCATTGAACTTGTGTTTGGCTGTGGAGTTTTGAGTGCCTTGAGTGACGAACTACATGTTAGTTTAGTGTGGGTGCTCAACCTGCTTGATTCCATCCCACTGGGCTCAATGGGCATTGGACCGGAAGTGACCAAACAGGGTTTCCTAGATAGCTGCTAGCACAGCTGATGGTATGTGAAGTTCATGAGGCAGGTGGAGTTGTTTTGGCACTGGAAGAGCTGTGCTGCTGCTTCGGGCAGTTGCCATTCTCCAACGCTCTGAGTTCCCTAGGTGTCATAGCCACTTTCAGACATATGTGGTGCCAGAGCACTTGGTTTCCATGGCAGCGGGAAATGGCTTGGGCGCTGAACTTGTATTTGGCTGTGGAGTTTTGAGCGCCTTGAGTGAGGAGCTCCATGTTAGATTAGTGTGGGTGCTCAACCTGCTTGATTCCATCCCACTGGGCTCAATGGGCATTGGACCGGAAGTGACCAAACAGGGTTTCCTAGATAGCTGCTAGCACAGCTGATGGTATGTGAAGTTCATGAGGCAGGTGGAGTTGTTTTGGCACTGGAAGAGCTGTGCTGCTGCTTCAGCCAGTTGCCATTCACCACCGCGTCACTGAGTTCCCTAGGTGTCATATCCACTTTCAGACATATGTGGTGCCAGAGCACTTGGTTTCCATGGCAGCGGGAAATGGCTTTTGCGCTGAACTTGTGTTTGGCTGTCGAGTTTTGAGCGCCTTGAGTGAGGAGCTCCATGTTAGTTTAGTGTGGGTGCTCAACCTGCTTGATTCCATCCCACTGGGCTCAATGGGCATTGGACCGGAAGTGACCAAACAGGGTTTCCTAGATAGCTGCTAGCACAGCTGATGGTATGTGAAGTTAATGAGGCAGGTGGAGTTGTTTTGGCACTGGAAGAGCTGTGCTGCTGCTTCGGGCAGTTGCCATTCACCATCGCCCTGAGTTCCCTAGGTGTCATATCCACTTTCAGACATATGTGGTGCCAGAGCACTTGGTTTCCATGGCAGCGGGAAATGGCTTGGGCAATAAACTTGTGTTTAGGTGTGGAGTTTTGAGTGCCTTGAGTGAGGAGATCCATGTTAGTTTAGTGTGGGTGCTCAACCTGCTTGATTCCATCCCACTGGGCTCAATGGGCATTGGACCGGAAGTGACCAAACAGGGTTTCCTAGATAGCTGCTAGCACAGCTGATGGTATGTGAAGTGAATGAGGCAGGTGGAGTTGTTTTGGCACTGGAAGAGCTGTGCTGCTGCTTCGGGCAGTTGCCATTCAGCACCGCCCTGAGTTCCCTAGGTGTCATATCCACTTTCAGACATATGTGGTGCCAGAGCACTTGGTTTCCATGGCAGCGGGAAATGGCTTGGGCGCTGAACTTGTGTTTGGTTGTGGAGTTTTGAGCGCCTTGAGTCAGGAGCTCCATGTTAGTTTAGTGTGGGTGCTCAACCTGCTTGATTCCATCCCACTGGGCTCAATGGGCATTGGACCGGAAGTGACCAAACAGGGTTTCCTAGATAGCTGCTAGCACAGCTGATGCTATGTGAAGTGAATGAGGCAGGTGGAGTTGTTTTGGCACTGGAAGAGCTGTGCTGCTGCATCGGGCACTTGCCATTCACCACCGCCCTGAGTTCCCTAGGTGTCATATCCACTTTCAGACATATGTGGTGCCAGAGCACTTGGTTTCCATGGCAGCGGGAAATGGCTTGGGCGCTGAACTTGTGTTTGGTTGTGGAGTTTTGAGTGCCTTGAGTGACGAACTCCATGTTAGTTTAGTGTGGGTGCTCAACATGCTTGATTCCATCCCACTGGGCTCAATGGGCATTGGACCGGAAGTGACCAAACAGGGTTTCCTAGATAGCTGCTAGCACAGCTGATGGTATGTGAAGTTCATGAGGCAGGTGGAGTTGTTTTGGCACTGGAAGAGCTGTGCTGCTGCTTCAGGCAGTTGCCATTCTCCAACGCTCTGAGTTCCCTAGGTGTCATAGCCACTTTCAGACATATGTGGTGCCAGAGCACGTGGTTTCCATGGCAGCGGGAAATGGCTTGGGCGCTGAACTTGTGTTTGGCTGTGGAGTTTTGAGCGCCTTGAGTGAGGAGCTCATTGTTAGTTTAGTGTGGGTGCTCAACCTGCTTGATTCCATCCCACTGGGCTCAATGGGCATTGGACCGGAAGTGACCAAACAGGGTTTCCTAGATAGCTGCTAGCACAGCTGATGGTATGTGAAGTGAATGAGGCAGGTGGAGTTGTTTTGGCACAGGAAGAGCTGTGCTGCTGCTTCAGCCAGTTGCCATTCACCACCGCGTCACTGAGTTCCCTAGGTGTCATATCCACTTTCAGACATATGTGGTGCCAGAGCACTTGGTTTCCATGGCAGCGGGAAATGGCTTTTGCGCTGAACTTGTGTTTGGTTGTGGAGTTTTGAGCGCCTTGAGTGAGGAGCTCCATGTTAGTTTAGTGTGGGTGCTCAACCTGCTTGATTCCATCCCACTGGGCTCAATGGGCATTGGACCGGAAGTGACCAAACAGGGTTTCCTAGATAGCTGCTAGCACAGCTGATGGTATGTGAAGTGAATGAGGCAGTGGGAGTTGTTTTGGCACTGGAAGAGCTGTGCTGCTGCTTCGGGCAGTTGCCATTCACCATCGCCCTGAGTTCCCTAGGTGTCATATCCACTTTCAGACATATGTGGTGCCAGAGCACTTGGTTTCCATGGCAGCGGGAAATGGCTTGGGCAATGAACTTGTGTTTAGGTGTGGAGTTTTGAGTGCCTTGAGTGAGGAGATCCATGTTAGTTTAGTGTGGGTGCTCAACCTGCTTGATTCCATCCCACTGGGCTCAATGGGCATTGGACCGGAAGTGACCAAACAGGGTTTCCTAGATAGCTGCTAGCACAGCTGATGGTATGTGAAGTGAATGAGGCAGGTGGAGTTGTTTTGGCACTGGAAGAGCTGTGCTGCTGCTTCGGGCAGTTGCCATTCAGCACCGCCCTGAGTTCCCTAGGTGTCATATCCACTTTCAGACATATGTGGTGCCAGAGCACTTGGTTTCCATGGCAGCGGGAAATGGCTTGGGCGTTGAACTTGTGTTTGGTTGTGGAGTTTTGAGTGCCTTGAGTGACGAACTCCATGTTAGTTTAGTGTGGGTGCTCAACCTGCTTGATTCCATCCCACTGGGCTCAATGGGCATTGGACCGGAAGTGACCAAACAGGGTTTCCTAGATAGCTGCTAGCACAGCTGATGCTATGTGAAGTGAATGAGGCAGGTGGAGTTGTTTTGGCACTGGAAGAGCTGTGCTGCTGCTTCGGGCAGTTGCCATTCACCACCGCCCTGAGTTCCCTAGGTGTCATATCCACTTTCAGACATATGTGGTGCCAGAGCACTTGGTTTCCATGGCAGCGGGAAATGGCTTGGGTGCTGAACTTGTGTTTGGCTGTGGAGTGTTGAGTGCCTTGAGTGAGGAGCTCCATGTGAGTTTAGTGTGGGTGCTCAACATGCTTGATTCCATCCCACTGGGCTCAATGGGCATTGGACCGGAAGTGACCAAACAGGGTTTCCTAGATAGCTGCTAGCACAGCTGATGGTATGTGAAGTTCATGAGGCAGGTGGAGTTGTTTTGGCACTGGAAGAGCTGTGCTGCTGCTTCAGGCAGTTGCCATTCTCCAACGCTTTGAGTTCCCTAGGTGTCATAGCCACTTTCAGACATATGTGGTGCCAGAGCACTTGGTTTCCATGGCAGCGGGAAATGGCTTGGGCGCTGAACTTGTGTTTGGCTGTGGAGTTTTGAGCGCCTTGAGTGAGGAGCTCCATGTTAGTTTAGTGTGGGTGCTCAACCTGCTTGATTCCATCCCACTGGGCTCAATGGGCATTGGACCGGAAGTGACCAAACAGGGTTTCCTAGATAGCTGCTAGCACAGCTGATGCTATGTGAAGTGAATGAGGCAGGTGGAGTTGTTTTGGCACTGGAAGAGCTGTGCTGCAGCTTCAGCCAATTGTCATTCACCACCGCGTCACTGAGTTCCCTAGGTGTCATATCCACTTTCAGACATATGTGGTGCCAGAGCACTTGGTTTCCATGGCAGCGGGAAATGGCTTGGGCACTGAACTTGTGTTTGGCTGTCGAGTTTTGAGCGCCTTGAGTGAGGAGCTCCATGTTAGTTTAGTGTGGGTGCTCAACCTGCTTGATTCCATCCCACTGGGCTCAATGGGCATTGGACCGGAAGTGACGAAACAGGGTTTCCTAGATAGCTGCTGGAACAGCTGATGGTATGTGAAGTGAATGAGGCAGGTGGAGTTGTTTTGGCACTGGAAGAGCTGTGCTGCTGCTTCGGGCAGTTGCCATTCACCATCGCCCTGAGTTTCCTAGGTGTCATATCCACTTTCAGACATATGTGGTGCCAGAGCACTTGGTTTCCATGGCAGCGGGAAATGGCTTGGGCAATGAACTTGTGTTTAGGTGTGGAGTTTTGAGTGCCTTGAGTGAGGAGATCCATGTTAGTTTAGTGTGGGTGCTCAACCTGCTTGATTCCATCCCACTGGGCTCAATGGGCATTGGACCGGAAGTGACCAAACAGGGTTTCCTAGATAGCTGCTAGCACAGCTGATGCTATGTGAAGTGAATGAGGCAGGTGGAGTTGTTTTGGCACTGGAAGAGCTGTGCTGCTGCTTCGGGCAGTTGCCATTCAGCACCGCCCTGAGTTCCCTAGGTGTCATATCCACTTTCAGACATATGTGGTGCCAGAGCACTTGGTTTCCATGGCAGCGGGAAATGGCTTGGGCGCTGAACTTGTGTTTGGCTGTGGAGTTTTGAGCGCCTTTAGTGAGGAGCTCCATGTTAGTTTAGTGTGGGTGCTCAACCTGCTTGATTCCATCCCACTGGGCTCAATGGGCATTGGACCGGAAGTGACCAAACAGGGTTTCCTAGATAGCTGCTAGCACAGCTGATGCTATGTGAAGTGAATGAGGCAGGTGGAGTTGTTTTGGCACTGGAAGAGCTGTGCTGCTGCTTCAGCCAGTTGCCATTCACCACCGCGTCACTGAGTTCCCTAGGTGTCATAGCCACTTTCAGACATATGTGGTGCCAGAGCACTTGGTTTCCATGGCAGCGGGAAATGGCTTGGGCGCTGAACTTGTGTTTGGCTGTGGAGTTTTGAGCGCCTTGAGTGAGGAGCTCCATGTTAGTTTAGTGTGGGTGCTCAACCTGCTTGATTCCATCCCACTGGGCTCAATGGGCATTGGACCGGAAGTGACCAAACAGGGTTTCCTAGATAGCTGCTAGCACAGCTGATGGTATGTGAAGTTCATGAGGCAGGTGGAGTTGTTTTGGCACTGGAAGAGCTGTGCTGCTGCTTCGGGCAGTTGCCATTCTCCAACGCTTTGAGTTCCCTAGGTGTCATATCCACTTTCAGACATATGTGGTGCCAGAGCACTTGGTTTCCATGGCAGCGGGAAATGGCTTGGGCAATGAACTTGTGTTTAGGTGTGGAGTTTTGAGTGCCTTGAGTGAGGAGATCCATGTTAGTTTAGTGTGGGTGCTCAACCTGCTTGATTCCATCCCACTGGGCTCAATGGGCATTGGACCGGAAGTGACCAAACAGGGTTTCGTAGATAGCTGCTAGCACAGCTGATGCTATGTGAAGTGAATGAGGCAGGTGGAGTTGTTTTGGCACTGGAAGAGCTGTGCTGCTGCTTCGGGCAGTTGCCATTCACCACCGCCCTGAGTTCCCTAGGTGTCATATCCACTTTCAGACATATGTGGTGCCAGAGCACTTGGTTTCCATGGCAGCGGGAAATGGCTTGGGCGCTGAACTTGTGTTTGGTTGTGGAGTTTTGAGTGCCTTGAGTGACGAACTCCATGTTAGTTTAGTGTGGGTGCTCAACCTGCTTGATTCCATCCCACTGGGCTCAATGGGCATTGGACCGGAAGTGACCAAACAGGGTTTCCTAGATAGCTGCTAGCACAGCTGATGGTATGTGAAGTGAATGAGGCAGGTGGAGTTGTTTTGGCACTGGAAGAGCTGTGCTGCTGCTTCGGGCAGTTGCCATTCACCACCACCCTGAGTTCCCTAGGTGTCATATCCACTTTCAGACATATGTGGTGCCAGAGCACTTGGTTTCCATGGCAGCGGGAAATGGCTTGGGCGCTGAACTTGTGCTTGGCTGTGGAATTTTGAGCGCCTTGAGTGAGGAGCTCCATGTGAGTTTAGTGTGGGTGCTCAACCTGCTTGATTCCATCCCACTGGGCTCAATGGGCATTGGACCGGAAGTGACCAAACAGGGTTTCCTAGATAGCTGCTAGCACAGCTGATGGTATGTGAAGCTCATGAGGCAGGTGGAGTTGTTTTGGCACTGGAAGAGCTGTGCTGCTGCTTCGGGCAGTTGCCATTCACCACCACACTGAGTTCCCTAGGTGTCATATCCACTTTCAGACATATGTGGTGCCAGAGCACTTGGTTTCCATGGCAGCGGGAAATGGCTTTTGCGCCTAACTTGTGTTTGGCTGTGGAGTTTTGAGCGCCTTGAGTGAGGAGCTCCATGTGAGTTTAGTGTGGGTGCTCAACCTGCTTGATTCCATCCCACTGGGCTCAATGGGCATTGGACCGGAAGTGACCAAACAGGGTTTCCTAGATAGCTGATAGCACAGCTGATGGTATGTGAAGTTCATGAGGCAGGTGGAGTTGTTTTGGCACTGGAAGAGCTGTGCTGCTGCTTCGGGCAGTTGCGATTCACGAACACCCTGAGTTCCCTAGGTGTCATATCCACTTTCAGACATATGTGGTGCCAGAGCACTTGGTTTCCATGGCAGCGGGAAATGGCTTTTGCATTGAACTTGTGTTTGGCTGTGGAGTTTTGAGTGCCTTGAGTGACGAACTCCATGTTAGTTTAGTGTGGGTGCTCAACCTGCTTGATTCCATCCCACTGGGCTCAATGGGCATTGGACCGGAAGTGACCAAACAGGGTTTCCTAGATAGCTGCTAGCACAGCTGATGGTATGTGAAGTTCATGAGGCAGGTGGAGTTGTTTTGGCACTGGAAGAGCTGTGCTGCTGCTTCGGGCAGTTGCCATTCTCCAACGCTCTGAGTTCCCTAGGTGTCATAGCCACTTTCAGACATATGTGGTGCCAGAGCACTTGGTTTCCATGGCAGCGGGAAATGGCTTGGGCGCTGAACTTGTATTTGGCTGTGGAGTTTTGAGCGCCTTGAGTGAGGAGCTCCATGTTAGATTAGTGTGGGTGCTCAACCTGCTTGATTCCATCCCACTGGGCTCAATGGGCATTGGACCGGAAGTGACCAAACAGGGTTTCCTAGATAGCTGCTAGCACAGCTGATGGTATGTGAAGTTCATGAGGCAGGTGGAGTTGTTTTGGCACTGGAAGAGCTGTGCTGCTGCTTCAGCCAGTTGCCATTCACCACCGCGTCACTGAGTTCCCTAGGTGTCATATCCACTTTCAGACATATGTGGTGCCAGAGCACTTGGTTTCCATGGCAGCGGGAAATGGCTTTTGCGCTGAACTTGTGTTTGGCTGTCGAGTTTTGAGCGCCTTGAGTGAGGAGCTCCATGTTAGTTTAGTGTGGGTGCTCAACCTGCTTGATTCCATCCCACTGGGCTCAATGGGCATTGGACCGGAAGTGACCAAACAGGGTTTCCTAGATAGCTGCTAGCACAGCTGATGGTATGTGAAGTGAATGAGGCAGGTGGAGTTGTTTTGGCACTGGAAGAGCTGTGCTGCTGCTTCGGGCAGTTGCCATTCACCATCGCCCTGAGTTCCCTAGGTGTCATATCCACTTTCAGACATATGTGGTGCCAGAGCACTTGGTTTCCATGGCAGCGGGAAATGGCTTGGGCAATAAACTTGTGTTTAGGTGTGGAGTTTTGAGTGCCTTGAGTGAGGAGATCCATGTTAGTTTAGTGTGGGTGCTCAACCTGCTTGATTCCATCCCACTGGGCTCAATGGGCATTGGACCGGAAGTGACCAAACAGGGTTTCCTAGATAGCTGCTAGCACAGCTGATGCTATGTGAAGTGAATGAGGCAGGTGGAGTTGTTTTGGCACTGGAAGAGCTGTGCTGCTGCTTCGGGCAGTTGCCATTCAGCACCGCCCTGAGTTCCCTAGGTGTCATATCCACTTTCAGACATATGTGGTGCCAGAGCACTTGGTTTCCATGGCAGCGGGAAATGGCTTGGGCGCTGAACTTGTGTTTGGTTGTGGAGTTTTGAGCGCCTTGAGTCAGGAGCTCCATGTTAGTTTAGTGTGGGTGCTCAACCTGCTTGATTCCATCCCACTGGGCTCAATGGGCATTGGACCGGAAGTGACCAAACAGGGTTTCCTAGATAGCTGCTAGCACAGCTGATGCTATGTGAAGTGAATGAGGCAGGTGGAGTTGTTTTGGCACTGGAAGAGCTGTGCTGCTGCTTCGGGCACTTGCCATTCTCCAACGCTCTGAGTTCCCTAGGTGTCATAGCCACTTTCAGACATATGTGGTGCCAGAGCACTTGGTTTCCATGGCAGCGGGAAATGGCTTGGGCGCTGAACTTGTGTTTGGCTGTGGAGTTTTGAGCGCCTTGAGTGAGGAGCTCATTGTTAGTTTAGTGTGGGTGCTCAACCTGCTTGATTCCATCCCACTGGGCTCAATGGGCATTGGACCGGAAGTGACCAAACAGGGTTTCCTAGATAGCTGCTAGCACAGCTGATGGTATGTGAAGTTCATGAGGCAGGTGGAGTTGTTTTGGCACAGGAAGAGCTGTGCTGCTGCTTCAGCCAGTTGCCATTCACCACCGCGTCACTGAGTTCCCTAGGTGTCATATCCACTTTCAGACATATGTGGTGCCAGAGCACTTGGTTTCCATGGCAGCGGGAAATGGCTTTTGCGCTGAACTTGTGTTTGGCTGTGGAGTTTTGAGCGCCTTGAGTGAGGAGCTCCATGTTAGTTTAGTGTGGGTGCTCAACCTGCTTGATTCCATCCCACTGGGCTCAATGGGCATTGGACCGGAAGTGACCAAACAGGGTTTCCTAGATAGCTGCTAGCACAGCTGATGGTATGTGAAGTGAATGAGGCAGTGGGAGTGGTTTTGGCACTGGAAGAGCTGTGCTGCTGCTTCGGGCAGTTGCCATTCACCATCGCCCTGAGTTCCCTAGGTGTCATATCCACTTTCAGACATATGTGGTGCCAGAGCACTTGGTTTCCATGGCAGCGGGAAATGGCTTGGGCAATGAACTTGTGTTTAGGTGTGGAGTTTTGAGTGCCTTGAGTGAGGAGATCCATGTTAGTTTAGTGTGGGTGCTCAACCTGCTTGATTCCATCCCACTGGGCTCAATGGGCATTGGACCGGAAGTGACCAAACAGGGTTTCCTAGATAGCTGCTAGCACAGCTGATGCTATGTGAAGTGAATGAGGCAGGTGGAGTTGTTTTGGCACTGGAAGAGCTGTGCTGCTGCTTCGGGCAGTTGCCATTCAGCACCGCCCTGAGTTCCCTAGGTGTCATATCTACTTTCAGACATATGTGGTGCCAGAGCACTTGGTTTCCATGGCAGCGGGAAATGGCTTGGGCGCTGAACTTGTGTTTGGTTGTGGAGTTTTGAGTGCCTTGAGTGACGAACTCCATGTTAGTTTAGTGTGGGTGCTCAACCTGCTTGATTCCATCCCACTGGGCTCAATGGGCATTGGACCGGAAGTGACCAAACAGGGTTTCCTAGATAGCTGCTAGCACAGCTGATGGTATGTGAAGTTCATGAGGCAGGTGGAGTTGTTTTGGCACTGGAAGAGCTGTGCTGCTGCTTCGGGCAGTTGCCATTCACCACCGCCCTGAGTTCCCTAGGTGTCATATCCACTTTCAGACATATGTGGTGCCAGAGCACTTGGTTTCCATGGCAGCGGGAAATGGCTTGGGTGCTGAACTTGTGTTTGGCTGTGGAGTGTTGAGTGCCTTGAGTGAGGAGCTCCATGTGAGTTTAGTGTGGGTGCTCAACATGCTTGATTCCATCCCACTGGGCTCAATGGGCATTGGACCGGAAGTGACCAAACAGGGTTTCCTAGATAGCTGCTAGCACAGCTGATGGTATGTGAAGTTCATGAGGCAGGTGGAGTTGTTTTGGCACTGGAAGAGCTGTGCTGCAGCTTCAGCCAATTGTCATTCACCACCGCGTCACTGAGTTCCCTAGGTGTCATATCCACTTTCAGACATATGTGGTGCCAGAGCACTTGGTTTCCATGGCAGCGGGAAATGGCTTGGGCACTGAACTTGTGTTTGGCTGTCGAGTTTTGAGCGCCTTGAGTGAGGAGCTCCATGTTAGTTTAGTGTGGGTGCTCAACCTGCTTGATTCCATCCCACTGGGCTCAATGGGCATTGGACCGGAAGTGACCAAACAGGGTTTCCTAGATAGCTGCTGGAACAGCTGATGGTATGTGAAGTGAATGAGGCAGGTGGAGTTGTTTTGGCACTGGAAGAGCTGTGCTGCTGCTTCGGGCAGTTGCCATTCACCATCGCCCTGAGTTTCCTAGGTGTCATATCCACTTTCAGACATATGTGGTGCCAGAGCACTTGGTTTCCATGGCAGCGGGAAATGGCTTGGGCAATGAACTTGTGTTTAGGTGTGGAGTTTTGAGTGCCTTGAGTGAGGAGCTCCATGTTAGTTTAGTGTGGGTGCTCAACCTGCTTGATTCCATCCCACTGGGCTCAATGGGCATTGGACCGGAAGTGACCAAACAGGGTTTCCTAGATAGCTGCTAGCACAGCTGATGGTATGTGAAGTGAATGAGGCAGGTGGAGTTGTTTTGGCACTGGAAGAGCTGTGCTGCTGCTTCGGGCAGTTGCCATTCAGCACCGCCCTGAGTTCCCTAGGTGTCATATCCACTTTCAGACATATGTGGTGCCAGAGCACTTGGTTTCCATGGCAGCGGGAAATGGCTTGGGCGCTGAACTTGTGTTTGGCTGTGGAGTTTTGAGCGCCTTTAGTGAGGAGCTCCATGTTAGTTTAGTGTGGGTGCTCAACCTGCTTGATTCCATCCCACTGGGCTCAATGGGCATTGGACCGGAAGTGACCAAACAGGGTTTCCTAGATAGCTGCTAGCACAGCTGATGCTATGTGAAGTGAATGAGGCAGGTGGAGTTGTTTTGGCACTGGAAGAGCTGTGCTGCTGCTTCAGCCAGTTGCCATTCACCACCGCGTCACTGAGTTCCCTAGGTGTCATAGCCACTTTCAGACATATGTGGTGCCAGAGCACTTGGTTTCCATGGCAGCGGGAAATGGCTTGGGCGCTGAACTTGTGTTTGGCTGTGGAGTTTTGAGCGCCTTGAGTGAGGAGCTCCATGTTAGTTTAGTGTGGGTGCTCAACCTGCTTGATTCCATCCCACTGGGCTCAATGGGCATTGGACCGGAAGTGACCAAACAGGGTTTCCTAGATAGCTGCTAGCACAGCTGATGGTATGTGAAGTGAATGAGGCAGTGGGAGTGGTTTTGGCACTGGAAGAGCTGTGCTGCTGCTTCGGGCAGTTGCCATTCACCATCGCCCTGAGTTCCCTAGGTGTCATATCCACTTTCAGACATATGTGGTGCCAGAGCACTTGGTTTCCATGGCAGCGGGAAATGGCTTGGGCGCTGAACTTGTGTTTGGTTGTGGAGTTTTGAGTGCCTTGAGTGACGAACTCCATGTTAGTTTAGTGTGGGTGCTCAACCTGCTTGATTCCATCCCACTGGGCTCAATGGGCATTGGACCGGAAGTGACCAAACAGGGTTTCCTAGATAGCTGCTAGCACAGCTGATGCTATGTGAAGTGAATGAGGCAGATGGAGTTGTTTTGGCACTGGAAGAGCTGTGCTGCTGCTTCGGGCAGTTGCCATTCACCACCACCCTGAGTTCCCTAGGTGTCATATCCACTTTCAGACATATGTGGTGCCAGAGCACTTGGTTTCCATGGCAGCGGGAAATGGCTTGGGCGCTGAACTTGTGCTTGGCTGTGGAATTTTGAGCGCCTTGAGTGAGGAGCTCCATGTGAGTTTAGTGTGGGTGCTCAACCTGCTTGATTCCATCCCACTGGGCTCAATGGGCATTGGACCGGAAGTGACCAAACAGGGTTTCCTAGATAGCTGCTAGCACAGCTGATGGTATGTGAAGTTCATGAGGCAGGTGGAGTTGTTTTGGCAATGGAACAGCTGTGCTGCTGCTTCGGGCAGTTGCCATTCACCACCACACTGAGTTCCCTAGGTGTCATATCCACTTTCAGACATATGTGGTGCCAGAGCACTTGGTTTCCATGGCAGCGGGAAATGGCTTTTGCGCCTAACTTGTGTTTGGCTGTGGAGTTTTGAGCGCCTTGAGTGAGGAGCTCCATGTGAGTTTAGTGTGGGTGCTCAACCTGCTTGATTCCATCCCACTGGGCTCAATGGGCATTGGACCGGAAGTGACCAAACAGGGTTTCCTAGATAGCTGCTAGCACAGCTGATGGTATGTGAAGTTCATGAGGCAGGTGGAGTTGTTTTGGCACTGGAAGAGCTGTGCTGCTGCTTCGGGCAGTTGCCATTCACCACCGACCTGAGTTCCCTAGGTGTCATATCCACTTTCAGACATATGTGGTGCCAGAGCACTTGGTTTCCATGGCAGCGGGAAATGGCTTGGGCGCTGAACTTATGTTTGGCTGTGGAGTTTTGAGTGCCTTGTGTGAGGAGATCCATGTTAGTTTAGTGTGGGTGCTCAACCTGCTTGATTCCATCCCACTGGGCTCAATGGGCATTGGACCGGAAGTGACCAAACAGGGTTTCCTAGATAGCTGCTAGCACAGCTGATGGTATGTGAAGTTCATGAGGCAGGTGGAGTTGTTTTGGCACTGGAAGAGCTGTGCTGCTGCTTCAGCCAGTTGCCATTCACCACCGCGTCACTGAGTTCCCTAGGTGTCATAGCCACTTTCAGACATATGTGGTGCCAGAGCACTTGGTTTCCATGGCAGCGGGAAATGGCTTTTGCGCTGAACTTGTGTTTGGCTGTCGAGTTTTGAGCGCCTTGAGTGAGGAGCTCCATGTTAGTTTAGTGTGGGTGCTCAACCTGCTTGTTTCCATCCCACTGGGCTCAATGGGCATTGGACCGGAAGTGACCAAACAGGGTTTCCTAGATAGCTGCTAGCACAGCTGATGGTATGTGAAGTGAATGAGGCAGGTGGAGTTGTTTTGGCACTGGAAGAGCTGTGCTGCTGCTTCAGGCAGTTGCCATTCACCACCGCCCTGAGTTCCCTAGGTGTCATATCCACTTTCAGACATATGTGGTGCCAGAGCACTTGGTTTCCATGGCAGCGGGAAATGGCTTGGGCGCTGAACTTGTGCTTGGTTGTGGAGTTTTGAGCGCCTTGAGTCAGGAGCTCCATGTTAGTTTAGTGTGGGTGCTCAACATGCTTGATTCCATCCCACTGGGCTCAATGGGCATTGGACCGGAAGTGACCAAACAGGGTTTCCTAGATAGCTGCTAGCACAGCTGATGGTATGTGAAGTTCATGATGCAGGTGGAGTTGTTTTGGCACTGGAAGAGCTGTGCTGCTGCTTCGGGCAGTTGCCATTCAGCACCGCCCTGAGTTCCCTAGGTGTCATATCCACTTTCAGACATATGTGGTGCCAGAGCACTTGGTTTCCATGGCAGCGGGAAATGGCTTGGGCGCTGAACTTGTGTTTGGCTGTGGAGTTTTGAGCGCCTTGAGTGAGGAGCTCCATGTTAGTTTAGTGTGGTTGCTCAACCTGCTTGATTCCATCCCACTGGGCTCAATGGGCATTGGACCGGAAGTGACCAAACAGGGTTTCTTAGAACGCTGCTAGCACAGCTGATGGTATGTGAAGTTCATGAGGCAGGTGGAGTTGTTTTGGCACTGGAAGAGCTGTGCTGCTGCTTCGGGCACTTGCCATTCACCACCGCCCTGAGTTCCCTAGGTGTCATATCCACTTTCAGACATATGTGGTGCCAGAGCACTTGGTTTCCATGGCAGCGGGAAATGGCTTGGGCGCTGAACTTGTATTTGGCTGTGGAGTTTTGAGCGCCTTGAGTGAGGAGCTCCATGTTAGTTTAGTGTGGGTGCTCAACCTGCTTGATTCCATCCCACTGGGCTCAATGGGCATTGGACCGGAAGTGACCAAACAGGGTTTCCTAGATAGCTGCTAGCACAGCTGATGGTATGTGAAGTTCATGAGACAGGTGGAGTTGTTTTGGCACTGGAAGAGCTGTGCTGCTGCTTCAGCCAGTTGCCATTCACCACCGCGTCACTGAGTTCCCTAGGTGTCATATCCACTTTCAGACATATGTGGTGCCAGAGCACTTGGTTTCCATGGCAGCGGGAAATGGCTTTTGCACTGAACTTGTGTTTGGCTGTGGAGTTTTGAGCGCCTTGAGTGAGGAGCTCCATGTTAGTTTAGTGTGGGTGCTCAACCTGCTTGATTCCATCCCACTGGGCTCAATGGGCATTGGACCGGAAGTGACCAAACAGGGTTTCCTAGATAGCTGCTAGCACAGCTGATGGTATGTGAAGTTCATGAGGCAGATGGAGTTGTTTTGGCACTGGAAGAGCTGTGCTGCTGTTTCAGGCAGTTGCCATTCTCCAACGCTCTGAGTTCCCTAGGTGTCATAGCCACTTTCAGACATATGTGGTGCCAGAGCACTTGGTTTCCATGTCAGCGGGAAATGGCTTGGGCGCTGAACTTGTGTTTGGCTGTGGAGTTTTGAGCGCCTTGAGTGAGGAGCTCCATGTTAGTTTAGTGTGGGTGCTCAACCTGCTTGATTCCATCCCACTGGGCTCAATGGGCATTGGACCGGAAGTGACCAAACAGGGTTTCCTAGATAGCTGCTAGCACAGCTGATGGTATGTGAAGTTCATGAGGCAGGTGGAGTTGTTTTGGCACTGGAAGAGCTGTGCTGCTGCTTCAGCCAGTTGCCATTCACCACCGCGTCACTGAGTTCGCTAGGTGTCATATCCACTTTCAGACATATGTGGTGCCAGAGCACTTGGTTTCCATGGCAGCGGGAAATGGCTTTTGCGCTGAACTTGTGTTTGGCTGTCGAGTTTTGAGCGCCTTGAGTGAGGAGCTCCATGTTAGTTTAGTGTGGGTGCTCAACCTGCTTGATTCCATCCCACTGGGCTCAATGGGCATTGGACCGGAAGTGACCAAACAGGGTTTCCTAGATAGCTGCTAGCACAGCTGATGGTATGTGAAGTGAATGAGGCAGGTGGAGTGGTTTTGGCACTGGAAGAGCTGTGCTGCTGCTTCGGGCAGTTGCCATTCACCACCGCCCTGAGTTCCCTAGGTGTCATATCCACTTTCAGACATATGTGGTGCCAGAGCACTTGGTTTCCATGGCAGCGGGAAATGGCTTGGGCAATGAACTTGTGTTTAGGTGTGGAGTTTTGAGTGCCTTGAGTGACGAACTCCATGTTAGTTTAGTGTGGGTGCTCAACCTGCTTGATTCCATCCCACTGGGCTCAATGGGCATTGGACCGGAAGTGACCAAACAGGGTTTCCTAGATAGCTGCTAGCACAGCTGATGGTATGTGAAGTTCATGAGGCAGGTGGAGTTGTTTTGGCACTGGAAGAGCTGTGCTGCTGCTTCGGGCAGTTGCCATTCACCACCGCCCTGAGTTCCCTAGGTGTCATATCCACTTTCAGACATATGTGGTGCCAGAGCACTTGGTTTCCATGGCAGCGGGAAATGGCTTGGGCGCTGAACTTGTGTTTGGTTGTGGAGTTTTGAGTGCCTTGAGTGACGAACTCCATGTTAGTTTAGTGTGGGTGCTCAACCTGCTTGATTCCATCCCACTGGGCTCAATGGGCATTGGACCGGAAGTGACCAAACAGGGTTTCCTAGATAGCTGCTAGCACAGCTGATGCTATGTGAAGTGAATGAGGCAGGTGGAGTTGTTTTGGCACTGGAAGAGCTGTGCTGCTGCTTCAGGCAGTTGCCATTCTCCAACGCTCTGAGTTCCCTAGGTGTCATATCCACTTTCAGACATATGTGGTGCCAGAGCACTTGGTTTCCATGGCAGCGGGAAATGGCTTGGGCGCTGAACTTGTGTTTGGCTGTGGAGTTTTGAGCGCCTTGAGTGAGGAGCTCCATGTTAGTTTAGTGTGGGTGCTCAACCTGCTTGATTCCATCCCACTGGGCTCAATGGGCATTGGACCGGAAGTGACCAAACAGGGTTTCCTAGATAGCTGCTAGCACAGCTGATGGTATGTGAAGTTCATGAGGCAGGTGGAGTTGTTTTGGCACTGGAAGAGCTGTGCTGCTGCTTCAGCCAATTGCCATTCACCACCGCGTCACTGAGTTCCCTAGGTGTCATATCCACTTTCAGACATATGTGGTGCCAGAGCACTTGGTTTCCATGGCAGCGGGAAATGGCTTGGGCACTGAACTTGTGTTTGGCTGTCGAGTTTTGAGCGCCTTGAGTGAGGAGCTCCATGTTAGTTTAGTGTGGGTGCTCAACCTGCTTGATTCCATCCCACTGGGCTCAATGGGCATTGGACCGGAAGTGACGAAACAGGGTTTCCTAGATAGCTGCTGGAACAGCTGATGGTATGTGAAGTGAATGAGGCAGGTGGAGTTGTTTTGGCACTGGAAGAGCTGTGCTGCTGCTTCGGGCAGTTGCCATTCACCATCGCACTGAGTTTCCTAGGTGTCATATCCACTTTCAGACATATGTGGTGCCAGAGCACTTGGTTTCCATGGCAGCGGGAAATGGCTTGGGCAATGAACTTGTGTTTAGGTGTGGAGTTTTGAGTGCCTTGAGTGAGGAGATCCATGTTAGTTTAGTGTGGGTGCTCAACCTGCTTGATTCCATCCCACTGGGCTCAATGGGCATTGGACCGGAAGTGACCAAACAGGGTTTCCTAGATAGCTGCTAGCACAGCTGATGCTATGTGAAGTGAATGAGGCAGGTGGAGTTGTTTTGGCACTGGAAGAGCTGTGCTGCTGCTTCGGGCAGTTGCCATTCAGCACCGCCCTGAGTTCCCTAGGTGTCATATCCACTTTCAGACATATGTGGTGCCAGAGCACTTGGTTTCCATGGCAGCGGGAAATGGCTTGGGCGCTGAACTTGTGTTTGGCTGTGGAGTTTTGAGCGCCTTGAGTGAGGAGCTCCATGTTAGTTTAGTGTGGTTGCTCAACCTGCTTGATTCCATCCCACTGGGCTCAATGGGCATTGGACCGGAAGTGACCAAACAGGGTTTCTTAGAACGCTGCTAGCACAGCTGATGGTATGTGAAGTTCATGAGGCAGGTGGAGTTGTTTTGGCACTGGAAGAGCTGTGCTGCTGCTTCGGGCACTTGCCATTCACCACCGCCCTGAGTTCCCTAGGTGTCATATCCACTTTCAGACATATGTGGTGCCAGAGCACTTGGTTTCCATGGCAGCGGGAAATGGCTTGGGCGCTGAACTTGTATTTGGCTGTGGAGTTTTGAGCGCCTTGAGTGAGGAGCTCCATGTGAGTTTAGTGTGGGTGCTCAACCTGCTTGATTCCATCCCACTGGGCTCAATGGGCATTGGACCGGAAGTGACCAAACAGGGTTTCCTAGATAGCTGCTAGCACAGCTGATGGTATGTGAAGTTCATGAGACAGGTGGAGTTGTTTTGGCACTGGAAGAGCTGTGCTGCTGCTTCAGCCAGTTGCCATTCACCACCGCGTCACTGAGTTCCCTAGGTGTCATATCCACTTTCAGACATATGTGGTGCCAGAGCACTTGGTTTCCATGGCAGCGGGAAATGGCTTTTGCACTGAACTTGTGTTTGGCTGTGGAGTTTTGAGCGCCTTGAGTGAGGAGCTCCATGTTAGTTTAGTGTGGGTGCTCAACCTGCTTGATTCCATCCCACTGGGCTCAATGGGCATTGGACCGGAAGTGACCAAACAGGGTTTCCTAGATAGCTGCTAGCACAGCTGATGCTATGTGAAGTGAATGAGGCAGATGGAGTTGTTTTGGCACTGGAAGAGCTGTGCTGCTGTTTCAGGCAGTTGCCATTCTCCAACGCTCTGAGTTCCCTAGGTGTCATAGCCACTTTCAGACATATGTGGTGCCAGAGCACTTGGTTTCCATGTCAGCGGGAAATGGCTTGGGCGCTGAACTTGTGTTTGGCTGTGGAGTTTTGAGCGCCTTGAGTGAGGAGCTCCATGTTAGTTTAGTGTGGGTGCTCAACCTGCTTGATTCCATCCCACTGGGCTCAATGGGCATTGGACCGGAAGTGACCAAACAGGGTTTCCTAGATAGCTGCTAGCACAGCTGATGGTATGTGAAGTTCATGAGGCAGGTGGAGTTGTTTTGGCACTGGAAGAGCTGTGCTGCTGCTTCGGCCAGTTGCCATTCACCACCGCGTCACTGAGTTCGCTAGGTGTCATATCCACTTTCAGACATATGTGGTGCCAGAGCACTTGGTTTCCATGGCAGCGGGAAATGGCTTGGGCAATGAACTTGTGTTTAGGTGTGGAGTTTTGAGTGCCTTGAGTGAGGAGATCCATGTTAGTTTAGTGTGGGTGCTCAACCTGCTTGATTCCATCCCACTGGGCTCAATGGGCATTGGACCGGAAGTGACCAAACAGGGTTTCCTAGATAGCTGCTAGCACAGCTGATGGTATGTGAAGTGAATGAGGCAGGTGGAGTGGTTTTGGCACTGGAAGAGCTGTGCTGCTGCTTCGGGCAGTTGCCATTCACCACCGCCCTGAGTTCCCTAGGTGTCATATCCACTTTCAGACATATGTGGTGCCAGAGCACTTGGTTTCCATGGCAGCGGGAAATGGCTTGGGCAATGAACTTGTGTTTGGCTGTGGAGTTTTGAGCGCCTTGAGTGAGGAGCTCCATGTTAGATTAGTGTGGGTGCTCAACCTGCTTGATTCCATCCCACTGGGCTCAATGGGCATTGGACCGGAAGTGACCAAACAGGGTTTCCTAGATAGCTGCTAGCACAGCTGATGGTATGTGAAGTTCATGAGGCAGGTGGAGTTGTTTTGGCACTGGAAGAGCTGTGCTGCTGCTTCGGGCAGTTGCCATTCACCACCGCCCTGAGTTCCCTAGGTGTCATATCCACTTTCAGACATATGTGGTGCCAGAGCACTTGGTTTCCATGGCAGCGGGAAATGGCTTGGGCGCTGAACTTGTGTTTGGCTGTGGAGTTTTGAGTGCCTTGAGTGAGGAGCTCCATGTGAGTTTAGTGTGGGTGCTCAACCTGCTTGATTCCATCCCACTGGGCTCAATGGGCATTGGACCGGAAGTGACCAAACAGGGTTTCCTAGATAGCTGCTAGCACAGCTGATGCTATGTGAAGTTCATGAGGCAGGTGGAGTTGTTTTGGCACTGGAAGAGCTGTGCTGCTGCTTCGGGCAGTTGCCATTCTCCAACGCTCTGAGTTCCCTAGGTGTCATATCCACTTTCAGACATATGTGGTGCCAGAGCACTTGGTTTCCATGGCAGCGGGAAATGGCTTGGGCGCTGAACTTGTGTTTGGCTGTGGAGTTTTGAGCGCCTTGAGTGAGGAGCTCCATGTTAGTTTAGTGTGGGTGCTCAACCTGCTTGATTCCATCCCACTGGGCTCAATGGGCATTGGACCGGAAGTGACCAAACAGGGTTTCCTAGATAGCTGCTAGCACAGCTGATGGTATGTGAAGTTCATGAGGCAGGTGGAGTTGTTTTGGCACTGGAAGAGCTGTGCTGCTGCTTCAGCCAATTGCCATTCACCACCGCGTCACTGAGTTCCCTAGGTGTCATATCCACTTTCAGACATATGTGGTGCCAGAGCACTTGGTTTCCATGGCAGCGGGAAATGGCTTGGGCACTGAACTTGTGTTTGGCTGTCGAGTTTTGAGCGCCTTGAGTGAGGAGCTCCATGTTAGTTTAGTGTGGGTGCTCAACCTGCTTGATTCCATCCCACTGGGCTCAATGGGCATTGGACCGGAAGTGACGAAACAGGGTTTCCTAGATAGCTGCTGGAACAGCTGATGGTATGTGAAGTGAATGAGGCAGGTGGAGTTGTTTTGGCACTGGAAGAGCTGTGCTGCTGCTTCGGGCAGTTGCCATTCACCATCGCACTGAGTTTCCTAGGTGTCATATCCACTTTCAGACATATGTGGTGCCAGAGCACTTGGTTTCCATGGCAGCGGGAAATGGCTTGGGCAATGAACTTGTGTTTAGGTGTGGAGTTTTGAGTGCCTTGAGTGAGGAGCTCCATGTTAGTTTAGTGTGGGTGCTCAACCTGCTTGATTCCATCCCACTGGGCTCAATGGGCATTGGACCGGAAGTGACCAAACAGGGTTTCCTAGATAGCTGCTAGCACAGCTGATGCTATGTGAAGTGAATGAGGCAGGTGGAGTTGTTTTGGCACTGGAAGAGCTGTGCTGCTGCTTCGGGCAGTTGCCATTCAGCACCGCCCTGAGTTCCCTAGGTGTCATATCCACTTTCAGACATATGTGGTGCCAGAGCACTTGGTTTCCATGGCAGCGGGAAATGGCTTGGGCGCTGAACTTGTGTTTGGTTGTGGAGTTTTGAGTGCCTTGAGTGAGGAGCTCCATGTTAGTTTAGTGTGGGTGCTCAACCTGCTTGATTCCATCCCACTGGGCTCAATGGGCATTGGACCGGAAGTGACCAAACAGGGTTTCCTAGATAGCTGCTAGCACAGCTGATGGTATGTGAAGTTCATGAGGCAGGTGGAGTTGTTTTGGCACTGGAAGAGCTGTGCTGCTGCTTTGGGCAGTTGCCATTCACCACCGCCCTGAGTTCCCTAGGTGTCATATCCACTTTCAGACATATGTGGTGCCAGAGCACTTGGTTTCCATGGCAGCGGGAAATGGCTTGGGTGCTGAACTTGTGTTTGGCTGTGGAGTTTTGAGTGCCTTGAGTGAGGAGCTCCATGTGAGTTTAGTGTGGGTGCTCAACATGCTTGATTCCATCCCACTGGGCTCAATGGGCATTGGACCGGAAGTGACCAAACAGGGTTTCCTAGATAGCTGCTAGCACAGCTGATGGTATGTGAAGTTCATGAGGCAGGTGGAGTTGTTTTGGCACTGGAAGAGCTGTGCTGCTCCTTCAGGCAGTTGCCATTCACCACCCTCTGAGTTCCCTAGGTGTCATAGCCACTTTCAGACATATGTGGTGCCAGAGCACTTGGTTTCCATGGCAGCGGGAAATGGCTTGGGCGCTGAACTTGTGTTTGGTTGTGGAGTTTTGAGCGCCTTTAGTGAGGAGCTCCATGTTAGTTTAGTGTGGGTGCTCAACCTGCTTGATTCCATCCCACTGGGCTCAATGGGCATTGGACCGGAAGTGACCAAACAGGGTTTCCTAGATAGCTGCTAGCACAGCTGATGCTATGTGAAGTGAATGAGGCAGGTGGAGTTGTTTTGGCACTGGAAGAGCTGTGCTGCTGCTTCAGCCAGTTGCCATTCACCACCGCGTCACTGAGTTCCCTAGGTGTCATATCCACTTTCAGACATATGTGGTGCCAGAGCACTTGGTTTCCATGGCAGCGGGAAATGTTTTGGGCGCTGAACTTGTATTTGGCTGTGGAGTTTTGAGCGCCTTGAGTGAGGAGCTCCATGTTAGTTTAGTGTGGGTGCTCAACCTGCTTGATTCCATCCCACTGGGCTCAATGGGCATTGGACCGGAAGTGACCAAACAGGGTTTCCTAGATAGCTGCTAGCACAGCTGATGGTATGTGAAGTGAATGAGGCAGTGGGAGTGGTTTTGGCACTGGAAGAGCTGTGCTGCTGCTTCGGGCAGTTGCCATTCACCATCGCCCTGAGTTCCCTAGGTGTCATATCCACTTTCAGACATATGTGGTGCCAGAGCACTTGGTTTCCATGGCAGCGGGAAATGGCTTGGGCAATGAACTTGTGTTTAGGTGTGGAGTTTTGAGTGCCTTGAGTGAGGAGATCCATGTTAGTTTAGTGTGGGTGCTCAACCTGCTTGATTCCATCCCACTGGGCTCAATGGGCATTGGACCGGAAGTGACCAAACAGGGTTTCCTAGATAGCTGCTAGCACAGCTGATGGTATGTGAAGTGAATGAGGCAGGTGGAGTTGTTTTGGCACTGGAAGAGCTGTGCTGCTGCTTCGGGCAGTTGCCATTCACCACCACCCTGAGTTCCCTAGGTGTCATATCCACTTTCAGACATATGTGGTGCCAGAGCACTTGGTTTCCATGGCAGCGGGAAATGGCTTGGGCGCTGAACTTGTGCTTGGCTGTGGAGTTTTGAGCGCCTTGAGTGAGGAGCTCCATGTTAGATTAGTGTGGGTGCTCAACCTGCTTGATTCCATCCCACTGGGCTCAATGGGCATTGGACCGGAAGTGACCAAACAGGGTTTCCTAGATAGCTGCTAGCACAGCTGATGGTATGTGAAGTTCATGAGGCAGGTGGAGTTGTTTTGGCACTGGAAGAGCTGTGCTGCTGCTTCGGGCAGTTGCCATTCACCACCACACTGAGTTCCCTAGGTGTCATATCCACTTTCAGACATATGTGGTGCCAGAGCACTTGGTTTCCATGGCAGCGGGAAATGGCTTTTGCGCCTAACTTGTGTTTGGCTGTGGAGTTTTGAGCGCCTTGAGTGAGGAGCTCCATGTGAGTTTAGTGTGGGTGCTCAACCTGCTTGATTCCATCCCACTGGGCTCAATGGGCATTGGACCGGAAGTGACCAAACAGGGTTTCCTTGATAGCTGATAGCACAGCTGATGGTATGTGAAGTTCATGAGGCAGGTGGAGTTGTTTTGGCACTGGAAGAGCTGTGCTGCTGCTTCGGGCAGTTGCCATTCACCACCGCCCTGAGTTCCCTAGGTGTCATATCCACTTTCAGACATATGTGGTGCCAGAGCACTTGGTTTCCATGGCAGCGGGAAATGGCTTGGGCGCTGAACTTATGTTTGGCTGTGGAGTTTTGAGTGCCTTGTGTGAGGAGCTCCATGTTAGTTTAGTGTGGGTGCTCAACCTGCTTGATTCCATCCCACTGGGCTCAATGGGCATTGGACCGGAAGTGACCAAACAGGGTTTCCTAGATAGCTGCTAGCACAGCTGATGGTATGTGAAGTGAATGAGGCAGGTGGAGTTGTTTTGGCACTGGAAGAGCTGTGCTGCTGCTTCAGCCAGTTGCCATTCACCACCGCGTCACTGAGTTCCCTAGGTGTCATAGCCACTTTCAGACATATGTGGTGCCAGAGCACTTGGTTTCCATGGCAGCGGGAAATGGCTTTTGCGCTGAACTTGTGTTTGGCTGTCGAGTTTTGAGCGCCTTGAGTGAGGAGCTCCATGTTAGTTTAGTGTGGGTGCTCAACCTGCTTGTTTCCATCCCACTGGGCTCAATGGGCATTGGACCGGAAGTGACCAAACAGGGTTTCCTAGATAGCTGCTAGCACAGCTGATGGTATGTGAAGTTCATGAGGCAGGTGGAGTTGTTTTGGCACTGGAGGAGCTGTGCTGCTGCTTCAGGCAGTTGCCATTCACCACCGCCCTGAGTTCCCTAGGTGTCATATCCACTTTTAGACATATGTGCTGCCAGAGCACTTGGTTTCCATGGCAGCGGGAAATGGCTTTTGCACTGAACTTGTGTTTGGCTGTGGAGTTTTGAGTGCCTTGAGTGAGGAGCTCCATGATAGTTCAGTGTGGGTGCTCAACCTGCTTGATTCCATCCCCCTGGGCTCAATGGGCATTGGACCGGAAGTGACCAAACAGGGTTTCCTAGATAGCTGCTAGCACAGCTGATGGTATGTGAAGTTCATGAGGCAGGTGGAGTTGTTTTGGCACTGGAAGAGCTGTGCTGCTGCTTCGGGCAGTTGCCATTCACCACCGCCCTGAGTTCCCTAGGTGTCATATCCACTTTCAGACATATGTGGTGCCAGAGCACTTGGTTTCCATGGCAGCGGGAAATGGCTTGGGCGCTGAACTTGTGTTTGGCTGTGGAGTTTTGAGCGCCTTGAGTGAGGAGCTCCATGTTAGTTTAGTGTGGTTGCTCAACCTGCTTGATTCCATCCCACTGGGCTCAATGGGCATTGGACCGGAAGTGACCAAACAGGGTTTCTTAGAACGCTGCTAGCACAGCTGATGGTATGTGAAGTGAATGAGGCAGGTGGAGTTGTTTTGGCACTGGAAGAGCTGTGCTGCTGCTTCGGGCACTTGCCATTCACCACCGCCCTGAGTTCCCTAGGTGTCATATCCACTTTCAGACATATGTGGTGCCAGAGCACTTGGTTTCCATGGCAGCGGGAAATGGCTTGGGCGCTGAACTTGTATTTGGCTGTGGAGTTTTGAGCGCCTTGAGTGAGGAGCTCCATATTAGTTTAGTGTGGGTGCTCAACCTGCTTGATTCCATCCCACTGGGCTCAATGGGCATTGGACCGGAAGTGACCAAACAGGGTTTCCTAGATAGCTGCTAGCACAGCTGATGGTATGTGAAGTTCATGAGGCAGGTGGAGTTGTTTTGGCACTGGAAGAGCTGTGCTGCTGCTTCGGGCAGTTGCCATTCACCACCGCCCTGAGTTCCCTAGGTGTCATATCCACTTTCAGACATATGTGGTGCCAGAGCACTTGGTTTCCATGGCAGCGGGAAATGGCTTGGGCGCTGAACTTATGTTTGGCTGTGGAGTTTTGAGTGCCTTGTGTGAGGAGCTCCATGTTAGTTTAGTGTGGGTGCTCAACCTGCTTGATTCCATCCCACTGGGCTCAATGGGCATTGGACCGGAAGTGACCAAACAGGGTTTCCTAGATAGCTGCTAGCACAGCTGATGGTATGTGAAGTTCATGAGGCAGGTGGAGTTGTTTTGGCACTGGAAGAGCTGTGCTGCTGCTTCAGCCAGTTGCCATTCACCACCGCGTCACTGAGTTCCCTAGGTGTCATAGCCACTTTCAGACATATGTGGTGCCAGAGCACTTGGTTTCCATGGCAGCGGGAAATGGCTTTTGCGCTGAACTTGTGTTTGGCTGTCGAGTTTTGAGCGCCTTGAGTGAGGAGCTCCATGTTAGTTTAGTGTGGGTGCTCAACCTGCTTGTTTCCATCCCACTGGGCTCAATGGGCATTGGACCGGAAGTGACCAAACAGGGTTTCCTAGATAGCTGCTAGCACAGCTGATGGTATGTGAAGTGAATGAGGCAGGTGGAGTTGTTTTGGCACTGGAGGAGCTGTGCTGCTGCTTCAGGCAGTTGCCATTCACCACCGCCCTGAGTTCCCTAGGTGTCATATCCACTTTTAGACATATGTGCTGCCAGAGCACTTGGTTTCCATGGCAGCGGGAAATGGCTTTTGCACTGAACTTGTGTTTGGCTGTGGAGTTTTGAGTGCCTTGAGTGAGGAGCTCCATGATAGTTCAGTGTGGGTGCTCAACCTGCTTGATTCCATCCCCCTGGGCTCAATGGGCATTGGACCGGAAGTGACCAAACAGGGTTTCCTAGATAGCTGCTAGCACAGCTGATGGTATGTGAAGTGAATGAGGCAGGTGGAGTTGTTTTGGCACTGGAAGAGCTGTGCTGCTGCTTCGGGCAGTTGCCATTCACCACCGCCCTGAGTTCCCTAGGTGTCATATCCACTTTCAGACATATGTGGTGCCAGAGCACTTGGTTTCCATGGCAGCGGGAAATGGCTTGGGCGCTGAACTTGTGTTTGGCTGTGGAGTTTTGAGCGCCTTGAGTGAGGAGCTCCATGTTAGTTTAGTGTGGTTGCTCAACCTGCTTGATTCCATCCCACTGGGCTCAATGGGCATTGGACCGGAAGTGACCAAACAGGGTTTCTTAGAACGCTGCTAGCACAGCTGATGGTATGTGAAGTTCATGAGGCAGGTGGAGTTGTTTTGGCACTGGAAGAGCTGTGCTGCTGCTTCGGGCACTTGCCATTCACCACCGCCCTGAGTTCCCTAGGTGTCATATCCACTTTCAGACATATGTGGTGCCAGAGCACTTGGTTTCCATGGCAGCGGGAAATGGCTTGGGCGCTGAACTTGTATTTGGCTGTGGAGTTTTGAGTGCCTTGAGTGAGGAGCTCCATGTTAGTTTAGTGTGGGTGCTCAACCTGCTTGATTCCATCCCCCTGGGCTCAATGGGCATTGGACCGGAAGTGACCAAACAGGGTTTCCTAGATAGCTGCTAGCACAGCTGATGGTATGTGAAGTGAATGAGGCAGGTGGAGTTGTTTTGGCACTGGAAGAGCTGTGCTGCTGCTTCGGGCAGTTGCCATTCACCACCGCCCTGAGTTCCCTAGGTGTCATATCCACTTTCAGACATATGTGGTGCCAGAGCACTTGGTTTCCATGGCAGCGGGAAATGGCTTGGGCGCTGAACTTGTGTTTGGCTGTGGAGTTTTGAGCGCCTTGAGTGACGAACTCCATGTTAGTTTAGTGTGGGTGCTCAACCTGCTTGATTCCATCCCACTGGGCTCAATGGGCATTGGACCGGAAGTGACCAAACAGGGTTTCCTAGATAGCTGCTAGCACAGCTGATGGTATGTGAAGTTCATGAGGCAGGTGGAGTTGTTTTGGCACTGGAAGAGCTGTGCTGCTGCTTCGGGCAGTTGCCATTCACCACCGCGTCACTGAGTTCCCTAGGTGTCATATCCACTTTCAGACATATGTGGTGCCAGAGCACTTGGTTTCCATGGCAGCGGGAAATGGCTTTTGCACTGAACTTGTGTTTGGCTGTGGAGTTTTGAGTGCCTTGAGTGAGGAGCTCCATGTGAGTTTAGTGTGGGTGCTCAACATGCTTGATTCCATCCCACTGGGCTCAATGGGCATTGGACTGGAAGTGACAAAACAGGGTTTCCTAGATAGCTGCTAGCACAGCTGATGGTATGTGAAGTGAATGAGGCAGGTGGAGTTGTTTTGGCACTGAAAGAGCTGTGCTGCTGCTTCAGGCAGTTGCCATTCACCACCGCATCACTGAGTTCCCTAGGTTTTATATCCACTTTCAGACATATGTGGTGCCAGAGCACTTGGTTTCCATGGCAGCGGGAAATGGCTTTTGCGCTGAACTTGTGCTTGGCTGTGGAGTTTTGAGCGCCTTGAGTGAGGAGCTCCGTGTTAGTTTAGTGTGGGTGTTCAACCTGCTTGATTCCATCCCACTGGGCTCAATGGGCATTGGACCGGAAGTGACCAAACAGGGTTTCCTAGATAGCTGCTAGCACAGCTGATGGTATGTGAAGTTCATGAGGCAGGTGGAGTTGTTTTGGCACTGGAAGAGCTGTGCTGCTGCTTCGGGCACTTGCCATTCACCACCGCCCTGAGTTCCCTAGGTGTCATATCCACTTTCAGACATATGTGGTGCCAGAGCACTTGGTTTCCATGGCAGCGGGAAATGGCTTGGGCGCTGAACTTGTATTTGGCTGTGGAGTTTTGAGTGCCTTGAGTGAGGAGCTCCATGTTAGTTTAGTGTGGGTGCTCAACCTGCTTGATTCCATCCCACTGGGCTCAATGGGCATTGGACCGGAAGTGACCAAACAGGGTTTCCTAGATAGCTGCTAGCACAGCTGATGGTATGTGAAGTGAATGAGGCAGGTGGAGTTGTTTTGGCACTGGAAGAGCTGTGCTGCTGCTTCGGGCACTTGCCATTCACCACCGCCCTGAGTTCCCTAGGTGTCATATCCACTTTCAGACATATGTGGTGCCAGAGCACTTGGTTTCCATGGCAGCGGGAAATGGCTTGGGTGCTGAACTTGTGTTTGGCTGTGGAGTTTTGAGCGCCTTGAGTGACGAACTCCATGTTAGTTTAGTGTGGGTGCTCAACCTGCTTGATTCCATCCCACTGGGCTCAATGGGCATTGGACCGGAAGTGACCAAACAGGGTTTCCTAGATAGCTGCTAGCACAGCTGATGCTATGTGAAGTGAATGAGGCAGGTGGAGTTGTTTTGGCACTGGAAGAGCTGTGCTGCTGCTTCAGCCAGTTGCCATTCACCACCGCGTCACTGAGTTCCCTAGGTGTCATATCCACTTTCAGACATATGTGGTGCCAGAGCACTTGGTTTCCATGGCAGCGGGAAATGGCTTTTGCACTGAACTTGTGTTTGGCTGTGGAGTTTTGAGTGCCTTGAGTGAGGAGCTCCATGTGAGTTTAGTGTGGGTGCTCAACCTGCTTGATTCCATCCCACTGGGCTCAATGGGCATTGGACCGGAAATGACCAAACAGGGTTTCCTAGATAGCTGCTAGCACAGCTGATGGTATGTGAAGTGAATGAGGCAGGTGGAGTTGTTTTGGCACTGGAAGAGCTGTGCTGCTGCTTCGGGCAGTTGCCATTCACCACCGCCCTGAGTTCCCTAGGTGTCATATCCACTTTCAGACATATGTGGTGCCAGAGCACTTGGTTTCCATGGCAGCGGGAAATGGCTTGGGCGCTGAACTTGTATTTGGCTGTGGAGTTTTGAGTGCCTTGAGTGAGGAGCTCCATGTTAGTTTAGTGTGGGTGCTCAACCTGCTTGATTCCATCCCACTGGGCTCAATGGGCATTGGACCGGAAGTGAGCAAACAGGGTTTCCTAGATAGCTGCTAGCACAGCTGATGGTATGTGAAGTGAATGAGGCAGGTGGAGTTGTTTTGGCACTGGAAGAGCTGTGCTGCTGCTTCGGGCACTTGCCATGCACCACCGCCCTGAGATCCCTAGGTGTCATATCCACTTTCAGACATATGTGGTGCCAGAGCACTTGGTTTCCATGGCAGCGGGAAATGGCTTGGGCGCTGAACTTGTGTTTGGCTGTGGAGTTTTGAGCGCCTTTAGTGAGGAGCTCCATGTTAGTTTAGTGTGGGTGCTCAACCTGCTTGATTCCATCCCACTGGGCTCAATGGGCATTGGACCGGAAGTGACCAAACAGGGTTTCCTAGATAGCTGCTAGCACAGCTGATGGTATGTGAAGTTCATGAGGCAGGTGGAGTTGTTTTGGCACTGGAAGAGCTGTGCTGCTGCTTCAGCCAGTTGCCATTCACCACCGCGTCACTGAGTTCCCTAGGTGTCATATCCACTTTCAGACATATGTGGTGCCAGAGCACTTGGTTTCCATGGCAGCGGGAAATGGCTTTTGCGCTGAACTTGTGTTGGGCTGTCGAGTTTTGAGCGCCTTGAGTGAGGAGCTCCATGTTAGTTTAGTGTGGGTGCTCAACCTGCTTGTTTCCATCCCCCTGGGCTCAATGGGCATTGGACCGGAAGTGACCAAACAGGGTTTCCTAGATAGCTGCTAGCACAGCTGATGGTATGTGAAGTTCATGAGGCAGGTGGAGTTGTTTTGGCACTGGAAGAGCTGTGCTGCTGCTTCGGGCAGTTGCCATTCACCACCGCCCTGAGTTCCCTAGGTGTCATATCCACTTTCAGACATATGTGGTGCCAGAGCACTTGGTTTCCATGGCAGCGGGAAATGGCTTGGGCGCTGAACTTGTGTTTGGCTGTGGAGTTTTGAGCGCCTTGAGTGAGGAGCTCCATGTTAGTTTAGTGTGGTTGCTCAACCTGCTTGATTCCATCCCACTGGGCTCAATGGGCATTGGACCGGAAGTGACCAAACAGGGTTTCTTAGAACGCTGGTAGCACAGCTGATGGTATGTGAAGTGAATGAGGCAGGTGGAGTTGTTTTGGCACTGGAAGAGCTGTGCTGCTGCTTCGGGCACTTGCCATTCACCACCGCCCTGAGTTCCCTAGGTGTCATATCCACTTTCAGACATATGTGGTGCCAGAGCACTTGGTTTCCATGGCAGCGGGAAATGGCTTGGGCGCTGAACTTGTATTTGGCTGTGGAGTTTTGAGCGCCTTGAGTGAGGAGCTCCATATTAGTTTAGTGTGGGTGCTCAACCTGCTTGATTCCATCCCACTGGGCTCAATGGGCATTGGACCGGAAGTGACCAAACAGGGTTTCCTAGATAGCTGCTAGCACAGCTGATGGTATGTGAAGTTCATGAGGCAGGTGGAGTTGTTTTGGCACTGGAAGAGCTGTGCTGCTGCTTCGGGCAGTTGCCATTCACCACCGCCCTGAGTTCCCTAGGTGTCATATCCACTTTCAGACATATGTGGTGCCAGAGCACTTGGTTTCCATGGCAGCGGGAAATGGCTTGGGTGCTGAACTTGTGTTTGGCTGTGGAGTTTTGAGTGCCTTGAGTGAGGAGCTCCATGTTAGTTTAGTGTGGGTGCTCAACATGCTTGATTCCATCCCACTGGGCTCAATGGGCATTGGACTGGAAGTGACAAAACAGGGTTTCCTAGATAGCTGCTAGCACAGCTGATGGTATGTGAAGTGAATGAGGCAGGTGGAGTTGTTTTGGCACTGGAAGAGCTGTGCTGCTGCTTCGGGCAGTTGCCATTCACCACCGCCCTGAGTTCCCTAGGTGTCATATCCACTTTCAGACATATGTGGTGCCAGAGCACTTGGTTTCCATGGCAGCGGGAAATGGCTTGGGTGCTGAACTTGTGTTTGGCTGTGGAGTTTTGAGCGCCTTGAGTGACGAACTCCATGTTAGTTTAGTGTGGGTGCTCAACCTGCTTGATTCCATCCCACTGGGCTCAATGGGCATTGGACCGGAAGTGACCAAACAGGGTTTCCTAGATAGCTGCTAGCACAGCTGATGGTATGTGAAGTTCATGAGGCAGGTGGAGTTGTTTTGGCACTGGAAGAGCTGTGCTGCTGCTTCGGGCAGTTGCCATTCACCACCGCGTCACTGAGTTCCCTAGGTGTCATATCCACTTTCAGACATATGTGGTGCCAGAGCACTTGGTTTCCATGGCAGCGGGAAATGGCTTTTGCACTGAACTTGTGTTTGGCTGTGGAGTTTTGAGTGCCTTGAGTGAGGAGCTCCATGTGAGTTTAGTGTGGGTGCTCAACCTGCTTGATTCCATCCCACTGGGCTCAATGGGCATTGGACCGGAAGTGACCAAACAGGGTTTCCTAGATAGCTGCTAGCACAGCTGATGGTATGTGAAGTGAATGAGGCAGGTGGAGTTGTTTTGGCACTGGAAGAGCTGTGCTGCTGCTTCGGGCAGTTGCCATTCACCACCGCCCTGAGTTCCCTAGGTGTCATATCCACTTTCAGACATATGTGGTGCCAGAGCACTTGGTTTCCATGGCAGCGGGAAATGGCTTGGGCGCTGAACTTGTATTTGGCTGTGGAGTTTTGAGTGCCTTGAGTGAGGAGCTCCATGTTAGTTTAGTGTGGGTGCTCAACCTGCTTGATTCCATCCCACTTGGCTCAATGGGCATTGGACCGGAAGTGAGCAAACAGGGTTTCCTAGATAGCTGCTAGCACAGCTGATGGTATGTGAAGTTCATGAGGCAGGTGGAGTTGTTTTGGCACTGGAAGAGCTGTGCTGCTGCTTCGGGCACTTGCCATGCACCACCGCCCTGAGATCCCTAGGTGTCATATCCACTTTCAGACATATGTGGTGCCAGAGCACTTGGTTTCCATGGCAGCGGGAAATGGCTTGGGCGCTGAACTTGTGTTTGGCTGTGGAGTTTTGAGCGCCTTTTGTGAGGAGCTCCATGTTAGTTTAGTGTGGGTGCTCAACCTGCTTGATTCCATCCCACTGGGCTCAATGGGCATTGGACCGGAAGTGACCAAACAGGGTTTCCTAGATAGCTGCTAGCACAGCTGATGGTATGTGAAGTTCATGAGGCAGGTGGAGTTGTTTTGGCACTGGAAGAGCTGTGCTGCTGCTTCAGGCAGTTGCCATTCACCACCGCCCTGAGTTCCCTAGGTGTCATATCCACTTTTAGACATATGTGGTGCCAGAGCACTTGGTTTCCATGGCAGCGGGAAATGGCTTTTGCACTGAACTTGTGTTTGGCTGTGGAGTTTTGAGTGCCTTGAGTGAGGAGCTCCATGATAGTTCAGTGTGGGTGCTCAACCTGCTTGATTCCATCCCCCTGGGCTCAATGGGCATTGGACTGGAAGTGACCAAACAGGGTTTCCTAGATAGCTGCTAGCACAGCTGATGGTATGTGAAGTGAATGAGGCAGGTGAAGTTGTTTTGGCACTGGAAGAGCTGTGCTGCTGCTTCGGGCAGTTGCCATTCACCATCGCCCTGAGTTCCCTAGGTGTCATATCCACTTTCAGACATATGTGGTGCCAGAGCACTTGGTTTCCATGGCAGCGGGAAATGGCTTGGGCGCTGAACTTGTGTTTGGCTGTGGAGTTTTGAGCGCCTTGAGTCAGGAGCTCCATGTTAGTTTAGTGTGGGTGCTCAACCTGCTTGATTCCACCCCACTGGGCTCAATGGGCATTGGACCGGAAGTGACCAAACAGGGTTTCCTAGATAGCTGCTAGCACAGCTGATGGTATGTGAAGTGAATGAGGCAGGTGGAGTTGTTTTGGCACTGGAAGAGCTGTGCTGCTGCTTCGGGCAGTTGCCATTCACCACCGCCCTGAGTTCCCTAGGTGTCATATCCACTTTCAGACATATGTGGTGCCAGAGCACTTGGTTTCCATGGCAGCGGGAAATGGCTTGGGGGCTGAACTTGTATTTGGCTGTGGAGTTTTGAGCGCCTTGAGTGAGGAGCTCCATGTTAGTTTAGTGTGGGTGCTCAACCTGCTTGATTCCATCCCACTGGGCTCAATGGGCATTGGACCGGAAGTGACCAAACAAGGTTTCCTAGATAGCTGCTAGCACAGCTGATGGTATGTGAAGTGAATGAGGCAGGTGGAGTTGTTTTGGCACTGGAAGAGCTGTGCTGCTGCTTCGGGCAGTTGCCATTCACCACCGCCCTGAGTTCCCTAGGTGTCATAGCCACTTTCAAACATATGTGGTGCCAGAACACTTGGTTTCCATGGCAGCGGGAAATGGCTTGGGCGCTGAACTTGTGTTTGGCTGTGGAGTTTTGAGCGCCTTGAGTGAGGAGCTCATTGTTAGTTTAGTGTGGGTGCTCAACCTGCTTGATTCCATCCCACTGGGCTCAATTTTCATTGGACCGGAAGTGACTAAACAGGGTTTCTTAGAACGCTGCTGGAACAGCTGATGGTATGTGAAGTTCATGAGGCAGGTGGAGTTGTTTTGGCACTGGAAGAGCTGTGCTGCTGCTTCGGGCAGTTGCCATTCACCACCGCCCTGAGTTTCCTAGGTGTCATATCCACTTTCAGACATATGTGGTGCCAGAGCACTTGGTTTCCATGGCAGCGGGAAATGGCTTTTGCGCTGAACTTGTGTTTGGCTGTGGAGTTTTGAGTGCCTTGAGTGACTAACTCCATGTGAGTTTAGTGTGGGTGCTCAACCTGCTTGATTCCATCACACTGGGCTCAATGGGCATTGGACCGGAAGTGACCAAACAGGGTTTCCTAGATAGCTGCTAGCACAGCTGATGGTATGTGACGTGAATGAGGCAGGTTGAGTTGTTTTGGCATTGGGAGAGCTGTGCTGCTGCTTCAGGCAGTTGCCATTCACCACCGCCCTGAGATCCGTAGGTGTCATATCCACTTTCAGACATATGTGGTGCCAGAGCACTTGGTTTCCATGGCAGCGGGAAATGGCTTTTGCACTGAACTTGTGTTTGGCTGTGGAGTTTTGAGTGCCTTGAGTGAGGAGCTCCATGTTAGTTTAGTGTGGGTGCTCAACCTGCTTGATTTCATCCCACTGGGCTCAATGGGCATTGGACTGGAAGTGACCAAACAGGGTTTCCTAGATAGCTGCTAGCACAGCTGATGGTATGTGAAGTGAATGAGGCAGGTGGAGTTGTTTTGGCACTGGAAGAGCTGTGCTGCTGCTTCGGGCAGTTGCCATTCACCACCGCCCTGAGTTCCCTAGGTGTCATATCCACTTTCAGACATATGTGGTGCCAGAGCACTTGGTTTCCATGGCAGCGGGAAATGGCTTGGGCGCTGAACTTGTGTTTGGCTGTGGAGTTTTGAGTGCCTTGAGTGAGGAGCTCCATGTTAGTTTAGTGTGGTTGCTCAACCTGCTTGATTCCATCCCACTGGGCTCAATGGGCATTGGACCGGAAGTGACCAAACAGGGTTTCCTAGATAGCTGCTAGCACAGCTGATGGTATGTGAAGTTCATGAGGCAGGTGGAGTTGTTTTGGCACTGGAAGAGCTGTGCTGCTGCTTCAGCCAGTTGCCATTCACCACCACACTGAGTTCCCTAGGTGTCATATCCACTTTCAGACATATGTGGTGCCAGAGCACTTGGTTTCCATGGCAGCGGGAAATGGCTTGGGCGCTGAACTTATTTTTGGCTGTGGAGTTTTGAGCGCCTTGAGTCAGGAGCTCCATGTTAGTTTAGTGTGGGTGCTCAACCTGCTTGATTCCATCCCACTGGGCTCAATGGGCATTGGACTGGAAGTGACCAAACAGGGTTTCCTAGATAGCTGCTAGCACAGCTGATGGTATGTGAAGTGAATGAGGCAGGTGGAGTTGTTTTGGCACTGGAAGAGCTGTGCTGCTGCTTCAGCCAGTTGCCATTCTCCAACCCTCTGAGTTCCCTAGGTGTCATATCCACTTTCAGACATATGTGGTGCCAGAGCACTTGGTTTCCATGGCAGCGGGAAATGGCTTGGGCGCTGAACTTGTGTTTGGCTGTGGAGTTTTGAGCGCCTTTAGTGAGGAGCTCCATGTTAGTTTAGTGTGGGTGCTCAACCTGCTTGATTCCATCCCACTGGGCTCAATGGGCATTGGACCGGAAGTGACCAAACAGGGTTTCCTAGATAGCTGCTAGCACAGCTGATGGTATGTGAAGTTCATGAGGCAGGTGGAGTTGTTTTGGCACTGGAAGAGCTGTGCTGCTGCTTCAGGCAGTTGCCATTCACCACCGCGTCACTGAGTTCCCTAGGTGTCATAGCCACTTTCAGACATATGTGGTGCCAGAGCACTTGGTTTCCATGGCAGCGGGAAATGGCTTTTGCGCTGAACTTGTGTTTGGCTGTGGAGTTTTGAGTGCCTTGAGTGAGGAGCTCCATGTTAGTTTAGTGTGGGTGCTCAACCTGCTTGATTCCATCCCACTGGGCTCAATGGGCATTGGACCGGAAGTGACCAAACAGGGTTTCCTAGATAGCTGCTAGCACAGCTGATGGTATGTGAAGTTCATGAGGCAGGTGGAGTTGTTTTGGCACTGGAAGAGCTGTGCTGCTGCTTCGGGCAGTTGCCATTCACCACCGCCCTGAGTTCCCTAGGTGTCATATCCACTTTCAGACATATGTGGTGCCAGAGCACTTGGTTTCCATGGCAGCGGAAAATGGCTTTTGCGCTGAACTTGTATTTGGCTGTGGAGTTTTGAGCGCCTTGAGTGAGGAGCTCCATGTTAGTTTAGTGTGGGTGCTCAACCTGCTTGATTCCATCCCACTGGGCTCAATGGGCATTGGACCGGAAGTGACCAAACAGGGTTTCCTAGATAGCTGCTGGCACAGCTGATGGTATGTGAAGTGAATGAGGCAGGTGGAGTTGTTTTGGCACTGGAAGAGCTGTGCTGCTGCTTCGGGCAGTTGCCATTCACCACCGCCCTGAGTTCCCTAGGTGTCATATCCACTTTCAGACATATGTGGTGCCAGAGCACTTGGTTTCCATGGCAGCGGGAGATGGCTTGGGCGCTGAACTTGTATTTGGCTGTGTAGTTTTGAGTGCCTTGAGTGAGGAGCTCCATGTTAGTTTAGTGTGGCTGCTCAACCTGCTTGATTCCATCCCACTGGGCTCAATGGGCATTGGACCGGAAGTGACCAAACAGGGTTTCCTAGATAGCTGCTAGCACAGCTGATGGTATGTGAAGTTCATGAGGCAGGTGGAGTTGTTTTGGCACTGGAAGAGCTGTGCTGCTGCTTCGGGCAGTTGCCATTCACCACCGCCCTGAGTTCCCTAGGTGTCATATCCACTTTCAGACATATGTGGTGCCAGAGCACTTGGTTTCCATGGCAGCGGGAGATGGCTTGGGCGCTGAACTTATGTTTGGCTGTGGAGTTTTGAGTGCCTTGAGTGAGGAGCTCCATGTTAGTTTAGTGTGGGTGCTCAACCTGCTTGATTCCATCCCAGTGGGCTCAATGGGCATTGGACTGGAAGTGACCAAACAGGATTTCCTAGATAGCTGCTAGCACAGCTGATGGTATGTGAAGTTCATGAGGCAGGTGGAGTTGTTTTGGCACTGGAAGAGCTGTGCTGCTGCTTCGGGCAGTTGCCATTCACCACCGCCCTGAGTTCCCTAGGTGTCATAGCCACTTTCAAACATATGTGGTGCCAGAACACTTGGTTTCCATGGCAGCGGGAAATGGCTTGGGCGCTGAACTTGTGTTTGGCTGTGGAGTTTTGAGCGCCTTGAGTGAGGAGCTCATTGTTAGTTTAGTGTGGGTGCTCAACCTGCTTGATTCCATCCCACTGGGCTCAATGGGCATTGGACCGGAAGTGACTAAACAGGGTTTCTTAGAACGCTGCTGGAACAGCTGATGGTATGTGAAGTTCATGAGGCAGGTGGAGTTGTTTTGGCACTGGAAGAGCTGTGCTGCTGCTTCGGGCAGTTGCCATTCACCACCGCCCTGAGTTCCCTAGGTGTCATATCCACTTTCAGACATATGTGGTGCCAGAGCACTTGGTTTCCATGGCAGCGGGAAATGGCTTTTGCGCTGAACTTGTGTTTGGCTGTGGAGTTTTGAGTGCCTTGAGTGACTAACTCCATGTTAGTTTAGTGTGGGTGCTCAACCTGCTTGATTCCATCCCACTGGGCTCAATGGGCATTGGACCGGAAGTGACCAAACAGGGTTTCCTAGATAGCTGCTAGCACAGCTGATGGTATGTGACGTGAATGAGGCAGGTGGAGTTGTTTTGGCATTGGGAGAGCTGAGCTGCTGCTTCAGGCAGTTGCCATTCACCACCGCCCTGTGATCCGTAGGTGTCATATCCACTTTCAGACATATGTGGTGCCAGAGCACTTGGTTTCCATGGCAGCGGGAAATGGCTTGGGCGCTGAACTTATTTTTGGCTGTGGAGTTTTGAGCGCCTTGAGTCAGGAGCTCCATGTTAGTTTAGTGTGGGTGCTCAACCTGCTTGATTCCATCCCACTGGGCTCAATGGGCATTGGACTGGAAGTGACCAAACAGGGTTTCCTAGATAGCTGCTAGCACAGCTGATGGTATGTGAAGTGAATGAGGCAGGTGGAGTTGTTTTGGCACTGGAAGAGCTGTGCTGCTGCTTCAGCCAGTTGCCATTCTCCAACCATCTGAGTTCCCTAGGTGTCATAGCCACTTTCAGACATATGTGGTGCCAGAGCACTTGGTTTCCATGGCAGCGGGAAATGGCTTGGGCGCTGAACTTGTGTTTGGCTGTGGAGTTTTGAGCGCCTTTAGTGAGGAGCTCCATGTTAGTTTAGTGTGGGTGCTCAACCTGCTTGATTCCATCCCACTGGGCTCAATGGGCATTGGACCGGAAGTGACCAAACAGGGTTTCCTAGATAGCTGCTAGCACAGCTGATGGTATGTGAAGTTCATGAGGCAGGTGGAGTTGTTTTGGCACTGGAAGAGCTGTGCTGCTGCTTAAGGCAGTTGCCATTCACCACCGCGTCACTGAGTTCCCTAGGTGTCATAGCCACTTTCAGACATATGTGGTGCCAGAGCACTTGGTTTCCATGGCAGCGGGAAATGGCTTTTGCGCTGAACTTGTGTTTGGCTGTGGAGTTTTGAGCGCCTTGAGTGAGGAGCTCCATGTTAGTTTAGTGTGGGTGCTCAACCTGATTGATTCCATCCCTCTGGGCTCAATGGGCATTGGACCGGAAGTGACCAAACAGGGTTTCCTAGATAGCTGCTAGCACAGCTGATGGTATGTGAAGTGAATGAGGCAGGTGGAGTTGTTTTGGCACTGGAAGAGCTGTGCTGCTGCTTCGGGCAGTTGCCATTCACCACCGCCCTGAGTTCCCTAGGTGTCATATCCACTTTCAGACATATGTGGTGCCAGAGCACTTGGTTTCCATGGCAGCGGAAAATGGCTTTTGCGCTGAACTTGTATTTGGCTGTGGAGTTTTGAGCGCCTTGAGTGAGGAGCTCCATGTTAGTTTAGTGTGGGTGCTCAACCTGCTTGATTCCATCCCACTGGGCTCAATGGGCATTGGACCGGAAGTGACCAAACAGGGTTTCCTAGATAGCTGCTGGCACAGCTGATGGTATGTGACGTGAATGAGGCAGGTGGAGTTGTTTTGGCACTGGAAGAGCTGTGCTGCTGCTTCGGGCAGTTGCCATTCACCACCGCCCTGAGTTCCCTAGGTGTCATATCCACTTTCAGACATATGTGGTGCCAGAGCACTTGGTTTCCATGGCAGCGGGAGATGGCTTGGGCGCTGAACTTGTATTTGGCTGTGTAGTTTTGAGTGCCTTGAGTGAGGAGCTCCATGTTAGTTTAGTGTGGGTGCTCAACCTGCTTGATTCCATCCCACTGGGCTCAATGGGCATTGGACCGGAAGTGACCAAACAGGGTTTCCTAGATAGCTGCTAGCACAGCTGATGGTATGTGAAGTTCATGAGGCAGGTGGAGTTGTTTTGGCACTGGAAGAGCTGTGCTGCTGCTTCGGGCAGTTGCCATTCACCATCGCCCTGAGATCCCTAGGTGTCATATCCACTTTCAGACATATGTGGTGCCAGAGCACTTGGTTTCCATGGCAGCGGGAAATGGCTTGGGCGCTGTACTTGTGTTTGGCTGTGGAGTTTTGAGCGCCTTGAGTGAGGAGCTCCATGTTAGTTTAGTGTGGGTGCTCAACCTGCTTGATTCCATCCCACTGGGCTCAATGGGCATTGGACCGGAAGTGACCAAACAGGGTTTCCTAGATAGCTGCTAGCACAGCTGATGGTATGTGAAGTTCATGAGGCAGGTGGAGTTGTTTTGGCACTGGAAGAGCTGTGCTGCTGCTTCGGGCAGTTGCCATTCACCACCGCCCTGAGTTCCCTAGGTGTCATATCCACTTTCAGACATATGTGGTGCCAGAGCACTTGGTTTCCATGGCAGCGGGAAATGGCTTGGGCGCTGAACTTGTATTTGGCTGTGGAGTTTTGAGCGCCTTGAGTGAGGAGCTCCATGTTAGTTTAGTGTGGGTGCTCAACCTGCTTGATTCCATCCCACTGGGCTCAATGGGCATTGGACCGGAAGTGACCAAACAGGGTTTCCTAGATAGCTGCTAGCACAGCTGATGGTATGTGAAGTGAATGAGGCAGGTGGAGTTGTTTTGGCACTGGAAGAGCTGTGCTGCTGCTTCAGGCAGTTGCCATTCACCACCGCGTCACTGAGTTCCCTAGGTGTCATAGCCACTTTCAGACATATGTGGTGCCAGAGCACTTGGTTTCCATGGCAGCGGGAAATGGCTTTTGCGCTGAACTTGTGTTTGGCTGTGGAGTTTTGAGCGCCTTGAGTGAGGAGCTCCATGTTAGTTTAGTGTGGGTGCTCAACCTGCTTGATTCCATCCCTCTGGGCTCAATGGGCATTGGACCGGAAGTGACCAAACAGGGTTTCCTAGATAGCTGCTAGCACAGCTGATGGTATGTGAAGTTCATGAGGCAGGTGGAGTTGTTTTGGCACTGGAAGAGCTGTGCTGCTGCTTCGGGCAGTTGCCATTCACCACCGCCCTGAGTTCCCTAGGTGTCATATCCACTTTCAGACATATGTGGTGCCAGAGCACTTGGTTTCCATGGCAGCGGAAAATGGCTTTTGCGCTGAACTTGTATTTGGCTGTGGAGTTTTGAGCGCCTTGAGTGAGGAGCTCCATGTTAGTTTAGTGTGGGTGCTCAACCTGCTTGATTCCATCCCACTGGGCTCAATGGGCATTGGACCGGAAGTGACCAAACAGGGTTTCCTAGATAGCTGCTGGCACAGCTGATGGTATGTGAAGTGAATGAGGCAGGTGGAGTTGTTTTGGCACTGGAAGAGCTGTGCTGCTGCTTCGGGCAGTTGCCATTCACCACCGCCCTGAGTTCCCTAGGTGTCATATCCACTTTCAGACATATGTGGTGCCAGAGCACTTGGTTTCCATGGCAGCGGGAAATGGCTTGGGCGCTGAACTTGTATTTGGCTGTGTAGTTTTGAGTGCCTTGAGTGAGGAGCTCCATGTTAGTTTAGTGTGGCTGCTCAACCTGCTTGATTCCATCCCACTGGGCTCAATGGGCATTGGACCGGAAGTGACCAAACAGGGTTTCCTAGATAGCTGCTAGCACAGCTGATGGTATGTGAAGTTCATGAGGCAGGTGGAGTTGTTTTGGCACTGGAAGAGCTGTGCTGCTGCTTCGGGCAGTTGCCATTCACCATCGCCCTGAGATCCCTAGGTGTCATATCCACTTTCAGACATATGTGGTGCCAGAGCACTTGGTTTCCATGGCAGCGGGAAATGGCTTGGGCGCTGAACTTGTGTTTGGCTGTGGAGTTTTGAGCGCCTTGAGTGAGGAGCTCCATGTTAGTTTAGTGTGGGTGCTCAACCTGCTTGATTCCATCCCACTGGGCTCAATGGGCATTGGACCGGAAGTGACCAAACAGGGTTTCCTAGATAGCTGCTAGCACAGCTGATGGTATGTGAAGTGAATGAGGCAGGTGGAGTTGTTTTGGCACTGGAAGAGCTGTGCTGCTGCTTCGGGCAGTTGCCATTCACCACCGCCCTGAGTTCCCTAGGTGTCATATCCACTTTCAGACATATGTGGTGCCAGAGCACTTGGTTTCCATGGCAGCGGGAGATGGCTTGGGCGCTGAACTTATGTTTGGCTGTGGAGTTTTGAGTGCCTTGAGTGAGGAGCTCCATGTTAGTTTAGTGTGGGTGCTCAACCTGCTTGATTCCATCCCACTGGGCTCAATGGGCATTGGACTGGAAGTGACCAAACAGGATTTCCTAGATAGCTGCTAGCACAGCTGATGGTATGTGAAGTTCATGAGGCAGGTGGAGTTGTTTTGGCACTGGAAGAGCTGTGCTGCTGCTTCGGGCAGTTGCCATTCACCACCGCCCTGAGTTCCCTAGGTGTCATAGCCACTTTCAAACATATGTGGTGCCAGAACACTTGGTTTCCATGGCAGCGGGAAATGGCTTGTGCGCTGAACTTGTGTTTGGCTGTGGAGTTTTGAGCGCCTTGAGTGAGGAGCTCATTGTTAGTTTAGTGTGGGTGCTCAACCTGCTTGATTCCATCCCACTGGGCTCAATGGGCATTGGACCGGAAGTGACTAAACAGGGTTTCTTAGAACGCTGCTGGAACAGCTGATGGTATGTGAAGTTCATGAGGCAGGTGGAGTTGTTTTGGCACTGGAAGAGCTGTGCTGCTGCTTCGGGCAGTTGCCATTCACCACCGCCCTGAGTTCCCTAGGTGTCATATCCACTTTCAGACATATGTGGTGCCAGAGCACTTGGTTTCCATGGCAGCGGGAAATGGCTTTTGCGCTGAACTTGTGTTTGGCTGTGGAGTTTTGAGTGCCTTGAGTGACTAACTCCATGTTAGTTTAGTGTGGGTGCTCAACCTGCTTGATTCCATCCCACTGGGCTCAATGGGCATTGGACCGGAAGTGACCAAACAGGGTTTCCTAGATAGCTGCTAGCACAGCTGATGGTATGTGACGTGAATGAGGCAGGTGGAGTTGTTTTGGCATTGGGAGAGCTGAGCTGCTGCTTCAGGCAGTTGCCATTCACCACCGCCCTGAGATCCGTAGGTGTCATATCCACTTTCAGACATATGTGGTGCCAGAGCACTTGGTTTCCATGGCAGCGGGAAATGGCTTTTGCACTGAACTTGTGTTTGGCTGTGGAGTTTTGAGTGCCTTGAGTGACGAACTCCATGTTAGTTTAGTGTGGGTGCTCAACCTGCTTGATTTCATCCCACTGGGCTCAATGGGCATTGGACCGGAAGTGACCAAACAGGGTTTCCTAGATAGCTGCTAGCACAGCTGATGGTATGTGAAGTGAATGAGGCAGGTGGAGTTGTTTTGGCACTGGAAGAGCTGTGCTGCTGCTTCGGGCAGTTGCCATTCACCACCGCCCTGAGTTCCCTAGGTGTCATATCCACTTTCAGACATATGTGGTGCCAGAGCACTTGGTTTCCATGGCAGCGGGAAATGGCTTGGGCGCTGAACTTGTGTTTGGCTGTGGAGTTTTGAGCGCCTTGAGTGAGGAGCTCCATGTTAGTTTAGTGTGGGTGCTCAACCTGCTTGATTCCATCCCACTGGGCTCAATGGGCATTGGACCGGAAGTGACCAAACAGGGTTTCCTAGATAGCTGCTAGCACAGCTGATGGTATGTGAAGTTCATGAGGCAGGTGGAGTTGTTTTGGCACTGGAAGAGCTGTGCTGCTGCTTCGGGCACTTGCCATTCACCACCGCCCTGAGTTCCCTAGGTGTCATATCCACTTTCAGACATATGTGGTGCCAGAGCACTTGGTTTCCATGGCAGCGGGAAATGGCTTGGGCGCTGAACTTGTATTTGGCTGTGGAGTTTTGAGCGCCTTGAGTGAGGAGCTCCATGTTAGTTTAGTGTGGGTGCTCAACCTGCTTGATTCCATCCCACTGGGCTCAATGGGCATTGGACCGGAAGTGACCAAACAGGGTTTCCTAGATAGCTGCTAGCACAGCTGATGGTATGTGAAGTGAATGAGGCAGGTGGAGTTGTTTTGGCACTGGAAGAGCTGTGCTGCTGCTTCGGGCAGTTGCCATTCACCACCGCCCTGAGTTCCCTAGGTGTCATATCCACTTTCAGACATATGTGGTGCCAGAGCACTTGGTTTCCATGGCAGCGGGAGATGGCTTGGGCGCTGAACTTATGTTTGGCTGTGGAGTTTTGAGTGCCTTGAGTGAGGAGCTCCATGTTAGTTTAGTGTGGGTGCTCAACCTGCTTGATTCCATCCCACTGGGCTCAATGGGCATTGGACCGGAAGTGACCAAACAGGATTTCCTAGATAGCTGCTAGCACAGCTGATGGTATGTGAAGTTCATGAGGCAGGTGGAGTTGTTTTGGCACTGGAAGAGCTGTGCTGCTGCTTCAGCCAGTTGCCATTCACCACCGCGTCACTGAGTTCCCTAGGTGTCATAGCCACTTTCAGACATATGTGGTGCCAGAGCACTTGGTTTCCATGGCAGCGGGAAATGGCTTTTGCGCTGAACTTGTGCTTGGCTGTGGAGTTTTGAGCGCCTTGAGTGAGGAGCTCCATGTTAGTTTAGTGTGGGTGCTCAACCTGCTTGTTTCCATCCCACTGGACTCAATGGGCATTGGACCGGAAGTGACCAAACAGGGTTTCCTAGATAGCTGTAAGCACAGCTGATGGTATGTGAAGTTCATGAGGCAGGTGGAGTTGTTTTGGCACTGGAAGAGCTGTGCTGCTGCTTCGGGCAGTTGCCATTCACCATCGCCCTGAGTTCCCTAGGTGTCATATCCACTTTCAGACATATGTGGTGCCAGAGCACTTGGTTTCCATGGCAGCGGGAAATGGCTTTTGCACTGAACTTGTGTTTGGCTGTGGAGTTTTGAGTGCCTTGAGTGACGAACTCCATGTTAGTTTAGTGTGGGTGCTCAACCTGCTTGATTCCATCCCACTGGGCTCAATGGGCATTGGACCGGAAGTGACCAAACAGGGTTTCCTAGATAGCTGCTAGCACAGCTGATGGTATGTGAAGTGAATGAGGCAGGTGGAGTTGTTTTGGCACTGGAAGAGCTGTGCTGCTGCTTCGGGCAGTTGCCATTCACCATCGCCCTGAGATCCCTAGGTGTCATATCCACTTTCAGACATATGTGGTGCCAGAGCACTTGGTTTCCATGGCAGCGGGAAATGGCTTTGGCGCTGAACTTGTGTTTGGCTGTCGAGTTATGAGCGCCTTGAGTGAGGAGCTCCATGTTAGTTTAGTGTGGGTGCTCAACCTGCTTGATTCCATCCCACTGGGCTCAATGGGCATTGGACCGGAAGTGACCAAACAGGGTTTCCTAGATACCTGCTAGCACAGCTGATGGTATGTGAAGTTCATGAGGCAGGTGGAGTTGTTTTGGCACTGGAAGAGCTGTGCTGCTGCTTCGGGCAGTTGCCATTCACCACCACACTGAGTTCCCTAGGTGTCATATCCACTTTCAGACATATGTGGTGCCAGAGCACTTGGTTTCCATGGCAGCGGGAAATGGCTTTTGCGCTGAACTTATTTTTGGCTGTGGAGTTTTGAGCGCCTTGAGTCAGGAGCTCCATGTTAGTTTAGTGTGGGTGCTCAACCTGCTTGATTCCATCCCACTGGGCTCAATGGGCATTGGACTGGAAGTGACCAAACAGGGTTTCCTAGATAGCTGCTAGCACAGCTGATGGTATGTGAAGTGAATGAGGCAGGTGGAGTTGTTTTGGCACTGGAAGAGCTGTGCTGCTGCTTCAGCCAGTTGCCATTCTCCAACCCTCTGAGTTCCCTAGGTGTCATAGCCACTTTCAGACATATGTGGTGCCAGAGCACTTGGTTTCCATGGCAGCGGGAAATGGCTTGGGCGCTGAACTTGTGTTTGGCTGTGGAGTTTTGAGCGCCTTTAGTGAGGAGCTCCATGTTAGTTTAGTGTGGGTGCTCAACCTGCTTGATTCCATCCCACTGGGCTCAATGGGCATTGGACCGGAAGTGACCAAACAGGGTTTCCTAGATAGCTGCTAGCACAGCTGATGGTATGTGAAGTGAATGAGGCAGGTGGAGTTGTTTTGGCACTGGAAGAGCTGTGCTGCTGCTTCAGGCAGTTGCCATTCACCACCGCGTCACTGAGTTCCCTAGGTGTCATAGCCACTTTCAGACATATGTGGTGCCAGAGCACTTGGTTTCCATGGCAGCGGGAAATGGCTTTTGCGCTGAACTTGTGTTTGGCTGTGGAGTTTTGAGCGCCTTGAGTGAGGAGCTCCATGTTAGTTTAGTGTGGGTGCTCAACCTGCTTGATTCCATCCCTCTGGGCTCAATGGGCATTGGACCGGAAGTGACCAAACAGGGTTTCCTAGATAGCTGCTAGCACAGCTGATGGTATGTGAAGTTCATGAGGCAGGTGGAGTTGTTTTGGCACTGGAAGAGCTGTGCTGCTGCTTCGGGCAGTTGCCATTCACCACCGCCCTGAGTTCCCTAGGTGTCATATCCACTTTCAGACATATGTGGTGCCAGAGCACTTGGTTTCCATGGCAGCGGAAAATGGCTTTTGCGCTGAACTTGTATTTGGCTGTGGAGTTTTGAGCGCCTTGAGTGAGGAGCTCCATGTTAGTTTAGTGTGGGTGCTCAACCTGCTTGATTCCATCCCACTGGGCTCAATGGGCATTGGACCGGAAGTGACCAAACAGGGTTTCCTAGATAGCTGCTGGCACAGCTGATGGTATGTGAAGTGAATGAGGCAGGTGGAGTTGTTTTGGCACTGGAAGAGCTGTGCTGCTGCTTCGGGCAGTTGCCATTCACCACTGCCCTGAGTTCCCTAGGTGTCATATCCACTTTCAGACATATGTGGTGCCAGAGCACTTGGTTTCCATGGCAGCGGGAAATGGCTTGGGCGCTGAACTTGTATTTGGCTGTGTAGTTTTGAGTGCCTTGAGTGAGGAGCTCCATGTTAGTTTAGTGTGGCTGCTCAACCTGCTTGATTCCATCCCACTGGGCTCAATGGGCATTGGACCGGAAGTGACCAAACAGGGTTTCCTAGATAGCTGCTAGCACAGCTGATGGTATGTGAAGTTCATGAGGCAGGTGGAGTTGTTTTGGCACTGGAAGAGCTGTGCTGCTGCTTCGGGCAGTTGCCATTCACCATCGCCCTGAGATCCCTAGGTGTCATATCCACTTTCAGACATATGTGGTGCCAGAGCACTTGGTTTCCATGGCAGCGGGAAATGGCTTGGGCGCTGAACTTGTGTTTGGCTGTGGAGTTTTGAGCGCCTTGAGTGAGGAGCTCCATGTTAGTTTAGTGTGGGTGCTCAACCTGCTTGATTCCATCCCACTGGGCTCAATGGGCATTGGACCGGAAGTGACCAAACAGGGTTTCCTAGATAGCTGCTAGCACAGCTGATGGTATGTGAAGTGAATGAGGCAGGTGGAGTTGTTTTGGCACTGGAAGAGCTGTGCTGCTGCTTCGGGCAGTTGCCATTCACCACCGCCCTGAGTTCCCTAGGTGTCATATCCACTTTCAGACATATGTGGTGCCAGAGCACTTGGTTTCCATGGCAGCGGGAGATGGCTTGGGCGCTGAACTTATGTTTGGCTGTGGAGTTTTGAGTGCCTTGAGTGAGGAGCTCCATGTTAGTTTAGTGTGGGTGCTCAACCTGCTTGATTCCATCCCACTGGGCTCAATGGGCATTGGACTGGAAGTGACCAAACAGGATTTCCTAGATAGCTGCTAGCACAGCTGATGGTATGTGAAGTTCATGAGGCAGGTGGAGTTGTTTTGGCACTGGAAGAGCTGTGCTGCTGCTTCGGGCAGTTGCCATTCACCACCGCCCTGAGTTCCCTAGGTGTCATAGCCACTTTCAAACATATGTGGTGCCAGAACACTTGGTTTCCATGGCAGCGGGAAATGGCTTGGGCGCTGAACTTGTGTTTGGCTGTGGAGTTTTGAGCGCCTTGAGTGAGGAGCTCATTGTTAGTTTAGTGTGGGTGCTCAACCTGCTTGATTCCATCCCACTGGGCTCAATGGGCATTGGACCGGAAGTGACTAAACAGGGTTTCTTAGAACGCTGCTGGAACAGCTGATGGTATGTGAAGTTCATGAGGCAGGTGGAGTTGTTTTGGCACTGGAAGAGCTGTGCTGCTGCTTCGGGCAGTTGCCATTCACCACCGCCCTGAGTTCCCTAGGTGTCATATCCACTTTCAGACATATGTGGTGCCAGAGCACTTGGTTTCCATGGCAGCGGGAAATGGCTTTTGCGCTGAACTTGTGTTTGGCTGTGGAGTTTTGAGTGCCTTGAGTGACTAACTCCATGTTAGTTTAGTGTGGGTGCTCAACCTGCTTGATTCCATCCCACTGGGCTCAATGGGCATTGGACCGGAAGTGACCAAACAGGGTTTCCTAGATAGCTGCTGGCACAGCTGATGGTATGTGACGTGAATGAGGCAGGTGGAGTTGTTTTGGCATTGGGAGAGCTGAGCTGCTGCTTCAGGCAGTTGCCATTCACCACCGCCCTGAGATCCGTAGGTGTCATATCCACTTTCAGACATATGTGGTGCCAGAGCACTTGGTTTCCATGGCAGCGGGAAATGGCTTTTGCACTGAACTTGTGTTTGGCTGTGGAGTTTTGAGTGCCTTGAGTGACGAACTCCATGTTAGTTTAGTGTGGGTGCTCAACCTGCTTGATTTCATCCCACTGGGCTCAATGGGCATTGGACCGGAAGTGACCAAACAGGGTTTCCTAGATAGCTGCTAGCACAGCTGATGGTATGTGAAGTGAATGAGGCAGGTGGAGTTGTTTTGGCACTGGAAGAGCTGTGCTGCTGCTTCGGGCAGTTGCCATTCACCACCGCCCTGAGTTCCCTAGGTGTCATATCCACTTTCAGACATATGTGGTGCCAGAGCACTTGGTTTCCATGGCAGCGGGAAATGGCTTGGGCGCTGAACTTGTGTTTGGCTGTGGAGTTTTGAGCGCCTTGAGTGAGGAGCTCCATGTTAGTTTAGTGTGGGTGCTCAACCTGCTTGATTCCATCCCACTGGGCTCAATGGGCATTGGACCGGAAGTGACCAAACAGGGTTTCCTAGATAGCTGCTAGCACAGCTGATGGTATGTGAAGTTCATGAGGCAGGTGGAGTTGTTTTGGCACTGGAAGAGCTGTGCTGCTGCTTCGGGCACTTGCCATTCACCACCGCCCTGAGTTCCCTAGGTGTCATATCCACTTTCAGACATATGTGGTGCCAGAGCACTTGGTTTCCATGGCAGCGGGAAATGGCTTGGGCGCTGAACTTGTATTTGGCTGTGGAGTTTTGAGCGCCTTGAGTGAGGAGCTCCATGTTAGTTTAGTGTGGGTGCTCAACCTGCTTGATTCCATCCCACTGGGCTCAATGGGCATTGGACCGGAAGTGACCAAACAGGGTTTCCTAGATAGCTGCTAGCACAGCTGATGGTATGTGAAGTGAATGAGGCAGGTGGAGTTGTTTTGGCACTGGAAGAGCTGTGCTGCTGCTTCGGGCAGTTGCCATTCACCACCGCCCTGAGTTCCCTAGGTGTCATATCCACTTTCAGACATATGTGGTGCCAGAGCACTTGGTTTCCATGGCAGCGGGAGATGGCTTGGGCGCTGAACTTATGTTTGGCTGTGGAGTTTTGAGTGCCTTGAGTGAGGAGCTCCATGTTAGTTTAGTGTGGGTGCTCAACCTGCTTGATTCCATCCCACTGGGCTCAATGGGCATTGGACCGGAAGTGACCAAACAGGATTTCCTAGATAGCTGCTAGCACAGCTGATGGTATGTGAAGTTCATGAGGCAGGTGGAGTTGTTTTGGCACTGGAAGAGCTGTGCTGCTGCTTCAGCCAGTTGCCATTCACCACCGCGTCACTGAGTTCCCTAGGTGTCATAGCCACTTTCAGACATATGTGGTGCCAGAGCACTTGGTTTCCATGGCAGCGGGAAATGGCTTTTGCGCTGAACTTGTGCTTGGCTGTGGAGTTTTGAGCGCCTTGAGTGAGGAGCTCCATGTTAGTTTAGTGTGGGTGCTCAACCTGCTTGTTTCCATCCCACTGGACTCAATGGGCATTGGACCGGAAGTGACCAAACAGGGTTTCCTAGATAGCTGTAAGCACAGCTGATGGTATGTGAAGTTCATGAGGCAGGTGGAGTTGTTTTGGCACTGGAAGAGCTGTGCTGCTGCTTCGGGCAGTTGCCATTCACCATCGCCCTGAGTTCCCTAGGTGTCATATCCACTTTCAGACATATGTGGTGCCAGAGCACTTGGTTTCCATGGCAGCGGGAAATGGCTTTTGCACTGAACTTGTGTTTGGCTGTGGAGTTTTGAGTGCCTTGAGTGACGAACTCCATGTTAGTTTAGTGTGGGTGCTCAACCTGCTTGATTCCATCCCACTGGGCTCAATGGGCATTGGACCGGAAGTGACCAAACAGGGTTTCCTAGATAGCTGCTAGCACAGCTGATGGTATGTGAAGTGAATGAGGCAGGTGGAGTTGTTTTGGCACTGGAAGAGCTGTGCTGCTGCTTCGGGCAGTTGCCATTCACCATCGCCCTGAGATCCCTAGGTGTCATATCCACTTTCAGACATATGTGGTGCCAGAGCACTTGGTTTCCATGGCAGCGGGAAATGGCTTTGGCGCTGAACTTGTGTTTGGCTGTCGAGTTATGAGCGCCTTGAGTGAGGAGCTCCATGTTAGTTTAGTGTGGGTGCTCAACCTGCTTGATTCCATCCCACTGGGCTCAATGGGCATTGGACCGGAAGTGACCAAACAGGGTTTCCTAGATACCTGCTAGCACAGCTGATGGTATGTGAAGTTCATGAGGCAGGTGGAGTTGTTTTGGCACTGGAAGAGCTGTGCTGCTGCTTCGGGCAGTTGCCATTCACCACCGCCCTGAGTTCCCTAGGTGTCATATCCACTTTCAGACATATGTGGTGCCAGAGCACTTGGTTTCCATGGCAGCGGGAATTGGCTTGGGCGCTGAACTTGTGTTTGGCTGTGGAGTTTTGAGCGCCTTGAGTGAGGAGCTCCATGTTAGTTTAGTGTGGGTGCTCAACCTGCTTGATTCCATCCCACTGGGCTCAATGGGCATTGGACCGGAAGTGACCAAACAGGGTTTCCTAGATAGCTGCTAGCACAGCTGATGGTATGTGAAGTTCATGAGGCAGGTGGAGTTGTTTTGGCACTGGAAGAGCTGTGCTGCTGCTTCGGGCAGTTGCCATTCACCACCGCGTCACTGAGTTCCCTAGGTGTCATATCCACTTTCAGACATATGTGATGCCAGAGCACTTGGTTTCCATGGCAGCGGGAAATGGCTTTTGCGCTGAACTTGTGCTTGGCTGTGGAGTTTTGAGCGCCTTGAGTGAGGAGCTCCATGTTAGTTTAGTGTGGGTGCTCAACCTGCTTGTTTCCATCCCACTGGGCTCAATGGGCATTGGACCGGAAGTGACCAAACAGGGTTTCCTAGATAGCTGCTAGCACAGCTGATGGTATGTGAAGTTCATGAGGCAGGTGGAGTTGTTTTGGCACTGGAAGAGCTGTGCTGCTGCTTCGGGCAGTTGCCATTCACCATCGCCCTGAGATCCCTAGGTGTCATATCCACTTTCAGACATATGTGGTGCCAGAGCACTTGGTTTCCATGGCAGCGGGAAATGGCTTTTGCACTGAACTTGTGTTTGGCTGTGGAGTTTTGAGCGCCTTGAGTGAGGAGCTCATTGTTAGTTTAGTGTGTTTGCTCAACCTGCTTGATTCCATCCCACTGGGCTCAATGGGCATTGGACCGGAAGTGACTAAACAGGGTTTCCTAGAACGCTGCTGGAACAGCTGATGGTATGTGAAGTGAATGAGGCAGGTGGAGTTGTTTTGGCACTGGAAGAGCTGTGCTGCTGCTTCGGGCAGTTGCCATTCACCACCGCCCTGAGTTCCCTAGGTGTCATATCCACTTTCAGACATATGTGGTGCCAGAGCACTTGGTTTCCATGGCAGCGGGAAATGGCTTTTGCGCTAAACTTGTGTTTGGCTGTGGAGTTTTGAGTGCCTTGAGTGACTAACTCCATGTTAGTTTAGTGTGGGTGCTCAACCTGCTTGATTCCATCCCACTGGGCTCAATGGGCATTGGACCGGAAGTGACCAAACATTGTTTCCTAGATAGCTGCTAGCACAGCTGATGGTATGTGACGTGAATGAGGCAGGTGGAGTTGTTTTGGCATTGGGAGAGCTGAGCTGCTGCTTCAGGCAGTTGCCATTCACCACCGCCCTGAGATCCGTAGGTGTCATATCCACTTTCAGACATATGTGGTGCCAGAGCACTTGGTTTCCATGGCAGCGGGAAATGGCTTTTGCACTGAACTTGTGTTTGGCTGTGGAGTTTTGAGTGCCTTGAGTGACGAACTCCATGTTAGTTTAGTGTGGGTGCTCAACCTGCTTGATTTCATCCCACTGGGCTCAATGGGCATTGGACCGGAAGTGACCAAACAGGGTTTCCTAGATAGCTGCTAGCACAGCTGATGGTATGTGAAGTTCATGAGGCAGGTGGAGTTGTTTTGGCACTGGAAGAGCTGTGCTGCTGCTTCGGGCAGTTGCCATTCACCACCGCCCTGAGTTCCCTAGGTGTCATATCCACTTTCAGACATATGTGGTGCCAGAGCACTTGGTTTCCATGGCAGCGGGAAATGGCTTGGGCGCTGAACTTGTGTTTGGCTGTGGAGTTTTGAGCGCCTTGAGTGAGGAGCTCCATGTTAGTTTAGTGTGGGTGCTCAACCTGCTTGATTCCATCCCACTGGGCTCAATGGGCATTGGACCGGAAGTGACCAAACAGGGTTTCCTAGATAGCTGCTAGCACAGCTGATGGTATGTGAAGTGAATGAGGCAGGTGGAGTTGTTTTGGCACTGGAAGAGCTGTGCTGCTGCTTCGGGCAGTTGCCATTCACCACCGCCCTGAGTTCCCTAGGTGTCATATCCACTTTCAGACATATGTGGTGCCAGAGCACTTGGTTTCCATGGCAGCGGGAGATGGCTTGGGCGCTGAACTTATGTTTGGCTGTGGAGTTTTGAGTGCCTTGAGTGAGGAGCTCCATGTTAGTTTAGTGTGGGTGCTCAACCTGCTTGATTCCATCCCACTGGGCTCAATGGGCATTGGACCGGAAGTGACCAAACAGGATTTCCTAGATAGCTGCTAGCACAGCTGATGGTATGTGAAGTTCATGAGGCAGGTGGAGTTGTTTTGGCACTGGAAGAGCTGTGCTGCTGCTTCGGGCAGTTGCCATTCACCATCGCCCTGAGATCCCTAGGTGTCATATCCACTTTCAGACATATGTGGTGCCAGAGCACTTGGTTTCCATGGCAGCGGGAAATGGCTTTTGCACTGAACTTGTGTTTGGCTGTGGAGTTTTGAGCGCCTTGAGTGAGGAGCTCATTGTTAGTTTAGTGTGGGTGCTCAACCTGCTTGATTCCATCCCACTGGGCTCAATGGGCATTGGACCGGAAGTGACTAAACAGGGTTTCCTAGAACGCTGCTGGAACAGCTGATGGTATGTGAAGTGAATGAGGCAGGTGGAGTTGTTTTGGCACTGGAAGAGCTGTGCTGCTGCTTCGGGCAGTTGCCATTCACCACCGCCCTGAGTTCCCTAGGTGTCATATCCACTTTCAGACATATGTGGTGCCAGAGCACTTGGTTTCCATGGCAGCGGGAAATGGCTTTTGCGCTGAACTTGTGTTTGGCTGTGGAGTTTTGAGTGCCTTGAGTGACTAACTCCATGTTAGTTTAGTGTGGGTGCTCAACCTGCTTGATTCCATCCCACTGGGCTCAATGGGCATTGGACCGGAAGTGACCAAACAGGGTTTCCTAGATAGCTGCTAGCACAGCTGATGGTATGTGACGTGAATGAGGCAGGTGGAGTTGTTTTGGCATTGGGAGAGCTGAGCTGCTGCTTCAGGCAGTTGCCATTCACCACCGCCCTGAGATCCGTAGGTGTCATATCCACTTTCAGACATATGTGGTGCCAGAGCACTTGGTTTCCATGGCAGCGGGAAATGGCTTTTGCACTGAACTTGTGTTTGGCTGTGGAGTTTTGAGTGCCTTGAGTGACGAACTCCATGTTAGTTTAGTGTGGGTGCTCAACCTGCTTGATTTCATCCCACTGGGCTCAATGGGCATTGGACCGGAAGTGACCAAACAGGGTTTCCTAGATAGCTGCTAGCACAGCTGATGGTATGTGAAGTTCATGAGGCAGGTGGAGTTGTTTTGGCACTGGAAGAGCTGTGCTGCTGCTTCGGGCAGTTGCCATTCACCACCGCCCTGAGTTCCCTAGGTGTCATATCCACTTTCAGACATATGTGGTGCCAGAGCACTTGGTTTCCATGGCAGCGGGAAATGGCTTGGGCGCTGAACTTGTGTTTGGCTGTGGAGTTTTGAGCGCCTTGAGTGAGGAGCTCCATGTTAGTTTAGTGTGGGTGCTCAACCTGCTTGATTCCATCCCACTGGGCTCAATGGGCATTGGACCGGAAGTGACCAAACAGGGTTTCCTAGATAGCTGCTAGCACAGCTGATGGTATGTGAAGTTCATGAGGCAGGTGGAGTTGTTTTGGCACTGGAAGAGCTGTGCTGCTGCTTCGGGCACTTGCCATTCACCACCGCCCTGAGTTCCCTAGGTGTCATATCCACTTTCAGACATATGTGGTGCCAGAGCACTTGGTTTCCATGGCAGCGGGAAATGGCTTGGGCGCTGAACTTGTATTTGGCTGTGGAGTTTTGAGCGCCTTGAGTGAGGAGCTCCATGTTAGTTTAGTGTGGGTGCTCAACCTGCTTGATTCCATCCCACTGGGCTCAATGGGCATTGGACCGGAAGTGACCAAACAGGGTTTCCTAGATAGCTGCTAGCACAGCTGATGGTATGTGAAGTGAATGAGGCAGGTGGAGTTGTTTTGGCACTGGAAGAGCTGTGCTGCTGCTTCGGGCAGTTGCCATTCACCACCGCCCTGAGTTCCCTAGGTGTCATATCCACTTTCAGACATATGTGGTGCCAGAGCACTTGGTTTCCATGGCAGCGGGAGATGGCTTGGGCGCTGAACTTATGTTTGGCTGTGGAGTTTTGAGTGCCTTGAGTGAGGAGCTCCATGTTAGTTTAGTGTGGGTGCTCAACCTGCTTGATTCCATCCCACTGGGCTCAATGGGCATTGGACCGGAAGTGACCAAACAGGATTTCCTAGATAGCTGCTAGCACAGCTGATGGTATGTGAAGTGAATGAGGCAGGTGGAGTTGTTTTGGCACTGGAAGAGCTGTGCTGCTGCTTCGGGCAGTTGCCATTCACCATCGCCCTGAGTTCCCTAGGTGTCATATCCACTTTCAGACATATGTGGTGCCAGAGCACTTGGTTTCCATGGCAGCGGGAAATGGCTTTTGCACTGAACTTGTGTTTGGCTGTGGAGTTTTGAGTGCCTTGAGTGACGAACTCCATGTTAGTTTAGTGTGGGTGCTCAACCTGCTTGATTCCATCCCACTGGGCTCAATGGGCATTGGACCGGAAGTGACCAAACAGGGTTTCCTAGATAGCTGCTAGCACAGCTGATGGTATGTGAAGTGAATGAGGCAGGTGGAGTTGTTTTGGCACTGGAAGAGCTGTGCTGCTGCTTCGGGCAGTTGCCATTCACCATCGCCCTGAGATCCCTAGGTGTCATATCCACTTTCAGACATATGTGGTGCCAGAGCACTTGGTTTCCATGGCAGCGGGAAATGGCTTTGGCGCTGAACTTGTGTTTGGCTGTCGAGTTATGAGCGCCTTGAGTGAGGAGCTCCATGTTAGTTTAGTGTGGGTGCTCAACCTGCTTGATTCCATCCCACTGGGCTCAATGGGCATTGGACCGGAAGTGACCAAACAGGGTTTCCTAGATACCTGCTAGCACAGCTGATGGTATGTGAAGTTCATGAGGCAGGTGGAGTTGTTTTGGCACTGGAAGAGCTGTGCTGCTGCTTCGGGCAGTTGCCATTCACCACCGCCCTGAGTTCCCTAGGTGTCATATCCACTTTCAGACATATGTGGTGCCAGAGCACTTGGTTTCCATGGCAGCGGGAATTGGCTTGGGCGCTGAACTTGTGTTTGGCTGTGGAGTTTTGAGCGCCTTGAGTGAGGAGCTCCATGTTAGTTTAGTGTGGGTGCTCAACCTGCTTGATTCCATCCCACTGGGCTCAATGGGCATTGGACCGGAAGTGACCAAACAGGGTTTCCTAGATAGCTGCTAGCACAGCTGATGGTATGTGAAGTTCATGAGGCAGGTGGAGTTGTTTTGGCACTGGAAGAGCTGTGCTGCTGCTTCGGGCAGTTGCCATTCACCACCGCGTCACTGAGTTCCCTAGGTGTCATATCCACTTTCAGACATATGTGGTGCCAGAGCACTTGGTTTCCATGGCAGCGGGAAATTGCTTTTGAGCTGAACTTGTGTTTGTCTGTGGAGTTTTGAGCGCCTTTAGTGAGGAGCTCCATGTTAGTTTAGTGTGGGTGCTCAACCTGCTTGATTCCATCCCACTGGGCTCAATGGGCATTGGACCGGAAGTGACCAAACAGGATTTCCTAGATAGCTGCTAGCACAGCTGATGGTATGTGAAGTTCATGAGGCAGGTGGAGTTGTTTTGGCACTGGAAGAGCTGTGCTGCTGCTTCAGCCAGTTGCCATTCACCACCGCGTCACTGAGTTCCCTAGGTGTCATATCCACTTTCAGACATATGTGATGCCAGAGCACTTGGTTTCCATGGCAGCGGGAAATGGCTTTTGCGCTGAACTTGTGCTTGGCTGTGGAGTTTTGAGCGCCTTGAGTCAGGAGCTCCATGTTAGTTTAGTGTGGGTGCTCAACCTGCTTGTTTCCATCCCACTGGGCTCAATGGGCATTGGACCGGAAGTGACCAAACAGGGTTTCCTAGATAGCTGCTAGCACAGCTGATGGTATGTGAAGTTCATGAGGCAGGTGGAGTTGTTTTGGCACTGGAAGAGCTGTGCTGCTGCTTCGGGCAGTTGCCATTCACCATCGCCCTGAGATCCCTAGGTGTCATATCCACTTTCAGACATATGTGGTGCCAGAGCACTTGGTTTCCATGGCAGCGGGAAATGGCTTTTGCACTGAACTTGTGTTTGGCTGTGGAGTTTTGAGCGCCTTGAGTGAGGAGCTCCATGTGAGTTTAGTGTGGGTGCTCAACCTGCTTGATTCCATCCCACTGGGCTCAATGGGCATTGGACCGGAAGTGACCAAACAGGGTTTCCTAGATAGCTGCTAGCACAGCTGATGGTATGTGAAGTGAATGAGGCAGGTGGAGTTGTTTTGGCACTGGAAGAGCTGTGCTGCTGCTTCGGGCACTTGCCATTCACCACCGCCCTGAGTTCCCTAGGTGTCATAGCCACTTTCAGACATATGTGGTGCCAGAGCACTTGGTTTCCATGGCAGCGGGAAATGGCTTGGGCACTGAACTTGTGTTTGGCTGTGGAGTTTTGAGTGCCTTGAGTGAGGAGCTCCATGTTAGTTTAGTGTGAGTGCTCAACCTGCTTGAATCCATCCCACTGGGCTCAATGGGCATTGGACCGGAAGTGACCAAACAGGGTTTCCTAGATAGCTGCTAGCACAGCTGATGGTATGTGAAGTTCATGAGGCAGGTGGAGTTGTTTTGGCACTGGAAGAGCTGTGCTGCTGCTTCGGGCAGTTGCCATTCACCACCGCCCTGAGTTCCCTAGGTGTCATATCCACTTTTAGACATATGTGGTGCCAGAGCACTTGGTTTCCATGGCAGCGGGAAATGGCTTGGGCGCTGAACTTGTGTTTGGCTGTGGAGTTTTGAGTGCCTTGAGTGAGGAGCTCCATGTTAGTTTAGTGTGGGTGCTCAACCTGCTTGATTCCATCCCACTGGGCTCAATGGGCATTGGACCGGAAGTGACCAAACAGGGTTTCCTAGATAGCTGCTAGCACAGCTGATGGTATGTGAAGTGAATGAGGCAGGTGGAGTTGTTTTGGCACTGGAAGAGCTGTGCTGCTGCTTCGGGCAGTTGCCATTCACCACCGCCCTGAGTTCCCTAGGTGTCATAGCCACTTTCAGACATATGTGGTGCCAGAGCACTTGGTTTCCATGGCAGCGGGAAATGGCTTGGGCGCTGAGCTTGTGTTTGTCTGTGGAGTTTTGAGCGCCTTGAGTGAGGAGCTCCATGTTAGTTTAGTGTGGTTGCTCAACCTGCTTGATTCCATCCCACTGGGCTCAATGGGCATTGGACCGGAAGTGACCAAACAGGGTTTCCTAGATAGCTGCTAGCACAGCTGATGGTATGTGAAGTTCATGAGGCAGGTGGAGTTGTTTTGGCACTGGAAGAGCTGTGCTGCTGCTTCGGGCAGTTGCCATTCACCACCGCCCTGAGTTCCCTAGGTGTCATAGCCACTTTCAGACATATGTGGTGCCAGAGCACTTGGTTTCCATGGCAGCGGGAATTGGCTTTTGCACTGAACTTGTGTTTGGCTGTGGAGTTTTGAGTGCCTTGAGTGAGGAGCTCCATGTTAGTTTAGTGTGGGTGCTCAACCTGCTTGAATCCATCCCACTGGGCTCAATGGGCATTGGACCGGAAGTGACCAAACAGGGTTTCCTAGATAGCTGCTAGCACAGCTGATGGTATGTGAAGTTCATGAGGCAGGTGGAGTTGTTTTGGCACTGGAAGAGCTGTGCTGCTGCTTCGGGCAGTTGCCATTCACCACCGCCCTGAGTTCCCTAGGTGTCATATCCACGTTTAGACATATGTGGTGCCAGAGCACTTGGTTTCCATGGCAGCGGGAAATGGCTTGGGCGCTGAACTTGTATTTGGCTGTGGAGTTTTGAGTGCCTTGAGTGAGGAGCTCCATGTTAGTTTAGTGTGGGTGCTCAACCTGCTTGATTCCATCCCACTGGGCTCAATGGGCATTGGACCGGAAGTGACCAAACAGGGTTTCCTAGATAGCTGCTAGCACAGCTGATGGTATGTGAAGTTCATGAGGCAGGTGGAGTTGTTTTGGCACTGGAAGAGCTGTGCTGCTGCTTCGGGCAGTTGCCATTCACCACCGCCCTGAGTTCCCTAGGTGTCATATCCACTTTCAGACATATGTGGTGCCAGAGCACTTGGTTTCCATGGCAGCGGGAAATGGCTTGGGCGCTGAACTTGTATTTGGCTGTGGAGTTTTGAGTGCCTTGAGTGAGGAGCTCCATGTTAGTTTAGTGTGGGTGCTCAACCTGCTTGATTCCATCCCACTGGGCTCAATGGGCATTGGACCGGAAGTGACGAAACAGGGTTTCCTAGATAGCTGCTAGCACAGCTGATGGTATGTGAAGTTCATGAGGCAGGTGGAGTTGTTTTGGCACTGGAAGAGCTGTGCTGCTGCTTCGGGCAGTTGCCATTCACCACCGCCCTGAGTTCCCTAGGTGTCATATCCACTTTTAGACATATGTGGTGCCAGAGCACTTGGTTTCCATGGCAGCGGGAAATGGCTTGGGCGCTGAACTTGTGTTTGGCTGTGGAGTTTTGAGTGCCTTGAGTGAGGAGCTCCATGTTAGTTTAGTGTGGGTGCTCAACCTGCTTGATTCCATCCCACTGGGCTCAATGGGCATTGGACCGGAAGTGACCAAACAGGGTTTCCTAGATAGCTGCTAGCACAGCTGATGGTATGTGAAGTTCATGAGGCAGGTGGAGTTGTTTTGGCACTGGAAGAGCTGTGCTGCTGCTTCGGGCAGTTGCCATTCACCACCGCCCTGAGTTCCCTAGGTGTCATAGCCACTTTCAGACATATGTGGTGCCAGAGCACTTGGTTTCCATGGCAGCGGGAAATGGCTTGGGCGCTGAGCTTGTGTTTGTCTGTGGAGTTTTGAGCGCCTTGAGTGAGGAACTCCATGTTAGTTTAGTGTGGTTGCTCAACCTGCTTGATTCCATCCCACTGGGCTCAATGGGCATTGGACCGGAAGTGACCAAACAGGGTTTCCTAGATAGCTGCTAGCACAGCTGATGGTATGTGAAGTGAATGAGGCAGGTGGAGTTGTTTTGGCACTGGAAGAGCTGTGCTGCTGCTTCGGGCAGTTGCCATTCACCACCGCCCTGAGTTCCCTAGGTGTCATATCCACTTTCAGACATATGTGGTGCCAGAGCACTTGGTTTCCATGGCAGCGGGAAATGGCTTGGGCACTGAACTTGTGCTTGGCTGTGGAGTTTTGAGTGCCTTGAGTGAGGAGCTCCATGTTAGTTTAGTGTGGGTGCTCAACCTGCTTGAATCCATCCCACTGGGCTCAATGGGCATTGGACCGGAAGTGACCAAACAGGGTTTCCTAGATAGCTGCTAGCACAGCTGATGGTATGTGAAGTTCATGAGGCAGGTGGAGTTGTTTTGGCACTGGAAGAGCTGTGCTGCTACTTCGGGCAGTTGTCATTCACCACCGCCCTGAGTTCCCTAGGTGTCATAGCCACTTTCAGACATATGTGGTGCCAGAGCACTTGGTTTCCATGGCAGCGGGAAATGGCTTGGGCACTGAACTTGTGTTTGGCTGTGGAGTTTTGAGTGCCTTGAGTGAGGAGCTCCATGTGAGTTTAGTGAGGGTGTTCAACCTGCTTGATTCCATCCCACTGGGCTCAATGGGCATTGGACCGGAAGTGACCAAACAGGGTTTCCTAGATAGCTGCTAGCACAGCTGATGGTATGTGAAGTGAATGAGGCAGGTGGAGTTGTTTTGGCACTGGAAGAGCTGTGCTGCTGCTTCGGGCAGTTGCCATTCTCCAACGCTCTGAGTTCCCTAGGTGTCATATCCACTTTCAGACATATGTGGTGCCAGAGCACTTGGTTTCCATGGCAGCGGGAAATGGCTTGGGTGCTGAACTTGTGTTTGGCTGTGGAGTTTTGAGTGCCTTGAGTGAGAAGCTCCATGTTAGTTTAGTGTGGGTGCTCAACCTGCTTGAATCCATCCCACTGGGCTCAATGGGCATTGGACCGGAAGTGACCAAACAGGGTTTCCTAGATAGCTGCTAGCACAGCTGATGGTATGTGAACTTCATGAGGCAGGTGGAGTTGTTTTGGCACTGGAAGAGCTGTGCTGCTGCTTCGGGCACTTGCCATTCACCACCGCCCTGAGTTCCCTAGGTGTCATATCCACTTTCAGACATATGTGGTGCCAGAGCACTTGGTTTCCATGGCAGCGGGAAATGGCTTGGGGGCTGAACTTGTATTTGGCTGTGGAGTTTTGAGCGCCTTGAGTGAGGAGCTCCATGTTAGTTTAGTGTGGGTGCTCAATCTGCTTGATTCCATCCCACTGGGCTCAATGGGCATTGGACCGGAAGTGACCAAACAGGGTTTCCTAGATAGCTGCTAGCACAGCTGATGGTATGTGAAGTTCATGAGGCAGGTGGAGTTGTTTTGGCACTGGAAGAGCTGTGCTGCTGCTTCAGGCACTTGCCATTCACCACCGCCTCACTGAGTTCCCTAGGTGTCATAGCCACTTTCAGACATATGTGGTGCCAGAGCACTTGGTTTCCATGGCAGCGGGAAATGGCTTGGGCGCTGAACTTGTGTTTGGCTGTGGAGTTTTGAGTGCCTTGAGTGAGGAGCTCCATGTTAGTTTAGTGTGGGTGCTCAACCTGCTTGATTCCATCCCACTGGGCTCAATGGGCATTGGACCGGAAGTGACCAAACAGGGTTTCCTAGATAGCTGCTAGCACAGCTGATGGTATGTGAAGTTCATGAGGCAGGTGGAGTTGTTTTGGCACTGGAAGAGCTGTGCTGCTGCTTCGGGCAGTTGCCATTCACCACCGCCCTGAGTTCCCTAGGTGTCATATCCACTTTCAGACATATGTGGTGCCAGAGCACTTGGTTTCCATGGCAGCGGGAAATGGCTTGGGGGCTGAACTTGTATTTGGCTGTGGATTTTTGAGCGCCTTGAGTGAGGAGCTCCATGTTAGTTTAGTGTGGGTGCTCAACCTGCTTGATTCCATCCCACTGGGCTCAATGGGCATTGGACCGGAAGTGACCAAACAGGGTTTCCTAGATAGCTGCTAGCACAGCTGATGGTATGTGAAGTTCATGAGGCAGGTGGAGTTGTTTTGGCACTGGAAGAGCTGTGCTGCTGCTTCGGGCAGTTGCCATTCACCACCACACTGAGTTCCCTAGGTGTCATAGCCACTTTCAGACATATGTGGTGCCAGAGCACTTGGTTTCCATGGCAGCGGGAAATGGCTTGGGCGCTGAAGTTGTGTTTGGCTGTGGAGTTTTGAGCGCCTTGAGTGAGGAGCTCCATGTTAGTTTAGTGTGGGTGCTCAACCTGCTTGATTCCATCCCACTGGGCTCAATGGGCATTGGACCGGAAGTGACCAAACAGGGTTTCCTAGATAGCTGCTAGCACAGCTGATGGTATGTGAAGTTCATGAGGCAGGTGGAGTTGTTTTGGCACTGGAAGAGCTGTGCTGCTACTTCGGGCAGTTGTCATTCACCACCGCCCTGAGTTCCCTAGGTGTCATATCCACTTTCAGACATATGTGGTGCCAGAGCACTTGGTTTCCATGGCAGCGGGAAATGGCTTGGGCACTGAACTTGTGTTTGGCTGTGGAGTTTTGAGTGCCTTGAGTGAGGAGCTCCATGTGAGTTTAGTGAGGGTGTTCAACCTGCTTGATTCCATCCCACTGGGCTCAATGGGCATTGGACCGGAAGTGACCAAACAGGGTTTCCTAGATAGCTGCTAGCACAGCTGATGGTATGTGAAGTTCATGAGGCAGGTGGAGTTGTTTTGGCACTGGAAGAGCTGTGCTGCTGCTTCGGGCAGTTGCCATTCTCCAACGCTCTGAGTTCCCTAGGTGTCATATCCACTTTCAGACATATGTGGTGCCAGAGCACTTGGTTTCCATGGCAGCGGGAAATGGCTTGGGTGCTGAACTTGTGTTTGGCTGTGGAGTTTTGAGTGCCTTGAGTGAGGAGCTCCATGTGAGTTTACTGTGGGTGCTCAACCTCCTTGATTCCATCCCACTGGGCTCAATGGGCATTGGACCGGAAGTGACCAAACAGGGTTTCCTAGAACGCTACTAGCACAGCTGATGGTATGTGAACTTCATGAGGCAGGTGGAGTTGTTTTGGCACTGGAAGAGCTGTGCTGCTGCTTCGGGCAGTTGCCATTCACCACCGCCCTGAGTTCCCTAGGTGTCATAGCCACTTTCAGACATATGTGGTGCCAGAGCACTTGGTTTCCATGGCAGCGGGAAATGGCTTGGGCGCTGAGCTTGTGTTTGTCTGTGGAGTTTTGAGCGCCTTGAGTGAGGAACTCCATGTTAGTTTAGTGTGGTTGCTCAACCTGCTTGATTCCATCCCACTGGGCTCAATGGGCATTGGACCGGAAGTGACCAAACAGGGTTTCCTAGATAGCTGCTAGCACAGCTGATGGTATGTGAAGTGAATGAGGCAGGTGGAGTTGTTTTGGCACTGGAAGAGCTGTGCTGCTGCTTCGGGCAGTTGCCATTCACCACCGCCCTGAGTTCCCTAGGTGTCATATCCACTTTCAGACATATGTGGTGCCAGAGCACTTGGTTTCCATGGCAGCGGGAAATGGCTTGGGCACTGAACTTGTGCTTGGCTGTGGAGTTTTGAGTGCCTTGAGTGAGGAGCTCCATGTTAGTTTAGTGTGGGTGCTCAACCTGCTTGAATCCATCCCACTGGGCTCAATGGGCATTGGACCGGAAGTGACCAAACAGGGTTTCCTAGATAGCTGCTAGCACAGCTGATGGTATGTGAAGTTCATGAGGCAGGTGGAGTTGTTTTGGCACTGGAAGAGCTGTGCTGCTACTTCGGGCAGTTGTCATTCACCACCGCCCTGAGTTCCCTAGGTGTCATAGCCACTTTCAGACATATGTGGTGCCAGAGCACTTGGTTTCCATGGCAGCGGGAAATGGCTTGGGCACTGAACTTGTGTTTGGCTGTGGAGTTTTGAGTGCCTTGAGTGAGGAGCTCCATGTGAGTTTAGTGAGGGTGTTCAACCTGCTTGATTCCATCCCACTGGGCTCAATGGGCATTGGACCGGAAGTGACCAAACAGGGTTTCCTAGATAGCTGCTAGCACAGCTGATGGTATGTGAAGTGAATGAGGCAGGTGGAGTTGTTTTGGCACTGGAAGAGCTGTGCTGCTGCTTCGGGCAGTTGCCATTCTCCAACGCTCTGAGTTCCCTAGGTGTCATATCCACTTTCAGACATATGTGGTGCCAGAGCACTTGGTTTCCATGGCAGCGGGAAATGGCTTGGGTGCTGAACTTGTGTTTGGCTGTGGAGTTTTGAGTGCCTTGAGTGAGAAGCTCCATGTTAGTTTAGTGTGGGTGCTCAACCTGCTTGAATCCATCCCACTGGGCTCAATGGGCATTGGACCGGAAGTGACCAAACAGGGTTTCCTAGATAGCTGCTAGCACAGCTGATGGTATGTGAACTTCATGAGGCAGGTGGAGTTGTTTTGGCACTGGAAGAGCTGTGCTGCTGCTTCGGGCACTTGCCATTCACCACCGCCCTGAGTTCCCTAGGTGTCATATCCACTTTCAGACATATGTGGTGCCAGAGCACTTGGTTTCCATGGCAGCGGGAAATGGCTTGGGGGCTGAACTTGTATTTGGCTGTGGAGTTTTGAGCGCCTTGAGTGAGGAGCTCCATGTTAGTTTAGTGTGGGTGCTCAATCTGCTTGATTCCATCCCACTGGGCTCAATGGGCATTGGACCGGAAGTGACCAAACAGGGTTTCCTAGATAGCTGCTAGCACAGCTGATGGTATGTGAAGTTCATGAGGCAGGTGGAGTTGTTTTGGCACTGGAAGAGCTGTGCTGCTGCTTCAGGCACTTGCCATTCACCACCGCCTCACTGAGTTCCCTAGGTGTCATAGCCACTTTCAGACATATGTGGTGCCAGAGCACTTGGTTTCCATGGCAGCGGGAAATGGCTTGGGCGCTGAACTTGTGTTTGGCTGTGGAGTTTTGAGTGCCTTGAGTGAGGAGCTCCATGTTAGTTTAGTGTGGGTGCTCAACCTGCTTGATTCCATCCCACTGGGCTCAATGGGCATTGGACCGGAAGTGACCAAACAGGGTTTCCTAGATAGCTGCTAGCACAGCTGATGGTATGTGAAGTTCATGAGGCAGGTGGAGTTGTTTTGGCACTGGAAGAGCTGTGCTGCTGCTTCGGGCAGTTGCCATTCACCACCGCCCTGAGTTCCCTAGGTGTCATATCCACTTTCAGACATATGTGGTGCCAGAGCACTTGGTTTCCATGGCAGCGGGAAATGGCTTGGGGGCTGAACTTGTATTTGGCTGTGGATTTTTGAGCGCCTTGAGTGAGGAGCTCCATGTTAGTTTAGTGTGGGTGCTCAACCTGCTTGATTCCATCCCACTGGGCTCAATGGGCATTGGACCGGAAGTGACCAAACAGGGTTTCCTAGATAGCTGCTAGCACAGCTGATGGTATGTGAAGTTCATGAGGCAGGTGGAGTTGTTTTGGCACTGGAAGAGCTGTGCTGCTGCTTCGGGCAGTTGCCATTCACCACCACACTGAGTTCCCTAGGTGTCATAGCCACTTTCAGACATATGTGGTGCCAGAGCACTTGGTTTCCATGGCAGCGGGAAATGGCTTGGGCGCTGAAGTTGTGTTTGGCTGTGGAGTTTTGAGCGCCTTGAGTGAGGAGCTCCATGTTAGTTTAGTGTGGGTGCTCAACCTGCTTGATTCCATCCCACTGGGCTCAATGGGCATTGGACCGGAAGTGACCAAACAGGGTTTCCTAGATAGCTGCTAGCACAGCTGATGGTATGTGAAGTTCATGAGGCAGGTGGAGTTGTTTTGGCACTGGAAGAGCTGTGCTGCTACTTCGGGCAGTTGTCATTCACCACCGCCCTGAGTTCCCTAGGTGTCATATCCACTTTCAGACATATGTGGTGCCAGAGCACTTGGTTTCCATGGCAGCGGGAAATGGCTTGGGCACTGAACTTGTGTTTGGCTGTGGAGTTTTGAGTGCCTTGAGTGAGGAGCTCCATGTGAGTTTAGTGAGGGTGTTCAACCTGCTTGATTCCATCCCACTGGGCTCAATGGGCATTGGACCGGAAGTGACCAAACAGGGTTTCCTAGATAGCTGCTAGCACAGCTGATGGTATGTGAAGTTCATGAGGCAGGTGGAGTTGTTTTGGCACTGGAAGAGCTGTGCTGCTGCTTCGGGCAGTTGCCATTCTCCAACGCTCTGAGTTCCCTAGGTGTCATATCCACTTTCAGACATATGTGGTGCCAGAGCACTTGGTTTCCATGGCAGCGGGAAATGGCTTGGGTGCTGAACTTGTGTTTGGCTGTGGAGTTTTGAGTGCCTTGAGTGAGAAACTCCATGTTAGTTTAGTGTGGGTGCTCAACCTGCTTGAATCCATCCCACTGGGCTCAATGGGCATTGGACCGGAAGTGACCAAACAGGGTTTCCTAGATAGCTGCTAGCACAGCTGATGGTATGTGAACTTCATGAGGCAGGTGGAGTTGTTTTGGCACTGGAAGAGCTGTGCTGCTGCTTCGGGCACTTGCCATTCACCACCGCCCTGAGTTCCCTAGGTGTCATAGCCACTTTTAGACATATGTGGTGCCAGAGCACTTGGTTTCCATGGCAGCGGGAAATGGCTTTTGCACTGAACTTGTGTTTGGCTGTGGAGTTTTGAGTGCCTTGAGTGAGGAGCTCCATGTTAGTCTAGTGTGGGTGCTCAACCTGCTTGATTCCATCCCACTGGGCTCAATGGGCATTGGACCGGAAGTGACAAAACAGGGTTTCCTAGATAGCTGCTAGCAGAGCTGATGGTATGTGAAGTTCATGAGGCAGGTGGAGTTGTTTTGGCACTGGAAGAGCTGTGCTGCTGCTTCGGGCAGTTGCCATTCACCACCACACTGAGTTCCCTAGGTGTCATATCCACTTTTAGACATATGTGGTGCCAGAGCACTTGGTTTCCATGGCAGCGGGAAATGGCTTGGGCGCTGAAGTTGTGTTTGGCTGTGGAGTTTTGAGCGCCTTGAGTGAGGAGCTCCATGTTAGTTTAGTGTGGGTGCTCAACCTGCTTGATTCCATCCCACTGGGCTCAATGGGCATTGGACCGGAAGTGACCAAACAGGGTTTCCTAGATAGCTGCTAGCACAGCTGATGGTATGTGAAGTGAAAGAGGCAGGTGGAGTTGTTTTGGCACTGGAAGAGCTGTGCTGCTGCTTCGGGCACTTGCCATTCACCACCGCCCTGAGTTCCCTAGGTGTCATATCCACTTTCAGACATATGTGGTGCCAGAGCACTTGGTTTCCATGGCAGCGGGAAATGGCTTGGGGGCTGAACTTGTATTTGGCTGTGGAGTTTTGAGCGCCTTGAGTGAGGAGCTCCATGTTAGTTTAGTGTGGGTGCTCAATCTGCTTGATTCCATCCCACTGGGCTCAATGGGCATTAGACCGGAAGTGACCAAACAGGGTTTCCTAGATAGCTGCTAGCACAGCTGATGGTATGTGAAGTGAATGAGGCAGGTGGAGTTGTTTTGGCACTGGAAGAGCTGTGCTGCTGCTTCGGGCAGTTGACATTCACCACCGCCTCACTGAGTTCCCTAGGTGTCATAGCCACTTTCAGACATATGTGGTGCCAGAGCACTTGGTTTCCATGGCAGCGGGAAATGGCTTTTGCACTGAACTTGTGTTTGGCTGTGGAGTTTTGAGCGCCTTGAGTGAGGAGCTCCATGTGAGTTTAGTGTGGGTGCTCAACCTGCTTGATTCCATCCCACTGGGCTCAATGGGCATTGGACCGGAAGTGACCAAACAGGGTTTCCTAGATAGCTGCTAGCACAGCTGATGGTATGTGAAGTTCATGAGGCAGGTGGAGTTGTTTTGGCACTGGAAGAGCTGTGCTGCTGCTTCAGCCAGTTGCCATTCACCACCGCGTCACTGAGTTCCCTAGGTGTCATAGCCACTTTCAGACATATGTGGTGCCAGAGCACTTGGTTTCCATGGCAGCGGGAAATGGCTTGGGCGCTGAACTTGTGTTTGGCTGTGGAGTTTTGAGCGCCTTGAGTCAGGAGCTCCATGTTAGTTTAGTGTGGGTGCTCAACCTGCTTGATTCCATCCCACTGGGCTCAATGGGCATTGGACCGGAAGTGACGAACCAGGGTTTCCTAGATAGCTGCTGGAACAGCTGATGGTATGTGAAGTGAATGAGGCAGGTGGAGTTGTTTTGGCACTGGAAGAGCTGTGCTGCTGCTTCGGGCAGTTGCCATTCACCACCGCCCTGAGATCCCTAGGTGTCATATCCACTTTCAGACATATGTGGTGCCAGAGCACTTGGTTTCTATGGCAGCGGGAAATGGCTTGTGCACTGAGCTTGTGTTTGGCTGTGGAGTTTTGAGTGCCTTGAGTGAGGAGCTCCATGTTAGTTTAGTGTGGGTGCTCAACCTGCTTGATTCCATCCCACTGGGCTCAATGGGCATTGGACCGGAAGTGACCAAACAGGGTTTCCTAGATAGCTGCTAGCACAGCTGATGGTATGTGAAGTGAATGAGGCAGGTGGAGTTGTTTTGGCACTGGAAGAGCTGTGCTGCTGCTTCAGGCAGTTGCCATTCACCACCGCCCTGAGTTCCCTAGGTGTCATATCCACTTTCAGACATATGTGGTGCCAGAGCACTTTGTTGCCATGGCAGCGGGAAATGGCTTTTGCACTGAACTTGTGTTTGGCTGTGGAGTTTTGAGCGCCTTGAGTGAGGAGCTCCATGTTAGTTTAGTGTGGCTGCTCAACCTGCTTGATTCCATCCCACTGGGCTCAATGGGCATTGGACCAGAAGTGACCAAACAGGGTTTCCTAGATAGCTGCTAGCACAGCTGATGGTATGTGAAGTTCATGAGGCAGGTGGAGTTGTTTTGGCACTGGAAGAGCTGTGCTGCTGCTTCAGCCAGTTGCCATTCACCACCGCGTCACTGAGTTCCCTAGGTGTCATAGCCACTTTCAGACATATGTGGTGCCAGAGCACTTGGTTTCCATGGCAGCGGGAAATGGCTTGGGTGCTGAACTTGTGTTTGGCTGTGGAGTTTTGAGCGCCTTGAGTGAGGAGCTCCATGTTAGTTTAGTGTGGGTGCTCAACCTGCTTGATTCCATCCCACTGGGCTCAATGGGCATTGGACCGGAAGTGACCAAACAGGGTTTCCTAGATAGCTGCTAGCACAGCTGATGGTATGTGAAGTGAATGAGGCAGGTGGAGTTGTTTTGGCACTGGAAGAGCTGTGCTGCTGCTTCAGGCAGTTGCCATTCACCACCGCGTCACTGAGTTCCCTAGGTGTCATAGCCACTTTCAGACATATGTGGTGCCAGAGCACTTGGTTTCCATGACAGCGGGAAATGGCTTGGGCGCTGAACTTGTGTTTGGCTGTGGAGTTTTGAGCGCCTTGAGTGAGGAGCTCCATGTTAGTTTAGTGTGGGTGCTCAACCTGCTTGATTCCATCCCACTGGGCTCAATGGGCATTGGACCGGAAGTGACCAAACAGGGTTTCCTAGATAGCTGCTAGCACAGCTGATGGTATGTGAAGTTCATGAGGCAGGTGGAGTTGTTGTGGCACTGGAAGAGCTGTGCTGCTGCTTCAGGCAGTTGCCATTCACCACCGCCCTGAGTTCCCTAGGTGTCATATCCACTTTCAGACATATGTGGTGCCAGAGCACTTGGTTGCCATGGCAGCGGGAAATGGCTTTTGCACTGAACTTGTGTTTGGCTGTGGAGTTTTGAGTGCCTTGAGTGAGGAGCTCCATGTTAGTTTAGTGTGGGTGCTCAACCTGCTTGATTCCATCCCACTGGGCTCAATGGGCATTGGACCGGAAGTGACCAAACAGGGTTTCCTAGATAGCTGCTAGCACAGCTGATGGTATGTGAAGTTCATGAGGCAGGTGGAGTTGTTTTGGCACTGGAAGAGCTGTGCTGCTGCTTCAGCCAGTTGCCATTCACCACCGCGTCACTGAGTTCCCTAGGTGTCATAGCCACTTTCAGACATATGTGGTGCCAGAGCACTTGGTTTCCATGGCAGCGGGAAATGGCTTGGGTGCTGAACTTGTGTTTGGCTGTGGAGTTTTGAGCGCCTTGAGTGAGGAGCTCCATGTTAGTTTAGTGTGGGTGCTCAACCTGCTTGATTCCATCCCACTGGGCTCAATGGGCATTGGACCGGAAGTGACCAAACAGGGTTTCCTGGATAGCTGCTAGCACAGCTGATGGTATGTGAAGTTCATGAGGCAGGTGGAGTTGTTTTGGCACTGGAAGAGCTGTGCTGCTGCTTCAGGCAGTTGCCATTCACCACCGCCCTGAGTTCCCTAGGTGTCATAGCCACTTTCAAACATATGTGGTGCCAGAGCACTTGGTTTCCATGGCAGCGGGAAATGGCTTGGGCGCTGAAGTTGTGTTTGGCTGTGGAGTTTTGAGCGCCTTGAGTGAGGAGCTCCATGTTAGTTTAGTGTGGGTGCTCAACCTGCTTGATTCCATCCCACTGGGCTCAATGGGCATTGGACCGGAAGTGACCAAACAGGGTTTCCTAGATAGCTGCTAGCACAGCTGATGGTATGTGAAGTTCATGAGGCAGGTGGAGTTGTTTTGGCACTGGAAGAGCTGTGCTGCTGCTTCAGGCAGTTGCCATTCACCACCGCCCTGAGTTCCCTAGGTGTCATATCCACTTTCAGACATATGTGGTGCCAGAGCACTTGGTTTCCATGGCAGCGGAAAATGGCTTGGGTGCTGAACTTGTGTTTGGCTGTGGAGTTTTGAGCGCCTTGAGTGAGGAGCTCCATGTTAGTTTAGTGTGGGTGCTCAACCTGCTTGATTCCATCCCACTGGGCTCAATGGGCATTGGACCGGAAGTGACCAAACAGGGTTTCCTAGATAGCTGCTAGCACAGCTGATGGTATATGAAGTGAATGAGGCAGGTGGAGTTGTTTTGGCACTGGAAGAGCTGTGCTGCTGCTTCAGCCAGTTGCCATTCACCACCGCGTCACTGAGTTCCCTAGGTGTCATAGCCACTTTCAGACATATGTGGTGCCAGAGCACTTGGTTTCCATGGCAGCGGGAAATGGCTTGGGTGCTGAACTTGTGTTTGGCTGTGGAGTTTTGAGCGCCTTGAGTGAGGAGCTCCATGTTAGTTTAGTGTGGGTGCTCAACCTGCTTGATTCCATCCCACTGGGCTCAATGGGCATTGGACCACAAGTGACCAAACAGGGTTTCTTAGAACGCTGCTGGAACAGCTGATGGTATGTGAAGTTCATGAGGCAGGTGGAGTTGTTTTGGCACTGGAAGAGCTGTGCTGCTGCTTCGGGCAGTTGCCATTCACCACCGCCCTGAGATCCCTAGGTGTCATATCCACTTTCAGACATATGTGGTGCCAGAGCACTTGGTTTCTATGGCAGCGGGAAATGGCTTGTGCACTGAGCTTGTGTTTGGCTGTGGAGTTTTGAGTGCCTTGAGTGACGAACTCCATGTTAGTTTAGTGTGGGTGCTCAACCTGCTTGATTCCATCCCACTGGGCTCAATGGGCATTGGACCGGAAGTGACCAAACAGGGTTTCCCAGATAGCTGCTAGCACAGCTGATGGTATGTGAAGTTCATGAGGCAGGTGGAGTTGTTTTGGCACTGGAAGAGCTGTGCTGCTGCTTCAGGCAGTTGCCATTCACCACCGCGTCACTGAGTTCCCTAGGTGTCATATCCACTTTCAGACATATGTGGTGCCAGAGCACTTGGTTTCCATGGCAGCGGGAAATGGCTTGGGCGCTGAACTTGTGTTTGGCTGTGGAGTTTTGAGCGCCTTGAGTGAGGAGCTCCATGTTAGTTTAGTGTGGGTGCTCAACCTGCTTGATTCCATCCCACTGGGCTCAATGGGCATTGGACAGGAAGTGACCAAACAGGGTTTCCTAGATAGCTGCTAGCACAGCTGATGGTATGTGAAGTTCATGAGGCAGGTGGACTTGTTTTGGCACTGGAAGAGCTGTGCTGCTGCTTCAGGCAGTTGCCATTCACCACCGCCCTGAGTTCCCTAGGTGTCATATCCACTTTCAGACATATGTGGTGCCAGAGCACTTGGTTTCCATGGCAGCGGGAAATGGCTTGGGTGCTGAACTTGTGTTTGGCTGTGGAGTTTTGAGTGCCTTGAGTGACGAACTCCATGTTAGTTTAGTGTGGTTGTTCAACCTGCTTGATTCCATCCCACTGGGCTCAATGGGCATTGGACCGGAAGTGACCAAACAGGGTTTCCTAGATAGCTGCTAGCACAGCTGATGGTATGTGAAGTGAATGAGGCAGGTGGAGTTGTTTTGGCACTGGAAGAGCTGTGCTGCTGCTTCGGGCACTTGCCATTCACCACCGCCCTAGTTCCCTAGGTGTCATATCCACTTTCAGACATATGTGGTGCCAGAGCACTTGGTTTCCATGGCAGCGGGAAATGGCTTGGGCGCTGAACTTGTGTTTGGCTGTGGAGTTTTGAGCGCCTTGAGTGAGGAGCTCCATGTTAGTTTAGTGTGGGTGCTCAACCTGCTTGATTCCATCCCACTGGGCTCAATGGGCATTGGACCGGAAGTGACCAAACAGGGTTTCCTAGATAGCTGCTAGCACAGCTGATGGTATGTGAAGTTCATGAGGCAGGTGGACTTGTTTTGGCACTGGAAGGGCTGTGCTGCTGCTTCGGGCAGTTGCCATTCACCACCGCCCTGAGATCCCTAGGTGTCATATCCACTTTCAGACATATGTGGTGCCAGAGCACTTGGTTTCTATGGCAGCGGGAAATGGCTTGTGCACTGAGCTTGTGTTTGGCTGTGGAGTTTTGAGTGCCTTGAGTGACGAACTCCATGTTAGTTTAGTGTGGGTGCTCAACCTGCTTGATTCCATCCCACTGGGCTCAATGGGCATTGGACCGGAAGTGACCAGAAAGGGTTTCTTAGAACGCTGCTAGCACAGCTGATGGTATGTGAAGTTCATGAGGCAGGTGGAGTTGTTTTGGCACTGGAAGAGCTGTGCTGCTGCTTCAGGCAGTTGCCATTCACCACCGCGTCACTGAGTTCCCTAGGTGTCATAGCCACTTGCAGACATATGTGGTGCCAGAGCACTTGGTTTCCATGGCAGCGGGAAATGGCTTGGGCGCTGAACTTGTGTTTGGCTGTGGAGTTTTGAGCGCCTTGAGTGAGGAGCTCCATGTTAGTTTAGTGTGGGTGCTCAACCTGCTTGATTCCATCCCACTGGGCTCAATGGGCATTGGACCGGAAGTGACCAAACAGGGTTTCCTAGATAGCTGCTAGCACAGCTGATGGTATGTGAAGTTCATGAGGCAGGTGGACTTGTTTTGGCACTGGAAGAGCTGTGCTGCTGCTTCAGGCAGTTGCCATTCACCACCGCCCTGAGTTCCCTAGGTGTCATATCCACTTTCAGACATATGTGGTGCCAGAGCACTTGGTTTCCATGGCAGCGGGAAATGGCTTGGGTGCTGAACTTGTGTTTGGCTGTGGAGTTTTGAGTGCCTTGAGTGACGAACTCCATGTTAGTTTAGTGTGGTTGTTCAACCTGCTTGATTCCATCCCACTGGGCTCAATGGGCATTGGACCGGAAGTGACCAAACAGGGTTTCCTAGATAGCTGCTAGCACAGCTGATGGTATGTGAAGTGAATGAGGCAGGTGGAGTTGTTTTGGCACTGGAAGAGCTGTGCTGCTGCTTCGGGCACTTGCCATTCACCACCGCCCTAGTTCCCTAGGTGTCATATCCACTTTCAGACATATGTGGTGCCAGAGCACTTGGTTTCCATGGCAGCGGGAAATGGCTTGGGCGCTGAACTTGTGTTTGGCTGTGGAGTTTTGAGCGCCTTGAGTGAGGAGCTCCATGTTAGTTTAGTGTGGGTGCTCAACCTGCTTGAATCCATCCCACTGGGCTCAATGGGCATTGGACCGGAAGTGACCAAACAGGGTTTCCTAGATAGCTGCTAGCACAGCTGATGGTATGTGAAGTTCATGAGGCAGGTGGAGTTGTTTTGGCACTGGAAGAGCTGTGCTGCTACTTCGGGCAGTTGTCATTCACCACCGCCCTGAGTTCCCTAGGTGTCATAGCCACTTTCAGACATATGTGGTGCCAGAGCACTTGGTTTCCATGGCAGCGGGAAATGGCTTGGGCACTGAACTTGTGTTTGGCTGTGGAGTTTTGAGTGCCTTGAGTGAGGAGCTCCATGTGAGTTTAGTGAGGGTGTTCAACCTGCTTGATTCCATCCCACTGGGCTCAATGGGCATTGGACCGGAAGTGACCAAACAGGGTTTCCTAGATAGCTGCTAGCACAGCTGATGGTATGTGAAGTTCATGAGGCAGGTGGAGTTGTTTTGGCACTGGAAGAGCTGTGCTGCTGCTTCGGGCAGTTGCCATTCTCCAACGCTCTGAGTTCCCTAGGTGTCATATCCACTTTCAGACATATGTGGTGCCAGAGCACTTGGTTTCCATGGCAGCGGGAAATGGCTTGGGTGCTGAACTTGTGTTTGGCTGTGGAGTTTTGAGTGCCTTGAGTGAGAAGCTCCATGTTAGTTTAGTGTGGGTGCTCAACCTGCTTGAATCCATCCCACTGGGCTCAATGGGCATTGGACCGGAAGTGACCAAACAGGGTTTCCTAGATAGCTGCTAGCACAGCTGATGGTATGTGAACTTCATGAGGCAGGTGGAGTTGTTTTGGCACTGGAAGAGCTGTGCTGCTGCTTCGGGCACTTGCCATTCACCACCGCCCTGAGTTCCCTAGGTGTCATATCCACTTTCAGACATATGTGGTGCCAGAGCACTTGGTTTCCATGGCAGCGGGAAATGGCTTGGGGGCTGAACTTGTATTTGGCTGTGGAGTTTTGAGCGCCTTGAGTGAGGAGCTCCATGTTAGTTTAGTGTGGGTGCTCAATCTGCTTGATTCCATCCCACTGGGCTCAATGGGCATTGGACCGGAAGTGACCAAACAGGGTTTCCTAGATAGCTGCTAGCACAGCTGATGGTATGTGAAGTTCATGAGGCAGGTGGAGTTGTTTTGGCACTGGAAGAGCTGTGCTGCTGCTTCAGGCAGTTGCCATTCACCACCGCCTCACTGAGTTCCCTAGGTGTCATAGCCACTTTCAGACATATGTGGTGCCAGAGCACTTGGTTGCCATGGCAGCGGGAAATGGCTTGGGCGCTGAACTTGTGTTTGGCTGTGGAGTTTTGAGTGCCTTGAGTGAGGAGCTCCATGTTAGTTTAGTGTGGGTGCTCAACCTGCTTGATTCCATCCCACTGGGCTCAATGGGCATTGGACCGGAAGTGACCAAACAGGGTTTCCTAGATAGCTGCTAGCACAGCTGATGGTATGTGAAGTTCATGAGGCAGGTGGAGTTGTTTTGGCACTGGAAGAGCTGTGCTGCTGCTTCGGGCAGTTGCCATTCACCACCACACTGAGTTCCCTAGGTGTCATAGCCACTTTCAGACATATGTGGTGCCAGAGCACTTGGTTTCCATGGCAGCGGGAAATGGCTTGGGCGCTGAAGTTGTGTTTGGCTGTGGAGTTTTGAGCGCCTTGAGTGAGGAGCTCCATGTTAGTTTAGTGTGGGTGCTCAACCTGCTTGATTCCATCCCACTGGGCTCAATGGGCATTGGACCGGAAGTGACCAAACAGGGTTTCCTAGATAGCTGCTAGCACAGCTGATGGTATGTGAAGTGAATGAGGCAGGTGGAGTTGTTTTGGCACTGGAAGAGCTGTGCTGCTACTTCGGGCAGTTGTCATTCACCACCGCCCTGAGTTCCCTAGGTGTCATATCCACTTTCAGACATATGTGGTGCCAGAGCACTTGGTTTCCATGGCAGCGGGAAATGGCTTGGGCACTGAACTTGTGTTTGGCTGTGGAGTTTTGAGTGCCTTGAGTGAGGAGCTCCATGTGAGTTTAGTGAGGGTGTTCAACCTGCTTGATTCCATCCCACTGGGCTCAATGGGCATTGGACCGGAAGTGACCAAACAGGGTTTCCTAGATAGCTGCTAGCACAGCTGATGGTATGTGACGTGAATGAGGCAGGTGGAGTTGTTTTGGCACTGGAAGAGCTGTGCTGCTGCTTCGGGCAGTTGCCATTCTCCAACGCTCTGAGTTCCCTAGGTGTCATATCCACTTTCAGACATATGTGGTGCCAGAGCACTTGGTTTCCATGGCAGCGGGAAATGGCTTGGGTGCTGAACTTGTGTTTGGCTGTGGAGTTTTGAGTGCCTTGAGTGAGAAGCTCCATGTTAGTTTAGTGTGGGTGCTCAACCTGCTTGAATCCATCCCACTGGGCTCAATGGGCATTGGACCGGAAGTGACCAAACAGGGTTTCCTAGATAGCTGCTAGCACAGCTGATGGTATGTGAACTTCATGAGGCAGGTGGAGTTGTTTTGGCACTGGAAGAGCTGTGCTGCTGCTTCGGGCACTTGCCATTCACCACCGCCCTGAGTTCCCTAGGTGTCATAGCCACTTTTAGACATATGTGGTGCCAGAGCACTTGGTTTCCATGGCAGCGGGAAATGGCTTGGGCGCTGAACTTGTGTTTGGCTGTGGAGTTTTGAGTGCCTTGAGTGAGGAGCTCCATGTTAGTCTAGTGTGGCTGCTCAACCTGCTTGATTCCATCCCACTGGGCTCAATGGGCATTGGACCGGAAGTGACAAAACAGGGTTTCCTAGATAGCTGCTAGCAGAGCTGATGGTATGTGAAGTTCATGAGGCAGGTGGAGTTGTTTTGGCACTGGAAGAGCTGTGCTGCTGCTTCGGGCAGTTGCCATTCACCACCACACTGAGTTCCCTAGGTGTCATATCCACTTTCAGACATATGTGGTGCCAGAGCACTTGGTTTCCATGGCAGCGGGAAATGGCTTGGGCGCTGAAGTTGTGTTTGGCTGTGGAGTTTTGAGCGCCTTGAGTGAGGAGCTCCATGTTAGTTTAGTGTGGGTGCTCAACCTGCTTGATTCCATCCCACTGGGCTCAATGGGCATTGGACCGGAAGTGACCAAACAGGGTTTCCTAGATAGCTGCTAGCACAGCTGATGGTATGTGAAGTGAAAGAGGCAGGTGGAGTTGTTTTGGCACTGGAAGAGCTGTGCTGCTGCTTCGGGCAGTTGCCATTCACCACCGCCCTGAGTTCCCTAGGTGTCATATCCACTTTCAGACATATGTGGTGCCAGAGCACTTGGTTTCCATGGCAGCGGGAAATGGCTTGGGGGCTGAACTTGTATTTGGCTGTGGAGTTTTGAGCGCCTTGAGTGAGGAGCTCCATGTTAGTTTAGTGTGGGTGCTCAATCTGCTTGATTCCATCCCACTGGGCTCAATGGGCATTGGACCGGAAGTGACCAAACAGGGTTTCCTAGATAGCTGCTAGCACAGCTGATGGTATGTGAAGTGAATGAGGCAGGTGGAGTTGTTTTGGCACTGGAAGAGCTGTGCTGCTGCTTCGGGCAGTTGACATTCACCACCGCCTCACTGAGTTCCCTAGGTGTCATAGCCACTTTCAGACATATGTGGTGCCAGAGCACTTGGTTTCCATGGCAGCGGGAAATGGCTTTTGCACTGAACTTGTGTTTGGCTGTGGAGTTTTGAGCGCCTTGAGTGAGGAGCTCCATGTTAGTTTAGTGTGGGTGCTCAACCTGCTTGATTCCATCCCACTGGGCTCAATGGGCATTGGACCGGAAGTGACCAAACAGGGTTTCCTAGATAGCTGCTAGCACAGCTGATGGTATGTGAAGTTCATGAGGCAGGTGGAGTTGTTTTGGCACTGGAAGAGCTGTGCTGCTGCTTCAGGCAGTTGCCATTCACCACCGCGTCACTGAGTTCCCTAGGTGTCATAGCCACTTTCAGACATATGTGGTGCCAGAGCACTTGGTTTCCATGGCAGCGGGAAATGGCTTGGGCGCTGAACTTGTGTTTGGCTGTGGAGTTTTGAGCGCCTTGAGTGAGGAGCTCCATGTTAGTTTAGTGTGGGTGCTCAACCTGCTTGATTCCATCCCACTGGGCTCAATGGGCATTGGACCGGAAGTGACGAAACAGGGTTTCCTAGATAGCTGCTGAAACAGCTGATGGTATGTGAAGTGAATGAGGCAGGTGGAGTTGTTTTGGCACTGGAAGAGCTGTGCTGCTGCTTCGGGCAGTTGCCATTCACCACCGCCCTGAGATCCCTAGGTGTCATATCCACTTTCAGACATATGTGGTGCCAGAGCACTTGGTTTCTATGGCAGCGGGAAATGGCTTGTGCACTGAGCTTGTGTTTGGCTGTGGAGTTTTGAGTGCCTTGAGTGAGGAGCTCCATGTTAGTTTAGTGTGGGTGCTCAACCTGCTTGATTCCATCCCACTGGGCTCAATGGGCATTGGACCGGAAGTGACCAAACAGGGTTTCCTAGATAGCTGCTAGCACAGCTGATGGTATGTGAAGTGAATGAGGCAGGTGGAGTTGTTTTGGCACTGGAAGAGCTGTGCTGCTGCTTCAGGCAGTTGCCATTCACCACCGCGTCACTGAGTTCCCTAGGTGTCATAGCCACTTTCAGACATATGTGGTGCCAGAGCACTTGGTTTCCATGGCAGCGGGAAATGGCTTGGGCGCTGAACTTGTGTTTGGCTGTGGAGTTTTGAGCGCCTTGAGTGAGGAGCTCCATGTTAGTTTAGTGTGGGTGCTCAACCTGCTTGATTCCATCCCACTGGGCTCAATGGGCATTGGACCGGAAGTGACCAAACAGGGTTTCCTAGATAGCTGCTAGCACAGCTGATGGTATGTGAAGTTCATGAGGCAGGTGGAGTTGTTGTGGCACTGGAAGAGCTGTGCTGCTGCTTCAGGCAGTTGCCATTCACCACCGCCCTGAGTTCCCTAGGTGTCATATCCACTTTCAGACATATGTGGTGCCAGAGCACTTGGTTGCCATGGCAGCGGGAAATGGCTTTTGCACTGAACTTGTGTTTGGCTGTGGAGTTTTGAGCGCCTTGAGTGAGGAGCTCCATGTTAGTTTAGTGTGGCTGCTCAACCTGCTTGATTCCATCCCACTGGGCTCAATGGGCATTGGACCAGAAGTGACCAAACAGGGTTTCCTAGATAGCTGCTAGCACAGCTGATGGTATGTGAAGTTCATGAGGCAGGTGGAGTTGTTTTGGCACTGGAAGAGCTGTGCTGCTGCTTCAGCCAGTTGCCATTCACCACCGCGTCACTGAGTTCCCTAGGTGTCATAGCCACTTTCAGACATATGTGGTGCCAGAGCACTTGGTTTCCATGGCAGCGGGAAATGGCTTGGGTGCTGAACTTGTGTTTGGCTGTGGAGTTTTGAGCGCCTTGAGTGAGGAGCTCCATGTTAGTTTAGTGTGGGTGCTCAACCTGCTTGATTCCATCCCACTGGGCTCAATGGGCATTGGACCGGAAGTGACCAAACAGGGTTTCCTGGATAGCTGCTAGCACAGCTGATGGTATGTGAAGTGAATGAGGCAGGTGGAGTTGTTTTGGCACTGGAAGAGCTGTGCTGCTGCTTCAGGCAGTTGCCATTCACCACCGCGTCACTGAGTTCCCTAGGTGTCATAGCCACTTTCAGACATATGTGGTGCCAGAGCACTTGGTTTCCATGGCAGCGGGAAATGGCTTGGGCGCTGAACTTGTGTTTGGCTGTGGAGTTTTGAGCGCCTTGAGTGAGGAGCTCCATGTTAGTTTAGTGTGGGTGCTCAACCTGCTTGATTCCATCCCACTGGGCTCAATGGGCATTGGACCGGAAGTGACCAAACAGGGTTTCCTAGATAGCTGCTAGCACAGCTGATGGTATGTGAAGTTCATGAGGCAGGTGGAGTTGTTGTGGCACTGGAAGAGCTGTGCTGCTGCTTCAGGCAGTTGCCATTCACCACCGCCCTGAGTTCCCTAGGTGTCATATCCACTTTCAGACATATGTGGTGCCAGAGCACTTGGTTGCCATGGCAGCGGGAAATGGCTTTTGCACTGAACTTGTGTTTGGCTGTGGAGTTTTGAGTGCCTTGAGTGAGGAGCTCCATGTTAGTTTAGTGTGGCTGCTCAACCTGCTTGATTCCATCCCACTGGGCTCAATGGGCATTGGACCGGAAGTGACCAAACAGGGTTTCCTAGATAGCTGCTAGCACAGCTGATGGTATGTGAAGTTCATGAGGCAGGTGGAGTTGTTTTGGCACTGGAAGAGCTGTGCTGCTGCTTCGGCCAGTTGCCATTCACCACCGCGTCACTGAGTTCCCTAGGTGTCATAGCCACTTTCAGACATATGTGGTGCCAGAGCACTTGGTTTCCATGGCAGCGGGAAATGGCTTGGGTGCTGAACTTGTGTTTGGCTGTGGAGTTTTGAGCGCCTTGAGTGAGGAGCTCCATGTTAGTTTAGTGTGGGTGCTCAACCTGCTTGATTCCATCCCACTGGGCTCAATGGGCATTGGACCGGAAGTGACCAAACAGGGTTTCCTGGATAGCTGCTAGCACAGCTGATGGTATGTGAAGTTCATGAGGCAGGTGGAGTTGTTTTGGCACTGGAAGAGCTGTGCTGCTGCTTCAGGCAGTTGCCATTCACCACCGCCCTGAGTTCCCTAGGTGTCATAGCCACTTTCAAACATATGTGGTGCCAGAGCACTTGGTTTCCATGGCAGCGGGAAATGGCTTGGGCGCTGAAGTTGTGTTTGGCTGTGGAGTTTTGAGCGCCTTGAGTGAGGAGCTCCATGTTAGTTTAGTGTGGGTGCTCAACCTGCTTGATTCCATCCCACTGGGCTCAATGGGCATTGGACCGGAAGTGACCAAACAGGGTTTCCTAGATAGCTGCTAGCACAGCTGATGGTATGTGAAGTTCATGAGGCAGGTGGAGTTGTTTTGGCACTGGAAGAGCTGTGCTGCTGCTTCAGCCAGTTGCCATTCACCACCGCGTCACTGAGTTCCCTAGGTGTCATAGCCACTTTCAGACATATGTGGTGCCAGAGCACTTGGTTTCCATGGCAGCGGGAAATGGCTTGGGTGCTGAACTTGTGTTTGGCTGTGGAGTTTTGAGCGCCGTGAGTGAGGAGCTCCATGTTAGTTTAGTGTGGGTGCTCAACCTGCTTGATTCCATCCCACTGGGCTCAATGGGCATTGGACCACAAGTGACCAAACAGGGTTTCTTAGAACGCTGCTGGAACAGCTGATGGTATGTGAAGTTCATGAGGCAGGTGGAGTTGTTTTGGCACTGGAAGAGCTGTGCTGCTGCTTCGGGCAGTTGCCATTCACCACCGCCCTGAGATCCCTAGGTGTCATATCCACTTTCAGACATATGTGGTGCCAGAGCACTTGGTTTCTATGGCAGCGGGAAATGGCTTGTGCACTGAGCTTGTGTTTGGCTGTGGAGTTTTGAGTGCCTTGAGTGACGAACTCCATGTTAGTTTAGTGTGGGTGCTCAACCTGCTTGATTCCATCCCACTGGGCTCAATGGGCATTGGACCGGAAGTGACCAAACAGGGTTTCCTAGATAGCTGCTAGCACAGCTGATGGTATGTGAAGTGAATGAGGCAGGTGGAGTTGTTTTGGCACTGGAAGAGCTGTGCTGCTGCTTCAGGCAGTTGCCATTCACCACCGCGTCACTGAGTTCCCTAGGTGTCATATCCACTTTCAGACATATGTGGTGCCAGAGCACTTGGTTTCCATGGCAGCGGGAAATGGCTTGGGCGCTGAACTTGTGTTTGGCTGTGGAGTTTTGAGCGCCTTGAGTGAGGAGCTCCATGTTAGTTTAGTGTGGGTGCTCAACCTGCTTGATTCCATCCCACTGGGCTCAATGGGCATTGGACAGGAAGTGACCAAACAGGGTTTCCTAGATAGCTGCTAGCACAGCTGATGGTATGTGAAGTTCATGAGGCAGGTGGACTTGTTTTGGCACTGGAAGAGCTGTGCTGCTGCTTCAGGCAGTTGCCATTCACCACCGCCCTGAGTTCCCTAGGTGTCATATCCACTTTCAGACATATGTGGTGCCAGAGCACTTGGTTTCCATGGCAGCGGGAAATGGCTTGGGTGCTGAACTTGTGTTTGGCTGTGGAGTTTTGAGTGCCTTGAGTGACGAACTCCATGTTAGTTTAGTGTGGTTGTTCAACCTGCTTGATTCCATCCCACTGGGCTCAATGGGCATTGGACCGGAAGTGACCAAACAGGGTTTCCTAGATAGCTGCTAGCACAGCTGATGGTATGTGAAGTGAATGAGGCAGGTGGAGTTGTTTTGGCACTGGAAGAGCTGTGCTGCTGCTTCGGGCACTTGCCATTCACCACCGCCCTAGTTCCCTAGGTGTCATATCCACTTTCAGACATATGTGGTGCCAGAGCACTTGGTTTCCATGGCAGCGGGAAATGGCTTGGGCGCTGAACTTGTGTTTGGCTGTGGAGTTTTGAGCGCCTTGAGTGAGGAGCTCCATGTTAGTTTAGTGTGGGTGCTCAACCTGCTTGATTCCATCCCACTGGGCTCAATGGGCATTGGACCGGAAGTGACCAAACAGGGTTTCTTAGAACGCTGCTGGAACAGCTGATGGTATGTGAAGTGAATGAGGCAGGTGGAGTTGTTTTGGCACTGGATGGGCTGTGCTGCTGCTTCGGGCAGTTGCCATTCACCACCGCCCTGAGATCCCTAGGTGTCATATCCACTTTCAGACATATGTGGTGCCAGAGCACTTGGTTTCTATGGCAGCGGGAAATGGCTTGTGCACTGAGCTTGTGTTTGGCTGTGGAGTTTTGAGTGCCTTGAGTGACGAACTCCATGTTAGTTTAGTGTGGGTGCTCAACCTGCTTGATTCCATAACACTGGGCTCAATGGGCATTGGACCGGAAGTGACCAGAAAGGGTTTCTTAGAACGCTGCTAGCACAGCTGATGGTATGTGAAGTTCATGAGGCAGGTGGAGTTGTTTTGGCACTGGAAGAGCTGTGCTGCTGCTTCAGGCAGTTGCCATTCACCACCGCGTCACTGAGTTCCCTAGGTGTCATAGCCACTTGCAGATATATGTGGTGCCAGAGCACTTGGTTTCCATGGCAGCGGGAAATGGCTTGGGCGCTGAACTTGTGTTTGGCTGTGGAGTTTTGAGCGCCTTGAGTGAGGAGCTCCATGTTAGTTTAGTGTGGGTGCTCAACCTGCTTGATTCCATCCCACTGGGCTCAATGGGCATTGGACCGGAAGTGACCAAACAGGGTTTCCTAGATAGCTGCTAGCACAGCTGATGGTATGTGAAGTTCATGAGGCAGGTGGAGTTGTTTTGGCACTGGAAGAGCTGTGCTGCTGCTTCAGGCAGTTGCCATTCACCACCGCCCTGAGTTCCCTAGGTGTCATATCCACTTTCAGACATATGTGGTGCCAGAGCACTTGGTTTCCATGGCAGCGGGAAATGGCTTGGGTGCTGAACTTGTGTTTGGCTGTGGAGTTTTGAGTGCCTTGAGTGACGAACTCCATGTTAGTTTAGTGTGGTTGTTCAGCCTGCTTGATTCCATCCCACTGGGCTCAATGGGCATTGGACCGGAAGTGACCAAACAGGGTTTCCTAGATAGCTGCTAGCACAGCTGATGGTATGTGAAGTGAATGAGGCAGGTGGAGTTGTTTTGGCACTGGAAGAGCTGTGCTGCTGCTTCGGGCACTTGCCATTCACCACCGCCCTAGTTCCCTAGGTGTCATATCCACTTTCAGACATATGTGGTGCCAGAGCACTTGGTTTCCATGGCAGCGGGAAATGGCTTGGGCGCTGAACTTGTGTTTGGCTGTGGAGTTTTGAGCGCCTTGAGTGAGGAGCTCCATGTTAGTTTAGTGTGGGTGCTCAACCTGCTTGATTCCATCCCACTGGGCTCAATGGGCATTGGACCGGAAGTGACCAAACAGGGTTTCTTAGAACGCTGCTGGAACAGCTGATGGTATGTGAAGTGAATGAGGCAGGTGGAGTTGTTTTGGCACTGGAAGGGCTGTGCTGCTGCTTCGGGCAGTTGCCATTCACCACCGCCCTGAGATCCCTAGGTGTCATAGCCACTTTCAGACATATGTGGTGCCAGAGCACTTGGTTTCTATGGCAGCGGGAAATGGCTTGTGCACTGAGCTTGTGTTTGGCTGTGGAGTTTTGAGTGCCTTGAGTGACGAACTCCATGTTAGTTTAGTGTGGGTGCTCAACCTGCTTGATTCCATCCCACTGGGCTCAATGGGCATTGGACCGGAAGTGACCAGAAAGGGTTTCTTAGAACGCTGCTAGCACAGCTGATGGTATGTGAAGTTCATGAGGCAGGTGGAGTTGTTTTGGCACTGGAAGAGCTGTGCTGCTGCTTCAGGCAGTTGCCATTCACCACCGCGTCACTGAGTTCCCTAGGTGTCATAGCCACTTGCAGACATATGTGGTGCCAGAGCACTTGGTTTCCATGGCAGCGGGAAATGGCTTGGGCGCTGAACTTGTGTTTGGCTGTGGAGTTTTGAGCGCCTTGAGTGAGGAGCTCCATGTTAGTTTAGTGTGGGTGCTCAACCTGCTTGATTCCATCCCACTGGGCTCAATGGGCATTGGACAGGAAGTGACCAAACAGGGTTTCCTAGATAGCTGCTAGCACAGCTGATGGTATGTGAAGTTCATGAGGCAGGTGGACTTGTTTTGGCACTGGAAGAGCTGTGCTGCTGCTTCAGGCAGTTGCCATTCACCACCGCCCTGAGTTCCCTAGGTGTCATATCCACTTTCAGACATATGTGGTGCCAGAGCACTTGGTTTCCATGGCAGCGGGAAATGGCTTGGGTGCTGAACTTGTGTTTGGCTGTGGAGTTTTGAGTGCCTTGAGTGACGAACTCCATGTTAGTTTAGTGTGGTTGTTCAACCTGCTTGATTCCATCCCACTGGGCTCAATGGGCATTGGACCGGAAGTGACCAAACAGGTTTTCCTAGATAGCTGCTAGCACAGCTGATGGTATGTGAAGTGAATGAGGCAGGTGGAGTTGTTTTGGCACTGGAAGAGCTGTGCTGCTGCTTCGGGCACTTGCCATTCACCACCGCCCTAGTTCCCTAGGTGTCATATCCACTTTCAGACATATGTGGTGCCAGAGCACTTGGTTTCCATGGCAGCGGGAAATGGCTTGGGCGCTGAACTTGTGTTTGGCTGTGGAGTTTTGAGCGCCTTGAGTGAGGAGCTCCATGTTAGTTTAGTGTGGGTGCTCAACCTGCTTGATTCCATCCCACTGGGCTCAATGGGCATTGGACCGGAAGTGACCAAACAGGGTTTCTTAGAACGCTGCTGGAACAGCTGATGGTATGTGAAGTGAATGAGGCAGGTGGAGTTGTTTTGGCACTGGAAGGGCTGTGCTGCTGCTTCGGGCAGTTGCCATTCACCACCGCCCTGAGATCCCTAGGTGTCATAGCCACTTTCAGACATATGTGGTGCCAGAGCACTTGGTTTCTATGGCAGCGGGAAATGGCTTGTGCACTGAGCTTGTGTTTGGCTGTGGAGTTTTGAGTGCCTTGAGTGACGAACTCCATGTTAGTTTAGTGTGGGTGCTCAACCTGCTTGATTCCATCCCACTGGGCTCAATGGGCATTGGACCGGAAGTGACCAGAAAGGGTTTCTTAGAACGCTGCTAGCACAGCTGATGGTATGTGAAGTTCATGAGGCAGGTGGAGTTGTTTTGGCACTGGAAGAGCTGTGCTGCTGCTTCAGGCAGTTGCCATTCACCACCGCGTCACTGAGTTCCCTAGGTGTCATAGCCACTTGCAGACATATGTGGTGCCAGAGCACTTGGTTTCCATGGCAGCGGGAAATGGCTTGGGCGCTGAACTTGTGTTTGGCTGTGGAGTTTTGAGCGCCTTGAGTGAGGAGCTCCATGTTAGTTTAGTGTGGGTGCTCAACCTGCTTGATTCCATCCCACTGGGCTCAATGGGCATTGGACAGGAAGTGACCAAACAGGGTTTCCTAGATAGCTGCTAGCACAGCTGATGGTATGTGAAGTGAATGAGGCAGGTGGACTTGTTTTGGCACTGGAAGAGCTGTGCTGCTGCTTCAGGCAGTTGCCATTCACCACCGCCCTGAGTTCCCTAGGTGTCATATCCACTTTCAGACATATGTGGTGCCAGAGCACTTGGTTTCCATGGCAGCGGGAAATGGCTTGGGTGCTGAACTTGTGTTTGGCTGTGGAGTTTTGAGTGCCTTGAGTGACGAACTCCATGTTAGTTTAGTGTGGTTGTTCAACCTGCTTGATTCCATCCCACTGGGCTCAATGGGCATTGGACCGGAAGTGACCAAACAGGGTTTCCTAGATAGCTGCTAGCACAGCTGATGGTATGTGAAGTGAATGAGGCAGGTGGAGTTGTTTTGGCACTGGAAGAGCTGTGCTGCTGCTTCGGGCACTTGCCATTCACCACCGCCCTAGTTCCCTAGGTGTCATATCCACTTTCAGACATATGTGGTGCCAGAGCACTTGGTTTCCATGGCAGCGGGAAATAGCTTGGGCGCTGAACTTGTGTTTGGCTGTGGAGTTTTGAGCGCCTTGAGTGAGGAGCTCCATGTTAGTTTAGTGTGGGTGCTCAACCTGCTTGATTCCATCCCACTGGGCTCAATGGGCATTGGACCGGAAGTGACCAGAAAGGGTTTCTTAGAACGCTGCTAGCACAGCTGATGGTATGTGAAGTTCATGAGGCAGGTGGAGTTGTTTTGGCACTGGAAGAGCTGTGCTGCTGCTTCAGGCAGTTGCCATTCACCACCGCGTCACTGAGTTCCCTAGGTGTCATAGCCACTTGCAGACATATGTGGTGCCAGAGCACTTGGTTTCCATGGCAGCGGGAAATGGCTTGGGCGCTGAACTTGTGTTTGGCTGTGGAGTTTTGAGCGCCTTGAGTAAGGAGCTCCATGTTAGTTTAGTGTGGGTGCTCAACCTGCTTGATTCCATCCCACTGGGCTCAATGGGCATTGGACAGGAAGTGACCAAACAGGGTTTCCTAGATAGCTGCTAGCACAGCTGATGGTATGTGAAGTTCATGAGGCAGGTGGACTTGTTTTGGCACTGGAAGAGCTGTGCTGCTGCTTCGGGCAGTTGCCATTCACCACCGCCCTGAGTTCCCTAGGTGTCATATCCACTTTCAGACATATGTGGTGCCAGAGCACTTGGTTTCTATGGCAGCGGGAAATGGCTTGGGCACTGAGCTTGTGTTTGGCTGTGGAGTTTTGAGTGCCTTGAGTGAGGAGCTCCATGTTAGTTTAGTGTGGGTGCTCAACCTGCTTGATTCCATCCCACTGGGCTCAATGGGCATTGGACCGGAAGTGACCAAACAGGGTTTCCTAGATAGCTGCTAGCACAGCTGATGGTATGTGAAGTGAATGAGGCAGGTGGAGTTGTTTTGGCACTGGAAGAGCTGTGCTGCTGCTTCAGGCAGTTGCCATTCACCACCGCGTCACTGAGTTCCCTAGGTGTCATAGCCACTTTCAGACATATGTGGTGCCAGAGCACTTGGTTTCCATGGCAGCGGGAAATGGCTTGGGCGCTGAACTTGTGTTTGGCTGTGGAGTTTTGAGCGCCTTGAGTGAGGAGCTCCATGTTAGTTTAGTGTGGGTGCTCAACCTGCTTGATTCCATCCCACTGGGCTCAATGGGCATTGGACCGGAAGTGACCAAACAGGGTTTCCTAGATAGCTGCTAGCACAGCTGATGGTATGTGAAGTTCATGAGGCAGGTGGAGTTGTTGTGGCACTGGAAGAGCTGTGCTGCTGCTTCAGGCAGTTGCCATTCACCACCGCCCTGAGTTCCCTAGGTGTCATATCCACTTTCAGACATATGTGGTGCCAGAGCACTTGGTTGCCATGGCAGCGGGAAATGGCTTTTGCACTGAACTTGTGTTTGGCTGTGGAGTTTTGAGCGCCTTGAGTGAGGAGCTCCATGTTAGTTTAGTGTGGCTGCTCAACCTGCTTGATTCCATCCCACTGGGCTCAATGGGCATTGGACCAGAAGTGACCAAACAGGGTTTCCTAGATAGCTGCTAGCACAGCTGATGGTATGTGAAGTTCATGAGGCAGGTGGAGTTGTTTTGGCACTGGAAGAGCTGTGCTGCTGCTTCAGCCAGTTGCCATTCACCACCGCGTCACTGAGTTCCCTAGGTGTCATAGCCACTTTCAGACATATGTGGTGCCAGAGCACTTGGTTTCCATGGCAGCGGGAAATGGCTTGGGTGCTGAACTTGTGTTTGGCTGTGGAGTTTTGAGCGCCTTGAGTGAGGAGCTCCATGTTAGTTTAGTGTGGGTGCTCAACCTGCTTGATTCCATCCCACTGGGCTCAATGGGCATTGGACCGGAAGTGACCAAACAGGGTTTCCTGGATAGCTGCTAGCACAGCTGATGGTATGTGAAGTGAATGAGGCAGGTGGAGTTGTTTTGGCACTGGAAGAGCTGTGCTGCTGCTTCAGGCAGTTGCCATTCACCACCGCGTCACTGAGTTCCCTAGGTGTCATAGCCACTTGCAGACATATGTGGTGCCAGAGCACTTGGTTTCCATGGCAGCGGGAAATGGCTTGGGCGCTGAACTTGTGTTTGGCTGTGGAGTTTTGAGCGCCTTGAGTGAGGAGCTCCATGTTAGTTTAGTGTGGGTGCTCAACCTGCTTGATTCCATCCCACTGGGCTCAATGGGCATTGGACCGGAAGTGACCAAACAGGGTTTCCTAGATAGCTGCTAGCACAGCTGATGGTATGTGAAGTTCATGAGGCAGGTGGAGTTGTTGTGGCACTGGAAGAGCTGTGCTGCTGCTTCAGGCAGTTGCCATTCACCACCGCCCTGAGTTCCCTAGGTGTCATATCCACTTTCAGACATATGTGGTGCCAGAGCACTTGGTTGCCATGGCAGCGGGAAATGGCTTTTGCACTGAACTTGTGTTTGGCTGTGGAGTTTTGAGTGCCTTGAGTGAGGAGCTCCATGTTAGTTTAGTGTGGCTGCTCAACCTGCTTGATTCCATCCCACTGGGCTCAATGGGCATTGGACCGGAAGTGACCAAACAGGGTTTCCTAGATAGCTGCTAGCACAGCTGATGGTATGTGAAGTTCATGAGGCAGGTGGAGTTGTTTTGGCACTGGAAGAGCTGTGCTGCTGCTTCGGCCAGTTGCCATTCACCACCGCGTCACTGAGTTCCCTAGGTGTCATAGCCACTTTCAGACATATGTGGTGCCAGAGCACTTGGTTTCCATGGCAGCGGGAAATGGCTTGGGTGCTGAACTTGTGTTTGGCTGTGGAGTTTTGAGCGCCTTGAGTGAGGAGCTCCATGTTAGTTTAGTGTGGGTGCTCAACCTGCTTGATTCCATCCCACTGGGCTCAATGGGCATTGGACCGGAAGTGACCAAACAGGGTTTCCTGGATAGCTGCTAGCACAGCTGATGGTATGTGAAGTTCATGAGGCAGGTGGAGTTGTTTTGGCACTGGAAGAGCTGTGCTGCTGCTTCAGGCAGTTGCCATTCACCACCGCCCTGAGTTCCCTAGGTGTCATAGCCACTTTCAAACATATGTGGTGCCAGAGCACTTGGTTTCCATGGCAGCGGGAAATGGCTTGGGCGCTGAAGTTGTGTTTGGCTGTGGAGTTTTGAGCGCCTTGAGTGAGGAGCTCCATGTTAGTTTAGTGTGGGTGCTCAACCTGCTTGATTCCATCCCACTGGGCTCAATGGGCATTGGACCGGAAGTGACCAAACAGGGTTTCCTAGATAGCTGCTAGCACAGCTGATGGTATGTGAAGTTCATGAGGCAGGTGGAGTTGTTTTGGCACTGGAAGAGCTGTGCTGCTGCTTCAGCCAGTTGCCATTCACCACCGCGTCACTGAGTTCCCTAGGTGTCATAGCCACTTTCAGACATATGTGGTGCCAGAGCACTTGGTTTCCATGGCAGCGGGAAATGGCTTGGGTGCTGAACTTGTGTTTGGCTGTGGAGTTTTGAGCGCCGTGAGTGAGGAGCTCCATGTTAGTTTAGTGTGGGTGCTCAACCTGCTTGATTCCATCCCACTGGGCTCAATGGGCATTGGACCACAAGTGACCAAACAGGGTTTCTTAGAACGCTGCTGGAACAGCTGATGGTATGTGAAGTTCATGAGGCAGGTGGAGTTGTTTTGGCACTGGAAGAGCTGTGCTGCTGCTTCGGGCAGTTGCCATTCACCACCGCCCTGAGATCCCTAGGTGTCATATCCACTTTCAGACATATGTGGTGCCAGAGCACTTGGTTTCTATGGCAGCGGGAAATGGCTTGTGCACTGAGCTTGTGTTTGGCTGTGGAGTTTTGAGTGCCTTGAGTGACGAACTCCATGTTAGTTTAGTGTGGGTGCTCAACCTGCTTGATTCCATCCCACTGGGCTCAATGGGCATTGGACCGGAAGTGACCAAACAGGGTTTCCTAGATAGCTGCTAGCACAGCTGATGGTATGTGAAGTTCATGAGGCAGGTGGAGTTGTTTTGGCACTGGAAGAGCTGTGCTGCTGCTTCAGGCAGTTGCCATTCACCACCGCGTCACTGAGTTCCCTAGGTGTCATATCCACTTTCAGACATATGTGGTGCCAGAGCACTTGGTTTCCATGGCAGCGGGAAATGGCTTGGGCGCTGAACTTGTGTTTGGCTGTGGAGTTTTGAGCGCCTTGAGTGAGGAGCTCCATGTTAGTTTAGTGTGGGTGCTCAACCTGCTTGATTCCATCCCACTGGGCTCAATGGGCATTGGACAGGAAGTGACCAAACAGGGTTTCCTAGATAGCTGCTAGCACAGCTGATGGTATGTGAAGTTCATGAGGCAGGTGGACTTGTTTTGGCACTGGAAGAGCTGTGCTGCTGCTTCAGGCAGTTGCCATTCACCACCGCCCTGAGTTCCCTAGGTGTCATATCCACTTTCAGACATATGTGGTGCCAGAGCACTTGGTTTCCATGGCAGCGGGAAATGGCTTGGGTGCTGAACTTGTGTTTGGCTGTGGAGTTTTGAGTGCCTTGAGTGACGAACTCCATGTTAGTTTAGTGTGGTTGTTCAACCTGCTTGATTCCATCCCACTGGGCTCAATGGGCATTGGACCGGAAGTGACCAAACAGGGTTTCCTAGATAGCTGCTAGCACAGCTGATGGTATGTGAAGTTCATGAGGCAGGTGGAGTTGTTTTGGCACTGGAAGAGCTGTGCTGCTGCTTCGGGCACTTGCCATTCACCACCGCCCTAGTTCCCTAGGTGTCATATCCACTTTCAGACATATGTGGTGCCAGAGCACTTGGTTTCCATGGCAGCGGGAAATGGCTTGGGCGCTGAACTTGTGTTTGGCTGTGGAGTTTTGAGCGCCTTGAGTGAGGAGCTCCATGTTAGTTTAGTGTGGGTGCTCAACCTGCTTGATTCCATCCCACTGGGCTCAATGGGCATTGGACCGGAAGTGACCAAACAGGGTTTCTTAGAACGCTGCTGGAACAGCTGATGGTATGTGAAGTGAATGAGGCAGGTGGAGTTGTTTTGGCACTGGAAGGGCTGTGCTGCTGCTTCGGGCAGTTGCCATTCACCACCGCCCTGAGATCCCTAGGTGTCATATCCACTTTCAGACATATGTGGTGCCAGAGCACTTGGTTTCTATGGCAGCGGGAAATGGCTTGTGCACTGAGCTTGTGTTTGGCTGTGGAGTTTTGAGTGCCTTGAGTGACGAACTCCATGTTAGTTTAGTGTGGGTGCTCAACCTGCTTGATTCCATAACACTGGGCTCAATGGGCATTGGACCGGAAGTGACCAGAAAGGGTTTCTTAGAACGCTGCTAGCACAGCTGATGGTATGTGAAGTTCATGAGGCAGGTGGAGTTGTTTTGGCACTGGAAGAGCTGTGCTGCTGCTTCAGGCAGTTGCCATTCACCACCGCGTCACTGAGTTCCCTAGGTGTCATAGCCACTTGCAGATATATGTGGTGCCAGAGCACTTGGTTTCCATGGCAGCGGGAAATGGCTTGGGCGCTGAACTTGTGTTTGGCTGTGGAGTTTTGAGCGCCTTGAGTGAGGAGCTCCATGTTAGTTTAGTGTGGGTGCTCAACCTGCTTGATTCCATCCCACTGGGCTCAATGGGCATTGGACCGGAAGTGACCAAACAGGGTTTCCTAGATAGCTGCTAGCACAGCTGATGGTATGTGAAGTTCATGAGGCAGGTGGACTTGTTTTGGCACTGGAAGAGCTGTGCTGCTGCTTCAGGCAGTTGCCATTCACCACCGCCCTGAGTTCCCTAGGTGTCATATCCACTTTCAGACATATGTGGTGCCAGAGCACTTGGTTTCCATGGCAGCGGGAAATGGCTTGGGTGCTGAACTTGTGTTTGGCTGTGGAGTTTTGAGTGCCTTGAGTGACGAACTCCATGTTAGTTTAGTGTGGTTGTTCAACCTGCTTGATTCCATCCCACTGGGCTCAATGGGCATTGGACCGGAAGTGACCAAACAGGGTTTCCTAGATAGCTGCTAGCACAGCTGATGGTATGTGAAGTGAATGAGGCAGGTGGAGTTGTTTTGGCACTGGAAGAGCTGTGCTGCTGCTTCGGGCACTTGCCATTCACCACCGCCCTAGTTCCCTAGGTGTCATATCCACTTTCAGACATATGTGGTGCCAGAGCACTTGGTTTCCATGGCAGCGGGAAATGGCTTGGGCGCTGAACTTGTGTTTGGCTGTGGAGTTTTGAGCGCCTTGAGTGAGGAGCTCCATGTTAGTTTAGTGTGGGTGCTCAACCTGCTTGATTCCATCCCACTGGGCTCAATGGGCATTGGACCGGAAGTGACCAAACAGGGTTTCTTAGAACGCTGCTGGAACAGCTGATGGTATGTGAAGTGAATGAGGCAGGTGGAGTTGTTTTGGCACTGGAAGGGCTGTGCTGCTGCTTCGGGCAGTTGCCATTCACCACCGCCCTGAGATCCCTAGGTGTCATAGCCACTTTCAGACATATGTGGTGCCAGAGCACTTGGTTTCTATGGCAGCGGGAAATGGCTTGTGCACTGAGCTTGTGTTTGGCTGTGGAGTTTTGAGTGCCTTGAGTGACGAACTCCATGTTAGTTTAGTGTGGGTGCTCAACCTGCTTGATTCCATCCCACTGGGCTCAATGGGCATTGGACCGGAAGTGACCAGAAAGGGTTTCTTAGAACGCTGCTAGCACAGCTGATGGTATGTGAAGTTCATGAGGCAGGTGGAGTTGTTTTGGCACTGGAAGAGCTGTGCTGCTGCTTCAGGCAGTTGCCATTCACCACCGCGTCACTGAGTTCCCTAGGTGTCATAGCCACTTGCAGACATATGTGGTGCCAGAGCACTTGGTTTCCATGGCAGCGGGAAATGGCTTGGGCGCTGAACTTGTGTTTGGCTGTGGAGTTTTGAGCGCCTTGAGTGAGGAGCTCCATGTTAGTTTAGTGTGGGTGCTCAACCTGCTTGATTCCATCCCACTGGGCTCAATGGGCATTGGACAGGAAGTGACCAAACAGGGTTTCCTAGATAGCTGCTAGCACAGCTGATGGTATGTGAAGTTCATGAGGCAGGTGGACTTGTTTTGGCACTGGAAGAGCTGTGCTGCTGCTTCAGGCAGTTGCCATTCACCAACGCCCTGAGTTCCCTAGGTGTCATATCCACTTTCAGACATATGTGGTGCCAGAGCACTTGGTTTCCATGGCAGCGGGAAATGGCTTGGGTGCTGAACTTGTGTTTGGCTGTGGAGTTTTGAGTGCCTTGAGTGACGAACTCCATGTTAGTTTAGTGTGGTTGTTCAACCTGCTTGATTCCATCCCACTGGGCTCAATGGGCATTGGACCGGAAGTGACCAAACAGGTTTTCCTAGATAGCTGCTAGCACAGCTGATGGTATGTGAAGTGAATGAGGCAGGTGGAGTTGTTTTGGCACTGGAAGAGCTGTGCTGCTGCTTCGGGCACTTGCCATTCACCACCGCCCTAGTTCCCTAGGTGTCATATCCACTTTCAGACATATGTGGTGCCAGAGCACTTGGTTTCCATGGCAGCGGGAAATGGCTTGGGCGCTGAACTTGTGTTTGGCTGTGGAGTTTTGAGCGCCTTGAGTGAGGAGCTCCATGTTAGTTTAGTGTGGGTGCTCAACCTGCTTGATTCCATCCCACTGGGCTCAATGGGCATTGGACCGGAAGTGACCAAACAGGGTTTCTTAGAACGCTGCTGGAACAGCTGATGGTATGTGAAGTGAATGAGGCAGGTGGAGTTGTTTTGGCACTGGAAGGGCTGTGCTGCTGCTTCGGGCAGTTGCCATTCACCACCGCCCTGAGATCCCTAGGTGTCATAGCCACTTTCAGACATATGTGGTGCCAGAGCACTTGGTTTCTATGGCAGCGGGAAATGGCTTGTGCACTGAGCTTGTGTTTGGCTGTGGAGTTTTGAGTGCCTTGAGTGACGAACTCCATGTTAGTTTAGTGTGGGTGCTCAACCTGCTTGATTCCATCCCACTGGGCTCAATGGGCATTGGACCGGAAGTGACCAGAAAGGGTTTCTTAGAACGCTGCTAGCACAGCTGATGGTATGTGAAGTTCATGAGGCAGGTGGAGTTGTTTTGGCACTGGAAGAGCTGTGCTGCTGCTTCAGGCAGTTGCCATTCACCACCGCGTCACTGAGTTCCCTAGGTGTCATAGCCACTTGCAGACATATGTGGTGCCAGAGCACTTGGTTTCCATGGCAGCGGGAAATGGCTTGGGCGCTGAACTTGTGTTTGGCTGTGGAGTTTTGAGCGCCTTGAGTGAGGAGCTCCATGTTAGTTTAGTGTGGGTGCTCAACCTGCTTGATTCCATCCCACTGGGCTCAATGGGCATTGGACAGGAAGTGACCAAACAGGGTTTCCTAGATAGCTGCTAGCACAGCTGATGGTATGTGAAGTTCATGAGGCAGGTGGAGTTGTTTTGGCACTGGAAGAGCTGTGCTGCTGCTTCAGGCAGTTGCCATTCACCACCGCCCTGAGTTCCCTAGGTGTCATATCCACTTTCAGACATATGTGGTGCCAGAGCACTTGGTTTCCATGGCAGCGGGAAATGGCTTGGGTGCTGAACTTGTGTTTGGCTGTGGAGTTTTGAGTGCCTTGAGTGACGAACTCCATGTTAGTTTAGTGTGGTTGTTCAACCTGCTTGATTCCATCCCACTGGGCTCAATGGGCATTGGACCGGAAGTGACCAAACAGGGTTTCCTAGATAGCTGCTAGCACAGCTGATGGTATGTGAAGTGAATGAGGCAGGTGGAGTTGTTTTGGCACTGGAAGAGCTGTGCTGCTGCTTCGGGCACTTGCCATTCACCACCGCCCTAGTTCCCTAGGTGTCATATCCACTTTCAGACATATGTGGTGCCAGAGCACTTGGTTTCCATGGCAGCGGGAAATAGCTTGGGCGCTGAACTTGTGTTTGGCTGTGGAGTTTTGAGCGCCTTGAGTGAGGAGCTCCATGTTAGTTTAGTGTGGGTGCTCAACCTGCTTGATTCCATCCCACTGGGCTCAATGGGCATTGGACCGGAAGTGACCAAACAGGGTTTCTTAGAACGCTGCTGGAACAGCTGATGGTATGTGAAGTGAATGAGGCAGGTGGAGTTGTTTTGGCACTGGAAGGGCTGTGCTGCTGCTTCGGGCAGTTGCCATTCACCACCGCCCTGAGATCCCTAGGTGTCATAGCCACTTTCAGACATATGTGGTGCCAGAGCACTTGGTTTCTATGGCAGCGGGAAATGGCTTGTGCACTGAGCTTGTGTTTGGCTGTGGAGTTTTGAGTGCCTTGAGTGACGAACTCCATGTTAGTTTAGTGTGGGTGCTCAACCTGCTTGATTCCATCCCACTGGGCTCAATGGGCATTGGACCGGAAGTGACCAGAAAGGGTTTCTTAGAACGCTGCTAGCACAGCTGATGGTATGTGAAGTTCATGAGGCAGGTGGAGTTGTTTTGGCACTGGAAGAGCTGTGCTGCTGCTTCAGGCAGTTGCCATTCACCACCGCGTCACTGAGTTCCCTAGGTGTCATAGCCACTTGCAGACATATGTGGTGCCAGAGCACTTGGTTTCCATGGCAGCGGGAAATGGCTTGGGCGCTGAACTTGTGTTTGGCTGTGGAGTTTTGAGCGCCTTGAGTAAGGAGCTCCATGTTAGTTTAGTGTGGGTGCTCAACCTGCTTGATTCCATCCCACTGGGCTCAATGGGCATTGGACAGGAAGTGACCAAACAGGGTTTCCTAGATAGCTGCTAGCACAGCTGATGGTATGTGAAGTTCATGAGGCAGGTGGACTTGTTTTGGCACTGGAAGAGCTGTGCTGCTGCTTCAGGCAGTTGCCATTCACCACCGCCCTGAGTTCCCTAGGTGTCATATCCACTTTCAGACATATGTGGTGCCAGAGCACTTGGTTTCCATGGCAGCGGGAAATGGCTTGGGTGCTGAACTTGTGTTTGGCTGTGGAGTTTTGAGTGCCTTGAGTGACGAACTCCATGTTAGTTTAGTGTGGTTGTTCAACCTGCTTGATTCCATCCCACTGGGCTCAATGGGCATTGGACCGGAAGTGACGAAACAGGGTTTCCTAGATAGCTGCTAGCACAGCTGATGGTATGTGAAGTGAATGAGGCAGGTGGAGTTGTTTTGGCACTGGAAGAGCTGTGCTGCTGCTTCAGCCAGTTGCCATTCACCACCGCCCTGAGTTCCCTAGGTGTCATAGCCACTTTCAGACATATGTGGTGCCAGAGCACTTGGTTTCCATGGCAGCGGGAAATGGCTTGGGTGCTGAACTTGTATTTGGCTGTGGAGTTTTGAGCGCCTTGATTGAGGAGCTCCATGTGAGTTTAGTGTGGGTACTCAACCTGCTTGATTCCATCCCACTGGGCTCAATGGGCATTGGACCGGAAGTGACCAAACAGGGTTTCCTAGATAGCTGCTAGCACAGCTGATGGTATGTGAAGTTCATGAGGCAGGTGGAGTTGTTTTGGCACTGGAAGAGCTGTGCTGCTGCTTCGGGCAGTTTCCATTGACCACCGCCCTGAGTTCCCTAGGTGTCATAGCCACTTTCAGACATATGTGGTGCCAGAGCACTTGGTTTCCATGGCAGCGGGAAATGGCTTGGGCGCTGAACTTGTGTTTGGCTGTGGAGTTTTGAGTGCCTTGAGTGAGGAGCTCCATGTTAGTTTAGTGTGGGTGCTCAACCTGCTTGATTCCATCCCACTGGGCTCAATGGGCATTGGACCGGAAGTGACGAAACAGGGTTTCCTAGATAGCTGCTAGCACAGCTGATGGTATGTGAAGTGAATGAGGCAGGTGGAGTTGTTTTGGCACTGGAAGAGCTGTGCTGCTGCTTCGGGCAGTTGCCATTCACCACCGCCCTGAGTTCCCTAGGTGTCATATCCACTTTCAGACATATGTGGTGCCAGAGCACTTGGTTTCCATGGCAGCGGGAAATGGCTTGGGTGCTGAAGTTGTGTTTGGCTGTGGAGTTTTGAGCGCCTTGATTGAGGAGCTCCATGTTGGTTTAGTGTGGGTACTCAACCTGCTTGAATCCATCCCACTGGGCTCAATGGGCATTGGACCGGAAGTGACCAAACAGGGTTTCCTAGATAGCTGCTAGCACAGCTGATGGTATATGAAGTTCATGAGGCAGGTGGAGTTGTTTTGGCACTGGAAGAGCTGTGCTGCTGCTTCGGGCAGTTGCCATTCACCACCGCCCTGAGTTCCCTAGGTGTCATAGCCACTTTCAGACATATGTGGTGCCAGAGCACTTGGTTTCCATGGCAGCGGGAAATGGCTTGGGCGCTGAACTTGTGCTTGGCTGTGGAGTTTTGAGCGCCTTGAGTGAGGAGCTCCATGTTAGTTTAGTGTGGGTGCTCAACCTGCTTGATTCCATCCCACTGGGCTCAATGGGCATTGGACCGGAAGTGACGAAACAGGGTTTCCTAGATAGCTGCTAGCACAGCTGATGGTATGTGAAGTTCATGAGGCAGGTGGAGTTGTTTTGGCACTGGAAGAGCTGTGCTGCTGCTTCAGGCACTTGCCATTCACCACCGCCCTGAGTTCCCTAGGTGTCATATCCACTTTCAGACATATGTGGTGCCAGAGCACTTGGTTTCCATGGCAGCGGGAAATGGCTTGGGCGCTGAACTTGTGTTTGGCTGTGGAGTTTTGAGCGCCTTGAGTGAGGAGCTCCATGTTAGTTTAGTGTGGGTGCTCAACCTGCTTGATTCCATCCCACTGGGCTCAATGGGCATTGGACCGGAAGTGACCAAACAGGGTTTCCTAGATAGCTGCTAGCACAGCTGACGGTATGTGAAGTTCATGAGGCAGGTGGAGTTGTTTTGGCACTGGAAGAGCTGTGCTGCTGCTTCGGGCACTTGCCATTCACCACCGCCCTGAGTTCCCTAGGTGTCATAGCCACTTTCAGACATATGTGGTGCCAGAGCACTTGGTTTCCATGGCAGCGGGAAATGGCTTGGGCAATGAACTTGTGTTTGGCTGTGGAGTTTTGAGTGCCTTGAGTGAGGAGCTCCATGTTAGTTTAGTGTGGGTGCTCAACCTGCTTGATTCCATCCCACTGGGCTCAATGGGCATTGGACCGGAAGTGACCAAACAGGGTTTCCTAGATAGCTGCTAGCACAGCTGATGGTATGTGAAGTTCATGAGGCAGGTGGAGTTGTTTTGGCACTGGAAGAGCTGTGCTGCTGCTTCGGGCACTTGCCATTCACCACCGCCCTGAGTTCCCTAGGTGTCATATCCACTTTCAGACATATGTGGTGCCAGAGCACTTGGTTTCCATGGCAGCGGGAAATGGCTTGGGCGCTGAACTTGTATTTGGCTGTGGAGTTTTGAGTGCCTTGAGTGAGGAGCTCCATGTGAGTTTAGTGTGGGTGCTCAACCTGCTTGATTCCATCCCACTGGGCTCAATGGGCATTGGACCGGAAGTGACCAAACAGGGTTTCCTAGATAGCTGCTAGCACAGCTGATGGTATGTGAAGTGAATGAGGCAGGTGGAGTTGTTTTGGCACTGGAAGAGCTGTGCTGCTGCTTCGGGCACTTGCCATTCACCACCGCCCTGAGATCCCTAGGTGTCCTAGCCACCTTCAGACATATGTGGTGCCAGAGCACTTGGTTTCCATGGCAGCGGGAAATAGCTTTTGCACTGAACTTGTGTTTGGCTGTGGAGTTTTGAGCGCCTTTAGTGAGGAGCTCCATGTTAGTTTAGTGTGGGTGCTCAACCTGCTTGATTCCATCCCACTGGGCTCAATGGGCATTGGACCGGAAGTGACGAAACAGGGTTTCCTAGATAGCTGCTAGCACAGCTGATGGTATGTGAAGTGAATGAGGCAGGTGGAGTTGTTTTGGCACTGGAAGAGCTGTGCTGCTGCTTCAGGCACTTGCCATTCACCACCGCCCTGAGTTCCCTAGGTGTCATATCCACTTTCAGACATATGTGGTGCCAGAGCACTTGGTTTCCATGGCAGCGGGAAATGGCTTGGGCGCTGAACTTGTGTTTGGCTGTGGAGTTTTGAGCGCCTTGAGTGAGGAGCTCCATGTTAGTTTAGTGTGGGTGCTCAACCTGCTTGATTCCATCCCACTGGGCTCAATGGGCATTGGACCGGAAGTGACCAAACAGGGTTTCCTAGATAGCTGCTAGCACAGCTGACGGTATGTGAAGTTCATGAGGCAGGTGGAGTTGTTTTGGCACTGGAAGAGCTGTGCTGCTGCTTCGGGCAGTTGCCATTCACCACCGCCCTGAGTTCCCTAGGTGTCATAGCCACTTTCAGACATATGTGGTGCCAGAGCACTTGGTTTCCATGGCAGCGGGAAATGGCTTGGGCAATGAACTTGTGTTTGGCTGTGGAGTTTTGAGTGCCTTGAGTGAGGAGCTCCATGTTAGTTTAGTGTGGGTGCTCAACCTGCTTGATTCCATCCCACTGGGCTCAATGGGCATTGGACCGGAAGTGACGAAACAGGGTTTCCTAGATAGCTGCTAGCACAGCTGATGGTATGTGAAGTGAATGAGGCAGGTGGAGTTGTTTTGGCACTGGAAGAGCTGTGCTGCTGCTTCGGGCAGTTGCCATTCACCACCACACTGAGTTCCCTAGGTGTCATAGCCACTTTCAGACATATGTGGTGCCAGAGCACTTGGTTTCCATGGCAGCGGGAAATGGCTTGGGCGCTTAAGTTGTGTTTGGCTGTGGAGTTTTGAGCGCCTTGAGTGAGGAGCTCCATGTTAGTTTAGTGTGGGTGCTCAACCTGCTTGATTCCATCCCACTGGGCTCAATGGGCATTGGACCGGAAGTGACGAAACAGGGTTTCCTAGATAGCTGCTAGCACAGCTGATGGTATGTGAAGTTCATGAGGCAGGTGGAGTTGTTTTGGCACTGGAAGAGCTGTGCTGCTGCTTCGGGCAGTTTCCATTCACCACCGCCCTGAGTTCCATAGGTGTCCTAGCCACTTTCAGACATATGTGGTGCCAGAGCACTTGGTTTCCATGGCAGCGGGAAATGGCTTGGGTGCTGAACTTGTGTTTGGCTGTGGAGTTTTGAGTGCCTTGAGTGAGGAGCTCCATGTTAGTTTAGTGTGGGTGCTCAACCTGCTTGATTCCATCCCACTGGGCTCAATGGGCATTGGACCGGAAGTGACCAAACAGGGTTTCCTAGATAGCTGCTAGCACAGCTGATGGTATGTGAAGTGAATGAGGCAGGTGGAGTTGTTTTGGCACTGGGAGAGCTGTGCTGCTGCTTCGGGCAGTTGCCATTCACCACCGCGTCACTGAGTTCCCTAGGTGTCATATCCACTTTCAGACATATGTGGTGCCAGAGCACTTGGTTTCCATGGCAGCGGGAAATTGCTTGGGCACTGAACTTGTGCTTGGCTGTGGAGTTTTGAGCGCCTTGAGTCAGGAGCTCCATGTTAGTTTAGTGTGGGTGCTCAACCTGCTTGATTCCATCCCACTGGGCTCAATGGGCATTGGACCGGAAGTGACCAAACAGGGTTTACTAGATAGCTGCTAGCACAGCTGATGGTATGTGAAGTGAATGAGGCAGGTGGAGTTGTTTTGGCACTGGAAGAGCTGTGCTGCTGCTTCGGGCACTTGCCATTCACCACCGCCCTGAGTTCCCTAGGTGTCATAGCCACTTTCAGACATATGTGGTGCCAGAGCACTTGGTTTCCATGGCAGCGGGAAATGGCTTGGGTGCTGAACTTGTGCTTGGCTGTGGAGTTTTGAGCGCCTTGAGTCAGGAGCTCCATGTTAGTTTAGTGTGGGTGCTCAACCTGCTTGATTCCATCCCACTGGGCTCAATGGGCATTGGACCGGAAGTGACGAAACAGGGTTTACTAGATAGCTGCTAGCACAGCTGATGGTATGTGAAGTTCATGAGGCAGGTGGAGTTGTTTTGGCACTGGAAGAGCTGTGCTGCTGCTTCGGGCACTTGCCATTCACCACCGCCCTGAGTTCCCTAGGTGTCATATCCACTTTCAGACATATGTGGTGCCAGAGCACTTGGTTTCCATGGCAGCGGGAAATGGCTTGGGCGCTGAACTTGTATTTGGCTGTGGAGTTTTGAGTGCCTTGAGTGAGGAGCTCCATGTTAGTTTAGTGTGGGTGCTCAACCTGCTTGATTCCATCCCACTGGGCTCAATGGGCATTGGACCGGAAGTGACCAAACAGGGTTTCCTAGATAGCTGCTAGCACAGCTGATGGTATGTGAAGTTCATGAGGCAGGTGGAGTTGTTTTGGCACTGGAAGAGCTGTGCTGCTGCTTCGGGCACTTGCCATTCACCACCGCCCTGAGATCCCTAGGTGTCCTAGCCACCTTCAGACATATGTGGTGCCAGAGCACTTGGTTTCCATGGCAGCGGGAAATAGCTTTTGCACTGAACTTGTGTTTGGCTGTGGAGTTTTGAGCGCCTTTAGTGAGGAGCTCCATGTTAGTTTAGTGTGGGTGCTCAACCTGCTTGATTCCATCCCACTGGGCTCAATGGGCATTGGACCGGAAGTGACCAAACAGGGTTTCCTAGATAGCTGCTAGCACAGCTGATGGTATGTGAAGTTCATGAGGCAGGTGGAGTTGTTTTGGCACTGGAAGAGCTGTGCTGCTGCTTCAGCCAGTTGCCATTCACCACCGCGTCACTGAGTTCCCTAGGTGTCATAGCCACTTTCAGACATATGTGGTGCCAGAGCACTTGGTTTCCATGGCAGCGGGAAATGGCTTGGGCGCTGAACTTGTGTTTGGCTGTGGAGTTTTGAGCGCCTTGAGTGAGGAGCTCCATGTTAGTTTAGTGTGGGTGCTCAACCTGCTTGATTCCATCCCACTGGGCTCAATGGGCATTGGACCGGAAGTGACGAAACAGGGTTTCCTAGATAGCTGCTAGCACAGCTGATGGTATGTGAAGTGAATGAGGCAGGTGGAGTTGTTTTGGCACTGGAAGAGCTGTGCTGCTGCTTCGGGCAGTTGCCATTCACCACCGCCCTGAGTTCCCTAGGTGTCATAGCCACTTTCAGACATATGTGGTGCCAGAGCACTTGGTTTCCATGGCAGCGGGAAATGGCTTGGGTGCTGAACTTGTGTTTGGCTGTGGAGTTTTGAGCGCCTTGATTGAGGAGCTCCATGTTAGTTTAGTGTGGGTACTCAACCTGCTTGATTCCATCCCACTGGGCTCAATGGGCATTGGACCGGAAGTGACCAAACAGGGTTTCCTAGATAGCTGCTAGCACAGCTGATGGTATATGAAGTTCATGAGGCAGGTGGAGTTGTTTTGGCACTGGAAGAGCTGTGCTGCTGCTTCGGGCAGTTGCCATTCACCACCGCCCTGAGTTCCCTAGGTGTCATAGCCACTTTCAGACATATGTGGTGCCAGAGCACTTGGTTTCCATGGCAGCGGGAAATGGCTTGGGCGCTGAACTTGTATTTGGCTGTGGAGTTTTGAGCGCCTTGAGTGAGGAGCTCCATGTTAGTTTAGTGTGGGTGCTCAACCTGCTTGATTCCATCCCACTGGGCTCAATGGGCATTGGACCGGAAGTGACCAAACAGGGTTTCCTAGATAGCTGCTAGCACAGCTGACGGTATGTGAAGTTCATGAGGCAGGTGGAGTTGTTTTGGCACTGGAAGAGCTGTGCTGCTGCTTCAAGCAGTTGCCATTCACCACCGCCGTGAGTTCCCTAGGTGTCATAGCCACTTTCAGACATATGTGGTGCCAGAGCACTTGGTTTCCATGGCAGCGGGAAATGGCTTGGGCAATGAACTTGTGTTTGGCTGTGGAGTTTTGAGTGCCTTGAGTGAGGAGCTCCATGTTAGTTTAGTGTGGGTGCTCAACCTGCTTGATTCCATCCCACTGGGCTCAATGGGCATTGGACCGGAAGTGACCAAACAGGGTTTCCTAGATAGCTGCTAGCACAGCTGATGTTATGTGAAGTGAATGAGGCAGGTGGAGTTGTTTTGGCACTGGAAGAGCTGTGCTGCTGCTTCGGGCAGTTGCCATTCACCACCGCCCTGAGTTCCCTAGGTGTCATATCCACTTTCAGACATATGTGGTGCCAGAGCACTTGGTTTCCATGGCAGCGGGAAATGGCTTGGGCGCTGAAGTTGTGTTTGGCTGTGGAGTTTTGAGCGCCTTGAGTGAGGAGCTCCATGTTAGTTTAGTGTGGGTGCTCAACCTGCTTGATTCCATCCCACTGGGCTCAATGGGCATTGGACCGGAAGTGACCAAACAGGGTTTCCTAGATAGCTGCTAGCACAGCTGATGGTATGTGAAGTGAATGAGGCAGGTGGAGTTGTTTTGGCACTGGAAGAGCTGTGCTGCTGCTTCGGGCACTTGCCATTCACCACCGCCTTGAGATCCCTAGGTGTCCTAGCCACTTTCAGACATATGTGGTGCCAGAGCACTTGGTTTCCATGGCAGCGGGAAATGGCTTTTGCACTGAACTTGTGTTTGCCTGTGGAGTTTTGAGTGCCTTGAGTGAGGAGCTCCATGTGAGTTTAGTGTGGGTGCTCAACCTGCTTGATTCCATCCCACTGGGCTCAATGGGCATTGGACCGGAAGTGACCAAACAGGGTTTCCTAGATAGCTGCTAGCACAGCTGATGGTATGTGAAGTGAATGAGGCATTTGGAGTTGTTTTGGCACTGGGAGAGCTGTGCTGCTGCTTCAGGCAGTTGCCATTCACCACCGCGTCACTGAGTTCCCTAGGTGTCATATCCACTTTCAGACATATGTGGTGCCAGAGCACTTGGTTTCCATGGCAGCGGGAAATGGCTTGGGCGCTGAACTTGTGCTTGGCTGTGGAGTTTTGAGCGCCTTGAGTGAGGAGCTCCATGTTAGTTTAGTGTGGGTGCTCAACCTGCTTGATTCCATCCCACTGGGCTCAATGGGCATTGGACCGGAAGTGACGAAACAGGGTTTACTAGATAGCTTCTAGCACAGCTGATGGTATGTGAAGTGAATGAGGCAGGTGGAGTTGTTTTGGCACTGGAAGAGCTGTGCTGCTGCTTCGGGCAGTTGCCATTCACCACCGCCCTGAGTTCCCTAGGTGTCATATCCACTTTCAGACATATGTGGTGCCAGAGCACTTGGTTTCCATGGCAGCGGGAAATGGCTTGGGTGCTGAACTTGTATTTGGCTGTGGAGTTTTGAGCGCCTTCATTGAGGAGCTCCATGTTAGTTTAGTGTGGGTACTCAACCTGCTTGATTCCATCCCACTGGGCTCAATGGGCATTGGACTGGAAGTGACCAAACAGGGTTTCCTAGATAGCTGCTAGCACAGCTGATGGTATATGAAGTTCATGAGGCAGGTGGAGTTGTTTTGGCACTGGAAGAGCTGTGCTGCTGCTTCGGGCAGTTTCCATTCACCACCGCCCTGAGTTCCCTAGGTGTCATAGCCACTTTCAGACATATGTGGTGCCAGAGCACTTGGTTTCCATGGCAGCGGGAAATGGCTTGGGCGCTGAACTTGTGTTTGGCTGTGGAGTTTTGAGTGCCTTGAGTGAGGAGCTCCATGTTAGTTTAGTGTGGGTGCTCAACCTGCTTGATTCCATCCCACTGGGCTCAATGGGCATTGGACCGGAAGTGACCAAACAGGGTTTCCTAGATAGCTGCTAGCGTAGCTGATGGTATGTGAAGTTCATGAGGCAGGTGGAGTTGTTTTGGCACTGGAAGAGCTGTGCTGCTGCTTCAGCCAGTTGCCATTCACCACCGCGTCACTGAGTTCCCTAGGTGTCATAGCCACTTTCAGACATATGTGGTGCCAGAGCACTTGGTTTCCATGGCAGCGGGAAATGGCTTGGGGGCTGAACTTGTGTTTGGCTGTCGAGTTTTGAGCGCCTTGAGTGAGGAGCTCCATGTTAGTTTAGTGTGGGTGCTCAACCTGCTTGTTTCCATCCCACTGGGCTCAATGGGCATTGGACCGGAAGTGACCAAACAGGGTTTCCTAGATAGCTGCTAGCACAGCTGATGGTATGTGAAGTTCATGAGGCAGGTGGAGTTGTTTTGGCACTGGAAGAGCTGTGCTGCTGCTTCGGGCAGTTGCTATTCAGCACCGCCCTGAGTTCCCTAGGTGTCATAGCCACTTTCAGACATATGTGGTGCCAGAGCACTTGGTTTCCATGGCAGCGGGAAATGGCTTGGGTGCTGAACTTGTGTTTGGCTGTGGAGTTTTGAGCGCCTTGAGTGAGGAGCTCCATGTTACTTTAGTGTGGATGCTCAACCTGCTTGATTCCATCCCACTGGGCTCAAGGGGCATTGGACCGAAAGTGACCAAACAGGGTTTCCTAGATAGCTGCTAGCACAGCTGATGGTATGTGAAGTTCATGAGGCAGGTGGAGTTGTTTTGGCACTGGAAGAGCTGTGCTGCTGCTTCGGGCAGTTGCCATTCACCACCGCGTCACTGAGTTCCCTAGGTGTCATATCCACTTTCAGACATATGTGGTGCCAGAGCACTTGGTTTCCATGGCAGCGGGAAATGGCTTGGGCGCTGAACTTGTGCTTGGCTGTGGAGTTTTGAGCGCCTTGAGTGAGGAGCTCCATGTTAGTTTAGTGTGGGTGCTCAACCTGCTTGATTCCATCCCACTGGGCTCAATGGGCATTGGACCGGAAGTGACCAAACAGGGTTTCCTAGATAGCTGCTAGCACAGCTGATGGTATGTGAAGTGAATGAGGCAGGTGGAGTTGTTTTGGCACTGGAAGAGCTGTGCTGCTGCTTCGGGCAGTTGCCATTCACCACCGCCCTGAGTTCCCTAGGTGTCATAGCCACCTTCAGACATATGTGGTGCCAGAGCACTTGGTTTCCATGGCAGCGGGAAATGGCTTGGGCGCTGAACTTGTGTTTGGCTGTGGAGTTTTGAGTGCCTTGAGTGAGGAGCTCCATGTTAGTTTAGTCTGGGTGCTCAACCTGCTTGATTCCATCCCACTGGGCTCAATGGGCTTTGGACCGGAAGTGACCAAACAGGGTTTCCTAGATAGCTGCTAGCACAGCTGATGGTATGTGAAGTTCATGAGGCAGGTGGAGTTGTTTTGGCACTGGAAGAGCTGTGCTGCTGCTTCGGGCACTTGCCATTCACCACCGCCCTGAGTTCCCTAGGTGTCATATCCACTTTCAGACATATGTGGTGCCAGAGCACTTGGTTTCCATGGCAGCGGGAAATGGCTTGGGCGCTGAACTTGTGTTTGGCTGTGGAGTTTTGAGTGCCTTGAGTGAGGAGCTCCATGTGAGTTTAGTGTGGGTGCTCCACCTGCTTGATTCCATCCCACTGGGCTCAATGGGCATTGGACCGGAAGTGACCAAACAGGGTTTCCTAGATAGCTGCTAGCACAGCTGATGGTATGTGAAGTGAATGAGGCAGGTGGAGTTGTTTTGGCACTGGAAGAGCTGTGCTGCTGCTTCGGGCAGTTGCCATTCACCACCGCCCTGAGTTCCCTAGGTGTCATATCCACTTTCAGACATATGTGGTGCCAGAGCACTTGGTTTCCATGGCAGCGGGAAATGGCTTGGGCGCTGAACTTGTGTTTGGCTGTGGAGTTTTGAGCGCCTTGAGTCAGGAGCTCCATGTTAGTTTAGTGTGGGTGCTCAACCTGCTTGATTCCATCCCACTGGGCTCAATGGGCATTGGACCGGAAGTGACCAAACAGGGTTTCCTAGATAGCTGCTAGCACAGCTGATGGTATGTGAAGTTCATGAGGCAGGTGGAGTTGTTTTGGCACTGGAAGAGCTGTGCTGCTGCTTCGGGCAGTTGCCATTCACCACCGCCCTGAGTTCCCTAGGTGTCATAGCCACTTTCAGACATATGTGGTGCCAGAGCACTTGGTTTCCATGGCAGCGGGAAATGGCTTGGGCGCTGAACTTGTGTTTGGCTGTGGAGTTTTGAGCGCCTTGAGTGAGGAGCTCCATGTGAGTTTAGTGTGGGTGCTCAACCTGCTTGATTCCATCCCACTGGGCTCAATGGGCATTGGACCGGAAGTGACCAAACAGGGTTTCCTAGATAGCTGCTAGCACAGCTGATGGTATGTGAAGTGAATGAGGCAGGTGGAGTTGTTTTGGCACTGGAAGAGCTGTGCTGCTGCTTCGGGCAGTTGCCATTCACCACCGCCCTGAGTTCCCTAGGTGTCATAGCCACTTTCAGACATATGTGGTGCCAGAGCACTTGGTTTCCATGGCAGCGGGAAATGGCTTGGGCGCTGAACTTGTGTTTGGCTGTGGAGTTTTGAGCGCCTTGAGTGAGGAGCTCCATGTGAGTTTAGTGTGGGTGCTCAACCTGCTTGATTCCATCCCACTGGGCTCAATGGGCATTGGACCGGAAGTGACCAAACAGGGTTTCCTAGATAGCTGCTAGCACAGCTGATGGTATGTGAAGTGAATGAGGCAGGTGGAGTTGTTTTGGCACTGGAAGAGCTGTGCTGCTGCTTCGGGCAGTTGCCATTCACCACCGCCCTGAGTTCCCTAGGTGTCATAGCCACTTTCAGACATATGTGGTGCCAGAGCACTTGGTTTCCATGGCAGCGGGAAATGGCTTGGGCGCTGAACTTGTGTTTGGCTGTGGAGTTTTGAGTGCCTTGAGTGAGGAGCTCCATGTTAGTTTAGTGTGGGTGCTCAACCTGCTTGATTCCATCCCACTGGGCTCAATGGGCATTGGACCGGAAGTGACCAAACAGGGTTTCCTAGATGGGTGCTAGCACAGCTGATGGTATGTGAAGTGAATGAGGCAGGTGGAGTTGTTTTGGCACTGGAAGAGCTGTGCTGCTGCTTCGGGCAGTTGCCATTCACCACCGCCCTGAGTTCCCTAGGTGTCATAGCCACTTTCAGACATATGTGGTGCCAGAGCACTTGGTTTCCATGGCAGCGGGAAATGGCTTGGGCGCTGAACTTGTGTTTGGCTGTGGAGTTTTGAGCGCCTTGAGTGAGGAGCTCCATGTGAGTTTAGTGTGGGTGCTCAACCTGCTTGATTCCATCCCACTGGGCTCAATGGGCATTGGACCGGAAGTGACCAAACAGGGTTTCCTAGATAGCTGCTAGCACAGCTGATGGTATGTGAAGTTCATGAGGCAGGTGGAGTTGTTTTGGCACTGGAAGAGCTGTGCTGCTGCTTCGGGCAGTTGCCATTCACCACCGCCCTGAGTTCCCTAGGTGTCATAGCCACTTTCAGACATATGTGGTGCCAGAGCACTTGGTTTCCATGGCAGCGGGAAATGGCTTGGGCGCTGAACTTGTGTTTGGCTGTGGAGTTTTGAGTGCCTTGAGTGAGGAGCTCCATGTTAGTTTAGTGTGGGTGCTCAACCTGCTTGATTCCATCCCACTGGGCTCAATGGGCATTGGACCGGAAGTGACCAAACAGGGTTTCCTAGATAGCTGCTAGCACAGCTGATGGTATGTGAAGTTCATGAGGCAGGTGGAGTTGTTGTGGCACTGGAAGAGCTGTGCTGCTGCTTCATGCAGTTGCCATTCACCACCGCCCTGAGTTCCCTAGGTGTCATAGCCACTTTCAGACATATGTGGTGCCAGAGCACTTGGTTTCCATGGCAGCGGGAAATGGCTTGGGCACTGAACTTGTGTTTGGCTGTGGAGTTTTGAGTGCCTTGAGTGAGGAGCTCCATGTGAGTTTAGTGTGGGTGCTCAACCTGCTTGATTCCATCCCACTGGGCTCAATGGGCATTGGACCGGAAGTGATCAAACAGGGTTTCCTAGATAGCTGCTAGCACAGCTGATGGTATGTGAAGTGAATGAGGCAGGTGGAGTTGTTTTGGCACTGGAAGAGCTGTGCTGCTGCTTCAGGCAGTTGCCATTCACCACCGCCCTGAGTTCCCTAGGTGTCATATCCACTTTCAGACATATGTGGTGCCAGAGCACTTGGTTTCCATGGCAGCGGGAAATGGCTTGGGCGCTGAACTTGTGTTTGGCTGTGGAGTTTTGAGTGCCTTGAGTGAGGAGCTCCATGTTAGTTTAGTGTGGGTGCTCAACCTGCTTGATTCCATCCCACTGGGCTCAATGGGCATTGGACCGGAAGTGACCAAACAGGGTTTCCTAGATAGCTGCTAGCACAGCTGATGGTATGTGAAGTTCATGAGGCAGGTGGAGTTGTTTTGGCACTGGAAGAGCTGTGCTGCTGCTTCGGGCAGTTTCCATTCACCACCGCCCTGAGTTCCCTAGGTGTCATATCCACTTTCAGACATATGTGGTGCCAGAGCACTTGGTTTCCATGGCAGCGGGAAATGGCTTGGGCAATGAACTTGTGTTTGGCTGTGGAGTGTTGAGTGCCTTGAGTGAGAAGCTCCATGTGAGTTTAGTGTGGGTGCTCAACCTGCTTGATTCCATCCCACTGGGCTCAATGGGCATTGGACCGGAAGTGACCAAACAGGGTTTCCTAGATAGCTGCTAGCACAGCTGATGGTATGTGAAGTTCATGAGGCAGGTGGAGTTGTTTTGGCACTGGAAGAGCTGTGCTGCTGCTTCGGGCAGTTGCCATTCACCACCGCCCTGAGTTCCCTAGGTGTCATATCCACTTTCAGACATATGTGGTGCCAGAGCACTTGGTTTCCATGGCAGCGGGAAATGGCTTGGGCGCTGAACTTGTGTTTGGCTGTGGAGTTTTGAGCGCCTTGAGTGAGGAGCTCCATGTTAGTTTAGTGTGGGTGCTCAACCTGCTTGATTCCATCCCACTGGGCTCAATGGGCATTGGACCGGAAGTGACCAAACAGGGTTTCCTAGATAGCTGCTAGCACAGCTGATGGTATGTGAAGTTCATGAGGCAGGTGGAGTTGTTTTGGCACTGGAAGAGCTGTGCTGCTGCTTCGGGCAGTTGCCATTCACCACCGCCCTGAGTTCCCTAGGTGTCATATCCACTTTCAGACATATGTGGTGCCAGAGCACTTGGTTTCCATGGCAGCGGGAAATGGCTTGGGCGCTGAACTTGTGTTTGGCTGTGGAGTTTTGAGCGCCTTGAGTGAGGAGCTCCATGTTAGTTTAGTGTGGGTGCTCAACCTGCTTGATTCCATCCCACTGGGCTCAATGGGCATTGGACCGGAAGTGACCAAACAGGGTTTCCTAGATAGCTGCTAGCACAGCTGATGGTATGTGAAGTTCATGAGGCAGGTGGAGTTGTTTTGGCACTGGAAGAGCTGTGCTGCTGCTTCGGGCAGTTGCCATTCACCACCGCCCTGAGTTCCCTAGGTGTCATAGCCACTTTCAGACATATGTGGTGCCAGAGCACTTGGTTTCCATGGCAGCGGGAAATGGCTTGGGCGCTGAACTTGTGTTTGGCTGTGGAGTTTTGAGTGCCTTGAGTGAGGAGCTCCATGTTAGTTTAGTGTGGGTGCTCAACCTGCTTGATTCCATCCCACTGGGCTCAATGGGCATTGGACCGGAAGTGACCAAACAGGGTTTCCTAGATAGCTGCTAGCACAGCTGATGGTATGTGAAGTGAATGAGGCAGGTGGAGTTGTTTTGGCACTGGAAGAGCTGTGCTGCTGCTTCGGGCAGTTGCCATTCACCACCGCCCTGAGTTCCCTAGGTGTCATATCCACTTTCAGACATATGTGGTGCCAGAGCACTTGGTTTCCATGGCAGCGGGAAATGGCTTGGGTGCTGAACTTGTGTTTGGCTGTGGAGTTTTGAGTGCCTTGAGTGACGAACTCCATGTTAGTTTAGTGTGGGTGCTCAACCTGCTTGATTCCATCCCACTGGGCTCAATGGGCATTGGACCGGAAGTGACCAGACAGGGTTTCTTAGAACGCTGCTAGCACAGCTGATGGTATGTGAAGTGAATGAGGCAGGTGGAGTTGTTTTGGCACTGGAAGAGCTGTGCTGCTGCTTCGGGCAGTTGCCATTCACCACCACACTGAGTTCCCTAGGTGTCATAGCCACTTTCAGACATATGTGGTGCCAGAGCACTTGGTTTCCATGGCAGCGGGAAATGGCTTGGGTGCTGAACTTGTGTTTGGCTGTGGAGTTTTGAGTGCCTTGAGTGAGGAGCTCCATGTGAGTTTAATGTGGGTGCTCAACCTGCTTGATTCCATCCCACTGGGCTCAATGGGCATTGGACCGGAAGTGACCAAACAGGGTTTCCTAGATAGCTGCTAGCACAGCTGATGGTATGTGAAGTGAATGAGGCAGGTGGAGTTGTTTTGGCACTGGAAGAGCTGTGCTGCTGCTTCGGGCAGTTGCCATTCACCATCGCCCTGAGTTCCCTAGGTGTCATATCCACTTTCAGACATATGTGGTGCCAGAGCACTTGGTTTCCATGGCAGCGGGAAATGGCTTGGGGGCTGAACTTGTATTTGGCTGTGGAGTTTTGAGCGCCTTGAGTGAGGAGCTCCATGTTAGTTTAGTGTGGGTGCTCAACCTGCTTGATTCCATCCCACTGGGCTCAATGGGCATTGGACCGGAAGTGACCAAACAGGGTTTCCTAGATAGCTGCTAGCACAGCTGATGGTATGTGAAGTTCATGAGGCAGGAGGAGTTGTTTTGGCACTGGAAGAGCTGTGCTGCTGCTTCGGGCAGTTGCCATTCACCACCGCCCTGAGTTCCCTAGGTGTCATATCCACTTTCAGACATATGTGGTGCCAGAGCACTTGGTTTCCATGGCAGCGGGAAATGGCTTGGGTGCTGAACTTGTATTTGGCTGTGGAGTTTTGAGCGCCTTGAGTGAGGAGCTCCATGTTAGTTTAGTGTGGGTGCTCAACCTGCTTGATTCCATCCCACTGGGCTCAATGGGCATTGGACCGGAAGTGACCAAACAGGGTTTCCTAGATAGCTGCTAGCACAGCTGATGGTATGTGGAGTTCATGAGGCAGGTGGAGTTGTTTTGGCACTGGAAGAGCTGTGCTGCTGCTTCGGGCAGTTGCCATTCACCACCGCGTCACTGAGTTCCCTAGGTGTCATAGCCACTTTCAGACATATGTGGTGCCAGAGCACTTGGTTTCCATGGCAGCGGGAAATGGCTTGGGTGCTGACCTTGTGTTTAGGTGTGGAGTTTTGAGTGCCTTGAGTGAGGAGCTCCATGTGAGTTTACTGTGGATGCTCAACCTGCTTGATTCCATCCCACTGGGCTCAATGGGCATTGGACCGGAAGTGACCAAACAGGGTTTCCTAGATAGCTGCTAGCACAGCTGATGGTATGTGAAGTTCATGAGGCAGGTGGAGATGTTTTGGCACTGGAAGAGCTGTGCTGCTGCTTCGGGCAGTTGCCATTCACCACCGCCCTGAGTTCCCTAGGTGTCATATCCACTTTCAGACATATGTGGTGCCAGAGCACTTGGTTTCCATGGCAGCGGGAAATGGCTTGGGCACTGAACTTGTGTTTGGCTGTGGAGTTTTGAGTGCCTTGAGTGACGAACTCCATGTTAGTTTAGTGTGGGTGCTCAACCTGCTTGATTCCATCCCACTGGGCTCAATGGGCATTGGACCGGAAGTGACCAAACAGGGTTTCCTAGATAGCTGCTAGCACAGCTGATGGTATGTGAAGTGAATGAGGCAGGTGGAGTTGTTTTGGCACTGGAAGAGCTGTGCTGCTGCTTCGGGCACTTGCCATTCACCACCGCCCTGAGATCCCTAGGTGTCATATCCACTTTCAGACATATGTGGTGCCAGAGCACTTGGTTTCCATGGCAGCGGGAAATGGCTTGGGTGCTGAACTTGTGTTTAGGTGTGGAGTTTTGAGTGCCTTGAGTGAGGAGCTCCATGTTAGTTTAGTGTGGATGCTCAACCTGCTTGATTCCATCCCACTGGGCTCAATGGGCATTGGACCGGAAGTGACCAAACAGGGTTTCCTAGATAGCTGCTAGCACAGCTGATGGTATGTGAAGTGAATGAGGCAGGTGGAGTTGTTTTGGCACTGGAAGAGCTGTGCTGCTGCTTCGGGCAGTTGCCATTCACCACCGCCCTGAGTTCCCTAGGTGTCATATCCACTTTCAGACATATGTGGTGCCAGAGTACTTGGTTTCCATTTCAGCGGGAAATGGCTTGGGCACTGAACTTGTGTTTGGCTGTGGAGTTTTGAGTGCCTTGAGTGACGAACTCCATGTTAGTTTAGTGTGGGTGCTCAACCTGCTTGATTCCATCCCACTGGGCTCAATGGGCATTGGACCGGAAGTGACCAAACAGGGTTTCCTGGATAGCTGCTAGCACAGCTGATGGTATGTGAAGTTCATGAGGCAGGAGGAGTTGTTTTGGCACTGGAAGAGCTGTGCTGCTGCTTCGGGCAGTTGCCATTCACCACCGCCCTGAGTTCCCTAGGTGTCATATCCACTTTCAGACATATGTGGTGCCAGAGCACTTGGTTTCCATGGCAGCGGGAAATGGCTTGGGTGCTGAACTTGTATTTGGCTGTGAAGTTTTGAGCGCCTTGAGTGAGGAGCTCCATGTTAGTTTAGTGTGGGTGCTCAACCTGCTTGATTCCATCCCACTGGGCTCAATGGGCATTGGACCGGAAGTGACCAAACAGGGTTTCCTAGATAGCTGCTAGCACAGCTGATGGTATGTGAAGTTCATGAGGCAGGTGGAGTTGTTTTGGCACTGGAAGAGCTGTGCTGCTGCTTCGGGCAGTTGCAATTCACCACCGCCCTGAGATCCCTAGGTGTCATATCCACTTTCAGACATATGTGGTGCCAGAGCACTTGGTTTCCATGGCAGCGGGAAATGGCTTGGGTGGTGACCTTGTGTTTAGGTGTGGAGTTTTGAGTGCCTTGAGTGAGGAGCTCCATGTGAGTTTACTGTGGATGCTCAACCTGCTTGATTCCATCCCACTGGGCTCAATGGGCATTGGACCGGAAGTGACCAAACAGGGTTTCCTAGATAGCTGCTAGCACAGCTGATGGTATGTGAAGTTCATGAGGCAGGTGGAGTTGTTTTGGCACTGGAAGAGCTGTGCTGCTGCTTCGGGCACTTGCCATTCACCACCGCCCTGAGTTCCCTAGGTGTCATATCCACTTTCAGACATATGTGGTGCCAGAGCACTTGGTTTCCATGGCAGCGGGAAATGGCTTGGGCACTGAACTTGTGTTTGGCTGTGGAGTTTTGAGTGCCTTGAGTGACGAACTCCATGTTAGTTTAGTGTGGGTGCTCAACCTGCTTGATTCCATCCCACTGGGCTCAATGGGCATTGGACCGGAAGTGACCAAACAGGGTTTCCTAGATAGCTGCTAGCACAGCTGATGGTATGTGAAGTGAATGAGGCAGGTGGAGTTGTTTTGGCACTGGAAGAGCTGTGCTGCTGCTTCGGGCAGTTGCCATTCATCACCACCCTGAGTTCCCTAGGTGTCATATCCACTTTCAGACATATGTGGTGCCAGAGCACTTGGTTTCCATGGCAGCGGGAAATGGCTTGGGTGCTGAACTTGTGTTTGGCTGTGGAGTTTTGAGCGCCTTGAGTGAGGAGCTCCATGTTAGTTTAGTGTGGGTGCTCAACCTGCTTGATTCCATCCCACTGGGCTCAATGGGCATTGGACCGGAAGTGACCAAACAGGGTTTCCTAGATAGCTGCTAGCACAGCTGATGGTATGTGAAGTGAATGAGGCAGGTGGAGTTGTTTTGGCACTGGAAGAGCTGTGCTGCTGCTTCGGGCACTTGCCATTCACCACCGCCCTGAGATCCCTAGGTGTCATATCCACTTTCAGACATATGTGGTGCCAGAGCACTTGGTTTCCATGGCAGCGGGAAATGGCTTGGGTGCTGAACTTGTGTTTAGGTGTGGAGTTTTGAGTGCCTTGAGTGAGGAGCTCCATGTTAGTTTAGTGTGGATGCTCAACCTGCTTGATTCCATCCCACTGGGCTCAATGGGCATTGGACCGGAAGTGACCAAACAGGGTTTCCTAGATAGCTGCTAGCACAGCTGATGGTATGTGAAGTGAATGAGGCAGGTGGAGTTGTTTTGGCACTGGAAGAGCTGTGCTGCTGCTTCGGGCAGTTGCCATTCACCACCGCCCTGAGTTCCCTAGGTGTCATATCCACTTTCAGACATATGTGGTGCCAGAGCACTTGGTTTCCATGGCAGCGGGAAATGGCTTGGGCACTGAAATTGTGTTTGGCTGTGGAGTTTTGAGTGCCTTGAGTGACGAACTCCATGTTAGTTTAGTGTGGGTGCTCAACCTGCTTGATTCCATCCCACTGGGCTCAATGGGCATTGGACCGGAAGTGACCAAACAGGGTTTCCTAGATAGCTGCTAGCACAGCTGATGGTATGTGAAGTTCATGAGGCAGGAGGAGTTGTTTTGGCACTGGAAGAGCTGTGCTGCTGCTTCGGGCAGTTGCCATTCACCACCGCCCTGAGTTCCCTAGGTGTCATATCCACTTTCAGACATATGTGGTGCCAGAGCACTTGGTTTCCATGGCAGCGGGAAATGGCTTGGGTGCTGAACTTGTATTTGGCTGTGAAGTTTTGAGCGCCTTGAGTGAGGAGCTCCATGTTAGTTTAGTGTGGGTGCTCAACCTGCTTGATTCCATCCCACTGGGCTCAATGGGCATTGGACCGGAAGTGACCAAACAGGGTTTCCTAGATAGCTGCTAGCACAGCTGATGTTATGTGAAGTTCATGAGGCAGGTGGAGTTGTTTTGGCACTGGAAGAGCTGTGCTGCTGCTTCGGGCAGTTGCCATTCACCACCGCCCTGAGATCCCTAGGTGTCATATCCACTTTCAGACATATGTGGTGCCAGAGCACTTGGTTTCCATGGCAGCGGGAAATGGCTTGGGTGCTGAACTTGTGTTTAGGTGTGGAGTTTTGAGTGCCTTGAGTGAGGAGCTCCATGTGATTTTAGTGTGGATGCTCAACCTGCTTGATTCCATCCCACTGGGCTCAATGGGCATTGGACCGGAAGTGACCAAACAGGGTTTCCTAGATAGCTGCTAGCACAGCTGATGGTATGTGAAGTGAATGAGGCAGGTGGAGTTGTTTTGGCACTGGAAGAGCTGTGCTGCTGCTTCGGGCAGTTGCCATTCACCACCGCCCTGAGTTCCCTAGGTGTCATATCCACTTTCAGACATATGTGGTGCCAGAGCACTTGGTTTCCATGGCAGCGGGAAATGGCTTGGGTGCTGAACTTGTGTTTGGCTGTGGAGTTTTGAGCGCCTTGAGTGAGGAGCTCCATGTTAGTTTCGTGTGGGTGCTCAACCTGCTTGATTCCATCCCACTGGGCTCAATGGGCATTGGACCGGAAGTGACCAAACAGGGTTTCCTAGATAGCTGCTAGCACAGCTGATGGTATGTGAAGTTCATGAGGCAGGTGGAGTTGTTTTGGCACTGGAAGAGCTGTGCTGCTGCTTCGGGCACTTGCCATTCACCACCGCCCTGAGTTCCCTAGGTGTCATATCCACTTTCAGACATATGTGGTGCCAGAGCACTTGGTTTCCATGGCAGCGGGAAATGGCTTGGGCACTGAACTTGTGTTTGGCTGTGGAGTTTTGAGTGCCTTGAGTGACGAACTCCATGTTAGTTTAGTGTGGGTGCTCAACCTGCTTGATTCCATCCCACTGGGCTCAATGGGCATTGGACCGGAAGTGACCAAACAGGGTTTCCTAGATAGCTGCTAGCACAGCTGATGGTATGTGAAGTGAATGAGGCAGGTGGAGTTGTTTTGGCACTGGAAGAGCTGTGCTGCTGCTTCGGGCACTTGCCATTCACCACCGCCCTGAGTTCCCTAGGTGTCATATCCACTTTCAGACATATGTGGTGCCAGAGCACTTGGTTTCCATGGCAGCGGGAAATGGCTTGGGCGCTGAACTTGTGTTTGGCTGTGGAGTTTTGAGCGCCTTGAGTGAGGAGCTCCATGTTAGTTTATTGTGGGTGCTCAACCTGCTTGATTCCATCCCACTGGGCTCAATGGGCATTGGACCGGAAGTGACCAAACAGGGTTTCCTAGATAGCTGCTAGCACAGCTGATGGTATGTGAAGTTCATGAGGCAGGTGGAGTTGTTTTGGCACTGGAAGAGCTGTGCTGCTGCTTCGGGCAGTTTCCATTCACCACCGCCCTGAGTTCCCTAGGTGTCATATCCACTTTCAGACATATGTGGTGCCAGAGCACTTGGTTTCCATGGCAGCGGGAAATGGCTTGGATGCTGAACTTGTGTTTGGCTGTGGAGTTTTGAGTGCCTTTAGTGACGAACTCATGTTAGTTTAGTGTGGGTGTTCAACCTGCTTGATTCCATCCCACTGGGCTCAATGGGCATTGGACCGGAAGTGACCAAACAGGGTTTCCTAGATAGCTGCTAGCACAGCTGATGGTATGTGAAGTGAATGAGGCAGGTGGAGTTGTTTTGGCACTGGAAGAGCTGTGCTGCTGCTTCGGGCACTTGCCATTCACCACCGCCCTGAGTTCCCTTGGTGTCATATCCACTTTCAGACATATGTGGTGCCAGAGCACTTGGTTTCCATGGCAGCGGGAAATGGCTTGGGTGCTGAACTTGTGTTTGGCTGTGGAGTTTTGAGTGCCTTGAGTGAGGAGCTCCATGTTAGTTTAGTGTGGGTGCTCAACCTGCTTGATTCCATCCCACTGGGCTCAATGGGCATTGGACCGGAAGTGACCAAACAGGGTTTCCTAGATAGCTGCTAGCACAGCAGATGGTATGTGAAGTTCATGAGGCAGGTGGAGTTGTTTTGCCATTTGAAGAGCTGTGCTGCTGCTTCAGGCACTTGCCATTCACCACCGCCCTGAGTTCCCTAGGTGTCATAGCCACTTTCAGACATATGTGGTGCCAGAGCACTTGGTTTCCATGGCAGCGGGAAATGGCTTGGGCGCTGAACTTGTGTTTGGCTGTGGAGGTTTGAGTGCCTTGAGTGAGGAGCTGCATGTTAGTTTAGTGTGGGTGCTCCACCTGCTTGATTCCATCCCACTGGGCTCAATGGGCATTGGACCGGAAGTGACGAAACAGGGTTTCTTAGAACGCTGCTGGAACAGCTGATGGTATGTGAAGTTCATGAGGCAGGTGGACTTGTTTTGGCACTGGAAGAGCTGTGCTGCTGCTTCGGGCAGTTGCCATTCACCACCGCCCTGAGTTCCCTAGGTGTCATATCCACTTTCAGACATATGTGGTGCCAGAGCACTTGGTTTCCATGGCAGCGGGAAATGGCCTGGGCGCTGAACTTGTATTTGGCTGTGGAGTTTTGAGTGCCTTGAGTGAGGAGCTCCATGTTAGTTTATTGTGGGTGCTCAACCTGCTTGATTCCATCCCACTGGGCTCAATGGGCATTGGACCGGAAGTGACCAAACAGGGTTTCCTAGATAGCTGCTAGCACAGCTGATGGTATGTGAAGTGAATGAGGCAGGTGGAGTTGTTTTGGCACTGGAAGAGCTGTGCTGCTGCTTCGGGCACTTGCCATTCACCACCGCCCTGAGTTCCCTAGGTGTCATATCCACTTTCAGACATATGTGGTGCCAGAGCACTTGGTTTCCATGGCAGCGGGAAATGGCTTGGGCGCTGAACTTGTGTTTGGCTGTGGAGTTTTGAGCGCCTTGAGTGAGGAGCTCCATGTTAGTTTATTGTGGGTGCTCAACCTGCTTGATTCCATCCCACTGGGCTCAATGGGCATTGGACCGGAAGTGACCAAACAGGGTTTCCTAGATAGCTGCTAGCACAGCTGATGGTATGTGAAGTTCATGAGGCAGGTGGAGTTGTTTTGGCACTGGAAGAGCTGTGCTGCTGCTTCTGGCAGTTGCCATTCACCACCGCGTCACTGAGTTCCCTAGGTGTCATAGCCACTTTCAGACATATGTGGTGCCAGAGCACTTGGTTTCCATGGCAGCGGGAAATGGCTTGGGCGCTGAACTTGTGTTTGGCTGTGGAGTTTTGAGCGCCTTGAGTGAGGAGCTCCATGTTAGTTTAGTGTGGGTGCTCAACCTGCTTGATTCCACCCCACTGGGCTCAATGGGCATTGGACCGGAAGTGACCAAACAGGGTTTCCTAGATAGCTGCTAGCACAGCTGATGGTATGTGAAGTTCATGAGGCAGGTGGAGTTGTTTTGGCACTGGAAGAGCTGTGCTGCTGCTTCGGGCAGTTGCCATTCACCACCGCCCTGAGTTCCCTAGGTGTCATATCCACTTTCAGACATATGTGGTGCCAGAGCACTTGGTTTCCATGGCAGCGGGAAATGGCTTGGGGGCTGAACTTGTGTTTGGCTGTGGAGTTTTGAGCGCCTTGAGTGAGGAGCTCCATGTTAGTTTAGTGTGGGTGCTCAACCTGCTTGATTCCATCCCACTGGGCTCAATGGGCATTGGACCGGAAGTGACCAAACAGGGTTTCCTAGATAGCTGCTAGCACAGCTGATGGTATGTGAAGTTCATGAGGCAGGTGGAGTTGTTTTGGCACTGGAAGAGCTGTGCTGCTGCTTCAGGCAGTTGCCATTCACCACCGCCCTGAGTTCCCTAGGTGTCATAGCCACTTTCAAACATATGTGGTGCCAGAGCACTTGGTTTCCATGGCAGCGGGAAATGGCTTGGGCACTGAACTTGTGTTTGGCCCTGGAGTTTTGAGCGCCTTGAGTGAGGAGCTGCATGTTAGTTTAGTGTGGGTGCTCCACCTGCTTGATTCCATCCCACTGGGCTCAATGGGCATTGGACCGGAAGTGACCAAACAGGGTTTCCTAGATAGCTGCTAGCACAGCTGATGGTATGTGAAGTGAATGAGGCAGGTGGAGTTGTTTTGGCACTGGAAGAGCTGTGCTGCTGCTTCGGGCACTTGCCATTCACCACCGCCCTGAGTTCCCTAGGTGTCATATCCACTTTCAGACATATGTGGTGCCAGAGCACTTGGTTTCTATGGCAGCGGGAAATGGCTTTTGCACTGAACTTGTGTTTGGCTGTGGAGTTTTGAGTGCCTTGAGTGAGAAGCTCCATGTTAGTTTAGTGTGGGTGCTCAACCTGCTTGATTCCATCCCACTGGGCTCAATGGGCATTGGACCGGAAGTGACCAAACAGGGTTTCCTAGATAGCTGCTAGCACAGCTGATGGTATGTGAAGTGAATGAGGCAGGTGGAGTTGTTTTGGCACTGGAAGAGCTGTGCTGCTGCTTCGGGCAGTTGCCATTCACCACCTCCCTGAGTTCCCTAGGTGTCATAGCCACTTTCAGACATATGTGGTGCCAGAGCACTTGGTTTCCATGGCAGCGGGAAATGGCTTGGGCGCTGAACTTGTATTTGGCTGTGGAGTTTTGAGTGCCTTGAGTGAGGAGCTCCATGTTAGTTTATTGTGGGTGCTCAACCTGCTTGATTCCATCCCACTGGGCTCAATGAGCATTGGACCGGAAGTGACCAAACAGGGTTTCCTAGATAGCTGCTAGCACAGCTGATGGTATGTGAAGTTCATGAGGCAGGTGGAGTTGTTTTGGCACTGGAAGAGCTGTGCTGCTGCTTCGGGCAGTTGCCATTCACCACCTCCCTGAGTTCCCTAGGTGTCATATCCAGTTTCAGACATATGTGGTGCCAGAGCACTTGGTTTCCATGGCAGCGGGAAATGGCTTTTGCGCTGAACTTGTGTTTGGCTGTGGAGTTTTGAGCGCCTTGAGTCAGGAGCTCCATGTTAGTTTAGTGTGGGTGCTCCACCTGCTTGATTCCATCCCACTGGGCTCAATGGGCATTGGACCGGAAGTGACCAAACAGGGTTTCCTAGATAGCTGCTAGCACAGCTGATGGTATGTGAAGTGAATGAGGCAGGTGGAGTTGTTTTGGCACTGGAAGAGCTGTGCTGCTTCTTCGGGCACTTGCCATTCACCACCGCGTCACTGAGTTCCCTAGGTGTCATATCCACTTTCAGACATATATGGTGCCAGAGCACTTGGTTTCCATGGCAGCGGGAAATGGCTTGGGCGCTGAACTTGTGTTTGGCTGTGGAGTTTTGAGCGCCTTGATTGAGGAGCTCCATGTTAGTTTAGTGTGGGTGCTCAACCTGCTTGATTCCATCCCACTGGGCTCAATGGGCATTGGACCGGAAGTGACCAAACAGGGTTTCCTAGATAGCTGCTAGCACAGCTGATGGTATGTGAAGTTCATGAGGCAGGTGGAGTTGTTTTGGCACTGGAAGAGCTGTGCTGCTGCTTCATCCAGTTGCCATTCACCACCGCGTCACTGAGTTCCCTAGGTGTCATAGCCACTTTCAGACATATGTGGTGCCAGAGCACTTGGTTTCCATGGCAGCGGGAAATGGCTTTTGCACTGAACTTGTGTTTGGCTGTGGAGTTTTGAGTGCCTTGAGTGAGGAGCTCCATGTTAGTTTAGTGTGGGTGCTCAACCTGCTTGATTCCATCCCACTGGGCTCAATGGGCATTGGACCGGAAGTGACCAAACAGGTTTTCCTAGATAGCTGCTAGCACAGCTGATGGTATGTGAAGTGAATGAGGCAGGTGGAGTTGTTTTGGCACTGGAAGAGCTGTGCTGCTGCTTCGGGCAGTTGCCATTCACCATCGCCCTGAGTTCCCTAGGTGTCATATCCACTTTCAGACATATGTGGTGCCAGAGCACTTGGTTTCCATGGCAGCGGGAAATGGCTTGGATGCTGAACTTGTGTTTGGCTGTGGAGTTTTGAGCGCCTTGAGTGAGGAGCTCCATGATAGTTCAGTGTGGGTGCTCAACCTGCTTGATTCCATCCCACTGGGCTCAATGGGCATTGGACCGGAAGTGACCAAACAGGGTTTCCTAGATAGCTGCTAGCACAGCTGATGGTATGTGAAGTGAATGAGGCAGGTGGAGTTGTTTTGGCACTGGAAGAGCTGTGCTGCTGCTTCGGGCAGTTGCCATTCACCACCGCCCTGAGTTCCCTAGGTGTCATAGCCACTTTCAGACATATGTGGTGCCAGAGCACTTGGTTTCCATGGCAGCGGGAAATGGCTTTTGCACTGAACTTGTGCTTGGCTGTGGAGTTTTGAGCGCCTTGAGTGAGGAGCTCCATGTTAGTTTCGTGTGGGTGCTCAACCTGCTTGATTCCATCCCACTGGGCTCAATGGGCATTGGACCGGAAGTGACCAAACAGGGTTTCCTAGATAGCTGCTAGCACAGCTGATGGTATGTGAAGTTCATGAGGCAGGTGGAGTTGTTTTGGCACTGGAAGAGCTGTGCTGCTGCTTCAGGCAGTTGCCATTCACCACCGCCCTGAGTTCCCTAGGTGTCATATCCACTTTCAAACATATGTGGTGCCAGAGCACTTGGTTTCCATGGCAGCGGGAAATGGCTTGGATGCTGAACTTGTGTTTGGCTGTGGAGTTTTGAGTGCCTTTAGTGACGAACTCATGTTAGTTTAGTGTGGGTGTTCAACCTGCTTGATTCCATCCCACTGGGCTCAATGGGCATTGGACCGGAAGTGACCAAACAGGGTTTCCTAGATAGCTGCTAGCACAGCTGATGGTTTGTGAAGTTCATGAGGCAGGTGGAGTTGTTTTGGCACTGGAAGAGCTGTGCTGCTGCTTCGGGCAGTTGCCATTCACCACCGCCCTGAGTTCCCTAGGTGTCATATCCACTTTCAGACATATGTGGTGCCAGAGCACTTGGTTTCCATGGCAGCGGGAAATGGCTTGGGTGCTGAACTTGTGTTTGGCTGTGGAGTTTTGAGTGCCTTGAGTGAGGAGCTCCATGTTAGTTTAGTGTGGGTGCTCAACCTGCTTGATTCCATCCCACTGGGCTCAATGGGCATTGGACCGGAAGTGACCAAACAGGGTTTCCTAGATAGCTGCTAGCACAGCAGATGGTATGTGAAGTTCATGAGGCAGGTGGAGTTGTTTTGCCATTTGAAGAGCTGTGCTGCTGCTTCAGGCACTTGCCATTCACCACCGCCCTGAGTTCCCTAGGTGTCATAGCCACTTTCAGACATATGTGGTGCCAGAGCACTTGGTTTCCATGGCAGCGGGAAATGGCTTGGGCGCTGAACTTGTGTTTGGCTGTGGAGGTTTGAGTGCCTTGAGTGAGGAGCTGCATGTTAGTTTAGTGTGGGTGCTCCACCTGCTTGATTCCATCCCACTGGGCTCAATGGGCATTGGACCGGAAGTGACGAAACAGGGTTTCTTAGAACGCTGCTGGAACAGCTGATGGTATGTGAAGTTCATGAGGCAGGTGGAGTTGTTTTGGCACTGGAAGAGCTGTGCTGCTGCTTCGGGCAGTTGCCATTCACCACCGCCCTGAGTTCCCTAGGTGTCATATCCAGTTTCAGACATATGTGGTGCCAGAGCACTTGGTTTCCATGGCAGCGGGAAATGGCCTGGGCGCTGAACTTGTATTTGGCTGTGGAGTTTTGAGTGCCTTGAGTGAGGAGCTCCATGTTAGTTTATTGTGGGTGCTCAACCTGCTTGATTCCATCCCACTGGGCTCAATGGGCATTGGACCGGAAGTGACCAAACAGGGGTTCCTAGATAGCTGCTAGCACAGCTGATGGTATGTGAAGTGAATGAGGCAGGTGGAGTTGTTTTGGCACTGGAAGAGCTGTGCTGCTGCTTCGGGCACTTGCCATTCACCACCGCCCTGAGTTCCCTAGGTGTCATATCCACTTTCAGACATATGTGGTGCCAGAGCACTTGGTTTCCATGGCAGCGGGAAATGGCTTGGGCGCTGAACTTGTGTTTGGCTGTGGAGTTTTGAGCGCCTTGAGTGAGGAGCTCCATGTTAGTTTAGTGTGGGTGCTCAACCTGCTTGATTCCATCCCACTGGGCTCAATGGGCATTGGACCGGAAGTGACCAAACAGGGTTTCCTAGATAGCTGCTAGCACAGCTGATGGTATGTGAAGTTCATGAGGCAGGTGGAGTTGTTTTGGCACTGGAAGAGCTGTGCTGCTGCTTCGGGCAGTTGCCATTCACCACCGCGACACTGAGTTCCCTAGGTGTCATAGCCACTTTCAGACATATGTGGTGCCAGAGCACTTGGTTTCCATGGCAGCGGGAAATGGCTTGGGCGCTGAACTTGTGTTTGGCTGTGGAGTTTTGAGCGCCTTGAGTCAGGAGCTCCATGTTAGTTTAGTGTGGGTGCTCAACCTGCTTGATTCCACCCCACTGGGCTCAATGGGCATTGGACCGGAAGTGACCAAACAGGGTTTCCTAGATAGCTGCTAGCACAGCAGATGGTATGTGAAGTTCATGAGGCAGGTGGAGTTGTTTTGCCATTTGAAGAGCTGTGCTGCTGCTTCAGGCACTTGCCATTCACCACCGCCCTGAGTTCCCTAGGTGTCATAGCCACTTTCAGACATATGTGGTGCCAGAGCACTTGGTTTCCATGGCAGCGGGAAATGGCTTGGGCGCTGAACTTGTGTTTGGCTGTGGAGTTTTGAGCGCCTTGAGTGAGGAGCTCCATGTTAGTTTAGTGTGGGTGCTCAACCTGCTTGATTCCATCCCACTGGGCTCAATGGGCATTGGACCGGAAGTGACCAAACAGGGTTTCCTAGATAGCTGCTAGCACAGCTGATGGTATGTGAAGTTCATGAGGCAGGTGGAGTTGTTTTGGCACTGGAAGAGCTGTGCTGCTGCTTCAGGCAGTTGCCATTCACCACCGCCCTGAGTTCCCTAGGTGTCATAGCCACTTTCAAACATATGTGGTGCCAGAGCACTTGGTTTCCATGGCAGCGGGAAATGGCTTGGGCACTGAACTTGTGTTTGGCCCTGGAGTTTTGAGCGCCTTGAGTGAGGAGCTCCATGTTAGTTTAGTGTGGGTGCTCAACCTGCTTGATTCCATCCCACTGGGCTCAATGGGCATTGGACCGGAAGTGACCAAACAGGGGTTCCTAGATAGCTGCTAGCACAGCTGATGGTATGTGAAGTGAATGAGGCAGGTGGAGTTGTTTTGGCACTGGAAGAGCTGTGCTGCTGCTTCGGGCACTTGCCATTCACCACCGCCCTGAGTTCCCTAGGTGTCATATCCACTTTCAGACATATGTGGTGCCAGAGCACTTGGTTTCTATGGCAGCGGGAAATGGCTTTTGCACTGAGCTTGTGTTTGGCTGTGGAGTTTTGAGTGCCTTGAGTGAGAAGCTCCATGTTAGTTTAGTGTGGGTGCTCAACCTGCTTGATTCCATCCCACTGGGCTCAATGGGCATTGGACCGGAAGTGACCAAACAGGGTTTCCTAGATAGCTGCTAGCACAGCTGATGGTATGTGAAGTGAATGAGGCAGGTGGAGTTGTTTTGGCACTGGAAGAGCTGTGCTGCTGCTTCGGGCAGTTGCCATTCACCACCTCCCTGAGTTCCCTAGGTGTCATATCCACTTTCAGACATATGTGGTGCCAGAGCACTTGGTTTCCATGGCAGCGGGAAATGGCTTGGGCACTGAACTTGTATTTGGCTGTGGAGTTTTGAGTGCCTTGAGTGAGGAGCTCCATGTTAGTTTATTGTGGGTGCTCAACCTGCTTGATTCCATCCCACTGGGCTCAATGAGCATTGGACCGGAAGTGACCAAACAGGGTTTCCTAGATAGCTGCTAGCACAGCTGATGGTATGTGAAGTTCATGAGGCAGGTGGAGTTGTTTTGGCACTGGAAGAGCTGTGCTGCTGCTTCGGGCAGTTGCCATTCACCACCTCCCTGAGTTCCCTAGGTGTCATATCCACTTTCAGACATATGTGGTGCCAGAGCACTTGGTTTCCATGGCAGCGGGAAATGGCTTTTGCGCTGAACTTGTGTTTGGCTGTGGAGTTTTGAGCGCCTTGAGTCAGGAGCTCCATGTTAGTTTAGTGTGGGTGCTCAACCTGCTTGATTCCATCCCACTGGGCTCAATGGGCATTGGACCACAAGTGACCAAACAGGGTTTCCTAGATAGCTGCTAGCACAGCTGACGGTATGTGAAGTGAATGAGGCAGGTGGAGTTGTTTTGGCACTGGAAGAGCTGTGCTGCTGCTTCGGGTAGTTGCCATTCACCACCGCCCTGAGTTCCCTAGGTGTCATATCCACTTTCAGACATATGTGGTGCCAGAGCACTTGGTTTCCATGGCAGCGGGAAATGGCTTGGATGCTGAACTTGTGTTTGGCTGTGGAGTTTTGAGTGCCTTTAGTGACGAACTCATGTTAGTTTAGTGTGGGTGTTCAACCTGCTTGATTCCATCCCACTGGGCTCAATGGGCATTGGACCGGAAGTGACCAAACAGGGTTTCCTAGATAGCTGCTAGCACAGCAGATGGTATGTGAAGTTCATGAGGCAGGTGGAGTTGTTTTGCCATTTGAAGAGCTGTGCTGCTGCTTCAGGCACTTGCCATTCACCACCGCCCTGAGTTCCCTAGGTGTCATAGCCACTTTCAGACATATGTGGTGCCAGAGCACTTGGTTTCCATGGCAGCGGGAAATGGCTTGGGCGCTGAACTTGTGTTTGGCTGTGGAGGATTGAGTGCCTTGAGTGAGGAGCTGCATGTTAGTTTAGTGTGGGTGCTCCACCTGCTTGATTCCATCCCACTGGGCTCAATGGGCATTGGACCGGAAGTGACCAAACAGGGTTTCCTAGATAGCTGCTAGCACAGCTGATGGTATGTGAAGTTCATGAGGCAGGTGGAGTTGTTTTGCCATTGGAAGAGCTGTGCTGCTGCTTCAGGCAGTTGCCATTCACCACCGCCCTGAGATCCGTAGGTGTCATATCCACTTTCAGACATATGTGGTGCCAGAGCACTTGGTTTCCATGGCAGCGGGAAATGGCTTTTGCACTGAACTTGTGTTTGGCTGTGGAGTTTTGAGCGCGTTGAGTGAGGAGCTCCATGTTAGTTCAGTGTGGGTGCTCAACCTGCTTGATTCCATCCCACTGGGCTCAATGGGCATTGGACCGGAAGTGAATAAACAGGGTTTCCTAGATAGCTGCTAGCACAGCTGATGGTATGTGAAGTTCATGAAGCAGGTGGACTTGTTTTGGCACTGGAAGAGCTGTGCTGCTACTTCGGGTAGTTGCCATTCACCACCGCTCTGAGTTCCCTAGGTGTCATATCCACTTTCAGACATATGTGGTGCCAGAGCACTTGGTTTCCATGGCAGCGGGAAATGGCTTTTGCACTGAACTTGTGTTTGGCTGTGGAGTTTTGAGTGCCTTAAGTGAGGAGCTCCATGTTAGTTTAGTGTGGGTGCTCAACCTGCTTGATTCCATCCCACTGGGCTCAATGGGCATTGGACCGGAAGTGACCAAACAGGGTTTCCTAGATAGCTGCTAGCACAGCTGATGGTATGTGAAGTTCATGAGGCAGGTGGAGTTGTTTTGGCACTGGAAGAGCTGTGCTGCTGCTTCGGGCAGTTGCCATTCACCACCGCCCTGAGTTCCCTAGGTGTCATAGCCACTTTCAGACATATGTGGTGCCAGAGCACTTGGTTTCCATGGCAGCGGGAAATGGCTTGGGCACTGAACTTGTGTTTGGCTGTGGAGTTTTGAGTGCCTTGAGTGAGGAGCTCCATGTTAGTTTAGTGTGGGTGCTCAACCTGCTTGATTCCATCCCACTGGGCTCAATGGGCATTGGACCGGAAGTGACCAAACAGGGTTTCCTAGATAGCTGCTAGCACAGCTGATGGTATGTGAAGTTCATGAGGCAGGTGGAGTTGTTTTGGCACTGGAAGAGCTGTGCTGCTGCTTCGGGCAGTTGCCATTCACCACCGCCCTGAGTTCCCTAGGTGTCATATCCACTTTCAGACATATGTGGTGCCAGAGCACTTGGTTTCCATGGCAGCGGGAAATGGCTTTTGCGCTGAACTTGTGTTTGGCTGTGGAGTTTTGAGCGCCTTGAGTCAGGAGCTCCATGTTAGGTTAGTGTGGGTGCTCAACCTGCTTGATTCCATCCCACTGGGCTCAATGGGCATTGGACAGGAAGTGACCAAACAGGGTTTCCTAGATAGCTGCTAGCACAGCTGATGGTATGTGAAGTTCATGAGGCAGGTGGAGTTGTTTTGGCACTGGAAGAGCTGTGCTGCTGCTTCGGGCACTTGCCATTCACCACCGCCCTGAGTTCCCTAGGTGTCATAGCCACTTTCAGACATATGTGGTGCCAGAGCACTTGGTTTCCATGGCAGCGGGAAATGGCTTGGGCGCTGAACTTGTGTTTGGCTGTGGAGTTTTGAGCGCCTTGAGTGAGGAGCTCCATGTTAGTTTAGTGTGGGTGCTCAACCTGCTTGATTCCATCCCACTGGGCTCAATGGGCATTGGACCGGAAGTGACCAAACAGGGTTTCCTAGATAGCTGCTAGCACAGCTGATGGTATGTGAAGTTCATGAGGCAGGTGGAGTTGTTTTGGCACTGGAAGAGCTGTGCTGCTGCTTCAGGCAGTTGCCATTCACCACCGCCCTGAGTTCCCTAGGTGTCATAGCCACTTTCAAACATATGTGGTGCCAGAGCACTTGGTTTCCATGGCAGCGGGAAATGGCTTTTGCGCTGAACTTGTGTTTGGCTGTGGAGTTTTGAGCGCCTTGAGTGAGGAGCTCCATGTTAGTTTAGTGTGGGTGCTCAACCTGCTTGATTCCATCCCACTGGGCTCAATGGGCATTGGACCGGAAGTGACCAAACAGGGTTTCCTAGATAGCTGCTAGCACAGCTGATGGTATGTGAAGTGAATGAGGCAGGTGGAGTTGTTTTGGCACTGGAAGAGCTGTGCTGCTGCTTCGGGCAGTTGCCATTCACCACCGCCCTGAGTTCCCTAGGTGTCATATCCACTTTCAGACATATGTGGTGCCAGAGCACTTGGTTTCCATGGCAGCGGGAAATGGCTTTTGCACTGAGCTTGTGTTTGGCTGTGGAGTTTTGAGTGCCTTAAGTGAGGAGCTCCATGTTAGTTTAGTGTGGGTGCTCAACCTGCTTGATTCCATCCCACTGGGCTCAATGGGCATTGGACCGGAAGTGACCAAACAGGGTTTCCTAGATAGCTGCTAGCACAGCTGATGGTATGTGAAGTTCATGAGGCAGGTGGAGTTGTTTTGGCACTGGAAGAGCTGTGCTGCTGCTTCGGGCAGTTGCCATTCACCACCGCCCTGAGTTCCCTAGGTGTCATATCCACTTTCAGACATATGTGGTGCCAGAGCACTTGGTTTCCATGGCAGCGGGAAATGGCTTGGATGCTGAACTTGTGTTTGGCTGTGGAGTTTTGAGTGCCTTTAGTGACGAACTCATGTTAGTTTAGTGTGGGTGTTCAACCTGCTTGATTCCATCCCACTGGGCTCAATGGGCATTGGACCGGAAGTGACCAAACAGGGTTTCCTAGATAGCTGCTAGCACAGCTGATGGTATGTGAAGTGAATGAGGCAGGTGGAGTTGTTTTGGCACTGGAAGAGCTGTGCTGCTGCTTCGGGCAGTTGCCATTCACCACCGCCCTGAGTTCCCTAGGTGTCATATCCACTTTCAGACATATGTGGTGCCAGAGCACTTGGTTTCCATGGCAGCGGGAAATGGCTTGGGGGCTGAACTTGTGTTTGGCTGTGGAGTTTTGAGCGCCTTGAGTGAGGAGCTCCATGTTAGTTTAGTGTGGGTGCTCAACCTGCTTGATTCCATCCCACTGGGCTCAATGGGCATTGGACCGGAAGTGACCAAACAGGGTTTCTTAGAACGCTGCTAGCACAGCTGATGGTATGTGAAGTTCATGAGGCAGGTGGAGTTGTTTTGGCACTGGAAGAGCTGTGCTGCTGCTTCGGGCAGTTGCCATTCACCACCGCCCTGAGTTCCCTAGGTGTCATATCCACTTTCAGACATATGTGGTGCCAGAGCACTTGGTTTCCATGGCAGCGGGAAATGGCTTGGATGCTGAACTTGTGTTTGGGTGTGGAGTTTTGAGTGCCTTTAGTGACGAACTCATGTTAGTTTAGTGTGGGTGTTCAACCTGCTTGATTCCATCCCACTGGGCTCAATGGGCATTGGACCGGAAGTGACCAAACAGGGTTTCCTAGATAGCTGCTAGCACAGCTGATGGTATGTGAAGTGAATGAGGCAGGTGGAGTTGTTTTTGCACTGGAAGAGCTGTGCTGCTGCTTCGGGCACTTGCCATTCACCACCGCCCTGAGTTCCCTAGGTGTCATATCCACTTTCAGACATATGTGGTGCCAGAGCACTTGGTTTCCATGGCAGCGGGAAATGGCTTGGGCGCTGAACTTGTGTTTGGCTGTGGAGTTTTGAGCGCCTTGAGTGAGGAGCTCCATGTTAGTTTAGTGTGGTTGCTCAACCTGCTTGATTCCATCCCACTGGGCTCAATGGGCATTGGACCGGAAGTGACCAAACAGGGTTTCTTAGAACGCTGCTAGCACAGCTGATGGTATGTGAAGTTCATGAGGCAGGTGGACTTGTTTTGGCACTGGAAGAGCTGTGCTGCTACTTCGGGCACTTGCCATTCACCACCGCCCTGAGTTCCCTAGGTGTCATAGCCACTTTCAGACATATGTGCTGCCAGAACACTTGGTTTCCATGGCAGCGGGAAATGGCTGTTGCACTGAACTTGTGTTTGGCTGTGGAGTTTTGAGTGCCTTGAGTGAGGAGCTCCATGTTAGTTTAGTGTGGGTGCTCAACCTGCTTGATTCCATCCCACTGGGCTCAATGGGCATTGGACCGGAAGTGACCAAACAGGGTTTCCTAGATAGCTGCTAGCACAGCTGATGGTATGTGAAGTGAATGAGGCAGGTGGAGTTGTTTTGGCACTGGAAGAGCTGTGCTGCTGCTTCGGGTAGTTGCCATTCACCACCGCCCTGAGTTCCCTAGGTGTCATATCCACTTTCAGACATATGTGGTGCCAGAGCACTTGGTTTCCATGGCAGCGGGAAATGGCTTTGGCGCTGAACTTGTATTTGGCTGTGGAGTTTTGAGTGCCTTGAGTGAGGAGCTCCATGTTAGTTTAGTGTGGGTGCTCAACCTGCTTGATTCCATCCCACTGGGCTCAATGGGCATTGGACCGGAAGTGACCAAACAGGGTTTCCTAGATAGCTGCTAGCACAGCTGATGGTATGTGAAGTGAATGAGGCAGGTGGAGTTGTTTTGGCACTGGAAGAGCTGTGCTGCTGCTTCGGGCAGTTGCCATTCACCACCACACTGAGTTCCCTAGGTGTCATATCCACTTTCAGACATATGTGGTGCCAGAGCACTTGGTTTCCATGGCAGCGGGAAATGGCTTGGGCGCTGAACTTGTGTTTGGCTGTGGAGGTTTGAGCACCTTGAGTGAGGAGCTCCATGTTAGTTTAGTGTGGGTGCTCAACCTGCTTGATTCCATCCCACTGGGCTCAATGGGCATTGGACCGGAAGTGACCAAACAGGGTTTCCTAGATAGCTGCTAGCACAGCTGATGGTATGTGAAGTGAATGAGGCAGGTGGAGTTGTTTTGGCACTGGAAGAGCTGTGCTGCTGCTTCGGGCAGTTGCCATTCACCACCGCCCTGAGTTCCCTAGGTGTCATATCCACTTTCAGACATATGTGGTGCCAGAGCACTTGGTTTCCATGGCAGCGGGAAATGGCTTGGGCGCTGAACTTGTGTTTGGCTGTGGAGTTTTGAGCGCCTTGAGTGAGGAGCTCCATGTTAGTTTAGTGTGGGTGCTCAACCTGCTTGATTCCATCCCACTGGGCTCAATGGGCATTGGACCGGAAGTGACCAAACAGGGTTTCCTAGATAGCTGCTAGCACAGCTGATGGTATGTGAAGTTCATGAGGCAGGTGGAGTTGTTTTGGCACTGGAAGAGCTGTGCTGCTGCTTCGGGCACTTGCCATTCGTCACCGCCCTGAGTTCCCTAGGTGTCATAGCCACTTTCAGACATATGTGGTGCCAGAGCACTTGGTTTCCATGGCAGCGGGAAATGGCTTGGGCGCTGAACTTGTGTTTGGCTGTGGAGTTTTGAGCGCCTTGAGTGAGGAGCTCCATGTTAGTTTAGTGTGGGTGCTCAACCTGCTTGATTCCATCCCACTGGGCTCAATGGGCATTGGACTGGAAGTGACCAAACAGGGTTTCCTAGAACGCTGCTAGCACAGCTGATGGTATGTGAAGTGAATGAGGCAGGTGGAGTTGTTTTGGCACTGGAAGAGCTGTGCTGCTGCTTCGGGCTCTTGCCATTCGTCACCGCCCTGAGTTCCCTAGGTATCACATCCACTTTCAGACATATGTGGTGCCAGAGCACTTGGTTTCCATGGCAGCGGGAAATGGCTTGGGCGCTGAACTTGTGTTTGGCTGTGGAGTTTTGAGCGCCTTGAGTGAGGAGCTCCATGTTAGTTTAGTGTGGGTGCTCAACCTGCTTGTTTCCATCCCACTGGGCTCAATGGGCATTGGACCGGAAGTGACCAAACAGGGTTTCCTAGATAGCTGCTAGCACAGCTGATGGTATGTGAAGTGAATGAGGCAGGTGGAGTTGTTTTGGCACTGGAAGAGCTGTGCTGCTGCTTCGGGCACTTGCCATTCACCATCGCCCTGTGTTCCCTAGGTGTCATATCCACTTTCAGACATATGTGGTGCCAGAGCACTTGGTTTCCATGGCAGCGGGAAATGGCTTGGGCGCTGAACTTGTGTTTGGCTGTGGAGTTTTGAGCGCCTTGAGTCAGGAGCTCCATGTTAGTTTATTGTGGGTGCTCAACCTGCTTGATTCCACCCCACTGGGCTCAATGGGCATTGGACCGGAAGTGACCAAACAGGGTTTCCTAGATAGCTGCTAGCACAGCTGATGGTATGTGAAGTGAATGAGGCAGGTGGAGTTGTTTTGGCACTGGAAGAGCTGTGCTGCTGCTTCGGGCACTTGCCATTCACCACCGCCCTGAGTTCCCTAGGTGTCATAGCCACTTTCAGACATATGTGGTGCCAGAGCACTTGGTTTCCATGGCAGCGGGAAATGGCTTGGGCGCTGAACTTGTGTTTGGCTGTGGAGTTTGAGTGCCTTGAGTGACGAACTCCATGTTAGTTTAGTGTGTTTGTTCAACCTGCTTGATTCCATCCCACTGGGCTCAATGGGCATTGGACCGGAAGTGACCAAACAGGGTTTCCTAGATAGCTGCTAGCACAGCTGATGGTATGTGAAGTGAATGAGGCAGGTGGAGTTGTTTTGCCATTGGAAGAGCTGTGCTGCTGCTTCAGGCAGTTGCCATTCACCACCGCCCTAAGTTCCCTAGGTGTCATAACCACTTTCAGATATATGTGGTGCCAGAGCACTTGGTTTCCATGGCAGCGGGAAATAGCTTTTGCGCTGAACTTGTGTTTGGCTGTGGAGGTTTGAGCACCTTGAGTGAGGAGCTCCATGTTAGTTTAGTGTGGGTGCTCAACCTGCTTGATTCCATCCCACTGGGCTCAATGGGCATTGGACCGGAAGTGACCAAACAGGGTTTCCTAGATAGCTGCTAGCACAGCTGATGGTATGTGAAGTGAATGAGGCAGGAGGAGTTGTTTTGGCACTGGAAGAGCTGTGCTGCTGCTTCGGGCAGTTGCCATTCACCACCGCCCTGAGTTCCCTAGGTGTCATAGCCACTTTCAGACATATGTGGTGCCAGAGCACTTGGTTTCCATGGCAGCGGAAAATGGCTTTTGCACTGAACTTGTGTTTGGCTGTGGAGTTTTGAGTGCCTTGAGTGAGGAGCTCCATGTTAGTTTAGTGTGGGTGCTCAACCTGCTTGATTCCATCCCACTGGGCTCAATGGGCATTGGACCGGAAGTGACCAAACAGGGTTTCCTAGATAGCTGCTAGCACAGCTGATGGTATGTGAAGTTCATGAGGCAGGTGGAGTTCCTTTGGCACTGGAAGAGCTGTGCTGCTGCTTCGGGCAGTTGCCATTCACCACCGCCCTGAGTTCCCTAGGTGTCATATCCACTTTCAGACATATGTGGTGCCAGAGCACTTGGTTTCCATGGCAGCGGAAAATGGCTTCGGCACTGAACTTGTGTTTGGCTGTGGAGTTTTGAGTGCCTTGAGTGAGGAGCTCCATGTTAGTTTAGTGTGGGTGCTCAACCTGCTTGATTCCATCCCACTGGGCTCAATGGGCATTGGACCGGAAGTGACCAAACAGGGTTTCCTAGATAGCTGCTAGCACAGCTGATGGTATGTGAAGTTCATGAGGCAGGTGGAGTTGTTTTGGCACTGGAAGAGCTGTGCTGCTGCTTCAGGCAGTTCCCATTCTCCAACGCTCTGAGTTCCCTAGGTGTCATAGCCACTTTCAGACATATGTGGTGCCAGAGCACTTGGTTTCCATGGCAGCGGGAAATGGCTTGGGCGCTGAACTTGTGTTTGGCTGTGGAGTTTTGAGCGCCTTGAGTGAGGAGCTCCATGTGAGTTTAGTGTGGGTGCTCAACCTGCTTGATTCCATCCCACTGGGCTCAATGGGCATTGGACCGGAAGTGACCAAACAGGGTTTCCTAGATAGCTGCTAGCACAGCTGATGGTATGTGAAGTGAATGAGGCAGGTGGAGTTGTTTTGGCACTGGAAGAGCTGTGCTGCTGCTTCGGGCAGTTGCCATTCACCACTACGTCACTGAGTTCCCTAGGTGTCATATCCACTTTCAGACATATGTGGTGCCAGAGCACTTGGTTTCCATGGCAGCGGGAAATGGCTTGGGCGCTGAACTTGTGTTTGGCTGTGGAGTTTTGAGCGCCTTGAGTGAGGAGCTCCATGTTAGTTTAGTGTGGGTGCTCAACCTGCTTGATTCCATCCCACTGGGCTCAATGGGCATTGGACCGGAAGTGACCAAACAGGGTTTCCTAGATAGCTGCTAGCACAGCTGATGGTATGTGAAGTGAATGAGGCAGGTGGAGTTGTTTTGGCACTGGAAGAGCTGTGCTGCTGCTTCGGGCAGTTGCCATTCACCACCGCCCTGAGTTCCCTAGGTGTCATAGCCACTTTCAGACATATGTGGTGCCAGAGCACTTGGTTTCCATGGCAGCGGGAAATGGCTTTGGCGCTGAACTTGTGTTTGGCTGTGGAGTTTTGAGTGCCTTGAGTGAGGAGCTCCATGTTAGTTTAGTGTGGCTGCTCAACCTGCTTGATTCCATCCCACTGGGCTCAATGGGCATTGGACCGGAAGTGACCAAACAGGGTTTCCTAGATAGCTGCTAGCACAGCTGATGGTATGTGAAGTTCATGAGGCAGGTGGAGTTGTTTTGGCACTGGAAGAGCTGTGCTGCTGCTTCGGGCACTTGCCATTCACCACCGCCCTGAGTTCCCTAGGTGTCATATCCACTTTCAGACATATGTGGTGCCAGAGCACTTGGTTTCCATGGCAGCGGGAAATGGCTTGGGTACTGAACTTGTGTTTGGCTGTGGAGTTTTGAGCGCCTTGAGTGAGTAGCTCCATGTTAGTTTAGTGTGGGTGCTCAACCTGCTTGATTCCATCCCACTGGGCTCAATGGGCATTGGACCGGAAGTGACCAAACAGGGTTTCCTAGATAGCTGCTAGCACAGCTGATGGTATGTGAAGTTCATGTGGCAGGTGGAGTTGTTTTGGCACTGGAAGAGCTGTGCTGCTGCTTCAGGCAGTTTCCATTCACCACCGCCCTGAGTTCCCTAGGTGTCATATCCACTTTCAGACATATGTGGTGCCAGAGCACTTGGTTTCCATGGCAGCGGGAAATGGCTTTTGCACTGAACTTGTGTTTGGCTGTGGAGTTTTGAGCGCCTTGAGTGAGGGGCTCCATGTTAGTTTCGTGTGGGTGCTCAACCTGCTTGATTCCATCCCACTGGGCTCAATGGTCATTGGACCGGAAGTGACCAAACAGGGTTTCCTAGATAGCTGCTAGCACAGCTGATGGTATGTGAAGTTCATGAGGCAGGTGGAGTTGTTTTGGCACTGGAAGAGCTGTGCTGCTGCTTCAGGCAGTTGCCATTCACCACCGCCGTGAGTTCCCTAGGTGTCATAGCCACTTTCAGACATATGTGGTGCCAGAGCACTTGGTTTCCATGGCAGCGGGAAATGGCTTTTGCACTGAACTTGTGTTTGGCTGTGGAGTTTTGAGCGCCTTGAGTGAGGAGCTCCATGTTAGTTTAGTGTGGGTGCTCAACCTGCTTGATTCCATCCCACTGGGCTCAATGGGCATTGGACCGGAAGTGACCAAACAGGGTTTCCTAGATAGCTGCTAGCACAGCTGATGGTATGTGAAGTGAATGAGGCAGGTGGAGTTGTTTTGGCACTGGAAGAGCTGTGCTGCTGCTTCGGGTAGTTGCCATTCACCACCGCCCTGAGTTCCCTAGGTGTCATATCCACTTTCAGACATATGTGGTGCCAGAGCACTTGGTTTCCATGGCAGCGGGAAATGGCTTTGGCGCTGAACTTGTATTTGGCTGTGGAGTTTTGAGTGCCTTGAGTGAGGAGCTCCATGTTAGTTTAGTGTGGGTGCTCAACCTGCTTGATTCCATCCCACTGGGCTCAATGGGCATTGGACCGGAAGTGACCAAACAGGGTTTCCTAGATAGCTGCTAGCACAGCTGATGGTATGTGAAGTGAATGAGGCAGGTGGAGTTGTTTTGGCACTGGAAGAGCTGTGCTGCTGCTTCGGGCAGTTGCCATTCACCACCACACTGAGTTCCCTAGGTGTCATATCCACTTTCAGACATATGTGGTGCCAGAGCACTTGGTTTCCATGGCAGCGGGAAATGGCTTGGGCGCTGAACTTGTGTTTGGCTGTGGAGTTTTGAGCGCCTTGAGTTAGGAGCTCCATGTTAGTTTAGTGTGGGTGCTCAACCTGCTTGATTCCATCCCACTGGGCTCAATGGGCATTGGACTGGAAGTGACCAAACAGGGTTTCCTAGAACGCTGCTAGCACAGCTGATGGTATGTGAAGTGAATGAGGCAGGTGGAGTTGTTTTGGCACTGGAAGAGCTGTGCTGCTGCTTCGGGCTCTTGCCATTCGTCACCGCCCTGAGTTCCCTAGGTATCACATCCACTTTCAGACATATGTGGTGCCAGAGCACTTGGTTTCCATGGCAGCGGGAAATGGCTTGGGCGCTGAACTTGTGTTTGGCTGTGGAGTTTTGAGCGCCTTGAGTGAGGAGCTCCATGTTAGTTTAGTGTGGGTGCTCAACCTGCTTGTTTCCATCCCACTGGGCTCAATGGGCATTGGACCGGAAGTGACCAAACAGGGTTTCCTAGATAGCTGCTAGCACAGCTGATGGTATGTGAAGTGAATGAGGCAGGTGGAGTTGTTTTGGCACTGGAAGAGCTGTGCTGCTGCTTCGGGCACTTGCCATTCACCATCGCCCTGTGTTCCCTAGGTGTCATATCCACTTTCAGACATATGTGGTGCCAGAGCACTTGGTTTCCATGGCAGCGGGAAATGGCTTGGGCGCTGAACTTGTGTTTGGCTGTGGAGTTTTGAGCGCCTTGAGTCAGGAGCTCCATGTTAGTTTATTGTGGGTGCTCAACCTGCTTGATTCCACCCCACTGGGCTCAATGGGCATTGGACCGGAAGTGACCAAACAGGGTTTCCTAGATAGCTGCTAGCACAGCTGATGGTATGTGAAGTGAATGAGGCAGGTGGAGTTGTTTTGGCACTGGAAGAGCTGTGCTGCTGCTTCGGGCACTTGCCATTCACCACCGCCCTGAGTTCCCTAGGTGTCATAGCCACTTTCAGACATATGTGGTGCCAGAGCACTTGGTTTCCATGGCAGCGGGAAATGGCTTGGGCGCTGAACTTGTGTTTGGCTGTGGAGTTTGAGTGCCTTGAGTGACGAACTCCATGTTAGTTTAGTGTGTTTGTTCAACCTGCTTGATTCCATCCCACTGGGCTCAATGGGCATTGGACCGGAAGTGACCAAACAGGGTTTCCTAGATAGCTGCTAGCACAGCTGATGGTATGTGAAGTGAATGAGGCAGGTGGAGTTGTTTTGCCATTGGAAGAGCTGTGCTGCTGCTTCAGGCAGTTGCCATTCACCACCGCCCTAAGTTCCCTAGGTGTCATAACCACTTTCAGATATATGTGGTGCCAGAGCACTTGGTTTCCATGGCAGCGGGAAATAGCTTTTGCGCTGAACTTGTGTTTGGCTGTGGAGGTTTGAGCACCTTGAGTGAGGAGCTCCATGTTAGTTTAGTGTGGGTGCTCAACCTGCTTGATTCCATCCCACTGGGCTCAATGGGCATTGGACCGGAAGTGACCAAACAGGGTTTCCTAGATAGCTGCTAGCACAGCTGATGGTATGTGAAGTTCATGAGGCAGGAGGAGTTGTTTTGGCACTGGAAGAGCTGTGCTGCTGCTTCGGGCAGTTGCCATTCACCACCGCCCTGAGTTCCCTAGGTGTCATAGCCACTTTCAGACATATGTGGTGCCAGAGCACTTGGTTTCCATGGCAGCGGAAAATGGCTTCGGCACTGAACTTGTGTTTGGCTGTGGAGTTTTGAGTGCCTTGAGTGAGGAGCTCCATGTTAGTTTAGTGTGGGTGCTCAACCTGCTTGATTCCATCCCACTGGGCTCAATGGGCATTGGACCGGAAGTGACCAAACAGGGTTTCCTAGATAGCTGCTAGCACAGCTGATGGTATGTGAAGTTCATGAGGCAGGTGGAGTTCCTTTGGCACTGGAAGAGCTGTGCTGCTGCTTCGGGCAGTTGCCATTCACCACCGCCCTGAGTTCCCTAGGTGTCATATCCACTTTCAGACATATGTGGTGCCAGAGCACTTGGTTTCCATGGCAGCGGAAAATGGCTTCGGCACTGAACTTGTGTTTGGCTGTGGAGTTTTGAGTGCCTTGAGTGAGGAGCTCCATGTTAGTTTAGTGTGGGTGCTCAACCTGCTTGATTCCATCCCACTGGGCTCAATGGGCATTGGACCGGAAGTGACCAAACAGGGTTTCCTAGATAGCTGCTAGCACAGCTGATGGTATGTGAAGTTCATGAGGCAGGTGGAGTTGTTTTGGCACTGGAAGAGCTGTGCTGCTGCTTCAGGCAGTTCCCATTCTCCAACGCTCTGAGTTCCCTAGGTGTCATAGCCACTTTCAGACATATGTGGTGCCAGAGCACTTGGTTTCCATGGCAGCGGGAAATGGCTTGGGCGCTGAACTTGTGTTTGGCTGTGGAGTTTTGAGCGCCTTGAGTGAGGAGCTCCATGTGAGTTTAGTGTGGGTGCTCAACCTGCTTGATTCCATCCCACTGGGCTCAATGGGCATTGGACCGGAAGTGACCAAACAGGGTTTCCTAGATAGCTGCTAGCACAGCTGATGGTATGTGAAGTGAATGAGGCAGGTGGAGTTGTTTTGGCACTGGAAGAGCTGTGCTGCTGCTTCGGGCAGTTGCCATTCACCACTACGTCACTGAGTTCCCTAGGTGTCATATCCACTTTCAGACATATGTGGTGCCAGAGCACTTGGTTTCCATGGCAGCGGGAAATGGCTTGGGCGCTGAACTTGTGTTTGGCTGTGGAGTTTTGAGCGCCTTGAGTGAGGAGCTCCATGTTAGTTTAGTGTGGGTGCTCAACCTGCTTGATTCCATCCCACTGGGCTCAATGGGCATTGGACCGGAAGTGACCAAACAGGGTTTCCTAGATAGCTGCTAGCACAGCTGATGGTATGTGAAGTGAATGAGGCAGGTGGAGTTGTTTTGGCACTGGAAGAGCTGTGCTGCTGCTTCGGGCAGTTGCCATTCACCACCGCCCTGAGTTCCCTAGGTGTCATAGCCACTTTCAGACATATGTGGTGCCAGAGCACTTGGTTTCCATGGCAGCGGGAAATGGCTTTGGCGCTGAACTTGTGTTTGGCTGTGGAGTTTTGAGTGCCTTGAGTGAGGAGCTCCATGTTAGTTTAGTGTGGCTGCTCAACCTGCTTGATTCCATCCCACTGGGCTCAATGGGCATTGGACCGGAAGTGACCAAACAGGGTTTCCTAGATAGCTGCTAGCACAGCTGATGGTATGTGAAGTTCATGAGGCAGGTGGAGTTGTTTTGGCACTGGAAGAGCTGTGCTGCTGCTTCGGGCACTTGCCATTCACCACCGCCCTGAGTTCCCTAGGTGTCATATCCACTTTCAGACATATGTGGTGCCAGAGCACTTGGTTTCCATGGCAGCGGGAAATGGCTTTTGCACTGAACTTGTGTTTGGCTGTGGAGTTTTGAGCGCCTTGAGTGAGTAGCTCCATGTTAGTTTAGTGTGGGTGCTCAACCTGCTTGATTCCATCCCACTGGGCTCAATGGGCATTGGACCGGAAGTGACCAAACAGGGTTTCCTAGATAGCTGCTAGCACAGCTGATGGTATGTGAAGTGAATGAGGCAGGTGGAGTTGTTTTGGCACTGGAAGAGCTGTGCTGCTGCTTCAGGCAGTTTCCATTCACCACCGCCCTGAGTTCCCTAGGTGTCATATCCACTTTCAGACATATGTGGTGCCAGAGCACTTGGTTTCCATGGCAGCGGGAAATGGCTTTTGCACTGAACTTGTGTTTGGCTGTGGAGTTTTGAGCGCCTTGAGTGAGGGGCTCCATGTTAGTTTCGTGTGGGTGCTCAACCTGCTTGATTCCATCCCACTGGGCTCAATGGTCATTGGACCGGAAGTGACCAAACAGGGTTTCCTAGATAGCTGCTAGCACAGCTGATGGTATGTGAAGTTCATGAGGCAGGTGGAGTTGTTTTGGCACTGGAAGAGCTGTGCTGCTGCTTCAGGCAGTTGCCATTCACCACCGCCGTGAGTTCCCTAGGTGTCATAGCCACTTTCAGACATATGTGGTGCCAGAGCACTTGGTTTCCATGGCAGCGGGAAATGGCTTTGGCGCTGAACTTGTGTTTGGCTGTGGAGTTTTGAGTGCCTTGAGTGAGGAGCTCCATGTTAGTTTAGTGTGGGTGCTCAACCTGCTTGATTCCATCCCACTGGGCTCAATGGGCATTGGACCGGAAGTGACCAAACAGGGTTTCCTAGATAGCTGCTAGCACAGCTGATGGTATGTGAAGTGAATGAGGCAGGTGGAGTTGTTTTGGCACTGGAAGAGCTGTGCTGCTTCAGGCAGTTGCCATTCACCACTACGTCACTGAGTTCCCTAGGTGTCATATCCACTTTCAGACATATGTGGTGCCAGAGCACTTGGTTTCCATGGCAGCGGGAAATGGCTTGGGCGCTGAACTTGTGTTTGGCTGTGGAGTTTTGAGCGCCTTGAGTGAGGAGCTCCATGTTAGTTTAGTGTGGGTGCTCAACCTGCTTGATTCCATCCCACTGGGCTCAATGGGCATTGGACCGGAAGTGACCAAACAGGGTTTCCTAGATAGCTGCTAGCACAGCTGATGGTATGTGAAGTGAATGAGGCAGGTGGAGTTGTTTTGGCACTGGAAGAGCTGTGCTGCTGCTTCAGGCAGTTTCCATTCACCACCGCCCTGAGTTCCGTAGGTGTCATATCCACTTTCAGACATATGTGGTGCCAGAGCATTTGGTTTCCATGGCAGCGGGAAATGGCTTGGGTGCTGAACTTGTGTTTGGCTCTGGAGTTTTGAGTGCCTTGAGTGAGGAGCTCCATGTGAGTTTAGTGTCGGTGCTCAACCTGCTTGATTCCATCCCACTGGGCTCAATGGGCATTGGACCGGAAGTGACCAAACAGGGTTTCCTAGATAGCTGCTAGCACAGCTGATGCTATGTGAAGTTCATGAGGCAGGTGGAGTTGTTTTGGCACTGGAAGAGCTGTGCTGCTGCTTCGGGCACTTGCCATTCACCACTGCCCTGAGTTCCCTAGGTGTCATATCCACTTTCAGACATATGTGGTGCCAGAGCACTTGGTTTCCATGGCAGCGGGAAATGGCTTTTGCACTGAACTTGTGTTTGGCTGTGGAGTTTTGAGCGCCTTGAGTGAGGAGCTCCATGTTAGTTTAGTGTGGGTGCTCAACCTGCTTGATTCCATCCCACTGGGCTCAATGGGCATTGGACCGGAAGTGACCAAACAGGGTTTCTTAGAACGCTGCTAGCACAGCTGATGGTATGTGAAGTGAATGAGGCAGGTGGAGTTGTTTTGGCACTGGAAGAGCTGTGCTGCTGCTTCGGGCAGTTGCCATTCACCACCGCCCTGAGTTCCCTTGGTGTCATATCCACTTTCAGACATATGTGGTGCCAGAGCACTTGGTTTCCATGGCAGCGGGAAATGGCTTGGGTGCTGAACTTGTGTTTGGCTGTGGAGTTTTGAGTGCCTTGAGTGACGAACTCCATGTTAGTTTAGTGTGGGTGCTCAACCTGCTTGATTCCATCCCACTGGGCTCAATGGGCATTGGACCGGAAGTGACCAAACAGGGTTTCTTAGAACGCTGCTAGCACAGCTGATGGTATGTGAAGTTCATGAGGCAGGTGGAGTTGTTTTGGCACTGGAAGAGCTGTGCTGCTGCTTCGGGCACTTGCCATTCACCACCGCCCTGAGTTCCCTAGGTGTCATAGCCACTTTCAGACATATGTGGTGCCAGAGCACTTGGTTTCCATGGCAGCGGGAAATGGCTTTTGCACTGAACTTGTGTTTGGCTGTGGAGTTTTGAGTGCCTTGAGTGAGGAGCTCCATGTTAGTTTAGTGTGGGTGCTCAACCTGCTTGATTCCATCCCACTGGGCTCAATGGGCATTGGACCGGAAGTGACCAAACAGGGTTTCCTAGATAGCTGCTAGCACAGCTGATGGTATGTGAAGTTCATGAGGCAGGTGGAGTTGTTTTGGCACTGGAAGAGCTGTGCTGCTGCTTTGGGCAGTTTCCATTCACCACCGCCCTGAGTTCCCTAGGTGTCATAGCCACTTTCAGACATATGTGGTGCCAGAGCACTTGGTTTCCATGGCAGCGGGAAATGGCTTTTGCACTGAACTTGTGTTTGGCTGTGGAGTTTTGAGCGCCTTGAGTGAGGAGCTCCATGTTAGTTTAGTGTGGGTGCTCAACCTGCTTGATTCCATCCCACTGGGCTCAATGGGCATTGGACCGGAAGTGACCAAACAGGGTTTCCTAGATAGCTGCTAGCACAGCTGATGGTATGTGAAGTGAATGAGGCAGGTGGAGTTGTTTTGGCACTGGAAGAGCTGTGCTGCTGCTTCGGGCACTTGCCATTCACCACCGCCCTGAGTTCCCTAGGTGTCATATCCACTTTCAGACATATGTGGTGCCAGAGCACTTGGTTTCCATGGCAGCGGGAAATGGCTTGGGTGCTGAACTTGTGTTTGGCTGTGGAGTTTTGAGTGCCTTAAGTGAGGAGCTCCATGTTAGTTTAGTGTGGGTGCTCAACCTGCTTGATTCCATCCCACTGGGCTCAATGGGCATTGGACCGGAAGTGACCAAACAGGGTTTCCTAGATAGCTCCTAGCACAGCTGATGCTATGTGAAGTGAATGAGGCAGGTGGAGTTGTTTTGGCACTGGAAGAGCTGTGCTGCTGCTTCAGGCAGTTGCCATTCACCACCGCCCTGAGTTCCCTAGGTGTCATAGCCACTTTCAGACATATGTGGTGCCAGAGCACTTGGTTTCCATGGCAGCGGGAAATGGCTTTTGCACTGAACTTGTGCTTGGCTGTGGAGTTGTGAGCGCCTTGAGTGAGGAGCTCCATGTTAGTTTAGTGTGGGTGCTCAACCTGCTTGATTCCATCCCACTGGGCTCAATGGGCATTGGACCGGAAGTGACCAAACAGGGTTTCCTAGATAGCTGCTAGCACAGCTGATGGTATGTGAAGTGAATGAGGCAGGTGGAGTTGTTTTGGCACTGGAAGAGCTGTGCTGCTGCTTCGGGCAGTTGCCATTCACCACCGCCCTGAGTTCCCTTGGTGTCATATCCACTTTCAGACATATGTGGTGCCAGAGCACTTGGTTTCCATGGCAGCGGGAAATGGCTTGGGCGCTGAACTTGTGTTTGGCTGTGGAGGTTTGAGTGCCTTGAGTTAGGAGCTCCATGTGAGTTTAGTGTGGGTGCTCAACCTGCTTGATTCCATCCCACTGGGCTCAATGGGCATTGGACCGGAAGTGACCAAACAGGGTTTCCTAGATAGCTGCTAGCACAGCTGATGGTATGTGAAGTTCATGAGGCAGGTGGAGTTGTTTTGGCTCTGGAAGAGCTGTGCTGCTGCTTCGGGCACTTGCCATTCACCACCGCCCTGAGTTTCCTAGGTGTCATATCCACTTTCAGACATATGTGGTGCCAGAGCACTTTGTTTCCATGGCAGCGGGAAATGGCTTGGGCGCTGAACTTGTGCTTGGCTCTGGAGTTTTGAGTGCCTTGAATTAGGAGCTCCATGTTAGTTTATTGTGGGTACTCAACCTGCTTGATTCCATCCCACTGGACTCAAACGGCATTGGACCGGAAGTGACCAAACAGGGTTTCCTAGATAGCTGCTAGCACAGCTGATGGTATGTGAAGTGAATGAGGCAGGTGGAGTTGTTTTGGCACTGGAAGAGCTGTGCTGCTGCTTCGGGCAGTTGCCATTCACCACCACACTGAGTTCCCTAGGTGTCATATCCACTTTCAGACATATGTGGTGCCAGAGCACTTGGTTTCCATGGCAGCGGGAAATGGCTTGGGTGCTGATCTTGTGTTTGGCTGTGGAGTTTTGAGCGCCTTGAGTGAGGAGCTCCATGTTAGTTCAGTGTGGGTGCTCAACCTGCTTGATTCCATCCCACTGGGCTCAATGGGCATTGGACCGGAAGTGACCAAACAGGGTTTCCTAGATAGCTGCTAGCGTAGCTGATGGTATGTGAAGTGAATGAGGCAGGTGGAGTTGTTTTGGCACTGGAGGAGCTGTGCTGCTGCTTCGGGCAGTTGCCATTCACCACCGCCCTGAGTTCCCTAGGTGTCATATCCACTTTCAGACATATGTGGTGCCAGAGCACTTGGTTTCCATGGCAGTGGGAAATGGCTTGGGCGCTGAACTTGTGTTTGGGTGTGGAGTTTTGAGAGCCTTGAGTGAGGAGCTGCATGTTAGTTTAGTGTGGGTGCTCAACCTGCTTGATTCCATCCCCCTGGGCTCAATGGGCATTGGACCGGAAGTGACCAAACAGGGTTTCCTAGATAGCTGCTAGCGTAGCTGATGGTATGTGCAGTTCATTAGGCAGGTGGAGTTGTTTTGGCACTGGAGGAGCTGTGCTGCTGCTTCGGGCAGTTGCCATTCACCACCGCCCTGAGTTCCCTAGGTGTCATATCCACTTTCAGACATATGTGGTGCCAGAGCACTTGGTTTCCATGGCAGCGGGAAATGGCTTTTGCACTGAACTTGTGTTTGGCTGTGGAGTTTTGAGCGCCTTGAGTGAGGAGCTCCATGTTAGTTTAGTGTGGGTGTTCAACCTGCTTGATTCCATCCCACTGGGCTCAATGGGCATTGGACCGGAAGTGACCAAACAGGGTTTCCTAGATAGCTGCTAGCACAGCTGATGGTATGTGAAGTGAATGAGGCAGGTGGAGTTGTTTTGGCACTGGAAGAGCTGTGCTGCTGCTTCGGGCAGTTGCCATTCACCACCGCCCTGAGTTCCCTAGGTGTCATATCCACTTTCAGACATATGTGGTGCCAGAGCACTTGGTTTCCATGGCAGCGGGAAATGGCTTGGGGGCTGAACTTGTATTTGGCTGTGGAGTTTTGAGCGCCTTGAGTGAGGAGCTCCATGTGAGTTTAGTGTGGGTGCTCAACCTGCTTGATTCCATCCCACTGGGCTCAATGGGCATTGGACCGGAAGTGACCAAACAGGGTTTCCTAGATAGCTGCTAGCACAGCTGATGGTATGTGAAGTTCATGAGGCAGGTGGAGTTGTTTTGGCACTGGAAGAGCTGTGCTGCTTCAGGCAGTTGCCATTCACCACCTCCCTGAGTTCCCTAGGTGTCATAGCCAATTTCAGACATATGTGGTGCCAGAGCACTTGGTTTCCATGGCAGCGGGAAATGGCTTGGGCGCTGAACTTGTGCTTGGCTGTGGAGTTTTGAGCGCCTTGAGTGAGGAGCTCCATGTTAGTTTAGTGTGGGTGCTCAACCTGCTTGATTCCATCCCACTGGGCTCAATGGGCATTGGACCGGAAGTGACCAAACAGGGTTTCCTAGATAGCTGCTAGCACAGCTGATGGTATGAGAAGTTCATGAGGCAGGTGGAGTTGTTTTGGCACTGGAAGAGCTGTGCTGCTGCTTCGGGCAGTTGCCATTCACCACCGCCCTGAGTTCCCTAGGTGTCATATCCACTTTCAGACATATGTGGTGCCAGAGCACTTGGTTTCCGCGGCAGCGGGAAATGGCTTGGGCGCTGAACTTGTGTTTGGCTGTGGAGTTTTGAATGCCTTGAGTTAGGAGCTCCATGTGAGTTTAGTGTGGGTGCTCCACCTGCTTGATTCCATCCCACTGGACTCAATGGGCATTAGACCGGAAGTGACCAAACAGGTTTTCCTAGATAGCTGCTAGCACAGCTGATTCTATGTGAAGTTCATGAGGCAGGTGGAGTTGTTTTGGCACTGGAAGAGCTGTGCTGCTGCTTCGGGCAGTTGCCATTCACCACCGCCCTGAGTTCCCTAGGTGTCATATCCACTTTCAGACATATGTGGTGCCAGAGCACTTGGTTTCCATGGCAGCGGGAAATTGCTTTTGCACTGAACTTGTGTTTGGCTGTGGAGTTTTGAGTGCCTTGAGTCTGGAGCTCCATGTTAGTTTAGTGTGGGTGCTCAACCTGCTTGATTCCATCCCACTGGGCTCAATGGGTATTGGACCGGAAGTGACCAAACAGGGTTTCCTAGATAGCTGCTAGCACAGCTGATGGTATGTGAAGTGAATGAGGCAGGTGGAGTTGTTTTGGCACTGGAAGAGCTGTGCTGCTGCTTCGGGCAGTTGCCATTCACCACCGCCCTGAGTTTCCTAGGTGTCATATCCACTTTCAGACATATGTGGTGCCAGAGCACTTGGTTTCCATGGCAGCGGGAAATGGCTTGGGCACTGAACTTGTGTTTGGCTGTGGAGTTTTGAGTGCCTTGAGTGAGGAGCTCCATGTGAGTTTAGTGTGGGTGCTCCACCTGCTTGATTCCATCCCACTGGGCTCAATGGGCATTGGACCGGAAGTGACCAAACAGGGTTTCCTAGATAGCTGCTAGCACAGCTGATGGTATGTGAAGTGAATGAGGCAGGTGGAGTTGTTTTGGCACTGGAAGAGCTGTGCTGCTGCTTCGGGCAGTTGCCATTCACCACCGCCCTGAGTTCCCTAGGTGTCATAGCCACTTTCAGACATATGTGGTGCCAGAGCACTTGGTTTCCATGGCAGCGGGAAATGGCTTGGGCACTGAACTTGTGTTTGGCTGTGGAGTTTTGAGTGCCTTGAGTTAGGAGCTCCATGTGAGTTTAGTGTGGGTGCTCAACCTGCTTGATTCCATCCCACTGTGCTCAATGGCCATTGGACCGGAAGTGACCAAACAGGGTTTCCTAGATAGCTGCTAGCGTAGCTGATGGTATGTGAAGTGAATGAGGCAGGTGGAGTTGTTTTGGCACTGGAAGAGCTGTGCTGCTGCTTCGGGCAGTTGCCATTCACCACCGCCGTGAGTTCCCTAGGTGTCATATCCACTTTCAGACATACGTGGTGCCAGAGCACTTGGTTTCCATGGCAGCGGGAAATGGCTTTTGCACTGAACTTGTGTTTGGCTGTGGAGTTTTGAGAGCCTTGAGTGAGGAGCTCCATGTTAGTTTAGTGTGGGTGCTCCACCTGCTTGATTCCATACCACTGGGCTCAATGGGCATTGGACCGGATGTGACCAAACAGGGTTTCCTAGATAGCTGCTAGCACAGCTGATGGTATGTGAAGTTCATGAGGCAGGTGGAGTTGTTTTGGCACTGGAAGAGCTGTGCTGCTGCTTCGGGCAGTTGCCATTCACCACCGCCCTGAGTTCCCTAGGTGTCATATCCACTTTCAGACATATGTGGTGCCAGAGCACTTGGTTTCCATGGCAGCGGGAAATGGCTTGGGCTGTGAAATTGTGCTTTGCTATGAATTTTTCAGTGCCTTGAGTGAGGAGCTCCATGTGAGTTTAGTGTGGGTGCTCAACCTGCTTGATTCCATCCCACTGGGCTCAATGGGCATTGGACCGGAAGTGACCAAACAGGGTTTCCTAGATAGCTGCTAGCACAGCTGATGGTATGTGAAGTGAATGAGGCAGGTGGAGTTGTTTTGGCACTGGAAGAGCTGTGCTGCTGCTTCGGGCAGTTGCCATTCACCACCGCCCTGAGTTCCCTAGGTGTCATATCCACTTTCAGACATATGTGGTGCCAGAGCACTTGGTTTCCATGGCAGCACGAAAAGGCTTTTGCGCAGAACTTGTGTTTGGCTGTGGAGTTTTGAGTGCCTTGAGTGAGGAGCTCCATTGTAGTTTATTGTGGGTACTCAACCTGCTTGATTCCATCCCAATGGACTCAATGGGCATTGGACCAGAAGTGACCAAACAGGGTTTCCTAATTAACTGGTAGCACAGCTGATGGTATGTGAAGTGAATGAGGCAGGTGGAGTTGTTTTGGCACTGGAAGAGCTGTGCTGCTGCTTCGGGCAGTTGCCATTCACCACCGCCCTGAGTTCCCTAGGTGTCATAGCCACTTTCAGACATATGTGGTGCCAGAGCACTTGGTTTCCATTGCAGCGGGAAATGGCTTGGGCACTGAACTTGTGTTTGGCTGTGGAGTTTTGAGCGCCTTGAGTGAGGAGCTCCATGTGAGTTTAGTGTGGGTGCTCAACCTGCTTGATTCCATCACACTGGGCTCAATGGGCATTGGACCTGAATTGACGAAACAGGGTTTCCTAGATAGCTGCTAACACAGCTGATGGTATGTGAAGCTCATGAGGCAGGTGGAGTTGTTTTGGCACTGGAAGAGCTGTGCTGCTGCTTCGGGCAGTTGCCATTCACCACCGCCGTGAGTTCCCTAGGTGTCATATCCACTTTCAGACATATGTGGTGCCAGAGCACTTGGTTTCCATGGCAGCGGGAAATGGCTTGGGCGCTGAACTTGTGTTTGGCTGTGGAGTTTTGAGTGCCTTGAGTTAGGAGCTCCATGTTAGTTTATTGTGGGTGCTCAACCTGCTTGATTCCATCCCACTGGGCTCAATGGCATTTGACCGGAAGTGACCAAACAGGGTTTCCTAGATAGCTGCTAGCACAGCTGATGGTATGTGAAGTGAATGAGGCAGGTGGAGTTGTTTTGGCACTGGAAGAGCTGTGCTGCTGCTTCGGGCAGTTGCCATTCACCACCGCCCTGAGTTCCCTAGGTGTCATATCCACTTTCAGACATATGTGGTGCCAGAGCACTTGGTTTCCATGGCAGCGGGAAATGGCTTGGGCGCTGAACTTGTGTTTGGCTGTGGATTTTTTTTTTTTGAATTTTATTTTAAATTCATTAATTACATTGTATTATGTGACACAGTTTCATAGGTACTGGGATTCTCCCCACCCCTCCCCAAACCCTCCCACCATGGTGGATTCCTCCAACTTTTTGCATAACCACAGTTCAAGTTCAGTTGAGATTCCCCCATTGCAAGCATATACCAAACATAGAGTCCAGTATCTTACTGTCTAGTCAAGTTCAACGGCTTCTTAAGTATACCCTCTCTGGTCTGAAGACAGAGCCAGCAGAGTGTCATCCCGATCAATTAAAAGCTCCAACATACCATCAGCAAAAATTTACATCATTATGGAATTAATTGACATAGTAATGAGTAACCAATATGGTAAAAGTAAATGCGATTTCTTATCCACCTTCTGTGACCACCTCATTGACATTTCAATTTTGGTTTATACACAACATATAACATTCATAACATAACTTGTTATACATAACATCATATCATCTGAAATTAAGGCAAACATGTGGTATTTAACCTTTTGGGATTGGCTCATTTCCCTTAGCATTATGGTTTCCAGTTTGGCCCATTTGGCCACAAAGAACTGCATTTTGTTTTTTTTAATAGCTGAGTAGTATTCCATGGAGTAGATGAACCATAGCTTTCTTATCCAATCGTCTGCTGATGGGCATTTTGGGTGCTTCCATGTTTTTGCAATTACTGATTGTGCTGCTATGAACATAGGAGTGCATGTTGTTTTCTCATAAAACAAGTGTTCTGGATATATTCCTAGGAGTGCTATTGCCGGGTCATACGGTATGTTGTATTTGAGTTGTTTGAATGTTCTCCATACTGATTTCCATAGAGGCTGTACCAGCCTGCAGCCCCACCAGCAGTGGAGTAGGGTTCCCTTTTCCCCGCAACCTTGCCAACAAGTGTTGTTGGTGCTTTTATTCATGTGGGCCAGTCTTACTGGCGTTAGGTGGTACCTCATTGATGTTTTAATTTGGATTTCCCTTATTGCCAGGGAACTTGAGCATTTTTTCATATGTTTATTTGCCATTTGGGTTTGTTCTTTTGTGAAGTGTTTGCCCATTTCCCGTGCCCATTTCTTGAGTGGCTTGTTTGTTTTGACATTTTGGTTGTTTTGTAGCTCTTTGTATATTCTGGAGATCAGCCCTCTATCACCTAAGTCGTGTGCGAAGATCTTCTCCCATTCTGTGGGTTGCCTTTTTACTTTGTTGATTGTTTCTCTAGCTGTACAGAAGCTTCTTAGTTTGATGAGGTCCCAATTGTTTATTTTGGTCTTGATTTCTACTGCATTTGGAGTCTTTTTTAGGAAGTGAGGGCCTACCCCTAAGTGTTCCAGTGTGTTTCCAACATTTTCTTCCAAAAGTTTGAAGGTTTCTGGATGTAGGTTTAAATCTTTTATCCATTTGGATTTGATCTTAGTATATGGTGAGAGATGTGGGTCTATCTTTTTGTTTCTGCAGGCTATCAACCAGTTGTCCCAACAGCATTTATTGAACAGACCTTCCCATTTGCCTGGGTTGTCGTTTGTCTTTTTGTCAAAGATTATTTGGCTGTATTTGTGTGGGTTCCCATCTGGTGTTTCTATTCTGCTCCATTGATCTTCTTCTCTATTTTTTTGCCAGTACCAGGCTGTTTTGATAACCACTGCCCTATAGTATGTCCAGAGGTCTGGGACTGTGATTCCCCCTGCTAACTTCCTGTTCTTGAGAATGGTTCTAGCTATTCGTGGTTTTTTGTGTTTCCAGATGAACCTTTGAATCATTGTTTCCAGATCTGTGAAGAATGTTTTGGGCAATTTGATTGGGATTGCGTTGAATGTATATATTGCCTTTGGCAGTATAGACATTTTAATGATATTGATTTTACCTATCCAGGAGCATGGGGTGTTACTCCATCTTTCTAGATCTTGTTCAATTTCTTTTTTAAGTAGTTTGTAGTTTTCCTCAAATAGGTCTCCAACATTTTGGTTAGGTTAATTCCCAGATACTTCATGTTTTCCTTTGTTACTTTGAATGGTATCTTGCTGGTTAGATCTTTTTCCAACTTGGGGCTGTTAGCATACACTATGGCTGTTGATTTTTGTTCATTAATTTTGTACCCTGCCACTCTACCGAACTCTCGTATAAGTTCTAGTAGTCTCTGTGTTGAGCCTTTTGGCTCTTCCATATAAAGAATCATGTCATCTGCATATAGTGAAAGCTTGACTTCTTCATTTCCCATTTGGATTCCTTTGATTTCTTTTTCTTGTCTTATGGCCTCAGCGAGTACCTCTAGAACTATGTTGAATAGCAGCGGAGAAAGCGGACATCCCTGTCTTGTTCCAGATCTCAGTGGGAAGGGTTCCAGTTTTTCTCCATTCAGTATGATGCTGGCATTGGGTTTTGCATATATTGCTTTGATTATGTTGTGGATTTTTCCATCTATGCCTACCTTGGTTAGGGTCTTTAGCAGGAAGTTGTGCTGGATTTTGTCGAAAGCTTTTTCTGCATCTATTGATACTATCATGTGATTCTTGTTTTTCGGTTTTTGGATGTGGTGTATCACATTTATGGATTTCTGAATGTTGAACCATCCCTGCATTCCAGGGATGAATCCTACTTGATCTGGATGAATGATCTGTCTGATGTGTTTTTGAATTCTGTTGGCTAGGATTTTGTTGAGAATCTTAGCATCAATGTTCATCAAAGAGATAGGTCTGTAGTTTTCTTTCTCTGTAGGATCTCTGCCCGGTTTTGGGATTAAGGTAATGTTGGCTTCATAGAATGAGTTTGGAAGGGTTGCTTCCTTTTCTATTGTTTTGAAGAGTTTGTAGAGGATTGGGGTTAGTTCTGTTCGGAATGTTTTGTAGAATTCTGTAGTGAAGCCGTCTGGGCCTGGGCTTTTCTTTGTTGGGAGGTCTTTAATCACTGATTCAATCTCTGCTTCAGTTATGGGTTTGTTCAGGTTGATTGTTGCCTCTGGGCTAAGTTTTGGCAGGTTGTGTGAGTCTAAGAACTTTTCCATTTCTTGGTGATCTTCTGATTTGTTGGAGTACAGAGCTTTGTAGTAATTTCTGATTATGTTCTTAATGGTTGTAATGTCTGTTGTTATGTTGCCTTTTTCATCTTTGATGCTGTTAATTCTTGCTTTCTCTTGTTTTTTCTTTGTCAGATGGGCCAGCGGGGTGTCTATTTTGTTTATCTTTTCAAAAAACCAGCTTTTTGATTCTTTGATTTTGTGTATGGTTTTTTTTATTTCTATCTGGTTGATTTCCTCCCTTGTTTTGATGATTTCTTGTTTCCTGTTGTGTGTGGGGCTCATCTGCTGCTGCTTTTCCAATTCCTGGAGGTGTGTGGTTAGTTCCTGTATTTGGCGCCTCTCTTGGGCCTTGACATGAGCTCCAATTGCGATGAGTTTACCCCGTAGCACTGCTTTGGCAGCGTCCCACAAGTTTTGGAATGATGTATCAGAGTTTTCATTGGTTTCAATAAATTTTTTGATCTCATCTTTAATTTCTTCCCTGACCCATTGTTCGTTTAATAGCATATTGTTCAACCTCCAAGAGTTTCTGTATTTCCTTGGACATTTTGAATTGCTGATTTCCAGTTTCATTCCGTGGTGGTCTGAGAGGGTACATGGTATGATTCCTATCTTTTTGAAGTTATTTAGATTTGCTTTGTGTCCTATCATGTGGTCGATCCTGGAGAAGGTGCCATGCACTGCTGAAAAAAATGTATAATCTGTGGTCTTAGGATAAAAAATTCTATAAATGTCTACCAAGTCCAGTTGTTCTAATGTTTGTACGAGCTCTGTTGTTTCTTTGTTGAGTTTTTGTTTTGTTGATCTGTCTATAGTTGTTAGCGGGGTGTTAAGATCTCCCACTATTATTGTGTGTGTATCTATGTCTCCCCTTAAGTCTGTAAGTAGTTGCTTCACGAAGCTAGGTGCATTGGAATTAGGTGCATATATGTTCACGATTGTAATTACTTCTTGATGGATCAGTCCCTTCACCAATATATAATGTCCTTCTCTGTCCTTTTTGATGTCTGTCAGCTTGAAGTCTAGGTCATCTGAGATTAGAACAGCTACGCCAGCCTTTTTTTCTCATCCATTGGCATGAAATGTCCTTTCACTTTAAATTTCTTACAGGATTTTCTGGTTAGATGTGTCTCTTGTAGGCAACATATAGTTGGGTGCTGTTTGATGATCCATTCCGTTAATCTATGCCTTTTGATTGGTGAGTTTAAGCCATTTGTGTTTAGAGATAATATTGAGAGGAATTGGTTTTGGGCTGCCATGAGTGTAAGTGTGCAAGTGTGTATTTGCGACTATTAGAGTTTTTGATTGGTTGACTTTTCTTGTATGGATTTTAGTGGGGAGGTCTTCCCATTTGCCATCTTTGATTTTGGTTTGTATTTTTTCTTTCTGGGTTTAGCACCTTCCTGAGGAGATTTTCCAGAGCTGGTTTCGTGTTGATGTATTCTTCGAGTTTCTCTTTACTGTTGAAGTATTTGATTTCATTCTCAAATATAAATGAGAGCTTTGCTGGGTACATTATTCTTGGTTGGCAGTTGTTTTGTTTCAGGATTTGATAGGTTTTACCCCATTCTCTCCTTGCTTGGAGCGTTTCTTCTGATAGGTCGGCTGTGATCCTGATTTCCCTTCCCCTGAAAGTAATCTTATCCTTTTTTCTTACTTGTCTTAGAATGGTTTCCTTGTATTCACTTGAAGGTAGCTTGAGGACCACATGTCTGGGAGACGATTTGTTTGGGTCGTATCTACTGGGGGTTCTTTGTCCTTCCTGGATTTGTGCTGGATTTATATTTCCAGTATTCTGGAAGTTCTCCTGTATTATCTCATTGAGCACTCATTGCAAGCCTGTCTCCTTTTCCACTCCTTCGGGAAGGCCTATTATTCTAATATTTGATTTTTTGAGGTTGTCTTTCATTTCCTGTATGGACCTATTGGCTTTCTCTAGATTTGTCTCCAACTGTTTGATGAGCTGCTGCCTTTCATTCTGATTGTCTTCCAATTCTGATATTCTGTCTTCTGCTGTGTTCATTCTGTTGGTTAGGCTTTCAATTTTGTTCTCTATATCGAGGATTCCCTTTTTGACTTGATTTATTTCTGCAGTGATATGGTTTTCGAATGCCTTAGACTCTTCCCAGCGCTTTTCACTCTCTCTGACGAATTTCATCATTAGCTTCTTAAAGTCCTTATCTGATAGTTCCTCTATGTCTTCATCTTGCATCTCAGATATTGGGATTAGTTTTTGGTTGTATTGGGAGGGAGTGCTTGATCTTTCCTCTGGGTCATTGCTTTTTCTGATACTTCTCCTCATTGTGTTTTTGCTTCTTGTTGTTTTGAGGTTTTAGCGGTGATTCAGCTGAGCCGGCTCTGGTTTGGGGTCTCCGGCTGAGCCCAGCAGGGCTTACTGCCTGAGTCACCAGCTGCTTTCAGGGTCTGTAGATCACAGCCCCGAGTTGGGTCAGGAGGCTTTGTGGGCCAGCCCTAGTGCCAGGCCACTTCCCCTGTGGCTCCCTCTCAAAGGCAGTGCCCTACAGATTCACTCTGCCGAGCCGTGCCTGGGCTTTGGATCACAAGGCTAATACAGTGGGGGTCTCTTCCTCAGTGCTGAGCCGAGACTCTCCTTCAGGGCTTGAGGTTAGCACAGCAAGGGCTCCTGCTGCTCGGAGCCTAAAATCCCCAAACCCGGCCTGTGCTGGGCTGGAAATCTCCGCGGCCCCAGTGCCAAACTTGGAAGTGCTGCTCCACTGAGGGCTGCAACACCACAGGCAGGTCTTTCCGAGCGGGCTCCTGCTGGGAAAACCTGTCCGGCCAGTTCAGCTGAGCCCGCTCAGGTCTGGCCTCTCTAGCTGAGCCCAGCTGGGGACTCCACCCTGAAGAAGTCACTTCCTCAGCTGCACTCTCTCAAGGATGGAAGCGGATCTCTGAGAGGCACAGAGCCCTTGAGGTGAGACGTGCCCCCACTAGTCTGCTCCTCTGCCCAGGACGTGAGGCCCTGTCGAGCGTTGCCCAGCCTCTGGGGCTCAGGGCGAGTCCAGCAACAGGATCCACTGACTCTCCCGCAGCCAGTCCACAGCTCGGAGCCGATATGGGGATCTCTGAGCCCCAGTCCCACAGCGCCGCTCCTGTTCCCTCTGCACTCTCCCACAGCCGCTGAGCAGCGGGTAGGCAAGCCTCTGGGAAATCTCCCCTGCTTTTCCTCCACTTCTGCAGGGATAATGCACCCAATGATCAGTCCAGTAGCCTCCTCTGGGGGCTCCTACCTTCCAGGGGACTGGTGCCCCTGTCGGTGTGGGCGCCTATCCTTCCAGCCGCCTCTGTTTTCCCTGGGGCGGTTGAGCCTCTGCCGCCTTAACCCCTGCCTGGGATCGTGACTCACCAGGTTTCTCGCGGCGTGCTGTATTTTCTTTCCTACTTTTTGCGGCTGTGCCTTCATGCTGTGTAGATCTTCTTGCTTTAGTGAACTCCAGTGACCTTCTCGCTCTTCTCCCTACAGTTTCGCGCCTATTGTCCTGTTTCTCTGCTGGATCGGCTCTAATCCTTCCCTACTCCACCCTACACCAACTCTCTGCAGTAGGCCATCTTTTTCCTCAATCTTTATTGGCTGTGGAGTTTTGAGCGCCTTGAGTGACGAACTCCATGTTAGTTTAGTGTGGGTGCTCAACCTGATTGATTCCATCCCACTGGGCTCAATGGCCTTTGGACAGGAAGTGACCAAACAGGGTTTCCTAGATAGCTGCTAGCACAGCTGATGGTATGTGAAGTTCATGAGGCAGGTGGAGTTGTTTTGTCCCTGGAAGAGCTGTGCTGCTGCTTCGGGCACTTGCCATTCACCACCGCCCTGAGTTCCCTAGGTGTCATATCCACTTTCAGACATATGTGGTGCCAGAGCACTTGGTTTCCATGGCAGCGGGAAATGGCTTGGGCGCTGAACTTGTGTTTGGCCGTGGAGTTTTGAGTGCCTTGAGTTAGGAGCTCCATGTTAGTTTAGTGTGGGTGCTCAACCTGCTTGATTCCATCCCACTGGGCTCAAAGGGCATTGGACCTGAATTGACCAAACAGGGTTTCCTAGATAGCTGCTAGCACAGCTGATGGTATGTGAAGTGAATGAGGCAGGTGGAGTTGTTTTGGCACTGGAAGAGCTGTGCTGCTGCTTCGGGCAGTTGCCATTCACCACCGCCGTGAGTTCCCTAGGTGTCATATCCACTTTCAGACATATGTGGTGCCAGAGAACTTGGTTTCCATGGCAGCGGGAAATGGCTTGGGCGCTGAAATTGAGCTTGGCTATGAATTTTTGAGTGCCTTGAGTGAGGAGCTCCATGTGAGTTTAGTGTGGGTGCTCAACCTGCTTGATTCCATCCCACTGGGCTCAATGGGCATTGGACCGGAAGTGACCAAACAGGGTTTCCTAGATAGCTGCTAGCACAGCTGATGGTATGTGAAGTTCATGAGGCAGGTGGAGTTGTTTTGGCACTGGAAGAGCTGTGCTGCTGCTTCGGGCAGTTGCCATTCACCACCGCCGTGAGTTCCCTAGGTGTCATATCCACTTTCAGACATATGTGGTTCCAGAGCACTTGGTTTCCATGGCAGCGGGAAATGGCTTGGGCGCTGAACTTGTTTTTGGCTGTGGAGTTTTGAGCGCCTTGAGTGAGGAGCTCCATGTTAGTTTAGTGTGGGTGCTCAACCTGCTTGATTCCATCACACTGGGCTCAATGGCCTTTGGACCAGAAGTGACCAAACAGGGTTTCCTAGATAGCTGCTAGCACAGCTGATGGTATGTGAAGTGAATGAGGCAGGTGGAGTTGTTTTGGCACTGGAAGAGCTGTGCTGCTGCTTCGGGCAGTTGCCATTCACCACCGCCCTGAGTTCCCTAGGTGTCATATCCACTTTCAGACATATGTGCTGCCAGAGCACTTGGGTTCCATGGCAGCGGGAAATGACTGGGGCGCTGAACTTGTGTTTGGCTGTGGAGATTTGAGCGCCTTGAGTGAGGAGCTCCATGTTAGTTTAGTGTGGGTGCTCCACCTGCTTGATTCCATCCCACTGGGCTCAATGGGCATTGGACCAGAAGTGACCAAACAGGGTTTCCTAGATAGCTGGTAGCACAGCTGATGGTATGTGAAGTGAATGAGGCAGGTGGGGTTGTTTTGGCACTGGAAGAGCTGTGCTGCTGCTTCGGGCAGTTGCCATTCACCACCGCCCTGAGTTCCCTAGGTGTCATATCCACTTTCAGACATATGTGGTGCCAGAGCACTTGGTTTCCATGGCAGCGGGAAATGGCTTGGGCGCTGAACTTGTGTTTGGCTGTGGAGTTCTGAGCGCCTTGAGTGAGGAGCTCCATGTTAGTTTATTGTGGGTGCTCAACCTGCTTGATTCCATCCCACTGGGCTCAATGGACTTTCGCCCGGAAGTGACCAAACAGGGTTTCCTAGATAGCTGCTAGCACAGCTGATGGTATGTGAAGTGAATGAGGCAGGTGGAGAGTTGTTTTGGCACTGGAAGAGCTGTGCTGCTGCTTCGGGCAGTTGCCATTCACCACCGCCCTGAGTTCCCTAGGTGTCATATCCACTTTCAGACATATGTGGTGCCAGAGCACTTGGTTTCCATGGCAGCAGGAAATGGCTTGGGCGCTAAACTTGTGCTTGGCTGTGGAGTTTTGCGTGCCTTGAGTGAGGAGCCCATGTGAGTTTAGTGTGGGTGCTCAACCTGCTTGATCCATCCCACTGGGCTCAATGGGCATTGGACCGGAAGTGACCAAACAGGGTTTCCTAGATAGCTGCTAGCACAGCTGATGGTATGTGAAGTTCATGAGGCAGGTGGAGTTGTTTTGGTACTGGAGGAGCTGTGCTGCTGCTTCGGGCAGTTGCCATTCACCACCGCCCTGAGTTCCCTAGGTGTCATATCCACTTTCAGACATATGTGGTGCCAGAGCACTTGGTTTCCATGGCAGCGGGAAATGGCTTTTGCGCTGAACTTGTGTTTGGCTGTGGAGTTTTGAGTGCCTTGAGTGACGAGCTCCATGTTAGTTTAGTGTGGGTGCTCAACCTGCTTGATTCCATCCCACTGGGCTCAATGGGCATTGGACCGGAAGTGACCAAACAGGGTTTCCTAGATAACTGCTAGCACAGCTGATGGTATGTGAAGTTCATGAGGCAGGTGGAGTTGTTTTGGCACTGGAAGAGCTTTGCTGCTGCTTCGGGCAGTTGCCATTCACCACCGCCCTGAGTTCCCTAGGTGTCATATCCACTTTCAGACATATGTGGTGCCAGAGCACTTGGTTTCCATGGCAGCGGGAAATGGCTTGGGCGCTGAACTTGTGTTTGGCTGTGGAGTTTTGAGTGCCTTGAGTTAGGAGCTCCATGTGAGTTTAGTGTGGGTGCTCAACCTGCTTGATTCCATCCCACTGGGCTCAATGGGCATTGGACTGGAAGTGACCAAACAGGGTTTCCTAGATAGCTGCTAGCACAGCTGATGGTATGTGAAGTTCATGAGGCAGGTGGAGTTGTTTTGGCACTGGAAGAGCTGTGCTGCTGCTTCGGGCAGTTGCCATTCACCACCGCCGTGAGTTCCCTAGGTGTCATATCCACTTTCAGACATATGTGGTGCCAGAGCAGTTAGTTTCCATGGCAGCGGGAAATGGCTTGGGCGCTGAACTTGTGTTTGGCTGTGGAGTTTTGAGCGCCTTGAGTTAGGAGCTCCATGTTAGTTTAGTGTGGGTGCTCAACCTGCTTGATTCCATCCCATTGGGCTCAATGGGCATTGAACTGGAAGTGACCAAACAGGGTTTCCTAGATAGTTGCTAGCACAGCTGATGGTATGTGAAGTGAATGAGGCAGGTGGAGTTGTTTTGGCACTGGAAGAGCTGTGCTGCTGCTTCGGGCAGTTGCCATTCACCACCGCCCTGAGTTCCCTAGGTGTCATATCCACTTTCAGACATATGTGGTGCCAGAGCACTTGGTTTCCATGGCAGCAGGAAATGGCTTGGGCGCTAAACTTGTGCTTGGCTGTGGAGTTTTGCGTGCCTTGAGTGAGGAGCTCCATGTTAGTTTAGTGTGGGTGCTCAACCTGCTTGATTCCATCCTACTGGGCTCAATGGGCATTGGACGGGAAGTGACCAAACAGGGTTTCCTAGATAGCTGCTAGCACAGCTGATGGTATGTGAAGTGAATGAGGCAGGTGGAGTTGTTTTGGCACTGGAAGAGCTGTGCTGCTGCTTCGGGCAGTTGCCATTCACCACCGCCCTGAGTTCCCTAGGTGTCATATCCACTTTCAGACATATGTGGTGCCAGAGCACTTGGTTTCCATGGCAGCGGGAAATGGCTTGGGCACTGAAGTTATGCTTGGCTGTGGAGTTTTGAGTGCCTTGAGTGAGGAGCTCCATGTGAGTTTAGTGTGGGTGCTCAACCTGCTTGATTCCATCCCACTGGGCTCAATGGGCATTGGACCAGAAGTGACCAAACAGGGTTTCCTAGATAGCTGCTAGCACAGCTGATGGTATGTGAAGTTCATGAGGCAGGTGGAGTTGTTTTGGCACTGGAAGAGCTGTGCTGCTGCTTCGGGCAGTTGCCATTCACCACCGCTCTGAGTTCCCTACTTGTCATATCCACTTTCAGACATATGTGGTGCCAGAGCACTTGGTTTCCAAGGCAGCAGGAAATGGCTTTTGCACTGAACTTGTGTTTGGCTGTGGAGTTTTGAGTGCCTTGAGTGAGGAGCCCATGTTAGTTTAGTGTGGGTGCTCAACCTGCTTGATCCATCCCACTGGGCTCAATGGGCATTGGACCGGAAGTGACCAAACAGGGTTTCCTAGATAGCTGCTAGCACAGCTGATGGTATGTGAAATTCATGAGGCAGGTGGAGTTGTTTTGGCACTGGAGGAGCTGTGCTGCTGCTTCGGGCAGTTGCCATTCATCACCGCCCTGAGTTCCCTAGGTGTCATATCCACTTTCAGACATATGTGGTGCCAGAGCACTTGGTTTCCATGGCAGCGGGAAATGGCTTTTGCACTGAACTTGTGTTTGGCTGTGGAGTTTTGAGCGCCTTGAGTGAGGAGCTCCATGTTAGTTTAGTGTGGGTGCTCCACCTGCTTGATTCCATCCCACTGGGCTCAATGGGCATTGGACCGGAAGTGACCAAACAGGGTTTCCTAGATAGCTGCTAGCACAGCTGATGGTATGTGAAATTCATGAGGCAGGTGGAGTTGTTTTGGCACTGGAGGAGCTGTGCTGCTGCTTCGGGCAGTTGCCATTCACCACCGCCCTGAGTTCCCTAGGTGTCATATCCACTTTCAGACATATGTGGTGCCAGAGCACTTGGTTTCCATGGCAGCGGGAAATGGCTTTTGCACTGAACTTGTGTTTGGCTGTGGAGTTTTGAGTGCCTTGAGTGACGAGCTCCATGTTAGTTTAGTGTGGGTGCTCAACCTGCTTGATTCCATCCCACTGGGCTCAATGGGCATTGGACCGGAAGTGACCAAACAGGGTTTCCTAGATAACTGCTAGCACAGCTGATGGTATGTGAAGTTCATGAGGCAGGTGGAGTTGTTTTGGCACTGGAAGAGCTTTGCTGCTGCTTCGGGCAGTTGCCATTCACCACCGCCCTGAGTTCCCTAGGTGTCATATCCACTTTCAGACATATGTGGTGCCAGAGCACTTGGTTTCCATGGCAGCGGGAAATGGCTTGGGCGCTGAACTTGTGTTTGGCTGTGGAGTTTTGAGTGCCTTGAGTTAGGAGCTCCATGTGAGTTTAGTGTGGATGCTCAACCTGCTTGATTCCATCCCACTGGGCTCAATGGGCATTGGACTGGAAGTGACCAAACAGGGTTTCCTAGATAGCTGCTAGCACAGCTGATGGTATGTGAAGTTCATGAGGCAGGTGGAGTTGTTTTGGCACTGGAAGAGCTGTGCTGCTGCTTCGGGCAGTTGCCATTCACCACTGCCCTGAGTTCCCTAGGTGTCATATCCACTTTCAGACATATGTGGTGCCAGAGCAGTTAGTTTCCATGGCAGCGGGAAATGGCTTGGGCGCTGAACTTGTGTTTGGCTGTGGAGTTTTGAGCGCCTTGAGTGAGGAGCTCCATGTTAGTTTAGTGTGGGTGCTCAACCTGCTTGATTCCATCCCATTGGGCTCAATGGGCATTGGACTGGAAGTGACCAAACAGGGTTTCCTAGATAGCTGCTAGCACAGCTGATGGTATGTGAAGTGAATGAGGCAGGTGGAGTTGTTTTGGCACTGGAAGAGCTGTGCTGCTGCTTCGGGCAGTTGCCATTCACCACCGCCCTGAGTTCCCTAGGTGTCATATCCACTTTCAGACATATGTGGTGCCAGAGCACTTGGTTTCCATGGCAGCAGGAAATGGCTTGGGCGCTAAACTTGTGCTTGGCTGTGGAGTTTTGAGTGCCTTGAGTGAGGAGCTCCATGTTAGTTTAGTGTGGGTGCTCAACCTGCTTGATTCCATCCTACTGGGCTCAATGGGCATTGGACGGGAAGTGACCAAACAGGGTTTCCTAGATAGCTGCTAGCACAGCTGATGGTATGTGAAGTGAATGAGGCAGGTGGAGTTGTTTTGGCACTGGAAGAGCTGTGCTGCTGCTTCGGGCAGTTGCCATTCACCACCGCCCTGAGTTCCCTAGGTGTCATATCCACTTTCAGACATATGTGGTGCCAGAGCACTTGGTTTCCATGGCAGCGGGAAATGGCTTGGGCACTGAACTTATGCTTGGCTGTGGAGTTTTGAGTGCCTTGAGTGAGGAGCTCCATGTGAGTTTAGTGTGGGTGCTCAACCTGCTTGATTCCATCCCCCTGGGCTCAATGGGCATTGGACCAGAAGTGACCAAACAGGGTTTCCTAGATAGCTGCTAGCACAGCTGATGGTATGTGAAGTTCATGAGGCAGGTGGAGTTGTTTTGGCACTGGAAGAGCTGTGCTGCTGCTTCGGGCAGTTGCCATTCACCACCGCTCTGAGTTCCCTAGGTGTCATATCCACTTTCAGACATATGTGGTGCCAGAGCACTTGGTTTCCAAGGCAGCAGGAAATGGCTTTTGCACTGAACTTGTGTTTGGCTGTGGAGTTTTGAGTGCCTTGAGTGAGGAGCCCATGTTAGTTTAGTGTGGGTGCTCAACCTGCTTGATCCATCCCACTGGGCTCAATGGGCATTGGACCGGAAGTGACCAAACAGGGTTTCCTAGATAGCTGGTAGCACAGCTGATGGTATGTGAAGTGAATGAGGCAGGTGGAGTTGTTTTGGCACTGGAGGAGCTGTGCTGCTGCTTCGGGCAGTTGCCATTCATCACCGCCCTGAGTTCCCTAGGTGTCATATCCACTTTCAGACATATGTGGTGCCAGAGCACTTGGTTTCCATGGCAGCGGGAAATGGCTTTTGCACTGAACTTGTGTTTGGCTGTGGAGTTTTGAGCGCCTTGAGTGACGAGTTCCATGTTAGTTTAGTGTGGGTGTTCCACCTGCTTGATTCCATCCCACTGGGCTCAATGGGCATTGGACCGGAAGTGACCAAACAGGGTTTCCTAGATAACTGCTAGCACAGCTGATGGTATGTGAAGTTCATGAGGCAGGTGGAGTTGTTTTGGCACTGGAAGAGCTTTGCTGCTGCTTCGGGCAGTTGCCATTCACCACCGCCCTGAGTTCCCTAGGTGTCATATCCACTTTCAGACATATGTGGTGCCAGAGCACTTGGTTTCCATGGCAGCGGGAAATGGCTTGGGCGCTGAACTTGTGTTTGGCTGTGGAGTTTTGAGTGCCTTGAGTTAGGAGCTCCATGTGAGTTTAGTGTGGGTGCTCAACCTGCTTGATTCCATCCCACTGGGCTCAATGGGCATTGGACCACAAGTGACCAAACAGGGTTTCCTAGATAGCTGCTAGCACAGCTGATGGTATGTGAAGTGAATGAGGCAGGTGGAGTTGTTTTGGCACTGGAAGAGCTGTGCTGCTGCTTCGGGCAGTTGCCATTCACCACCGCCCTGAGTTCCCTAGGTGTCATATCCACTTTCAGACATATGTGGTGCCAGAGCACTTGGTTTCCATGGCAGCGGGAAATGGCTTGGGCGCTGAACTTGTGTTTGGCTGTGGAGTTTTGAGCGCCTTGAGTTAGGAGCTCCATGTTAGTTTAGTGTGGGTGCTCAACCTGCTTGATTCCATCCCATTGGGCTCAATGGGCATTGGACTGGAAGTGACCAAACAGGGTTTCCTAGATAGCTGCTAGCACAGCTGATGGTATGTGAAGTTCATGAGGCAGGTGGAGTTGTTTTGGCACTGGAAGAGCTGTGCTGCTGCTTCGGGCAGTTGCCATTCACCACCGCCCTGAGTTCCCTAGGTGTCATATCCACTTTCAGACATATGTGGTGCCAGAGCACTTGGTTTCCATGGCAGCGGTAAATGGCTTGGGCGCTGAACTTGTGTTTGGCTGTGGAGTTTTGCGCGCCTTGAGTGAGGAGCTCCATGTTAGTTTAGTGTGGGTGCTCAACCTGCTTGATTCCATCCCACTGGGCTCAATGGGCATTGGACCGGAAGTGACCAAACAGGGTTTCCTAGATAGCTGCTAGCACAGCTGATGGTATGTGACGTTTATGAGGCAGGTGGAGTTGTTTTGGCACTGGAAGAGCTGTGCTGCTGCTTCGGGCAGTTGCCATTCACCACCTCACTGAACCCTATGTGTCATATCCACTTTCAGACATATGTGGTGCCAGAGCACTTGGTTTCCATGGCAGCGGGAAATGGCTTGGGCGCTGAACTTGTGTTTGGCTGTAGAGTTTTGAGCGCCTTGAGTGACGAGCTCCATGTTAGTTTAGTGTGGGTGCTCAACCTGCTTGATTCCATCACACTGGGCTCAATGGGCATTGGACCGGAAGTGACCAAACAGGATTTCCTAGATAGCTGCTAGCACAGCTGATGGTATGTGAAGTGAATGAGGCAGGTGGAGTTGTTTTGGCACTGGAAGAGCTGTGCTGCTGCTTCGGGCAGTTGCCATTCACCACCGCCCTGAGTTCCCTAGGTGTCATATCCACTTTCAGACATATGTGGTGCCAGAGCACTTGGTTTCCATGGCAGCGGGAAATGGCTTGGGCGCTGAACTTGTGTTTGGCTGTGGAGTTTTGAGTGCCTTGAGTGACGAGCTCCATGTTAGTTTAGTGTGGGTACTCAACCTGCTTGATTCCATCCCACTGGGCTCAATGGGCATTGGACCGGAAGTGACCAAACAGGGTTTTCCAGATAGCTGCTAGCACAGCTGATGGTATGTGAAGTTCATTAGGCAGGTGGAGTTGTTTTGGCACTGGAAGAGCTGTGCTGCTGCTTCGGGCAGTTGCCATTCACCACCGCCCTGAGTTCCCTAGGTGTCATATCCACTTTCAGACATATGTGCTGCCAGAGCACTTGGGTTCCATGGCAGCGGGAAATGACTTGGGTGCTGAACTTGTGTTTGGCTGTGGAGTTTTGAGTGCCTTGAGTTAGGAGCTCCATGTGAGTTTAGTGTGGGTGCTCAAACTGCTTGATTCCATCCGACTGGGCTCAATGGGCATTGGACCGGAAGTGACCAAACAGGGTTTCCTAGATAGCTGCTAGCACAGCTGATGGTATGTGAAGTTCATGAGGCAGGTGGAGTTGTTTTGGCACTGGAAGAGCTGTGCTGCTGCTTCGGGCAGTTGCCATTCACCACCGCCCTGAGTTCCCTAGGTGTCATATCCACTTTCAGACATATGTGGTGCCAGAGCACTTGGTTTCCATGGCAGCGGGAAATGGCTTGGGCGCTGAACTTGTGTTTGGCTGTGGAGTTCTGAGCGCCTTCAGTGAGGAGCTCCATGTTAGTTTATTGTGGGTGCTCAACCTGCTTGATTCCATCCCACTGGGCTCGAAGGACTTTCGCCCGGAAGTGACCAAACAGGGTTTCCTAGATAGCTGCTAGCACAGCTGATGGTATGTGAAGTGAATGAGGCAGGTGGAGAGTTGTTTTGGCACTGGAAGAGCTGTGCTGCTGCTTCGGGCAGTTGCCATTCACCAACGCCCTGAGTTCCCTAGGTGTCATATCCACTTTCAGACATATGTGGTGCCAGAGCACTTGGTTTCCATGGCAGCAGGAAATGGCTTGGGCGCTAAACTTGTGCTTGGCTGTGGAGTTTTGCGTGCCTTGAGTGAGGAGCTCCATGTTAGTTTAGTGTGGGTGCTCAACCTGCTTGATTCCATCCTACTGGGCTCAATGGGCATTGGACGGGAAGTGACCAAACAGGGTTTCCTAGATAGCTGCTAGCACAGCTGATGGTATGTGAAGTGAATGAGGCAGGTGGAGTTGTTTTGGCACTGGAAGAGCTGTGCTGCTGCTTCGGGCAGTTGCCATTCACCACCGCCGTGAGTTCCCTAGGTGTCATATCCACTTTCAGACATATGTGGTGCCAGAGCACTTGGTTTCCATGGCAGCTCGAAATGACTTGGGCGTTGAACTTGTGTTTGGCTGTGGAGTTTTGCGCGCCTTGAGTGACAAACTCCATGTTAGTTTAGTGTGGGTGCTCAACCTGCTTGATTCCATCCCACTGGGCTCAATGGGCATTGGACCGGAAGTAACGAAACAGGGTTTCCTAGATAGCTGCTAGCACAGCTGATGCTATGTGAAGTTCATGAGGCAGGTGGAGTTGTTTTGGCACTGGAAGAGCTGAGCTGCTGCTTCGGGCAGTTGCCATTCACCACTGCCCTGAGTTCCCTAGGTGTCATATCCACTTTCAGACATATGTGGTGCCAGAGCACTTGGTTTCCATGGCAGCGGGAAATGGCTTGGGCGCTGAACTTGTGTTTGGCTGTGGAGTTTTGAGCGCCTTGAGTGAGGAGCTCCATGTTAGTTTAGTGTGGGTGCTCAACCTGCTTGATTCCATCCCACTGGGCTCAATGGGCATTGGACCGGAAGTGACCAAACAGGGTTTCCTAGATAGCTGCTAGCACAGCTGATGGTATGTGAAGTGAATGAGGCAGGTGGAGTTGTTTTGGCACTGGAAGAGCTGTGCTGCTGCTTCGGGCAGTTGCCATTCACCACCGCCCTGAGTTCCCTAGGTGTCATATCCACTTTCAGACATATGTGGTGCCAGAGCACTTGGTTTCCATGGCAGCGGGAAATGGCTTGGGCGCTGAACTTGTGTTTGGCTGTGGAGTTTTGAGTGCCTTGAGTGAGGAGCTCCATGTTAGTTTAGTGTGGGTACTCAACCTGCTTGATTCCATCCCACTGGGCTCAATGGGCATTGGACCGGAAGTGACCAAACAGCGTTTTCCAGATAGCTGCTAGCACAGCTGATGGTATGTGAAGTTCATGAGGCAGGTGGAGTTGTTTTGGCACTGGAAGAGCTGTGCTGCTGCTTGGGGCAGTTGCCATTCACCACCGCCCTGAGTTCCCTAGGTGTCATAGCCACTTTCAGACATATGTGGTGCCAGAGCACTTGGTTTCCATGGCAGCGGGAAATGACTTGGGTGCTGAACTTGTTTTTGGCTGTGGAGTTTTGAGTGCCTGGAGTGACGGACTCCATGTTAGTTTATTGTGGGTGCTCAACCTGCTTGATTCCATCCCACTGGGCTCAATGGGCATTGGACCGGAAGTGACCAAACAGGGTTTCCTAGATAGCTGGTAGCACAGCTGATGGTATGTGAAGTGAATGAGGCAGGTGGAGTTGTTTTGGCACTGGAAGAGCTGTGCTGCTTCGGGCAGTTGCATTCACCACCGCCCTGAGTTCCCTAGGTGTCATATCCACTTTCAGACATATGTGGTGCCAGAGCACTTGGTTTCCATGGCAGCGGGAAATGGCTTGGGCGCTGAACTTGTGTTTGGCTGTGGAGTTTTGAGTGCCTTGAGTTAGGAGGTCCATGTGAGTTTAGTGTGGGTGCTCAACCTGCTTGATTCCATCCCACTGGGCTCAATGGGCATTGGACCGGAAGTGACCAAACAGGGTTTCCTAGATAGCTGCTAGCACAGCTGATGGTATGTGAAGTTCATGAGGCAGGTGGAGTTGTTTTGGCATTGGAAGAGCTGTGCTGCTGCTTCGGGCAGTTGCCATTCACCACCGCCCTGAGTTCCCTAGGTGTCATATCCACTTTCAGACATATGTGGTGCCAGAGCACTTGGTTTCCATGGCAGCGGGAAATGGCTTTTGCGCTGAACTTGTGTTTGGCTGTGGAGTTTTGAGCGCCTTGACTGAGGAGCCCATGTTAGTTTAGTGTGGGTGCTCAACCTGCTAGATTCCATCCCACTGGGCTCAATGGGCATTGGACCGGAAGTGACCAAACAGGGTTTCCTAGATAGCTGCTAGCACAGCTGATGCTATGTGAAGTTCATGAGGCAGGTGGAGTTGTTTTGGCACTGGAAGAGCTGTGCTGCTGCTTCGGGCAGTTGCCATTCACCACCGCCCTGAGTTCCCTAGGTGTCATAGCCACTTTCAGACATATGTGGTGCCAGAGCACTTGGTTTCCATGGCAGCGGGAAATGGATTCAGCACAAAACTTGTTTTTGGCTGTGGAGTTTTGAGTGCCTGGAGTGACGGACTCTATGTTAGTTTAGTGTGGGTGCTCAACCTGCTTGATTCCATCCCACTGGGCTCAATGGGCATTGGACCGGAAGTGACCAAACAGGGTTTCCCAGATAGCTGCTAGCACAGCTGATGGTATGTGAAGTTCATGAGGCAGGTGGAGTTGTTTTGGCACTGGAAGAGCTGTGCTGCTGCTTCAGGCAGTTGCCATTCACCACCGCCCTGAGTTCCCTAGGTGTCATATCCACTTTCAGACATATGTGGTGCCAGAGCACTTGGTTTCCATGGCAGCGGGAAATGGCTTGGGCGCTGAACTTGTGCTTGGATATGAATTTTTGAGCGCCTTGAGTGAGGAGCTCAATGTTAGTTTAGTGTGGGTACTCCACCTGCTTGATTCCATCCCACTGGGCTCAATGGGCATTGGACCGGAAGTGACCAAACAGGGTTTCCTAGATAGCTGCTAGCACAGCTGATGGTATGTGAATTTCATGAGGCAGGTGGAGTTGTTTTCGCACTGGAGGAGCTGTGCTGCTGCTTCGGGCAGTTGCCATTCACCACCGCCCTGAGTTCCCTAGGTGTCATATCCACTTTCAGACATATGTGGTGCCAGAGCACTTAGTTTCCATGGCAGCGGGAAATTGCTTTTTAGCTGAACTTGTGTTTGGCTGTGGAGTTTTGAGCGCCTTGAGTTAGGAGCTCCATGTTAGTTTAGTGTGGGTGCTCAACCTGCTTGATTCCATCCCACTGGGCTCAATGTGCATTGGACCGGAAGTGACCAAACAGGGTTTCTTAGAACGCTGCTAGCACAGCTGATGGTATGTGAAGTTCATGAGGCAGGTGGAGTTGTTTTGGCACTGGAGGAGCTGTGCTGCTGCTTCGGGCAGTTGCCATTCACCACCGCCCTGAGTTCCCTAGGTGTCATATCCACTTTCAGACATATGTGGTGCCAGAGCACTTGGTTTCCATGGCAGCGGGAAATGGCTTGGGCGCTGAACTTGTGTTTGGCTGTGGAGTTTTGAGCGCCTTGAGTGAGGAGCTCCATGTTAGTTTAGTGTGGGTGCTCAACCTGCTTGATTCCATCCCACTGGGCTCAATGGGCATTGGACCGGAAGTGACCAAACAGGGTTTCCTAGATAGCTGCTAGCACAGCTGATGGTATGTGAAGTGAATGAGGCAGGTGGAGTTGTTTTGGCACTGGAAGAGCTGTGCTGCTGCTTCGGGCAGTTGCCATTCACCACCGCCGTGAGTTCCCTAGGTGTCATATCCACTTTCAGACATATGTCGTGCCAGAGCACTTGGTTTCCATGGCAGCGGGAAATGGCTTGGGCGCTGAACTTGTGTTTGGCTGTGGAGTTTTGAGCGCCTTGAGTGAGGAGCTCCATGTTATTTTAGTGTGGGTGCTTAACCTGCTTGATTCCATCACACTGGGCTCAATGGGCATTGGAACAGAAGTGACCAAACAGGGTTTCCTAGATAACTGCTAGCACAGCTGATGCTATGTGAAGTGAATGAGGCAGGTGGAGTTGTTTTGGCACTGGAAGAGCTGTGCTGCTGCTTCAGGCAGTTGCCATTCACCACCGCCGTGAGTTCCCTAGGTGTCATATCCACTTTCAGACATATGTGGTGCCAGAGCACTTGGTTTCCATGGCAGCGGGAAATGGCTTGGGCGCTGAACTTGTGTTTGGCTGTGGAGTTTTGAGCGCCTTGAGTGAGGAGCCCATGTTATTTTAGTGTGGGTGCTCAACCTGCTTGATTCCATCCCACTGGGCTCAATGGGCATTGGACCGGAAGTGACCAAACAGGGTTTCCTAGATAGCTGCTAGCACAGCTGATGGTATGTGAAGTTCATGAGGCAGGTGGAGTTGTTTTGGCACTGGAAGAGCTTAGCTGCTGCTTCAGGCAGTTGCCATTCATCAACTCACTGATCACTATGTGTCATATCCACTTTCAGACATATGTGGTGCCAGAGCACTTGGTTTCCATGGCAGCGGGAAATGGCTTGGGCGCTGAACTTGTGTTTGGCTGTGGAGTTTTGAGTGCCTTGAGGAGCTCCATGTTAGTTTAGTGTGGGTGCTCAACCTGCTTGATTCCATCCCACTGGGCTCAATGGGCATTGGAACAGAAGTGACCAAACAGGGTTTCCTAGATAACTGCTAGCACAGCTGATGCTATGTGAAGTTCATGAGGCAGGTGGAGTTGTTTTGGCACTGGAAGAGCTGTGCTGCTGCTTCGGGCAGTTGCCATTCACCACCGCCCTGAGTTCCCTAGGTGTCATATCCACTTTCAGACATATGTGGTGCCAGAGCACTTGGTTTCCATGGCAGCGGGAAATGGCTTGGGCACTGAACTTGTGTTTGGCTGTGGAGTTTTGAGCGCCTTGAGTGAGGAGCCCATGTTAGTTTAGTGTGGGTGCTCCACCTGCTTGATTCTTTTTTTTTTTATTTATTTATTTATTTATTTATTTTTTTTCTTTATACATTTTGATTTTGTTTATTGTTAAGGTCTGTTTCATTTATTTTTCTTTTTTTTATTTATTATTTAACTTCATTAATTAAATTGTATTATGTGACACAGTTACATAGATACTTGGATTCTCCCCACCCCTCCCCAAACCCTCCCACTATGGTGGATTCCTCCACCTTGTTGCATAACCACAGTTCAAGTTCAGTTGAGATTCCCTCATTGCAAGCGTATACCAAACATAGAGTTCAGCATCTTATTGTCCAGTCAAGTTCAACGGCTTCTTAGGTAAACCCTAGCCATCGCAGCCATTAGGGGAGTGAACCAGTGATTGGAGGATATTTCTGTCTCTCCTTTGTCTGAAAATCTGCCTTTCCAATGAAATAAATAAATTTTAAGAAAAGAAAAAAAACTGAACCTGAGTACTCCAATATGGCATATAAACATCTTAGCCATTAGGCTAAACATGAGTCACATTTATTGTTATTTTATAGATGATGCATAGTTATGCAGCACGGTGTGATAGTCCCATATATTTCTTTTTTATTATTTTTAATTCATTAATTACATTGTATTATGTAAGTCCCATATATTTCTAACAAATACAATGATCGAATTAGGGTGATCAGCATTTCCACCTCCTTAAACATATATCATTTCTTTATATTAAGGAAGTTTAAACTCCTTTTTCCTAGTTCTTTAAAGCATATGAACTATATACAATAAATAATTACAAACTGCAGTGACTCTGCTGCACTATGGAACACCAGCATTTACTCCTTCTGAGTAACTGTATGTAGCTATCCATCACTCCCCATATTCTACTCTCTACTTCTAGGGGCTCAAATTTATTATTTATTTCATTATTCATGATGGATACAGAATAATATTCGTGGTTTGCAATGTGATGTTTTGGTGCATGAATACACTGAGTAATGATCAGATCTGCATATGCAGGGCCTCAAACATTGAGCATGTCTTTGTGATGAGAACTGGAAAGTTCCTTCCTAACCATTTTCACGGTAAGCAGGACTGTGAGTTGTCATGCCTTCCCCTGGTACCTGGAACACCTGCTTGATTCCATCCCACTGGGCTCAATGGGCATTGGACCGGAAGTGACCAAACAGGGTTTCCTAGATAGCTGCTAGCACAGCTGATGGTATGTGAAGTTCATGAGGCAGGTGGAGTTGTTTTGGCACTGGAAGAGCTGAGCTGCTGCTTCGGGCAGTTGCCATTCACCACCGCCCTGAGTTCCCTAGGTGTCATATCCACTTTCAGACATATGTGGTGCCAGAGCACTTGGTTTCCATGGTAGCGGGAAATGGCTTGGGCGCTGAACTTGTGTTTGGCTGTGGAGTTTTGAGCGCCTTGAGTGAGGAGCCCATGTTAGTTTAGTGTGGGTGCTCAACCTGTTTGATTCCATCCCACTGGGCTCAATGGGCATTGGACCGGAAGTGACCAAACAGGGTTTCCTAGATAGCTGCTACCACAGCTGATGGTATGTGAAGTGAATGAGGCAGGTGGAGTTGTTTTGGCACTGGAAGAGCTGAGCTGCTGCTTCAGGCAGTTGCCATTCTTCAACTCACTGATCCCTATGTGTCATATCCACTTTCAGACATATGTGGTGCCAGAGCACTTGGTTTCCATAGGCGCAGGAAATGGCTTGGGCGCTGAACTTGTGTTTGGCTGTGGAGTTTTGAGTGCCTTGAGAGAGGAGCTCCATGTTAGTTTAGTGTGGGTGCTCAACCTGCTTGATTCCATCCCACTGGGCTCAATGGGCATTGGACCGGAAGTGACCAAACAGGGTTTCCTAGATAGCTGCTAGCACAGCTGATGGTATGTGAAGTGAATGAGGCAGGTGGAGTTGTTTTGGCACTGGAAGAGCTGTGCTGCTGCTTCAGGCAGTTGCCATTCACCACCGCCGTGAGTTCCCTAGGTGTCATATCCACTTTCAGACATATGTGGTGCCAGAGCACTTGGTTTCCATGGCAGCGGGAAATGGCTTTTGTGCTGAATTTGTGTTTGGCTGTGGAGTTTTGAGCGCCTTGAGTGAGGAGCCCATGTTAGTTTAGTGTGGGTGCTCAACCTGCTTGATTCCATCCCACTGGGCTCAATGGGCATTGGACCGGAAGTGACCAAACAGGGTTTCCTAGATAGCTGCTAGCACAGCTGATGGTATGTGAAGTGAATGAGGCAGGTGGAGTTGTTTTGGCACTGGAAGAGCTGAGCTGCTGCTTCAGGCAGTTGCCATTTTCAACTCACTGATCCCTATGTGTCATATCCACTTTCAGACATATGTCGTGCCAGAGCACTTGGTTTCCATGGGCGCAGGAAATGGCTTGGACGCTGAACTTGTGTTTGGCTGTGGAGTTTTGAGTGCCTTGAGGAGCTCCATGTTAGTTTAGTGTGGGTGCTCAACCTGCTTGATTCCATCCCACTGGGCTCAATGCGCATTGGAACAGAAGTGACCAAACAGGGTTTCCTAGATAACTGCTAGCACAGCTGATGCTATGTGAAGTGAATGAGGCAGGTGGAGTTGTTTTGGCACTGGAAGAGCTGTGCTGCTGCTTCGGGCAGTTGCCATTCACCACCGCCCTGAGTTCCCTAGTTCTCATATCCACTTTCAGACATATGTGGTGCCACAACACTTGGTTTCCATGGCAGCGGGAAATGGCTTGGGCACTGAACTTGTGTTTGGCTGTGGAGTTTTGAGCGCCTTAAGTGAGGAGCCCATGTTAGTTTAGTGTGGGTGCTCAACCTGTTTGATTCCTTCCCACTGGGCTCAATGGGCATTGGACCGGAAGTGACCAAACAGGGTTTCCTAGATAGCTGCTAGCACAGCTGATGGTATGTGAAGTGAATGAGGCAGGTGGAGTTGTTTTGGCACTGGAAGAGCTGAGCTGCTGCTTCAGGCAGTTGCCATTCTTCAACTCACTGATCCCTATGTGTCATATCCACTTTCAGACATATGTGGTGCCAGAGCACTTGGTTTCCATGGGCGCAGGAAATGGCTTGGACGCTGAACTTGTGTTTGGCTGTGGAGTTTTGAGTGCCTTGAGTGAGGAGCTCCATGTTAGTTTAGTGTGGGTGCTCAACCTGCTTGATTCCATCCCACTGGGCTCAATGGGCATTGGACCGGAAGTGACCAAACAGGTTTTCCTAGATAACTGCTAGCACAGCTGATGGTATGTGAAGTGAATGAGGCAGGTGGAGTTGTTTTGGCACTGGAAGAGCTGTGCTGCTGCTTCGGGCAGTTGCCATTCACCACCGCCCTGAGTTCCCTAGGTGTCATATCCACTTTCAGACATATGTGGTGCCAGAGCACTTGGTTTCCATGGGCGCAGGAAATGGCTTGGACGCTGAACTTGTGTTTGGCTGTGGAGTTTTGAGCGCCTTGAGTGAGGAGCCCATGTTAGTTTCGTGTGGGTGCTCAACCTGCTTGATTCCATCCCACTGGGCTCAATGGGCATTGGACCGGAAGTGACCAAACAGGGTTTCCTAGATAGCTGCTAGCACAGCTGATGGTATGTGAAGTTCATAAGGCAGGTGGAGTTGTTTTGAAACTGGAAGAGCTGTGCTGCTGCTTCAGGCAGTTGCCATTCATCAACTCACTGATCCCTATGTGTCATATCCACTTTCAGACATATGTGGTGCCAGAGCACTTGGTTTCCATGGCAGCGGGAAATGGCTTGGGCGCTGAACTTGTGTTTGTCTGTGGAGTTTTGAGCGCCTTGAGTGAGGAGCTCCATGTTAGTTTAGTGTGGGTGCTCAACCTGCTTGATTCCATCCCACTGGGCTCAATGGGCATTGGACCAGAAGTGACCAAACAGGGTTTCCTAGATAACTGCTAGCACAGCTGATGCTATGTGAAGTTCATGAGGCAGGTGGAGTTGTTTTGGCACTGGAAGAGCTGTGCTGCTGCTTCGGGCAGTTGCCATTCACCACCGTCCTGAGTTCCCTAGGTCTCATATCCACTTTCAGACATATGTGGTGCCAGAGCACTTGGTTTCCATGGCAGCGGGAAATGGCTTTTGCGCTGAACTTGTATTTGGCTGTGGAGTTTTGAGCTCCTTGAGTGAGGAGCTCCATGTTAGTTTAGTGTGGGTGCTCAACCTGCTTGATTCCATCCCACTGGGCTCAATGGGCATTGGACCGGAAGTGACCAAACAGGGTTTCCTAGATAGCTGCTAGCACAGCTGATGGTATGTGAAGTTCATGAGGCAGGTGGAGTTGTTTTGGCACTGGAAGAGCTGTGCTGCTGCTTCGGGCAGTTGCCATTCACCACCTCCCTGAGTTCCCTAGGTGTCATATCCACTTCCAGACATATGTGGTGCCAGAGCACTTGGTTTCCATGGAAGCGGGAAATGGCTTGGGTGCTGAACTTGTGTTTGGGTATGAAATTTTGAGTGCCTTGAGTGAGGAGCTCCATGTTAGTTTCGTGTGGGTGCTCAACCTGCTTGATTCCATCCCACTGGGCTCAATGGGCATTGGACCGGAAGTGACCAAACAGGGTTTATTAGATAGCTGTAAGCACAGCTGATGGTATGTGAAGTGAATGAGGCAGGTGGAGTTGTTTTGGCACTGGAACAGCTGTGCTGCTGCTTCGGGCAGTTGCCATTCACCACCACCCTGAGTTCCCTAGGTGTCATATCCACTTTCAGACATATGTGGTGCCAGAGCACTTGGTTTCCATGGGCGCAGGAAATGGCTTGGACGCTGAACTTGTGTTTGGCTGTGCAGTTTTGAGCACCTTGAGTGAGGAGCTCCATGTTATTTTAGTGTGGGTGCTCAACCTGCTTGATTCCATCCCACTGGGCTCAATGGGCATTGGACAGGAAGTGACCAAACAGGGTTTCCTAGATAGCTGGTAGCACAGCTGATGGTATGTGAAGTTCATGAGGCAGGTGGAGTTGTTTTGGCACTGGAAGAGCTGTGCTGCTGCTTCGGGCAGTTGCCATTCACCACCGCCCTGAGTTCCCTAGGTGTCATATCCACTTTCAGACATATGTGGTGCCAGAGCACTTGGTTTCCATGGCAGCGGGAAATGGCTTGGGCGCTGAACTTGTGTTTGGCTGTGGAGTTTTGAGCGCCTTGAGTGAGGAACTCCATGTTAGTTTAGTGTGGGTGCTCGACCTGCTTGATTCCATCCCACTGGGCTCAATGGGCATTGGACCGGAAGTGACCAAACAGGGTTTCCTAGATAGCTGCTAGCACAGCTGATGGTATGTGAAGTTCATGAGGCAGGTGGAGTTGTTTTGGCACTGGAAGAGCTGTGCTGCTGCTTCGGGCAGTTGCCATTCACCACCGCCCTGAGTTCCCTAGGTGTCATATCCACTTTCAGACATATGTGGTGCCAGAGCACTTGGTTTCCATGGCAGCGGGAAATGGCTTGGGCGCTGAACTTGTGTTTGGCTGTGGAGTTTTGAGCGCCTTGAGTCAGGAGCTCCATGTTAGTTTAGTGTGGGTGCTCAACCTGCTTGATTCCATCCCACTGGGCTCAATGGGCATTGGACCGGAAGTGACCAAACAGGGTTTCCTAATTAACTGGTAGCACAGCTGATGGTATGTGAAGTGAATGAGGCAGGTGGAGTTGTTTTGGCACTGGGAGAGCTCAGCTGCTGCTTCAGTCAGTTGCCATTCATCAACTCACTGATCACTATGTGTCATATCCACTTTCAGACATATGTCGTGCCAGAGCACTTGGTTTCCATGGCAGCGGGAAATGGCTTGGGCGCTGAACTTGTATTTGGCTGTGGAGTTTTGAGCTCCTTGAGTGAGGAGCTCCATGTTAGTTTAGTGTGGGTGCTCAACCTGCTTGATTCCATCCCACTGGGCTCAATGGGCATTGGACCGGAAGTGACAAAACAGGGTTTATTAGATAGCTGTAAGCACAGCTGATGGTATGTGAAGTGAATGAGGCAGGTGGAGTTGTTTTGGCACTGGAAGAGCTGTGCTGCTGCTTCGGGCAGTTGCCATTCACCACCACCCTGAGTTCCCTAGGTGTCATATCCACTTTCAGACATCTGTGGTGCCAGAGCACTTGGTTTCCATGGCAGCGGGAAATGGCATTTGCACTGAACTTGTGTTTGGCTGTGGAGTTTTGAGCTCCTTGAGTGAGGAGCTCCATGTTAGTTTAGTGTGGGTGCTCAACCTGCTTGATTCCATCCCACTGGGCTCAATGGGCATTGGACCGGAAGTGACCAAACAGGGTTTCCTAAATGGCTGCTAGCACAGCTGATGGTATGTGAAGTTCATGAGGCAGGTGGAGTTGTTTTGGCACTGGAAGAGCTGTGTTGCTGCTTCAGGCAGTTGCCATTCACCACCGCCCTGAGTTCCCTAGGTGTCATATCCACTTTCAGACATATGTGGTGCCAGAGCACTTGGTTTCCATGGCAGCGGGAAATGGCTTGGGCGCTGAACTTGTGTTTGGCTGTGGAGTTTTGAGCGCCTTGAGTGAGGAGCTCCATGTGAGTTTAGTGTGGGTGCTCAACCTGCTTGATTCCATCCCACTGGGCTCAATGGGCATTGGACAGGAAGTGACCAAACAGGGTTTCCTAGATAGCTGGTAACACAGCTGATGGTATGTGAAGTGAATGAGGCAGGTGGAGTTGTTTTGGCACTGGAAGAGCTGTGCTGCTGCTTCGGGCAGTTGCCATTCACCACCGCCGTGAGTTCCCTAGGTGTCATATCCACTTTCAGACATATGTGGTGCCAGAGCACTTGGTTTCCATGGCAGCGGGAAATGGCTTGGGCGCTGAACTTGTGTTTGGCTGTGGAGTTTTGAGCGCCTTGAGTGAGGAACTCCATGTTAGTTTAGTGTGGGTGCTCGACCTGCTTGATTCCATCCCACTGGGCTCAATGGGCATTGGACCGGAAGTGACCAAACAGGGTTTCCTAGATAGCTGCTAGTACAGCTGATGGTATGTGAAGTTCATGAGGCAGGTGGAGTTGTTTTGGCACTGGAGGAGCTGAGCTGCTGCTTCGGGCAGTTGCCATTCACCACCGCCGTGAGTTCCCTAGGTGTCATATCCACTTTCAGACATATGTGGTGCCAGAGCACTTGGTTTCCATGGCAGCGGGAAATGGCTTGGGCGCTGAACTTGTGTTTGGCTGTGGAGTTTTGAGCGCCTTGAGTCAGGAGCTCCATGTTAGTTTAGTGTGGGTGCTCAACCTGCTTGATTCCATCCCACTGGGCTCAATGGGCATTGGACCGGAAGTGACCAAACAGGGTTTCCTAGATAGCTGCTAGCACAGCTGATGGTATGTGAAGTTCATGAGGCAGGTGGAGTTGTTTTGGCACTGGAAGAGCTGTGCTGCTGCTTCGGGCAGTTGCCATTCACCACCGCCCTGAGTTCCCTAGGTGTCATATCCACTTTCAGATATGTGGTGCCAGAGCACTTGGTTTCCATGGCAGCGGGAAATGGCTTGGGCGCTGAACTTGTGTTTGGCTGTGGAGTTTTGAGCGCCTTGAGTGAGGAGCCCATGTTAGTTTAGTGTGGGTGCTCAACCTGCTAGATTCCATCCCACTGGGCTCAATGGGCATTGGACCGGAAGTGACCAAACAGGGTTTCCTAATTAACTGGTAGCACAGCTGATGGTATGTGAAGTTCATGAGGCAGGTGGAGTTGTTTTGGCACTGGGAGAGCTGAGCTGCTGCTTCAGTCAGTTGCCATTCATCAACTCACTGATCACTATGTGTCATATCCACTTTCAGACATATGTCGTGCCAGAGCACTTGGTTTCCATGGCAGCGGGAAATGGCTTGGGCGCTGAACTTGTGTTTGGCTGTGGAGTTTTGAGCGCCTTGAGTCAGGAGCTCCATGTTAGTTTAGTGTGGGTGCTCAACCTGCTTGATTCCATCCCACTGGGCTCAATGGGCATTGGACCGGAAGTGACCAAACAGGGTTTATTAGAACGCTGCAAGCACAGCTGATGGTTTGTGAAGTTCATGAGGCAGGTGGAGTTGTTTTGGCACTGGAAGAGCTGTGCTGCTGCTTCGGGCAGTTGCCATTCACCACCGCCCTGAGTTCCCTAGGTGTCATATCCACTTTCAGACATATGTGGTGCCAGAGCACTTGGTTTCCATGGCAGCGGGAAATGCTTGGGTGCTGAACTTGTGTTTGGCTGTGGAGTTTTGAGCGCCTTGAGTGAGGAGCCCATGTTAGTTTAGTGTGGGTGCTCAACCTGCTTGATTCCATCCCACTGGGCTCAATTGGCATTGGACCGGAAGTGACCAAACAGGGTTTCCTAGATAACTGCTAGCACAGCTGATGGTATGTGAAGTGAATGAGGCAGGTGGAGTTGTTTTGGCACTGGAAGAGCTGTGCTTCTGCTTCGGGCAGTTGCCATTCACCACCGCCCTGAGTTCCCTAGGTGTCATATCCACTTTCAGACATATGTGGTGCCAGAGCACTTGGTTTCCATGGCAGCGGGAAATGGCTTGGGCGCTGAACTTGTGTTTGGCTGTGGAGTTTTGAGCGCCTTGAGTGAGGAGCTCCATGTTAGTTTAGTGTGGGTGCTCAACCTGCTTGATTCCATCCCACTGGGCTCAATGGGCATTGGACTGGAAGTGACCAAACAGGGTTTCCTAGATAGCTGTTAGCACAGCTGATGGTATGTGAAGTTCATGAGGCAGGTGGAGTTGTTTTGGCACTGGAAGAGCTGTGCTGCTGCTTCGGGAAGTTGCCATTCACCACCGCCCTGAGTTCCCTAGGTGTCATATCCACTTTCAGACATATGTGGTGCCAGAACACTTGGTTTCCATGGCAGCGGGAAATGGCTTGAGCACTGAACTTGTGTTTGGCTGTGGAGTTTTGAGCGCCTTGAGTTAGGAGCTCCATGTAAGTTTAGTGTGGGTGCTCGACCTGCTTGATTCTATCACACTGGGCTCAATGGGCATTGGACCGGAAGTGACCAAACAGGGTTTCCTAGATAACTGCTAGCAGAGCTGATGGTATGTGAAGTTCATGAGGCAGGTGGAGTTGTTTTGGCACTGGAAGAGCTGAGCTGCTGCTTCGGGCAGTTGCCATTCACCACCGCCGTGAGTACCCTAGGTGTCATATCCACTTTCAGACACATGTGGTGCCAGAGCACTTGGTTTCCATGGCAGCGGGAAATGGCTTGGGCGCTGAACTTGTGTTTGGCTGTGGAGTTTTGAGCGCCTTGAGTGAGGAGCTCCATGTTAGTTTAGTGTGGGTGCTCAACCTGCTTGATTCCATCCCACTGGGCTCAATGGGCATTGGACCGGAAGTGACCAAACAGGGTTTCCTAGATAGCTGCTAGCACAGCTGATGGTATGTGAAGTGAATGAGGCAGGTGGAGTTGTTTTGGCACTGGAAGAGCTGAGCTGCTGCTTCAGGCAGTTGCCATTCATCAACTCACTGATCCCTAGGTGTCATATCCACTTTCAGACATATGTGGTGCCAGAGCACTTGGTTTCCATGGCAGCGGGAAATGGCTTGGACGCTGAACTTGTGTTTGGCTGTGGAGTTTTGAGTGCCTTGAGTGAGGAGCTCCATGTTAGTTTAGTGTGGTTGCTCAACCTGCTTATTTCCGTCCCAATGGGCTCAATGGGCATTGGACCGGAAGTGACCAAACAGGGTTTCCTAGATAACTGCTAGCACAGCTGATGGTATGTGAAGTGAATGAGGCAGGTGGAGTTGTTTTGGCACTGGAAGAGCTGTGCTTTTGCTTCGGGAAGTTGCCATTCACCACCGCCCTTAGTTCTCTAGGTGTCATATCCACTTTCAGACATATGTGGTGCCAGAGCACTTGGTTTCCATGGTGCAGGAAATGGCTTGGGCGCTGAACTTGTGTTTGGCTGTGGAGTTTTGAGAGCCTTGAGTGAGGAGCTCCATGTTAGTTTAGTGTGGGTGCTCAACCTGCTTGATTCCATCCCACTGGGCTCAATGGGCATTGGACCGGAAGTGAACAAACAGGGTTTCCTGGATAGCTGCTAGCACAGCTGATGGCATGTGAAGTTCATGAGGCAGGTGGAGTTGTTTTGGCACTGGAAGAGCTGTGCTGCTGCTTCGGGCAGTTGCCATTCACCACCGCCCTGAGTTCCCTAGGTGTCATATCCACTTTCAGACATATGTGGTGCCAGAGCACTTGGTTTCCATGGCAGCGGGAAATGGCTTGGGCGCTGAACTTGTGTTTGGCTGTGGAGTTTTGAGCGCCTTCAGTGAGGAGCCCATGTTAGTTTATTGTGGGTGCTCAACCTGCTTGATTCCATCCCACTGGGCTCAATGGGCATTGGACCGGAAGTGACCAAACAGGGTTTCCTAGATAGCTGCTAGCACAGCTGATGGTATGTGAAGTTCATGAGGCAGGTGGAGTTGTTTTGGCACTGGAAGAGCTGAGCTGCTGCTTCAGGCAGTTGCCATTCATCAACTCACTGATCCCTATGTGTCATATCCACTTTCAGACATATGTGGTGCCAGAGCACTTGGTTTCCATGGGCGCAGGAAATGGCTTGGACGCTGAACTTGTGTTTGGCTGTGGAGTTTTGAGTGCCTTGAGTGAGGAGCTCCATGTTAGTTTAGTGTGGGTGCTCAACCTGCTTGATTCCATCCCACTGGGCTCAATGGGCATTGGACCGGAAGTGACGAAACAGGGTTTCCTAGATAACTGCTAGCACAGCTGATGGTATGTGAAGTTCATGAGGCAGGTGGAGTTGTTTTGGCACTGGAAGAGCTGTGCTGCTGCTTCGGGAAGTTGCCATTCACCACCGTCCTGAGTTCCCTAGGTGTCATATCCACTTTCAGACATATGTGGTGCCAGAACACTTGGTTTCCATGGCAGCGGGAAATGGCTTGAGCACTGAACTTGTGTTTGGCTGTGGAGTTTTGAGCGCCTTGAGTTAGGAGCTCCATGTTAGTTTAGTGTGGGTGCTCGACCTGCTTGATTCTATCACACTGGGCTCAATGGGCATTGGACCGGAAGTGACGAAACAGGGTTTCCTAGATAGCTGCTAGCAGAGCTGATGGTATGTGAAGTTCATGAGGCAGGTGGAGTTGTTTTGGCACTGGAAGAGCTGAGCTGCTGCTTCGGGCACTTGCCATTCACCACCGCCGTGAGTACCCTAGGTGTCATATCCACTTTCAGACACATGTGGTGCCAGAGCACTTGGTTTCCATGGCAGCGGGAAATGGCTTGGGCGCTGAACTTGTGTTTGGCTGTGGAGTTTTGAGCGCCTTGAGTGAGGAGCCCATGTTAGTTTAGTGTGGGTGCTCAACCTGTTTGATTCCATCCCACTGGGCTCAATGGGCATTGGACCGGAAGTGACCAAACAGGGTTTCCTAGATAGCTGCTAGCACAGCTGATGGTATGTGAAGTGAATGAGGCAGGTGGAGTTGTTTTGGCACTGGAAGAGCTGTGCTGCTGCTTCAGGCAGTTGCCATTCATCAACTCACTGATCCCTAAGTGTCATATCCACTTTCAGACATATGTCGTGCCAGAGCACTTGGTTTCCATGGCAGCGGGAAATGGCTTGGACGCTGAACTTGTGTTTGGCTGTGGAGTTTTGAGTGCCTTGAGTGAGGAGCTCCATGTTAGTTTAGTGTGGTTGCTCAACCTGCTTGATTCCATCCCAATGGGCTCAATGGGCATTGGACCGGAAGTGACCAAACAGGGTTTCCTAGATAACTGCTAGCACAGCTGATGGTATGTGAAGTTCATGAGGCAGGTGGAGTTGTTTTGGCACTGGAAGAGCTGTGCTTTTGCTTCGGGAAGTTGCCATTCACCACCGCCCTTAGTTCCCTAGGTGTCATATCCACTTTCAGACATATGTGGTGCCAGAGCACTTGGTTTCCATGGCGCAGGAAATGGCTTGGGCGCTGAACTTGTGTTTGGCTGTGGAGTTTTGAGCGCCTTGAGTGAGGAGCTCCATGTTAGTTTAGTGTGGGTGCTCAACCTGCTTGATTCCATCCCACTGGGCTCAATGGGCATTGGACCGGAAGTGAACAAACAGGGTTTCCTGGATAGCTGCTAGCACAGCTGATGGTATGTGAAGTTCATGAGGCAGGTGGAGTTGTTTTGGCACTGGAAGAGCTGTGCTGCTGCTTCGGGCAGTTGCCATTCACCACCGCCGTGAGTTCCCTAGGTGTCATATCCACTTTCAGACATATGTGGTGCCAGAGCACTTGGTTTCCATGGCAGCGGGAAATGGCTTGGGCGCTGAACTTGTGTTTGGCTATGAAATCATGAGCGCCTTGAGTGAGGAGCCCATGTTAGTTTATTGTGGGTGCTCAACCTGCTTGATTCCATCCCACTGGGCTCAATGGGCATTGGACCGGAAGTGACCAAACAGGGTTTCCTAGATAGCTGCTAGCACAGCTGATGGTATGTGAAGTTCATGAGGCAGGTGGAGTTGTTTTGGCACTGGAAGAGCTTAGCTGCTACTTCAGGCAGTTGCCATTCATCAACTCACTGATCCCTATGTGTCATATCCACTTTCAGACATATGTGGTGCCAGAGCACTTGGTTTCCATGGCAGCGGGAAATGGCTTTTGTGCTGAACTTGTGTTTGGCTGTGGAGTTTTGAGCGCCTTGAGTGAGGAGCCCATGTTAGTTTAGTGTGGGTGCTCAACCTGCTAGATTCCATCCCACTGAGCTCAATGGGCATTGGACCGGAAGTGACCAAACAGGGTTTCCTAGATAGCTGCTAGCACAGCTGATGGTATGTGAAGTTCATGAGGCAGGTGGAGTTGTTTTGGAACTGGAAGAGCTGTGCTGCTGCTTCGGGCAGTTGCCATTCACCACCGCCCTGAGTTCCCTAGGTGTCATATCCACTTTCAGACATATGTGGTGCCAGAGCACTTGGTTTCCATGGCAGCGGGAAATGGCTTGGGCGCTGAACTTGTGTTTGGCTGTGGAGTTTTGAGCGCCTTGAGTGAGGAGCTCCATGTTAGTTTAGTGTGGGTGCTCAACCTGCTAGATTCCAACCCACTGAGCTCAATGGGCATTGGACCGGAAGTGACCAAACAGGGTTTCCTAGATAGCTGCTAGCACAGCTGATGGTATGTGAAGTTCATGAGGCAGGTGGAGTTGTTTTGGCACTGGAAGAGCTGAGCTGCTGCTTCGGGCACTTGCCATTCACCACCGCCGTGAGTACCCTAGGTGTCATATCCACTTTCAGACACATGTGGTGCCAGAGCACTTGGTTTCCATGGCAGCGGGAAATGGCTTGGGCGCTGAACTTGTGTTTGGCTGTGGAGTTTTGAGCGCCTTGAGTGAGGAGCTCCATGTTAGTTTAGTGTGGGTGCTCAACCTGCTTGATTCCATCCCACTGGGCTCAATGGGCATTGGACCGGAAGTGACCAAACAGGGTTTCCTAGATGGCTGTTAGCACAGCTGTTGGTATGTGAAGTTCATGATGCAGGTGGAGTTGTTTTGGCACTGGAAGAGCTGTGCTGCTGCTTCGGGCAGTTGCCATTCACCACCGCCGTGAGTTCCCTAGGTGTCATAGCCACTTTCAGACATATGTGGTGCCAGAGCACTTGGTTTCCATGGAAGCGGGAAATGGCTTGGGTGCTGAACTTGTGTTTGGGTATGAAATTTGAGTGCCTTGAGTGAGGAGCTCCATGTTAGTTTCGTGTGGGTGCTCAACCTGCTTGATTCCATCCCACTTGGCTCAATGGGCATTGGACCGGAAGTGACCAAACAGGGTTTATTAGATGGCTGCTAGCACAGCTGATGGTATGTGAAGTTCATGAGGCAGGTGGAGTTGTTTTGGCACTGGAAGAGCTGTGCTGCTGCTTCGGGCAGTTGCCATTCACCACCGCCGTGAGTTCCCTAGGTGTCATATCCACTTTCAGACATATGTGGTGCCAGAGCACTTGGTTTCCATGGCAGCGGGAAATGGCTTGGGCGCTGAACTTGTGTTTGGCTATGAAATCATGAGCGCCTTGAGTGAGGAGCTCCATGTTAGTATAGTGTGGGTGCTCGACCTGCTTGATTCCATCCCACTGGGCTCAATGGGCATTGGACCGGAAGTGACCAAACAGGGTTTCCTAGATAGCTGCTAGCACAGCTGATGGTATGTGAAGTGAATGAGGCAGGTGGAGTTGTTTTGGCACTGGAAGAGCTGTGTTGCTGCTTCGGGCAGTTGCCATTCACCACCACCCTGAGTTCCCTAGGTGTCATATCCACTTTCAGACATATGTGGTGCCAGAGCACTTGGTTTCCATGTCAGCGGGAAATGGCTTTGGCGCTGAACTTGTGTTTGGCTGTGGAGTTTTGAGCGCCTTGAGTGAGGAGCTCCATGTTAGGTTAGTGTGGGTGCTCAACCTGCTTGATTCCATCCCACTGGGCTCAATGGGCATTGGACCGGAAGTGACCAAACAGGGTTTCCTAGATAGCTGGTAGCACAGCTGATGGTATGTGAAGTTCATGAGGCAGGTGGAGTTGTTTTGGCACTGGAAGAGCTGTGCTGCTGCTTCGGGCACTTGCCATTCACCACCGCCCTGAGTTCCCTAGGTGTCATATCCACTTTCAGACATATGTGGTGCCAGAGCACTTGGTTTCCATGGCAGCGGGAAATGGCTTGGGCGCTGAATTTCTGTTTGGCTGTCGAGTTTTGAGCGCCTTGAGTGAGGAGCTCCATGTTAGTTTAGTGTGGGTGCTCCACCTGCTTGATTCCATCTCACTGGGCTCAATGGGCATTGGACCGGAAGTGACCAAACAGGGTTTCCTAGATAGCTGCAAGCACAGCTGATGGTATGTGAAGTTCATGAGGCAGGTGGAGTTGTTTTGGAACTGGAAGAGCTGAGCTGCTGCTTCAGGCAGTTGCCATTCATCAACTCACTGATCCCTATGTGTCATATCCACTTTCAGACATATGTCGTGCCAGAGCACTTGGTTTCCATGGGAGCAGGAAATGCTTGGGTGCTGAACTTGTGTTTGGCTATGAAGTTTTGAGTGTATGGGGTTAGGAGCTCCATGTTAGTTTAGTGTGGGTGCTCAACCTGCTTGATTCCATCCCACTGGGCTCAATGGGCATTGGAACAGAAGTGACCAAACAGGGTTTCCTAGATAGCTGCTAGCACAGCTGATGGTATGTGAAGTGAATGAGGCAGGTGGAGTTGTTTTGGCACTGGAAGAGCTGTGCTGCTGCTTCGGGCAGTTGCCATTCACCACCGCCCTGAGTTCCCTAGGTGTCATATCCACTTTCAGACATATGTGGTGCCAGAGCACTTGGTTTCCATGGCAGCGGGAAATGGCTTGGGCACTGAACTTGTGTTTGGCTGTCGAGTTTTGAGCGCCTTGAGTGAGGAGCTCCATGTTAGTTTAGTGTGGGTGCTCAACCTGCTTGATTCCATCCCACTGGGCTCAATGGGCATTGGACCGGAAGTGACCAAACAGGGTTTCCTAGATAACTGCTAGCAGAGCTGATGGTATGTGAAGTTCATGAGGCAGGTGGAGTTGTTTTGGCACTGGAAGAGCTGAGCTGCTGCTTCGGGCAGTTGCCATTCACCACCGCCGTGAGTACCCTAGGTGTCATATCCACTTTCAGACACATGTGGTGCCAGAGCACTTGGTTTCCATGGCAGCGGGAAATGGCTTGGGCGCTGAACTTGTGTTTGGCTGTGGAGTTTTGAGCGCCTTGAGTGAGGAGCTCCATGTTAGTTTAGTGTGGGTGCTCAACCTGCTTGATTCCATCCCACTGGGCTCAATGGGCATTGGACCGGAAGTGACCAAACAGGGTTTCCTAGATAGCTGCTAGCACAGCTGATGGTATGTGAAGTGAATGAGGCAGGTGGAGTTGTTTTGGCACTGGAAGAGCTGAGCTGCTGCTTCAGGCAGTTGCCATTCATCAACTCACTGATCCCTAGGTGTCATATCCACTTTCAGACATCTGTGGTGCCAGAGCACTTGGTTTCCATGGCAGCGGGAAATGGCTTGGACGCTGAACTTGTGTTTGGCTGTGGAGTTTTGAGTGCCTTGAGTGAGGAGCTCCATGTTAGTTTAGTGTGGTTGCTCAACCTGCTTATTTCCGTCCCAATGGGCTCAATGGGCATTGGACCGGAAGTGACCAAACAGGGTTTCCTAGATAACTGCTAGCACAGCTGATGGTATGTGAAGTGAATGAGGCAGGTGGAGTTGTTTTGGCACTGGAAGAGCTGTGCTTTTGCTTCGGGAAGTTGCCATTCACCACCGCCCTGAGTTCCCTAGGTGTCATATCCACTTTCAGACATATGTGGTGCCAGAGCACTTGGTTTCCATGGTGCAGGAAATGGCTTGGGCGCTGAACTTGTGTTTGGCTGTGGAGTTTTGAGAGCCTTGAGTGAGGAGCTCCATGTTAGTTTAGTGTGGGTGCTCAACCTGCTTGATTCCATCCCACTGGGCTCAATGGGCATTGGACCGGAAGTGAACAAACAGGGTTTCCTGGATAGCTGCTAGCACAGCTGATGGCATGTGAAGTTCATGAGGCAGGTGGAGTTGTTTTGGCACTGGAAGAGCTGTGCTGCTGCTTCGGGCAGTTGCCATTCACCACCGCCCTGAGTTCCCTAGGTGTCATATCCACTTTCAGACATATGTGGTGCCAGAGCACTTGGTTTCCATGGCAGCGGGAAATGGCTTGGGCGCTGAACTTGTGTTTGGCTGTGGAGTTTTGAGCGCCTTGAGTGAGGAGCCCATGTTAGTTTATTGTGGGTGCTCAACCTGCTTGATTCCATCCCACTTGGCTCAATGGGCATTGGACCGGAAGTGACCAAACAGGGTTTCCTAGATAGCTGCTAGCACAGCTGATGGTATGTGAAGTTCATGAGGCAGGTGGAGTTGTTTTGGCACTGGAAGAGCTGAGCTGCTGCTTCAGGCAGTTGCCATTCATCAACTCACTGATCCCTATGTGTCATATCCACTTTCAGACATATGTCGTGCCAGAGCACTTGGTTTCCATGGCAGCGGGAAATGGCTTGGACGCTGAACTTGTGTTTGGCTGTGGAGTTTTGAGTGCCTTGAGTGAGGAGCTCCATGTTAGTTTAGTGTGGTTGCTCAACCTGCTTGATTCCATCCCACTGGGCTCAATGGGCATTGGACCGGAAGTGACCAAACAGGGTTTCCTAGATAACTGCTAGCACAGCTGATGGTATGTGAAGTTCATGAGGCAGGTGGAGTTGTTTTGGCACTGGAAGAGCTGTGCTTTTGCTTCGGGAAGTTGCCATTCACCACCGCCCTTAGTTCCCTAGGTGTCATATCCACTTTCAGACATATGTGGTGCCAGAGCACTTGGTTTCCATGGCAGCAGGAAATGGCTTGGGCGCTGAACTTGTGTTTGGCTGTGGAGTTTTGAGCGCCTTGAGTGAGGAGCTCCATGTTAGTTTAGTGTGGGTGCTCAACCTGCTTGATTCCATCCCACTGGGCTCAATGGGCATTGGACCGGAAGTGAACAAACAGGGTTTCCTGGATAGCTGCTAGCACAGCTGATGGTATGTGAAGTTCATGAGGCAGGTGGAGTTGTTTTGGCACTGGAAGAGCTGTGCTGCTGCTTCGGGCAGTTGCCATTCACCACCGCCCTGAGTTCCCTAGGTGTCATATCCACTTTCAGACATATGTGGTGCCAGAGCACTTGGTTTCCATGGCAGCGGGAAATGGCTTGGGCGCTGAACTTGTGTTTGGCTATGAAATCATGAGCGCCTTGAGTGAGGAGCCCATGTTAGTTTATTGTGGGTGCTCAACCTGCTTGATTCCATCCCACTGGGCTCAATGGGCATTGGACCGGAAGTGACCAAACAGGGTTTCCTAGATAGCTGCTAGCACAGCTGATGGTATGTGAAGTTCATGAGGCAGGTGGAGTTGTTTTGGCACTGGAAGAGCTTAGCTGCTACTTCAGGCAGTTGCCATTCATCAACTCACTGATCCCTATGTGTCATATCCACTTTCAGACATATGTGGTGCCAGAGCACTTGGTTTCCATGGCAGCGGGAAATGGCTTTTGTGCTGAACTTGTGTTTGGCTGTGGAGTTTTGAGCGCCTTGAGTGAGGAGCCCATGTTAGTTTAGTGTGGGTGCTCAACCTGCTAGATTCCATCCCACTGAGCTCAATGGGCATTGCACCGGAAGTGACCAAACAGGGTTTCCTAGATAGCTGCTAGCACAGCTGATGGTATGTGAAGTTCATGAGGCAGGTGGAGTTGTTTTGGAACTGGAAGAGCTGTGCTGCTGCTTCGGGCAGTTGCCATTCACCACCGCCCTGAGTTCCCTAGGTGTCATATCCACTTTCAGACATATGTGGTGCCAGAGCACTTGGTTTCCATGGCAGCGGGAAATGGCGTGGGCGCTGAACTTGTGTTTGGCTGTGGAGTTTTGAGCGCCTTGAGTGAGGAGCTCCATGTTAGTTTAGTGTGGGTGCTCAACCTGCTAGATTCCAACCCACTGAGCTCAATGGGCATTGGACCGGAAGTGACCAAACAGGCTTTCCTAGATAGCTGCTAGCACAGCTGATGGTATGTGAAGTTCATGAGGCAGGTGGAGTTGTTTTGGCACTGGAAGAGCTGAGCTGCTGCTTCGGGCACTTGCCATTCACCACCGCCGTGAGTACCCTAGGTGTCATATCCACTTTCAGACACATGTGGTGCCAGAGCACTTGGTTTCCATGGCAGCGGGAAATGGCTTGGGCGCTGAACTTGTGTTTGGCTGTGGAGTTTTGAGCGCCTTGAGTGAGGAGCCCATGTTAGTTTAGTGTGGGTGCTCAACCTGCTTGATTCCATCCCACTGGGCTCAATGGGCATTGGACCGGAAGTGACCAAACAGGGTTTCCTAGATGGCTGTTAGCACAGCTGTTGGTATGTGAAGTTCATGATGCAGGTGGAGTTGTTTTGGCACTGGAAGAGCTGTGCTGCTGCTTCGGGCAGTTGCCATTCACCACCGCCGTGAGTTCCCTAGGTGTCATAGCCACTTTCAGACATATGTGGTGCCAGAGCACTTGGTTTCCATGGAAGCGGGAAATGGCTTGGGTGCTGAACTTGTGTTTGGGTATGAAATTTTGAGTGCCTTGAGTGAGGAGCTCCATGTTAGTTTCGTGTGGGTGCTCAACCTGCTTGATTCCATCCCACTTGGCTCAATGGGCATTGGACCGGAAGTGACCAAACAGGGTTTATTAGATGGCTGCTAGCACAGCTGATGGTATGTGAAGTTCATGAGGCAGGTGGAGTTGTTTTGGCACTGGAACAGCTGTGCTGCTGCTTCGGGCAGTTGCCATTCACCACCGCCGTGAGTTCCCTAGGTGTCATATCCACTTTCAGACATATGTGGTGCCAGAGCACTTGGTTTCCATGGCAGCGGGAAATGGCTTGGGCGCTGAACTTGTGTTTGGCTATGAAATCATGAGCGCCTTGAGTGAGGAGCTCCATGTTAGTATAGTGTGGGTGCTCGACCTGCTTGATTCCATCCCACTGGGCTCAATGGGCATTGGACCGGAAGTGACCAAACAGGGTTTCCTAGATAGCTGCTAGCACAGCTGATGGTATGTGAAGTTCATGAGGCAGGTGGAGTTGTTTTGGCACTGGAAGAGCTGTGTTGCTGCTTCGGGCAGTTGCCATTCACCACCACCCTGAGTTCCCTAGGTGTCATATCCACTTTCAGACATATGTGGTGCCAGAGCACTTGGTTTCCATGTCAGCGGGAAATGGCTTTGGCGCTGAACTTGTGTTTGGCTGGGGAGTTTTGAGCGACTTGAGTGAGGAGCTCCATGTTAGGTTAGTGTGGGTGCTCAACCTGCTTGATTCCATCCCACTGGGCTCAATGGGCATTGGACCGGAAGTGACCAAACAGGGTTTCCTAGATAGCTGGTAGCACAGCTGATGGTATGTGAAGTGAATGAGGCAGGTGGAGTTGTTTTGGCACTGGAAGAGCTGTGCTGCTGCTTCGGGCACTTGCCATTCACCACCGCCCTGAGTTCCCTAGGTGTCATATCCACTTTCAGACATATGTGGTGCCAGAGCACTTGGTTTCCATGGCAGCGGGAAATGGCTTGGGCGCTGAATTTGTGTTTGGCTGTCGAGTTTTGAGCGCCTTGAGTGAGGAGCTCCATGTTAGTTTAGTGTGGGTGCTCCACCTGCTTGATTCCATCTCACTGGGCTCAATGGGCATTGGACCGGAAGTGACCAAACAGGGTTTCCTAGATAGCTGCTAGCACAGCTGATGGTATGTGAAGTTCATGAGGCAGGTGGAGTTGTTTTGGAACTGGAAGAGCTGAGCTGCTGCTTCAGGCAGTTGCCATTCATCAACTCACTGATCCCTATGTGTCATATCCACTTTCAGACATATGTGGTGCCAGAGCACTTGGTTTCCATGGGAGCAGGAAATGCTTGGGTGCTGAACTTGTGTTTGGCTATGAAGTTTTGAGTGTATGGGGTTAGGAGCTCCATGTTAGTTTAGTGTGGGTGCTCAACCTGCTTGATTCCATCCCACTGGGCTCAATGGGCATTGGAACAGAAGTGACCAAACAGGGTTTCCTAGATAGCTGCTAGCACAGCTGATGGTATGTGAAGTGAATGAGGCAGGTGGAGTTGTTTTGGCACTGGAAGAGCTGTGCTGCTGCTTCGGGCAGTTGCCATTCACCACCGCCCTGAGTTCCCTAGGTGTCATATCCACTTTCAGACATATGTGGTGCCAGAGCACTTGGTTTCCATGGCAGCGGGAAATGGCTTGGGCACTGAACTTGTGTTTGGCTGTCGAGTTTTGAGCGCCTTGAGTGAGGAGCTCCATGTTAGTTTAGTGTGGGTGCTCAACCTGCTTGATTCCATCCCACTGGGCTCAATGGGCATTGGACCGGAAGTGACCAAACAGGGTTTCCTAGATAGCTGCTAGCACAGCTGATGGTATGTGAAGTGAATGAGGCAGGTGGAGTTGTTTTGGCACTGGAAGAGCTGTGCTGCTGCTTCGGGCAGTTGCCATTCACCACCGCCCTGAGTTCCCTAGGTGTCATATCCACTTTCAGACATATGTGGTGCCAGAGCACTTGGTTTCCATGGCAGCGGGAAATGGCTTTTGCACTGAACTTGTGTTTGGCTGTGGAGTTTTGAGCGCCTTGAGTGAGGAGCTCCACCTTAGTTTAGTGTGGGTGCTCAACCTGCTTGATTCCATCCCACTGGGCTCAATGGGCATTGGACCGGAAGTGACCAAACAGGCTTTCCTAGATAGCTGCTAGCACAGCTGATGGTATGTGAAGTGAATGAGGCAGGTGGAGTTGTTTTGGCACTGGAAGAGGTGTGCTGCTGCTTCGGGCACTTGCCATTCATCAACTCACTGATCCCTATGTGTCATATCCACTTTCAGACATATGTGGTGCCAGAGCACTTGGTTTCCATGGCAGCAGGAAATGGCTTGGACGCTGAACTTGTGTTTGGCTATGAAGTTTTGAGCGCCTTGAGTGAGGAGCTCCATGTTAGTTTAGTGTGGGTGCTCAACCTTCTTGATTACATCCCACTGGGCTCAATGGACTTTCGCCCGGAAGTGACCTACAGGGTTTCCTAGATAGCTGCTAGCACAGCTGATGGTATGTGAAGTGAATGAGGCAGGTGGAGTTGTTTTGGCACTGGAAGAGCTGTGCTGCTGCTTCGGGCAGTTGCCATTCACCACCGTCCTGAGTTCCCTAGGTGTCATAGCCACTTTCAGACATATGTGGTGCCAGAGCACTTGGTTTCCATGGCAGCGGGAAATGGCTTTTGTGCTGAACTTGTGTTTGGCTGGGGAGTTTTGAGCGCCTTGAGTGAGGAGCTCCATGTTAGTTTAGTGTGGGTGCTCAACCTGCTTGATTCCATCCCACTGGGCTCAATGGGCATTGGACCGGAAGTGACCAAACAGGGTTTCCTAGATAGCTGGTAGCACAGCTGATGGTATGTGAAGTTCATGAGGCAGGTGGAGTTGTTTTGGCACTGGAAGAGCTGTGCTGCTGCTTCGGGCACTTGCCATTCACCACCGCCCTGAGTTCCCTAGGTGTCATATCCACTTTCAGACATATGTGGTGCCAGAGCACTTGGTTTCCATGGCAGCGGGAAATGGCTTGGGCGCTGAATTTGTGTTTGGCTGTCGAGTTTTGAGCGCCTTGAGTGAGGAGCTCCATGTTAGTTTAGTGTGGGTGCTCAACCTGCTTGATTCCATCCCACTGGGCTCAATGGGCATTGGACCGGAAGTGACCAAACAGGGTTTCCTAGATAGCTGCTAGCACAGCTGATGGTATGTGAAGTGAATGAGGCAGGTGGAGTTGTTTTGGAACTGGAAGAGCTGAGCTGCTGCTTCAGGCAGTTGCCATTCATCAACTCACTGATCCCTATGTGTCATATCCACTTTCAGACATATGTCGTGCCAGAGCACTTGGTTTCCATGGGAGCAGGAAATGCTTGGGTGCTGAACTTCTGTTTGGCTATGAAGTTTTGAGTGTATGGGGTTAGGAGCTCCATGTTAGTTTAGTGTGGGTGCTCAACCTGTTTGATTCCATCCCACTGGGCTCAATGGGCATTGGACCGGAAGTGACTAAACAGGGTTTCCTAGATGGCTGTTAGCACAGCTGATGGCATGTGAAGTTCATGATGCAGGTGGAGTTGTTTTGGCACTGGAAGAGCTGTGCTGCTGCTTCGGGCAGTTGCCATTCACCACCGCCCTGAGTTCCCTAGGTGTCATATCCACTTTCAGACATATGTGGTGCCAGAGCACTTGGTTTCCATGGCAGCGGAAAATGGCTTGGGCACTGAACTTGTGTTTGGCTGTCGAGTTTTGAGCGCCTTGAGTGAGGAGCTCCATGTTAGTTTAGTGTGGGTGCTCAACCTGCTTGATTCCATCCCACTGGGCTCAATGGGCATTGGATCGGAAGTGACCAAACAGGCTTTCCTAGATAGCTGCTAGCACAGCTGATGGTATGTGAAGTGAATGAGGCAGGTGGAGTTGTTTTGGCACTGGAAGAGCTGTGCTGCTGCTTCGGGCAGTTGCCATTCACCACCGCCCTGAGTTCCCTAGGTGTCATATCCACTTTCAGACATATGTGGTGCCAGAGCACTTGGTTTCCATGGCAGCGGGAAATGGCTTGGACGCTGAACTTGTGTTTGGCTATGAAGTTTTGAGCGCCTTGAGTGAGGAGCTCCATGTTAGTTTAGTGTGGGTGCTCAACCTGCTTGATTACATCCCACTGGGCTCAATGGACTTTCGCCCGGAAGTGACCTACAGCGTTTCCTAGATAGCTGCTAGCACAGCTGATGGTATGTGAAGTGAATGAGGCAGGTGGAGTTGTTTTGGCACTGGAAGAGCTGTGCTGCTGCTTCGGGCAGTTGCCATTCACCACCGTCCTGAGTTCCCTAGGTGTCATAGCCACTTTCAGACATATGTGGTGTCAGAGCACTTGGTTTCCATGGCAGCGGGAAATGGCTTGGGCACTGAACTTGTGTTTGGCTGTGGAGTTTTGAGCACCTTGAGTGAGGAGCTTCATGTTAGTTTAGTGTGGGTGCTCCACGTGCTTGATTCCATCCCACTGGGCTCAATGGGCATTGGATCGGAAGTGACCAAACAGGGTTTCCTAGATAGCTGCTAGCACAGCTGATGGTATGTGAAGTGAATGAGGCAGGTGGAGTTGTTTTGGCACTGGAAGAGCTGAGCTGCTGCTTCAGGCAGTTGCCATTCATCAACTCACTGATCCCTATGTGTCATATCTACTTTCAGACATATGTCGTGCCAGAGCACTTGGTTTCCATGGGAGCAGGAAATGCTTGGGTGCTGAACTTGTGTTTGGCTATGAAGTTTTGAGTGTATGTTGTTAGGAGCTCCATGTTAGTTTAGTGTGGGTGCTCAACCTGCTTGATTCCATCCCACTGGGCTCAATGGGCATTGGACCGGAAGTGACCAAACAGGCTTTCCTAGATAGCTGCTAGCACAGCTGATGGTATGTGAAGTGAATGAGGCAGGTGGAGTTGTTTTGGCACTGGAAGAGCTGTGCTGCTGCTTCGGGCAGTTGCCATTCACCACCGCCCTGAGTTCCCTACGTGTCATATCCACTTTCAGACATATATGGTGCCAGAGCACTTGGTTTATATGGCAGCGGGAAATGGCTTTTGCACTGAACTTGTGTTTGGCTGTGGAGTTTTGAGCGCCTTGAGTGAGGAGCTCCACGTTAGTTTAGTGTGGGTGCTCAACCTGCTTGATTCCATCCCACTGGACTCAATGGGCATTGGACCGGAAGTGACCAAACAGGGTTTCCTAGATAGCTGCTAGCACAGCTGATGGTATGTGAAGTTCATGAGGCAGGAGGAGTTGTTTTGGCACTGGAAGAGGTGTGCTGCTGCTTCGGGCAGTTGCCATTCACCACCGCCCTGAGTTCCCTAGGTGTCATATCCACTTTCAGACATATGTGGTGCCAGAGCACTTGGTTTCCATGGCAGCGGGAAATGGCTTGGGCACTGAACTTGTGTTTGGCTGTGGAGTTTTGAGTGTCTTGAGTGAGGAGCTCCATGTTAGTTTAGTGTGGGTGCTCAACCTGCTTGATTCCATCCCACTGGGCTCAATGGGCATTGGACCGGAAGTGACCAAACAGGCTTTCCTAGATAGCTGCTAGCACAGCTGATGGTATGTGAAGTGAATGAGGCAGGTGGAGTTGTTTTGGCACTGGAAGAGCTGTGCTGCTGCTTCGGGCAGTTGCCATTCACCACCGCCCTGAGTTCCCTAGGTGTCATATCCACTTTCAGACATATGTGGTGCCAGAGCACTTGGTTTATATGGCAGCGGGAAATGGCTTGGGCGCTGAACTTGTGTTTGGCTGTGGAGTTTTGAGCGCCTTGAGTGAGGAGCCCATGTTATTTTAGTGTGGGTGCTCAACCTGCTTGATTCCATCCCACTAGGCTCAATGGGCATTGGACCGGAAGTGACCAAACAGGGTTTCCTAGATAGCTGCTAGCACAGCTGATGGTATGTGAAGTTCATGAGGCAGGTGGAGTTGTTTTGGCACTGGAAGAGCTGTGCTGCTGCTTCGGGCAGTTGCCATTCATCAACTCACTGATCCCTATGTGTCATATCCACTTTCAGACATATGTGGTGCCAGAGCACTTGGTTTCCATGGCAGCAGGAAATGGCTTGGACGCTGAACTTGTGTTTGGCTATGAAGTTTTGAGCGCCTTGAGTGAGGAGCTCCATGTTAGTTTAGTGTGGGTGCTCAACCTGCTTGATTACATCCCCCTGGGCTCAATGGACTTTCGCCCGGAAGTGACCAAACAGGGTTTCCTAGATAGCTGCTAGCACAGCTGATGGTATGTGAAGTTCATGAGGCAGGTGGAGTTGTTTTGGCACTGGAAGAGCTGTGCTGCTGCTTCGGGCAGTTGCCATTCACCACCGCCCTGAGTTCCCTAGGTGTCATATCCACTTTCAGACATATGTGGTGCCAGAGCACTTGGTTTCCATGGCAGTGGGAAATGGCTTGGGTGCTGAACTTGTGTTTGGCTGTGGAGTTTTGAGTGCCTTGAGTGAGGAGCTCCATGTTAGTTTAGTGTGGGTGCTCCACTTGCTTGTTTCCATCCCACTGGGCTTAATGGGCATTGGACCGGAAGTGACCAAACAGGGTTTCTTAGAACGCTGCTAGCATAGCTGATGGTATGTGAAGTTCATGAGGCAGATGGAGTTGTTTTGGCACTGGAAGAGCTGTGCTGCTGCTTCGAGCAGTTGCCATTCACCACCGCCCTGAGTTCCCTAGGTGTCATATCCACTTTCAGACATATGTGGTGCCAGAGCACTTGGTTTCCATGGCAGCGGGAAATGGTTGGGTGCTGAACTTGTATTTGGTTGTGGAGTTTTGAGTGCCTTGAGTGAGGAACTCCATGTTAGTTTAGTGTGGGTGCTCAACCTGCTTGATTCCATCACACTGGGCTCAATGGGCATTGGACCGGAAGTGACCAAACAGGGTTTCCTAGATAGCTGCTAGCACAGCTGATGGTATGTGAAGTTCATGAGGCAGGTGGAGTTGTTTTGGCACTGGAAGAGCTGTGCTTCTGCTTCGGGCAGTTGCCATTCACCACCGCCCTGAGTTCCCTAGGTGTCATATCCACTTTCAGACATATGTGGTGCCAGAGCACTTGGTTTCCATGGCAGCAGGAAATGGCTTGGGCACTGAACTTGTGTTTGGCTGTGGAGTTTTGAGTGTCTTGAGTGAGGAGCTCCATGTTAGTTTCGTGTGGGTGCTCAACCTGCTTGATTCCATCCCACTGGGCTCAATGGGCATTGGACCGGAAGTGACTAAACAGGGTTTCCTAGATGGCTGCTAGCACAGCTGATGGTATGTGAAGTTCATGAGGCAGGTGGAGTTCCTTTGGCACTGGAAGAGCTGTGCTGCTGCTTCGGGCACTTGCCATTCACCACCGCCCTGAGTTCCCTAGGTGTCATAGCCACTTTCAGACATATGTGGTGCCAGAGCACTTGGTTTCCATGGCAGCGGGAAATGGCTTGGGTGCTGAACTTGTGTTTGGGTATGAAATTTTGAGTGCCTTGAGTGAGGAGCTCCATGTTAGTTTCGTGTGGGTGCTCAACCTGCTTGATTCCATCCCACTTGGCTCAATGGGCATTGGACCGGAAGTGACCAAACAGGGTTTATTAGATAGCTGTAAGCACAGCTGATGGTATGTGAAGTTCATGAGGCAGGTGGAGTTGTTTTGGCACTGGAAGAGCTGTGCTGCTGCTTCGGACACTTGCCATTCACCACCACCCTGAGTTCCCTAGGTGTCATATCCACTTTCAGACATATGTGGTGCCAGAGCACTTGGTTTCCATGGCAGCAGGAAATGGCTTGGGCGCTGAACTTGAGTTTGGCTGTGGAGTTTTGAGCGCCTTAAGTGAGGAGCCCATGTTAGTTTACTATGGGTGCTCAACCTGCTAGATTCCATCCCACTGGGCTTAATGGGCATTGGACCGGAAGTGACCAAACAGGGTTTCCTAGATAGCTGCTAGCACAGCTGATGGTATGTGAAGTGAATGAGGCAGGTGGAGTTGTTTTGGCACTGGAAGAGCTGTGCTGCTGCTTCGGGCAGTTGCCATTCACCACCGCCGTGAGTTCCCTAGGTGTCATATCCACTTTCAGACATATGTGGTGCCAGAGCACTTGGTTTCCATGGCAGTGGGAAATGGCTTGGGTGCTGAACTTGTGTTTGGCTGTGGAGTTTTGAGTGCCTTGAGTGAGGAACTCCATGTTAGTTTAGTGTGGGTGCTCCACTTGCTTGTTTCCATCCCACTGGGCTTAATGGGCATTGAACCGGAAGTGACCAAACAGGGTTTCTTAGAACGCTGCTAGCATAGCTGATGGTATGTGAAGTTCATGAGGCAGATGGAGTTGTTTTGGCACTGGAAGAGCTGTGCTGGTGCTTCGGGCAGTTGCCATTCACCACCGCCGTGAGTTCCCTAGGTGTCATATCCACTTTCAGACATATGTGGTGCCAGAGCACTTGGTTTCCATGGCAGCGGGAAATGGCTTGGGTGCTGAACTTGTGTTTGGGTATGAAATTTTGAGTGCCTTGAGTGAGGAGCTCCATGTTAGTTTCGTGTGGGTGCTCAACCTGCTTGATTCCATCCCACTGGACTCAATGGGCATTGGACCAGAAGTGACCAAACAGGGTTTATTAGATAGCTGCTAGCACAGCTGATGGTATGTGAAGTTCATGAGGCAGGTGGAGTTGTTTTGGCACTGGAAGAGCTGTGCTGCTGCTTCGGGCAGTTGCCATTCACCACCGCCCTGAGTTCCCTAGGTATCATATCCACTTTCAGACATATGTGGTGCCAGAGCACTTGGTTTCCATGGCAGCGGGAAATGGCATTTGCACTGAACTTGTGTTTGGCTGTGGAGTTTTTAGTGCCTTGAGTGAGGAACTCCATGTTAGTTTAGTGTGGGTGCTCAACCTGCTTGTTTCCATCCCACTGGGCTCAATGGGCATTGGACCGGAAGTGACCAAACAGGGTTTCCTAGATAGCTGCTAGCACAGCTGATGGTATGTGAAGTTCATGAGGCAGGTGGAGTTGTTTTGGCACTGGAAGAGCTGTGCTGCTGCTTCAGGCAGTTGCCATTCACCACCGCCCTGAGTTCCCTAGGTGTCATATCCACTTTCAGACATATGTGGTGCCAGAGCACTTGGTTTCCATGGCAGCGGGAAATGGCATTTGCACTGAACTTGTGTTTGGCTGTGGAGTTTTGAGTGCCTTGAGTGAGGAACTCCATGTTAGTTTAGTGTGGGTGCTCAACCTGCTTGATTCCATCCCACTGGGCTCAATGGGCATTGGACCGGAAGTGACCAAACAGGCTTTCCTAGATAGCTGCTAGCACAGCTGATGGTATGTGAAGTGAATGAGGCAGGTGGAGTTGTTTTGGCACTGGAAGAGCTGTGCTGCTGCTTCGGGCAGTTGCCATTCACCACCGCCCTGAGTTCCCTACGTGTCATATCCACTTTCAGACATATATGGTGCCAGAGCACTTGGTTTATATGGCAGCGGGAAATGGCTTTTGCACTGAACTTGTGTTTGGCTGTGGAGTTTTGAGCGCCTTGAGTGAGGAGCTCCACGTTAGTTTAGTGTGGGTGCTCAACCTGCTTGATTCCATCCCACTGGACTCAATGGGCATTGGACCGGAAGTGACCAAACAGGGTTTCCTAGATAGCTGCTAGCACAGCTGATGGTATGTGAAGTTCATGAGGCAGGAGGAGTTGTTTTGGCACTGGAAGAGCTGTGCTGCTGCTTCGGGCAGTTGCCATTCACCACCGCCCTGAGTTCCCTAGGTGTCATATCCACTTTCAGACATATGTGGTGCCAGAGCACTTGGTTTCCATGGCAGCGGGAAATGGCTTGGGCACTGAACTTGTGTTTGGCTGTGGAGTTTTGAGTGTCTTGAGTGAGGAGCTCCATGTTAGTTTAGTGTGGGTGCTCAACCTGCTTGATTCCATCCCACTGGGCTCAATGGGCATTGGACCGGAAGTGACCAAACAGGCTTTCCTAGATAGCTGCTAGCACAGCTGATGGTATGTGAAGTGAATGAGGCAGGTGGAGTTGTTTTGGCACTGGAAGAGCTGTGCTGCTGCTTCGGGCAGTTGCCATTCACCACCGCCCTGAGTTCCCTAGGTGTCATATCCACTTTCAGACATATGTGGTGCCAGAGCACTTGGTTTATATGGCAGCGGGAAATGGCTTGGGCGCTGAACTTGTGTTTGGCTGTGGAGTTTTGAGCGCCTTGAGTGAGGAGCCCATGTTATTTTAGTGTGGGTGCTCAACCTGCTTGATTCCATCCCACTGGACTCAATGGGCATTGGACCGGAAGTGACCAAACAGGGTTTCCTAGATAGCTGCTAGCACAGCTGATGGTATGTGAAGTGAATGAGGCAGGTGGAGTTGTTTTGGCACTGGAAGAGCTGTGCTGCTGCTTCGGGCAGTTGCCATTCATCAACTCACTGATCCCTATGTGTCATATCCACTTTCAGACATATGTGGTGCCAGAGCACTTGGTTTCCATGGCAGCGGGAAATGGCTTGGGTGCTGAACTTGTGTTTGGGTATGAAATTTTGAGTGCCTTGAGTGAGGAGCTCCATGTTAGTTTCGTGTGGGTGCTCAACCTGCTTGATTCCATCCCACTTGGCTCAATGGGCATTGGACCGGAAGTGACCAAACAGGGTTTATTAGATAGCTGTAAGCACAGCTGATGGTATGTGAAGTTCATGAGGCAGGTGGAGTTGTTTTGGCACTGGAAGAGCTGTGCTGCTGCTTCGGACACTTGCCATTCACCACCAACCTGAGTTCCCTAGGTGTCATATCCACTTTCAGACATATGTGGTGCCAGAGCACTTGGTTTCCATGGCAGCAGGAAATGGCTTGGGCGCTGAACTTGTGTTTGGCTGTGGAGTTTTGAGCGCCTTAAGTGAGGAGCCCATGTTAGTTTAGTATGGGTGCTCAACCTGCTAGATTCCATCCCACTGGGCTCAATGGGCATTGGACCGGAAGTGACCAAACAGGGTTTCCTAGATAGCTGCTAGCACAGCTGATGGTATGTGAAGTGAATGAGGCAGGTGGAGTTGTTTTGGCACTGGAAGAGCTGTGCTGCTGCTTCGGGCAGTTGCCATTCACCACCGCCGTGAGTTCCCTAGGTGTCATATCCACTTTCAGACATATGTGGTGCCAGAGCACTTGGTTTCCATGGCAGTGGGAAATGGCTTGGGTGCTGAACTTGTGTTTGGCTGTGGAGTTTTGAGTGCCTTGAGTGAGGAACTCCATGTTAGTTTAGTGTGGGTGCTCCACTTGCTTGTTTCCATCCCCTGGGCTTAATGGGCATTGAACCGGAAGTGACCAAACAGGGTTTCTTAGAACGCTGCTAGCATAGCTGATGGTATGTGAAGTTCATGAGGCAGATGGAGTTGTTTTGGCACTGGAAGAGCTGTGCTGGTGCTTCGGGCAGTTGCCATTCACCACCGCCGTGAGTTCCCTAGGTGTCATATCCACTTTCAGACATATGTGGTGCCAGAGCACTTGGTTTCCATGGCAGCGGGAAATGGCTTGGGTGCTGAACTTGTGTTTGGGTATGAAATTTTGAGTGCCTTGAGTGAGGAGCTCCATGTTAGTTTAGTGTGGGTGCTCAACCTGCTTGATTCCATCCCACTGGACTCAATGGGCATTGGACCAGAAGTGACCAAACAGGGTTTATTAGATAGCTGCTAGCACAGCTGATGGTATGTGAAGTTCATGAGGCAGGTGGAGTTGTTTTGGCACTGGAAGAGCTGTGCTGCTGCTTCAGGCAGTTGCCATTCACCACCGCCCTGAGTTCCCTAGGTGTCATATCCACTTTCAGACATATGTGGTGCCAGAGCACTTGGTTTCCATGGCAGCGGGAAATGGCATTTGCACTGAACTTGTGTTTGGCTGTGGAGTTTTTAGTGCCTTGAGTGAGGAACTCCATGTTAGTTTAGTGTGGGTGCTCAACCTGCTTGTTTCCATCCCACTGGGCTCAATGGGCATTGGACCGGAAGTGACCAAACAGGGTTTCCTAGATAGCTGCTAGCACAGCTGATGCTATGTGAAGTTCATGAGGCAGGTGGAGTTGTTTTGGCACTGGAAGAGCTGTGCTGCTGCTTCAGGCAGTTGCCATTCACCACCGCCCTGAGTTCCCTAGGTGTCATATCCACTTTCAGACATATGTGGTGCCAGAGCACTTGGTTTTCATGGCAGCGGGAAATGGCATTTGCACTGAACTTGTGTTTGGCTGTGGAGTTTTGAGTGCCTTGAGTGAGGAACTCCATGTTAGTTTAGTGTGGGTGCTCAACCTGCTTGATTCCATCCCACTGGGCTCAATGGGCATTGGACCGGAAGTGACCAAACAGGCTTTCCTAGATAGCTGCTAGCACAGCTGATGGTATGTGAAGTGAATGAGGCAGGTGGAGTTGTTTTGGCACTGGAAGAGCTGTGCTGCTGCTTCGGGCAGTTGCCATTCACCACCGCCCTGAGTTCCCTACGTGTCATATCCACTTTCAGACATATATGGTGCCAGAGCACTTGGTTTATATGGCAGCGGGAAATGGCTTTTGCACTGAACTTGTGTTTGGCTGTGGAGTTTTGAGCGCCTTGAGTGAGGAGCTCCACGTTAGTTTAGTGTGGGTGCTCAACCTGCTTGATTCCATCCCACTGGACTCAATGGGCATTGGACCGGAAGTGACCAAACAGGGTTTCCTAGATAGCTGCTAGCACAGCTGATGGTATGTGAAGTTCATGAGGCAGGAGGAGTTGTTTTGGCACTGGAAGAGGTGTGCTGCTGCTTCGGGCAGTTGCCATTCACCACCGCCCTGAGTTCCCTAGGTGTCATATCCACTTTCAGACATATGTGGTGCCAGAGCACTTGGTTTCCATGGCAGCGGGAAATGGCTTGGGCGCTGAACTTGTGTTTGGCTGTGGAGTTTTGAGCGCCTTGAGTGAGGAGCTCCAGGTGAGTTTAGTGTGGGTGCTCATCCTGCTTGATTCCATCCCACAGGGCTCAATGGGCATTGGACCGGAAGTGACCAAACAGGGTTTCCTAGATAGCTGCTAGCACAGCTGATGGTATTTGAAGTTCATGACTGAGGTGGAGTTGTTTTGGCACTGGAAGAGCTGTGCTGCTGCTTCGGGCAGTTGCCATTCACCACCGCCCTGAGTTCCCTAGGTGTCATAGCCACTTTCAGAATTATGTGGTGCCAGAGCACTTGGTTTCCATATCAGCGGGTAATGGCTTTTGCGCTGAACTTGTGTTTGGCTGTGGAGTTTTGAGCGCCTTGAGTGAGGAGCTCCATGTTAGTTTAGTGTGGGTGCTCAACCTGCTTGATTCCATCCCACTGGGCTCAATGGGCATTGGACCGGAAGTGACCAAACAGGGTTTCCTAGATAGCTGCTAGCACAGCTGATGGTATGTGAAGTGAATGAGGCAGGTGGAGTTGTTTTGGCACTGGAAGAGCTGTGCTGCTGCTTCGGGCAGTTGCCATTCACCACCGCCCTGAGTTCCCTAGGTGTCATAGCCACTTTCAGAATTATGTGGTGCCAGAGCACTTGGTTTCCATGGCAGCGGGAAATGGCTTGGGTGCTGAACTTGTGTTTGGCTGTGGAGTTTTGAGCGCCTTGAGTGAGGAGCTCCATGTGAGTTTAGTGTGGGTGCTCAACCTGCTTGCTTCCATCCCACTGGGCTCAATGGGCATTGGACCGGAAGTGACCCAACAGGGTTTCCTAGATAGCTGCTAGCACAGCTGATGGTATGTGAAGTTCATGACTGAGGTGGAGTTGTTTTGGCACTGGAAGAGCTGTGCTGCTGCTTCGGGCAGTTGCCATTCACCACCGCCCTGAGTTCCCTAGGTGTCATAGCCACTTTCAGACATATGTGGTGCCAGAGCACTTGGTTTCCATGGCAGTGGGAAATGGCTTGGGCGCTGAACTTGTGTTTGGCTGTGGAGTTTTGAGCGCCTTGAGTGAGGAGCTCCATGTTAGTTTAGTGTGGGTGCTCAACCTGCTTGCTTCCATCCCACTGGGCTCAATGGGCATTGGAACGGAAGTGACCAAACAGGGTTTCCTAGATAGCTGCTAGCACAGCTGATGGTATGTGAAGTTCATGACTGAGGTGGAGTTGTTTTGGCACTGGAAGAGCTGTGCTGCTGCTTCGGGCAGTTGCCATTCACCACCGTCTTGAGTTCCCTAGGTGTCATAGCCACTTTCAGACATATGTGGTGCCAGAGCACTAGGTTTCCATGGCAGCGAGAAATGGCTATTGCGCTGAACTTGTGTTTGGCTGTGGAGTTTTGAGCGCCCTGAGTGAGGAGCTCCATGTGAGTTTAGTGTGGATGCTCAACCTGCTTGATTCCATCCCACTGGGCTCAATGGGCATTGGACCGGAAGTGACCCAACAGGGTTTCCTAGATAGCTGCTAGCACAGCTGATGGTATGTGAAGTTCATGACTGAGGTGGAGTTGTTTTGGCACTGGAAGAGCTGTGCTGCTGCTTCGGGCAGTTGCCATTCACCACCGCCCTGAGTTCCCTAGGTGTCATAGCCACTTTCAGACATATGTGGTGCCAGAGCACTTGGTTTCCATGGCAGCGGGAAATGGCTTGGGCGCTGAACTTGTGTTTGGCTGTGGAGTTTTGAGCGCCTTGAGTGAGGAGCTCCATGTGAGTTTAGTGTGGGTGCTCAACCTGCTTGATTCCATCCCACTGGGCTCAATGGGCATTGGACAGGAAGTGACCAAACAGGGTTTCCTAGATAGCTGCTAGCACAGCTGATGGTATGTGAAGTGAATGAGGCAGGTGGAGTTGTTTTGGCACTGGAAGAGCTGTGCTGCTGCTTCGGGCAGTTGCCATTCACCACCGCCCTGAGTTCCCTAGGTGTCATAGCCACTTTCAGAATTATGTGGTGCCAGAGCACTTGGTTTCCATGGCAGCGGGAAATGGCTTGGGCGCTGAACTTGTGTTTGGCTGTGGAGTTTTGAGCGCCTTGAGTGAGGAGCTCCATGTGAGTTTAGTGTGGGTGCTCATCCTGCTTGATTCCATCCCACAGGGCTCAATGGGCATTGGACCGGAAGTGACCAAACAGGGTTTCCTAGATAGCTGCTAGCACAGCTGATGGTATTTGAAGTGAATGAGGCAGGTGGAGTTGTTTTGGCACTGGAAGAGCTGTGCTGCTGCTTCGGGCAGTTGCCATTCACCACCGCCCTGAGTTCCCTAGGTGTCATAGCCACTTTCAGAATTATGTGGTGCCAGAGCACTTGGTTTCCATATCAGCGGGTAATGGCTTTTGCGCTGAACTTGTGTTTGGCTGTGGAGTTTTGAGCGCCTTGAGTGAGGATCTCCATGTTAGTTTAGTGTGGGTGCTCAACCTGCTTGATTCCATCCCACTGGGCTCAATGGGCATTGGACCGGAAGTGACCAAACAGGGTTTCCTAGATAGCTGCTAGCACAGCTGATGGTATGTGAAGTGAATGAGGCAGGTGGAGTTGTTTTGGCACTGGAAGAGCTGTGCTGCTGCTTCGGGCAGTTGCCATTCACCACCGCCCTGAGTTCCCTAGGTGTCATAGCCACTTTCAGAATTATGTGGTGCCAGAGCACTTGGTTTCCATGGCAGCGGGAAATGGCTTGGGTGCTGAACTTGTGTTTGGCTGTGGAGTTTTGAGCGCCTTGAGTGAGGAGCTCCATGTGAGTTTAGTGTGGGTGCTCAACCTGCTTGCTTCCATCCCACTGGGCTCAATGGGCATTGGACCGGAAGTGACCCAACAGGGTTTCCTAGATAGCTGCTAGCACAGCTGATGGTATGTGAAGTTCATGACTGAGGTGGAGTTGTTTTGGCACTGGAAGAGCTGTGCTGCTGCTTCGGGCAGTTGCCATTCACCACCGCCCTGAGTTCCCTAGGTGTCATAGCCACTTTCAGACATATGTGGTGCCAGAGCACTTGGTTTCCATGGCAGTGGGAAATGGCTTGGGCGCTGAACTTGTGTTTGGCTGTGGAGTTTTGAGCGCCTTGAGTGAGGAGCTCCATGTTAGTTTAGTGTGGGTGCTCAACCTGCTTGATTCCATCCCATCCCACTGGGCTCAATGGGCATTGGACCGGAAGTGACCAAACAGGGTTTCCTAGATAGCTGCTAGCACAGCTGATGGTATGTGAAGTTCATGAGGCAGGTGGAGTTGTTTTGGCACTGGAAGAGCTGTGCTGCTGCTTCGGGCAGTTGCCATTCACCACCGTCTTGAGTTCCCTAGGTGTCATAGCCACTTTCAGACATATGTGGTGCCAGAGCACTAGGTTTCCATGGCAGCGGGAAATGGCTATTGCGCTGAACTTGTGTTTGGCTGTGGAGTTTTGAGCGCCCTGAGTGAGGAGCTCCATGTGAGTTTAGTGTGGATGCTCAACCTGCTTGATTCCATCCCACTGGGCTCAATGGGCATTGGACCGGAAGTGACCCAACAGGGTTTCCTAGATAGCTGCTAGCACAGCTGATGGTTTGTGAAGTTCATGACTGAGGTGGAGTTGTTTTGGCACTGGAAGAGCTGTGTTGCTGCTTCGGGCAGTTGCCATTCACCACCGCCCTGAGTTCCCTAGGTGTCATAGCCACTTTCAGACATATGTGGTGCCAGAGCACTTGGTTTCCATGGCAGCGGGAAATGGCTTGGGCGCTGAACTTGTGTTTGGCTGTGGAGTTTTGAGCGCCTTGAGTGAGGAGCTCCATGTGAGTTTAGTGTGGGTGCTCAACCTGCTTGATTCCATCCCACTGGGCTCAATGGGCATTGGACAGGAAGTGACCAAACAGGGTTTCCTAGATAGCTGCTAGCACAGCTGATGGTATGTGAAGTGAATGAGGCAGGTGGAGTTGTTTTGGCACTGGAAGAGCTGTGCTGCTGCTTCGGGCAGTTGCCATTCACCACCGCCCTGAGTTCCCTAGGTGTCATAGCCACTTTCAGAATTATGTGGTGCCAGAGCACTTGGTTTCCATGGCAGCGGGAAATGGCTTGGGCGCTGAACTTGTGTTTGGCTGTGGAGTTTTGAGCGCCTTGAGTGAGAAGCTCCAGGTGAGTTTAGTGTGGGTGCTCATCCTGCTTGATTCCATCCCACAGGGCTCAATGGGCATTGGACCGGAAGTGACCAAACAGGGTTTCCTACATAGCTGCTAGCACAGCTGATGGTATTTGAAGTGAATGAGGCAGGTGGAGTTGTTTTGGCACTGGAAGAGCTGTGCTGCTGCTTCGGGCAGTTGCCATTCACCACCGCCCTGAGTTCCCTAGGTGTCATATCCACTTTCAGAATTATGTGGTGCCAGAGCACTTGGTTTCCATATCAGCGGGTAATGGCTTTTGCGCTGAACTTGTGTTTGGCTGTGGAGTTTTGAGCGCCTTGAGTGAGGAGCTCCATGTTAGTTTAGTGTGGGTGCTCAACCTGCTTGATTCCATCCCACTGGGCTCAATGGGCATTGGACCGGAAGTGACCCAACAGGGTTTCCTAGATAGCTGCTAGCACAGCTGATGGTATGTGAAGTGAATGAGGCAGGTGGAGTTGTTTTGGCACTGGAAGAGCTGTGCTGCTGCTTCGGGCAGTTGCCATTCACCACCGCCCTGAGTTCCCTAGGTGTCATAGCCACTTTCAGAATTATGTGGTGCCAGAGCACTTGGTTTCCATGGCAGCGGGAAATGGCTTGGGTGCTGAACTTGTGTTTGGCTGTGGAGTTTTGAGCGCCTTGAGTGAGGAGCTCCATGTTAGTTTAGTGTGGGTGCTCAACCTGCTTGCTTCCATCCCACTGGGCTCAATGGGCATTGGACCGGAAGTGACCAAACAGGGTTTCCTAGATAGCTGCTAGCACAGCTGATGGTATGTGAAGTTCATGACTGAGGTGGAGTTGTTTTGGCACTGGAAGAGCTGTGCTGCTGCTTCGGGCAGTTGCCATTCACCACCGCCCTGAGTTCCCTAGGTGTCATAGCCACTTTCAGACATATGTGGTGCCAGAGCACTTGGTTTCCATGGCAGTGGGAAATGGCTTGGGCGCTGAACTTGTGTTTGGCTGTGGAGTTTTGAGCGCCTTGAGTGAGGAGCTCCATGTTAGTTTAGTGTGGGTGCTCAACCTGCTTGATTCCATCCCATCCCTCTGGGCTCAATGGGCATTGGACCGGAAGTGACCAAACAGGGTTTCCTAGATAGCTGCTAGCACAGCTGATGGTATGTGAAGTTCATGACTGAGGTGGAGTTGTTTTGGCACTGGAAGAGCTGTGCTGCTGCTTCGGGCAGTTGCCATTCACCACCGTCTTGAGTTCCCTAGGTGTCATAGCCACTTTCAGACATATGTGGTGCCAGAGCACTAGGTTTCCATGGCAGCGGGAAATGGCTATTGCGCTGAACTTGTGTTTGGCTGTGGAGTTTTGAGCGCCCTGAGTGAGGAGCTCCATGTGAGTTTAGTGTGGATGCTCAACCTGCTTGATTCCATCCCACTGGGCTCAATGGGCATTGGACCGGAAGTGACCCAACAGGGTTTCCTAGATAGCTGCTAGCACAGCTGATGGTATGTGAAGTTCATGACTGAGGTGGAGTTGTTTTGGCACTGGAAGAGCTGTGTTGCTGCTTCGGGCAGTTGCCCTTCACCACCGCCCTGAGTTCCCTAGGTGTCATAGCCACTTTCAGAATTATGTGGTGCCAGAGCACTTGGTTTCCATGGCAGCGGGAAATGGCTTGGGCGCTGAACTTGTGTTTGGCTGTGGAGTTTTGAGCGCCTTGAGTGAGGAGCTCCATGTGAGTTTAGTGTGGGTGCTCAACCTGCTTGATTCCATCCCACTGGGCTCAATGGGCATTGGACCGGAAGTGACCAAACAGGGTTTCCTAGATAGCTGCTAGCACAGCTGATGGTATGTGAAGTTCATGAGGCAGGTGGAGTTGTTTTGGCACTGGAAGAGCTGTGCTGCTGCTTCGGGCAGTTGCCATTCACCACCGCCCTGAGTTCCCTAGGTGTCATAGCCACTTTCAGACATATGTGGTGCCAGAGCACTTGGTTTCCATGGCAGCGGGAAATGGCTTGGGCGCTGAACTTGTGTTTGGCTGTGGAGTTTTGAGCGCCTTGAGTGAGGAGCTCCAGGTGAGTTTAGTGTGGGTGCTCATCCTGCTTGATTCCATCCCACAGGGCTCAATGGGCATTGGACCGGAAGTGACCAAACAGGGTTTCCTAGATAGCTGCTAGCACAGCTGATGGTATTTGAAGTTCATGAGGCAGGTGGAGTTGTTTTGGCACTGGAAGAGCTGTGCTGCTGCTTCTGGCAGTTGCCATTCACCACCGCCCTGAGTTCCCTAGGTGTCATATCCACTTTCAGAATTATGTGGTGCCAGAGCACTTGGTTTCCATATCAGCGGGTAATGGCTTTTGCGCTGAACTTGTGTTTGGCTGTGGAGTTTTGAGCGCCTTGAGTGAGGAGCTCCATGTTAGTTTAGTGTGGGTGCTCAACCTGCTTGATTCCATCCCACTGAGCTCAATGGGCATTGGACCGGAAGTGACCAAACAGGGTTTCCTAGATAGCTGCTAGCACAGCTGATGGTATGTGAAGTTCATGAGGCAGGTGGAGTTGTTTTGGCACTGGAAGAGCTGTGCTGCTGCTTCGGGCAGTTGCCATTCACCACCGCCCTGAGTTCCCTAGGTGTCATAGCCACTTTCAGAATTATGTGGTGCCAGAGCACTTGGTTTCCATGGCAGCGGGAAATGGCTTGGGTGCTGAACTTGTGTTTGGCTGTGGAGTTTTGAGCGCCTTGAGTGAGGAGCTCCATGTGAGTTTAGTGTGGGTGCTCAACCTGCTTGCTTCCATCCCACTGGGCTCAATGGGCATTGGACCGGAAGTGACCCAACAGGGTTTCCTAGATAGCTGCTAGCACAGCTGATGGTATGTGAAGTTCATGACTGAGGTGGAGTTGTTTTGGCACTGGAAGAGCTGTGCTGCTGCTTCGGGCAGTTGCCATTCACCACCGTCTTGAGTTCCCTAGGTGTCATATCCACTTTCAGACATATGTGGTGCCAGAGCACTTGGTTTCCATGGCAGCGGGAAATGGCTTGGGCGCTGAACTTGTGTTTGGCTGTGGAGTTTTGAGCGCCTTGAGTTAGGAGCTCCATGTGAGTTTAGTGTGGGTGCTCAACCTGCTTGATTCCATCCCACTGGGCTCAATGGGCATTGGACAGGAAGTGACCCAACAGGGTTTCCTAGATAGCTGCTAGCACAGCTGATGGTATGTGAAGTTCATGAGGCAGGTGGAGTTGTTTTGGCACTGGAAGAGCTGTGCTGCTGCTTCGGGCAGTTGCCATTCACCACCGCCCTGAGTTCCCTAGGTGTCATATCCACTTTAAGAATTATGTGGTGCCAGAGCACTTGGTTTCCATGGCAGCGGGTAATGGCTTGGGCGCTGAACTTGTGTTTGGCTGTGGAGTTTTGAGCGCCCTGAGTGAGGAGCTCCATGTTAGTTTAGTGTGGGTGCTCAACCTGCTTGATTCCATCCCACTGGGCTCAATGGGCATTGGACCGGAAGTGACCAAACAGGGTTTCCTAGATAGCTGCTAGCACAGCTGATGGTATGTGAAGTGAATGAGGCAGGTGGAGTTGTTTTGGCACTGGAAGAGCTGTGCTGCTGCTTCGGGCAGTTGCCATTCACCACCGCCCTGAGTTCCCTAGGTGTCATATCCACTTTCAGACATATGTGGTGCCAGAGCACTTGGTTTCCATGGCAGCGGGAAATGGCTTGGGTGCTGAACTTGTGTTTGGCTGTGGAGTTTTGAGCGCCTTGAGTGAGGAGCTCCATGTTAGTTTAGTGTGGGTGCTCAACCTGCTTGATTCCATCCCACTGGGCTCAATGGGCATTGGACCGGAAGTGACCCAACAGGGTTTCCTAGATAGCTGCTAGCACAGCTGATGGTATGTGAAGTTCATGACTGAGGTGGAGTTGCTTTGGCACTGGAAGAGCTGTGCTGCTGCTTCGGGCAGTTGCCATTCACCACCGTCTTGAGTTCCCTAGGTGTCATATCCACTTTCAGACATATGTGGTGCCAGAGCACTTGGTTTCCATGGCAGTGGGAAATGGCTTGGGCGCTGAACTTATGTTTGGCTGTGGAGTTTTGAGCGCCCTGAGTGAGGAGCTCCATGTGAGTTTAGTGTGGATGCTCAACCTGCTTGATTCCATCCCACTGGGCTCAATGGGCATTGGACCGGAAGTGACCAAACAGGGTTTCCTAGATAGCTGCTAGCACAGCTGATGGTATGTGAAATTCATGACTGAGGTGCAGTTGTTTTGGCACTGGAAGAGCTGTGCTGCTGCTTCGGGCAGTTGCCATTCACCACCGTCTTGAGTTCCCTAGGTGTCATATCCACTTTCAGACATATGTGGTGCCAGAGAACTTGGTTTCCATGGCAGCGGGAAATGGCTTGGCTGCTGAACTTGTGTTTGGCTGTGGAGTTTTGAGCGCCTTGAGTGAGGAGCTCCATGTGAGTTTAGTGTGGGTGCTCAACCTGCTTGATTCCATCCCACTGGGCTCAATGGGCATTGCACCGGAAGTGACCAAACAGGGTTTCCTAGATAGTTGCTAGCACAGCTGATGGTATGTTAAGTTCATGAGGCATTTGGAGTTGTTTTGGCACTGGAAGAGCTGTGCTGCTGCTTCGGGCAGTTGCCATTCACCACCGTCTTGAGTTCCCTAGGTGTCATAGCCACTTTCAGAATTATGTGGTGCCAGAGAACTTGGTTTCCATGGCAGCGGGAAATGGCTTGGGCGCTGAACTTGTGTTTGGCTGTGCAGGTTTTGAGCGCCTTGAGTGAGGAGCTCCATGTGAGTTTAGTGTGGGTGCTCAACCTGCTTGATTCCATCCCACTGGGCTCAATGGGCATTGGACCGGAAGTGACCAAACAGGGTTTCCTAGATAGCTGCTAGCACAGCTGATGGTATGTGAAGTTCATGAGGCAGGTGGAGTTGTTTTGGCACTGGAAGAGCTGTGCTGCTGCTTCGGGCAGTTGCCATTCACCACCGTCTTGAGTTCCCTAGGTGTCATATCCACTTTCAGACATATGTGGTGCCAGAGCACTTGGTTTCCATGGCAGTGGGAAATGGCTTGGGTGCTGAACTTGTGTTTGGCTGTGCAGGTTTTGAGCGCCTTGAGTGAGGAGCTCCATGTGAGTTTAGTGTGGGTGCTCAACCTGCTTGATTCCATCCCACTGGGCTCAATGGGCATTGGACCGGAAGTGACCAAACAGGGTTTCCTAGATAGCTGCTAGCACAGCTGATGGTATGTGAAGTGAATGAGGCAGGTGGAGTTGTTTTGGCACTGGAAGAGCTGTGCTGCTGCTTTGGGCAGTTGCCATTCACCACCGCCCTGAGTTCCCTAGGTGTCATATCCACTTTCAGACATATGTGGTGCCAGAGCACTTGGTTTCCATGGCAGCGGGAAATGGCTTGGGCGCTGAACTTGTGTTTGGCTGTGGAGTTTTAAGCGCCTTGAGTGAGGAGCTCCATGTGAGTTTAGTGTGGATGCTCAACCTGCTTGATTCCATTCCACTGGGCTCAATGGGCATTGGACCGGAAGTGACCAAACAGGGTTTCCTAGATAGCTGCTAGCACAGCTGATGGTATGTGAAGTGAATGAGGCAGGTGGAGTTGTTTTGGCACTGGAAGAGCTGTGCTGCTGCTTCGGGCAGTTGCCATTCACCACCGCCCTGAGTTCCCTAGGTGTCATAGCCACTTTCAGAATTATGTGGTGCCAGAGCACTTGGTTTCCATGGCAGCGGGAAATGGCTTGGGCGCTGAACTTGTGTTTGGCTGTGGAGTTTTGAGCGCCTTGAGTGAGGAGCTCCATGTGAGTTTAGTGTGGGTGCTCATCCTGCTTGATTCCATCCCACAGGGTTCAATGGGCATTGGACCGGAAGTGACCAAACAGGGTTTCCTAGATAGCTGCTAGCACAGCTGATGGTATTTGAAGTTCATGAGGCAGGTGGAGTTGTTTTGGCACTGGAAGAGCTGTGCTGCTGCTTCGGGCAGTTGCCATTCACCACCACCCTGAGTTCCCTAGGTGTCATATCCACTTTCAGACATGTGGTGCCAGAGCACTTGGTTTCCATGGCAGCGGGTAATGGCTTGGGCGCTGAACTTGTGTTTGGCTGTGGAGTTTTGAGCGCCTTGAGTGAGGAGCTCCATGTTAGTTTAGTGTGGGTGCTCAACCTGCTTGATTCCATCCCATTGGGCTCAATGGGCATTGGACCGGAAGTGACCAAACAGGGTTTCCTAGATAGCTGTTAGCACAGCTGATGGTATGTGAAGTGAATGAGGCAGGTGGAGTTGTTTTGGCACTGGAAGAGCTGTGCTGCTGCTTCGGGCAGTTGCCATTCACCACCGCCCTGAGTTCCCTAGGTGTCATAGCCACTTTCAGAATTATGTGGTGCCAGAGCACTTGGTTTCCATGGCAGCGGGAAATGGCTTGGGTGCTGAACTTGTGTTTGGCTGTGGAGTTTTGATCGCCTTGAGTGAGGAGCTCCATGTGAGTTTAGTGTGGGTGCTCAACCTGCTTGCTTCCATCCCACTGGGCTCAATGGGCATTGGACCGGAAGTGACGAAACAGGGTTTCCTAGATAGCTGCTAGCACAGCTGATGGTATGTGAAGTTCATGACTGAGGTGGAGTTGCTTTGGCACTGGAAGAGCTGTGCTGCTGCTTCGGGCAGTTGCCATTCACCACCGTCTTGAGTTCCCTAGGTGTCATATCCACTTTCAGACATATGTGGTGCCAGAGCACTTGGTTTCCATGGCAGCGGGAAATGGCTATTGCGCTGAACTTGTGTTTGGCTGTGGAGTTTTGAGCGCCCTGAGTGAGGAGCTCCATGTGAGTTTAGTGTGGATGCTCAACCTGCTTGATTCCATCCCACTGGGCTCAATGGGCATTGGACCGGAAGTGACGAAACAGGGTTTCCTAGATAGCAGCTAGCACAGCTGATGGTATGTGAAGTGAATGAGGCAGGTGGAGTTGTTTTGGCACTGGAAGAGCTGTGCTGCTGCTTCGGGCAGTTGCCATTCACCACCGCCCTGAGTTCCCTAGGTGTCATATCCACTTTCAGACATATGTGGTGCCAGAGCACTTGGTTTCCATGGCAGCGGGAAATGGCTTGGGTGCTGAACTTGTGTTTGGCTGTGGAGTTTTGAGCGCCTTGAGTGAGGAGCTCCATGTGAGTTTAGTGTGGGTGCTCAACCTGCTTGATTCCATCCCACTGGGCTCAATGGGCATTGGACCGGAAGTGACCCAACAGGGTTTCCTAGATAGCTGCTAGCACAGCTGATGGTATGTGAAGTGAATGAGGCAGGTGGAGTTGTTTTGGCACTGGAAGAGCTGTGCTGCTGCTTCGGGCAGTTGCCATTCACCACCGCCCTGAGTTCCCTAGGTGTCATATCCACTTTCAGACATTTGTGGTGCCAGAGCACTTGGTTTCCATGGCAGCGGGAAATGGCTTGGGTGCTGAACTTGTGTTTGGCTGTGGAGTTTTGAGCGCCTTGAGTGAGGAGCTCCATGTGAGTTTAGTGTGGGTGCTCAACCTGCTTGATTCTATCCCACTGGGCTCAATGGGCATTGGACCGGAAGTGACCAAACAGGGTTTCCTAGATAGCTGCTAGCACAGCTGATGGTATGTGAAGTTCATGACTGAGGTGGAGTTGCTTTGGCACTGGAAGAGCTGTGCTGCTGCTTCGGGCAGTTGCCATTCACCACCACCCTGAGTTCCCTAGGTGTCACAGCCACTTTCAGAATTATGTGGTGCCAGAGCACTTGGTTTCCATGGCAGCGGGAAATGGCTTGGGCGCTGAACTTGTGTTTGGCTGTGGAGTTTTGAGCGCCTTGAGTGAGGAGCTCCATGTTAGTTTAGTGTGGGTGCTCAACCTGCTTGATTCCATCCCACTGGGCTCAATGGGCATTGGACAGGAAGTGACCAAACAGGGTTTCCTAGATAGCTGCTAGCACAGCTGATGATATGTGAAGTTCATGAGGCAGGTGGGGTTGTTTTGGCACTGGAAGAGCTGTGCTGCTGCTTCGGGCAGTTGCCATTCACCACTTCCGTGAGTTCCCTAGGTGTCATATCCACTTTCAGACATATGTGGTGCCAGAGCACTTGGTTTCCATGGCAGCGGGAAATGGCTATTGCGCTGAACTTGTGTTTGGCTGTGGAGTTTTGAGCGCCCTGAGTGAGGAGCTCCATGTGAGTTTAGTGTGGGTGCTCAACCTGCTTGATTCCATCCCACTGGGCTCAATGGGCATTGGACCGGAAGTGACCCAACAGGGTTTCCTAGATAGCTGCTAGCACAGCTGATGGTATGTGAAGTTCATGAGGCAGGTGGAGTTGTTTTGGCACTGGAAGAGCTGTGCTGCTGCTTCGGGCAGTTGCCATTCACCACCGCCCTGAGTTCCCTAGGTGTCATAGCCACTTTCAAAATTATGTGGTGCCAGAGCACTTGGTTTCCATATCAGCGGGCAATGGCTTGGGCGCTGAACTTGTGTTTGGCTGTGGAGTTTTGAGCGCCTTGAGTGAGGAGCTCCATGTGAGTTTAGTGTGGGTGCTCAACCTGCTTGATTCCATCCCACTGGGCTCAATGGGCATTGGACCGGAAGTGACCAAACAGGGTTTCCTAGATAGCTGCTAGCACAGCTGATGGTATGTGAAATTCATGACTGAGGTAGAGTTGTTTTGGCACTGGAAGAGCTGTGCTGCTGCTTCGGGCAGTTGCCATTCACCACCGCCCTGAGTTCCCTAGGTGTCATAGCCACTTTCAGAATTATGTGGTGCCAGAGCACTTGGTTTCCATGGCAGCGGGAAATGGCTTGGGTGCTGAACTTGTGTTTGGCTGTGGAGTTTTGAGCGCCTTGAGTGAGGAGCTCCATGTGAGTTTAGTGTGGGTGCTCAACCTGCTTGATTCCATCCCACTGGGCTCAATGGGCATTGGACCGGAAGTGACCCAACAGGGTTTCCTAGATAGCTGCTAGCACAGCTGATGGTATGTGAAGTGAATGAGGCAGGTGGAGTTGTTTTGGCACTGGAAGAGCTGTGCTGCTGCTTCGGGCAGTTGCCATTCACCACCGCCCTGAGTTCCCTAGGTGTCATAGCCACTTTCAGACATATGTTGTGCCAGAGCACTTGGTTTCCATGGCAGCGGGAAATGGCTTGGGCGCTGAACTTGTGTTTGGCTGTGGAGTTTTGAGCGCCTTGAGTGAGGAGCTCCATGTGAGTTTAGTGTGGATGCTCAACCTGCTTGATTCCATCCCACTTTGTTCAATGGGCATTGGACCGGAAGTGACCCAACAGGGTTTCCTAGATAGCTGCTAGCACAGCTGATGGTATTTGAAGTTCATGAGGCAGGTGGAGTTGTTTTGGCATTGGAAGAGCTGTGCTGCTGCTTCGGGCAGTTGCCATTCACCACCGCCCTGAGTTCTCTAGGTGTCATAGCCACTTTCAGACATATGTGGTGCCAGAGCACTTGGTTTCCATGGCAGCGGGAAATGGCTTTTGCGCTGAACTTGTGTTTGGCTGTGGAGTTTTGAGCGCCTTGAGTGAGGAGCTCCATGTGAGTTTAGTGTGGGTGCTCAACCTGCTTGATTCCATCCCACTGGGCTCAATGGGCATTGGACCGGAAGTGACCCAACAGGGTTTCCTAGATAGCTGCTAGCACAGCTGATGGTATGTGAAGTTCATGAGGCAGGTGGAGTTGTTTTGGCACTGGAAGAGCTGTGCTGCTGCTTCGGGCAGTTGCCATTCACCACCGCCCTGAGTTCCCTAGGTGTCATATCCACTTTCAGACATATGTGGTGCCAGAGCACTTGGTTTCCATGGCAGCGGGAAATGGCTTGGGTGCTGAACTTGTGTTTGGCTGTGGAGTTTTGAGCGCCTTGAGTGAGGAGCTCCATGTGAGTTTAGTGTGGGTGCTCAACCTGCTTGATTCTATCCCACTGGGCTCAATGGGCATTGGACCGGAAGTGACCCAACAGGGTTTCCTAGATAGCTGCTAGCACAGCTGATGGTATGTGAAGTTCATGAGGCAGGTGGAGTTGTTTTGGCACTGGAAGAGCTGTGCTGCTGCTTCGGGCAGTTGCCATTCACCACTTCCGTGAGTTCCCTAGGTGTCATATCCACTTTCAGACATATGTGGTGCCAGAGCACTTGGTTTCCATGGCAGCGGAAAATGGCTTGGGCGCTGAACTTGTGTTTGGCTGTGGAGTTTTGAGCGCCTTGAGTGAGGAGCTCCATGTGAGTTTAGTGTGGGTGCTCAACCTGCTTGATTCCATCCCACTGGGCTCAATGGGCATTGGACCGGAAGTGACCAAACAGGGTTTCCTAGATAGCTGCTAGCACAGCTGATGGTATGTGAAGTGAATGAGGCAGGTGGAGTTGTTTTGGCACTGGAAGAGCTGTGCTGCTGCTTCGGGCACTTGCCATTCACCACCGCCCTGAGTTCCCTAGGTGTCATAGCCACTTTCAGAATTATGTGGTGCCAGAGCACTTGGTTTCCATGGCAGCGGGAAATGGCTTGGGCGCTGAACTTGTGTTTGGCTGTGGAGTTTTGAGTGCCTTGAGTGAGGAGCTCCATGTGAGTTTAGTGTGGGTGCTCATCCTGCTTGATTCCATCCCACAGGGTTCAATGGGCATTGGACCGGAAGTGACCAAACAGGGTTTCCTAGATAGCTGCTAGCACAGCTGATGGTATTTGAAGTTCATGAGGCAGGTGGAGTTGTTTTGGCACTGGAAGAGCTGTGCTGCTGCTTCGGGCAGTTGCCATTCACCACCACCCTGAGTTCCCTAGGTGTCATATCCACTTTCAGACATGTGGTGCCAGAGCACTTGGTTTCCATGGCAGCGGGTAATGGCTTGGGCGCTGAACTTGTGTTTGGCTGTGGAGTTTTGAGCGCCTTGAGTGAGGAGCTCCATGTTAGTTTAGTGTGGGTGCTCAACCTGCTTGATTCCATCCCATTGGGCTCAATGGGCATTGGACCGGAAGTGACCAAACAGGGTTTCCTAGATAGCTGCTAGCACAGCTGATGGTATGTGAAGTTCATGAGGCAGGTGGAGTTGTTTTGGCACTGGAAGAGCTGTGCTGCTGCTTCGGGCAGTTGCCATTCACCACCGCCCTGAGTTCCCTAGGTGTCATAGCCACTTTCAGAATTATGTGGTGCCAGAGCACTTGGTTTCCATGGCAGCGGGAAATGGCTTGGGTGCTGAACTTGTGTTTGGCTGTGGAGTTTTGAGCGCCTTGAGTGAGGAGCTCCATGTGAGTTTAGTGTGGGTGCTCAACCTGCTTGCTTCCATCCCACTGGGCTCAATGGGCATTGGACCGGAAGTGACGAAACAGGGTTTCCTAGATAGCTGCTAGCACAGCTGATGGTATGTGAAGTTCATGACTGAGGTGGAGTTGCTTTGGCACTGGAAGAGCTGTGCTGCTGCTTCGGGCAGTTGCCATTCACCACCGTCTTGAGTTCCCTAGGTGTCATATCCACTTTCAGACATATGTGGTGCCAGAGCACTTGGTTTCCATGGCAGCGGGAAATGGCTATTGCGCTGAACTTGTGTTTGGCTGTGGAGTTTTGAGCGCCCTGAGTGAGGAGCTCCATGTGAGTTTAGTGTGGATGCTCAACCTGCTTGATTCCATCCCACTGGGCTCAATGGGCATTGGACCGGAAGTGACGAAACAGGGTTTCCTAGATAGCAGCTAGCACAGCTGATGGTATGTGAAGTGAATGAGGCAGGTGGAGTTGTTTTGGCACTGGAAGAGCTGTGCTGCTGCTTCGGGCAGTTGCCATTCACCACCGCCCTGAGTTCCCTAGGTGTCATAGCCACTTTCAGACATATGTGGTGCCAGAGCACTTGGTTTCCATGGCAGCGGGAAATGGCTTGGGTGCTGAACTTGTGTTTGGCTGTGGAGTTTTGAGCGCCTTGAGTGAGGAGCTCCATGTGAGTTTAGTGTGGGTGCTCAACCTGCTTGATTCCATCCCACTGGGCTCAATGGGCATTGGACCGGAAGTGACCCAACAGGGTTTCCTAGATAGCTGCTAGCACAGCTGATGGTATGTGAAGTTCATGAGGCAGGTGGAGTTGTTTTGGCACTGGAAGAGCTGTGCTGCTGCTTCGGGCAGTTGCCATTCACCACCGCCCTGAGTTCCCTAGGTGTCATATCCACTTTCAGACATTTGTGGTGCCAGAGCACTTGGTTTCCATGGCAGCGGGAAATGGCTTGGGTGCTGAACTTGTGTTTGGCTGTGGAGTTTTGAGCGCCTTGAGTGAGGAGCTCCATGTGAGTTTAGTGTGGGTGCTCAACCTGCTTGATTCTATCCCACTGGGCTCAATGGGCATTGGACCGGAAGTGACCAAACAGGGTTTCCTAGATAGCTGCTAGCACAGCTGATGGTATGTGAAGTTCATGACTGAGGTGGAGTTGCTTTGGCACTGGAAGAGCTGTGCTGCTGCTTCGGGCAGTTGCCATTCACCACCACCCTGAGTTCCCTAGGTGTCACAGCCACTTTCAGAATTATGTGGTGCCAGAGCACTTGGTTTCCATGGCAGCGGGAAATGGCTTTTGCGCTGAACTTGTGTTTGGCTGTGGAGTTTTGAGCGCCTTGAGTGAGGAGCTCCATGTTAGTTTAGTGTGGGTGCTCAACCTGCTTGATTCCATCCCACTGGGCTCCATGGGCATTGGACAGGAAGTGACCAAACAGGGTTTCCTAGATAGCTGCTAGCACAGCTGATGATATGTGAAGTTCATGAGGCAGGTGGAGTTGTTTTGGCACTGGAAGAGCTGTGCTGCTGCTTCGGGCAGTTGCCATTCACCACTTCCGTGAGTTCCCTAGGTGTCATATCCACTTTCAGACATATGTGGTGCCAGAGCACTTGGTTTCCATGGCAGCGGGAAATGGCTTGGGCGCTGAACTTGTGTTTGGCTGTGGAGTTTTGAGCGCCTTGAGTGAGGAGCTCCATGTGAGTTTAGTGTGGATGCTCAACCTGCTTGATTCCATCCCACTGGGCTCAATGGGCATTGGACCGGAAGTGACCCAACAGGGTTTCCTAGATAGCTGCTAGCACAGCTGATGGTATGTGAAGTGAATGAGGCAGGTGGAGTTGTTTTGGCACTGGAAGAGCTGTGCTGCTGCTTCGGGCACTTGCCATTCACCACCGCCCTGAGTTCCCTAGGTGTCATATCCACTTTCAGACATGTGGTGCCAGAGCACTTGGTTTCCATGGCAGCGGGTAATGGCTTCGGCGCTGAACTTGTGTTTGGCTGTGGAGTTTTGAGCGCCTTGAGTGAGGAGCTCCATGTTAGTTTAGTGTGGGTGCTCAACCTGCTTGATTCCATCCCATTGGGCTCAATGGGCATTGGACCGGAAGTGACCAAACAGGGTTTCCTAGATAGCTGCTAGCACAGCTGATGGTATGTGAAATTCATGACTGAGGTAGAGTTGTTTTGGCACTGGAAGAGCTGTGCTGCTGCTTCGGGCAGTTGCCATTCACCACCGCCCTGAGTTCCCTAGGTGTCATAGCCAATTTCAGAATTATGTGGTGCCAGAGCACTTGGTTTCCATGGCAGCGGGAAATGGCTTGGGTGCTGAACTTGTGTTTGGCTGTGGAGTTTTGAGCGCCTTGAGTGAGGAGCTCCATGTGAGTTTAGTGTGGGTGCTCAACCTGCTTGATTCCATCCCACTGGGCTCAATGGGCATTGGACCGGAAGTGACCCAACAGGGTTTCCTAGATAGCTGCTAGCACAGCTGATGGTATGTGAAGTTCATGACTGAGGTGGAGTTGCTTTGGCACTGGAAGAGCTGTGCTGCTGCTTCGGGCAGTTGCCATTCACCACCGTCTTGAGTTCCCTAGGTGTCATATCCACTTTCAGACATATGTGGTGCCAGAGCACTTGGTTTCCATGGCAGCGGGAAATGGCTATTGCGCTGAACTTGTGTTTGGCTGTGGAGTTTTGAGCGCCCTGAGTGAGGAGCTCCATGTGAGTTTAGTGTGGGTGCTCAACCTGCTTGATTCCATCCCACTGGGCTCAATGGGCATTGGACCGGAAGTGACCCAACAGGGTTTCCTAGATAGCTGCTAGCACAGCTGATGGTATGTGAAGTTCATGAGGCAGGTGGAGTTGTTTTGGCACTGGAAGAGCTGTGCTGCTGCTTCGGGCAGTTGCCATTCACCACCGCCCTGAGTTCCCTAGGTGTCATAGCCACTTTCAAAATTATGTGGTGCCAGAGCACTTGGTTTCCATATCAGCGGGCAATGGCTTGGGCGCTGAACTTGTGTTTGGCTGTGGAGTTTTGAGCGCCTTGAGTGAGGAGCTCCATGTGAGTTTAGTGTGGGTGCTCAACCTGCTTGATTCCATCCCACTGGGCTCAATGGGCATTGGACCGGAAGTGACCAAACAGGGTTTCCTAGATAGCTGCTAGCACAGCTGATGGTATGTGAAATTCATGACTGAGGTAGAGTTGTTTTGGCACTGGAAGAGCTGTGCTGCTGCTTCGGGCAGTTGCCATTCACCACCGCCCTGAGTTCCCTAGGTGTCATAGCCACTTTCATAATTATGTGGTGCCAGAGCACTTGGTTTCCATGGCAGCGGGAAATGGCTTGGGTGCTGAACTTGTGTTTGGCTGTGGAGTTTTGAGCGCCTTGAGTGAGGAGCTCCATGTGAGTTTAGTGTGGGTGCTCAACCTGCTTGATTCCATCCCACTGGGCTCAATGGGCATTGGACCGGAAGTGACCCAACAGGGTTTCCTAGATAGCTGCTAGCACAGCTGATGGTATGTGAAGTGAATGAGGCAGGTGGAGTTGTTTTGGCACTGGAAGAGCTGTGCTGCTGCTTCGGGCAGTTGCCATTCACCACCGCCCTGAGTTCCCTAGGTGTCATAGCCACTTTCAGAATTATGTGGTGCCAGAGCACTTGGTTTCCATGGCAGCGGGAAATGGCTTGGGCGCTGAACTTGTGTTTGGCTGTGGAGTTTTGAGCGCCTTGAGTGAGGAGCTCCATGTGAGTTTAGTGTGGATGCTCAACCTGCTTGATTCCATCCCACTTTGTTCAATGGGCATTGGACCGGAAGTGACCCAACAGGGTTTCCTAGATAGCTGCTAGCACAGCTGATGGTATTTGAAGTTCATGAGGCAGGTGGAGTTGTTTTGGCATTGGAAGAGCTGTGCTGCTGCTTCGGGCAGTTGCCATTCACCACCGCCCTGAGTTCTCTAGGTGTCATAGCCACTTTCAGACATATGTGGTGCCAGAGCACTTGGTTTCCATGGCAGCGGGAAATGGCTTTTGCGCTGAACTTGTGTTTGGCTGTGGAGTTTTGAGCGCCTTGAGTGAGGAGCTCCATGTGAGTTTAGTGTGGGTGCTCAACCTGCTTGATTCCATCCCACTGGGCTCAATGGGCATTGGACCGGAAGTGACCCAACAGGGTTTCCTAGATAGCTGCTAGCACAGCTGATGGTATGTGAAGGTCATGAGGCAGGTGGAGTTGTTTTGGCACTGGAAGAGCTGTGCTGCTGCTTCGGGCAGTTGCCATTCACCACCGCCCTGAGTTCCCTAGGTGTCATATCCACTTTCAGACATATGTGGTGCCAGAGCACTTGGTTTCCATGGCAGCGGGAAATGGCTTGGGTGCTGAACTTGTGTTTGGCTGTGGAGTTTTGAGCGCCTTGAGTGAGGAGCTCCATGTGAGTTTAGTGTGGGTGCTCAACCTGCTTGATTCTATCCCACTGGGCTCAATGGGCATTGGACCGGAAGTGACCCAACAGGGTTTCCTAGATAGCTGCTAGCACAGCTGATGGTATGTGAAGTTCATGACTGAGGTGGAGTTGCTTTGGCACTGGAAGAGCTGTGCTGCTGCTTCGGGCAGTTGCCATTCACCACCACCCTGAGTTCCCTAGGTGTCACAGCCACTTTCAGAATTATGTGGTGCCAGAGCACTTGGTTTCCATGGCAGCGGGAAATGGCTTTTGCGCTGAACTTGTGTTTGGCTGTGGAGTTTTGAGCGCCTTGAGTGAGGAGCTCCATGTTAGTTTAGTGTGGGTGCTCAACCTGCTTGATTCCATCCCACTGGGCTCAATGGGCATTGGACAGGAAGTGACCAAACAATGTTTCCTAGATAGCTGCTAGCACAGCTGATGATATGTGAAGTTCATGAGGCAGGTGGAGTTGTTTTGGCACTGGAAGAGCTGTGCTGCTGCTTCGGGCAGTTGCCATTCACCACTTCCGTGAGTTCCCTAGGTGTCATATCCACTTTCAGACATATGTGGTGCCAGAGCACTTGGTTTCCATGGCAGCGGGAAATGGCTTGGGCGCTGAACTTGTGTTTGGCTGTGGAGTTTTGAGCGCCTTGAGTGAGGAGCTCCATGTGAGTTTAGTGTGGATGCTCAACCTGCTTGATTCCATCCCACTGGGCTCAATGGGCATTGGACCGGAAGTGACCAAACAGGGTTTCCTAGATAGCTGCTAGCACAGCTGATGGTATGTGAAGTGAATGAGGCAGGTGGAGTTGTTTTGGCACTGGAAGAGCTGTGCTGCTGCTTCGGGCACTTGCCATTCACCACCGCCCTGAGTTCCCTAGGTGTCATATCCACTTTCAGACATGTGTTGCCAGAGCACTTGGTTTCCATGGCAGCGGGTAATGGCTTCGGCGCTGAACTTGTGTTTGGCTGTGGAGTTTTGAGCGCCTTGAGTGAGGAGCTCCATGTGAGTTTAGTGTGGGTGCTCAACCTGCTTGATTCCATCCCATTGGGCTCAATGGGCATTGGACCGGAAGTGACCAAACAGGGTTTCCTAGATAGCTGCTAGCACAGCTGATGGTATGTGAAGTTCATGAGGCAGGTGGAGTTGTTTTGGCACTGGAAGAGCTGTGCTGCTGCTTCGGGCAGTTGCCATTCACCACCGCCCTGAGTTCCCTAGGTGTCATAGCCAATTTCAGAATTATGTGGTGCCAGAGCACTTGGTTTCCATGGCAGCGGGAAATGGCTTGGGTGCTGAACCTGTGTTTGACTGTGGAGTTTTGAGCGCCTTGAGTGAGGAGCTCCATGTGAGTTTAGTGTGGGTGCTCAACCTGCTTGCTTCCATCCCACTGGGCTCAATGGGCATTGGACCGGAAGTGACCCAACAGGGTTTCCTAGATAGCTGCTAGCACAGCTGATGGTATGTGAAGTTCATGAGGCAGGTGGAGTTGCTTTGGCACTGGAAGAGCTGTGCTGCTGCTTCTGGCAGTTGCCATTCACCACCGTCTTGAGTTCCCTAGGTGTCATATCCACTTTCAGACATATGTGGTGCCAGAGCACTTGGTTTCCATGGCAGCGGGAAATGGCTATTGCGCTGAACTTGTGTTTGGCTGTGGAGTTTTGAGCGCCCTGAGTGAGGAGCTCCATGTGAGTTTAGTGTGGGTGCTCAACCTGCTTGATTCCATCCCACTGGGCTCAATGGGCATTGGACCGGAAGTGACCCAACAGGGTTTCCTAGATAGCTGCTAGCACAGCTGATGGTATGTGAAGTTCATGAGGCAGGTGGAGTTGTTTTGGCACTGGAAGAGCTGTGCTGCTGCTTCGGGCAGTTGCCATTCACCACCGCCCTGAGTTCCCTAGGTGTCATAGCCACTTTCAAAATTATGTGGTGCCAGAGCACTTGGTTTCCATATCAGCGGGAAATGGCTTGGGCGCTGAACTTGTGTTTGGCTGTGGAGTTTTGAGCGCCTTGAGTGAGGAGCTCCATGTGAGTTTAGTGTGGGTGCTCAACCTGCTTGATTCCATCCCACTGGGCTCAATGGGCATTGGACCGGAAGTGACCAAACAGGGTTTCCTAGATAGCTGCTAGCACAGCTGATGGTATGTGAAATTCATGACTGAGGTAGAGTTGTTTTGGCACTGGAAGAGCTGTGCTGCTGCTTCGGGCAGTTGCCATTCACCACCGCCCTGAGTTCCCGAGGTGTCATAGCCACTTTCAGAATTATGTGGTGCCAGAGCACTTGGTTTCCATGGCAGCTGGAAATGGCTTGGGTGCTGAACTTGTGTTTGGCTGTGGAGTTTTGAGCGCCTTGAGTGAGGAGCTCCATGTGAGTTTAGTGTGGGTGCTCAACCTGCTTGATTCCATCCCACTGGGCTCAATGGGCATTGGACCGGAAGTGACCCAACAGGGTTTCCTAGATAGCTGCTAGCACAGCTGATGGTATGTGAAGTGAATGAGGCAGGTGGAGTTGTTTTGGCACTGGAAGAGCTGTGCTGCTGCTTCGGGCAGTTGCCATTCACCACCGCCCTGAGTTCCCTAGGTGTCATAGCCACTTTCAGAATTATGTGGTGCCAGAGCACTTGGTTTCCATGGCAGCGGGAAATGGCTATTGCGCTGAACTTGTGTTTGGCTGTGGAGTTTTGAGCGCCTTGAGTGAGGAGCTCCATGTGAGTTTAGTGTGGATGCTCAACCTGCTTGATTCCATCCCACTTTGTTCAATGGGCATTGGACCGGAAGTGACCCAACAGGGTTTCCTAGATAGCTGCTAGCACAGCTGATGGTATGTGAAGTGAATGAGGCAGGTGGAGTTGTTTTGGCACTGGAAGAGCTGTGCTGCTGCTTCGGGCAGTTGCCATTCACCACCGCCCTGAGTTCCCTAGGTGTCATAGCCACTTTCAGACATATGTGGTGCCAGAGCACTTGGTTTCCATGGCAGCGGGAAATGGTTTGGGGTCTGAACTTGTGTTTGGCTGTGGAGTTTTGAGCGCCTTGAGTGAGGAGCTCCATGTGAGTTTAGTGTGGGTGCTCAACCTGCTTGATTCCATCCCACTGGGCTCAATGGGCATTGGACCCGAAGTGACCAAACAGGGTTTCCTAGATAGCTGCTAGCACAGCTGATGGTATGTGAAGTTCATGAGGCAGGTGGAGTTGTTTTGGCACTGGAAGAGCTGTGCTGCTGCTTCGGGCAGTTGCCATTCACCACCGCCCTGAGTTCCCTAGGTGTCATAGCCACTTTCAGACCTATGTGTTGCCAGAGCACTTGGTTTCCATGGCAGCGGGAAATGGCTTTTGCGCTGAACTTGTGTTTGGCTGTGGAGTTTTGAGCGCCTTGAGTGAGGAGCTCCATGTGAGTTTAGTGTGGGTGTTCAACCTGCTTGATTCCATCCCACAGGGTTCAATGGGCATTGGACCAGAAGTGACCAAACAGGGTTTCCTAGATAGCTGCTAGCACAGCTGATGGTATGTGAAGTTCATGAGGCAGGTGGAGTTGTTTTGGCACTGGAAGAGCTGTGCTGCTGCTTCGGGCAGGTGCCATTCACCACCGCCCTGAGTTCCCTAGGTGTCATAGCCACTTTCAGACATATGTGGTGCCAGAGCACTTGGTTTCCATGGCAGCGGGAAATGGCTTGGGCGCTGAACTTGTGTTTGGCTGTGGAGTTTTGAGCGCCTTGAGTGAGGAGCTCCATGTTATTTTAGTGTGGGTGCTCAACCTGCTTGATTCCATCCCACTGGGCTCAATGGGCATTGGACCGGAAGTGACCCAACAGGGTTTCCTAGATAGCTGCTAGCACAGCTGATGGTATGTGAAGTGAATGAGGCAGGTGGAGTTGTTTTGGCACTGGAAGAGCTGTGCTGCTGCTTCGGGCAGTTGCCATTCACCACCGCCCTGAGTTCCCTAGGTGTCATATCCACTTTCAGACATATGTGGTGCCAGAGCACTTGGTTTCCATGGCAGCGGGAAATGGCTTGGGCGCTGAACTTGTGTTTGGCTGTGGAGTTTTGAGCGCCTTGAGTGAGGAGCTCCATGTTAGTTTAGTGTGGGTGCTCAACCTGCTTGATTCCATCCCACAGGGTTCAATGGGCATTGGACCGGAAGTGACCAAACAGGGTTTCCTAGATAGCTGCTAGCACAGCTGATGGTATGTGAAGTGAATGAGGCAGGTGGAGTTGTTGTGGCACTGGAAGAGCTGTGCTGCTGCTTTGGGCAGTTGCCATTCACCACCGTCTTGAGTTTCCTAGGTGTCATATCCACTTTCAGACATATGTGGTGCCAGAGCACTTGGTTTCCATGGCAGCGGGAAATGGCTTGGGTGCTGAACTTGTGTTTGGCTGTGGAGTTTTGAGCGCCTTGAGTGAGGAGCTCCATGTGAGTTTAGTGTGGGTGCTCAACCTGCTTGATTCCATCCCACTGGGCTCAATGGGCATTGGACCGGAAGTGACCAAACAGGGTTTCTTAGGTAGCTGCTAGCACAGCTGATGGTATGTGAAGTGAATGAGGCAGGTGGAGTTGTTTTGGCACTGGAAGAGCTGTGCTGCTGCTTCGGGCAGTTGCCATTCACCACCGCCCTGAGTTCCCTAGGTGTCATAGCCACTTTCAGACATATGTGGTGCCAGAGCACTTGGTTTCCATGGCAGCGGGAAATGGCTTGGGCGCTGAACTTGTGTTTGGCTGTGGAGTTTTGAGCGCCCTGAGTGAGGAGCTCAATGTGAGTTTAGTGTGGATGCTCAACCTGCTTGATTCCATCCCATCCCACTGGGCTCAATGGGCATTGGACCGGAAGTGACCAAACAGGGTTTCCTAGATAGCTGCTAGCACAGCTGAAGGTATGTGAAGTTCATGAGGCAGGTGGAGTTGTTTTGGCACTGGAAGAGCTGTGCTGCTGCTTCGGGCAGTTGCCATTCACCACCGCCCTGAGTTCCCTAGGTGTCATAGCCACTTTCAGACATATGTGGTGCCAGAGCACTTGGTTTCCATGGCAGCGGGAAATGGCTTGGGCGCTGAACTTGTGTTTGGCTGTGGAGTTTTGAGCGCCTTGAGTGAGGATCTCCATGTGAGTTTAGTGTGGGTGCTCAACCTGCTTGATTCCATCCCACTGGGCTCAATGGGCATTGGACCGGAAGTGACCAAACAGGGTTTCCTACATAGCTGCTAGCACAGCTGATGGTATGTGAAGTGAATGAGGCAGGTGGAGTTGTTTTGGCACTGGAAGAGCTGTGCTGCTGCTTCGGGCAGGTGCCATTCACCACCGCCCTGAGTTCCCTAGGTGTCATAGCCACTTTCAGACATATGTGGTGCCAGAGCACTTGGTTTCCATGGCAGCGGGAAATGGCTTTTGCGCTGAACTTGTGTTTGGCTGTGGAGTTTTGAGCGCCTTGAGTGAGGAGCTCCATGTGAGTTTAGTGTGGGTGCTCAACCTGCTTGATTCCATCCCACTGGGCTCAATGGGCATTGGACCGGAAGTGACCAAACAGGGTTTCCTAGATAGCTGCTAGCACAGCTGATGGTATGTGAAGTTCATGAGGCAGGTGGAGTTGTTTTGGCACTGGAAGAGCTGTGCTGCTGCTTCGGGCAGTTGCCATTCACCACCGCCCTGAGTTCCCTAGGTGTCATAGCCACTTTCAGAATTATGTGGTGCCAGAGCACTTGGTTTCCATGGCAGCGGGAAATGGCTTGGGCGCTGAACTTGTGTTTGGCTGTGGAGTTTTGAGCGCCTTGAGTGAGGAGCTCCAGGTGAGTTTAGTGTGGGTGCTCATCCTGCTTGATTCCATCCCACTGGGCTCAATGGGCATTGGACCGGAAGTGACCAAACAGGGTTTCCTAGATAGCTGCTAGCACAGCTGATGGTATTTGAAGTGAATGAGGCAGGTGGAGTTGTTTTGGCACTGGAAGAGCTGTGCTGCTGCTTCGGGCAGTTGCCATTCACCACCGCCCTGAGTTCCCTAGGTGTCATAGCCACTTTCAGACATATGTGCTGCCAGAGCACTTGGTTTCCATGGCAGCGGGAAATGGCTTGGGCGCTGAACTTGTGTTTGGCTGTGGAGTTTTGAGCGCCCTGAGTGAGGAGCTCCATGTGAGTTTAGTGTGGATGCTCAACCTGCTTGATTCCATCCCACTGGGCTCAATGGGCATTGGACAGGAAGTGACCAAACAGGGTTTCCTAGATAGCTGCTAGCACAGCTGATGGTATGTGAAGTTCATGAGGCAGGTGGAGTTGTTTTGGCACTGGAAGAGCTGTGCTGCTGCTTCGGGCAGTTGCCATTCACCACTTCCGTGAGTTCCCTAGGTGTCATATCCACTTTCAGACATATGTGGTGCCAGAGCACTTGGTTTCCATGGCAGCGGGAAATGGCTTGGGCGCTGAACTTGTGTTTGGCTGTGGAGTTTTGAGCGCCTTGAGTGAGGAGCTCCATGTGAGTTTAGTGTGGGTGCTCAACCTGCTTGATTCCATCCCACTGGGCTCAATGGGCATTGGACCGGAAGTGACCAAACAGGGTTTCCTAGATAGCTGCTAGCACAGCTGATGGTATGTGAAATTCATGACTGAGGTAGAGTTGTTTTGGCACTGGAAGAGCTGTGCTGCTGCTTCGGGCAGTTGCCATTCACCACCGCCCTGAGTTCCCGAGGTGTCATAGCCACTTTCAGAATTATGTGGTGCCAGAGCACTTGGTTTCCATGGCAGCGGGAAATGGCTTGGGTGCTGAACTTGTGTTTGGCTGTGGAGTTTTGAGCGCCTTGAGTGAGGAGCTCCATGTGAGTTTAGTGTGGGTGCTCAACCTGCTTGATTCCATCCCACTGGGCTCAATGGGCATTGGACCGGAAGTGACCCAACAGGGTTTCCTAGATAGCTGCTAGCACAGCTGATGGTATGTGAAGTGAATGAGGCAGGTGGAGTTGTTTTGGCACTGGAAGAGCTGTGCTGCTGCTTCGGGCAGTTGCCATTCACCACCGCCCTGAGTTCCCTAGGTGTCATAGCCACTTTCAGAATTATGTGGTGCCAGAGCACTTGGTTTCCATGGCAGCGGGAAATGGCTTGGGCGCTGAACTTGTGTTTGGCTGTGGAGTTTTGAGCGCCTTGAGTGAGGAGCTCCATGTGAGTTTAGTGTGGATGCTCAACCTGCTTGATTCCATCCCACTTTGTTCAATGGGCATTGGACCGGAAGTGACCCAACAGGGTTTCCTAGATAGCTGCTAGCACAGCTGATGGTATGTGAAGTGAATGAGGCAGGTGGAGTTGTTTTGGCACTGGAAGAGCTGTGCTGCTGCTTCGGGCACTTGCCATTCACCACCGCCCTGAGTTCCCTAGGTGTCATATCCACTTTCAGACATGTGTTGCCAGAGCACTTGGTTTCCATGGCAGCGGGTAATGGCTTCGGCGCTGAACTTGTGTTTGGCTGTGGAGTTTTGAGCGCCTTGAGTGAGGAGCTCCATGTGAGTTTAGTGTGGGTGCTCAACCTGCTTGATTCCATCCCACTGGGCTCAATGGGCATTGGACCCGAAGTGACCAAACAGGGTTTCCTAGATAGCTGCTAGCACAGCTGATGGTATGTGAAGTTCATGAGGCAGGTGGAGTTGTTTTGGCACTGGAAGAGCTGTGCTGCTGCTTCGGGCAGTTGCCATTCACCACCGCCCTGAGTTCCCTAGGTGTCATAGCCACTTTCAGACCTATGTGTTGCCAGAGCACTTGGTTTCCATGGCAGCGGGAAATGGCTTTTGCGCTGAACTTGTGTTTGGCTGTGGAGTTTTGAGCGCCTTGAGTGAGGAGCTCCATGTGAGTTTAGTGTGGGTGTTCAACCTGCTTGATTCCATCCCACAGGGTTCAATGGGCATTAGACCAGAAGTGACCAAACAGGGTTTCCTAGATAGCTGCTAGCACAGCTGATGGTATGTGAAGTTCATGAGGCAGGTGGAGTTGTTTTGGCACTGGAAGAGCTGTGCTGCTGTTTCGGGCAGTTGCCATTCACCACCGTCCTGAGTTCCCTAGGTGTCATAGCCACTTTCAGACATATGTGGTGCCAGAGCACTTGGTTTCCATGGCAGCGGGAAATGGCTTGGGCGCTGAACTTGTGTTTGGCTGTGGAGTTTTGAGCGCCTTGAGTGAGGAGCTCCATGTTATTTTAGTGTGGGTGCTCAACCTGCTTGATTCCATCCCACTGGGCTCAATGGGCATTGGACCGGAAGTGACCAAACAGGGTTTCCTAGATAGCTGCTAGCACAGCTGATGGTATGTGAAGTTCATGAGGCAGGTGGAGTTGTTTTGGCACTGGAAGAGCTGTGCTGCTGCTTCGGGCAGTTGCCATTCACCACCGCCCTGAGTTCCCTAGGTGTCATATCCACTTTCAGACATATGTGGTGCCAGAGCACTTGGTTTCCATGGCAGCGGGAAATGGCTTGGGCGCTGAACTTGTGTTTGGCTGTGGAGTTTTGAGCGCCTTGAGTGAGGAGCTCCATGTGAGTTTAGTGTGGGTGCTCAACCTGCTTGATTCCATCCCACAGGGTTCAATGGGCATTGGACCAGAAGTGACCAAACAGGGTTTCCTAGATAGCTGCTAGCACAGCTGATGGTATGTGAAGTGAATGAGGCAGGTGGAGTTGTTGTGGCACTGGAAGAGCTGTGCTGCTGCTTCGGGCAGTTGCCATTCACCACCGTCTTGAGTTCCCTAGGTGTCATATCCACTTTCAGACATATGTGGTGCCAGAGCACTTGGTTTCCATGGCAGCGGGAAATGGCTTGGGTGCTGAACTTGTGTTTGGCTGTGGAGTTTTGAGCGCCTTGAGTGAGGAGCTCCATGTGAGTTTAGTGTGGGTGCTCAACCTGCTTGATTCCACCCCACTGGGCTCAATGGGCATTGGACCGGAAGTGACCAAACAGGGTTTCTTAGGTAGCTGCTAGCACAGCTGATGGTATGTGAAGTGAATGAGGCAGGTGGAGTTGTTTTGGCACTGGAAGAGCTGTGCTGCTGCTTCGGGCAGTTGCCATTCACCACCGCCCTGAGTTCCCTAGGTGTCATAGCCACTTTCAGACATATGTGGTGCCAGAGCACTTGGTTTCCATGGCAGCGGGAAATGGCTTGGGCGCTGAACTTGTGTTTGGCTGTGGAGTTTTGAGCGCCCTGAGTGAGGAGCTCCATGTGAGTTTAGTGTGGATGCTCAACCTGCTTGATTCCATCCCATCCCACTGGGCTCAATGGGCATTGGACCGGAAGTGACCAAACAGGGTTTCCTAGATAGCTGCTAGCACAGCTGAAGGTATGTGAAGTTCATGAGGCAGGTGGAGTTGTTTTGGCACTGGAAGAGCTGTGCTGCTGCTTCGGGCAGTTGCCATTCACCACCGCCCTGAGTTCCCTAGGTGTCATAGCCACTTTCAGACATATGTGGTGCCAGAGCACTTGGTTTCCATGGCAGCGGGAAATGGCTTGGGCGCTGAACTTGTGTTTGGCTGTGGAGTTTTGAGCGCCTTGAGTGAGGATCTCCATGTGAGTTTAGTGTGGGTGCTCAACCTGCTTGATTCCATCCCACTGGGCTCAATGGGCATTGGACCGGAAGTGACCAAACAGGGTTTCCTACATAGCTGCTAGCACAGCTGATGGTATGTGAAGTGAATGAGGCAGGTGGAGTTGTTTTGGCACTGGAAGAGCTGTGCTGCTGCTTCGGGCAGGTGCCATTCACCACCGCCCTGAGTTCCCTAGGTGTCATAGCCACTTTCAGACATATGTGGTGCCAGAGCACTTGGTTTCCATGGCAGCGGGAAATGGCTTTTGCGCTGAACTTGTGTTTGGCTGTGGAGTTTTGAGCGCCTTGAGTGAGGAGCTCCATGTGAGTTTAGTGTGGGTGCTCAACCTGCTTGATTCCATCCCACTGGGCTCAATGGGCATTGGACCGGAAGTGACCAAACAGGGTTTCCTAGATAGCTGCTAGCACAGCTGATGGTATGTGAAGTTCATGAGGCAGGTGGAGTTGTTTTGGCACTGGAAGAGCTGTGCTGCTGCTTCGGGCAGTTGCCATTCACCACCGCCCTGAGTTCCCTAGGTGTCATAGCCACTTTCAGAATTATGTGGTGCCAGAGCACTTGGTTTCCATGGCAGCGGGAAATGGCTTGGGCGCTGAACTTGTGTTTGGCTGTGGAGTTTTGAGCGCCTTGAGTGAGGAGCTCCAGGTGAGTTTAGTGTGGGTGCTCATCCTGCTTGATTCCATCCCACTGGGCTCAATGGGCATTGGACCGGAAGTGACCAAACAGGGTTTCCTAGATAGCTGCTAGCACAGCTGATGGTATTTGAAGTGAATGAGGCAGGTGGAGTTGTTTTGGCACTGGAAGAGCTGTGCTGCTGCTTCGGGCAGTTGCCATTCACCACCGCCCTGAGTTCCCTAGGTGTCATAGCCACTTTCAGACATATGTGCTGCCAGAGCACTTGGTTTCCATGGCAGCGGGAAATGGCTTGGGCGCTGAACTTGTGTTTGGCTGTGGAGTTTTGAGCGCCCTGAGTGAGGAGCTCCATGTGAGTTTAGTGTGGATGCTCAACCTGCTTGATTCCATCCCACTGGGCTCAATGGGCATTGGACAGGAAGTGACCAAACAGGGTTTCCTAGATAGCTGCTAGCACAGCTGATGGTATGTGAAGTTCATGAGGCAGGTGGAGTTGTTTTGGCACTGGAAGAGCTGTGCTGCTGCTTCGGGCAGTTGCCATTCACCACTTCCGTGAGTTCCCTAGGTGTCATATCCACTTTCAGACATATGTGGTGCCAGAGCACTTGGTTTCCATGGCAGCGGGAAATGGCTTGGGCGCTGAACTTGTGTTTGGCTGTGGAGTTTTGAGCGCCCTGAGTGAGGAGCTCCATGTGAGTTTAGTGTGGGTGCTCAACCTGCTTGATTCCATCCCACTGGGCTCAAAGGGCATTGGACCGGAAGTGACCCAACAGGGTTTCCTAGATAGCTGCTAGCACAGCTGATGGTATGTGAAGTTCATGACTGAGGTGGAGTTGTTTTGGCACTGGAAGAGCTGTGCTGCTGCTTCGGGCAGTTGCCATTCACCACCGCCCTGAGTTCCCTAGGTGTCATAGCCACTTTCAAACATATGTGGTGCCAGAGCACTAGGTTTCCATGGCAGCGGGAAATGGCTTGGGCACTGAACTTGTGTTTGGCTGTGGAGTTTTGAGCGCCCTGAGTGAGGAGCTCCATGTGAGTTTAGTGTGGATGCTCAACCTGCTTGATTCCATCCCACTGGGCTCAATGGGCATTGGACCGGAAGTGACCAAACAGGGTTTCCTAGATAGCTGCTAGCACAGCTGACGGTATGTGAAGTTCATGAGGCAGGTGGAGTTGTTTTGGCACTGGAAGAGCTGTGCTGCTGCTTCGGGCAGTTGCCATTCAACACCGCCCTGAGTTCCCTAGGTGTCATATCCACTTTCAGACATATGTGGTGCCAGAGCACTTGGTTTCCATGGCAGCGGGAAATCGCTTGGGCACTGAACTTGTGTTTGGCTGTGGAGTTTTGAGCGCCCTGAGTGAGGAGCTCCATGTGAGTTTAGTGTGGATGCTCAACCTGCTTGATTCCATCCCACTGGGCTCAATGGGCATTGGACCGGAAGTGACCCAACAGGGTTTCCTAGATAGCTGCTAGCACAGCTGATGGTATGTGAAGTGAATGAGGCAGGTGGAGTTGTTTTGGCACTGGAAGAGCTGTGCTGCTGCTTCGGGCAGTTGCCATTCACCACCGCCCTGAGTTCCCTAGGTGTCATAGCCACTTTCAGACCTATGTGTTGCCAGAGCACTTGGTTTCCATGGCAGCGGGAAATGGCTTGGGCGCTGAACTTGTGTTTGGCTGTGGAGTTTTGAGCGCCTTGAGTGAGGAGCTCCATGTGAGTTTAGTGTGGGTGCTCATCCTGCTTGATTCCATCCCACTGGTCTCAATGGGCATTGGACCGGAAGTGACCAAACAGGGTTTCCTAGATAGCTGCTAGCACAGCTGATGGTATGTGAAGTGAATGAGGCAGGTGGAGTTGTTTTGGCACTGGAAGAGCTGTGCTGCTGCTTCGGGCAGTTGCCATTCACCACCGCCCTGAGTTCCCTAGGTGTCATATCCACTTTCAGACATATGTGGTGCCAGAGCACTTGGTTTCCATGGCAGCGGGAAATGGCTTGGGTGCTGAACTTGTGTTTGGCTGTGGAGTTTTGAGCGCCTTGAGTGAGGAGCTCCATGTGAGTTTAGTGTGGGTGCTCAACCTGCTTGCTTCCATCCCACTGGGCTCAATGGGCTTTGGACCGGAAGTGACCAAACAGGGTTTCCTAGATAGCTGCTAGCACAGCTGATGGTATGTGAAGTTCATGACTGAGGTGGAGTTGCTTTGGCACTGGAAGAGCTGTGCTGCTGCTTCGGGCAGTTGCCATTCACCACAGTCTTGAGTTCCCTAGGTGTCATATCCACTTTCAGACATATGTGGTGCCAGAGCACTTGGTTTCCATGGCAGCGGGAAATGGCTTGGGCGCTGAACTTGTGTTTGGCTGTGGAGTTTTGAGCGCCCTGAGTGAGGAGCTCCATGTGAGTTTAGTGTGGATGCTCAACCTGCTTGATTCCATCCCACTGGGCTCAATGGGCATTGGACCGGAAGTGACCCAACAGGGTTTCCTAGATAGCTGCTAGCACAGCTGATGGTATGTGAAGTGAATGAGGCAGGTGGAGTTGTGTTGGCACTGGAAGAGCTGTGCTGCTGCTTCGGGCAGTTGCCATTCACCACCGCCCTGAGTTCCCTAGGTGTCATAGCCACTTTCAGAATTATGTGGTGCCAGAGCACTTGGTTTCCATGGCAGCGGGAAATGGCTTGGGCGCTGAACTTGTGTTTGGCTGTGGAGTTTTGAGCGCCTTGAGTGAGGAGCTCCATGTTAGTTTAGTGTGGGTGCTCATCCTGCTTGATTCCATCCCACAGGGTTCAATGGGCATTGGACCGGAAGTGACCAAACAGGGTTTCCTAGATAGCTGCTAGCACAGCTGATGGTATGTGAAGTTCATGACTGAGGTGGAGTTGTTTTGGCACTGGAAGAGCTGTGCTGCTGCTTCGGGCAGTTGCCATTCACCACCGCCCTGAGTTCCCTAGGTGTCATAGCCACTTTCAGACATATGTTGTGCCAGAGCACTTGGTTTCCATGGCAGCGGGAAATGGTTTGGGCGCTGAACTTGTGTTTGGCTGTGCAGGGTTTGAGCGCCTTGAGTGAGGAGCTCCATGTGAGTTTAGTGTGGATGCTCAACCTGCTTGATTCCATCCCACTGGGCTCAATGGGCATTGGACCGGAAGTGACCCAACAGGGTTTCCTAGATAGCTGCTAGCACAGCTGATGGTATGTGAAGTGAATGAGGCAGGTGGAGTTGTTTTGGCACTGGAAGAGCTGTGCTGCTGCTTCGGGCAGTTGCCATTCACCACCGCCGTGAGTTCCCTAGGTGTCATATCCACTTTCAGACATATGTGGTGCCAGAGCACTTGGTTTCCATGGCAGCGGGAAATGGCTTGGGCGCTGAACTTGTGTTTGGCTGTGGAGTTTTGAGCGCCTTGAGTGAGGAGCTCCATGTGAGTTTAGTGTGGATGCTCAACCTGCTTGATTCCATCCCACTGGGCTCAATGGGCATTGGACCGGAACTGACCAAACAGGGTTTCCTAGATAGCTGCTAGCACAGCTGATGGTATGTGAAGTGAATGAGGCAGGTGGAGTTGTTTTGGCACTGGAAGAGCTGTGCTGCTGCTTCGGGCAGTTGCCATTCACCACCGCCCTGAGTTCCCTAGGTGTCATAGCCACTTTCAGAATTATGTGGTGCCAGAGCACTTGGTTTCCATGGCAGCGGGAAATGGCTTGGGCGCTGAACTTGTGTTTGGCTGTGGAGTTTTGAGCGCCTTGAGTGAGGAGCTCCATGTGAGTTTAGTGTGGGTGCTCATCCTGCTTGATTCCATCCCACTGGGCTCAATGGGCATTGGACCGGAAGTGACCCAACAGGGTTTCCTAGATAGCTGCTAGCACAGCTGATGGTATGTGAAGTTCATGAGGCAGGTGGAGTTGTTTTGGCACTGGAAGAGCTGTGCTGCTGCTTCGGGCAGTTGCCATTCACCACCGCCCTGAGTTCCCTAGGTGTCATAGCCACTTTCAGAATTATGTGGTGCCAGAGCACTTGGTTTCCATATCAGCGGGTAATGGCTTGGGCGCTGAACTTGTGTTTGGCTGTGGAGTTTTGAGCGCCTTGCGTGAGGAGCTCCATGTGAGTTTAGTGTGGGTGCTCAACCTGCTTGATTCCATCCCACTGGGCTCAATGGGCATTGGACAGGAAGTGACCAAACAGGGTTTCCTAGATAGCTGCTAGCACAGCTGATGGTATGTGAAGTTCATGAGGCAGGTGGAGTTGTTTTGGCACTGGAAGAGCTGTGCTGCTGCTTCGGGCAGTTGCCATTCACCACCGCCCTGAGTTCCCTAGGTGTCATATCCACTTTCAGACATATGTGGTGCCAGAGCACTTGGTTTCCATGGCAGCGGGAAATGGCTTGGGCGCTGAACTTGTGTTTGGCTGTGGAGTTTTGAGCGCCTTGAGTGAGGAGCTCCATGTTAGTTTAGTGTGGGTGCTCAACCTGCTTGATTCCATCCCACTGGGCTCAATGGGCATTGGACCGGAAGTGACCAAACAGGGTTTCCTAGATAGCTGCTAGCACAGCTGATGGTATGTGAAGTGAATGAGGCAGGTGGAGTTGTTTTGGCACTGGAAGAGCTGTGCTGCTGCTTCGGGCAGTTGCCATTCACCACCGCCCTGAGTTCCCTAGGTGTCATAGCCACTTTCAGACATATGTTGTGCCAGAGCACTTGGTTTCCATGGCAGCGGGAAATGGCTTGGGCGCTGAATTTGTGTTTGGCTGTGGAGTTTTGAGCGCCTTGAGTGAGGAGCTCCATGTGAGTTTAGTGTGGATGCTCAACCTGCTTGATTCCATCCCACTGGGCTCAATGGGCATTGGACCGGAAGTGACCAAACAGGGTTTCCTAGATAGCTGCTAGCACAGCTGATGGTATGTGAAGTGAATGAGGCAGGTGGAGTTGTTTTGGCACTGGAAGAGCTGTGCTGCTGCTTCGGGCAGTTGCCATTCACCACCGCCCTGAGTTCCCTAGGTGTCATAGCCACTTTCAGAATTATGTGGTGCCAGAGCACTTGGTTTCCATGGCATCGGGAAATGGCTTGGGCGCTGAACTTGTGTTTGGCTGTGGAGTTTTGAGCGCCTTGAGTGAGGAGCTCCATGTTAGTTTAGTGTGGGTGCTCATCCTGCTTGATTCCATCCCACAGGTTTCAATGGGCATTGGACCGGAAGTGACCAAACAGGGTTTCCTAGATAGCTGCTAGCACAGCTGATGGTATGTGAAGTGAATGAGGCAGGTGGAGTTGTTTTGGCACTGGAAGAGCTGTGCTGCTTCGGGCAGTTGCCATTCACCACCGCCCTGAGTTCCCTAGGTGTCATAGCCACTTTCAGACATATGTTGTGCCAGAGCACTTGGTTTCCATGGCAGCGGGAAATGGCTTGGGTGCTGAACTTGTGTTTGGCTGTGGAGTTTTGAGCGCCTTGAGTGAGGAGCTCCATGTGAGTTTAGTGTGGGTGCTCAACCTGCTTGCTTCCATCCCACTGGGCTCAATGGGCTTTGGACCGGAAGTGACCAAACAGGGTTTCCTAGATAGCTGCTAGCACAGCTGATGGTATGTGAAGTTCATGACTGAGGTGGAGTTGCTTTGGCACTGGAAGAGCTGTGCTGCTGCTTCGGGCAGTTGCCATTCACCACAGTCTTGAGTTCCCTAGGTGTCATATCCACTTTCAGACATATGTGGTGCCAGAGCACTTGGTTTCCATGGCAGCGGGAAATGGCTTGGGCGCTGAACTTGTGTTTGGCTGTGGAGTTTTGAGCGCCCTGAGTGAGGAGCTCCATGTGAGTTTAGTGTGGATGCTCAACCTGCTTGATTCCATCCCACTGGGCTCAATGGGCATTGGACCGGAAGTGACCCAACAGGGTTTCCTAGATAGCTGCTAGCACAGCTGATGGTATGTGAAGTGAATGAGGCAGGTGGAGTTGTGTTGGCACTGGAAGAGCTGTGCTGCTGCTTCGGGCAGTTGCCATTCACCACCGCCCTGAGTTCCCTAGGTGTCATAGCCACTTTCAGAATTATGTGGTGCCAGAGCACTTGGTTTCCATGGCAGCGGGAAATGGCTTGGGCGCTGAACTTGTGTTTGGCTGTGGAGTTTTGAGCGCCTTGAGTGAGGAGCTCCATGTTAGTTTAGTGTGGGTGCTCATCCTGCTTGATTCCATCCCACAGGGTTCAATGGGCATTGGACCGGAAGTGACCAAACAGGGTTTCCTAGATAGCTGCTAGCACAGCTGATGGTATGTGAAGTTCATGACTGAGGTGGAGTTGTTTTGGCACTGGAAGAGCTGTGCTGCTGCTTCGGGCAGTTGCCATTCACCACCGCCCTGAGTTCCCTAGGTGTCATAGCCACTTTCAGACATATGTTGTGCCAGAGCACTTGGTTTCCATGGCAGCGGGAAATGGTTTGGGCGCTGAACTTGTGTTTGGCTGTGCAGGGTTTGAGCGCCTTGAGTGAGGAGCTCCATGTGAGTTTAGTGTGGATGCTCAACCTGCTTGATTCCATCCCACTGGGCTCAATGGGCATTGGACCGGAAGTGACCCAACAGGGTTTCCTAGATAGCTGCTAGCACAGCTGATGGTATGTGAAGTGAATGAGGCAGGTGGAGTTGTTTTGGCACTGGAAGAGCTGTGCTGCTGCTTCGGGCAGTTGCCATTCACCACCGCCGTGAGTTCCCTAGGTGTCATATCCACTTTCAGACATATGTGGTGCCAGAGCACTTGGTTTCCATGGCAGCGGGAAATGGCTTGGGCGCTGAACTTGTGTTTGGCTGTGGAGTTTTGAGCGCCTTGAGTGAGGAGCTCCATGTGAGTTTAGTGTGGATGCTCAACCTGCTTGATTCCATCCCACTGGGCTCAATGGGCATTGGACCGGAACTGACCAAACAGGGTTTCCTAGATAGCTGCTAGCACAGCTGATGGTATGTGAAGTGAATGAGGCAGGTGGAGTTGTTTTGGCACTGGAAGAGCTGTGCTGCTGCTTCGGGCAGTTGCCATTCACCACCGCCCTGAGTTCCCTAGGTGTCATAGCCACTTTCAGAATTATGTGGTGCCAGAGCACTTGGTTTCCATGGCAGCGGGAAATGGCTTGGGCGCTGAACTTGTGTTTGGCTGTGGAGTTTTGAGCGCCTTGAGTGAGGAGCTCCATGTGAGTTTAGTGTGGGTGCTCATCCTGCTTGATTCCATCCCACTGGGCTCAATGGGCATTGGACCGGAAGTGACCCAACAGGGTTTCCTAGATAGCTGCTAGCACAGCTGATGGTATGTGAAGTTCATGAGGCAGGTGGAGTTGTTTTGGCACTGGAAGAGCTGTGCTGCTGCTTCGGGCAGTTGCCATTCACCACCGCCCTGAGTTCCCTAGGTGTCATAGCCACTTTCAGAATTATGTGGTGCCAGAGCACTTGGTTTCCATATCAGCGGGTAATGGCTTGGGCGCTGAACTTGTGTTTGGCTGTGGAGTTTTGAGCGCCTTGCGTGAGGAGCTCCATGTGAGTTTAGTGTGGGTGCTCAACCTGCTTGATTCCATCCCACTGGGCTCAATGGGCATTGGACAGGAAGTGACCAAACAGGGTTTCCTAGATAGCTGCTAGCACAGCTGATGGTATGTGAAGTTCATGAGGCAGGTGGAGTTGTTTTGGCACTGGAAGAGCTGTGCTGCTGCTTCGGGCAGTTGCCATTCACCACCGCCCTGAGTTCCCTAGGTGTCATATCCACTTTCAGACATATGTGGTGCCAGAGCACTTGGTTTCCATGGCAGCGGGAAATGGCTTGGGCGCTGAACTTGTGTTTGGCTGTGGAGTTTTGAGCGCCTTGAGTGAGGAGCTCCATGTTAGTTTAGTGTGGGTGCTCAACCTGCTTGATTCCATCCCACTGGGCTCAATGGGCATTGGACCGGAAGTGACCAAACAGGGTTTCCTAGATAGCTGCTAGCACAGCTGATGGTATGTGAAGTGAATGAGGCAGGTGGAGTTGTTTTGGCACTGGAAGAGCTGTGCTGCTGCTTCGGGCAGTTGCCATTCACCACCGCCCTGAGTTCCCTAGGTGTCATAGCCACTTTCAGACATATGTTGTGCCAGAGCACTTGGTTTCCATGGCAGCGGGAAATGGCTTGGGCGCTGAATTTGTGTTTGGCTGTGGAGTTTTGAGCGCCTTGAGTGAGGAGCTCCATGTGAGTTTAGTGTGGATGCTCAACCTGCTTGATTCCATCCCACTGGGCTCAATGGGCATTGGACCGGAAGTGACCAAACAGGGTTTCCTAGATAGCTGCTAGCACAGCTGATGGTATGTGAAGTGAATGAGGCAGGTGGAGTTGTTTTGGCACTGGAAGAGCTGTGCTGCTGCTTCGGGCAGTTGCCATTCACCACCGCCCTGAGTTCCCTAGGTGTCATAGCCACTTTCAGAATTATGTGGTGCCAGAGCACTTGGTTTCCATGGCATCGGGAAATGGCTTGGGCGCTGCACTTGTGTTTGGCTGTGGAGTTTTGAGCGCCTTGAGTGAGGAGCTCCATGTTAGTTTAGTGTGGGTGCTCATCCTGCTTGATTCCATCCCACAGGTTTCAATGGGCATTGGACCGGAAGTGACCAAACAGGGTTTCCTAGATAGCTGCTAGCACAGCTGATGGTATGTGAAGTGAATGAGGCAGGTGGAGTTGTTTTGGCACTGGAAGAGCTGTGCTGCTTCGGGCAGTTGCCATTCACCACCGCCCTGAGTTCCCTAGGTGTCATAGCCACTTTCAGACATATGTTGTGCCAGAGCACTTGGTTTCCATGGCAGCGGGAAATGGCTTGGGTGCTGAACTTGTGTTTGGCTGTGGAGTTTTGAGCGCCTTGAGTGAGGAGCTCCATGTGAGTTTAGTGTGGGTGCTCAACCTGCTTGATTCCATCCCATCCCACTGGGCTCAATGGGCATTGGACAGGAAGTGACCCAACAGGGTTTCCTAGATAGCTGCTAGCACAGCTGATGGTATGTGAAGTGAATGAGGCAGGTGGAGTTGTTTTGGCACTGGAAGAGCTGTGCTGCTGCTTCGGGCAGTTGCCATTCACCACCGCCCTGAGTTCCCTAGGTGTCATATCCACTTTCAGACATATGTGGTGCCAGAGCACTTGGTTTCCATGGCAGCGGGAAATGGCTTGGGCGCTGAACTTGTGTTTGGCTGTGGAGTTTTGAGCACGCTGAGTGAGGATCTCCATGTGAGTTTAGTGTGGGTGCTCAACCTGCTTGATTCCATCCCACTGGGCTCAATGGGCATTGGACCGGAAGTGACCCAACAGGGTTTCCTAGATAGCTGCTAGCACAGCTGATGGTATGTGAAGTGAATGAGGCAGGTGGAGTTGTTTTGGCACTGGAAGAGCTGTGCTGCTGCTTCGGGCAGTTGCCATTCACCACTGCCCTGAGTTCTCTAGGTGTCATAGCCACTTTCAGAATTATGTGGTGCCAGAGCACTTGGTTTCCATGGCAGCGGGAAATGGCTTGGGCGCTGAACTTGTGTTTGGCTGTGGAGTTTTGAGCGCCTTGAGTGAGGATCTCCATGTTAGTTTAGTGTGGGTGCTCAACCTGCTTGATTCCATCCCACTGGGCTCAATGGGCATTGGACAGGAAGTGACCAAACAGGGTTTCCTAGATAGCTGCTAGCACAGCTGATGGTATGTGAAGTGAATGAGGCAGGTGGAGTTGTTTTGGCACTGGAAGAGCTGTGCTGCTGCTTCGGGCAGTTGCCATTCACCACCGTCTTGAGTTCCCTAGGTGTCATATCCACTTTCAGACATATGTGGTGCCAGAGCACTTGGTTTCTATGGCAGCGGGAAATGGCTTGGGTGCTGAACTTGTGTTTGGCTGTGGAGTTTTGAGCGCCTTGAGTGAGGAGCTCCATGTGAGTTTAGTGTGGGTGCTCAACCTGCTTGATTCCATCCCACTGGGCTCAATGGGCATTGGACAGGAAGTGACCAAACAGGGTTTCCTAGATAGCTGCTAGCACAGCTGATGGTATGTGAAGTGAATGAGGCAGGTGGAGTTGTTTTGGCACTGGAAGAGCTGTGCTGCTGCTTCGGGCAGTTGCCATTCACCACCGCCCTGAGTTCCCTAGGTGTCATAGCCACTTTCAGAATTATGTGGTGCCAGAGCACTTGGTTTCCATGGCAGCGGGAAATGGCTTGGGTGCTGAACTTGTGTTTGGCTGTGGAGTTTTGAGCGCCCTGAGTGAGGAGCTCCATGTGAGTTTAGTGTGGGTGCTCAACCTGCTTGCTTCCATCCCACTGGGCTCAATGGGCATTGGACCGGAAGTGACCAAACAGGGTTTCCTAGATAGCTGCTAGCACAGCTGATGGTATGTGAAGTTCATGACTGAGGTGGAGTTGCTTTGGCACTGGAAGAGCTGTGCTGCTGCTTCTGGCAGTTGCCATTCACCACCGTCTTGAGTTCCCTAGGTGTCATATCCACTTTCAGACATATGTGGTGCCAGAGCACTTGGTTTCCATGGCAGCGGGAAATGGCTTGGGCGCTGAACTTGTGTTTGGCTGTGGAGTTTTGAGCGCCTTCAGTGAGGAGCTCCATGTGAGTTTAGTGTGGATGCTCAACCTGCTTGATTCCATCCCACTGGGCTCAATGGGCATTGGACCGGAAGTGACCAAACAGGGTTTCCTAGATAGCTGCTAGCACAGCTGATGGTATGTGTAGTGAATGAGGCAGGTGGAGTTGTGTTGGCACTGGAAGAGCTGTGCTGCTGCTTCGGGCAGTTGCCATTCACCACCGCCCTGAGTTCCCTAGGTGTCATAGCCACTTTCAGACATATGTGGTGCCAGAGCACTTGGTTTCCATGGCAGCAGGAAATGGCTTGGGCGCTGAACTTGTGTTTGGCTGTGGAGTTTTGAGCGCCTTGAGTGAGGAGCTCCATGTGAGTTTAGTGTGGGTGCTCAACCTGCTTGATTCCATCCCACTGGGCTCAATGGGCATTGGACCGGAAGTGACCAAACAGGGTTTCCTAGATAGCTGCTAGCACAGCTGATGGTATGTGAAGTTCATGAGGCAGGTGGAGTTGTTTTGGCACTGGAAGAGCTGTGCTGCTGCTTCGGGCAGTTGCCATTCACCACCGCCCTGAGTTCCCTAGGTGTCATAGCCACTTTCAGACATATGTTGTGCCAGAGCACTTGGTTTCCATGGCAGCGGGAAATGGCTTGGGCGCTGCACTTGTGTTTGGCTGTGGAGTTTTGAGCGCCTTGAGTGAGGAGCTCCATGTTAGTTTAGTGTGGGTGCTCATCCTGCTTGATTCCATCCCGCAGGTTTCAATGGGCATTGGACCGGAAGTGACCAAACAGGGTTTCCTAGATAGCTGCTAGCACAGCTGATGGTATGTGAAGTGAATGAGGCAGGTGGAGTTGTTTTGGCACTGGAAGAGCTGTGCTGCTGCTTCGGGCAGTTGCCATTCACCACTTCCGTGAGTTCCCTAGGTGTCATATCCACTTTCAGACATATGTGGTGCCAGAGCACTTGGTTTCCATGGCAGCGGGAAATGGCTTGGGCGCTGCACTTGTGTTTGGCTGTGAAGTTTTGAGCGCCCTGAGTGAGGAGCTCCATGTGAGTTTAGTGTGGATGCTCAACCTGCTTGATTCCATCCCACTGGGCTCAGTGGGCATTGGACCGGAAGTGACCAAACAGGGTTTCCTAGATAGCTGCTAGCACAGCTGATGGTATGTGAAGTGAATGAGGCAGGTGGAGTTGTTTTGGCACTGGAAGAGCTGTGCTGCTGCTTCGGGCAGTTGCCATTCACCACCGCCCTGAGTTCCCTAGGTGTCATAGCCACTTTCAGAATTATGTGGTGCCAGAGCACTTGGTTTCCATGGCATCGGGAAATGGCTTGGGCGCTGAACTTGTGTTTGGCTGTGGAGTTTTGAGCGCCTTGAGTGAGGATCTCCATGTTAGTTTAGTGTGGGTGCTCAACCTGCTTGATTCCATCCCACTGGGCTCAATGGGCATTGGACCGGAAGTGACCAAACAGGGTTTCCTAGATAGCTGCTAGCACAGCTGATGGTATGTGAAGTGAATGAGGCAGGTGGAGTTGTTTTGGCACTGGAAGAGCTGTGCTGCTGCTTCGGGCAGTTGCCATTCACCACCGCCCTGAGTTCCCTAGGTGTCATAGCCACTTTCAGACATATGTGGTGCCAGAGCACTTGGTTTCCATGGCAGCGGGAAATGGCTTGGGTGCTGAACTTGTGTTTGGCTGTGGAGTTTTGAGCGCCTTGAGTGAGGAGCTCCATGTGAGTTTAGTGTGGGTGCTCAACCTGCTTGCTTCCATCCCACTGGGCTCAATGGGCATTGGACCGGAAGTGACCAAACAGGGTTTCCTAGATAGCTGCTAGCACAGCTGATGGTATGTGAAGTTCATGACTGAGGTGGAGTTGCTTTGGCACTGGAAGAGCTGTGCTGCTGCTTCTGGCAGTTGCCATTCACCACCGTCTTGAGTTCCCTAGGTGTCATAGCCACTTTCAGAAATATGTGGTGCCAGACCACTTGGTTTCCATGGCAGCGGGAAATGGCTTGGGCGCTGAACTTGTGTTTGGCTGTGGAGTTTTGAGCGCCCTGAGTGAGGAGCTCCATGTGAGTTTAGTGTGGATGCTCAACCTGCTTGATTCCATCCCACTGGGCTCAATGGGCATTGGACCGGAAGTGACCAAACAGGGTTTCCTAGATAGCTGCTAGCACAGCTGATGGTATGTGAAGTGAATGAGGCAGGTGGAGTTGTTTTGGCACTGGAAGAGCTGTGCTGCTGCTTTGGGCAGTTGCCATTCAGCACTTCCGTGAGTTCCCTAGGTGTCATATCCACTTTCAGACATATGTGGTGCCAGAGCACTTGGTTTCCATGGCAGCGGGAAATGGCTTGGGCGCTGAACTTGTGTTTGGCTGTGGAGTTTTGAGCGCTCTGAGTGAGGAGCTCCATGTGAGTTTAGTGTGGATGCTCAACCTGCTTGATTCCATCCCACTGGGCTCAATGGGCATTGGACCGGAAGTGACCAAACAGGGTTTCCTAGATAGCTGCTAGCACAGCAGATGGTATGTGAAGTGAATGAGGCAGGTGGAGTTGTTTTGGCACTGGAAGAGCTGTGCTGCTGCTTCGGGCAGTTGCCATTCACCACCGCCCTGAGTTCCCTAGGTGTCATAGCCACTTTCAGAATTATGTGGTGCCAGAGCACTTGGTTTCCATGGCAGCGGGAAATGGCTTGGGCGCTGAACTTGTGTTTGGCTGTGGAGTTTTGAGCACGCTGAGTGAGGATCTCCATGTGAGTTTAGTGTGGGTGCTCAACCTGCTTGATTCCATCCCACTGGGCTCAATGGGCATTGGACCGGAAGTGACCAAACAGGGTTTCCTAGATAGCTGCTAGCACAGCTGATGGTATGTGAAGTGAATGAGGCAGGTGGAGTTGTTTTGGCACTGGAAGAGCTGTGCTGCTGCTTCGGGCAGTTGCCATTCACCACCGCCCTGAGTTCCCTAGGTGTCATAGCCACTTTCAGACATATGTGGTGCCAGAGCACTTGGTTTCCATGGCAGCGGGAAATGGCTTGGGCGCTGAACTTGTGTTTGGCTGTGGAGTTTTGAGCGCCTTGAGTGAGGATCTCCATGTTAGTTTAGTGTGGGTGCTCAACCTGCTTGATTCCATCCCACTGGGCTCAATGGGCATTGGACAGGAAGTGACCAAACAGGGTTTCCTAGATAGCTGCTAGCACAGCTGATGGTATGTGAAGTTCATGAGGCAGGTGGAGTTGTTTTGGCACTGGAAGAGCTGTGCTGCTGCTTCGGGCAGTTGCCATTCACCACTTCCGTGAGTTCCCTAGGTGTCATATCCACTTTCAGACATATGTGGTGCCAGAGCACTTGGTTTCCATGGCAGCGGGAAATGGCTTGGGCGCTGAACTTGTGTTTGGCTGTGGAGTTTTGAGCGCCCTGAGTGAGGAGCTCCATGTGAGTTTAGTGTGGATGCTCAACCTGCTTGATTCCATCCCACTGGGCTCAATGGGCATTGGACCGGAAGTGACCAAACAGGGTTTCCTAGATAGCTGCTAGCACAGCTGATGGTATGTGAAGTGAATGAGGCAGGTGGAGTTGTTTTGGCACTGGAAGAGCTGTGCTGCTGCTTCGGGCAGTTGCCATTCACCACCGCCCTGAGTTCCCTAGGTGTCATAGCCACTTTCAGACATATGTGGTGCCAGAGCACTTGGTTTCCATGGCAGCGGGAAATGGCTTGGGCGCTGAACTTGTGTTTGGCTGTGGAGTTTTGAGCGCCTTGAGTGAGGAGCTCCATGTGAGTTTAGTGTGGGTGCTCAACCTGCTTGATTCCATCCCACTGGGCTCAAGACCGGAAGTGACCCAACAGGGTTTCCTAGATAGCTGCTAGCACAGCTGATGGTATGTGAAGTGAATGAGGCAGGTGGAGTTGTTTTGGCACTGGAAGAGCTGTGCTGCTTCGGGCAGTTGCCATTCACCACCGCCCTGAGTTCCCTAGGTGTCATAGCCACTTTCAGAATTATGTGGTGCCAGAGCACTTGGTTTCCATGGCAGCGGGAAATGGCTTGGGTGCTGAACTTGTGTTTGGCTGTGGAGTTTTGAGCGCGCTGAGTGAGGAGCTCCATGTGAGTTTAGTGTGGATGCTCAACCTGCTTGATTCCATCCCACAGGGTTCAATGGGCATTGGACCGGAAGTGACCAAACAGGGTTTCCTAGATAGCTGCTAGCACAGCTGATGGTATTTGAAGTTCATGAGGCAGGTGGAGTTGTTTTGGCACTGGAAGAGCTGTGCTGCTGCTTCGGGCAGTTGCCATTCACCACCGCCCTGAGTTCCCTAGGTGTCATAGCCACTTTCAGACATATGTGGTGCCAGAGCACTTGGTTTCCATGGCAGCGGGAAATGGCTTGGGCGCTGAACTTGTGTTTGGCTGTGGAGTTTTGAGCGCCTTGAGTGAGGAGCTCCATGTGAGTTTAGTGTGGGTGCTCAACCTGCTAAATTCCATCCCACTTGGCTCATAGGGCTTTGGACCGGAAGTGACCAAACAGGGTTTCCTAGATAGCTGCTAGCACAGCTGATGGTATGTGAAGTTCATGAGGCAGGTGGAGTTGTTTTGGCACTGGAAGAGCTGTGCTGCTGCTTCGGGCAGTTGCCATTCACCACCGCCCTGAGTTCCCTAGGTGTCATAGCCACTTTCAGACATATGTGGTGCCAGAGCACTTGGTTTCCATGGCAGCAGGAAACGGCTTCGGCGCTGAACTTGTGTTTGGCTGTGGAGTTTTGAGCGCCTTGAGTTAGGAGCTCCATGTGAGTTTAGTGTGGGTGCTCAACCTGCTTGATTCCATCCCACTGGGCTCAATGGGCATTGGACCGGAAGTGACCAAACAGTGTTTCCTAGATAGCTGCTAGCACAGCTGATGGTATGTGAAGTTCATGAGGCAGGTGGAGTTGTTTTGGCACTGGAAGAGCTGTGCTGCTGCTTCGGGCAGTTGCCATTCACCACTGCCCTGAGTTCCCTAGGTGTCATAGCCACTTTCAGACATATGTGGTGCTAGAGCACTTGGTTTCCATGGCAGCGGGAAATGGCTTTTGCGCTGAACTTGTGTTTGGCTGTGGAGTTTTGAGCGCCTTGAGTGAGGAGCTCCATGTTAGTTTAGTGTGGGTGCTCAACCTGCTTGATTCCATCCCACTGGGCTCAATGGGCTTTGCTCCAGAAGTGACCAAACAGGGTTTCCTAGATAGCTGCTAGCACAGCTGATGGTATGTGAAGTTCATGAGGCAGGTGGAGTTGTTTTGGCACTGGAAGAGCTGTGCTGCTGCTTCGGGCAGTTGCCATTCACCACCGCCCTGAGTTCCCTAGGTGTCATATCCACTTTCAGACATATGTGGTGCCAGAGCACTTGGTTTCCATATCAGCGGGTAATGGCTTGGGCGCTGAACTTGTGTTTGGCTGTGGAGTTTTGAGCGCCTTGAGTGAGGAGCTCCATGTTAGTTTAGTGTGGGTGCTCAACCTGCTTGATTCCATCCCATTGGGCTCAATGGGCACTGGACCGGAAGTGACCAAACAGGGTTTCCTAGATAGCTGCTAGCACAGCTGATGGTATGTGAAGTGAATGAGGCAGGTGGAGTTGTTTTGGCACTGGAAGAGCTGTGCTGCTGCTTCGGGCAGTTGCCATTCACCACCGCCCTGAGTTCCCTAAGTGTCATAGCCACTTTCAGAATTATGTGGTGCCAGAGCACTTGGTTTCCATGGCAGCGGGAAATGGCTTGGGTGCTGAACTTGTGTTTGGCTGTGGAGTTTTGAGCGCGCTGAGTGAGGAGCTCCATGTGAGTTTAGTGTGGATGCTCAACCTGCTTGATTCCATCCCACTGGGCTCAATGTTCATTGGACCGGAAGTGACCAAACAGGGTTTCCTAGATAGCTGCTAGCACAGCTGATGGTATTTGAAGTTCATGAGGCAGGTGGAGTTGTTTTGGCACTGGAAGAGCTGTGCTGCTGCTTCGGGCAGTTGCCATTCACCACCGCCCTGAGTTCCCTAGGTGTCATAGCCACTTTCAGACATATGTGGTGCCAGAGCACTTGGTTTCCATGGCAGCAGGAAATGGCTTGGGCGCTGAACTTGTGTTTGGCTGTGGAGTTTTGAGCGCCTTGAGTGAGGATCTCCATGTTAGTTTAGTGTGGGTGCTCAACCTGCTAAATTCCATCCCACTTGGCTCAAAGGGCTTTGGACCGGAAGTGACCAAACAGGGTTTCCTAGATAGCTGCTAGCACAGCTGATGGTATGTGAAGTTCATGACGGAGGTGGAGTTGTTTTGGCACTGGAAGAGCTGTGCTGCTGCTTCGGGCAGTTGCCATTCACCACCGCCCTGAGTTCCCTATGTGTCATAGCCACTTTCAGACATATGTGGTGCCAGAGCACTTGGTTTCCATGGCAGCGGGAAACGGCTTCGGTGCTGAACTTGTGTTTGGCTGTGGAGTTTTGAGCGCCTTGAGTGAGGAGCTCCATGTGAGTTTAGTGTGGGTGCTCAACCTGCTTGATTCCATCCCACTGGGCTCAATGGGCATTGGACCGGAAGTGACCAAACAGTGTTTCCTAGATAGCTGCTAGCACAGCTGATGGTATGTGAAGTTCATGACTGAGGTGGAGTTGTTTTGGCACTGGAAGAGCTGTGCTGCTGCTTCGGGCAGTTGCCATTCACCACTGCCCTGAGTTCCCTAGGTGTCATAGCCACTTTCAGACATATGTGGTGCTAGAGCACTTGGTTTCCATGGCAGCGGGAAATGGCTTTTGCGCTGAACTTGTGTTTGGCTGTGGAGTTTTGAGCGCCTTGAGTGAGGAGCTCCATGTGAGTTTAGTGTGGGTGCTCAACCTGCTTGATTCCATCCCACTGGGCTCAATGGGCATTGGACCGGAAGTGACCAAACAGGGTTTCCTAGATAGCTGCTAGCACAGCTGATGGTATGTGAAGTTCATGAGGCAGGTGGAGTTGTTTTGGCACTGGAAGAGCTGTGCTGCTGCTTCGGGCAGTTGCCATTCACCACCGTCTTGAGTTCCCTAAGTGTCATAGCCACTTTCAGACATATGTGGTGCCAGAGCACTTGGTTTCCATGGCAGCGGGAAATGGCTTGGGCACTGAACTTGTGTTTGGCTGTGGAGTTTTGAGCGGCTTGAGTGAGGAGCTCCATGTGAGTTTAGTGTGGGTGCTCAACCTGCTTGATTCCATCACACTGGGCTCAAAGGGCTTTGGACCAGAAGTGACCCAACAGGGTTTCCTAGATAGCTGCTAGCACAGCTGATGGTATGTGAAGTTCATGAGGCAGGTGGAGTTGTTTTGGCACTGGAAGAGCTGTGCTGCTGCTTCGGGCAGTTGCCATTCACCACCGCTCTGAGTTCCCTAGGTGTCATAGCCACTTTCAGACATATGTGGTGCCTGAGCACTTGGTTTCCATGGCAGCGGGAAATGGCTTGGGCACTGAACTTGTGTTTGGCTGTGGAGTTTTGAGCGCCTTGAGTGAGGAGCTCCATGTGAGTTTACTGTGGGTGCTCATCCTGGTTGATTCCATCCCACAGGTTTCAATGAGCATTGGACCGGAAGTGACCAAACAGGGTTTCCTAGATAGCTGCTAGCACAGCTGATGGTATTTGAAGTGAATGAGGCAGGTGGAGTTGTTTTGGCACTGGAAGAGCTGTGCTGCTGCTTCGGGCAGTTGCCATTCACCACCGTCCTGAGTTCCCTAGGTGTCATAGCCACTTTCAGACATATGTGGTGCCAGAGCACTTGGTTTCCATGGCAGCGGGAAATGGCTTGGGCACTGAACTTGTGTTTGGCTGTGGAGTTTTGAGCGGCTTGAGTGAGGAGCTCCATGTGAGTTTAGTGTGGGTGCTCAACCTGCTTGATTCCATCCCACAGGGTTCAATGGGCATTGGACCGGAAGTGACCAAACAGGGTTTCCTAGATAGCTGCTAGCACAGCTGATGGTATGTGAAGTGAATGAGGCAGGTGGAGTTGTTTTGGCACTGGAAGAGCTGTGCTGCTGCTTCGGGCAGTTGCCATTCACCACCGTCCTGAGTTCCCCAGGTGTCATAGCCACTTTCAGACATATGTGGTGCCAGAGCACTTGGTTTCCATGGCAGCGGGAAATGGCTTGGGCGCTGAACTTGTGTTTGGCTGTGGAGTTTTGAGCGCCTTGAGTGAGGAGCTCCATGTTAGTTTAGTGTGGGTGCTCAACCTGCTTGATTCCATCCCACTGGGCTCAAAGGGCTTTGGACCAGAAGTGACCCAACAGGGTTTCCTAGATAGCTGCTAGCACAGCTGATGGTATGTGAAGTTCATGAGGCAGGTGGAGTTGTTTTGGCACTGGAAGAGCTGTGCTGCTGCTTCGGGCAGTTGCCATTCACCACCGCCCTGAGTTCCCTAAGTGTCATAGCCACTTTCAGACATATGTGGTGCCAGAGCACTTGGTTTCCATGGCAGCGGGAAATGGCTTGGGTGCTGAACTTGTGTTTGGCTGTGGAGTTTTGAGCGCGCTGAGTGAGGAGCTCCATGTGAGTTTAGTGTGGATGCTCAACCTGCTTGATTCCATCCCACTGGGCTCAATGTTCATTGGACCGGAAGTGACCAAACAGGGTTTCCTAGATAGCTGCTAGCACAGCTGATGGTATTTGAAGTTCATGAGGCAGGTGGAGTTGTTTTGGCACTGGAAGAGCTGTGCTGCTGCTTCGGGCAGTTGCCATTCACCACCGCCCTGAGTTCCCTAGGTGTCATAGCCACTTTCAGACATATGTGGTGCCAGAGCACTTGGTTTCCATGGCAGCGGGAAATGGCTTGGGCGCTGAACTTGTGTTTGGCTGTGGAGTTTTGAGCGCCTTGAGTGAGGAGCTCCATGTGAGTTTAGTGTGGGTGCTCAACCTGCTTGATTCCATCCCACTGGGCTCAATGGGCATTGGACCGGAAGTGACCAAACAGTGTTTCCTAGATAGCTGCTAGCACAGCTGATGGTATGTGAAGTTCATGAGGCAGGTGGAGTTGTTTTGGCACTGGAAGAGCTGTGCTGCTGCTTCGGGCAGTTGCCATTCACCACTGCCCTGAGTTCCCTAGGTGTCATAGCCACTTTCAGACATATGTGGTGCTAGAGCACTTGGTTTCCATGGCAGCGGGAAATGGCTTTTGCGCTGAACTTGTGTTTGGCTGTGGAGTTTTGAGCGCCTTGAGTGAGGAGCTCCATGTGAGTTTAGTGTGGGTGCTCAACCTGCTTGATTCCATCCCACTGGGCTCAATGGGCATTGGACCGGAAGTGACCAAACAGGGTTTCCTAGATAGCTGCTAGCACAGCTGATGGTATGTGAAGTTCATGAGGCAGGTGGAGTTGTTTTGGCACTGGAAGAGCTGTGCTGCTGCTTCGGGCAGTTGCCATTCACCACCGTCTTGAGTTCCCTAGGTGTCATAGCCACTTTCAGACATATGTGGTGCCAGAGCACTTGGTTTCCATGGCAGCGGGAAATGGCTTGGGCGCTGAACTTGTGTTTGGCTGTGGAGTTTTGAGCGGCTTGAGTGAGGAGCTCCATGTGAGTTTAGTGTGGGTGCTCAACCTGCTTGATTCCATCCCACTGGGATCAAAGGGCTTTGGACCAGAAGTGACCCAACAGGGTTTCCTAGATAGCTGCTAGCACAGCTGATGGTATGTGAAGTTCATGAGGCAGGTGGAGTTGTTTTGGCACTGGAAGAGCTGTGCTGCTGCTTCGGGCAGTTGCCATTCACCACCGCCCTGAGTTCCCTAGGTGTCACTGCCACTTTCAGACATATGTGGTGCCTGAGCACTTGGTTTCCATGGCAGCGGGAAATGGCTTGGGCACTGAACTTGTGTTTGGCTGTGGAGTTTTGAGCGCCTTGAGTGAGGAGCTCCATGTGAGTTTACTGTGGGTGCTCATCCTGCTTGATTCCATCCCACAGGTTTCAATGAGCATTGGACCGGAAGTGACCAAACAGGGTTTCCTAGATAGCTGCTAGCACAGCTGATGGTATGTGAAGTTCTTGACTGAGGTGGAGTTGTTTTGGCACTGGAAGAGCTGTGCTGCTGCTTCGGGCTCTTGCCATTCACCCCCGCCCTGAGATCCCTAGGTGTCATAGCCACTTTCAGAATTATGTGGTGCCAGAGCACTTGGTTTCCATGGCAGCTGGAAATGGTTTGGGGGCTGAACTTGTGTTTGGCTGTGGAGTTTTGAGCGCCTTGAGTGAGGAGCTCCATGTGAGTTTAGTGTGGATGCTCAACCTGCTTGATTCCATCCCACTGGGCTCAATGGGCATTGGACCGGAAATGACCCAACAGGGTTTCCTAGATAGCTGCTAGCACAGCTGATGGTATGTGAAGTTCATGAGGCAGGTGGAGTTGTTTTGGCACTGGAAGAGCTGTGCTGCTGCTTCGGGCAGTTGCCATTCACCACCGCCCTGAGTTCCCTAGGTGTCATAACCACTTTCAGAATTATGTGGTGCCAGAGCACTTGGTTTCCATGGCAGCGGGAAATGGCCTTGGCGCTGAACTTGTGTTTGGCTGTGGAGTTTTGAGCGCCCTGAGTGAGGAGCTCCATGTGAGTTTAGTGTGGGTGCTCATCCTGCTTGATTCCATCCCACAGGTTTCAATGGGCATTGGACCGGAAGTGACCCAACAGGGTTTCCTAGATAGCTGCTAGCACAGCTGATGGTATGTGAAGTGAATGAGGCAGGTGGAGTTGTTTTGGCACTGGAAGAGCTGTGCTGCTGCTTCGGGCAGTTGCCATTCACCACCGCCCTGAGTCCCCTAGGTGTCATAGCCACTTTCAGACATATGTGGTGCTAGAGCACTTGGTTTCCATGGCAGCGGGAAATGGCTTGGGCGCTGAACTTGTGTTTGGCTGTGGAGTTTTGAGCGCCTTGAGTGAGGAGCTCCATGTGAGTTTACTGTGGGTGCTCAACCTGCTTGATTCCATCCCACTGGGCTCAAAGGGCTTTAGATCAGAAGTGACCCAACAGGGTTTCCTAGATAGCTGCTAGCACAGCTGATGGTATTTGAAGTTCATGAAGCAGGTGGAGTTGTTTTGGCACTGGAAGAGCTGTGCTGCTGCTTCGGGCTCTTGCCATGCAACACCGCCCTAGTTCCCTAGGTGTCATAGCCACTTTCAGACATATGTGGTGCTAGAGCACTTGGTTTCCATATCAGCGGGAAATGGCTTGGGCGCTGAACTTGTGTTTGGCTGTGGAGTTTTGAGCGCCTTGAGTGAGGAGCTCCATGTGAGTTTAGTGTGGGTGCTCAACCTGCTTGATTCCATCAAACTGGGCTCAATGGGCATTGGACTGGAAGTGACCAAACAGGGTTTCCTAGATAGCTGCTAGCACAGCTGATGGTAAGTGAAGTTCATGAGGCAGTTGGTGGAGTTGTTTTGGCACTGGAAGAGCTGTGCTGCTGCTTCGGGCAGTTGCCATTCACCACCGCCCTGAGTTCCCTAGGTGTCATATCCACTTTCAGACATATGTGGTGCTAGAGCACTTGATTTCCATATCAGCGGGAAATGGCTTGGGCGCTGAACTTGTGTTTGGCTGTGGAGTTTTGAGCGCCTTGAGTGAGGAGCTCCATGTGAGTTTAGTGTGGATGCTCAACCTGCTTGATTCCATCCCACTGGGCTCAATGGGCATTGGACCGGAAGTGACCAAACAGGGTTTCTTGATAGCTGCTAGCACAGCTGATGGTATGTGAAGTTCATGAGGCAGGTGGAGTTGTTTTGGCACTGAAAGAGCTGTGCTGCTGCTTCAGGCAGTTGCCATTCACCACCGCCCTGAGTTTCCTAGGTGTCATATCCACTTTCAGACATATGTGGTGCCAGAGCACTTGGTTTCCATGGCATCGGGAAATGGCTTGGGCGCTGAACTTGTGTTTGGCTGTGGAGTTTTGAGCGCCTTGAGTGAGGAGCTCCATGTTAGTTTAGTGTGGGTGCTCAACCTGCTTGATTCCATCCTACTGGGCTCAATGGGCATTGGACCGGAAGTGACCAAACAGGGTTTCCTAGATAGCTGTTAGCACAGCTGATGGTATGTGAAGTGAATGAGGCAGGTGGAGTTGTTTTGGCACTGGAAGAGCTGTGCTGCTGCTTCGGGCAGTTGCCATTCACCACCGCCCTGAGTTCCCTAGGTGTCATAGCCACTTTCAGACCTATGTGGTGCCAGAGCACTTGGTTTCCATGGCAGCGGGAAATGGCTTGGGCGCTGAACTTGTGTTTGGCTGTGGAGTTTTGAGCGCCTTGAGTGAGGAGCTCCATGTTTGTTTAGTGTGGGTGTTCAACCTGCTTGATTCCATCCCACAGGATTCAATGTTCAATGGACCGGAAGTGACCCGACAGGGTTTCCTAGATAGCTGCTAGCACAGCTGATGGTATGTGAAGTGAATGAGGCAGGTGGAGTTGTTTTGGCACTGGAAGAGCTGTGCTGCTGCTTCGGGCAGTTGCCATTCACCACCGCCCTGAGTTCCCTAGGTGTCATATCCACTTTCAGACATATGTGGTGCTAGAGCACTTGGTTTCCATATCAGCGGGAAATGGCTTGGGCGCTGAACTTGTGTTTGGCTGTGGAGTTTTGAGCGCCTTGAGTGAGGAGCTCCATGTGAGTTTAGTGTGGGTGCTCAACCTGCTTGATTCCATCCCACTGGGCTCAATGGGCATTGGACCGGAAGTGACCCAACAGGGTTTCTTGATAGCTGCTAGCACAGCTGATGGTATGTGAAGTTCATGAGGCAGGTGGAGTTGTTTTGGCACTGGAAGAGCTGTGCTGCTGCTTCAGGCAGTTGCCATTCACCACCGCCCTGAGTTCTCTAGGTGTCATAGCCATTTTCAGACATATGTGGTGCCAGAGCACTTGGTTTCCATGGCAGCGGGAAATGGCTTGGGGGCTGAACTTGTGTTTGGCTGTGGAGTTTTGAGCGCCTTGAGTGAGGAGCTCCATGTGAGTTTAGTGTGGGTGCTCAACCTGGTTGATTCCATCCCACTGGGCTCAATGGGCATTGGACCAGAAGTGACCCAACAGGGTTTCCTAGATAGCTGCAAGCACAGCTGATGGTATGTGAAGTTCATGAGGCAGGTGGAGTTGTTTTGGCACTGGAAGAGCTGTGCTGCTGCTTCGGGCAGTTGCCATTCACCACCGCCCTGAGTTTCCTAGGTGTCATATCCACTTTCAGACATATGTGGTGCCAGAGCACTTGGTTTCCATGGCATCGGGAAATGGCTTGGGCGCTGAACTTGTGTTTGGCTGTGGAGTTTTGAGCGCCTTGAGTGAGGAGCTCCATGTTAGTTTAGTGTGGGTGCTCAACCTGCTTGATTCCATCCTACTGGGCTCAATGGGCATTGGACCGGAAGTGACCAAACAGGGTTTCCTAGATAGCTGTTAGCACAGCTGATGGTATGTGAAGTGAATGAGGCAGGTGGAGTTGTTTTGGCACTGGAAGAGCTGTGCTGCTGCTTCGGGCTCTTGCCATGCAACACCGCCCTAGTTCCCTATGTGTCATAGCCACTTTCAGACATATGTGGTGCCAGAGCACTTGGTTTCCATGGCAGCGGAAAACGGCTTCGGTGCTGAACTTGTGTTTGGCTGTGGAGTTTTGAGCGCCTTGAGTGAGGAGCTCCATGTGAGTTTAGTGTGGGTGCTCAACCTGCTTGATTCCATCAAACTGGGCTCAATGGGCATTGGACTGGAAGTGACCAAACAGGGTTTCCTAGATAGCTGCTAGCACAGCTGATGGTAAGTGAAGTTCATGAGGCAGTTGGTGGAGTTGTTTTGGCACTGGAAGAGCTGTGCTGCTGCTTCGGGCAGTTGGCATTCACCACCGCCCTGAGTTCCCTAGGTGTCATATCCACTTTCAGACATATGTGGTGCTAGAGCACTTGATTTCCATATCAGCGGGAAATGGCTTGGGCGCTGAACTTGTGTTTGGCTGTGGAGTTTTGAGCGCCTTGAGTGAGGAGCTCCATGTGAGTTTAGTGTGGATGCTCAACCTGCTTGATTCCATCCCACTGGGCTCAATGGGCATTGGACCGGAAGTGACCAAACAGGGTTTCTTGATAGCTGCTAGCACAGCTGATGGTATGTGAAGTTCATGAGGCAGGTGGAGTTGTTTTGGCACTGAAAGAGCTGTGCTGCTGCTTCAGGCAGTTGCCATTCACCACCGCCCTGAGTTTCCTAGGTGTCATATCCACTTTCAGACATATGTGGTGCCAGAGCACTTGGTTTCCATGGCATCGGGAAATGGCTTGGGCGCTGAACTTGTGTTTGGCTGTGGAGTTTTGAGCGCCTTGAGTGAGGAGCTCCATGTTAGTTTAGTGTGGGTGCTCAACCTGCTTGATTCCATCCTACTGGGCTCAATGGGCATTGGACCGGAAGTGACCAAACAGGGTTTCCTAGATAGCTGTTAGCACAGCTGATGGTATGTGAAGTGAATGAGGCAGGTGGAGTTGTTTTGGCACTGGAAGAGCTGTGCTGCTGCTTCGGGCAGTTGCCATTCACCACCGCCCTGAGTTCCCTAGGTGTCATAGCCACTTTCAGACCTATGTGGTGCCAGAGCACTTGGTTTCCATGGCATCGGGAAATGGCTTGGGCGCTGAACTTGTGTTTGGCTGTGGAGTTTTGAGCGCCTTGAGTGAGGAGCTCCATGTTAGTTTAGTGTGGGTGTTCAACCTGCTTGATTCCATCCCACAGGATTCAATGTTCAATGGACCGGAAGTGACCCGACAGGGTTTCCTAGATAGCTGCTAGCACAGCTGATGGTATGTGAAGTGAATGAGGCAGGTGGAGTTGTTTTGGCACTGGAAGAGCTGTGCTGCTGCTTCGGGCAGTTGCCATTCACCACCGCCCTGAGTTCCCTAGGTGTCATATCCACTTTCAGACATATGTGGTGCTAGAGCACTTGGTTTCCATATCAGCGGGAAATGGCTTGGGCGCTGAACTTGTGTTTGGCTGTGGAGTTTTGAGCGCCTTGAGTGAGGAGCTCCATGTGAGTTTAGTGTGGGTGCTCAACCTGCTTGATTCCATCCCACTGGGCTCAATGGGCATTGGACCCGAAGTGACCCAACAGGGTTTCTTGATAGCTGCTAGCACAGCTGATGGTATGTGAAGTTCATGAGGCAGGTGGAGTTGTTTTGGCACTGGAAGAGCTGTGCTGCTGCTTCAGGCAGTTGCCATTCACCACCGCCCTGAGTTCTCTAGGTGTCATAGCCATTTTCAGACATATGTGGTGCCAGAGCACTTGGTTTCCATGGCAGCGGGAAATGGCTTGGGGGCTGAACTTGTGTTTGGCTGTGGAGTTTTGAGCGCCTTGAGTGAGGAGCTCCATGTGAGTTTAGTGTGGGTGCTCAACCTGGTTGATTCCATCCCACTGGGCTCAATGGGCATTGGACCAGAAGTGACCCAACAGGGTTTCCTAGATAGCTGCAAGCACAGCTGATGGTATGTGAAGTGAATGAGGCAGGTGGAGTTGTTTTGGCACTGGAAGAGCTGTGCTGCTGCTTCGGGCAGTTGCCATTCACCACCGCCCTGAGTTTCCTAGGTGTCATATCCACTTTCAGACATATGTGGTGCCAGAGCACTTGGTTTCCATGGCATCGGGAAATGGCTTGGGCGCTGAACTTGTGTTTGGCTGTGGAGTTTTGAGCGCCTTGAGTGAGGAGCTCCATGTTAGTTTAGTGTGGGTGCTCAACCTGCTTGATTCCATCCTACTGGGCTCAATGGGCATTGGACCGGAAGTGACCAAACAGGGTTTCCTAGATAGCTGTTAGCACAGCTGATGGTATGTGAAGTGAATGAGGCAGGTGGAGTTGTTTTGGCACTGGAAGAGCTGTGCTGCTGCTTCGGGCAGTTGCCATTCACCACCGCCCTGAGTTCCCTAGGTGTCATAGCCACTTTCAGACATATGTGGTGCCAGAGCACTTGGTTTCCATGGCAGCGGGAAATGGCTTGGGCGCTGAACTTGTGTTTGGCTGTGGAGTTTTGAGCGCCTTGAGTGAGGAGCTCCATGTTAGTTTAGTGTGGGTGTTCAACCTGCTTGATTCCATCCCACAGGATTCAATGTTCAATGGACCGGAAGTGACGAAACAGGGTTTCCTAGATAGCTGCTAGCACAGCTGATGGTATGTGAAGTGAATGAGGCAGGTGGAGTTGTTTTGGCACTGGAAGAGCTGTGCTGCTGCTTCGGGCAGTTGCCATTCACCACCGCCCTGAGTTCCCTAGGTGTCATATCCACTTTCAGACATATGTGGTGCTAGAGCACTTGGTTTCCATATCAGCGGGAAATGGCTTGGGCGCTGAACTTGTGTTTGGCTGTGGAGTTTTGAGCGCCTTGAGTGAGGAGCTCCATGTGAGTTTAGTGTGGGTGCTCAACCTGCTTGATTCCATCCCACTGGGCTCAATGGGCATTGGACCGGAAGTGACCCAACAGGGTTTCTTGATAGCTGCTAGCACAGCTGATGGTATGTGAAGTTCATGAGGCAGGTGGAGTTGTTTTGGCACTGGAAGAGCTGTGCTGCTGCTTCAGGCAGTTGCCATTCACCACCGCCCTGAGTTCTCTAGGTGTCATAGCCATTTTCAGACATATGTGGTGCCAGAGCACTTGGTTTCCATGGCAGCGGGAAATGGCTTGGGGGCTGAACTTGTGTTTGGCTGTGGAGTTTTGAGCGCCTTGAGTGAGGAGCTCCATGTGAGTTTAGTGTGGGTGCTCAACCTGGTTGATTCCATCCCACTGGGCTCAATGGGCATTGGACCAGAAGTGACCCAACAGGGTTTCCTAGATAGCTGCTAGCACAGCTGATGGTATGTGAAGTGAATGAGGCAGGTGGAGTTGTTTTGGCACTGGAAGAGCTGTGCTGCTGCTTCGGGCAGTTGCCATTCACCACCGCCCTGAGTTTCCTAGGTGTCATATCCACTTTCAGACATATGTGGTGCCAGAGCACTTGGTTTCCATGGCATCGGGAAATGGCTTGGGCGCTGAACTTGTGTTTGGCTGTGGAGTTTTGAGCGCCTTGAGTGAGGAGCTCCATGTGAGTTTAGTGTGGGTGCTCAACCTGGTTGATTCCATCCCACTGGGCTCAATGGGCATTGGACCAGAAGTGACCCAACAGGGTTTCCTAGATAGCTGCTAGCACAGCTGATGGTATGTGAAGTGAATGAGGCAGGTGGAGTTGTTTTGGCACTGGAAGAGCTGTGCTGCTGCTTCGGGCAGTTGCCATTCACCACCGCCCTGAGTTTCCTAGGTGTCATATCCACTTTCAGACATATGTGGTGCCAGAGCACTTGGTTTCCATGGCATCGGGAAATGGCTTGGGCGCTGAACTTGTGTTTGGCTGTGGAGTTTTGAGCGCCTTGACTGAGGAGCTCCATGTTAGTTTAGTGTGGGTGCTCAACCTGCTTGATTCCATCCTACTGGGCTCAATGGGCATTGGACCGGAAGTGACCAAACAGGGTTTCCTAGATAGCTGTTAGCACAGCTGATGGTATGTGAAGTGAATGAGGCAGGTGGAGTTGTTTTGGCACTGGAAGAGCTGTGCTGCTGCTTCGGGCAGTTGCCATTCACCACCGCCCTGAGTTCCCTAGGTGTCATAGCCACTTTCAGACATATGTGGTGCCAGAGCACTTGGTTTCCATGGCAGCGGGAAATGGCTTGGGCGCTGAACTTGTGTTTGGCTGTGGAGTTTTGAGCGCCTTGAGTGAGGAGCTCCATGTTAGTTTAGTGTGGGTGTTCAACCTGCTTGATTCCATCCCACTGGGCTTAATCGACATTGGAGCAGAAGTGACCAAACAGGGTTTCCTAGATAGCTGCTAGCACAGCTGATGGTATGTGAAGTGAATGAGGCAGGTGGAGTTGTTTTGGCACTGGAAGAGCTGTGCTGCTGCTTCGGGCAGTTGCCATTCACCACCGCCTTGAGTTCCCTATGTGTCATAGCCACTTTCAGACCTATGTGGTGCCAGAGCACTTGGTTTCCATGGCAGCGGGAAATGGTTTGGGCGCTGAACTTGTGTTTGGCTGTGGAGTTTTGAGCGCCTTGAGTGAGGAGCTCCATGTTAGTTTAGTGTGGGTGCTCAACCTGCTTGATTCCATCCCACTGGGCTCAATGGGCATTGGACCGGAAGTGACCAAACAGGGTTTCCTAGATAGCTGCTAGCACAGCTGATGGTATGTGAAGTTCATGAGGCAGGTGGAGTTGTTTTGGCACTGGAAGAGCTGTGCTGCTGCTTCGGGCAGTTGCCATTCACCCCCGCCCTGAGTTCCCTAGGTGTCATATCCACTTTCAGACATATGTGGTGCCAGAGCACTTGGTTTCCATGGCAGCGGGAAATGGTTTGGGGTCTGAACTTGTGTTTGGCTGTGGAGTTTTGAGCGCCTTGAGTGAGGAGCTCCATGTTAGTTTAGTTGGGTGCTCAACCTGCTTGATTCCATCCCACTGGGCTCAATGGGCATTGGACCGGAAGTGACCAAACAGGGTTTCCTAGATAGCTGCTAGCACAGCTGATGGTATGTGAAGTTCATGAGGCAGGTGGAGTTGTTTTGGCACTGGAAGAGCTGTGCTGCTGCTTCGGGCAGTTGCCATTCACCACTGCCGTGAGTTCCCTAGGTGTCATAGCCACTTTCAGACATATGTGGTGCCAGAGCACTTGGTTTCCATGGCAGCGGGAAATGGCTTGGGCGCTGAACTTGTGTTTGGCTGTGGAGTTTTGAGCGCCTTTAGTGAGGAGCTCCATGTGAGTTTAGTGTGGGTGCTCAACCTGCTTGATTCCATCCCACTGGGCTCAATGGGCATTGGACCGGAAGTGACCCAACAGGGTTTCCTAGATAGCTGCTAGCACAGCTGATGGTATTTGAAGTTCATGAGGCAGGCGGAGTTGTTTTGGCACTGGAAGAGCTGTGCTGCTGCTTCGGGCAGTTGCCATTCACCACCGCCCTGAGTTCCCTAGGTGTCATATCCACATTCAGACATATGTGGTGCCAGAGCACTTGGTTTCCATGGCAGCGGGAAATGGCTTGGGCGCTGAACTTGTGTTTGGCTGTGGAGTTTTGAGCGCCTTGAGTGAGGAGCTCCATGTTAGTTCAGTGTGGGTGCTCAACCTGCTTGATTCCATCCCACTGGGCTCAATGGGCATTGGACCGGAAGTGACCAAACAGGGTTTCCTAGATAGCTGCTAGCACAGCTGATGGTATGTGAAGTGAATGAGGCAGGTGGAGTTGTTTTGGCACTGGAAGAGCTGTGCTGCTGCTTCGGGCAGTTGCCATTCACCACCGTCTTGAGTTCCCTAGGTGTCATAGCCACTTTCAGACATATGTGGTGCCAGAGCACTTGGTTTCCATGGCAGCGGGAAATGGCTTGGGCGCTGAACTTGTGTTTGGCTGTGGAGTTTTGAGCACCTTGAGTGAGGAGCTCCATGTTAGTTTAGTGTGGGTGCTCAACCTGCTTGATTCCATCAGACTGGGCTCAATTGGCATTGGACAGGAAGTGACCAAACAGGGTTTCCTAGATAGCTGCTAGCACAGCTGATGGTATGTGAAGTTCATGAGGCAGGTGGAGTTGTTTTGGCACTGGAAGAGCTGTGCTGCTGCTTCGGGCAGTTGCCATTCACCACCGCCCTGAGTTCCCTAGGTGTCATAGCCACTTTCAGACATATGTGGTGCCAGAGCACTTGGTTTCCATGGCAGCGGGAAATTGCTTGTGGGCTGAACTTGTGTTTGGCTGTGCAGGTTTTGAGTGCCTTGACTGAGGAGCTCCATGTGAGTTTACTGTGGGTGCTCAACCTGCTTGATTCCATCCCACTGGGCTCAATGGGCATTGGACCGGAAGTGACCAAACAGGGTTTCCTAGATAGCTGCTAGCACAGCTGATGGTATGTGAAGTTCATGAGGCAGGTGGAGTTGTTTTGGCACTGGAAGAGCTGTGCTGCTGCTTCGGGCAGTTGCCATTCACCACTGCCCTGAGTCCCTAGGTGTCATAGCCACTTTCAGACATATGTGGTGCCAGAGCACTTGGTTTCCATGGCAGCAGGAAATGGCTTGGGCGCTGAACTTGTGTTTGGCTGTGGAGTTTTGAGCGCCTTGAGTGAGGAGCTCCATGTGAGTTTAGTGTGGGTGCTCAACCTGGTTGATTCCATCCCACTGGGCTCAATGGGCATTGGACCGGAAGTGACCAAACAGGGTTTCCTAGATAGCTGCTAGCACAGCTGATGGTATGTGAAGTTCATGAGGCAGGTGGAGTTGTTTTGGCACTGGAAGAGCTGTGCTGCTGCTTCGGGCAGTTGCCATTCACCACCGCCCTGAGTTCCCTAGGTGTCATAGCCACTTTCAGACATATGTGGTGCCAGAGCACTTGGTTTCCGTATCAGCGAGAAATGGCTTGGGTGCTGAACTTGTGTTTGGCTGTGCAGGTTTTGAGTGCCTTGAGTGAGGAGCTCCATGTGAGTTTAGTGTGGGTGCTCAACCTGCTTGATTCCATCCCACTGGGCTCAATGGGCATTGGACCGGAAGTGACCAAACAGGGTTTCCTAGATAGCTGCTAGCACAGCTGATGGTATGTGAAGTTCATGAGGCAGGTGGAGTTGTTTTGGCACTGGAAGAGCTGTGCTGCTGCTTCGGGCAGTTGCCATTCACCACCGCCCTGAGTTCCCTAGGTGTCATATCTACTTTCAGACATATGTTGTGCCAGAGCACTTGGTTTCCATGGCAGCGGGAAATGGCTTTTGCGCTGAACTTGTGATTGGCTGTGCAGGTTTTGAGCGCCTTGAGTGAGGAGCTCCATGTTAGTTTAGTGTGGGTGCTCAACCTGCTTGATTCCATCCCACTGGGCTCAATGGGCATTGGACCGGAAGTAACCAAACGGGGTTTCCTAGATAGCTGCTAGCACAGCTGATGGTATGTGAAGTTCATGAGGCATGTGGAGTTGTTTTGGCACTGGAAGAGCTGTGCTGCTGCATCGGGCAGTTGCCATTCACCACCGCCCTGAGTTCCCTAGGTGTCATAGCCACTTTCAGACATATGTGGTGCCAGAGCACTTGGTTTCCATGGCAGCGGGAAATGGCTTGGGTGCTGACTTGCGTTTGGCTGTGGAGTTTTGAGCGCGCTGAGTGAGGAGCTCCATGTGAGTTTAGTGTTTGTGCTCAACCTGGTTGATTCCATCCCACTGGGCTCAATGGGCATTGGACCGGAAGTGACCAAACAGGGTTTCCTAGATAGCTGCTAGCACAGCTGATGGTATGTGAAGTGAATGAGGCAGGTGGAGTTGTTTTGGCACTGGAAGAGCTGTGCTGCTGCTTCGGGCAGTTGCCATTCACCACCGCCCTGAGTTCCCTAGGTGTCATAGCCACTTTCAGACATATGTGGTGCCAGAGCACTTGGTTTCCATGGCAGCAGGAAATGGCTTGGGCGCTGAACTTGTGTTTGGCTGTGGAGTTTTGAGCGCCTTGAGTGAGGAGCTCCATGTTAGTTTAGTGTGGGTGCTCAACCTGCTTGATTCCATCCCACTGGGCTCAATGGGCATTGGACAGGAAGTGACCCGACAGGGTTTCCTAGATAGCTGCTAGCACAGCTGATGGTATGTGAAGTTCATGAGGCATGTGGAGTTGTTTTGGCACTGGAAGAGCTGTGCTGCTGCTTCGGGCAGTTGCCATTCACCACCGCCCTGAGTTCCCTAGGTGTCATAGCCACTTTCAGACATATGTGGTGCCAGAGCACTTGGTTTCCATGGCAGCGGGAAATTGCTTGTGGGCTGAACTTGTGATTGGCTGTGCAGGTTTTGAGCGCCTTGAGTGAGGAGCTCCATGTGAGTTTAGTGTGGGTGCTCAACCTGCTTGATTCCATCCCACTGGGCTCAATGGGCATTGGACCGGAAGTGACCAAACAGGGTTTCCTAGATAGCTGCTAGCACAGCTGATGGTATGTGAAGTGAATGAGGCAGGTGGAGTTGTTTTGGCACTGGAAGAGCTGTGCTGCTGCTTCGGGCAGTTGCCATTCACCACCGTCTTCAGTTCCCTAGGTGTCATATCCACTTTCAGACATATGTGGTGCCAGAGCACTTGGTTTCCATGGCAGCGGGAAATGCCTTGGGTGCTGAACTTGCGTTTGGCTGTGCAGGTTTTGAGCGCCTTGAGTGAGGAACTCCATGTGAGTTTAGTGTTTGTGCTCAACCTGGTTGATTCCATCTCACTGGGCTCAATGGGCATTGGACCGGAAGTGACCCAACAGGGTTTCCTAGATAGCAGCTAGCACAGCTGATGGTATGTGAAGTTCATGACTGAGGTGGAGTTGTTTTGGCACTGGAAGAGCTGTGCTGCTGCTTCGGGCAGTTGCCATTCACCACCGCCCTGAGTTCCCTAGGTGTCATATCCACTTTCAGACATATGTGGTGCCAGAGCACTTGGTTTCCATGGCAGCGGGAAATGGCTTTTGCGCTGAATTTGTGTTTGGCTGTGGAGTTTTGAGCGCCTTGAGTGAGGAGCTCCATGTGAGTTTAGTGTGGGTGCTCAACCTGGTTGATTCCATCCCACTGGGCTCAATGGGCATTGGACCGGAAGTGACCAAACAGGGTTTCCTAGATAGCTGCTAGCACAGCTGATGGTATGTGAAGTGAATGAGGCAGGTGGAGTTGTTTTGGCACTGGAAGAGCTGTGCTGCTGCTTCGGGCAGTTGCCATTCACCACCGTCTTGAGTTCCCTAGGTGTCATATCCACTTTCAGACATATGTGGTGCCAGAGCACTTGGTTTCCATGGCAGCGGGAAATGGCCTTGGCGCTGAACTTGTGTTTGGCTGTGGAGTTTTGAGCGCGCTGAGTGAGGAGCTCCATGTGAGTTTAGTGTTTGTGCTCAACCTGCTTGATTCCATCCCACTGGGCTCAATGGGCATTGGACCGGAAGTGACCAAACAGGGTTTCCTAGATAGCTGCTAGCACAGCTGATGGTATGTGAAGTTCATGAGGCAGGTGGAGTTGTTTTGGCACTGGAAGAGCTGTGCTGCTGCTTCGGGCAGTTGCCATTCACCACTGCCCTGAGTTCCCTAGGTGTCATAGCCACTTTCAGACATATGTGGTGCCAGAGCACTTGGTTTCCATGGCAGCGGGAAATGGCTTTTGCGCTGAACTTGTGTTTGACTGTGGAGTTTTGAGCGCCTTGAGTGAGGAGCTCCATGTGAGTTTAGTGTGGGTGCTCAACCTGCTTGATTCCATCCCACTGGGCTCAATGGGCATTGGACCGGAAGTGACCAAACAGGGTTTCCTAGATAGCTGCTAGCACAGCTGATGGTATGTGAAGTTCATGAGGCAGGTGGAGTTGTTTTGGCACTGGAAGAGCTGTGCTGCTGCTTCGGGCAGTTGCCATTCACCACCGCCCTGAGTTCCCTAGGTGTCATATCTACTTTCAGACATATGTTGTGCCAGAGCACTTGGTTTCCATGGCAGCGGGAAATGGCTTTTGCGCTGAACTTGTGATTGGCTGTGCAGGTTTTGAGCGCCTTGAGTGAGGAGCTCCATGTTAGTTTAGTGTGGGTGCTCAACCTGCTTGATTCCATCCCACTGGGCTCAATGGGCATTGGACCGGAAGTAACCAAACGGGGTTTCCTAGATAGCTGCTAGCACAGCTGATGGTATGTGAAGTTCATGAGGCATGTGGAGTTGTTTTGGCACTGGAAGAGCTGTGCTGCTGCATCGGGCAGTTGCCATTCACCACCGCCCTGAGTTCCCTAGGTGTCATATCCACTTTCAGACATATGTGGTGCCAGAGCACTTGGTTTCCATGGCAGCGGGAAATGGCTTGGGTGCTGACTTGCGTTTGGCTGTGGAGTTTTGAGCGCGCTGAGTGAGGAGCTCCATGTGAGTTTAGTGTTTGTGCTCAACCTGGTTGATTCCATCCCACTGGGCTCAATGGGCATTGGACCGGAAGTGACCAAACAGGGTTTCCTAGATAGCTGCTAGCACAGCTGATGGTATGTGAAGTGAATGAGGCAGGTGGACTTGTTTTGGCACTGGAAGAGCTGTGCTGCTGCTTCGGGCAGTTGCCATTCACCACCGCCCTGAGTTCCCTAGGTGTCATAGCCACTTTCAGACATATGTGGTGCCAGAGCACTTGGTTTCCATGGCAGCGGGAAATTGCTTGTGGGCTGAACTTGTGTTTGGCTGTGCAGGTTTTGAGTGCCTTGAGTGAGGAGCTCCATGTGAGTTTAGTGTGGGTGCTCAACCTGCTTGATTCCATCCCACTGGGCTCAATGGTCATTGGACCGGAAGTGACCCAACAGGGTTTCCTAGATAGCTGCTAGCACAGCTGATGGTATGTGAAGTGAATGAGGCAGGTGGAGTTGTTTTGGCACTGGAAGAGCTGTGCTGCTGCTTCGGGCAGTTGCCATTCACCACCGCCCTGAGTTCCCTAGGTGTCATATCTACTTTCAGACATATGTTGTGCCAGAGCACTTGGTTTCCATGGCAGCGGGAAATGGCTTTTGCGCTGAACTTGTGATTGGCTGTGCAGGTTTTGAGCGCCTTGAGTGAGGAGCTCCATGTTAGTTTAGTGTGGGTGCTCAACCTGCTTGATTCCATCTCACTGGGCTCAATGGGCATTGGACAGGAAGTGACCAAACAGGGTTTCCTAGATAGCTGCTAGCACAGCTGATGGTATGTGAAGTTCATGAGGCAGGTGGAGTTGTTTTGGCACTGGAAGAGCTGTGCTGCTGCTTCGGGCAGTTGCCATTCACCACCGCCCTGAGTTCCCTAGGTGTCATATCCACTTTCAGACATATGTGGTGCCAGAGCACTTGGTTTCCATGGCAGCGGGAAATGGCTTGGGTGCTGACTTGCGTTTGGCTGTGGAGTTTTGAGCGCGCTGAGTGAGGATCTCCATGTGAGTTTAGTGTTTGTGCTCAACCTGGTTGATTCCATCCCACTGGGCTCAATGGGCATTGGACCGGAAGTGACCAAACAGGGTTTCCTAGATAGCAGCTAGCACAGCTGATGGTATGTGAAGTTCATGACTGAGGTGGAGTTGTTTTGGCACTGGAAGAGCTGTGCTGCTGCTTCGGGCAGTTGCCATTCACCACCGCCCTGAGTTCCCTAGGTGTCATATCCACTTTCAGACATATGTGGTGCCAGAGCACTTGGTTTCCATGGCAGCGGGAAATGGCTTTTGCGCTGAATTTGTGATTGGCTGTGCAGGTTTTGAGCGCCTTGAGTGAGGAGCTCCATGTGAGTTTAGTGTGGGTGCTCAACCTGCTTGATTCCATCCCACTGGGCTCAATGGGCATTGGACCGGAAGTGACCAAACAGGGTTTCCTAGATAGCTGCTAGCACAGCTGATGGTATGTGAAGTGAATGAGGCAGGTGGAGTTGTTTTGGCACTGGAAGAGCTGTGCTGCTGCTTCGGGCAGTTGCCATTCACCACCGTCCTGAGTTCCCTAGGTGGCATAGCCACTTTCAGACATATGTGGTGCCAGAGCACTTGGTTTCCATGGCAGCGGGAAATGGCCTTGGCGCTGAACTTGTGTTTGGCTGTGGAGTTTTGAGCGCGCTGAGTGAGGAGCTCCATGTGAGTTTAGTGTTTGTGCTCAACCTGGTTGATTCCATCCCACTGGGCTCAATGGGCATTGGACCGGAAGTGACCAAACAGGGTTTCCTAGATAGCTGCTAGCACAGCTGATGGTATGTGAAGTGAATGAGGCAGGTGGAGTTGTTTTGGCACTGGAAGAGCTGTGCTGCTGCTTCGGGCAGTTGGCATTCACCACTGCCCTGAGTTCCCTAGGTGTCATAGCCACTTTCAGACATATGTGGTGCCAGAGCACTTGGTTTCCATGGCAGCGGGAAATGGCTTGGGCGCTGAACTTGTGTTTGGCTGTGGAGTTTTGAGCGCCTTGAGTGAGGAGCTCGATGTGAGTTTAGTGTGGGTGCTCAACCTGCTTGATTCCATCCCACTGGGCTCAATGGTCATTGGACCGGAAGTGACCCAACAGGGTTTCCTAGATAGCTGCTAGCACAGCTGATGGTATGTGAAGTGAATGAGGGAGGTGGAGTTGTTTTGGCACTGGAAGAGCTGTGCTGCTGCTTCGGGCAGTTGCCATTCACCACCGCCCTGAGTTCCCTAGGTGTCATATCTACTTTCAGACATATGTTGTGCCAGAGCACTTGGTTTCCATGGCAGCGGGAAATGGCTTTTGCGCTGAACTTGTGATTGGCTGTGCAGGTTTTGAGCGCCTTGAGTGAGGAGCTCCATGTTAGTTTAGTGTGGGTGCTCAACCTGCTTGATTCCATCTCACTGGGCTCAATGGGCATTGGACAGGAAGTGACCAAACAGGGTTTCCTAGATAGCTGCTAGCACAGCTGATGGTATGTGAAGTTCATGAGGCAGGTGGAGTTGTTTTGGCACTGGAAGAGCTGTGCTGCTGCTTCGGGCAGTTGCCATTCACCACCGCCCTGAGTTCCCTAGGTGTCATATCCACTTTCAGACATATGTGGTGCCAGAGCACTTGGTTTCCATGGCAGCGGGAAATGGCTTGGGTGCTGACTTGCGTTTGGCTGTGGAGTTTTGAGCGCGCTGAGTGAGGAGCTCCATGTGAGTTTAGTGTTTGTGCTCAACCTGGTTGATTCCATCCCACTGGGCTCAATGGGCATTGGACCGGAAGTGACCAAACAGGGTTTCCTAGATAGCAGCTAGCACAGCTGATGGTATGTGAAGTTCATGACTGAGGTGGAGTTGTTTTGGCACTGGAAGAGCTGTGCTGCTGCTTCGGGCAGTTGCCATTCACCACCGCCCTGAGTTCCCTAGGTGTCATATCCACTTTCAGACATATGTGGTGCCAGAGCACTTGGTTTCCATGGCAGCGGGAAATGGCTTTTGCGCTGAATTTGTGTTTGGCTGTGGAGTTTTGAGCGCCTTGAGTGAGGAGCTCCATGTGAGTTTAGTGTGGGTGCTCAACCTGCTTGATTCCATCCCACTGGGCTCAATGGGCATTGGACCGGAAGTGACCAAACAGGGTTTCCTAGATAGCTGCTAGCACAGCTGATGGTATGTGAAGTGAATGAGGCAGGTGGAGTTGTTTTGGCACTGGAAGAGCTGTGCTGCTGCTTCGGGCAGTTGCCATTCACCACCGTCCTGAGTTCCCTAGGTGGCATAGCCACTTTCAGACATATGTGGTGCCAGAGCACTTGGTTTCCATGGCAGCGGGAAATGGCCTTGGCGCTGAACTTGTGTTTGGCTGTGGAGTTTTGAGCGCGCTGAGTGAGGAGCTCCATGTGAGTTTAGTGTTTGTGCTCAACCTGGTTGATTCCATCCCACTGGGCTCAATGGGCATTGGACCGGAAGTGACCAAACAGGGTTTCCTAGATAGCTGCTAGCACAGCTGATGGTATGTGAAGTGAATGAGGCAGGTGGAGTTGTTTTGGCACTGGAAGAGCTGTGCTGCTGCTTCGGGCAGTTGGCATTCACCACTGCCCTGAGTTCCCTAGGTGTCATAGCCACTTTCAGACATATGTGGTGCCAGAGCACTTGGTTTCCATGGCAGCGGGAAATGGCTTGGGCGCTGAACTTGTGTTTGGCTGTGGAGTTTTGAGCGCCTTGAGTGAGGAGCTCGATGTGAGTTTAGTGTGGGTGCTCAACCTGCTTGATTCCATCCCACTGGGCTCAATGGTCATTGGACCGGAAGTGACCCAACAGGGTTTCCTAGATAGCTGCTAGCACAGCTGATGGTATGTGAAGTGAATGAGGGAGGTGGAGTTGTTTTGGCACTGGAAGAGCTGTGCTGCTGCTTCGGGCAGTTGCCATTCACCACCGCCCTGAGTTCCCTAGGTGTCATATCTACTTTCAGACATATGTTGTGCCAGAGCACTTGGTTTCCATGGCAGCGGGAAATGGCTTTTGCGCTGAACTTGTGATTGGCTGTGCAGGTTTTGAGCGCCTTGAGTGAGGAGCTCCATGTTAGTTTAGTGTGGGTGCTCAACCTGCTTGATTCCATCCCACTGGGCTCAATGGGCATTGGACCGGAAGTAACCAAACGGGGTTTCCTAGATAGCTGCTAGCACAGCTGATGGTATGTGAAGTTCATGAGGCATGTGGAGTTGTTTTGGCACTGGAAGAGCTGTGCTGCTGCATCGGGCAGTTGCCATTCACCACCGCCCTGAGTTCCCTAGGTGTCATAGCCACTTTCAGACATATGTGGTGCCAGAGCACTTGGTTTCCATGGCAGCGGGAAATGGCTTGGGTGCTGACTTGCGTTTGGCTGTGGAGTTTTGAGCGCGCTGAGTGAGGAGCTCCATGTGAGTTTAGTGTTTGTGCTCAACCTGGTTGATTCCATCCCACTGGGCTCAATGGGCATTGGACCGGAACTGACCAAACAGGGTTTCCTAGATAGCTGCTAGCACAGCTGATGGTATGTGAAGTGAATGAGGCAGGTGGAGTTGTTTTGGCACTGGAAGAGCTGTGCTGCTGCTTCGGGCAGTTGCCATTCACCACCGCCCTGAGTTCCCTAGGTGTCATAGCCACTTTCAGACATATGTGGTGCCAGAGCACTTGGTTTCCATGGCAGCAGGAAATGGCTTGGGCGCTGAACTTGTGTTTGGCTGTGGAGTTTTGAGCGCCTTGAGTGAGGAGCTCCATGTTAGTTTAGTGTGGGTGCTCAACCTGCTTGATTCCATCCCACTGGGCTCAATGGGCATTGGACAGGAAGTGACCCGACAGGGTTTCCTAGATAGCTGCTAGCACAGCTGATGGTATGTGAAGTTCATGAGGCAGGTGGAGTTGTTTTGGCACTGGAAGAGCTGTGCTGCTGCTTCGGGCAGTTGCCATTCACCACCGCCCTGAGTTCCCTAGGTGTCATAGCCACTTTCAGACATATGTGGTGCCAGAGCACTTGGTTTCCATGGCAGCGGGAAATTGCTTGTGGGCTGAACTTGTGTTTGGCTGTGCAGGTTTTGAGTGCCTTGAGTGAGGAGCTCCATGTGAGTTTACTGTGGGTGCTCAACCTGCTTGATTCCATCAGACTGGGCTCAATGGGCATTGGACCGGAAGTGACCAAACAGGGTTTCCTAGATAGCTGCTAGCACAGCTGATGGTATGTGAAGTTCATGAGGCAGGTGGAGTTGTTTTGGCACTGGAAGAGCTGTGCTGCTGCTTCGGGCAGTTGCCATTCACCACCGCCCTGAGTTCCCTAGGTGTCATAGCCACTTTCAGACATATGTGGTGCCAGAGCACTTGGTTTCCATGGCAGCAGGAAATGGCTTGGGCGCTGAACTTGTGTTTGGCTGTGGAGTTTTGAGCGCCTTGAGTGAGGAGCTCCATGTTAGTTTAGTGTGGGTGCTCAACCTGCTTGATTCCATCCCACTGGGCTCAATGGGCATTGGACAGGAAGTGACCCGGCAGGGTTTCCTAGATAGCTGCTAGCACAGCTGATGGTATGTGAAGTTCATGAGGCAGGTGGAGTTGTTTTGGCACTGGAAGAGCTGTGCTGCTGCTTCGGGCAGTTGCCATTCACCACCGCCCTGAGTTCCCTAGGTGTCATAGCCACTTTCAGACATATGTGGTGCCAGAGCACTTGGTTTCCATGGCAGCGGGAAATTGCTTGTGGGCTGAACTTGTGTTTGGCTGTGCAGGTTTTGAGTGCCTTGAGTGAGGAGCTCCATGTTGGTTTAGTGTGGGTGCTCAACCTGCTTGATTCCATCAGACTGGGCTCAATGGGCATTGGACCGGAAGTGACCAAACAGGGTTTCCTAGATAGCTGCTAGCACAGCTGATGGTATGTGAAGTTCATGAGGCAGGTGGAGTTGTTTTGGCACTGGAAGAGCTGTGCTGCTGCTTCGGGCAGTTGCCATTCACCACCGCCCTGAGTTCCCTAGGTGTCATAGCCACTTTCAGACATATGTGGTGCCAGAGCACTTGGTTTCCATGGCAGCAGGAAATGGCTTGGGTGCTGAACTTGTGTTTGGCTGTGGAGTTTTGAGCGCCTTGAGTGAGGAGCTCCATGTGAGTTTAGTGTGGGTGCTCAACCTGGTTGATTCCATCCCACTGGGCTCAATGGGCATTGGACCGGAAGTGACCAAACAGGGTTTCCTAGATAGCTGCTAGCACAGCTGATGGTATGTGAAGTTCATGAGGCAGGTGGAGTTGTTTTGGCACTGGAAGAGCTGTGCTGCTGCTTCGGGCAGTTGCCATTCACCACCGCCCTGAGTTCCCTAGGTGTCATATCCACTTTCAGACATATGTGGTGCCAGAGCACTTGGTTTCCGTATCAGCGGGAAATGCCTTGGGTGCTGAACTTGCGTTTGGCTGTGCAGGTTTTGAGCGCCTTGAGTGAGGAGCTCCATGTGAGTTTAGTGTTTGTGCTCAACCTGGTTGATTCCATCCCACTGGGCTCAATGGGCATTGGACCGGAAGTGACCAAACAGGGTTTCCTAGATAGCAGCTAGCACAGCTGATGGTATGTGAAGTTCATGACTGAGGTGGAGTTGTTTTGGCACTGGAAGAGCTGTGCTGCTGCTTCGGGCAGTTGCCATTCACCACCGCCCTGAGTTCCCTAGGTGTCATATCCACTTTCAGACATATGTGGTGCCAGAGCACTTGGTTTCCATGGCAGCGGGAAATGGCTTTTGCGCTGAATTTGTGTTTGGCTGTGGAGTTTTGAGCGCCTTGAGTGAGGAGCTCCATGTGAGTTTAGTGTGGGTGCTCAACCTGCTTGATTCCATCAGACTGGGCTCAATGGGCATTGGACCGGAAGTGACCAAACAGGGTTTCCTAGATAGCTGCTAGCACAGCTGATGGTATGTGAAGTGAATGAGGCAGGTGGAGTTGTTTTGGCACTGGAAGAGCTGTGCTGCTGCTTCGGGCAGTTGCCATTCACCACCGCCCTGAGTTCCCTAGGTGTCATAGCCACTTTCAGACATATGTGGTGCCAGAGCACTTGGTTTCCATGGCAGTGGGAAATGGCTTGGGCGCTGAACTTGTGTTTGGCTGTGGAGTTTTGAGCGCCTTGAGTGAGGAGCTCCATGTGAGTTTAGTGTGGGTGCTCATCCTGCTTGATTCCATCCCACAGGGTTCAATGGGCATTGGACCGGAAGTGACCAAACAGGGTTTCCTAGATAGCTGCTAGCACAGCTGATGGTATGTGAAGTTCATGAGGCAGGTGGAGTTGTTTTGGCACTGGAAGAGCTGTGCTGCTGCTTCGGGCAGTTGCCATTCACCACCGCCCTGAGTTCCCTAGGTGTCATAGCCACTTTCAGACATATGTGGTGCCAGAGCACTTGGTTTCCATGGCAGCAGGAAATGGCTTGGGCGCTGAACTTGTGTTTGGCTGTGGAGTTTTGAGCGCCTTGAGTGAGGATCTCCATGTTAGTTTAGTGTGGGTGCTCAACCTGCTTGATTCCATCCCACTGGGCTCAATGGGCATTGGACAGGAAGTGACCCGGCAGGGTTTCCTAGATAGCTGCTAGCACAGCTGATGGTATGTGAAGTTCATGAGGCAGGTGGAGTTGTTTTGGCACTGGAAGAGCTGTGCTGCTGCTTCGGGCAGTTGCCAGTCACCACCGCCCTGAGTTCCCTAGGTGTCATAGCCACTTTCAGACATATGTGGTGCCAGAGCACTTGGTTTCCATGGCAGCGGGAAATGGCTTGGGCGCTGAACTTGTGTTTGGCTGTGGAGTTTTGAGCGCCTTGAGTGAGGAGCTCCATGTGAGTTTAGTGTGGGTGCTCAACCTGCTTGATTCCATCCCACTGGGCTCAATGGGCATTGGACAGGAAGTGACCCGACAGGGTTTCCTAGATAGCTGCAAGCACAGCTGATGGTATGTGAAGTGAATGAGGCAGGTGGAGTTGTTTTGGCACTGGAAGAGCTTTGCTGCTGCTTCGGGCAGTTGCCATTCACCACCGCCCTGAGTTCCCTAGGTGTCATATCCACTTTCAGAATTATGTGGTGCCAGAGCACTTGGTTTCCATGGCAGCGGGAAATGGCTTTTGCGCTGAACTTGTGTTTGGCTGTGGAGTTTTGAGCGCCTTGAGTGAGGAGCTCCATGTGAGTTTAGTGTGGGTGCTCAACCTGCTTGATTCCATCCCACTGGGCTCAATGGGCATTGGACCAGAAGTGACCAAACAGGGTTTCCTAGATAGCTGCTAGCACAGCTGATGGTATGTGAAGTGAATGAGGCAGGTGGAGTTGTTTTGGCACTGGAAGAGCTGTGCTGCTGCTTCGGGCAGTTGCCATTCACCACCGCCCTGAGTTCCCTAGGTGTCATAGCCACTTTCAGACATATGTGTTGCCAGAGCACTTGGTTTCCATGGCAGCGGGAAATGGCTTTTGCGCTGAACTTGTGTTTGGCTGTGGAGTTTTGAGCGCCTTGAGTGAGGAGCTCCATGTTAGTTTAGTGTGGGTGTTAAACCTACTTGATTCCATCACACTGGGCTTAATTGACATTGGACCGGAAGTGACCAAACAGGGTTTCCTAGATAGCTGCTAGCACAGCTGATGGTATGTGAAGTGAATGAGGCAGGTGGAGTTGTTTTGGCACTGGAAGAGCTGTGCTGCTGCTTCGGGCAGTTGCCATTCACCACCGCCTTGAGTTCCCTAGGTGTCATAGCCACATTCAGACATATGTGGTGCCAGAGCACTTGGTTTCCATGGCAGCGGGAAATGCCTTTTGCGCTGAACTTGTGTTTGGCTGTGGAGTTTTGAGCGCCTTGAGTGAGGATCTCCATGTTAGTTTAGTGTGGGTGCTCAACCTGCTTGATTCCATCCCACTGGGCTCAATGGGCATTGGACCGGAAGTAACAAAACGGGGTTTCCTAGATAGCTGCTAGCACAGCTGATGGTATGTGAAGTTCATGAGGCAGGTGGAGTTGTTTTGGCACTGGAAGAGCTGTGCTGCTGCTTCGGGCAGTTGCCATTCGCCACCGCCCTGAGTTCCCTAGGTGTCATAGCCACTTTCAGACCTATGTGGTGCCAGAGCACTTGGTTTCCATGGCAGTGGGAAATGGCTTGGGCGCTGAACTTGTGTTTGGCTGTGGAGTTTTGAGCGCCTTGAGTGAGGAGCTCCATGTGAGTTTAGTGTGGGTGCTCAACCTGCTTGATTCCATCCCACTGGGCTCAATGGGCATTGGACCAGAAGTGACCAAACAGGGTTTCCTAGATAGCTGCTAGCACAGCTGATGGTATGTGAAGTGAATGAGGCAGGTGGAGTTGTTTTGGCACTGGAAGAGCTGTGCTGCTGCTTCGGGCAGTTGCCATTCAATACCGTCTTCAGTTCCCTAGGTGTCATATCCCCTTTCAGACATATGTGGTGCCAGAGCACTTGGTTTCCATGGCAGCGGGAAATGCCTTGGGTGCTGAACTTGCGTTTGGCTGTGCAGGTTTTGTGCGCCTTGAGTGAGGAGCTCCATGTGAGTTTAGTGTTTGTGCTCAACCTGGTTGATTCCATCCCACTGGGCTCAATGGGCATTGGACCGGAAGTGACCAAACAGGGTTTCCTAGATAGCTGCTAGCACAGCTGATGGTATGTGAAGTGAATGAGGCAGGTGGAGTTGTTTTGGCACTGGAAGAGCTGTGCTGCTGCTTCGGGCAGTTGCCATTCACCACCGCCCTGAGTTCCCTAGGTGTCATAGCCACTTTCAGACATATGTGGTGCCAGAGCACTTGGTTTCCATGGCAGCGGGAAATGGCTTTTGCGCTGAACTTGTGTTTGGCTGTGGAGTTTTGAGCGCCTTGAGTGAGGAGCTCCATGTGAGTTTAGTGTGGGTGCTCAACCTGCTTGATTCCATCCCACTGGGCTCAATGGGCATTGGACCGGAAGTGACCAAACAGGGTTTTCTAGATAGCTGCTAGCACAGCTGATGGTATGTGAAGTTCATGAGGCAGGTGGAGTTGTTTTGGCACTGGAAGAGCTGTGCTGTTGCTTCGGGCAGTTGCCATTCACCACCGCCCTGAGTTCCCTAGGTGGCATATCCACTTTCAGACATATGTGGTGCCAGAGCACTTGGTTTCCATATCAGCGGGAAATGGCTTGGGTGCTGAACTTGTGTTTGGCTGTGGAGTTTTGAGTGCCTTGAGTGAGGAGCTCCATGTGAGTTTAGTGTGGGTGCTCAACCTGCTTGATTCCATCCCACTGGGCTCAATGGGCATTGGACCGGAAGTGACCAAACAGGTTTTCCTAGATAGCTGCTAGCACAGCTGATGGTATGTGAAGTGAATGAGGCAGGTGGAGTTGTTTTGGCACTGGAAGAGCTGTGCTGCTGCTTCGGGAAGTTGCCATTCACCACCGTCTTGAGTTCCCTAGGTGTCATATCCACTTTCAGACATATGTGGTGCCAGAGCACTTGGTTTCCATGGCAGCGGAAAATTGCTTGTGGGCTGAACTTGTGTTTGGCTGTGGAGTTTTGACCGCCTTTAGTGAGGAGCTCCATGTTAGTTTAGTGTGGGTGCTCAACCTGCTTGATTCCATCAGACTGGGCTCAATGGGCATTGGACCGGAAGTGACCCAACAGGGTTTCCTAGATAGCTGCTAGCACAGCTGATGGTATGTGAAGTGAATGAGGGAGGTGGAGTTGTTTTGGCACTGGAAGAGCTGTGCTGCTGCTTTGGGCAGTTGCCATTCACCACCGCCCTGAGTTCCCTAGGTGTCATATCCACTTTCAGACATATGTGGTGCCAGAGCACTTGGTTTCCATGGCAGCGGGAAATGGCTTTTGCGCTGAACTTGTGATTGGCTGTGGAGTTTTGAGCGCCTTGAGTGAGGAGCTCCATGTGAGTTTAGTGTGGGTGCTCAACCTGCTTGATTCCATCCCACTGGGCTCAATGGGCATTGGACCGGAAGTAACCAAACGGGGTTTCCTAGATAGCTGCTAGCACAGCTGATGGTATGTGAAGTTCATGACTGAGGTGGAGTTGTTTTGGCACTGGAAGAGCTGTGCTGCTGCTTCGGGCAGTTGCCATTCACCACCGTCTTGAGTTCCCTAGGTGTCATATCCACTTTCAGACACATGTGGTGCCAGAGCACTTGGTTTCCATGGCAGCGGGAAATGGCTTGGGCGCTGAACTTGTGTTTGGCTGTGCAGGTTTTGAGCGCCTTGAGTGAGGAGCTCCATGTGAGTTTAGTGTGGGTGCTCAACCTGCTTGATTCCATCCCACTGGGCTCAATGGTCATTGGACCGGAAGTGACCCAACAGGGTTTCCTAGATAGCTGCCAGCACAGCTGATGGTATTTGAAGTTCATGAGGCAGGTGGAGTTGTTTTGGCACTGGGAGAGCTGTGCTGCTGCTTCGGGCAGTTGCCATTCACCACCGCCCTGAGTTCCCTAGGTGTCATAGCCACTTTCAAACATATGTGGTGCCAGAGCACTTGGTTTCCATGGCATCGGGAAATGGTTTGGGCGCTGAACTTGTGTTTGGCTGTGGAGTTTTGAGCGCCTTGAGTGAGGAGCTCCATGTGAGTTTAGTGTGGGTGCTCAACCTGCTTGATTCCATCCCACTGGGCTCAATGGGCATTGGACCGGAAGTGACCAAACAGGGTTTCCTAGATAGCTGCTAGCACAGCTGATGGTATGTGAAGTGAATGAGGCAGGTGGAGTTGTTTTGGCACTGGAAGAGCTTTGCTGCTGCTTCGGGCAGTTGCCATTCACCACCGCCCTGAGTTCCCTAGGTGTCATATCCACTTTCAGAATTATGTGGTGCCAGAGCACTTGGTTTCCATGGCAGCGGGAAATGGCTTGGGCGCTGAACTTGTGTTTGGCTGTGGAGTTTTGAGCGCCTTGAGTGAGGAGCTCCATGTGAGTTTAGTGTGGGTGCTCAACCTGCTTGATTCCATCCCACTGGGCTCAATGGGCATTGGACCAGAAGTGACCAAACAGGGTTTCCTAGATAGCTGCTAGCACAGCTGATGGTATGTGAAGTGAATGAGGCAGGTGGAGTTGTTTTGGCACTGGAAGAGCTGTGCTGCTGCTTCGGGCAGTTGCCATTCACCACCGCCCTGAGTTCCCTAGGTGTCATAGCCACTTTCAGACATATGTGTTGCCAGAGCACTTGGTTTCCATGGCAGCGGGAAATGGCTTTTGCGCTGAACTTGTGTTTGGCTGTGGAGTTTTGAGCGCCTTGAGTGAGGAGCTCCATGTTAGTTTAGTGTGGGTGTTAAACCTGCTTGATTCCATCACACTGGGCTTAATCGACATTGGTGCAGAAGTGACCAAACAGGGTTTCCTAGATAGCTGCTAGCACAGCTGATGGTATGTGAAGTTCATGAGGCAGGTGGAGTTGTTTTGGCACTGGAAGAGCTGTGCTGCTGCTTCGGGCAGTTGCCATTCACCACCGCCTTGAGTTCCCTAGGTGTCATAGCCACATTCAGACATATGTGGTGCCAGAGCACTTGGTTTCCATGGCAGCGGGAAATGGCTTTTGCGCTGAACTTGTGTTTGGCTGTGGAGTTTTGAGCGCCTTGAGTGAGGATCTCCATGTTAGTTTAGTGTGGGTGCTCAACCTGCTTGATTCCATCCCACTGGGCTCAATGGGCATTGGACCGGAAGTAACCAAACGGGGTTTCCTAGATAGCTGCTAGCACAGCTGATGGTATGTGAAGTGAATGAGGCAGGTGGAGTTGTTTTGGCACTGGAAGAGCTGTGCTGCTGCTTCGGGCAGTTGCCATTCACCACCGCCCTGAGTTCCCTAGGTGTCATAGCCACTTTCAGACCTATGTGGTGCCAGAGCACTTGGTTTCCATGGCAGCGGGAAATGGCTTGGGCGCTGAACTTGTGTTTGGCTGTGGAGTTTTGAGCGCCTTGAGTGAGGAGCTCCATGTTAGTTTAGTGTGGGTGCTCAACCTGCTTGATTCCATCCCACTGGGCTCAATGGGCATTGGACCAGAAGTGACCAAACGGGGTTTCCTAGATAGCTGCTAGCACAGCTGATGGTATGTGAAGTGAATGAGGCAGGTGGAGTTGTTTTGGCACTGGAAGAGCTGTGCTGCTGCTTCGGGCAGTTGCCATTCACCACCGCCCTGAGTTCCCTAGGTGTCATAGCCACTTTCAGACCTATGTGTTGCCAGAGCACTTGGTTTCCATGGCAGCGGGAAATGGCTTGGGCGCTGAACTTGTGTTTGGCTGTGGAGTTTTGAGCGCCTTGAGTGAGGAGCTCCATGTTAGTTTAGTGTGGGTGTTCAACCTGCTTGATTCCATCCCACTGGGCTTAATCGACATTGGTGCAGAAGTGACCAAACAGGGTTTCCTAGATAGCTGCTAGCACAGCTGATGGTATGTGAAGTTCATGAGGCAGGTGGAGTTGTTTTGGCACTGGAAGAGCTGTGCTGCTGCTTCGGCAGTTGCCATTCACCACCGTCTTGAGTTCCCTAGGTGTCATAGCCACATTCAGACATATGTGGTGCCAGAGCACTTGGTTTCCATATCAGCGGGAAATGGCTTGGGCGCTGAACTTGTGTTTGGCTGTGGAGTTTTGAGCGCCTTGAGTGAGGAGCTCCATGTTAGTTTAGTGTGGGTGCTCAACCTGCTAAATTCCATCCCACTTGGCTCAATAGGCATTGGACCGGAAGTGACCAAACAGGGTTTCCTAGATAGCTGCTAGCACAGCAGATGGTATGTGAAGTTCATGAGGCAGGTGGAGTTGTTTTGGCACTGGAAGAGCTGTGCTGCTGCTTTGGGCAGTTGCCATTCACCACCGCCCTGAGTTCCCTAGGTGTCATAGCCACTTTCAGACATTTGTGGTGCCAGAGCACTTGGCTTCCATGGCAGCGGGAAATGGCTTGGGCGCTGAACTTGTGTTTGGCTGTGGAGTTTTGAGCGCCTTGAGTGAGGAGCTCCATGTTAGTTTAGTGTGGGTGCTCAACCTGCTTGATTCCATGCCATCCCACAGGGTTCAATGGGCATTGGACCGGAAGTGACCAAACAGGGTTTCCTAGATAGCTGCTAGCACAGCTGATGGTATGTGAAGTTCATGACTGAGGTGGAGTTGTTTTGGCACTGGAAGAGCTGTGCTGCTGCTTCGGGCAGTTGCCATTCACCACCGCCCTGAGTTCCCTAGGTGTCATATCTACTTTCAGACACATGTGGTGCCAGAGCACTTGGTTTCCATGGCAGCGGGAAGTGGCTTGGGCGCTGAACTTGTGTTTGGCTGTGGAGTTTTGAGCGCCTTGAGTGAAGAGCTCCATGTTAGTTTAGTGTGGGTGCTCAACCTGCTTGATTCCATCCCATCACACTGGGGTCAACTGGCATTGTACCGGAAGTGACCCAACAGGGTTTCCTAGATAGCTGCTAGCACAGCTGATGGTATGTGAAGTTCATGAGGCAGGTGGAGTTGTTTTGGCACTGGAAGAGCTGTGCTGCTGCTTCGGGCAGTTGCCATTCACCACCGCCCTGAGTTCCCTAGGTGTCATAGCCACTTTCAGACATATGTGGTGCCAGAGCACTTGGTTTCCATGGCAGCGGGAAATGGCTTTTGCGCTGAACTTGTGTTTGACTGTGGAGTTTTGAGCGCCTTGAGTGAGGAGCTCCATGTTAGTTTAGTGTGGGTGCTCAACCTGCTTGATTCCATCCCACTGGGCTCAATGGGCATTGGAGCAGAAGTGACCAAACAGGGTTTCCTAGATAGCTGCTAGCACAGCTGATGGTATGTGAAGTTCATGACTGAGGTGGAGTTGTTTTGGCACTGGAAGAGCTGTGCTGCTGCTTCGGGCAGTTGCCATTCACCACCGCCTTGAGTTCCCTAGGTGTCATATCCACTTTCAGACATATGTGGTGCCAGAGCACTTGGTTTCCATGGCAGCGGGAAATGGCTTTTGCGCTGAACTTGTGATTGGCTGTGCAGGTTTTGAGCGGCTTGAGTGAGGAGCTCCATGTGAGTTTAGTGTGGGTGCTCAACCTGCTTGATTCCATCCCACTGGGCTCAATGGGCATTGGACCGGAAGTAACCAAACAGGGTTTCCTAGATAGCTGCTAGCACAGCTGATGGTATGTGAAGTGAATGAGGCAGGTGGAGTTGTTTTGGCACTGGAAGAGCTGTGCTGCTGCTTCGGGCAGTTGCCATTCACCACCGCCCTGAGTCCCCTAGGTGTCATATCCACTTTCAGACATATGTGGTGCCAGAGCACTTGGTTTCCATGGCAGCGGGAAATGGCTTGGGCGCTGAACTTGTGTTTGGCTGTGGAGTTTTGAGCGCCTTGAGTGAGGAGCTCCATGTGAGTTTAGTGTGGGTGCTCAACCTGCTTGATTCCATCAGACTGGGCTCAATGGGCATTGGACCGGAAGTGACCAAACAGGGTTTCCTAGATAGCTGCTAGCACAGCTGATGGTATGTGAAGTTCATGAGGCAGGTGGAGTTGTTTTGGCACTGGAAGAGCTGTGCTGCTGCTTCGGGCAGTTGCCATTCACCACCGCCCTGAGTTCCCTAGGTGTCATATCTACTTTCAGACATATGTTGTGCCAGAGCACTTGGTTTCCATGGCAGCGGGAAATGGCTTTTGCGCTGAACTTGTGATTGGCTGTGCAGGTTTTGAGCGGGTTGAGTGAGGAGCTCCATGTGAGTTTAGTGTGGGTGCTCAACCTGCTTGATTCCATCTCACTGGGCTCAATGGGCATTGGACCGGAAGTAACCAAACGGGGTTTCCTAGATAGCTGCTAGCACAGCTGATGGTATGTGAAGTTCATGAGGCAGGTGGAGTTGTTTTGGCACTGGAAGAGCTGTGCTGCTGCTTCGGGCAGTTGCCATTCACCACCGCCCTGAGTTCCCTAGGTGTCATATCCACTTTCAGACATATGTGGTGCCAGAGCACTTGGTTTCCATGGCAGCGGGAAATGGGTTGTGGGCTGAACTTGTGTTTGGCTGTGGAGTTTTGAGCGCCTTGAGTGAGGAGCTCCATGTGAGTTTAGTGTGGGTGCTCAACCTGCTTGATTCCATCAGACTGGGCTCAATGGGCATTGGACCGGAAGTGACCAAACAGGGTTTCCTAGATAGCTGCTAGCACAGCTGATGGTATGTGAAGTTCATGAGGCAGGTGGAGTTGTTTTGGCACTGGAAGAGCTGTGCTGCTGCTTCGGGCAGTTGCCATTCACCACTGCCCTGAGTTCCCTAGGTGTCATATCCACTTTCAGACATATGTGGTGCCAGAGCACTTGGTTTCCATGGCAGCGGGAAATGGCTTGGGCGCTGAACTTGTGTTTGACTGTGGAGTTTTGAACGCCTTGAGTGAGGCGCTCCATGTGAGTTTAGTGTGGGTGCTCAACCTGCTTGATTCCATCCCATCCCACTGGGCTCAATGGGCATTGGACCGGAAGTGACCAAACAGGGTTTCCTAGATAGCTGCTAGCACAGCTGATGGTATGTGAAGTTCATGAGGCAGGTGGAGTTGTTTTGGCACTGGAAGAGCTGTGCTGCTGCTTTGGGCAGTTGCCATTCACCACCGCCCTGTGTTCCCTAGGTGTCATATCTACTTTCAGACATATGTTGTGCCAGAGCACTTGGTTTCCATGGCAGCGGGAAATGGCTTGGGCGCTGAACTTGTGTTTGGCTGTGGAGTTTTGAGCGCCTTGAGTGAGGAGCTCCATGTGAGTTTAGTGTGGGTGCTCAACCTGCTTGATTCCATCCCACTGGGCTCAATGGGCATTGGACCGGAAGTAACCAAACGGGGTTTCCTAGATAGCTGCTAGCACAGCTGATGGTATGTGAAGTTCATGAGGCAGGTGGAGTTGTTTTGGCACTGGAAGAGCTGTGCTGCTGCTTCGGGCAGTTGCCATTCACCACCGTCCTGAGTTCCCTAGGTGTCATATCCACTTTCAGACATATGTGGTGCCAGAGCACTTGGTTTCCATGGCAGCGGGAAATTGCTTGTGGGCTGAACTTGTGTTTGGCTGTGGAGGTTTGAGCGCCTTGAGTGAGGAGCTCCATGTGAGTTTAGTGTGGGTGCTCAACCTGCTTGATTCCATCAGACTGGGCTCAATGGGCATTGGACCGGAAGTGACCAAACAGGGTTTCCTAGATAGCTGCTAGCACAGCTGATGGTATGTGAAATTCATGACTGAGGTGGAGTTGTTTTGGCACTGGAAGAGCTGTGCTGCTGCTTCGGCAGTTGCCATTCACCACCGCCCTGATTTCAATAGGTGTCATATCTACTTTCAGACATATGTGGTGCCAGAGCACTTGGTTACCATGGCAGCGGGAAATGGCTTGGGCGCTGAACTTGTGTTTGGCTGTGGAGTTTTGAACGCCTTGAGTGAGGAGCTCCATGTGAGTTTAGTGTGGGTGCTCAACCTGCTTGATTCCATCCCACTGGGCTCAATGGGCATTGGACCGGAACTGACCAAACAGGGTTTCCTAGATAGCTGCTAGCATAGCTGATGGTATGTGAAGTTCATGAGGCAGGTGGAGTTGTTTTGGCACTGGAAGAGCTGTGCTGCTGCTTCGGGCAGTTGCCATTCACCACCGCCCTGAGTTCCCTAGGTGGCATATCCACTTTCAGACATATGTGGTGCCAGAGCACTTGGTTACCATGGCAGCGGAAAATTGCTTGGGCGCTGAACTTGTGTTTGGCTGTGGAGTTTGAGCGCCTTGAGTGAGGAGCTCCATGTGAGTTTAGTGTGGGTGCTCAACCTGCTTGATTCCATCCCACTGGGCTTAATCGACATTGGTGCAGAAGTGACCAAACAGGGTTTCCTAGATAGCTGCTAGCACAGCTGATGGTATGTGAAGTTCATGAGGCAGGTGGAGTTGTTTTGGCACTGGAAGAGCTGTGCTGCTGCTTCGGCAGTTGCCATTCACCACCGTCTTGAGTTCCCTAGGTGTCATAGCCACATTCAGACATATGTGGTGCCAGAGCACTTGGTTTCCATATCAGCGGGAAATGGGTTGTGGGCTGAACTTGTGTTTGGTTGTGGAGTTTTGAGCGCCTTGAGTGAGGAGCTCCATGTTAGTTTAGTGTGGGTGCTCAACCTGCTTGATTCCATCCCATTGGGCTCAATAGGCATTGGACCGGAAGTGACCAAACAGGGTTTCCTAGATAGCTGCTAGCACAGCTGATGGTATGTGAAGTGAATGAGGCAGGTGGAGTTGTTTTGGCACTGGAAGAGCTGTGCTGCTGCTTTGGGCAGTTGCCATTCACCACCGCCCTGAGTTCCCTAGGTGTCATAGCCACTTTCAGACATTTGTGGTGCCAGAGCACTTGGCTTCCATGGCAGCGGGAAATGGCTTGGGCGCTGAACTTGTGTTTGGCTGTGGAGTTTTGAGCGCCTTGAGTGAGGAGCTCCATGTGAGTTTAGTGTGGGTGCTCAACCTGCTTGATTCCATCCCATCCCACAGGGTTCAATGGGCATTGGACCGGAAGTGACCAAACAGGGTTTCCTAGATAGCTGCTAGCACAGCTGATGGTATGTGAAGTTCATGAGGCAGGTGGAGTTGTTTTGGCACTGGAAGAGCTGTGCTGCTGCTTCGGGCAGTTGCCATTCACCACCGCCCTGAGTTCCCTAGGTGTCATATCTACTTTCAGACACATGTGGTGCCAGAGCACTTGGTTTCCATGGCAGCGGGAAGTGGCTTGGGCGCTGAACTTGTGTTTGGCTGTGGAGTTTTGAGCGCCTTGAGTGAAGAGCTCCATGTTAGTTTAGTGTGGGTGCTCAACCTGCTTGATTCCATCCCATCACACTGGGCTCAACTGGCATTGTACCGGAAGTGACCCAGCAGGGTTTCCTAGATAGCTGCTAGCACAGCTGATGGTATGTGAAGTTCATGACTGAGGTGGAGTTGTTTTGGCACTGGAAGAGCTGTGCTGCTGCTTCGGGCAGTTGCCATTCACCACCGCCTTGAGTTCCCTAGGTGTCTTATCCACTTTGAGATATATGTGGTGCCAGAGCACTTGGTTTCCATGGCAGCGGGAAATGGCTTGGGCGCTGAACTTGTGTTTGGCTGTGGAGTTTTGAGCGCCTTGAGTGAGGAGCTCCATGTGAGTTTAGTGTGGGTGCTCAACCTGCTTGATTCCATCCCACTGGGCTCAATGGTCATTGGACCGGAAGTGACCAAACAGGGTTTCCTAGATAGCTGCTAGCACAGCTGATGGTATGTGAAGTTCATGAGGCAGGTGGAGTTGTTTTGGCACTGGAAGAGCTGTGCTGCTGCTTCGGGCAGTTGCCATTCACCACCGCCCTGAGTTCCCTAGGTGTCATATCTACTTTCAGACATATGTTGTGCCAGAGCACTTGGTTTCCATGGCAGCGGGAAATGGCTTTTGCGCTGAACTTGTGTTTGGCTGTGCAGGTTTTGAGCGGCTTGAGTGAGGAGCTCCATGTGAGTTTAGTGTGGGTGCTCAACCTGCTTGATTCCATCCCACTGGGCTCAATGGGCATTGGACCGGAAGTAACCAAACAGGGTTTCCTAGATAGCTGCTAGCACAGCTGATGGTATGTGAAGTTCATGAGGCAGGTGGAGTTGTTTTGGCACTGGAAGAGCTGTGCTGCTGCTTCGGGCAGTTGCCATTCACCACCGCCCTGAGTTCCCTAGGTGGCATATCCACTTTCAGACATATGTGGTGCCAGAGCACATGGTTTCCATGGCTGCGGGAAATGGGTTGTGGGCTGAACTTGTGTTTGGCTGTGGAGTTTTGAGCGCCTTGAGTGAGGAGCTCCATGTGAGTTTAGTGTGGGTGCTCAACCTGCTTGATTCCATCAGACTGGGCTCAATGGGCATTGGACCGGAAGTGACCAAACAGGGTTTCCTAGATAGCTGCTAGCACAGCTGATGGTATGTGAAGTGAATGAGGCAGGTGGAGTTGTTTTGGCACTGGAAGAGCTGTGCTGCTGCTTCGGGCAGTTGCCATTCACCACCGCCCTGAGTTCCCTAGGTGTCATATCTACTTTCAGACATATGTTGTGCCAGAGCACTTGGTTTCCATGGCAGCGGGAAATGGCTTTTGCGCTGAACTTGTGATTGGCTGTGCAGGTTTTGAGCGGGTTGAGTGAGGAGCTCCATGTGAGTTTAGTGTGGGTGCTCAACCTGCTTGATTCCATCCCACTGGGCTCAATGGGCATTGGACCGGAAGTAACCAAACGGGGTTTCCTAGATAGCTGCTAGCACAGCTGATGGTATGTGAAGTTCATGAGGCAGGTGGAGTTGTTTTGGCACTGGAAGAGCTGTGCTGCTGCTTCGGGCAGTTGCCATTCACCACCGCCCTGAGTTCCCTAGGTGTCATATCCACTTTCAGACATATGTGGTGCCAGAGCACTTGGTTTCCATGGCAGCGGGAAATGGCTTGTGGGCTGAACTTGTGTTTGGCTGTGGAGTTTTGAGCGCCTTGAGTGAGGAGCTCCATGTGAGTTTAGTGTGGGTGCTCAACCTGCTTGATTCCATCAGACTGGGCTCAATGGGCATTGTACCGGAAGTGACCAAACAGGGTTTCCTAGATAGCTGCTAGCACAGCTGATGGTATGTGAAGTTCATGAGGCAGGTGGAGTTGTTTTGGCACTGGAAGAGCTGTGCTGCTGCTTCGGGCAGTTGCCATTCACCACTGCCGTGAGTTCCCTAGGTGTCATATCCACTTTCAGACATATGTGGTGCCAGAGCACTTGGTTTCCATGGCAGCGGGAAATGGCTTGGGCGCTGAACTTGTGTTTGACTGTGGAGTTTTGAGCGCCTTGAGTGAGGAGCTCCATGTGAGTTTAGTGTGGGTGCTCAACCTGCTTGATTCCATCCCACTGGGCTCAATGGGCATTGGACCGGAAGTGACCAAACAGGGTTTCCTAGATAGCTGCTAGCACAGCTGATGGTATGTGAAGTTCATGAGGCAGGTGGAGTTGTTTTGGCACTGGAAGAGCTGTGCTGCTGCTTCGGCAGTTGCCATTCACCACCGCCCTGATTTCAATAGGTGTCATATCTACTTTCAGACATATGTGGTGCCAGAGCACTTGGTTACCATGGCAGCGGGAAATGGCTTGGGCGCTGAACTTGTGTTTGGCTGTGGAGTTTTGAACGCCTTGAGTGAGGAGCTCCATGTGAGTTTAGTGTGGGTGCTCAACCTGCTTGATTCCATCCCACTGGGCTCAATGGGCATTGGACCGGAACTGACCAAACAGGGTTTCCTAGATAGCTGCTAGCATAGCTGATGGTATGTGAAGTTCATGAGGCAGGTGGAGTTGTTTTGGCACTGGAAGAGCTGTGCTGCTGCTTCGGGCAGTTGCCATTCACCACCGCCCTGAGTTCCCTAGGTGGCATATCCACTTTCAGACATATGTGGTGCCAGAGCACTTGGTTACCATGGCAGCGGAAAATTGCTTGGGCGCTGAACTTGTGTTTGGCTGTGGAGTTTGAGCGCCTTGAGTGAGGAGCTCCATGTGAGTTTAGTGTGGGTGCTCAACCTGCTTGATTCCATCCCACTGGGCTTAATCGACATTGGTGCAGAAGTGACCAAACAGGGTTTCCTAGATAGCTGCTAGCACAGCTGATGGTATGTGAAGTTCATGAGGCAGGTGGAGTTGTTTTGGCACTGGAAGAGCTGTGCTGCTGCTTCGGCAGTTGCCATTCACCACCGTCTTGAGTTCCCTAGGTGTCATAGCCACATTCAGACATATGTGGTGCCAGAGCACTTGGTTTCCATATCAGCGGGAAATGGGTTGTGGGCTGAACTTGTGTTTGGTTGTGGAGTTTTGAGCGCCTTGAGTGAGGAGCTCCATGTTAGTTTAGTGTGGGTGCTCAACCTGCTTGATTCCATCCCATTGGGCTCAATAGGCATTGGACCGGAAGTGACCAAACAGGGTTTCCTAGATAGCTGCTAGCACAGCTGATGGTATGTGAAGTGAATGAGGCAGGTGGAGTTGTTTTGGCACTGGAAGAGCTGTGCTGCTGCTTTGGGCAGTTGCCATTCACCACCGCCCTGAGTTCCCTAGGTGTCATAGCCACTTTCAGACATTTGTGGTGCCAGAGCACTTGGCTTCCATGGCAGCGGGAAATGGCTTGGGCGCTGAACTTGTGTTTGGCTGTGGAGTTTTGAGCGCCTTGAGTGAGGAGCTCCATGTGAGTTTAGTGTGGGTGCTCAACCTGCTTGATTCCATCCCATCCCACAGGGTTCAATGGGCATTGGACCGGAAGTGACCAAACAGGGTTTCCTAGATAGCTGCTAGCACAGCTGATGGTATGTGAAGTTCATGAGGCAGGTGGAGTTGTTTTGGCACTGGAAGAGCTGTGCTGCTGCTTCGGGCAGTTGCCATTCACCACCGCCCTGAGTTCCCTAGGTGTCATATCTACTTTCAGACACATGTGGTGCCAGAGCACTTGGTTTCCATGGCAGCGGGAAGTGGCTTGGGCGCTGAACTTGTGTTTGGCTGTGGAGTTTTGAGCGCCTTGAGTGAAGAGCTCCATGTTAGTTTAGTGTGGGTGCTCAACCTGCTTGATTCCATCCCATCACACTGGGCTCAACTGGCATTGTACCGGAAGTGACCCAGCAGGGTTTCCTAGATAGCTGCTAGCACAGCTGATGGTATGTGAAGTTCATGACTGAGGTGGAGTTGTTTTGGCACTGGAAGAGCTGTGCTGCTGCTTCGGGCAGTTGCCATTCACCACCGCCTTGAGTTCCCTAGGTGTCTTATCCACTTTGAGATATATGTGGTGCCAGAGCACTTGGTTTCCATGGCAGCGGGAAATGGCTTGGGCGCTGAACTTGTGTTTGGCTGTGGAGTTTTGAGCGCCTTGAGTGAGGAGCTCCATGTGAGTTTAGTGTGGGTGCTCAACCTGCTTGATTCCATCCCACTGGGCTCAATGGTCATTGGACCGGAAGTGACCAAACAGGGTTTCCTAGATAGCTGCTAGCACAGCTGATGGTATGTGAAGTTCATGAGGCAGGTGGAGTTGTTTTGGCACTGGAAGAGCTGTGCTGCTGCTTCGGGCAGTTGCCATTCACCACCGCCCTGAGTTCCCTAGGTGTCATATCTACTTTCAGACATATGTTGTGCCAGAGCACTTGGTTTCCATGGCAGCGGGAAATGGCTTTTGCGCTGAACTTGTGTTTGGCTGTGCAGGTTTTGAGCGGCTTGAGTGAGGAGCTCCATGTGAGTTTAGTGTGGGTGCTCAACCTGCTTGATTCCATCCCACTGGGCTCAATGGGCATTGGACCGGAAGTAACCAAACAGGGTTTCCTAGATAGCTGCTAGCACAGCTGATGGTATGTGAAGTTCATGAGGCAGGTGGAGTTGTTTTGGCACTGGAAGAGCTGTGCTGCTGCTTCGGGCAGTTGCCATTCACCACCGCCCTGAGTTCCCTAGGTGGCATATCCACTTTCAGACATATGTGGTGCCAGAGCACATGGTTTCCATGGCTGCGGGAAATGGGTTGTGGGCTGAACTTGTGTTTGGCTGTGGAGTTTTGAGCGCCTTGAGTGAGGAGCTCCATGTGAGTTTAGTGTGGGTGCTCAACCTGCTTGATTCCATCAGACTGGGCTCAATGGGCATTGGACCGGAAGTGACCAAACAGGGTTTCCTAGATAGCTGCTAGCACAGCTGATGGTATGTGAAGTGAATGAGGCAGGTGGAGTTGTTTTGGCACTGGAAGAGCTGTGCTGCTGCTTCGGGCAGTTGCCATTCACCACCGCCCTGAGTTCCCTAGGTGTCATATCTACTTTCAGACATATGTTGTGCCAGAGCACTTGGTTTCCATGGCAGCGGGAAATGGCTTTTGCGCTGAACTTGTGATTGGCTGTGCAGGTTTTGAGCGGGTTGAGTGAGGAGCTCCATGTGAGTTTAGTGTGGGTGCTCAACCTGCTTGATTCCATCCCACTGGGCTCAATGGGCATTGGACCGGAAGTAACCAAACGGGGTTTCCTAGATAGCTGCTAGCACAGCTGATGGTATGTGAAGTTCATGAGGCAGGTGGAGTTGTTTTGGCACTGGAAGAGCTGTGCTGCTGCTTCGGGCAGTTGCCATTCACCACCGCCCTGAGTTCCCTAGGTGTCATATCCACTTTCAGACATATGTGGTGCCAGAGCACTTGGTTTCCATGGCAGCGGGAAATGGCTTGTGGGCTGAACTTGTGTTTGGCTGTGGAGTTTTGAGCGCCTTGAGTGAGGAGCTCCATGTGAGTTTAGTGTGGGTGCTCAACCTGCTTGATTCCATCAGACTGGGCTCAATGGGCATTGTACCGGAAGTGACCAAACAGGGTTTCCTAGATAGCTGCTAGCACAGCTGATGGTATGTGAAGTTCATGAGGCAGGTGGAGTTGTTTTGGCACTGGAAGAGCTGTGCTGCTGCTTCGGGCAGTTGCCATTCACCACTGCCGTGAGTTCCCTAGGTGTCATATCCACTTTCAGACATATGTGGTGCCAGAGCACTTGGTTTCCATGGCAGCGGGAAATGGCTTGGGCGCTGAACTTGTGTTTGACTGTGGAGTTTTGAGCGCCTTGAGTGAGGAGCTCCATGTGAGTTTAGTGTGGGTGCTCAACCTGCTTGATTCCATCCCACTGGGCTCAATGGGCATTGGACCGGAAGTGACCAAACAGGGTTTCCTAGATAGCTGCTAGCACAGCTGATGGTATGTGAAGTTCATGAGGCAGGTGGAGTTGTTTTGGCACTGGAAGAGCTGTGCTGCTGCTTCGGGCAGTTGCCATTCACCACCGCCCTGAGTTCCCTAGGTGTCATAGCCACTTTCAGACATATGTGGTGCCAGAGCACTTGGTTTCCATGGCAGCGGGAAATGGCTTTTGAGCTGAACTTGTGTTTGGCTGTGGAGTTTTGAGCGCCTTGAGTGAGGAGCTCCATGTGAGTTTAGTGTGGGTGCTCAACCTGCTTGATTCCATCCCACTGGGCTCAATGGGCATTGGACCGGAAGTAACCAAACGGGGTTTCCTAGATAGCTGCTAGCACAGCTGATGGTATGTGAAGTGAATGAGGCAGGTGGAGTTGTTTTGGCACTGGAAGAGCTGTGCTGCTGCTTCGGGCAGTTGCCATTCACCACCGTCCTGAGTTCCCTAGGTGTCATATCCACTTTCAGACATATGTGGTGCCAGAGCACTTGGTTTCCATGGCAGCGGGAAATGGCTTGGGCGCTGAACTTGTGTTTGGCTGTGGAGTTTTGAGCGCCTTGAGTGAGGAGCTCCATGTGAGTTTAGTGTGGGTGCTCAACCTGCTTGATTCCATCCCACTGGGCTCAATGGGCATTGGACCGGAACTGACCCAACAGGGTTTCCTAGATAGCTGCTAGCACAGCTGATGGTATGTGAAGTTCATGAGGCAGGTGGAGTTGTTTTGGCACTGGAAGAGCTGTGCTGCTGCTTCGGGCAGTTGCCATTCACCACCGCCCTGAGTTCCCTAGGTGTCATATCCACTTTCAGACATATGTGGTGCCAGAGCACTTGGTTTCCATGGCAGCGGGAAATTGCTTGTGGGCTGAACTTGTGTTTGGCTGTGGAGTTTTGAGCGCCTTGAGTGAGGAGCTCCATGTGAGTTTAGTGTGGGTGCTCAACCTGCTTGATTCCATCAGACTGGGCTCAATGGGCATTGGACCGGAAGTGACCAAACAGGGTTTCCTAGATAGCTGCTAGCACAGCTGATGGTATGTGAAATTCATGACTGAGGTGGAGTTGTTTTGGCACTGGAAGAGCTGTGCTGCTGCTTCGGGCAGTTGCCATTCACCACCGCCCTGATTTCAATAGGTGTCATATCTACTTTCAGACATATGTGGTGCCAGAGCACTTGGTTTCCATGGCAGCGGGAAATGGCTTGGGCGCTGAACTTGTGTTTGACTGTGGAGTTTTGAACGCCTTGAGTGAGGCGCTCCATGTGAGTTTAGTGTGGGTGCTCAACCTGCTTGATTCCATCCCATCCCACTGGGCTCAATGGGCATTGGACCGGAAGTGACCAAACAGGGTTTCCTAGATAGCTGCTAGCACAGCTGATGGTATGTGAAGTGAATGAGGCAGGTGGAGTTGTTTTGGCACTGGAAGAGCTGTGCTGCTGCTTTGGGCAGTTGCCATTCACCACCGCCCTGAGTTCCCTAGGTGTCATATCTACTTTCAGACATATGTTGTGCCAGAGCACTTGGTTTCCATGGCAGCGGGAAATGGCTTTTGAGCTGAACTTGTGTTTGGCTGTGGAGTTTTGAGCGCCTTGAGTGAGGAGCTCCATGTGAGTTTAGTGTGGGTGCTCAACCTGCTTGATTCCATCCCACTGGGCTCAATGGGCATTGGACCGGAAGTAACCAAACGGGGTTTCCTAGATAGCTGCTAGCACAGCTGATGGTATGTGAAGTGAATGAGGCAGGTGGAGTTGTTTTGGCACTGGAAGAGCTGTGCTGCTGCTTCGGGCAGTTGCCATTCACCACCGCCTTGAGTTCCCTAGGTGTCATATCCACTTTCAGACATATGTGGTGCCAGAGCACTTGGTTTCCATGGCAGCGGGAAATGGCTTGGGCGCTGAACTTGTGTTTGGCTGTGGAGTTTTGAGCGCCTTGAGTGAGGAGCTCCATGTGAGTTTAGTGTGGGTGCTCAACCTGCTTGTTTCCATCCCACTGGGCTCAATGGGCATTGGACCGGAAGTGACCAAACAGGGTTTCCTAGATAGCTGCTAGCACAGCTGATGGTATGTGAAGTTCATGAGGCAGGTGGAGTTGTTTTGGCACTGGAAGAGCTGTGCTGCTGCTTCGGGCAGTTGCCATTCACCACCGCCCTGAGTTCCCTAGGTGTCATATCTACTTTCAGACATATGTTGTGCCAGAGCACTTGGTTTCCATGACAGCGGGAAATGGCTTTTGCGCTGAACTTGTGATTGGCTGTGCAGGTTTTGAGCGGCTTGAGTGAGGAGCTCCATGTGAGTTTAGTGTGGGTGCTCAACCTGCTTGATTCCATCCCACTGGGCTCAATGGGCATTGGACCGGAATTAACCAAACGGGGTTTCCTAGATAGCTGCTAGCACAGCTGATGGTATGTGAAGTTCATGAGGCAGGTGGAGTTGTTTTGGCACTGGAAGAGCTGTGCTGCTGCTTCGGGCAGTTGCCATTCACCACCGCCCTGAGTTCCCTAGGTGTCATATCCACTTTCAGACATATGTGGTGCCAGAGCACTTGGTTTCCATGGCAGCGGGAAATGGCTTGGGCGCTGAACTTGTGTTTGACTGTGGAGTTTTGAACGCCTTGAGTGAGGCGCTCCATGTGAGTTTAGTGTGGGTGCTCAACCTGCTTGATTCCATCCCATCCCACTGGGCTCAATGGGCATTGGACCGGAAGTGACCAAACAGGGTTTCCTAGATAGCTGCTAGCACAGCTGATGGTATGTGAAGTGAATGAGGCAGGTGGAGTTGTTTTGGCACTGGAAGAGCTGTGCTGCTGCTTTGGGCAGTTGCCATTCACCACCGCCCTGAGTTCCCTAGGTGTCATATCTACTTTCAGACATATGTTGTGCCAGAGCACTTGGTTTCCATGGCAGCGGGAAATGGCTTTTGAGCTGAACTTGTGTTTGGCTGTGGAGTTTTGAGCGCCTTGAGTGAGGAGCTCCATGTGAGTTTAGTGTGGGTGCTCAACCTGCTTGATTCCATCCCACTGGGCTCAATGGGCATTGGACCGGAAGTAACCAAACGGGGTTTCCTAGATAGCTGCTAGCACAGCTGATGGTATGTGAAGTTCATGAGGCAGGTGGAGTTGTTTTGGCACTGGAAGAGCTGTGCTGCTGCTTCGGGCAGTTGCCATTCACCACCGTCCTGAGTTCCCTAGGTGTCATATCCACTTTCAGACATATGTGGTGCCAGAGCACTTGGTTTCCATGGCAGCGGGAAATGGCTTGGGTGCTGAACTTGTGTTTGGCTGTGGAGTTTTGAGCGCCTTGAGTGAGGAGCTCCATGTGAGTTTAGTGTGGGTGCTCAACCTGCTTGATTCCATCCCACTGGGCTCAATGGGCATTGGACCGGAAGTGACCCAACAGGGTTTCCTAGATAGCTGCTAGCACAGCTGATGGTATGTGAAATTCCTGACTGAGGTGGAGTTGCTTTGGCACTGGAAGAGCTGTGCTGCTGCTTCGGGCAGTTGCCATTCACCACCGCCCTGAGTTCCCTAGGTGTCATATCCACTTTCAGACATATGTGGTGCCAGAGCACTTGGTTTCCATGGCAGCGGGAAATTGCTTGTGGGCTGAACTTGTGTTTGGCTGTGGAGTTTTGAGCGCCTTGAGTGAGGAGCTCCATGTGAGTTTAGTGTGGGTGCTCAACCTGCTTGATTCCATCAGACTGGGCTCAATGGGCATTGGACCGGAAGTGACCAAACAGGGTTTCCTAGATAGCTGCTAGCACAGCTGATGGTATGTGAAATTCATGACTGAGGTGGAGTTGTTTTGGCACTGGAAGAGCTGTGCTGCTGCTTCGGGCAGTTGCCATTCACCACCGCCCTGATTTCCCTAGGTGTCATATCTACTTTCAGACATATGTGGTGCCAGAGCACTTGGTTTCCATGGCAGCGGGAAATGGCTTTTGCGCTGAACTTGTGTTTGGCTGTGGAGTTTTGAACGCCTTGAGTGAGGAGCTCCATGTGAGTTTAGTGTGGGTGCTCAACCTGCTTGATTCCATCCCACTGGGCTCAATGGGCATTGGACCGGAACTGACCAAACAGGGTTTCCTAGATAGCTGCTAGCACAGCTGATGGTATGTGAAGTTCATGAGGCAGGTGGAGTTGTTTTGGCACTGGAAGAGCTGTGCTGCTGCTTCGGGCAGTTGCCATTCACCACCGCCCTGAGTTCCCTAGGTGGCATATCCACTTTCAGACATATGTGGTGCCAGAGCACTTGGTTTCCATGGCAGCGGGAAATGGCTTGGGCGCTGACCTTGTGTTTGGCTGTGGAGTTTTGAGCGCCTTGAGTGAGGATCTCCATGTGAGTTTAGTGTGGGTGCTCAACCTGCTTGATTCCATCCCACTGGGCTCAATGGGCATTGGACCGGAAGTGACCAAACAGGGTTTCCTAGATAGCTGCTAGCACAGCTGATGGTATGTGAAGTTCATGAGGCAGGTGGGGTTGTTTTGGCACTGGAAGAGCTGTGCTGCTGCTTCGGGCAGTTGCCATTCACCACCGTCTTGAGTTCCCTAGGTGTCATAGCCACTTTCAGACATATGTGGTGCCAGAGCACTTGGTTTCCATGGCAGCGGGAAACGGTTTTTGCGCTGAACTTGTGTTTGCTGTGGAGTTTTGAGCGCCTTGAGTGAGGAGCTCCATGTGAGTTTAGTGTGGGTGCTCAACCTGCTTGATTCCATCTCACTGGGCTCAATGGGCATTGGACCGGAAGTGACCAAACAGGGTTTCCTAGATAGCTGCTAGCACAGCTGATGGTATGTGAAGTTCATGAGGCAGGTGGAGTTGCTTTGGCACTGGAAGAGCTGTGCTGCTGCTTCGGGCAGTTGCCATTCACCACCGTCTTCAGTTCCCTAGGTGTCATAGCCACTTTCAGACATATGTGGTGCCAGAGCACTTGGTTTCCATGGCAGCGGGAAATGGTTTGGGGGCTGAACTTGTGTTTGGCTGTGGAGTTTTGAGCGCCTTGAGTGAGGAGCTCCATGTGAGTTTAGTGTGGGTGCTCAACCTGCTTGATTCCATCCCACAGTGCTCAATGGGCATTGGACCGGACGTGACCAAACAGGGTTTCCTAGATAGCTGCTAGCACAGCTGATGGTATGTGAAGTGAATGAGGCAGTTGGGGTTGTTTTGGCACTGGAAGAGCTGTGCTGCTGCTTCTGGCAGTTACCATTCACCACCGCCCTGAGTTCTCTAGGTGTCATATCCACTTTCAGACATATGTGGTGCCAGAGCACTTGGTTTCCATGGCAGCGGGAAATGGCTTTTGCGCTGAACTTGTGTTTGGCTGTGGAGTTTTGAGCGCCTTGAGTGAGGAGCTCCATGTGAGTTTAGTGTGGGTGCTCAACCTGCTTGATTCCATCCCACAGTGCTCAATGGGCATTGGACCGGAAGTGACCAAACAGGGTTTCCTAGATAGCTGCTAGCACAGCTGATGGTATTTGAAGTTCATGAGGCAGGTGGAGTTGTTTTGGCACTGGAAGAGCTGTGCTGCTGCTTCGGGCAGTTGCCATTCACCACCGCCCTGAGTTCCCTAGGTGTCATATCTACTTTCAGACATATGTGGTGCCAGAGCACTTGGTTTCCATGGCAGCGGGAAATGGCTTGGGCGCTGAACTTGTGTTTGGCTGTGGAGTTTTGAGCGGCTTGAGTGAGGATCTCCATGTGAGTTTAGTGTGGGTGCTCAACCTGCTTGATTCCATCAAACTGGGCTCAATGGACATTGGACCGGAAGTGACCAAACAGGGTTTCCTAGATAGCTGCTAGCACAGCTGATGGTATGTGAAGTTCATGAGGCAGGTGGAGTTGTTTTGGCACTGGAAGAGCTGTGCTGCTGCTTCGGGTAGTTGCCATTCACCACCGCCCTGAGTTCCCTAGGTGTCATATCTACTTTCAGACATATGTGGTGCCAGAGCACTTGGTTTCCATGGCAGCGGGAAATGGCTTTTGCGCTGAACTTGTGTTTGGCTGTGGAGTTTTGAACGCCTTGAGTGAGGAGCTCCATGTGAGTTTAGTGTGGGTGCTCAACCTGCTTGATTCCATCCCACTGGGCTCAATGGGCATTGGACCGGAACTGACCAAACAGGGTTTCCTAGATAGCTGCTAGCACAGCTGATGGTATGTGAAGTTCATGAGGCAGGTGGAGTTGTTTTGGCACTGGAAGAGCTGTGCTGCTGCTTCGGGCAGTTGCCATTCACCACCGCCCTGAGTTCCCTAGGTGGCATATCCACTTTCAGACATATGTGGTGCCAGAGCACTTGGTTACCATGGCAGCGGAAAATTGCTTGGGCGCTGAACTTGTGTTTGGCTGTGGAGTTTTGAGCGCCTTGAGTGAGGATCTCCATGTTAGTTTAGTGTGGGTGCTCAACCTGCTTGATTCCATCCCACTGGGCTCAATGGGCATTGGACCGGAAGTGACCAAACAGGGTTTCCTAGATAGCTGCTAGCACAGCTGATGGTATGTGAAGTTCATGAGGGAGGTGGAGTTGTTTTGGCACTGGAAGAGCTGTGCTGCTGCTTCGGGCAGTTGCCATTCACCACCGTCTTCAGTTCCCTAGGTGTCGCAGCCACTTTCAGACATATGTGGTGCCAGAGCACTTGGTTTCCATGGCAGCGGGAAATGGCTTGGGCGCTGACCTTGTGTTTGGCTGTGGAGTTTTGAGCGCCTTGAGTGAGGATCTCCATGTGAGTTTAGTGTGGGTGCTCAACCTGCTTGATTCCATCCCACTGGGCTCAATGGGCATTGGACCGGAAGTGACCAAACAGGGTTTCCTAGATAGCTGCTAGCACAGCTGATGGTATGTGAAGTTCATGAGGCAGGTGGGGTTGTTTTGGCACTGGAAGAGCTGTGCTGCTGCTTCGGGCAGTTGCCATTCACCACCGTCTTGAGTTCCCTAGGTGTCATAGCCACTTTCAGACATATGTGGTGCCAGAGCACTTGGTTTCCATGGCAGCGGGAAACGGTTTTTGCGCTGAACTTGTGTTTGCTGTGGAGTTTTGAGCGCCTTGAGTGAGGAGCTCCATGTGAGTTTAGTGTGGGTGCTCAACCTGCTTGATTCCATCTCACTGGGCTCAATGGGCATTGGACCGGAAGTGACCAAACAGGGTTTCCTAGATAGCTGCTAGCACAGCTGATGGTATGTGAAGTTCATGAGGCAGGTGGAGTTGCTTTGGCACTGGAAGAGCTGTGCTGCTGCTTCGGGCAGTTGCCATTCACCACCGTCTTCAGTTCCCTAGGTGTCATAGCCACTTTCAGACATATGTGGTGCCAGAGCACTTGGTTTCCATGGCAGCGGGAAATGGTTTGGGGGCTGAACTTGTGTTTGGCTGTGGAGTTTTGAGCGCCTTGAGTGAGGAGCTCCATGTGAGTTTAGTGTGGGTGCTCAACCTGCTTGATTCCATCCCACAGTGCTCAATGGGCATTGGACCGGACGTGACCAAACAGGGTTTCCTAGATAGCTGCTAGCACAGCTGATGGTATGTGAAGTGAATGAGGCAGTTGGGGTTGTTTTGGCACTGGAAGAGCTGTGCTGCTGCTTCTGGCAGTTACCATTCACCACCGCCCTGAGTTCTCTAGGTGTCATATCCACTTTCAGACATATGTCTTGACAGAGCACTTGGTTTCCATGGCAGCGGGAAATGGCTTTTGCGCTGAACTTGTGTTTGGCTGTGGAGTTTTGAGCGCCTTGAGTGAGGAGCTCCATGTGAGTTTAGTGTGGGTGCTCAACCTGCTTGATTCCATCCCACTGGGCTCAATGGGCATTGGACCGGAAGTGACCAAACAGGGTTTCCTAGATAGCTGCTAGCACAGCTGATGGTATTTGAAGTTCATGAGGCAGGTGGAGTTGTTTTGGCACTGGAAGAGCTGTGCTGCTGCTTCGGGCACTTGCCATTCACCACCGCCCTGAGTTCCCTAGGTGTCATATCTACTTTCAGACATATGTGGTGCCAGAGCACTTGGTTTCCATGGCAGCGGGAAATGGCTTGGGCGCTGAACTTGTGTTTGGCTGTGGAGTTTTGAGCGGCTTGAGTGAGGATCTCCATGTGAGTTTAGTGTGGGTGCTCAACCTGCTTGATTCCATCAAACTGGGCTCAATGGACATTGGACCGGAAGTGACCAAACAGGGTTTCCTAGATAGCTGCTAGCACAGCTGATGGTATGTGAAGTGAATGAGGCAGGTGGAGTTGTTTTGGCACTGGAAGAGCTGTGCTGCTGCTTCGGGTAGTTGCCATTCACCACCGCCCTGAGTTCCCTAGGTGTCATATCTACTTTCAGACATATGTGGTGCCAGAGCACTTGGTTTCCATGGCAGCGGGAAATGGCTTTTGCGCTGAACTTGTGTTTGGCTGTGGAGTTTTGAGCGCCCTGAGTGAGGAGCTCCATGTGAGTTTAGTGTGGGTGCTCAACCTGCTTGATTTCATCCCACTGCGCTCAAAGGGCATTGGACCGGAAGTGACCCAACAGGGTTTCCTAGATAGCTGCTAGCACAGCTGATGGTATGTGAAGTTCATGACTGAGGTGGGGTTGTTTTGGCACTGGAAGAGCTGTGCTGCTGCTTCGGGCAGTTGCCATTCACCACCGCCCTGAGTTCCCTAGGTGTCATAGCCACTTTCAGACATATGTGGTGCCAGAGCACTTGGTTTCCATGGCAGCGGGAAATGGCTTGGGCGCTGAACTTGTGTTTGGCTGTGGAGTTTTGAGCGCCTTGAGTGAGGAGCTCCATGTGAGTTTAGTGTGGGTGCTCATCCTGCTTGATTCCATCCCACTGGGCTCAATGGGCATTGGACCGGAAGTGACCAAACAGGGTTTCCTAGATAGCTGCTAGCACAGCTGATGGTATGTGAAGTTCATGAGGCAGGTGGAGTTGTTTTGGCACTGGAAGAGCTGTGCTGCTGCTTCGGGCAGTTGCCATTCACCACTGCCGTGAGTTCCCTAGGTGTCATATCCACTTTCAGACATATGTGGTGCCAGAGCACTTGGTTTCCATGGCAGCGGGAAATGGCTTGGGCGCTGAACTTGTGTTTGGCTGTGGAGTTTTGAGCGCCTTGAGTGAGGATCTCCATGTGAGTTTAGTGTGGGTGCTCATCCTGCATGATTCCATCCCACAGGGTTCAATGGGCATTGGACCGGAAGTGACCAAACAGGGTTTCCTAGATAGCTGCTAGCACAGCTGATGGTATGTGAAGTGAATGAGGCAGGTGGAGTTGTTTTGGCACTGGAAGAGCTGTGCTGCTGCTTCGGGCAGTTGCCATTCACCACCGCCCTGAGTTCCCTAGGTGGCATAGCCACTTTCAGACATATGTGGTGCCAGAGCACTTGGTTTCCATATCAGGGGGAAATGGCTTTTGCGCTGAACTTGTGTTTGGCTGTGGAGTTTTGAGCGCCTTGAGTGAGGAGCTCCATGTTAGTTTAGTGTGGGTGTTCAACCTGCTTGATTCCATGCCATTGGGCTCAATGGGCATTGGACCGGAAGTGACCCAACAGGGTTTCCTAGATAGCTGCTAGCACAGCTGATGGTATGTGAAGTGAATGAGGCAGGTGGAGTTGTTTTGGCACTGGAAGAGCTGTGGTGCTGCTTCGGGCAGTTGCCATTCACCACCGCCCTGAGTTCCCTAGGTGTCATAGCCACTTTCAGACATATGTGGTGCCAGAGCACTTGGTTTCCATGGCAGCGGGAAATGGCTTTTGCGCCGAACTTGTGTTTGGCTGTGGAGTTTTGAGCGCCTTGAGTGAGGAGCTCCATGTGAGTTTAGTGTGGGTGCTCAACATGCTTGATTCCATCCCACTGGGCTCAATGGGCATTGGACCGGAAGTGACCAAACAGGGTTTCCTAGATAGCTGCTAGCACAGCTGATGGTATGTGAAGTGAATGAGGCAGGTGGAGTTGTTTTGGCACTGGAAGAGCTGTGCTGCTGCTTTGGGCAGTTGCCATTCACCACCGGCCTGAGTTCCCTAGGTGTCATATCCACTTTCAGACATATGTGGTGCCAGAGCACTTGGTTTCCATGGCAGCGGGAAATGGCTTTTGCGCTGAACTTGTGTTTGGCTGTGGAGTTTTGAGCGCCTTGAGTGAGGAGCTCCATGTGAGTTTAGTGTGGGTGCTCATCCTGCTTGATTCCATCCCACTGGGCTCAATGGGCATTGGACCGGAAGTGACCAAACAGGGTTTCCTAGATAGCTGCTAGCACAGCTGATGGTATGTGAAGTTCATGAGGCAGGTGGAGTTGTTTTGGCACTGGAAGAGCTGTGCTGCTGCTTCGGGTAGTTGCCATTCACCACCGCCCTGAGTTCCCTAGGTGTCATATCTACTTTCAGACATATGTGGTGCCAGAGCACTTGGTTTCCATATCAGGGGGAAATGGCTTGGGCGCTGAACTTGTGTTTGGCTGTGGAGTTTTGAGCGCCCTGAGTGAGGAGCTCCATGTGAGTTTAGTGTGGGTGCTCAACCTGCTTGATTCCATCCCACTGCGCTCAAAGGGCATTGGACCGGAAGTGACCCAACAGGGTTTCCTAGATAGCTGCTAGCACAGCTGATGGTATGTGAAGTTCATGACTGAGGTGGGGTTGTTTTGGCACTGGAAGAGCTGTGCTGCTGCTTCGGGCAGTTGCCATTCACCACCGCCCTGAGTTCCCTAGGTGTCATAGCCACTTTCAGACATATGTGGTGCCAGAGCACTTGGTTTCCATGGCAGCGGGAAATGGCTTGGGCGCTGAACTTGTGTTTGGCTGTGGAGTTTTGAGCGCCTTGAGTGAGGAGCTCCATGTGAGTTTAGTGTGGGTGCTCATCCTGCTTGATTCCATCCCACTGGGCTCAATGGGCATTGGACCGGAAGTGACCAAACAGGGTTTCCTAGATAGCTGCTAGCACAGCTGATGGTATGTGAAGTTCATGAGGCAGGTGGAGTTGTTTTGGCACTGGAAGAGCTGTGCTGCTGCTTCGGGCAGTTGCCATTCACCACTGCCGTGAGTTCCCTAGGTGTCATATCCACTTTCAGACATATGTGGTGCCAGAGCACTTGGTTTCCATGGCAGCGGGAAATGGCTTGGGCGCTGAACTTGTGTTTGGCTGTGGAGTTTTGAGCGCCTTGAGTGAGGATCTCCATGTGAGTTTAGTGTGGGTGCTCATCCTGCATGATTCCATCCCACAGGGTTCAATGGGCATTGGACCGGAAGTGACCAAACAGGGTTTCCTAGATAGCTGCTAGCACAGCTGATGGTATGTGAAGTGAATGAGGCAGGTGGAGTTGTTTTGGCACTGGAAGAGCTGTGCTGCTGCTTCGGGCAGTTGCCATTCACCACCGCCCTGAGTTCCCTAGGTGGCATAGCCACTTTCAGACATATGTGGTGCCAGAGCACTTGGTTTCCATATCAGGGGGAAATGGCTTTTGCGCTGAACTTGTGTTTGGCTGTGGAGTTTTGAGCGCCTTGAGTGAGGAGCTCCATGTTAGTTTAGTGTGGGTGTTCAACCTGCTTGATTCCATGCCATTGGGCTCAATGGGCATTGGACCGGAAGTGACCCAACAGGGTTTCCTAGATAGCTGCTAGCACAGCTGATGGTATGTGAAGTGAATGAGGCAGGTGGAGTTGTTTTGGCACTGGAAGAGCTGTGGTGCTGCTTCGGGCAGTTGCCATTCACCACCGCCCTGAGTTCCCTAGGTGTCATAGCCACTTTCAGACATATGTGGTGCCAGAGCACTTGGTTTCCATGGCAGCGGGAAATGGCTTTTGCGCCGAACTTGTGTTTGGCTGTGGAGTTTTGAGCGCCTTGAGTGAGGAGCTCCATGTGAGTTTAGTGTGGGTGCTCAACATGCTTGATTCCATCCCACTGGGCTCAATGGGCATTGGACCGGAAGTGACCAAACAGGGTTTCCTAGATAGCTGCTAGCACAGCTGATGGTATGTGAAGTGAATGAGGCAGGTGGAGTTGTTTTGGCACTGGAAGAGCTGTGCTGCTGCTTTGGGCAGTTGCCATTCACCACCGGCCTGAGTTCCCTAGGTGTCATAGCCACTTTCAGACATATGTGGTGCCAGAGCACTTGGTTTCCATGGCAGCGGGAAATGGCTTTTGCGCTGAACTTGTGTTTGGCTGTGGAGTTTTGAGCGCCTTGAGTGAGGAGCTCCATGTGAGTTTAGTGTGGGTGCTCATCCTGCTTGATTCCATCCCACTGGGCTCAATGGGCATTGGACCGGAAGTGACCAAACAGGGTTTCCTAGATAGCTGCTAGCACAGCTGATGGTATGTGAAGTTCATGAGGCAGGTGGAGTTGTTTTGGCACTGGAAGAGCTGTGCTGCTGCTTCGGGCAGTTGCCATTCACCACTGCCGTGAGTTCCCTAGGTGTCATATCCACTTTCAGACATATGTGGTGCCAGAGCACTTGGTTTCCATGGCAGCGGGAAATGGCTTGGGCGCTGAACTTGTGTTTGGCTGTGGAGTTTTGAGCGCCTTGAGTGAGGAGCTCCATGTGAGTTTAGTGTGGGTGCTCAACCTGCTTGATTCCATCCCACTGGGCTCAATGGGCATTGGACCGGAAGTGACCAAACAGGGTTTCCTAGATAGCTGCTAGCACAGCTGATGGTATGTGAAGTTCATGAGGCAGGTGGAGTTGTTTTGGCACTGGAAGAGCTGTGCTGCTGCTTCGGGTAGTTGCCATTCACCACCGACCTGAGTTCCCTAGGTGTCACAGCCACTTTCAGACATATGTGGTGCCAGAGCACTTGGTTTCCATGGCAGCGGGAAATGGCTTTTGCGCTGAACTTGTGTTTGGCTGTGGAGTTTTGAGCGGCTTGAGTGAGGAGCTCCATGTGAGTTTAGTGTGGGTGCTCAACCTGCTTGATTCCATCCCATCCCACTGGGCTCAATGGGCATTGGACCGAAAGTGACCAAACAGGGTTTCCTAGATAGCTGCTAGCACAGCTGATGGTATGTGAAGTGAATGAGGCAGGTGGAGTTGTTTTGGCACTGGAAGAGCTGTGCTGCTGCTTCGGGCAGTTGCCATTCACCACCGCCCTGAGTTCCCTAGGTGTCATAGCCACTTTCAGACATATGTGGTGCCAGAGCACTTGGTTTCCATGGCAGCAGGAAATGGCTTGGGCGCTGAACTTGTGTTTGGCTGTGGAGTTTTGAGCGCCTTGAGTGAGGAGCTCCATGTGAGTTTAGTGTGGGTGCTCAACCTGCTTGATTCCATCCCATAGTGCTCAATGGGCATTGGACCGGAAGTGACCAAACAGGGTTTCCTAGATAGCTGCTAGCACAGCTGATGGTATTTGAAGTTCATGAGGCAGGTGGAGTTGTTTTGGCACTGGAAGAGCTGTGCTGCTGCTTCGGGCAGTTGCCATTCACCACCGCCCTGAGTTCCCTAGGTGGCATATCCACTTTCAGACATATGTGGTGCCAGAGCACTTGGTTTCCATGGCAGCGGGAAATGGCTTGGGCGCTGAACTTGTGTTTGGCTGTGGAGTTTTGAGCGCCTTGAGTGAGGAGCTCCATGTGAGTTTAGTGTGGGTGCTCACCCTTCTTGATTCCATCCCACTGGGCTCAACGGGCATTGGACCGGAAGTGACCAAACAGGGTTTCCTAGATAGCAGCTAGCACAGCTGATGGTATGTGAAGTTCATGACTGAGGTGGAGTTGTTTTGGCACTGGAAGAGCTGCGCTGCTGCTTCGGGCAGTTGCCATTCACCACCGCCCTGAGTTCCCTAGGTGTCATATGCACTTTCAGACATATGTGGTGCCAGAGCACTTGGTTTCCATGGCAGCGGGAAATGGCTTTTGCGCTGAACTTGTGTTTGGCTGTGGAGTTTTGAGCGCCTTGAGTGAGGAGCTCTACGTTAGTTTAGTGTGAGTGCTCAACCTGCTTGATTCCATCCCACTGGGCTCAATGGGCATTGGACCGGAAGTGACCAAACAGGGTTTCCTAGATAGCTGCTAGCACAGCTGATGGTATGTGAAGTTCATGAGGCAGGTGGAGTTGTTTTGGCACTGGAAGAGCTGTGCTGCTGCTTCGGGCAGTTGCCATTCACCACCGCCCTGAGTTCCCTAGGTGTCATATCCACATTCAGACATATGTGGTGCCAGAGCACTTGGTTTCCATGGCAGCGGGAAATGGCTTTTGCGCTGAACTTGTGTTTGGCTTTGGAGTTTTGAGCGCCTTGAGTGAGGAGCTCCATGTGAGTTTAGTGTGGGTGCTCAACCTGCTTGATTCCATCCCACTGGGCTCAATGGGCATTGGACCGGAAGTGACCAAACAGGGTTTCCTAGATAGCTGCTAGCACAGCTGATGGTATGTGAAGTGAATGAGGCAGGTGGAGTTGTTTTGGCACTGGAAGAGCTGTGCTGCTGCTTCGGGTAGTTGCCATTCACCACCGCCCTGAGTTCCCTAGGTGTCACAGCCACTTTCAGGCATATGTGGTGCCAGAGCACTTGGTTTCCATGGCAGCGGGAAACGGCTTGGGCGCTGAACTTGTGTCTGGCTGTGGAGTTTTGAGCGGCTTGAGTGAGGAGCTCCATGTGAGTTTAGTGTGGGTGCTCAACCTGCTTGATTCCATCCCATCCCACTGGGCTCAATGGGCATTGGACCGGAAGTGACCAAACAGGGTTTCCTAGATAGCTGCTAGCACAGCTGATGGTATGTGAAGTTCATGAGGCAGGTGGAGTTGTTTTGGCACTGGAAGAGCTGTGCTGCTGCTTCGGGCAGTTGCCATTCACCACCGCCCTGAGTTCCCTAGGTGTCATAGCCACTTTCAGACATATGTGTTGCCAGAGCACTTGGTTTCCATGGCAGCGGGAAATGGCTTGGGCGCTGAACTTGTGTTTGGCTGTGGAGTTTTGAGCGCCTTGAGTGAGGAGCTCCATGTGAGTTTAGTGTGGGTGCTCAACCTGCTTGATTCCATCCCATCCCACTGGGCTCAATGGGCATTGGACCGGAAGTGACCAAACAGGGTTTCCTAGATAGCTGCTAGCACAGCTGATGGTATGTGAAGTGAATGAGGCAGATGGAGTTGTGTTGGCACTGGAAGAGCTGTGCTGCTGCTTCGGGCAGTTGCCATTCACCACCGCCCTGAGTTCCCTAGGTGTCATATCCACTTTCAGACATATGTGGTGCCAGAGCACTTGGTTTCCATGGCAGCGGGAAATGGCTTGGGCGCTGAACTTGTGTTTGGCTGTGGAGTTTTGAGCGCCTTGAGTGAGGAGCTCCATGTGAGTTTAGTGTGGGTGCTCAACCTGCTTGATTCCATCCCATAGTGCTCAATGGGCATTGGACCGGAAGTGACCAAACAGGGTTTCCTAGATAGCTGCTAGCACAGCTGATGGTATTTGAAGTTCATGAGGCAGGTGGAGTTGTTTTGGCACTGGAAGAGCTGTGCTGCTGCTTCGGGCAGTTGCCATTCACCACCGCCCTGAGATCCCTAGGTGTCATATCCACTTTCAGACCTATGTGTTGCCAGAGCACTTGGTTTCCATGGCAGCGGGAAATGGCTTTTGCGCTGAACTTGTGATTGGCTGTGCAGGTTTTGAGCGCCCTGAGTGAGGAGCTCCATGTGAGTTTAGTGTGGGTGCTCAACCTGCTTGATTCCATCCCATAGTGCTCAATGGGCATTGGACCGGAAGTGACCAAACAGGGTTTCCTAGATAGCTGCTAGCACAGCTGATGGTATTTGAAGTTCATGAGGCAGGTGGAGTTGTTTTGGCACTGGAAGAGCTGTGCTGCTGCTTCGGGCAGTTGCCATTCACCACCGCCCTGAGTTCCCTAGGTGTCATATCCACTTTCAGACATATGTGGTGCCAGAGCACTTGGTTTCCATGGCAGCGGGAAATGGCTTTTGCGCTGAACTTGTGTTTGGCTGTGGAGTTTTGAGCGCCTTGAGTGAGGAGCTCCATGTGAGTTTAGTGTGGGTGCTCAACCTGCTTGATTCCATCCCACTGGGCTCAATGGGCATTGGACCGGAAGTGACCAAACAGGGTTTCCTAGATAGCAGCTAGCACAGCTGATGGTATGTGAAGTTCATGACTGAGGTGGAGTTGTTTTGGCACTGGAAGAGCTGCGCGGCTGCTTCGGGCAGTTGCCATTCACCACCGCCCTGAGTTCCCTAGGTGGCATATCCACTTTCAGACATATGTGGTGCCAGAGCACTTGGTTTCCATGGCAGCGGGAAATGGCTTGGGCGCTGAACTTGTGTTTGGCTGTGGAGTTTTGAGCGCCCTGAGTGAGGAGCTCCACGTTAGTTTAGTGTGAGTGCTCAACCTGCTTGATTCCATCCCACTGGGCTCAATGGGCATTGGACCGGAAGTGACCAAACAGGGTTTCCTAGATAGCTGCTAGCACAGCTGATGGTATGTGAAGTTCATGAGGCAGGTGGAGTTGTTTTGGCACTGGAAGAGCTGTGCTGCTGCTTCGGGCAGTTGCCATTCACCACCGCCCTGAGTTCCCTAGGTGTCATATCCACATTCAGACATATGTGGTGCCAGAGCACTTGGTTTCCATGGCAGCGGGAAATGGCTTTTGCGCTGAACTTGTGTTTGGCTTTGGAGTTTTGAGCGCCTTGAGTGAGGAGGTCCATGTGAGTTTAGTGTGGGTGCTCAACCTGCTTGATTCCATCCCACTGGGCTCAATGGGCATTGGACCGGAAGTAACCAAACAGGGTTTCCTAGATAGCTGCTAGCACAGCTGATGGTATGTGAAGTTCATGACTGAGGTGGAGTTGTTTTGGCACTGGAAGAGCTGTGCTGCTGCTTTGGGTAGTTGTCATTCACCACCGCCCTGAGTTCCCTAGGTGTCACAGCCACTTTCAGACATATGTGGTGCCAGAGCACTTGGTTTCCATGGCAGCGGGAAACGGCTTGGGCGCTGAACTTGTGTCTGGCTGTGGAGTTTTGAGCGGCTTGAGTGAGGAGCTCCATGTGAGTTTAGTGTGGGTGCTCAACCTGCTTGATTCCATCCCATCCCACTGGGCTCAATGGGCATTGGACCGGAAGTGACCAAACAGGGTTTCCTAGATAGCTGCTAGCACAGCTGATGGTATGTGAAGTGAATGAGGCAGGTGGAGTTGTTTTGGCACTGGAAGAGCTGTGCTGCTGCTTCGGGCAGTTGCCATTCACCACCGTCTTCAGTTCCCTAGGTGTCATATGCACTTTCAGACATATGTGGTGCCAGAGCACTTGGTTTCCATGGCAGCGGGAAATGGCTTGGGCGCTGAACTTGTGTTTGGCTGTGGAGTTTTGAGCGGCTTGAGTGAGGATCTCCATGTTAGTTTAGTGTGGGTGCTCAACCTGCTTGATTCCATCCCACTGGGCTCAATGGGCATTGGACCGGAAGTGACCAAACAGGGTTTCCTAGATAGCTGCTAGCACAGCTGATGGTATGTGAAGTGAATGAGGCAGATGGAGTTGTGTTGGCACTGGAAGAGCTGTGCTGCTGCTTCGGGCAGTTGCCATTCACCACCGCCCTGAGTTCCCTAGGTGTCATAGCCACTTTCAGACATATGTGGTGCCAGAGCACTTGGTTTCCATGGCAGCGGGAAATGGCTTGGGCGCTGAACTTGTGTTTGGCTGTGGAGTTTTGATCGCCTTGAGTGAGGAGCTCCATGTGAGTTTAGTGTGGGTGCTCAACCTGCTTGATTCCATCCCAATGGGCTCAATGGGCATTGGACCGGAAGTGACCAAACAGGGTTTCCTAGATAGCTGCTAGCACAGCTGATGGTATGTGAAGTGAATGAGGCAGGTGGAGTTGTTTTGGCACTGGAAGAGCTGCGCTGCTGCTTCGGGCAGTTGCCATTCACCACCGCCCTGAGTTCCCTAGGTGGCATATCCACTTTCAGACATATGTGGTGCCAGAGCACTTGGTTTCCATGGCAGCGGGAAATGGCTTGGGCGCTGAACTTGTGTTTGGCTGTGGAGTTTTGAGCGCCCTGAGTGAGGAGCTCCACGTTAGTTTAGTGTGAGTGCTCAACCTGCTTGATTCCATCCCACTGGGCTCAATGGGCATTGGACCGGAAGTGACCCAACAGGGTTTCCTAGATAGCTGCTAGCACAGCTGATGGTATGTGAAGTTCATGAGGCAGGTGGAGTTGTTTTGGCACTGGAAGAGCTGTGCTGCTGCTTCGGGCAGTTGCCATTCACCACCGCCCTGAGTTCCCTAGGTGTCATATCCACATTCAGACATATGTGGTGCCAGAGCACTTGGTTTCCATGGCAGCGGGAAATGGCTTTTGCGCTGAACTTGTGTTTGGCTGTGGAGTTTTGAGCGGCTTGAGTGAGGATCTCCATGTTAGTTTAGTGTGGGTGCTCAACCTGCTTGATTCCATCCCACTGGGCTCAATGGGCATTGGACCGGAAGTAACCAAACAGGGTTTCCTAGATAGCTGCTAGCACAGCTGATGGTATGTGAAGTGAATGAGGCAGGTGGAGTTGTTTTGGCACTGGAAGAGCTGTGCTGCTGCTTCGGGTAGTTGCCATTCACCACCGCCCTGAGTTCCCTAGGTGTCACAGCCACTTTCAGACATATGTGGTGCCAGAGCACTTGGTTTCCATGGCAGCGGGAAACGGCTTGGGCGCTGAACTTGTGTCTGGCTGTGGAGTTTTGAGCGGCTTGAGTGAGGAGCTCCATGTGAGTTTAGTGTGGGTGCTCAACCTGCTTGATTCCATCCCATCCCACTGGGCTCAATGGGCATTGGACCGGAAGTGACCAAACAGGGTTTCCTAGATAGCTGCTAGCACAGCTGATGGTATGTGAAGTGAATGAGGCAGGTGGAGTTGTTTTGGCACTGGAAGAGCTGTGCTGCTGCTTCGGGCAGTTGCCATTCACCACCGCCCTGAGTTCCCTAGGTGTCATAGACACTTTCAGACATATGTGTTGCCAGAGCACTTGGTTTCCATGGCAGCGGGAAATGGCTTGGGCGCTGAACTTGTGTTTGGCTGTGGAGTTTTGAGCGGCTTGAGTGAGGAGCTCCATGTGAGTTTAGTGTGGGTGCTCAACCTGCTTGATTCCATCCCATCACACTGGGCTCAACGGGCATTGGACCGGAACTGACCAAACAGGGTTTCCTAGATAGCTGCTAGCACAGCTGATGGTATGTGAAGTGAATGAGGCAGGTGGAGTTGTTTTGGCACTGGAAGAGCTGTGCTGCTGCTTCGGGCAGTTGCCATTCACCACCGTCTTGAGTTCCCTAGGTGTCATATGCACTTTCAGACATATGTGGTGCCAGAGCACTTGGTTTCCATGGCAGCGGGAAATGGCTAGGGCGCTGAACTTGTGTTTGGCTGTGGAGTTTTGAGCGCCTTGAGTGAGGAGCTCCATGTGAATTTAGTGTGGGTGCTCAACCTGCTTGATTCCATCCCATCCCACTGGGCTCAATGTGCATTGGACCGGAAGTGACCAAACAGGGTTTCCTAGATAGCTGCTAGCACAGCTGATGGTATGTGAAGTTCATGAGGCAGGTGGAGTTGTGTTGGCACTGGAAGAGCTGTGCTGCTGCTTCGGGCAGTTGCCATTCACCACCGCCCTGAGATCCCTAGGTGTCATATCCACTTTCAGACCTATGTGTTGCCAGAGCACTTGGTTTCCATGGCAGCGGGAAATGGCTTGGGGCTGAACTTGTGATTGGCTGTGCAGGTTTTGAGCGCCCTGAGTGAGGAGCTCCATGTGAGTTTAGTGTGGGTGCTCAACCTGCTTGATTCCATCCCACTGGGCTCAATGGGCATTGGACCGGAAGTGACCAAACAGGGTTTCCTAGATAGCTGCTAGCACAGCTGATGGTATTTGAAGTTCATGAGGCAGGTGGAGTTGTTTTGGCACTGGAAGAGCTGTGCTGCTGCTTCGGGCAGTTGCCATTCACCACCGCCCTGAGTTCCCTAGGTGTCATAGCCACTTTCAGACATATGTGGTGCCAGAGCACTTGGTTTCCATGGCAGCGGGAAATGGCTTTTGCGCTGAACTTGTGTTTGGCTGTGGAGTTTTGAGCGCCTTGAGTGAGGAGCTCCATGTGAGTTTAGTGTGGGTGCTCAACCTGCTTGATTCCATCCCACTGGGCTCAATGTGCATTGGACCGGAAGTGACCAAACAGGGTTTCCTAGATAGCAGCTAGCACAGCTGATGGTATGTGAAGTTCATGACTGAGGTGGAGTTGTTTTGGCACTGGAAGAGCTGCGCTGCTGCTTCGGGCAGTTGCCATTCACCACCGCCCTGAGTTCCCTAGGTGGCATATCCACTTTCAGACATATGTGGTGCCAGAGCACTTGGTTTCCATGGCAGCGGGAAATGGCTTGGGCGCTGAACTTGTGTTTGGCTGTGGAGTTTTGAGCGCCCTGAGTGAGGAGCTCCACGTTAGTTTAGTGTGAGTGCTCAACCTGCTTGATTCCATCCCACTGGGCTCAATGGGCATTGGACCGGAAGTGACCAAACAGGGTTTCCTAGATAGCTGCTAGCACAGCTGATGGTATGTGAAGTGAATGAGGCAGGTGGAGTTGTTTTGGCACTGGAAGAGCTGTGCTGCTGCTTCGGGCAGTTGCCATTCACCACCGCCCTGAGTTCCCTAGGTGTCATATCCACTTTCAGACATATGTGGTGCCAGAGCACTTGGTTTCCATGGCAGCGGGAAATGGCTTTTGCGCTGCACTTGTGTTTGGCTTTGGAGTTTTGAGCGCCTTGAGTGAGGAGGTCCATGTGAGTTTAGTGTGGGTGCTCAACCTGCTTCATTCCATCCCACTGGGCTCAATGGGCATTGGACCGGAAGTAACCAAACAGGGTTTCCTAGATAGCTGCTAGCACAGCTGATGGTATGTGAAGTGAATGAGGCAGGTGGAGTTGTTTTGGCACTGGAAGAGCTGTGCTGCTGCTTCGGGTAGTTGCCATTCACCACCGCCCTGAGTTCCCTAGGTGTCATATGCACTTTCAGACATATGTGGTGCCAGAGCACTTGGTTTCCATGGCAGCGGGAAACGGCTTGGGCGCTGAACTTGTGTCTGGCTGTGGAGTTTTGAGCGGCTTGAGTGAGGAGCTCCATGTGAGTTTAGTGTGGGTGCTCAACCTGCTTGATTCCATCCCATCCCACTGGGCTCAATGGGCATTGGACCGGAAGTGACCAAACAGGGTTTCCTAGATAGCTGCTAGCACAGCTGATGGTATGTGAAGTGAATGAGGCAGGTGGAGTTGTTTTGGCACTGGAAGAGCTGTGCTGCTGCTTCGGGCAGTTGCCATTCACCACCGTCTTGAGTTCCCTAGGTGTCATATGCACTTTCAGACATATGTGGTGCCAGAGCACTTGGTTTCCATGGCAGCGGGAAATGGCTTGGGCGCTGAACTTGTGTTTGGCTGTGGAGTTTTGAGCGCCTTGAGTGAGGAGCTCCATGTGAATTTAGTGTGGGTGCTCAACCTGCTTGATTCCATCCCACTGGGCTCAATGGGCATTGGACCGGAAGTGACCAAACAGGGTTTCCTAGATAGCTGCTAGCACAGCTGATGGTATGTGAAGTTCATGAGTCAGGTGGAGTTGTTTTGGCACTGGAAGAGCTGTGCTGCTGCTTCGGGCAGTTGCCATTCACCACCGCCCTGAGTTCCCTAGGTGTCATATCCACTTTCAGACATATGTGGTGCCAGAGCACTTGGTTTCCATGGCAGCGGGAAATGGCTTTTGCGCTGAACTTGTGTTTGGCTGTGGAGTTTTGAGCGGCTTGAGTGAGGAGCTCCATGTTAGTTTAGTGTGGGTGCTCAACCTGCTTGATTCCATCCCACTGGGCTCAATGGGCATTGGACCGGAAGTGACCAAACAGGGTTTCCTAGATAGCTGCTAGCACAGCTGATGGTATGTGAAGTGAATGAGGCAGATGGAGTTGTGTTGGCACTGGAAGAGCTGTGCTGCTGCTTCGGGCAGTTGCCATTCACCACCGCCCTGAGTTCCCTAGGTGTCATATCCACTTTCAGACATATGTGGTGCCAGAGCACTTGGTTTCCATGGCAGCGGGAAATGGCTTGGGCGCTGAACTTGTGTTTGGCTGTGGAGTTTTGAGCGCCTTGAGTGAGGAGCTCCATGTGAGTTTAGTGTGGGTGCTCAACCTGCTTGATTCCATCCCAATGGGCTCAATGGGCATTGGACCGGAAGTGACCAAACAGGGTTTCCTAGATAGCAGCTAGCACAGCTGATGGTATGTGAAGTTCATGACTGAGGTGGAGTTGTTTTGGCACTGGAAGAGCTGCGCTGCTGCTTCGGGCAGTTGCCATTCACCACCGCCCTGAGTTCCCTAGGTGGCATATCCACTTTCAGACATATGTGGTGCCAGAGCACTTGGTTTCCATGGCAGCGGGAAATGGCTTGGGCGCTGAACTTGTGTTTGGCTGTGGAGTTTTGAGCGCCCTGAGTGAGGAGCTCCACGTTAGTTTAGTGTGAGTGCTCAACCTGCTTGATTCCATCCCACTGGGCTCAATGGGCATTGGACCGGAAGTGACCCAACAGGGTTTCCTAGATAGCTGCTAGCACAGCTGATGGTATGTGAAGTTCATGAGGCAGGTGGAGTTGTTTTGGCACTGGAAGAGCTGTGCTGCTGCTTCGGGCAGTTGCCATTCACCACCGCCCTGAGTTCCCTAGGTGTCATATCCACATTCAGACATATGTGGTGCCAGAGCACTTGGTTTCCATGGCAGCGGGAAATGGCTTTTGCGCTGAACTTGTGTTTGGCTGTGGAGTTTTCAGCGCCTTGAGTGAGGAGCTCCATGTGAGTTTAGTGTGGGTGCTCAACCTGCTTGATTCCATCCCATCCCACTGGGCTCAACGGGCATTGGACCGGAACTGACCAAACAGGGTTTCCTAGATAGCTGCTAGCACAGCTGATGGTATGTGAAGTGAATGAGGCAGGTGGAGTTGTTTTGGCACTGGAAGAGCTGTGCTGCTGCTTCGGGCAGTTGCCATTCACCACCGCCCTGAGTTCCCTAGGTGTCATAGCCACTTTCAGACATATGTGTTGCCAGAGCACTTGGTTTCCATGGCAGCGGGAAATGGCTTGGGCGCTGAACTTGTGTTTGGCTGTGGAGTTTTGAGCGCCTTGAGTGAGGAGCTCCATGTGAGTTTAGTGTGGGTGCTCAACCTGCTTGATTCCATCCCATCACACTGGGCTCAACGGGCATTGGACCGGAACTGACCAAACAGGGTTTCCTAGATAGCTGCTAGCACAGCTGATGGTATGTGAAGTGAATGAGGCAGGTGGAGTTGTTTTGGCACTGGAAGAGCTGTGCTGCTGCTTCGGGCAGTTGCCATTCACCACCGTCTTGAGTTCCCTAGGTGTCATATGCACTTTCAGACATATGTGGTGCCAGAGCACTTGGTTTCCATGGCAGCGGGAAATGGCTTGGGCGCTGAACTTGTGTTTGGCTGTGGAGTTTTGAGCGCCTTGAGTGAGGAGCTCCATGTGAATTTAGTGTGGGTGCTCAACCTGCTTGATTCCATCCCACTGGGCTCAATGGGCATTGGACCGGAAGTGACCAAACAGGGTTTCCTAGATAGCTGCTAGCACAACTGATGGTATGTGAAGTGAATGAGGCAGGTGGAGTTGTTTTGGCACTGGAAGAGCTGTGCTGCTGCTTCGGGCAGTTGCCATTCACCACCGCCCTGAGATCCCTAGGTGTCATATCCACTTTCAGACCTATGTGTTGCCAGAGCCCTTGGTTTCCATGGCAGCGGGAAATGGCTTGGGCGCTGAACTTGTGATTGGCTGTGCAGGTTTTGAGCGCCCTGAGTGAGGAGCTCCATGTGAGTTTAGTGTGGGTGCTCAACCTGCTTGATTCCATCCCATCCCACTGGGCTCAATGGGCATTGGACCGGAAGTGACCAAACAGGGTTTCCTAGATAGCTGCTAGCACAGCTGATGGTATGTGAAGTGAATGAGGCAGGTGGAGTTGTTTTGGCACTGGAAGAGCTGTGCTGCTGCTTCGGGCAGTTGCCATTCACCACCGCCCTGAGTTCCCTAGGTGTCATAGCCACTTTCAGACATATGTGTTGCCAGAGCACTTGGTTTCCATGGCAGCGGGAAATGGCTTGGGCGCTGAACTTGTGTTTGGCTGTGGAGTTTTGAGCGCCTTGAGTGAGGAGCTCCATGTGAGTTTAGTGTGGGTGCTCAACCTGCTTGATTCCATCCCATCACACTGGGCTCAACGGGCATTGGACCGGAACTGACCAAACAGGGTTTCCTAGATAGCTGCTAGCACAGCTGATGGTATGTGAAGTGAATGAGGCAGGTGGAGTTGTTTTGGCACTGGAAGAGCTGTGCTGCTGCTTCGGGCAGTTGCCATTCACCACCGCCCTGAGTTCCCTAGGTGTCATAGCCACTTTCAGACATATGTGGTGCCAGAGCACTTGGTTTCCATGGCAGCGGGAAATGGCTTTTGCGCTGAACTTGTGTTTGGCTGTGGAGTTTTGAGCGCCTTGAGTGAGGATCTCCATGTGAGTTTAGTGTGGGTGCTCAACCTGCTTGATTCCATCCCACTGGGCTCAATGGGCATTGGACCGGAAGTGACCAAACAGGGTTTCCTAGATAGCAGCTAGCACAGCTGATGGTATGTGAAGTGAATGAGGCAGGTGGAGTTGTTTTGGCACTGGAAGAGCTGTGCTGCTGCTTCGGGCAGTTGCCATTCACCACTGCCGTAAGTTCCCTAGGTGGCATATCCACTTTCAGACATATGTGGTGCCAGAGCACTTGGTTTCCATGGCAGCGGGAAATGGCTTGGGCGCTGAACTTGTGTTTGGCTGTGGAGTTTTGAGCGCCTTGAGTGAGGATCTCCATGTTAGTTTAGTGTGGATGCTCAACCTGCTTGATTCCATCCCATCACACTGGGCTCAAATGGCATTGGACCGGAAGTGACCAAACAGCGTTTCCTAGATAGCAGCTAGCACAGCTGATGGTATGTGAAGTTCATGAGGCAGGTGGAGTTGTTTTGGCACTGGAAGAGCTGTGCTGCTGCTTCGGGCAGTTGCCATTCACCACCGTCTTGAGTTCCCTAGGTGTCATATCCACTTTCAGACATATGTGGTGCCTGAGCACTTGGTTTCCATGGCAGCGGGAAATGGCTTTTGCGCTGAACTTGTGTTCGGCTGTGGAGTTTTGAGCGCCTTGAGTGAGGAGCTCCATGTGAGTTTAGTGTGGGTGCTCAACCTGCTTGATTCCATCCCACTGGGCTCAATGGGCATTGGACCGGAAGTGACCAAACAGGGTTTCCTAGATAGCTGCTAGCACAGCTGATGGTATGTGAAGTTCATGAGGCAGGTGGAGTTGTTTTGGCACTGGAAGAGCTGTGCTGCTGCTTCGGGCAGTTGCCATTCACCACCGTCTTGAGTTCTCTAGGTGTCATATCCACTTTCAGACATATGTGGTGCCAGAGCACTTGGTTTCCATGGCAGCGGGAAATTGCTTGGAGGTTGAACTTGTGTTTGGCTGTGGAGTTTTGAGCGGCTTGAGTGAGGATCTCCATGTGAGTTTAGTGTGGGTGCTCAACCTGCTTGATTCCATCCCACTGGGCTCAATGGGCATTGGACCGGAAGTGACCAAACAGGGTTTCCTAGATAGCAGCTAGCACACTGATGGTATGTGAAGTTCATGACTGAGGTGGAGTTGTTTTGGCACTGGAAGAGCTGCGCTGCTGCTTCGGGCAGTTGCCATTCACCACCGCCCTGAGTTCCCTAGGTGGCATATCCACTTTCAGACATATGTGGTGCCAGAGCACTTGGTTTCCATGGCAGCGGGAAATGGCTTGGGCGCTGAACTTGTGTTTGGCTGTGGAGTTTTGAGCGCCTTGAGTGAGGAGCTCCATGTGAGTTTAGTGTGGGTGCTCAACCTGCTTGATTCCATCCCACTGGGCTCAATCGACATTGGACCGGAAGTGACCAAACAGGGTTTCCTAGATAGCTGCTAGCACAGCTGATGGTATGTGAAGTTCATGAGTCAGGTGGAGTTGTTTTGGCACTGGAAGAGCTGTGCTGCTGCTTCGGGCAGTTGCCATTCACCACTGCCGTAAATTCCCTAGGTGTCATATCCACTTTCAGACATATGTGGTGCCAGAGCACTTGGTTTCCATGGCAGCGGGAAATGGCTTTTGCGCTGAACTTGTGTTTGGCTGTGGAGTTTTGAGCGCCTTGAGTGAGGATCTCCATGTTAGTTTAGTGTGGATGCTCAACCTGCTTGATTCCATCCCATCACACTGGGCTCAAATGGCATTGGACCGGAAGTGACCAAACAGCGTTTCCTAGATAGCAGCTAGCACAGCTGATGGTATGTGAAGTGAATGAGGCAGGTGGAGTTGTTTTGGCACTGGAAGAGCTGTGCTGCTGCTTCGGGCAGTTGCCATTCACCACCGTCTTGAGCTCTCTAGGTGTCATATCCACTTTCAGACATATGTGGTGCCAGAGCACTTGGTTTCCATGGCAGCGGGAAATGGCTTTTGCGCTGAACTTGTGTTTGGCTGTGGAGTTTTGAGCGGCTTGAGTGAGGATCTCCATGTGAGTTTAGTGTGGGTGCTCAACCTGCTTGATTCCATCCCACTGGGCTCAATGGGCATTGGACCGGAAGTGACCAAACAGGGTTTCCTAGATAGCTGCTAGCACAGCTGATGGTATGTGAAGTGAATGAGGCAGGTGGAGTTGTTTTGGCACTGGAAGAGCTGTGCTGCTGCTTCGGGCAGTTGCCATTCACCACCGTCTTGAGTTCTCTAGGTGTCATATCCACTTTCAGACATATGTGGTGCCAGAGCACTTGGTTTCCATGGCAGCGGGAAATGGCTTGGGCGCTGAACTTGTGTTTGGCTGTGGAGTTTTGAGCGCCTTGAGTGAGGAGCTCCATGTGAGTTTAGTGTGGGTGCTCAACCTGCTTGATTCCATCCCATCCCACTGGGCTCAATGGGCATTGGACCGGAAGTGACCAAACAGGGTTTCCTAGATAGCTGCTAGCACAGCTGATGGTATGTGAAGTTCATGAGGCAGGTGGGGTTGTTTTGGCACTGGAAGAGCTGTGCTGCTGCTTCGGGCAGTTGCCATTCACCACCGTCTTGAGTTCCCTAGGTGTCATATCCACATTCAGACATATGTGGTGCCAGAGCACTTGGCTTCCATGGCAGCGGGAAATGGCTTTTGCGCTGAACTTGTGTTTGGCTGTGGAGTTTTGAGCGGCTTGAGTGAGGATCTCCATGTTAGTTTAGTGTGGGTGCTCAACCTGCTTGATTCCATCCCACTGTGCTCAATGGACATTGGACCGGAATTGACCAAACAGGGTTTCCTAGATAGCTGCTAGCACAGCTGATGGTATGTGAAGTGAATGAGGCAGGTGGAGTTGTTTTGGCACTGGAAGAGCTGTGCTGCTGCTTCAGGCAGTTGCCATTCACCACCGTCTTGAGTTCCCTAGGTGTCATATGCACTTTCAGACATATGTGTTGCCAGAGCACTTGGTTTCCATGGCAGCGGGAAATGGCTTGGGCGCTGAACTTGTGTTTGGTTGTGGAGTTTTGAGCGGCTTGAGTGAGGATCTCCATGTGAGTTTAGTGTGGGTGCTCAACCTGCTTGATTCCATCCCACTGGGCTCAATGGGCATTGGACCGGAAGTGACCAAACAGGGTTTCCTAGATAGCTGCTAGCACAGCTGATGGTATGTGAAGTTCATGAGGCAGGTGGGGTTGTTTTGGCACTGGAAGAGCTGTGCTGCTGCTTCGGGCAGTTGCCATTCACCACCGTCTTGAGTTCCCTAGGTGTCATAGCCACTTTCAGACATATGTGGTGCCAGAGCACTTGGTTTCCATGGCAGCGGGAAATGGCTTTTGCGCTGAACTTGTGTTTGGCTGTGGAGTTTTGAGCGCCTTGATTGAGGAGCTCCATGTGAGTTTAGTGTGGGTGCTCAACCTGCTTGATTCCATCCCACTGGGCTCAATGGGCATTGGACCGGAAGTGACCAAACAGGGTTTCCTAGATAGCAGCTAGCACAGCTGATGGTATGTGAAGTGAATGAGGCAGGTGGAGTTGTTTTGGCACTGGAAGAGCTGTGCTGCTGCTTCGGGCAGTTGCCATTCACCACCGTCTTGAGTTCCCTAGGTGTCATATCCACTTTCAGACATATGTGGTGCCAGAGCACTTGGTTTCCATGGCAGCGGGAAATGGCTTTTGCGCTGAACTTGTGTTTGGCTGTGGAGTTTTGAGCGCCTTGAGTGAGGAGCTCCATGTGAGTTTAGTGTGGGTGCTCAACCTGCTTGATTCCATCCCACTTGGCTCAATGGGCATTGGACCGGAAGTGACCAAACAGGGTTTCCTAGATAGCTGCTAGCACAGCTGATGGTATGTGAAGTGAATGAGGCAGGTGGAGTTGTTTTGCAACTGGAAGAGCTGTGCTGCTGCTTCGGGCAGTTGCCATTCACCACTGTCTTGAGTTCCCTAGGTGTCATATCCACATTCAGACATATGTGGTGCCAGAGCACTTGGCTTCCATGGCAGCGGGAAATGGCTTTTGCGCTGAACTTGTGTTTGGCTGTGGGGTTTTGAGCGCCTTGAGTGAGGATCTCCATGTTAGTTTAGTGTGGGTGCTCAACCTGCTTGATTCCATCCCACTGGGCTCAATGGGCATTGGACCGGAAGTGACCAAACAGGGTTTCCTAGATAGCTGCTAGCACAGCTGATGGTATGTGAAGTGAATGAGGCAGGTGGAGTTGTTTTGGCACTGGAAGAGCTGTGCTGCTGCTTCAGGCAGTTGCCATTCACCACCGCCCTGAGTTCCCTAGGTGTCATAGCCACTTTCAGACATATGTGGTGCTGGAGCACTTGGCTTCCATGGCAGCGGGAAATGGCTTGGGCGCTGAACTTGTGTTTGGCTATGGAGTTTTGAGCGGCTTGAGTGAGGAGCTCCATGTGAGTTTAGTGTGGGTGCTCAACCTGCTTGATTCCATCCCATCACACTGGGCTCAACGGGCATTGGACCGGAACTGACCAAACAGAGTTTCCTAGATAGCAGCTAGCACAGCTGATGGTATGTGAAGTTCATGAGGCAGGTGGAGTTGTTTTGGCACTGGAAGAGCTGTGCTGTTGCTTCAGGCAGTTGCCATTCACCACCGTCTTGAGTTCCCTAGGTGTCATATGTACTTTCAGACTTATGTGGTGCCAGAGCACTTGGTTTCCATGGCAGCGGGAAATGGCTTGGGCGCTGAACTTGTGTTTGGCTGTGGAGTTTTGAGCGCCTTGAGTGAGGAGCTCCATGTGAGTTTAGTGTGGGTGCTCAACCTGCTTGATTCCATCCCATCCCACTGGGCTCAATGGGCATTGGACCGGAAGTGACCAAACAGGGTTTCCTAGATAGCTGCTAGCACAGCTGATGGTATGTGAAGTTCATGAGGCAGGTGGAGTTGTTTTGGCACTGGAAGAGCTGTGCTGCTGCTTCGGGCAGTTGCCATTCACCACCGCCCTGAGTTCCCTAGGTGTCATAGCCACTTTCAGACATATGTGGTGCCAGAGCACTTGGTTTCCATGGCAGCGGGAAATGGCTTTTGCGCTGAACTTGTGTTTGGCTGTGGAGTTTTGAGCGCCTTGAGTGAGGATCTCCATGTTAGTTTAGTGTGGGTGCTCAACCTGCTTGATTCCATCCCATCCCACTGGGCTCAATGGGCATTGGACCGGAAGTGACCAAACAGGGTTTCCTAGATAGCTGCTAGCACAGCTGATGGTATGTGAAGTTCTTGAGGCAGGTGGAGTTGTTTTGGCACTGGAAGAGCTGTGCTGCTGCTTCGGGCAGTTGCCATTCACCACCGCCCTGAGATCCCTAGGTGTCATAGCCACTTTCAGACATATGTGGTGCCAGAGCACTTGGTTTCCATGGCAGCGGGAAATGGCTTTTGCGCTGAACTTGTGTTTGGCTTTGGAGTTTTGAGCACCTTGAGTGAGGAGCTCCATGTGAGTTTAGTGTGGGTGCTCAACCTGCTTGATTCCATCCCACTGGGCTCAATGGGCATTGGACCGGAAGTGACCAAACAGGGTTTCCTAGATAGCTGCTAGCACAGCTGATGGTATGTGAAGTGAATGAGGCAGGTGGAGTTGTTTTGGCACTGGAAGAGCTGTGCTGCTGCTTCGGGCAGTTGCCATTCACCACCGTCTTGAGTTCTCTAGGTGTCATATCCACTTTCAGACATATGTGGTGCCAGAGCACTTGGCTTCCATGGCAGCGGGAAATGGCTTTTGCGCTGAACTTGTGTTTGGCTGTGGAGTTTTGAGCGCCTTGAGTGAGGAGCTCCATGTTAGTTTAGTGTGGGTGCTCAACCTGCTTGATTCCATCCCCCTGGGCTCAATGGGCATTGGACCGGAAGTGACCAAACAGGGTTTTCTAGATAGCTGCTAGCACAGCTGATGGTATGTGAAGTGAATGAGGCAGGTGGGGTTGTTTTGGCACTGGAAGAGCTGTGCTGCTGCTTCGGGCAGTTGCCATTCACCACCGCCCTGAGTTCCCTAGGTGTCATATCCACTTTCAGACATATGTGCTGCCAGAGCACTTGGTTTCCATGGCAGCGGGAAATGGCTTTTGCGCTGAACTTGTGTTTGGCTGTGGAGTTTTCAGCGCCTTGAGTGAGGAGCTCCATGTGAGTTTAGTGTGGGTGCTCAACCTGCTTGATTCCATCACACTGGGCTCAACGGGCATTGGACCGGAAGTGACCAAACAGGGTTTCCTAGATTTCAGCTAGCACAGCTGATGGTATGTGAAGTGAATGAGGCAGGTGGAGTTGTTTTGGCACTGGAAGAGCTGTGCTGCTGCTTCGGGCAGTTGCCATTCACCACCACATAGAGTTCCCTAGGTGTCATAGCCACTTTCAGACCTATGTGGTGCCAGAGCACTTGGTTTCCATGGCAGCGGGAAATGGCTTTTGCGCTGAACTTGTGTTTGGCTGTGGAGTTTTGAGCGCCTTGAGTGAGGAGCTCCATGTGAGTTTAGTGTGGGTGCTCAACCTGCTTGATTCCATCCCACTGGGCTCAATGGGCATTGGACCGGAAGTGACCAAACAGGGTTTCCTAGATAGCTGCTAGCACAGCTGATGGTATGTGAAGTTCATGAGGCAGGTGGAGTTGTTTTGGCACTGAAAGAGCTGTGCTGCTGCTTCGGGTAGTTGCCATTCACCACCGCCCTGAGTTCCCTAGGTGTCACAGCCACTTTCAGACATATGTGGTGCCAGAGCACTTGGTTTCCATGGCAGCGGGAAACGTCTTGGGCGCTGAACTTGTGTTTGGCTGTGGAGTTTTGAGCGGCTTGAGTGAGGAGCTCCATGTGAGTTTAGTGTGGGTGCTCAACCTGCTTGATTCCATCCCATCACACTGGGATCAATGGGCATTGGACCGGAAGTGACCAAACAGGGTTTCCTAGATAGCTGCTAGCACAGCTGATGGTATGTGAAGTGAATGAGGCAGGTGGAGTTGTTTTGGCACTGGAAGAGCTGTGCTGCTGCTTCGGGCAGTTGCCATTCACCACCGCCCTGAGTTCCCTAGGTGTCATAGCCACTTTCAGACATATGTGGTGCCAGAGCACTTGGTTTCCATGGCAGCGGGAAATGGCTTTTGCGCTGAACTTGTGTTTGGCTGTGGAGTTTTGAGCGCCTTGAGTGAGGAGCTCCATGTGAGTTTAGTGTGGGTGCTCAACCTGCTTGATTCCATCCCACTGGGCTCAATGGGCATTGGACCGGAAGTGACCAAACAGGGTTTCCTAGATAGCTGCTAGCACAGCTGATGGTATGTGAAGTTCATGAGGCAGGTGGAGTTGTTTTGGCACTGAAAGAGCTGTGCTGCTGCTTCGGGTAGTTGCCATTCACCACCGCCCTGAGTTCCCTAGGTGTCACAGCCACTTTCAGACATATGTGGTGCCAGAGCACTTGGTTTCCATGGCAGCGGGAAACGTCTTGGGCGCTGAACTTGTGTTTGGCTGTGGAGTTTTGAGCGGCTTGAGTGAGGAGCTCCATGTGAGTTTAGTGTGGGTGCTCAACCTGCTTGATTCCATCCCATCACACTGGGATCAATGGGCATTGGACCGGAAGTGACCAAACAGGGTTTCCTAGATAGCTGCTAGCACAGCTGATGGTATGTGAAGTTCATGAGGCAGGTGGAGTTGTTTTGGCGCTGGAAGAGCTGTGCTGCTGCTTCGGGCAGTTGCCATTCACCACCGCCCTGAGTTCCCTAGGTGGCATATCCACTTTCAGACATATGTGGTGCCAGAGCACTTGGTTTCCATGGCAGCGGGAAATGGCTAGGGCGCTGAACTTGTGTTTGGCTGTGGAGTTTTGAGCGCCCTGAGTGAGGAGCTCCATGTTAGTTTAGTGTGAGTGCTCAACCTGCTTGATTCCATCCCACTGGGCTCAATGGGCATTGGACCGGAAGTGACCAAACAGGGTTTCCTAGATAGCTGCTAGCACAGCTGATGGTATGTGAAGTTCATGACTGAGGTGGAGTTGTTTTGGCACTGGAAGAGCTGTGCTGCTGCTTTGGGCAGTTGCCATTCACCACCGCCCTGAGTTCCCTAGGTGTCATAGCCACTTTCAGACATATGTGGTGCCAGAGCACTTGGTTTCCATGGCAGCGGGAAACGTCTTGGGCGCTGAACTTGTGTTTGGCTGTGGAGTTTTGAGCGGCTTCAGTGAGGAGCTCCATGTTAGTTTAGTGTGGGTGCTCAACCTGCTTGATTCCATCCCACTGGGCTCAATGGGCATTGGATCGGAAGTGACCAAACAGGGTTTCCTAGATAGCTGCTAGCACAGCTGATGGTATGTGAAGTTCATGAGGCAGGTGGGGTTGTTTTGGCACTGGAAGAGCTGTGCTGCTGCTTCGGGCAGTTGCCATTCACCACCGTCTTGAGTTCTCTAGGTGTCATAGCCACTTTCAGACATATGTGGTGCCAGAGCACTTGGTTTCCATGGCAGCGGGAAATGGCTTTTGCGCTGAACTTGTGTTTGGCTGTGGAGTTTTCAGCGCCTTGAGTGAGGAGCTCCATGTGAGTTTAGTGTGGGTGCTCAACCTGCTTGATTCCATCCCACTGGGCTCAATGGGCATTGGACCGGAAGTGACCAAACAGGGTTTCCTAGATAGCTGCTAGCACAGCTGATGGTATGTGAAGTGAATGAGGCAGGTGGAGTTGTTTTGGCACTGGAAGAGCTGTGCTGCTGCTTCGGGCAGTTGCCATTCACCACCGCCCTGAGTTCCCTAGGTGTCATAGCCACTTTCAGACATATGTGGTGCCAGAGCACTTGGTTTCCATGGCAGCGGGAAATGGCTAGGGCGCTGAACTTGTGTTTGGCTGTGGAGTTTTGAGCGGCTTGAGTGAGGAGCTCCATGTGAGTTTAGTGTGGGTGCTCAACCTGCTTGATTCCAACCCACTGGGCTCAATGTGCATTGGACCGGAAGTGACCAAACAGGGTTTCCTAGATAGCTGCTAGCACAGCTGATGGTATGTGAAGTGAATGAGGCAGGTGGGGTTGTTTTGGCACTGGAAGAGCTGTGCTGCTGCTTCGGGCAGTTGCCATTCACCACCGCCCTGAGTTCCCTAGGTGTCATATCCACATTCAGACATATGTGGTGCCAGAGCACTTGGTTTCCATGGCAGCGGGAAATGGCTTTTGCGCTGAACTTGTGTTTGGCTGTGGAGTTTTGAGCGCCTTGAGTGAGGATCTCCATGTTAGTTTAGTGTGGGTGCTCAACCTGCTTGATTCCATCCCATCACACTGGGCTCAACGGGCATTGGACCGGAAGTGACCAAACAGGGTTTCCTAGATTTCAGCTAGCACAGCTGATGGTATGTGAAGTGAATGAGGCAGGTGGAGTTGTTTTGGCACTGGAAGAGCTGTGCTGCTGCTTCGGGCAGTTGCCATTCACCACCACATAGAGTTCCCTAGGTGTCATATCCACTTTCAGACATATGTGGTGCCAGAGCACTTGGTTTCCATGGCAGCGGGAAATGGCTTTTGCGCTGAACTTGTGTTTGGCTGTGGAGTTTTGAGCGCCTTGAGTGAGGAGCTCCATGTGAGTTTAGTGTGGGTGCTCAACCTGCTTGATTCCATCCCATCACACTGGGCTCAATGGGCATTGGACCGGAAGTGACCAAACAGGGTTTCCTAGATAGCTGCTAGCACAGCTGAAGGTATGTGAAGTGAATGAGGCAGGTGGAGTTGTTTTGGCACTGGAAGAGCTGTGCTGCTGCTTCGGGCAGTTGCCATTCACCACCGCCCTGAGATCCCTAGGTGTCATATCCACTTTCAGACCTATGTGTTGCCAGAGCACTTGGTTTCCATGGCAGCGGGAAATGGCTTGGGGCTGAACTTGTGATTGGCTGTGCAGGTTTTGAGCGCCCTGAGTGAGGAGCTCCATGTGAGTTTAGTGTGGGTGCTCAACAAGCTTGATTCCATCCCTCTGGGCTCAATGGGCATTGGACCCGAAGTGACCAAACAGGGTTTCCTAGATAGCTGCTAGCACAGCTGATGGTATGTGAAGTTCATGACTGAGGTGGGGTTGTTTTGGCACTGGAAGAGCTGTGCTGCTGCTTCGGGCAGTTGCCATTCACCACCGCCCTGAGTTCCCTAGGTGTCATATCCACTTTCAGACATATGTGGTGCCAGAGCACTTGGTTTCCATGGCAGCGGGAAATGGCTTTTGCGCTGAACTTGTGTTTGGCTGTGGAGTTTTGAGCGCCTTGCGTGAGGAGCTCCATGTGAGTTTAGTGTGGGTGCTCAACCTGCTTGATTCCATCCCATCACACTGGGCTCAATGGACATTGGACCGGAAGTGACCAAACAGGGTTTCCTAGATAGCTGCTAGCACAGCTGATGGTATGTGAAGTTCATGAGGCAGGTGGAGTTGTTTTGGCACTGGAAGAGCTGTGCTGCTGCTTTGGGCAGTTGCCATTCACCACCGCCCTGAGTTCCCTAGGTGTCATATCCACTTTCAGACATATGTGGTGCCAGAGCACTTGGTTTCCATGGCAGCGGGAAATGGCTTTTGCGCTGAACTTGTGTTTGGCTGTGGAGTTTTCAGCGCCTTGAGTGAGGAGCTCCATGTGAGTTTAGTGTGGGTGCTCAACCTGCTTGATTCCATCCCACTGGGCTCAATGGACATTGGACCGGAAGTGACCAAACAGGGTTTCCTAGATAGCTGCTAGCACAGCTGATGGTATGTGAAGTGAATGAGGCAGGTGGAGTTGTTTTGGCACTGGAAGAGCTGTGCTGCTGCTTCGGGCAGTTGCCATTCACCACCGCCCTGAGTTCCCTAGGTGTCATAGCCACTTTCAGACATATGTGGTGCCAGAGCACTTGGTTTCCATGGCAGCGGGAAATGGCTAGGGCGCTGAACTTGTGTTTGGCTGTGGAGTTTTGAGCGCCTTGAGTGAGGAGCTCCATGTGAGTTTAGTGTGGGTGCTCAACCTGCTTGATTCCATCCCACTGGGCTCAATGGGCATTGGACCGGAAGTGACCAAACAGGGTTTCCTAGATAGCTGCTAGCACAGCTGATGGTATGTGAAGTTCATGAGGCAGGTGGGGTTGTTTTGGCACTGGAAGAGCTGTGCTGCTGCTTCGGGCAGTTGCCATTCACCACCGCCCTGAGTTCCCTAGGTGTCATATCCACATTCAGACATATGTGGTGCCAGAGCACTTGGTTTCCATGGCAGCGGGAAATGGCTTTTGCGCTGAACTTGTGTTTGGCTGTGGAGTTTTGAGCGCCTTGAGTGAGGAGCTCCATGTTAGTTTAGTGTGGGTGCTCAACCTGCTTGATTCCATCCCATCACACTGGGCTCAACGGGCATTGGACCGGAAGTGACCAAACAGGGTTTCCTAGATTTCAGCTAGCACAGCTGATGGTATGTGAAGTGAATGAGGCAGGTGGAGTTGTTTTGGCACTGGAAGAGCTGTGCTGCTGCTTCGGGCAGTTGCCATTCACCACCACATAGAGTTCCCTAGGTGTCATATCCACTTTCAGACATATGTGGTGCCAGAGCACTTGGTTTCCATGGCAGCGGGAAATGGCTTTTGCGCTGAACTTGTGTTTGGCTGTGGAGTTTTGAGCGCCTTGAGTGAGGAGCTCCATGTGAGTTTAGTGTGGGTGCTCAACCTGGTTGATTCCATCCCACTGGGCTCAATGGGCATTGGACCGGAAGTGACCAAACAGGGTTTCCTAGATAGCTGCTAGCACAGCTGATGGTATGTGAAGTGAATGAGGCAGGTGGAGTTGTTTTGGCACTGGAAGAGCTGTGCTGCTGCTTCGGGCAGTTGCCATTCACCACCGCCCTGAGTTCCCTAGGTGTCATAGCCACTTTCAGACATATGTGGTGCCAGAGCACTTGGTTTCCATGGCAGCGGGAAATGGCTTGGGCGCTGAACTTGTGTTTGGCTGTGGAGTTTTGAGCGCCTTGAGTGAGGAGCTCCATGTGAGTTTAGTGTGGGTGCTCAACCTGCTTGATTCCATCATATCACACTGGGCTCAATGGGCATTGGACCCGAAGTGACCAAACAGGGTTTCCTAGATAGCTGCTAGCACAGCTGAAGGTATGTGAAGTGAATGAGGCAGGTGGAGTTGTTTTGGCACTGGAAGAGCTGTGCTGCTGCTTCGGGCAGTTGCCATTCACCACCGCCCTGAGATCCCTAGGTGTCATAGCCACTTTCAGACCTATGTGTTGCCAGAGCACTTGGTTTCCATGGCAGCGGGAAATGGCTTGGGGCTGAACTTGTGATTGGCTGTGCAGGTTTTGAGCGCCCTGAGTGAGGAGCTCCATGTGAGTTTAGTGTGGGTGCTCAACAAGCTTGATTCCATCCCTCTGGGCTCAATGGGCATTGGACCCGAAGTGACCAAACAGGGTTTCCTAGATAGCTGCTAGCACAGCTGATGGTATGTGAAGTTCATGACTGAGGTGGGGTTGTTTTGGCACTGGAAGAGCTGTGCTGCTGCTTCGGGCAGTTGCCATTCACCACCACATAGAGTTCCCTAGGTGTCATATCCACTTTCAGACATATGTGGTGCCAGAGCACTTGGTTTCCATGGCAGCGGGAAATGGCTTTTGCGCTGAACTTGTGTCTGGCTGTGGAGTTTTGAGCGCCTTGAGTGAGGAGCTCCATGTGAGTTTAGTGTGGGTGCTCAACCTGCTTGATTCCATCCCACTGGGCTCAATGGACATTGGACAGGAAGTGACCAAACAGGGTTTCCTAGATAGCAGCTAGCACAGCTGATGGTATGTGAAGTGAATGAGGCAGGTGGAGTTGTTTTGGCACTGGAAGAGCTGTGCTGCTGCTTCGGGCAGTTGCCATTCACCACCACATAGAGTTCCCTAGGTGTCATATCCACTTTCAGACATATGTGGTGCCAGAGCACTTGGTTTCCATGGCAGCGGGAAATGGTTTGGGGGCTGAACTTGTGTTTGGCTGTGGAGTTTTGAGCGCCCTGAGTGAGGAGCTCCATGTTAGTTTAGTGTGAGTGCTCAACCTGCTTGATTCCATCCCACTGGGCTCAATCGACATTGGACCGGAAGTGACCAAACAGGGTTTCCTAGATAGCTGCTAGCACAGCTGATGGTATGGGAAGTTCATGACTGAGGTGGAGTTGTTTTGGCACTGGAAGAGCTGTGCTGCTGCTTTGGGCAGTTGCCATTCACCACCGCCCTGAGTTCCCTAGGTGTCATAGCCACTTTCAGACATATGTGGTGCCAGAGCACTTGGTTTCCATGGCAGCGGGAAACGTCTTGGGCGCTGAACTTGTGTTTGGCTGTGGAGTTTTGAGCGGCTTCAGTGAGGATCTCCATGTTAGTTTAGTGTGGGTGCTCAACCTGCTTGATTCCTTCCCACTGGGCTCAATGGGCATTGGACCGGAAGTGACCAAACAGGGTTTCCTAGATAGCTGCTAGCACAGCTGATGGTATGTGAAGTTCATGACTGAGGTGGGGTTGTTTTGGCACTGGAAGAGCTGTGCTGCTGCTTCGGGCAGTTGCCATTCACCACCGTCTTGAGTTCCCTAGGTGTCATAGCCACTTTCAGACATATGTGGTGCCAGAGCACTTGGTTTCCATGGCAGCGGGAAATGGCTTTTGCGCTGAACTTGTGTTTGGCTGTGGAGTTTTGAGCGCCTTGAGTGAGGAGCTCCATGTGAGTTTAGTGTGGGTGCTCAACCTGCTTGATTCCATCCCATCACACTGGGCTCAATGGACATTGGACAGGAAGTGACCAAACAGGGTTTCCTAGATAGCTGCTAGCACAGCTGATGGTATGTGAAGTTCATGAGGCAGGTGGAGTTGTTTTGGCACTGGAAGAGCTGTGCTGCTGCTTTGGGCAGTTGCCATTCACCACCGCCCTGAGTTCCCTAGGTGTCATATCCACTTTCAGACATATGTGGTGCCAGAGCACTTGGTTTCCATGGCAGCGGGAAATGGCTTTTGCGCTGAACTTGTGTTTGGCTGTGGAGTTTTGAGCGCCTTGAGTGAGGAGCTCCATGTGAGTTTAGTGTGGGTGCTCAACCTGCTTGATTCCATCCCACTGGGCTCAATGGACATTGGACCGGAAGTGACCAAACAGGGTTTCCTAGATAGCAGCTAGCACAGCTGATGGTATGTGAAGTGAATGAGGCAGGTGGAGTTGTTTTGGCACTGGAAGAGCTGTGCTGCTGCTTCGGGCAGTTGCCATTCACCACCGCCCTGAGTTCCCTAGGTGTCATAGCCACTTTCAGACATATGTGGTGCCAGAGCACTTGGTTTCCATGGCAGCGGGAAATGGCTAGGGCGCTGAACTTGTGTTTGGCTGTGGAGTTTTGAGCGCCTTGAGTGAGGAGCTCCATGTGAGTTTAGTGTGGGTGCTCAACCTGCTTGATTCCATCCCACTGGGCTCAATGGGCATTGGACCGGAAGTGACCAAACAGGGTTTCCTAGATAGCTGCTAGCACAGCTGATGGTATGTGAAGTTCATGAGGCAGGTGGGGTTGTTTTGGCACTGGAAGAGCTGTGCTGCTGCTTCGGGCAGTTGCCATTCACCACCGCCCTGAGTTCCCTAGGTGTCATATCCACATTCAGACATATGTGGTGCCAGAGCACTTGGTTTCCATGGCAGCGGGAAATGGCTTGGGCGCTGAACTTGTGTTTGGCTGTGGAGTTTTGAGCGCCTTGAGTGAGGAGCTCCATGTGAGTTTAGTGTGGGTGCTCAACCTGCTTGATTTCATCCCATCACACTGGGCTCAATGGACATTGGACAGGAAGTGACCAAACAGGGTTTCCTAGATAGCTGCTAGCACAGCTGATGGTATGTGAAGTTCATGAGGCAGGTGGAGTTGTTTTGGCACTGGAAGAGCTGTGCTGCTGCTTTGGGCAGTTGCCATTCACCACCGCCCTGAGTTCCCTAGGTGTCATATCCACTTTCAGACATATGTGGTGCCAGAGCACTTGGTTTCCATGGCAGCGGGAAATGGCTTTTGCGCTGAACTTGTGTTTGGCTGTGGAGTTTTGAGCGCCTTGAGTGAGGAGCTCCATGTGAGTTTAGTGTGGGTGCTCAACCTGCTTGATTCCATCCCACTGGGCTCAATGGACATTGGACCGGAAGTGACCAAACAGGGTTTCCTAGATAGCAGCTAGCACAGCTGATGGTATGTGAAGTGAATGAGGCAGGTGGAGTTGTTTTGGCACTGGAAGAGCTGTGCTGCTGCTTCGGGCAGTTGCCATTCACCACCGCCCTGAGTTCCCTAGGTGTCATAGCCACTTTCAGACATATGTGGTGCCAGAGCACTTGGTTTCCATGGCAGCGGGAAATGGCTAGGGCGCTGAACTTGTGTTTGGCTGTGGAGTTTTGAGCGCCTTGAGTGAGGAGCTCCATGTGAGTTTAGTGTGGGTGCTCAACCTGCTTGATTCCATCCCACTGGGCTCAATGTGCATTGGACCGGAAGTGACCAAACAGGGTTTCCTAGATAGCTGCTAGCACAGCTGATGGTATGTGAAGTTCATGAGGCAGGTGGGGTTGTTTTGGCACTGGAAGAGCTGTGCTGCTGCTTCGGGCAGTTGCCATTCACCACCGCCCTGAGTTCCCTAGGTGTCATATCCACATTCAGACATATGTGGTGCCAGAGCACTTGGTTTCCATGGCAGCGGGAAATGGCTTGGGCGCTGAACTTGTGTTTGGCTGTGGAGTTTTGAGCGCCTTGAGTGAGGATCTCCATGTTAGTTTAGTGTGGGTGCTCAACCTGCTTGATTCCATCCCATCACACTGGGCTCAACGGGCATTGGACCGAAAGTGACCAAACAGGGTTTCCTAGATTTCAGCTAGCACAGCTGATGGTATGTGAAGTGAATGAGGCAGGTGGAGTTGTTTTGGCACTGGAAGAGCTGTGCTGCTGCTTCGGGCAGTTGCCATTCACCACCGCCCTGAGTTCCCTAGGTGTCATAGCCACTTTCAGACATATGTGGTGCCAGAGCACTTGGTTTCCATGGCAGCGGGAAATGGCTTTTGCGCTGAACTCGTGTTTGGCTGTGGAGTTTTGAGCGCCTTGAGTGAGGAGCTCCATGTGAGTTTAGTGTGGGTGCTCAACCTGCTTGATTCCATCCCACTGGGCTCAATGGGCATTGGACCGGAAGTGAGCAAACAGGGTTTCCTAGATAGCTGCTAGCACAGCTGATGGTATGTGAAGTGAATGAGGCAGGTGGAGTTGTTTTGGCACTGGAAGAGCTGTGCTGCTGCTTCGGGCAGTTGCCATTCCCCACCGCCCTGAGTTCCCTAGGTGTCATAGCCACTTTCAGACATATGTGGTGCCAGAGCACTTGGTTTCCATGGCAGCGGGAAACGGCTTGGGCGCTGAACTTGTGTTTTACTGTGGAGTTTTGAGCGCCTTGAGTGAGGAGCTCCATGTGAGTTTAGTGTGGGTGCTCAACCTGCTTGATTCCATCCCACTGGGCTCAAAGGACATTGGACCAGAACTGATCAAACAGGGTTTCCTAGATAGCTGCTAGCACAGCTGATGGTATGTGAAGTGAATGAGGCAGGTGGAGTTGTTTTGGCACTGGAAGAGCTGTGCTGCTGCTTCGGGCAGTTGCCATTCACCACCGCCCTGAGTTCCCTAGGTGTCATAGCCACTTTCAGACATATGTGGTGCCAGAGCACTTGGTTTCCATGGCAGCGGGAAATGGCTTTGGCGCTGAACTTGTGTTTGGCTGTGGAGTTTTGAGCGCCTTGAGTGAGGAGCTCCATGTGAGTTTAGTGTGGGTGCTCAACCTGCTTGATTCCATCCCACTGGGCTCAATGGGCATTGGACCGGAAGTGACCAGACAGGGTTTCCTAGATAGCAGCTAGCACAGCTGATGGTATTTGAAGTTCATGAGGCAGGTGGAGTTGTTTTGGCACTGGAAGAGCTGTGCATCTGCATCGGGCAGTTGCCATTCACCACCGTCTTGAGTTCCCTAGGTGTCATATCCACTTTCAGACATATGTGGTGCCAGAGCACTTGGTTTCCATGGCAGCGGGAAATTGCTTGGACGTTGAACTTGTGTTTGGCTGTGGAGTTTTGAGCGCCTTGAGTGAGGAGCTCCATGTGAGTTTAGTGTGGGTGCTCAACCTGCTTGATTCCATCCCACTGGGCTCAATGGGCATTGGACCGGAAGTGACCCAACAGGGTTTCCTAGATAGCTGCTAGCACAGCTGATGGTATGTGAAGTGAATGAGGCAGGTGGAGTTGTTTTGGCACTGGAAGAGCTGTGCATCTGCTTCGGGCAGTTGCCATTCACCACCGCCCTGAGTTCCCTAGGTGTCATAGCCACTTTCAGACATATGTGCTGCCAGAGCACTTGGTTTCCATGGCAGCGGGAAATGGCTAGGGCGCTGAACTTGTGTTTGGCTGTGGAGTTTTGAGCACCTTGAGTGAGGAGCTCCATGTGAGTTTAGTGTGGGTGATCAACCTGCTTGATTCCATCCCACTGGGCTCAATGGGCATTGGACCGGAAGTGACCAAACAGGGTTTCCTAGATAGCTGCTAGCACAGCTGAATGTATGTGAAGTTCTTGAGGCAGGTGGAGTTGTTTTGGTACTGGAAGAGCTGTGCTGCTGCTTTGGGCACTTGCCATTCACCACCGCCCTGAGTTCCCTAGGTGTCATATCCACTTTCAGACATATGTGGTGCCAGAGCACTTGGTTTCCATGGCAGCGGGAAATGGCTTGGGCGCTGAACTTGTGTTTGGCTGTGGAGTTTTGAGCGCCTTGAGTGAGGAGCTCCATGTGAGTTTAGTGTGGGTGCTCAACCTGCTTGATTCCATCCCACTGGGCTCAATGGGCATTGGACCGGAAGTGACCAAACAGGGTTTCCTAGATAGCAGCTAGCACAGCTGATGGTATGTGAAGTGAATGAGGTAGGTGGAGTTGTTTTGGCACTGGAAGAGCTGTGCTGCTGCTGCGGGCAGTTGCCATTCACCACCGCCCTGAGTTCCCTAGGTGTCATATCCACTTTCAGACATATGTGGTGCCAGAGCACTTGGTTTCCATGGCAGCGGGAAACGGCTTGGGCGCTGAACTTGTGTTTGGCTGTGGAGTTTTGAGCGGCTTGAGTGAGGATCTCCATGTGAGTTTAGTGTGGGTGCTCAACCTGCTTGATTCCATCCCACTGGGCTCAATGGGCATTGGACCGGAAGTGACCAAACAGGGTTTCCTAGATAGCTGCTAGCACAGCTGATGATATGTGAAGTTCATGAGGCAGGTGGAGTTGTTTTGGCACTGGAAGAGCTGTGCTGCTGCTTTGGGCAGTTGCCATTCACCACCGCCCTGAGTTCCCTAGGTGTCATATCCACTTTCAGACCTATGTGGTGCCAGAGCACTTGGTTTCCATGGCAGCGGGAAATGGCTTGGGCGCTGAACTTGTGTTTGGCTGTGGAGTTTTGAGCGCCTTGAGTGAGGAGCTCCATGTGAGTTTAGTGTGGGTGCTCAACCTGCTTGATTCCATCCCACTGGGCTCAATGGGCATTGGACCCGAAGTGACCAAACAGGGTTTCCTAGATAGCTGCTAGCACAGCTGATGGTATGTGAAGTTCATGAGGCAGGTGGGGTTGTTTTGGCACTGGAAGAGCTGTGCTGCTGCTTCGGGCAGTTGCCATTCACCACCGCCCTGAGTTCCCTAGGTGTCATATCCACATTCAGACATATGTGGTGCCAGAGCACTTGGTTTCCATGGCAGCGGGAAATGGCTTTTGCGCTGAACTTGTGTTTGGCTGTGGAGTTTTGAGCGCCTTGAGTGAGGATCTCCATGTTAGTTTAGTGTGGGTGCTCAACCTGCTTGATTCCATCCCATCACACTGGGCTCAATGGGCATTGGACCGGAAGTGACCAAACAGGGTTTCCTAGATAGCAGCTAGCACAGCTGATGGTATGTGAAGTGAATGAGGCAGGTGGAGTTGTTTTGGCACTGGAAGAGCTGTGCTGCTGCTTCGGGCAGTTGCCATTCACCACCACATAGAGTTCCCTAGGTGTCATATCCACTTTCAGACATATGTGGTGCCAGAGCACTTGGTTTCCATGGCAGCGGGAAATGGCTTTTGCGCTGAACTTGTGTTTGGCTGTGGAGTTTTGAGCGCCTTGAGTGAGGAGCTCCATGTGAGTTTAGTGTGGGTGCTCAACCTGCTTGATTCCATCCCACTGGGCTCAATGGGCATTGGACCGGAAGTGACCAAACAGGGTTTCCTAGATAGCTGCTAGCACAGCTGATGGTATGTGAAGTTCATGAGGCAGGTGGGGTTGTTTTGGCACTGGAAGAGCTGTGCTGCTGCTTCGGGCAGTTGCCATTCACCACCGCCCTGAGTTCCCTAGGTGTCATATCCACATTCAGACATATGTGGTGCCAGAGCACTTGGTTTCCATGGCAGCGGGAAATGGCTTGGGCGCTGAACTTGTGTTTGGCTGTGGAGTTTTGAGCGCCTTGAGTGAGGAGCTCCATGTGAGTTTAGTGTGGGTGCTCAACCTGCTTGATTTCATCCCATCACACTGGGCTCAATGGACATTGGACAGGAAGTGACCAAACAGGGTTTCCTAGATAGCTGCTAGCACAGCTGATGGTATGTGAAGTTCATGAGGCAGGTGGAGTTGTTTTGGCACTGGAAGAGCTGTGCTGCTGCTTTGGGCAGTTGCCATTCACCACCGCCCTGAGTTCCCTAGGTGTCATATCCACTTTCAGACATATGTGGTGCCAGAGCACTTGGTTTCCATGGCAGCGGGAAATGGCTTTTGCGCTGAACTTGTGTTTGGCTGTGGAGTTTTGAGCGCCTTGAGTGAGGAGCTCCATGTGAGTTTAGTGTGGGTGCTCAACCTGCTTGATTCCATCCCACTGGGCTCAATGGACATTGGACCGGAAGTGACCAAACAGGGTTTCCTAGATAGCAGCTAGCACAGCTGATGGTATGTGAAGTGAATGAGGCAGGTGGAGTTGTTTTGGCACTGGAAGAGCTGTGCTGCTGCTTCGGGCAGTTGCCATTCACCACCGCCCTGAGTTCCCTAGGTGTCATAGCCACTTTCAGACATATGTGGTGCCAGAGCACTTGGTTTCCATGGCAGCGGGAAATGGCTAGGGCGCTGAACTTGTGTTTGGCTGTGGAGTTTTGAGCGCCTTGAGTGAGGAGCTCCATGTGAGTTTAGTGTGGGTGCTCAACCTGCTTGATTCCATCCCACTGGGCTCAATGTGCATTGGACCGGAAGTGACCAAACAGGGTTTCCTAGATAGCTGCTAGCACAGCTGATGGTATGTGAAGTTCATGAGGCAGGTGGGGTTGTTTTGGCACTGGAAGAGCTGTGCTGCTGCTTCGGGCAGTTGCCATTCACCACCGCCCTGAGTTCCCTAGGTGTCATATCCACATTCAGACATATGTGGTGCCAGAGCACTTGGTTTCCATGGCAGCGGGAAATGGCTTGGGCGCTGAACTTGTGTTTGGCTGTGGAGTTTTGAGCGCCTTGAGTGAGGATCTCCATGTTAGTTTAGTGTGGGTGCTCAACCTGCTTGATTCCATCCCATCACACTGGGCTCAACGGGCATTGGACCGAAAGTGACCAAACAGGGTTTCCTAGATTTCAGCTAGCACAGCTGATGGTATGTGAAGTGAATGAGGCAGGTGGAGTTGTTTTGGCACTGGAAGAGCTGTGCTGCTGCTTCGGGCAGTTGCCATTCACCACCACATAGAGTTCCCTAGGTGTCATAGCCACTTTCAGACATATGTGGTGCCAGAGCACTTGGTTTCCATGGCAGCGGGAAATGGCTTTTGCGCTGAACTCGTGTTTGGCTGTGGAGTTTTGAGCGCCTTGAGTGAGGAGCTCCATGTGAGTTTAGTGTGGGTGCTCAACCTGCTTGATTCCATCCCACTGGGCTCAATGGGCATTGGACCGGAAGTGAGCAAACAGGGTTTCCTAGATAGCTGCTAGCACAGCTGATGGTATGTGAAGTGAATGAGGCAGGTGGAGTTGTTTTGGCACTGGAAGAGCTGTGCTGCTGCTTCGGGCAGTTGCCATTCCCCACCGCCCTGAGTTCCCTAGGTGTCATAGCCACTTTCAGACATATGTGGTGCCAGAGCACTTGGTTTCCATGGCAGCGGGAAACGGCTTGGGCGCTGAACTTGTGTTTTACTGTGGAGTTTTGAGCGCCTTGAGTGAGGAGCTCCATGTGAGTTTAGTGTGGGTGCTCAACCTGCTTGATTCCATCCCACTGGGCTCAAAGGACATTGGACCAGAACTGATCAAACAGGGTTTCCTAGATAGCTGCTAGCACAGCTGATGGTATGTGAAGTGAATGAGGCAGGTGGAGTTGTTTTGGCACTGGAAGAGCTGTGCTGCTGCTTCGGGCAGTTGCCATTCACCACCGCCCTGAGTTCCCTAGGTGTCATAGCCACTTTCAGACATATGTGGTGCCAGAGCACTTGGTTTCCATGGCAGCGGGAAATGGCTTTGGCGCTGAACTTGTGTTTGGCTGTGGAGTTTTGAGCGCCTTGAGTGAGGAGCTCCATGTGAGTTTAGTGTGGGTGCTCAACCTGCTTGATTCCATCCCACTGGGCTCAATGGGCATTGGACCGGAAGTGACCAGACAGGGTTTCCTAGATAGCAGCTAGCACAGCTGATGGTATTTGAAGTTCATGAGGCAGGTGGAGTTGTTTTGGCACTGGAAGAGCTGTGCATCTGCATCGGGCAGTTGCCATTCACCACCGTCTTGAGTTCCCTAGGTGTCATATCCACTTTCAGACATATGTGGTGCCAGAGCACTTGGTTTCCATGGCAGCGGGAAATTGCTTGGACGTTGAACTTGTGTTTGGCTGTGGAGTTTTGAGCGCCTTGAGTGAGGAGCTCCATGTGAGTTTAGTGTGGGTGCTCAACCTGCTTGATTCCATCCCACTGGGCTCAATGGGCATTGGACCGGAAGTGACCCAACAGGGTTTCCTAGATAGCTGCTAGCACAGCTGATGGTATGTGAAGTGAATGAGGCAGGTGGAGTTGTTTTGGCACTGGAAGAGCTGTGCATCTGCTTCGGGCAGTTGCCATTCACCACCGCCCTGAGTTCCCTAGGTGTCATAGCCACTTTCAGACATATGTGCTGCCAGAGCACTTGGTTTCCATGGCAGCGGGAAATGGCTAGGGCGCTGAACTTGTGTTTGGCTGTGGAGTTTTGAGCACCTTGAGTGAGGAGCTCCATGTGAGTTTAGTGTGGGTGATCAACCTGCTTGATTCCATCCCACTGGGCTCAATGGGCATTGGACCGGAAGTGACCAAACAGGGTTTCCTAGATAGCTGCTAGCACAGCTGAATGTATGTGAAGTTCTTGAGGCAGGTGGAGTTGTTTTGGTACTGGAAGAGCTGTGCTGCTGCTTTGGGCACTTGCCATTCACCACCGCCCTGAGTTCCCTAGGTGTCATATCCACTTTCAGACATATGTGGTGCCAGAGCACTTGGTTTCCATGGCAGCGGGAAATGGCTTTGGCGCTGAACTTGTGTTTGGCTGTGGAGTTTTGAGCGCCTTGAGTGAGGAGCTCCATGTGAGTTTAGTGTGGGTGCTCAACCTGCTTGATTCCATCCCACTGGGCTCAATGGGCATTGGACCGGAAGTGACCAAACAGGGTTTCCTAGATAGCAGCTAGCACAGCTGATGGTATGTGAAGTGAATGAGGTAGGTGGAGTTGTTTTGGCACTGGAAGAGCTGTGCTGCTGCTGCGGGCAGTTGCCATTCACCACCGCCCTGAGTTCCCTAGGTGTCATATCCACTTTCAGACATATGTGGTGCCAGAGCACTTGGTTTCCATGGCAGCGGGAAACGGCTTGGGCGCTGAACTTGTGTTTGGCTGTGGAGTTTTGAGCGGCTTGAGTGAGGATCTCCATGTGAGTTTAGTGTGGGTGCTCAACCTGCTTGATTCCATCCCACTGGGCTCAATGGGCATTGGACCGGAAGTGACCAAACAGGGTTTCCTAGATAGCTGCTAGCACAGCTGATGATATGTGAAGTTCATGAGGCAGGTGGAGTTGTTTTGGCACTGGAAGAGCTGTGCTGCTGCTTTGGGCAGTTGCCATTCACCACCGCCCTGAGTTCCCTAGGTGTCATATCCACTTTCAGACCTATGTGGTGCCAGAGCACTTGGTTTCCATGGCAGCGGGAAATGGCTTGGGCGCTGAACTTGTGTTTGGCTGTGGAGTTTTGAGCGCCTTGAGTGAGGAGCTCCATGTGAGTTTAGTGTGGGTGCTCAACCTGCTTGATTCCATCCCACTGGGCTCAATGGGCATTGGACCCGAAGTGACCAAACAGGGTTTCCTAGATAGCTGCTAGCACAGCTGATGGTATGTGAAGTTCATGAGGCAGGTGGGGTTGTTTTGGCACTGGAAGAGCTGTGCTGCTGCTTCGGGCAGTTGCCATTCACCACCGCCCTGAGTTCCCTAGGTGTCATATCCACATTCAGACATATGTGGTGCCAGAGCACTTGGTTTCCATGGCAGCGGGAAATGGCTTTTGCGCTGAACTTGTGTTTGGCTGTGGAGTTTTGAGCGCCTTGAGTGAGGATCTCCATGTTAGTTTAGTGTGGGTGCTCAACCTGCTTGATTCCATCCCATCACACTGGGCTCAATGGGCATTGGACCGGAAGTGACCAAACAGGGTTTCCTAGATAGCAGCTAGCACAGCTGATGGTATGTGAAGTGAATGAGGCAGGTGGAGTTGTTTTGGCACTGGAAGAGCTGTGCTGCTGCTTCGGGCAGTTGCCATTCACCACCACATAGAGTTCCCTAGGTGTCATATCCACTTTCAGACATATGTGGTGCCAGAGCACTTGGTTTCCATGGCAGCGGGAAATGGCTTTTGCGCTGAACTTGTGTTTGGCTGTGGAGTTTTGAGCGCCTTGAGTGAGGAGCTCCATGTGAGTTTAGTGTGGGTGCTCAACCTGCTTGATTCCATCCCACTGGGCTCAATGGGCATTGGACCGGAAGTGACCCAACAGGGTTTCCTAGATAGCTGCTAGCACAGCTGATGGTATGTGAAGTGAATGAGGCAGGTGGAGTTGTTTTGGCACTGGAAGAGCTGTGCTGCTGCTTCGGGCAGTTGCCATTCACCACCGCCCTGAGTTCCCTAGGTGTCATAGCCACTTTCAGACATATGTGGTGCCAGAGCACTTGGTTTCCATGGCAGCGGGAAATGGCTTGGGCGCTGAACTTGTGTTTGGCTGTGGAGTTTTGAGCGCCTTGAGTGAGGAGCTCCATGTGAGTTTAGTGTGGGTGCTCAACCTGCTTGATTCCATCCCATCACACTGGGCTCAATGGGCATTGGACCGGAAGTGACCAAACAGGGTTTCCTAGATAGCTGCTAGCACAGCTGAAGGTATGTGAAGTTCATGACTGAGGTGGAGTTGTTTTGGCACTGGAAGAGCTGTGCTGCTGCTTCGGGCAGTTGCCATTCACCACCGCCCTGAGTTCCCTAGGTGTCATATCCACATTCAGACCTAAGTGTTGCCAGAGCACTTGGTTTCCATGGCAGCGGGAAATGGCTTGGGGGCTGAACTTGTGATTGGCTGTGCAGGTTTTGAGCGCCCTGAGTGAGGAGCTCCATGTGAGTTTAGTGTGGGTGCTCAACAAGCTTGATTCCATCCCACTGGGCTCAATGGGCATTGGACCGGAAGTGACCAAACAGGGTTTCCTAGATAGCTGCTAGCACAGCTGATGGTATGTGAAGTTCATGACTGAGGTGGGGTTGTTTTGGCACTGGAAGAGCTGTGCTGCTGCTTCGGGCAGTTGCCATTCACCACCGCCCTGAGTTCCCTAGGTGTCATATCCACTTTCAGACATATGTGGTGCCAGAGCACTTGGTTTCCATGGCAGCGGGAAATGGCTTTTGCGCTGAACTTGTGTTTGGCTGTGGAGTTTTGAGCGCCTTGAGTGAGGAGCTCCATGTGAGTTTAGTGTGGGTGCTCAACCTGCTTGATTCCATCCCACTGGGCTCAATGGGCATTGGACCGGAAGTGACCAAACAGGGTTTCCTAGATAGCAGCTAGCACAGCTGATGGTATGTGAAGTGAATGAGGCAGGTGGAGTTGTTTTGGCACTGGAAGAGCTGTGCTGCTGCTTCGGGCAGTTGCCATTCACCACCGCCCTGAGTTCCCTAGGTGTCATATCCACTTTCAGACATATGTGCTGCCAGAGCACTTGGTTTCCATGGCAGCGGGAAATGGCTTTTGCGCTGAACTTGTGTTTGGCTGTGGAGTTTTGAGCGGCCCTGAGTGAGGAGCTCCATGTTAGTTTAGTGTGAGTGCTCAACCTGCTTGATTCCATCCCACTGGGCTCAATGGGCATTGGACCGGAAGTGACCAAACAGGGTTTCCTAGATAGCTGCTAGCACAGCTGATGGTATGTGAAGTGAATGAGGCAGGTGGAGTTGTTTTGGCACTGGAAGAGCTGTGCTGCTGCTTCGGGCAGTTGCCATTCACCACCGCCCTGAGTTCCCTAGGTGTCATAGCCACTTTCAGACATATGTGGTGCCAGAGCACTTGGTTTCCATGGCAGCGGGAAACGTCTTGGGCGCTGAACTTGTGTTTGGCTGTGGAGTTTTGAGCGGCTTCAGTGAGGAGCTCCATGTTAGTTTAGTGTGGGTGCTCAACCTGCTTGATTCCATCCCACTGGGCTCAATGGGCATTGGACCGGAAGTGACCAAACAGGGTTTCCTAGATAGCTGCTAGCACAGCTGATGGTATTTGAAGTGAATGAGGCAGGTGGAGTTGTTTTGGCACTGGAAGAGCTGTGCTGCTGCTTTGGGCAGTTGCCATTCACCACCGCCCTGAGTTCCCTAGGTGTCATATCCACTTTCAGACATATGTGGTGCCAGAGCACTTGGTTTCCATGGCAGCGGGAAATGGCTTTTGCGCTGAACTTGTGTTTGGCTGTGGAGTTTTCAGCGCCTTGAGTGAGGAGCTCCATGTGAGTTTAGTGTGGGTGCTCAACCTGCTTGATTCCATCCCACTGGGCTCAATGGACATTGGACCGGAAGTGACCAAACAGGGTTTCCTAGATAGCTGCTAGCACAGCTGATGGTATGTGAAGTGAATGAGGCAGGTGGAGTTGTTTTGGCACTGGAAGAGCTGTGCTGCTGCTTCGGGCAGTTGCCATTCACCACCGCCCTGAGTTCCCTAGGTGTCATAGCCACTTTCAGACATATGTGGTGCCAGAGCACTTGGTTTCCATGGCAGCGGGAAATGGCTTTTGCGCTGAACTTGTGTTTGGCTGTGAAGTTTTGAGCGCCTTGAGTGAGGAGCTCCATGTGAGTTTAGTGTGGGTGCTCAACCTGCTTGAGTCCATCCCACTGGGCTCAATGGGCATTGGACCAGAAGTGACCAAACAGGGTTTCCTAGATAGCTGCTAGCACAGCTGATGGTATGTGAAGTTCATGAGGCAGGTGGGGTTGTTTTGGCACTGGAAGAGCTGTGCTGCTGCTTCGGGCAGTTGCCATTCACCACCGCCCTGAGTTCCCTAGGTGTCATATCCACATTCAGACATATGTGGTGCCAGAGCACTTGGTTTCCATGGCAGCGGGAAATGGCTTTTGCGCTGAACTTGTGTTTGGCTGTGGAGTTTTGAGCGCCTTGAGTGAGGATCTCCATGTGAGTTTAGTGTGGGTGCTCAACCTGCTTGATTCCATCCCATCACACTGGGCTCAACGGGCATTGGACCGGAAGTGACCAAACAGGGTTTCCTAGATTTCAGCTAGCACAGCTGATGGTATGTGAAGTGAATGAGGCAGGTGGAGTTGTTTTGGCACTGGAAGAGCTGTGCTGCTGCTTCGGGCAGTTGCCATTCACCACCACATAGAGTTCCCTAGGTGTCATAGCCACTTTCAGACATATGTGGTGCCAGAGCGCTTGGTTTCCATGGCAGCGGGAAATGGCTTTTGCGCTGAACTTGTGTTTGGCTGTGGAGTTTTGAGCGCCTTGAGTGAGGAGCTCCATGTGAGTTTAGTGTGGGTGCTCAACCTGCTTGATTCCATCCCACTGGGCTCAATGGGCATTGGACCGGAAGTGACCAAACAGGGTTTCCTAGATAGCAGCTAGCACAGCTGATGGTATGTGAAGTTCATGAGTCAGGTGGAGTTGTTTTGGCACTGGAAGAGCTGTGCTGCTGCTTTGGGCAGTTGCCATTCACCACCGCCCTGAGTTCCCTAGGTGTCATATGTACTTTCAGACATATGTGGTGCCAGAGCACTTGGTTTCCATGGCAGCGGGAAATGGCTTTTGCGCTGCACTTGTGTTTGGCTGTGGAGTTTTGAGCGCCTTGAGTGAGGATCTCCATGTTAGTTTAGTGTGGGTGCTCAACCTGCTTGATTCCATCCCACTGGGCTCAATGGGCATTGGACCGGAAGTGACCAAACAGGGTTTCCTAGATAGCTGCTAGCACAGCTGATGGTATGTGAAGTGAATGAGGCAGGTGGAGTTGTTTTGGCACTGGAAGAGCTGTGCTGCTGCTTCGGGCAGTTGCCATTCCCCACCGCCCTGAGTTCCCTAGGTGTCATAGCCACTTTCAGACATATGTGGTGCCAGAGCACTTGGTTTCCATGGCAGCGGGAAACGGCTTGGGCGCTGAACTTGTGTTTTACTGTGGAGTTTTGAGCGCCTTGAGTGAGGAGCTCCATGTGAGTTTAGTGTGGGTGCTCAACCTGCTTGATTCCATCCCACTGGGCTCAAAGGACATTGGACCAGAACTGATCAAACAGGGTTTCCTAGATAGCTGCTAGCACAGCTGATGGTATGTGAAGTGAATGAGGCAGGTGCAGTTGTTTTGGCACTGGAAGAGCTGTGCTGCTGCTTCGGGCAGTTGCCATTCACCACCGCCCTGAGTTCCCTAGGTGTCATAGCCACTTTCAGACATATGTGGTGCCAGAGCACTTGGTTTCCATGGCAGCGGGAAATGGCTTTGGCGCTGAACTTGTGTTTGGCTGTGGAGTTTTGAGCGCCTTGAGTGAGGAGCTCCATGTGAGTTTAGTGTGGGTGCTCAACCTGCTTGATTCCATCCCACTGGGCTCAATGGGCATTGGACCGGAAGTGACCAAACAGGGTTTCCTAGATAGCAGCTAGCACAGCTGATGGTATTTGAAGTTCATGAGGCAGGTGGAGTTGTTTTGGCACTGGAAGAGCTGTGGTGCTGCTTCGGGCAGTTGCCATTCACCACCGCCCTGAGTTCCCTAGGTGTCATATCCACTTTCAGACATATGTGGTGCCAGAGCACTTGGTTTCCATGGCAGCGGGAAATTGCTTGGACGTTGAACTTGTGTTTGGCTGTGGAGTTTTGAGCGCCTTGAGTGAGGAGCTCCATGTGAGTTTAGTGTGGGTGCTCAACCTGCTTGATTCCATCCCACTGGGCTCAAAGGGCATTGGACCGGAAGTGACCCAACAGGGTTTCCTAGAGCTGCTAGCACAGCTGATGGTATTTGAAGTTCATGAGGCAGGTGGAGTTGTTTTGGCACTGGAAGAGCTGTGCATCTGCTTCGGGCAGTTGCCATTCACCACCGCCCTGAGTTCCCTAGGTGTCATAGCCACTTTCAGACATATGTGGTGCCAGAGCACTTGGTTTCCATGGCAGCGGGAAATGGCTTTGGCGCTGAACTTGTGTTTGGCTGTGGAGTTTTGAGCGCCTTGAGTGAGGAGCTCCATGTGAGTTTAGTGTGGGTGCTCAACCTGCTTGATTCCATCCCACTGGGCTCAATGGGCATTGGACCGGAAGTGACCAAACAGGGTTTCCTAGATAGCAGCTAGCACAGCTGATGGTATGTGAAGTGAATGAGGTAGGTGGAGTTGTTTTGGCACTGGAAGAGCTGTGCTGCTGCTGCGGGCAGTTGCCATTCACCACCGCCCTGAGTTCCCTAGGTGTCATATCCACTTTCAGACATATGTGGTGCCAGAGCACTTGGTTTCCATGGCAGCGGGAAACGGCTTGGGCGCTGAACTTGTGTTTGGCTGTGGAGTTTTGAGCGGCTTGAGTGAGGATCTCCATGTGAGTTTAGTGTGGGTGCTCAACCTGCTTGATTCCATCCCACTGGGCTCAATGGGCATTGGACCGGAAGTGACCAAACAGGGTTTCCTAGATAGCTGCTAGCACAGCTGATGATATGTGAAGTTCATGAGGCAGGTGGAGTTGTTTTGGCACTGGAAGAGCTGTGCTGCTGCTTTGGGCAGTTGCCATTCACCACCGCCCTGAGTTCCCTAGGTGTCATATCCACTTTCAGACCTATGTGGTGCCAGAGCACTTGGTTTCCATGGCAGCGGGAAATGGCTTGGGCGCTGAACTTGTGTTTGGCTGTGGAGTTTTGAGCGCCTTGAGTGAGGAGCTCCATGTGAGTTTAGTGTGGGTGCTCAACCTGCTTGATTCCATCCCACTGGGCTCAATGGGCATTGGACCCGAAGTGACCAAACAGGGTTTCCTAGATAGCTGCTAGCACAGCTGATGGTATGTGAAGTTCATGAGGCAGGTGGGGTTGTTTTGGCACTGGAAGAGCTGTGCTGCTGCTTCGGGCAGTTGCCATTCACCACCGCCCTGAGTTCCCTAGGTGTCATATCCACATTCAGACATATGTGGTGCCAGAGCACTTGGTTTCCATGGCAGCGGGAAATGGCTTTTGCGCTGAACTTGTGTTTGGCTGTGGAGTTTTGAGCGCCTTGAGTGAGGATCTCCATGTTAGTTTAGTGTGGGTGCTCAACCTGCTTGATTCCATCCCATCACACTGGGCTCAATGGGCATTGGACCGGAAGTGACCAAACAGGGTTTCCTAGATAGCAGCTAGCACAGCTGATGGTATGTGAAGTGAATGAGGCAGGTGGAGTTGTTTTGGCACTGGAAGAGCTGTGCTGCTGCTTCGGGCAGTTGCCATTCACCACCACATAGAGTTCCCTAGGTGTCATATCCACTTTCAGACATATGTGGTGCCAGAGCACTTGGTTTCCATGGCAGCGGGAAATGGCTTTTGCGCTGAACTTGTGTTTGGCTGTGGAGTTTTGAGCGCCTTGAGTGAGGAGCTCCATGTGAGTTTAGTGTGGGTGCTCAACCTGCTTGATTCCATCCCACTGGGCTCAATGGGCATTGGACCGGAAGTGACCCAACAGGGTTTCCTAGATAGCTGCTAGCACAGCTGATGGTATGTGAAGTGAATGAGGCAGGTGGAGTTGTTTTGGCACTGGAAGAGCTGTGCTGCTGCTTCGGGCAGTTGCCATTCACCACCGCCCTGAGTTCCCTAGGTGTCATAGCCACTTTCAGACATATGTTGTGCCAGAGCACTTGGTTTCCATGGCAGCGGGAAATGGCTTGGGCGCTGAACTTGTGTTTGGCTGTGGAGTTTTGAGCGCCTTGAGTGAGGAGCTCCATGTGAGTTTAGTGTGGGTGCTCAACCTGCTTGATTCCATCCCATCACACTGGGCTCAATGGGCATTGGACCGGAAGTGACCAAACAGGGTTTCCTAGATAGCTGCTAGCACAGCTGAAGGTATGTGAAGTTCATGACTGAGGTGGAGTTGTTTTGGCACTGGAAGAGCTGTGCTGCTGCTTCGGGCAGTTGCCATTCACCACCGCCCTGAGTTCCCTAGGTGTCATATCCACATTCAGACCTAAGTGTTGCCAGAGCACTTGGTTTCCATGGCAGCGGGAAATGGCTTGGGGGCTGAACTTGTGATTGGCTGTGCAGGTTTTGAGCGCCCTGAGTGAGGAGCTCCATGTGAGTTTAGTGTGGGTGGTCAACCTGCTTGATTCCATCCCACTGGGCTCAATGGGCATTGGACCGGAAGTGACCAAACAGGGTTTCCTAGATAGCTGCTAGCACAGCTGATGGTATGTGAAGTTCATGACTGAGGTGGGGTTGTTTTGGCACTGGAAGAGCTGTGCTGCTGCTTCGGGCAGTTGCCATTCACCACCGCCCTGAGTTCCCTAGGTGTCATATCCACTTTCAGACATATGTGGTGCCAGAGCACTTGGTTTCCATGGCAGCGGGAAATGGCTTTTGCGCTGAACTTGTGTTTGGCTGTGGAGTTTTGAGCGCCTTGAGTGAGGAGCTCCATGTGAGTTTAGTGTGGGTGCTCAACCTGCTTGATTCCATCCCACTGGGCTCAATGGGCATTGGACCGGAAGTGACCAAACAGGGTTTCCTAGATAGCAGCTAGCACAGCTGATGGTATGTGAAGTGAATGAGGCAGGTGGAGTTGTTTTGGCACTGGAAGAGCTGTGCTGCTGCTTCGGGCAGTTGCCATTCACCACCGCCCTGAGTTCCCTAGGTGTCATATCCACTTTCAGACATATGTGCTGCCAGAGCACTTGGTTTCCATGGCAGCGGGAAATGGCTTTTGCGCTGAACTTGTGTTTGGCTGTGGAGTTTTGAGCGGCCCTGAGTGAGGAGCTCCATGTTAGTTTAGTGTGAGTGCTCAACCTGCTTGATTCCATCCCACTGGGCTCAATGGGCATTGGACCGGAAGTGACCAAACAGGGTTTCCTAGATAGCTGCTAGCACAGCTGATGGTATGTGAAGTGAATGAGGCAGGTGGAGTTGTTTTGGCACTGGAAGAGCTGTGCTGCTGCTTCGGGCAGTTGCCATTCACCACCGCCCTGAGTTCCCTAGGTGTCATAGCCACTTTCAGACATATGTGGTGCCAGAGCACTTGGTTTCCATGGCAGCGGGAAACGTCTTGGGCGCTGAACTTGTGTTTGGCTGTGGAGTTTTGAGCGGCTTCAGTGAGGAGCTCCATGTTAGTTTAGTGTGGGTGCTCAACCTGCTTGATTCCATCCCACTGGGCTCAATGGGCATTGGACCGGAAGTGACCAAACAGGGTTTCCTAGATAGCTGCAAGCACAGCTGATGGTATGTGAAGTGAATGAGGCAGGTGGAGTTGTTTTGGCACTGGAAGAGCTGTGCTGCTGCTTTGGGCAGTTGCCATTCACCACCGCCCTGAGTTCCCTAGGTGTCATATCCACTTTCAGACATATGTGGTGCCAGAGCACTTGGTTTCCATGGCAGCGGGAAATGGCTTTTGCGCTGAACTTGTGTTTGGCTGTGGAGTTTTCAGCGCCTTGAGTGAGGAGCTCCATGTGAGTTTAGTGTGGGTGCTCAACCTGCTTGATTCCATCCCACTGGGCTCAATGGACATTGGACCGGAAGTGACCAAACAGGGTTTCCTAGATAGCTGCTAGCACAGCTGATGGTATGTGAAGTGAATGAGGCAGGTGGAGTTGTTTTGGCACTGGAAGAGCTGTGCTGCTGCTTCGGGCAGTTGCCATTCACCACCGCCCTGAGTTCCCTAGGTGTCATAGCCACTTTCAGACATATGTGGTGCCAGAGCACTTGGTTTCCATGGCAGCGGGAAATGGCTTTTGCGCTGAACTTGTGTTTGGCTGTGAAGTTTTGAGCGCCTTGAGTGAGGAGCTCCATGTGAGTTTAGTGTGGGTGCTCAACCTGCTTGAGTCCATCCCACTGGGCTCAATGGGCATTGGACCAGAAGTGACCAAACAGGGTTTCCTAGATAGCTGCTAGCACAGCTGATGGTATGTGAAGTTCATGAGGCAGGTGGGGTTGTTTTGGCACTGGAAGAGCTGTGCTGCTGCTTCGGGCAGTTGCCATTCACCACCGCCCTGAGTTCCCTAGGTGTCATATCCACATTCAGACATATGTGGTGCCAGAGCACTTGGTTTCCATGGCAGCGGGAAATGGCTTTTGCGCTGAACTTGTGTTTGGCTGTGGAGTTTTGAGCGCCTTGAGTGAGGATCTCCATGTGAGTTTAGTGTGGGTGCTCAACCTGCTTGATTCCATCCCATCACACTGGGCTCAACGGGCATTGGACCGGAAGTGACCAAACAGGGTTTCCTAGATTTCAGCTAGCACAGCTGATGGTATGTGAAGTGAATGAGGCAGGTGGAGTTGTTTTGGCACTGGAAGAGCTGTGCTGCTGCTTCGGGCAGTTGCCATTCACCACCACATAGAGTTCCCTAGGTGTCATAGCCACTTTCAGACATATGTGGTGCCAGAGCGCTTGGTTTCCATGGCAGCGGGAAATGGCTTTTGCGCTGAACTTGTGTTTGGCTGTGGAGTTTTGAGCGCCTTGAGTGAGGAGCTCCATGTGAGTTTAGTGTGGGTGCTCAACCTGCTTGATTCCATCCCACTGGGCTCAATGGGCATTGGACCGGAAGTGACCAAACAGGGTTTCCTAGATAGCAGCTAGCACAGCTGATGGTATGTGAAGTTCATGAGTCAGGTGGAGTTGTTTTGGCACTGGAAGAGCTGTGCTGCTGCTTTGGGCAGTTGCCATTCACCACCGCCCTGAGTTCCCTAGGTGTCATATGTACTTTCAGACATATGTGGTGCCAGAGCACTTGGTTTCCATGGCAGCGGGAAATGGCTTTTGCGCTGCACTTGTGTTTGGCTGTGGAGTTTTGAGCGCCTTGAGTGAGGATCTCCATGTTAGTTTAGTGTGGGTGCTCAACCTGCTTGATTCCATCCCACTGGGCTCAATGGGCATTGGACCGGAAGTGACCAAACAGGGTTTCCTAGATAGCTGCTAGCACAGCTGATGGTATGTGAAGTGAATGAGGCAGGTGGAGTTGTTTTGGCACTGGAAGAGCTGTGCTGCTGCTTCGGGCAGTTGCCATTCCCCACCGCCCTGAGTTCCCTAGGTGTCATAGCCACTTTCAGACATATGTGGTGCCAGAGCACTTGGTTTCCATGGCAGCGGGAAACGGCTTGGGCGCTGAACTTGTGTTTTACTGTGGAGTTTTGAGCGCCTTGAGTGAGGAGCTCCATGTGAGTTTAGTGTGGGTGCTCAACCTGCTTGATTCCATCCCACTGGGCTCAAAGGACATTGGACCAGAACTGATCAAACAGGGTTTCCTAGATAGCTGCTAGCACAGCTGATGGTATGTGAAGTGAATGAGGCAGGTGGAGTTGTTTTGGCACTGGAAGAGCTGTGCTGCTGCTTCGGGCAGTTGCCATTCACCACCGCCCTGAGTTCCCTAGGTGTCATAGCCACTTTCAGACATATGTGGTGCCAGAGCACTTGGTTTCCATGGCAGCGGGAAATGGCTTTGGCGCTGAACTTGTGTTTGGCTGTGGAGTTTTGAGCGCCTTGAGTGAGGAGCTCCATGTGAGTTTAGTGTGGGTGCTCAACCTGCTTGATTCCATCCCACTGGGCTCAATGGGCATTGGACCGGAAGTGACCAAACAGGGTTTCCTAGATAGCAGCTAGCACAGCTGATGGTATTTGAAGTTCATGAGGCAGGTGGAGTTGTTTTGGCACTGGAAGAGCTGTGGTGCTGCTTCGGGCAGTTGCCATTCACCACCGCCCTGAGTTCCCTAGGTGTCATATCCACTTTCAGACATATGTGGTGCCAGAGCACTTGGTTTCCATGGCAGCGGGAAATTGCTTGGACGTTGAACTTGTGTTTGGCTGTGGAGTTTTGAGCGCCTTGAGTGAGGAGCTCCATGTGAGTTTAGTGTGGGTGCTCAACCTGCTTGATTCCATCCCACTGGGCTCAAAGGGCATTGGACCGGAAGTGACCCAACAGGGTTTCCTAGAGCTGCTAGCACAGCTGATGGTATTTGAAGTTCATGAGGCAGGTGGAGTTGTTTTGGCACTGGAAGAGCTGTGCATCTGCTTCGGGCAGTTGCCATTCACCACCGCCCTGAGTTCCCTAGGTGTCATAGCCACTTTCAGACATATGTGGTGCCAGAGCACTTGGTTTCCATGGCAGCGGGAAATGGCTTTTGCGCTGAACTTGTGATTGGCTGTGCAGGTTTTGAGCACCTTGAGTGAGGAGCTCCATGTGAGTTTAGTGTGGGTGATCAACCTGCTTGATTCCATCCCACTGGGCTCAATGGGCATTGGACCGGAAGTGACCAAACAGCGTTTCCTAGATAGCTGCTAGCACAGCTGATGGTATGTGAAGTGAATGAGGCAGGTGGAGTTGTTTTGGCACTGGAAGAGCTGTGCTGCTGCTTTGGGCAGTTGCCATTCACCACCGGCCTGAGTTCCCTAGGTATCATATGTACTTTCAGACATATGTGGTGCCAGAGCACTTGGTTTCCATGGCAGCGGGAAATGGCTTGGGCGCTGAACTTGTGTTTTACTGTGGAGTTTTGAGCGCCTTGAGTGAGGATCTCCATGTGAGTTTAGTGTGGGTGCTCAACCTGCTTGATTCCATCCCACTGGGCTCAATGGGCATTGGACCCGAAGTGACCAAACAGGGTTTCCTAGATAGCTGCTAGCACAGCTGATGATATGTGAAGTTCATGAGGCAGGTGGAGTTGTTTTGGCACTGGAAGAGCTGTGCTGCTGCTTTGGGCAGTTGCCATTCACCACCGCCCTGAGTTCCCTAGGTGTCATAGCCACTTTCAGACATATGTGGTGCCAGAGCACTTGGTTTCCATGGCAGCGGGAAATTGCTTGGACGCTGAACTTGTGTTTGGCTGTGGAGTTTTGAGCGCCTTGAGTGAGGAGCTCCATGTGAGTTTAGTGTGGGTGCTCAACCTGCTTGATTCCATCCCACTGGGCTCAAAGGGCATTGGACCGGAAGTGACCCAACAGGGTTTCCTAGAGCTGCTAGCACAGCTGATGGTATTTGAAGTTCATGAGGCAGGTGGAGTTGTTTTGGCACTGGAAGAGCTGTGCATCTGCTTCGGGCAGTTGCCATTCACCACCGCCCTGAGTTCCCTAGGTGTCATAGCCACTTTCAGACATATGTGGTGCCAGAGCACTTGGTTTCCATGGCAGCGGGAAATGGCTTTTGCGCTGAACTTGTGATTGGCTGTGCAGGTTTTGAGCACCTTGAGTGAGGATCTCCATGTGAGTTTAGTGTGGGTGATCAACCTGCTTGATTCCATCCCACTGGGCTCAATGGGCATTGGACCGGAAGTGACCAAACAGCGTTTCCTAGATAGCTGCTAGCACAGCTGATGGTATGTGAAGTGAATGAGGCAGGTGGAGTTGTTTTGGCACTGGAAGAGCTGTGCTGCTGCTTTGGGCAGTTGCCATTCACCACCGGCCTGAGTTCCCTAGGTATCATATGTACTTTCAGACATATGTGGTGCCAGAGCACTTGGTTTCCATGGCAGCGGGAAATGGCTTGGGCGCTGAACTTGTGTTTTACTGTGGAGTTTTGAGCGCCTTGAGTGAGGATCTCCATGTGAGTTTAGTGTGGGTGCTCAACCTGCTTGATTCCATCCCACTGGGCTCAATGGGCATTGGACCCGAAGTGACCAAACAGGGTTTCCTAGATAGCTGCTAGCACAGCTGATGATATGTGAAGTTCATGAGGCAGGTGGAGTTGTTTTGGCACTGGAAGAGCTGTGCTGCTGCTTTGGGCAGTTGCCATTCACCACCGCCCTGAGTTCCCTAGGTGTCATAGCCACTTTCAGACATATGTGGTGCCAGAGCACTTGGTTTCCATGGCAGCGGGAAATGGCTTTTGCGCTGAACTTGTGTTTGGCTGTGGAGTTAGAGCGGCTTCAGTGAGGAGCTCCATGTTAGTTTAGTGTGGGTGCTCAACCTGCTTGATTCCATCCCACTGGGCTCAAAGGACATTGGACCGGAAGTGACCCAACAGGGTTTCCTAGATAGCTGCTAGCACAGCTGATGGTATGTGAAGTTCATGAGTCAGGTGGAGTTGTTTTGGCACTGGAAGAGCTGTGCTGCTGCTTCGGGCAGTTGCCATTCACCACCGCCCTGAGTTCCCTAGGTGTCATATCCACTTTCAGACATATGTGGTGCCAGAGCACTTGGTTTCCATGGCAGCGGGAAATGGCTTTTGCGCTGAACTTGTGTTTGGCTGTGGAGTTTTCAGCGCCTTGAGTGAGGAGCTCCATGTTAGTTTAGTGTGGGTGCTCAACCTGCTTGATTCCATCCCCCTGGGCTCAATGGACATTGGACCGGAAGTGACCAAACAGGGTTTTCTAGATAGCTGCTAGCACAGCTGATGGTATGTGAAGTGAATGAGGCAGGTGGGGTTGTTTTGGCACTGGAAGAGCTGTGCTGCTGCTTCGGGCATTTGCCATTCACCACCGCCCTGAGTTCCCTAGGTGTCATATCCACTTTCAGACATATGTGCTGCCAGAGCACTTGGTTTCCATGGCAGCGGGAAATGGCTTTTGCGCTGAACTTGTGTTTGGCTGTGGAGTTTTGAGCGCCCTGAGTGAGGAGCTCCATGTTAGTTTAGTGTGAGTGCTCAACCTGCTTGATTCCATCCCACTGGGCTCAATGGGCATTGGACCGGAAGTGACCAAACAGGGTTTCCTAGATAGCTGCTAGCACAGCTGATGGTATGTGAAGTTCATGACTGAGGTGGAGTTGTTTTGGCACTGGAAGAGCTGTGGTGCTGCTTTGGGCAGTTGCCATTCACCACCGGCCTGAGTTCCCTAGGTGTCATATGTACTTTCAGACATATGTGGTGCCAGAGCACTTGGTTTCCATGGCAGCGGGAAATGGCTTTTGCGCTGAACTTGTGTTTTACTGTGGAGTTTTGAGCGCCTTGAGTGAGGAGCTCCATGTGAGTTTAGTGTGGGTGCTCAACCTGCTTGATTCCATCCCACTGGGCTCAAAGGGCATTGGACCGGAAGTGACCAAACAGGGTTTCCTAGATAGCTGCTAGCACAGCTGATGGTATGTGAAGTGAATGAGGCAGGTGGAGTTGTTTTGGCACTGGAAGAGCTGTGCTGCTGCTTCGGGCAGTTGCCATTCACCACCGCCCTGAGTTCCCTAGGTGTCATAGCCACTTTCAGACATATGTGGTGCCAGAGCACTTGGTTTCCATGGCAGCGGGAAATTGCTTGGACGTTGAACTTGTGTTTGGCTGTGGAGTTTTGAGCGCCTTGAGTGAGGAGCTCCATGTGAGTTTAGTGTGGGTGCTCAACCTGCTTGATTCCATCCCACTGGGCTCAATGGGCATTGGACCGGAAGTGACCAAACAGGGTTTCCTAGATAGCTGCTAGCACCGCTGATGGTATGTGAAGTGAATGAGGCAGGTGGAGTTGTTTTGGCACTGGAAGAGCTGTGCTGCTGCTTCGGGCAGTTGCCATTCACCACCGCCCTGAGTTCCCTAGGTGTCATATCCACTTTCAGACATATGTGGTGCCAGAGCACTTGGTTTCCATGGCAGCGGGAAATGGCTTGGGCGCTGAACTTGTGTTTGGCTGTGGAGTTTTGAGCGCCTTGAGTGAGGAACTCCATGTGAGTTTAGTGTGGGTGCTCAACCTGCTTGATTCCATCCCACTGTGCTCAATGGACTTTGGACCGGAAGTGAGCAAACAGGGTTTCCTAGATAGCAGCTAGCACAGCTGAAGGTAAGTGAAGTTCATGAGGCAGGTGGAGTTGTTTTGGCACTGGAAGAGCTGTGCTGCTGCTTTGGGCAGTTGCCATTCACCACCGGCCTGAGTTCCCTAGGTATCATATGTACTTTCAGACATATGTGGTGCCAGAGCACTTGGTTTCCATGGCAGCGGGAAATGGCTTGGGCGCTGAACTTGTGTTTTACTGTGGAGTTTTGAGCGCCTTGAGTGAGGATCTCCATGTGAGTTTAGTGTGGGTGCTCAACCTGCTTGATTCCATCCCACTGGGCTCAATGGGCATTGGACCCGAAGTGACCAAACAGGGTTTCCTAGATAGCTGCTAGCACAGCTGATTATATGTGAAGTTCATGAGGCAGGTGGAGTTGTTTTGGCACTGGAAGAGCTGTGCTGCTGCTTTGGGCAGTTGCCATTCACCACCGCCCTGAGTTCCCTAGGTGTCATAGCCACTTTCAGACATATGTGGTGCCAGAGCACTTGGTTTCCATGGCAGCGGGAAATGGCTTTTGCGCTGAACTTGTGTTTGGCTGTGGAGTTAGAGCGGCTTCAGTGAGGAGCTCCATGTTAGTTTAGTGTGGGTGCTCAACCTGCTTGATTCCATCCCACTGGGCTCAAAGGACATTGGACCGGAAGTGACCCAACAGGGTTTCCTAGATAGCTGCTAGCACAGCTGATGGTATGTGAAGTTCATGAGTCAGGTGGAGTTGTTTTGGCACTGGAAGAGCTGTGCTGCTGCTTCGGGCAGTTGCCATTCACCACCGCCCTGAGTTCCCTAGGTGTCATATCCACTTTCAGACATATGTGGTGCCAGAGCACTTGGTTTCCATGGCAGCGGGAAATGGCTTTGGCGCTGAACTTGTGTTTGGCTGTGGAGTTTTCAGCGCCTTGAGTGAGGAGCTCCATGTTAGTTTAGTGTGGGTGCTCAACCTGCTTGATTCCATCCCCCTGGGCTCAATGGACATTGGACCGGAAGTGACCAAACAGGGTTTTCTAGATAGCTGCTAGCACAGCTGATGGTATGTGAAGTGAATGAGGCAGGTGGGGTTGTTTTGGCACTGGAAGAGCTGTGCTGCTGCTTCGGGCATTTGCCATTCACCACCGCCCTGAGTTCCCTAGGTGTCATATCCACTTTCAGACATATGTGCTGCCAGAGCACTTGGTTTCCATGGCAGCGGGAAATGGCTTTTGCGCTGAACTTGTGTTTGGCTGTGGAGTTTTGAGCGCCCTGAGTGAGGAGCTCCATGTTAGTTTAGTGTGAGTGCTCAACCTGCTTGATTCCATCCCACTGGGCTCAATGGGCATTGGACCGGAAGTGACCAAACAGGGTTTCCTAGATAGCTGCTAGCACAGCTGATGGTATGTGAAGTGAATGAGGCAGGTGGAGTTGTTTTGGCACTGGAAGAGCTGTGCTGCTGCTTTGGGCAGTTGCCATTCACCACCGGCCTGAGTTCCCTAGGTGTCATATGTACTTTCAGACATATGTGGTGCCAGAGCACTTGGTTTCCATGGCAGCGGGAAATGGCTTTTGCGCTGAACTTGTGTTTTACTGTGGAGTTTTGAGCGCCTTGAGTGAGGAGCTCCATGTGAGTTTAGTGTGGGTGCTCAACCTGCTTGATTCCATCCCACTGGGCTCAATGGGCATTGGACCGGAAGTGACCAAACAGGGTTTCCTAGATAGCTGCTAGCACAGCTGATGGTATGTGAAGTGAATGAGGCAGGTGGAGTTGTTTTGGCACTGGAAGAGCTGTGCTGCTGCTTCGGGCAGTTGCCATTCACCACCGCCCTGAGTTCCCTAGGTGTCATAGCCACTTTCAGACATATGTGGTGCCAGAGCACTTGGTTTCCATGGCAGCGGGAAATTGCTTGGACGTTGAACTTGTGTTTGGCTGTGGAGTTTTGAGCGCCTTGAGTGAGGAGCTCCATGTGAGTTTAGTGTGGGTGCTCAACCTGCTTGATTCCATCCCACTGGGCTCAATGGGCATTGGACCGGAAGTGACCAAACAGGGTTTCCTAGATAGCTGCTAGCACCGCTGATGGTATGTGAAGTGAATGAGGCAGGTGGAGTTGTTTTGGCACTGGAAGAGCTGTGCTGCTGCTTCGGGCAGTTGCCATTCACCACCGCCCTGAGTTCCCTAGGTGTCATATCCACTTTCAGACATATGTGGTGCCAGAGCACTTGGTTTCCATGGCAGCGGGAAATGGCTTGGGCGCTGAACTTGTGTTTGGCTGTGGAGTTTTGAGCGCCTTGAGTGAGGAGCTCCATGTGAGTTTAGTGTGGGTGCTCAACCTGCTTGATTCCATCCCACTGTGCTCAATGGACTTTGGACCGGAAGTGAGCAAACAGGGTTTCCTAGATAGCAGCTAGCACAGCTTATGGTATGTGAAGTTCATGAGGCAGGTGGAGTTGTTTTGGCACTGGAAGAGCTGTGCTGCTGCTTCGGGCAGTTGCCATTCACCCCCGCCCTGAGATCCCTAGGTGTCATAGCCACTTTCAGACATATGTGGTGCCAGAGCACTTGGTTTCCATGGCAGCGGGAAATGGTTTGGGGGCTGAACTTGTGTTCGGCTGTGGAGTTTTGAGTGCCTTGAGTGAGGATCTCCATGTGAGTTTAGTGTGGGTGCTCAACCTGCTTGATTCCATCCCACTGGGCTCAATGGGCATTGGACCGGAAGTGACCAAACAGGGTTTCCTAGATAGCTGCTAGCACAGCTGATGGTATGTGAAGTTCATGACTGAGGTGGAGTTGTTTTGGCACTGGAAGAGCTGTGCTGCTGCCTCGGGCAGTTGCCATTCACCACCGTCTTGAGTTCCCTAGGTGTCATATCCACTTTCAGACATATGTGGTGCCAGAGCACTTGGTTTCCATGGCAGCGGGAAATGGCTTTTGCGCTGAACTTGTGTTTGGCTGTGGACTTTTGAGCGCCCTGAGTGAGGAGCTCCATGTTAGTTTAGTGTGAGTGCTCAACCTGCTTGATTCCATCCCACTGGGCTCAATGGGCATTGGACCGGAAGTGACCAAACAGGGTTTCCTAGATAGCTGCTAGCACAGCTGATGGTATGTGAAGTTCATGAGGCAGGTGGAGTTGTTTTGGCACTGGAAGAGCTGTGCTGCTGCTTTGGGCAGTTGCCATTCACCACCGCCCTGAGTTCCCTAGGTGTCATATGTACTTTCAGACATATGTGGTGCCAGAGCACTTGGTTTCCATGGCAGCGGGAAATGGCTTTTGCGCTGAACTTGTGTTTGGCTGTGGAGTTTTGAGCGCCTTGAGTGAGGATCTCCATGTTAGTTTAGTGTGGGTGCTCAACCTGCTTGATTCCATCCCACTGGGCTCAATGGGCATTGGACCGGAAGTGACCAAACAGGGTTTCCTAGATAGCTGCTAGCACAGCTGATGGTATGTGAAGTGAATGAGGCAGGTGGAGTTGCTTTGGCACTGGAAGAGCTGTGCTGCTGCTTTGGGCAGTTGCCATTCACCACCGTCTTGAGTTCCCTAGGTGTCATATCCACTTTCAGACATATGTGGTGCCAGAGCACTTGGTTTCCATGGCAGCGGGAAATGGCTTTTGCGCTGAACTTGTGTTTGGCTGTGGAGTTTTGAGCGCCCTGAGTGAGGAGCTCCATGTTAGTTTAGTGTGAGTGCTCAACCTGCTTGATTCCATCCCACTGGGCTCAATGGGCATTGGACCGGAAGTGACCAAACAGGGTTTCCTAGATAGCTGCTAGCACAGCTGATGGTATGTGAAGTGAATGAGGCCGGTGGAGTTGTTTTGGCACTGGAAGAGCTGTGCTGCTGCTTCAGGCAGTTGCCATTCACCACCGCCCTGAGTTCCCTAGGTGTCATATGTACTTTCAGACATATGTGGTGCCAGAGCACTTGGTTTCCATGGCAGCGGGAAATTGCTTGGACGTTGAACTTGTGTTTGGCTGTGGAGTTTTGAGCGCCTTGAGTGAGGAGCTCCATGTCAGTTTAGTGTGGGTGCTCAACCTGCTTGATTCCATCCCATCACACTGGGCTCAATGGGCATTGGACCGGAAGTGACCAAACAGGGTTTCCTAGATAGCTGCTAGCACAGCTGATGGTATGTGAAGTTCTTGAGGCAGGTGGAGTTGTTTTGGCACTGGAAGAGCTGTGCTGCTGCTTCGGGCAGTTGCCATTCACCACCGCCCTGAGTTGCCTAGGTGTCATAGCCACTTTCAGACATATGTGGTGCCAGAGCACTTGGTTTCCATGGCAGCGGGAAATGGCTTGGGCGCTGAACTTGTGTTTGGCTGTGGAGTTTTGAGCGCCTTGAGTGAGGAGCTCCATGTGAGTTTAGTGTGGGTGCTCAACCTGCTTGATTCCATCCCACTGTGCTCAATGGACATTGGACCGGAATTGACCAAACAGGGTTTCCTAGATAGCTGCTAGCACAGCTGATGGTATGTGAAGTGAATGAGGCAGGTGGAGTTGTTTTGGCACTGGAAGAGCTGTGCTGCTGCCTCGGGCAGTTGCCATTCACCACCGCCCTGAGTTCCCTAGGTGTCATATGTACTTTCAGACCTATGTGTTGAAAGAGCACTTGGTTTCCATGGCAGCGGGAAATGGCTTTTGCGCTGAACTTGTGTTTGGCTGTGGAGTTTTGAGCGCCTTGAGTGAGGAGCTCCATGTTAGTTTAGTGTGGGTGCTCAACCTGCTTGATTCCATCCCATCCCACTGGGCTCAATGGGCATTGGACCGGAAGTGACCAAACAGGGTTTCCTAGATAGCTGCTAGCACAGCTGATGGTATGTGAAGTGAATGAGGCAGGTGGAGTTGTTTTGGCACTGGAAGAGCTGTGCTGCTGCTTCGGGCAGTTGCCATTCACCACCGCCCTGAGATCCCTAGGTGTCATAGCCACTTTCAGACATATGTGGTGCCAGAGCACTTGGTTTCCATGGCAGCGGGAAATGGCTTTTGCGCTGAACTTGTGTTTGGCTGTGGAGTTTTGAGCGCCTTGAGTGAGGATCTCCATGTTAGTTTAGTGTGGGTGCTCAACCTGCTTGATTCCATCCCACTGGGCTCAATGGGCATTGGACCGGAAGTGACCAAACAGGGTTTCCTAGATAGCAGCTAGCACAGCTGATGGTATGTGAAGTGAATGAGGCAGGTGGAGTTGTTTTGGCACTGGAAGAGCTGTGCTGCTGCTTCGGGCAGTTGCCATTCACCACCGCCCTGAGTTCCCTAGGTGTCATAGCCACTTTCAGACATATGTGGTGCCAGAGCACTTGGTTTCCATGGCAGCGGGAAATGGCTTTTGCGCTGAACTTGTGTTTGGCTGTGGAGTTTTGAGCGCCTTGAGTGAGGATCTCCATGTGAGTTTAGTGTGGGTGGTCAACCTGCTTGATTCCATCCCACGGGGCTCAATGGGCATTGGACCGGAAGTGACCAAACAGGGTTTCCTAGATAGCTGCTAGCACAGCTGATGGTATGTGAAGTGAATGACTGAGGTGGAGTTGCTTTGGCACTGGAAGAGCTGTGCTGCTGCTTCGGGCAGTTGCCATTCACCACCGCCCTGAGTTCCCTAGGTGTCATATCCACTTTCAGACATATGTGGTGCCAGAGCACTTGGTTTCCATGGCAGAGGGAAATGGCTTGGGCGCTGAACTTGTGTTTGGCTGTGGAGTTTTGAGTGCCTTGAGTGAGGAGCTCCATGTGAGTTTAGTGTTTGTGCTCAACCTGCTTGATTCCATCCCACTGGGCTCAATGGACATTGGACCGGAAGTGACCAAACAGGGTTTCCTAGATAGCTGCTAGCACAGCTGATGGTATGTGAAGTGAATGAGGCAGGTGGAGTTGTTTTGGCACTGGAAGAGCTGTGCTGCTGCTTCGGGCAGTTGCCATTCACCACCGCCCTGAGTTCCCTAGGTGTCATAGCCACTTTCAGACATATGTGGTGCCAGAGCACTTGGTTTCCATGGCAGCGGGAAATGGCTTTTGCGCTGAACTTGTGTTTGGCTGTGGAGTTTTGAGCGCCTTGAGTGAGGATCTCCATGTGAGTTTAGTGTGGGTGCTCAACCTGCTTGATTCCATCCCATCACACTGGGCTCAACGGGCATTGGACCGGAAGTGACCAAACAGGGTTTCCTAGATTTCAGCTAGCACAGCTGATGGTATGTGAAGTTCATGAGGCAGGTGGAGTTGTTTTGGCACTGGAAGAGCTGTGCTGCTGCTTCGGGCAGTTGCCATTCACCACCACATAGAGTTCCCTAGGTGTCATATCCACTTTCAGACATATGTGGTGCCAGAGCACTTGGTTTCCATGGCAGCGGGAAATGGCTTGGGCGCTGCACTTGTGTTTGGCTGTGGAGTTTTGAGCGCCTTGAGTGAGGATCTCCATGTTAGTTTAGTGTGGGTGCTCAACCTGCTTGATTCCATCCCACTGGGCTCAATGGGCATTGGACCGGAAGTGACCAAACAGGGTTTCCTAGATAGCTGCTAGCACAGCTGATGGTATGTGAAGTTCTTGAGGCAGGTGGAGTTGTTTTGGCACTGGAAGAGCTGTGCTGCTGCTTCGGGCAGTTGCCATTCCCCACCGCCCTGAGTTCCCTAGGTGTCATAGCCACTTTCAGACATATGTGGTGCCAGAGCACTTGGTTTCCATGGCAGCGGGAAACGTCTTGGGCGCTGAACTTGTGTTTTACTGTGGAGTTTTGAGCGCCTTGAGTGAGGAGCTCCATGTGAGTTTAGTGTGGGTGCTCAACCTGCTTGATTCCATCCCACTGGGCTCAAAGGACATTGGACCAGAACTGATCAAACAGGGTTTCCTAGATAGCTGCTAGCACAGCTGATGGTATGTGAAGTGAATGAGGCAGGTGGAGTTGTTTTGGCACTGGAAGAGCTGTGCTGCTGCTTCGGGCAGTTGCCATTCACCACCGCCCTGAGTTCCCTAGGTGTCATAGCCACTTTCAGACATATGTGGTGCCAGAGCACTTGGTTTCCATGGCAGCGGGAAATGGCTTGTGGGTTGAACTTGTGTTTGGCTGTGGAGTTTTGAGCGCCTTGAGTGAGGAGCTCCATGTGAGTTTAGTGTGGGTGCTCAACCTGCTTGATTCCATCCCACTGGGCTCAATGGGCATTGGACCCGAAGTGACCAAACAGGGTTTCCTAGATAGCTGCTAGCACAGCTGATGGTATTTGAAGTTCATGAGGCAGGTGGAGTTGTTTTGGCACTGGAAGAGCTGTGCATCTGCTTCGGGCAGTTGCCATTCACCACCGCCCTGAGTTCCCTAGGTGTCATAGCCACTTTCAGACATATGTGGTGCCAGAGCACTTGGTTTCCATGGCAGCGGGAAATGGCTTTTGCGCTGAACTTGTGATTGGCTGTGCAGGTTTTGAGCACCTTGAGTGAGGAGCTCCATGTGAGTTTAGTGTGGGTGATCAACCTGCTTGATTCCATCCCACTGGGCTCAATGGGCATTGGACCGGAAGTGACCAAACAGCGTTTCCTAGATAGCTGCTAGCACAGCTGAATGTATGTGAAGTTCTTGAGGCAGGTGGAGTTGTTTTGGTACTGGAAGAGCTGTGCTGCTGCTTTGGGCACTTGCCATTCACCACCGCCCTGAGTTCCCTAGGTGTCATAGCCACTTTCAGACCTATGTGTTGCCAGAGCACTTGGTTTCCATGGCAGCGGGAAATGGCTTTTGCGCTGAACTTGTGTTTGGCTGTGGAGTTTTGAGAGCCCTGAGTGAGGAGCTCCATGTGAGTTTAGTGTGGGTGCTCAACCTGCTTGATTCAATCCCATCCCACTGGGCTCAATGGGCATTGGACCAGAACTGACCAAACAGGGTTTCCTAGATAGCAGCTAGCACAGCTTATTGTATGTGAAGTTCATGAGGCAGGTGGAGTTGTTTTGGCACTGGAAGAGCTGTGCTGCTGCTTCGGGCAGTTGCCATTCACCCCCGCCCTGAGATCCCTAGGTGTCATAGCCACTTTCAGACATATGTGGTGCCAGAGCACTTGGTTTCCATGGCAGCGGGAAATGGTTTGGGTGCTGAACTTGTGTTTGGCTGTGGAGTTTTGAGTGCCTTGAGTGAGGATCTCCATGTTAGTTTAGTGTGGGTGCTCAACCTGCTTGATTCCATCCCACTGGGCTCAATGGGCATTGCACCGGAAGTGACCAAACAGGGTTTCCTAGATAGCTGCTAGCACAGCTGATGGTATGTGAAGTTCATGACTGAGGTGGAGTTGTTTTGGCACTGGAAGAGCTGTGCTGCTGCTTTGGGCAGTTGCCATTCACCACCGGCCTGAGTTCCCTAGGTGTCATATGTACTTTCAGACATATGTGGTGCCAGAGCACTTGGTTTCCATGGCAGCGGGAAATGGCTTGGGCGCTGAACTTGTGTTTGGCTGTGGAGTTTTGAGCGCCTTGAGTGAGGATCTCCATGTTAGTTTAGTGTGGGTGCTCAACCTGCTTGATTCCATCCCACTGGGCTCAATGGGCATTGGACCGGAAGTGACCAAACAGGGTTTCCTAGATAGCTGCTAGCACAGCTGATGGTATGTGACGTGAATGAGGCAGGTGGAGTTGTTTTGGCACTGGAAGAGCTGTGCTGCTGCCTCGGGCAGTTGCCATTCACCACCGTCTTGAGTTCCCTAGGTGTCATATCCACTTTCAGACATATGTGGTGCCAGAGCACTTGGTTTCCATGGCAGCGGGAAATGGCTTTTGCGCTGAACTTGTGTTTGGCTGTGGAGTTTTGAGCGCCCTGAGTGAGGAGCTCCATGTTAGTTTAGTGTGAGTGCTCAACCTGCTTGATTCCATCCCACTGGGCTCAATGGGCATTGGACCGGAAGTGACCAAACAGGGTTTCCTAGATAGCTGCTAGCACAGCTGATGGTATGTGAAGTTCATGAGGCAGGTGGAGTTGTTTTGGCACTGGAAGAGCTGTGCTGCTGCTTTGGGCAGTTGCCATTCACCACCGCCCTGAGTTCCCTAGGTGTCATATGTACTTTCAGACATATGTGGTGCCAGAGCACTTGGTTTCCATGGCAGCGGGTAATGGCTTTTGCGCTGAACTTGTGTTTGGCTGTGGAGTTTTGAGCGCCTTGAGTGAGGATCTCCATGTTAGTTTAGTGTGGGTGCTCAACCTGCTTGATTCCATCCCACTGGGCTCAATGGGCATTGGACCGGAAGTGACCAAACAGGGTTTCCTAGATAGCTGCTAGCACAGCTGATGGTATGTGAAGTTCATGACTGAGGTGGAGTTGTTTTGGCACTGGAAGAGCTGTGCTGCTGCTTCGGGCAGTTGCCATTCACCACCGCCTTCAGTTCCCTAGGTGTCATATCCACTTTCAGACATATGTGGTGCCAGAGCACTTGGTTTCCATGGCAGCGGGAAATTGCTTTTGCGCTGAACTTGTGTTTGGCTGTGGAGTTTTGAGCGCCTTGAGTGAGAATCTCCATGTTAGTTTAGTGTGGGTGCTCAACCTGCTTGATTCCATCCCACTGGGCTCAATGGGCATTGGACCGGAAGTGACCAAACAGGGTTTCCTAGATAGCTGCTAGCACAGCTGATGGTATGTGAAGTGAATGAGGCCGGTGGAGTTGTTTTGGCACTGGAAGAGCTGTGCTGCTGCTTCGGGCAGTTGCCATTCACCACCGCCCTGAGTTCCCTAGGTGTCATATGTACTTTCAGACATATGTGGTGCCAGAGCACTTGGTTTCCATGGCAGCGGCAAATTGCTTGGACGTTGAACTTGTGTTTGGCTGTGGAGTTTTGAGCGCCTTGAGTGAGGAGCTCCATGTGAGTTTAGTGTTTGTGCTCAACCTGCTTGATTCCATCCCACTGTGCTCAATGGACATTGGACCGGAAGTGACCAAACAGGGTTTCCTAGATAGCTGCTAGCACAGCTGATGGTATGTGAAGTGAATGAGGCAGGTGGAGTTGTTTTGGCACTGGAAGAGCTGTGCTGCTGCTTCGGGCAGTTGCCATTCACCACCGCCCTGAGTTCCCTAGGTGTCATAGCCACTTTCAGACCTATGTGGTGCCAGAGCACTTGGTTTCCATGGCAGCGGGAAATGGCTTTTGCGCTGAACTTGTGTTTGGCTGTGGAGTTTTGAGCGCCTTGAGTGAGGAGCTCCATGTGAGTTTAGTGTGGGTGGTCAACCTGCTTGATTCCATCCCACTGGGCTCAATGGGGATTGGACCGGAAGTGACCAAACAGGGTTTCCTAGATAGCTGCTAGCACAGCTGATGGTATGTGAAGTGAATGACTGAGGTGGAATTGCTTTGGCACTGGAAGAGCTGTGCTGCTGCTTCGGGCAGTTGCCATTCACCACCGTCTTGAGTTCCCTAGGTGTCATATCCACTTTCAGACATATGTGGTGCCAGAGCACTTGGTTTCCATGGCAGCGGGAAATGGCTTTTGCGCTGAACTTGTGTTTGGCTGTGGAGTTTTGAGCCCCCTGAGTGAGGAGCTCCATGTTAGTTTAGTGTGAGTGCTCAACCTGCTTGATTCCATCCCACTGGGCTCAATGGGCATTGGACCGGAAGTGACCAAACAGGGTTTCCTAGATAGCTGCTAGCACAGCTGATGGTATGTGAAGTGAATGAGGCAGGTGGAGTTGTTTTGGCACTGGAAGAGCTGTGCTGCTGCTTTGGGCAGTTGCCATTCACCACCGCCCTGAGTTCCCTAGGTGTCATAAGTACTTTCAGACATATGTGGTGCCAGAGCACTTGGTTTCCATGGCAGCGGGAAATGGCCTGGGCGCTGAACTTGTGTTTGGCTGTGGAGTTTTGAGCGCCTTGAGTGAGGATCTCCATGTGAGTTTAGTGTGGGTGCTCCACCTGCTTGATTCCTTCCCACTGGGCTCAATGGGCATTGGACCGGAAGTGACCAAACAGGGTTTCCTAGATAGCTGCTAGCACAGCTGATGGTATGTGAAGTGAATGAGGCAGGTGGAGTTGTTTTGGCACTGGAAGAGCTGTGCTGCTGCTTCGGGCAGTTGCCATTCACCACCGCCCTGAGTTCCCTAGGTGTCATAGCCACTTTCAGACCTATGTGGTGCCAGAGCACTTGGTTTCCATGGCAGCGGGAAATGGCTTTTGCGCTGAACTTGTGTTTGGCTGTGGAGGTTTGAGCGCCTTGAGTGAGGATCTCCATGTTAGTTTAGTGTGGGTGCTCAACCTGCTTGATTCCATCCCACTGGGCTCAATGGGCATTGGACCGGAAGTGACCAAACAGGGTTTCCTAGATAGCTGCTAGCACAGCTGATGGTATGTGAAGTGAATGAGGCAGGTGGAGTTGTTTTGGCACTGGAAGAGCTGTGCTGCTGCTTCGGGCAGTTGCCATTCACCACCGTCTTGAGTTCCCTAGGTGTCATATCCACTTTCAGACATATGTGCTGCCAGAGCACTTGGTTTCCATGGCAGCGGGAAATGGCTTTTGCGCTGAACTTGTGTTTGGCTGTGGAGTTTTGAGCACCCTGAGTGAGGATCTCCATGTGAGTTTAGTGTGAGTGCTCAACCTGCTTGATTCCATCCCACTGGGCTCAATGGGCATTGGACCGAAGTGACCAAACAGGGTTTCCTAGATAGCTGCTAGCACAGCTGATGGTATGTGAAGTTCATGAGGCAGGTGGAGTTGTTTTGGCACTGGAAGAGCTGTGCTGCTGCTTCGGGCAGTTGCCATTCACCACCGCCCTGAGTTCCCTAGGTGTCATAGCCACTTTCAGACATATGTGGTGCCAGAGCACTTGGTTTCCATGGCAGCGGGAAATTGCTTGGACGTTGAACTTGTGTTTGGCTGTGGATTTTTGAGCGCCTTGAGTGAGGAGCTCCATGTGAGTTTAGTGTGGGTGCTCAACCTGCTTGATTCCATCCCACTGGGCTCAATGGGCATTGGACCGGAAGTGACCAAACAGGGTTTCCTAGATAGCTGCTAGCACAGCTGATGGTATGTGAAGTTCATGAGGCAGGTGGAGTTGTTTTGGCACTGGAAGAGCTGTGCTGCTGCTTCGGGCAGTTGCCATTCACCACCGCCCTGAGTTCCCTAGGTGTCATATCCACTTTCAGACATATGTGGTGCCAGAGCACTTGGTTTCCATGGCAGCGGGAAATGGCTTTTGCGCTGAACTTGTGTTTGGCTGTGGAGTTTTGAGCGCCTTGAGTGAGGATCTCCATGTGAGTTTAGTATGGGTGCTCAATCTGCTTGATTCCATCCCACTGGGCTCAATGGGCATTGGACCGGAAGTGACCAAACAGGGTTTCCTAGATAGCTGCTAGCACAGCTGATGGTATGTGAAGTGAATGAGGCAGGTGGAGTTGCTTTGGCACTGGAAGAGCTGTGCTGCTGCTTCGGGCAGTTGCCATTCACCACCGTCTTGAGTTCCCTAGGTGTCATATCCACTTTCAGACATATGTAGTGCCAGAGCACTTGGTTTCCATGGCAGCGGGAAATTGCTTTTGCGCTGAACTTGTGTTTGGCTGTGGAGTTTTGAGCGCCCTGAGTGAGGAGCTCCATGTTAGTTTAGTGTGAGTGCTCAACCTGCTTGATTCCATCCCACTGGGCTCAATGGGCATTGGACCGGAAGTGACCAAACAGGGTTTCCTAGATAGCTGCTAGCACAGCTGATGGTATGTGAAGTGAATGAGGCAGGTGGAGTTGTTTTGGCACTGGAAGAGCTGTGCTGCTGCTTCGGGCAGTTGCCATTCACCACCGCCCTGAGTTCCCTAGGTGTCATAGCCACTTTCAGACATATGTGGTGCCAGAGCACTTGGTTTCCATGGCAGCGGGAAATTGCTTGGACGTTGAACTTGTGTTTGGATGTGGAGTTTTGAGCGCCTTGAGTGAGGAGCTTCATGTTAGTTTAGTGTGGGTGCTCAACCTGCTTGATTCCATCCCACTGGGCTCAATGGGCATTGGACCGGAAGTGACCAAACAGGGTTTCCTAGATAGCTGCTAGCACAGCTGATGGTATGTGAAGTGAATGAGGCAGGTGGAGTTGTTTTGGCACTGGAAGAGCTGTGCTGCTGCTTCGGGCAGTTGCCATTCACCACCGCCCTGAGTTCCCTAGGTGTCATATCCACTTTCAGACATAGGGGCTGCCACAGCACTTGGTTTCCATGGCAGCGGGAAATGGCTTGGGCGCTGAACTTGTGTTTGGCTGTGGAGTTTTGAGCGCCTTGAGTGAGGATCTCCATGTTAGTTTAGTGCGGGTGCTCAACCTGCTTGATTCCATCCCACTGGGCTCAATGGACATTGGACCGGAAGTGACCAAACAGGGTTTCCTAGATAGCTGCTAGCACAGCTGATGGTATGTGAAGTTCATGAGGCAGGTGGAGTTGTTTTGGCACTGGAAGAGCTGTGCTGCTGCTTCGGGCAGTTGCCATTCACCACCGCCCTGAGTTCCCTAGGTGTCATAGCCACTTTCAGACCTATGTGGTGCCAGAGCACTTGGTTTCCATGGCAGCGGGAAATGGCTTTTGCGCTGAACTTGTGTTTGGCTGTGGAGTTTTGAGCGCCCTGAGTGAGGAGCTCCATGTTAGTTTAGTGTGAGTGCTCAACCTGCTTGATTCCATCCCACTGGGCTCAATGGGCATTGGACCGGAAGTGACCAAACAGGGTTTCCTAGATAGCTGCTAGCACAGCTGATGGTATGTGAAGTTCATGACTGAGGTGGAGTTGCTTTGGCACTGGAAGAGCTGTGCTGCTGCTTCGGGCTGTTGCCATTCACCACCGCCCTGAGTTCCCTAGGTGTCATATCCACTTTCAGACATATGTGGTGCCAGAGCACTTGGTTTCCATGGCAGCGGGAAATGGCTTGGGCGCTGAACTTGTGTTTGGCTGTGGAGTTTTGAGCGCCTTGAGTGAGGAGCTCCATGTGAGTTTAGTCTGGGTGCTCAACCTGCTTGATTCCATCTTACTGGTCTTAATCGACATTGGACCAGAACTGACCAAACAGGGTTTCATACATAGCTGCTAGCACAGCTGATGGTATGTGAAGTTCATGACTGAGGTGGAGTTGTTTTGGCACTGGAAGAGCTGTGCTGCTGCTTCGGGCAGTTGCCATTCACCCCCGCCCTGAGATCCCTAGGTGTCATATCCACTTTCAGACCTATGTGGTGCCAGAGCACTTGGTTTCCATGGCAGCGGGAAATGGCTTGGGCGCTGAACTTGTGTTTGGCTGTGGAGTTTTGAGCGCCTTGAGTGAGGATCTCCATGTGAGTTTAGTGTGGGTGCTCAACCTGCTTGATTCCATCCCACTGGGCTCAATGGACATTGGACCGGAAGTGACCAAACAGGGTTTCCTAGATAGCTGCTAGCACAGCTGATGGTATGTGAAGTGAATGAGGCAGGTGGAGTTGCTTTGGCACTGGAAGAGCTGTGCTGCTGCTTCGGGCAGTTGCCATTCACCACCGTCTTGAGTTCCCTAGGTGTCATATCCACTTTCAGACATATGTGTTGCCAGAGCACTTGGTTTCCATGGCAGCGGGAAATGGCTTGGGCGCTGAACTTGTGTTTGGCTGTGGAGTTTTGAGCGCCTTGAGTGAGGAGCTCCATGTGAGTTTAGTGTGGGTGCTCAACCTGCTTGATTCCATCCCACTGGGCTCAATGGGCATTGGACCGGAAGTGACCAAACAGGGTTTCCTAGATAGCTGCTAGCACAGCTGATGGTATTTGAAGTTCATGAGGCAGGTGGAGTTGTTTTGGCACTGGAAGAGCTGTGCATCTGCTTCGGGCAGTTGCTATTCACCACTGCCCTGAGCTCCCTAGGTGTCATAGCCACTTTCAGACATATGTGGTGCCAGAGCACTTGGTTTCCATGGCAGCGGGAAATGGTTTGGGGGCTGAACTTGTGTTTGGCTGTGGAGTTTTGAGCGGCTTGAGTGAGGAGCTCCATGTTAGTTTAGTGTGGGTGCTCAACCTGCTTGATTCCATCCCACTGGGCTCAATGGGCATTGGACCGGAAGTGACCAAACAGGGTTTCCTAGATAGCTGCTAGCACAGCTGATGGTATGTGAAGTTCATGACTGAGGTGGAGTTGCTTTGGCACTGGAAGAGCTGTGCTGCTGCTTCGGGCAGTTGCCATTCACCACCGTCTTGAGTTCCCTAGGTGTCATATCCACTTTCAGACATGTGTGATGCCAGAGCACTTGGTTTCCATGGCAGCGGGAAATGGCTTTTGCGCTGAACTTGTGTTTGGCTGTGGAGTTTTGAGCGCCCTGAGTGAGGAGCTCCATGTGAGTTTAGTGTGGGTGCTCAACCTGCTTGATTCCATCCCACTGGGCTCAATGGGCATTGGACCGGAAGTGACCAAACAGGGTTTCCTAGATAGCTGCTAGCACAGCTGATGGTATGTGAAGTTCATGAGTCAGGTGGAGTTGTTTTGGCACTGGAAGAGCTGTGCTGCTGCTTCGGGCAGTTGCCATTCACCACCGGCCTGAGTTCCCTAGGTGTCATATGTACTTTCAGACATATGTGGTGCCAGAGCACTTGGTTTCCATGGCAGCGGGAAATGGCCTGGGTGCTGCACTTGTGTTTGGATGTGGATTTTTGAGCGGCTTGAGTGAGGAGCTCCATGTTAGTTTAGTGTGGGTGCTCAACCTGCTTGATTCCATCCCACTGGGCTCAATGGGCATTGGACCGGAAGTGACCAAACAGGGTTTCCTAGATAGCTGCTAGCACAGCTGATGGTATGTGAAGTGAATGAGGCAGGTGGAGTTGTTTTGGCACTGGAAGAGCTGTGCTGCTGCTTCGGGCAGTTGCCATTCACCACCGCCCTGAGTTCCCTAGGTGTCATATCCACTTTCAGACATATGTGGTGCCAGAGCACTTGGTTTCCATGGCAGCGGGAAATGGCTTGGGCGCTGAACTTGTGATTGGCTGTGCAGGTTTTGAGCGCCTTGAGTGAGGATCTCCATGTGAGTTTAGTGTGGGTGCTCAACCTGCTTGATTCCATCCCACTGGGCTCAATGGGCATTGGACCGGAAGTGACCAAACAGGGTTTCCTAGATAGCTGCTAGCACAGCTGAATGTATGTGAAGTGAATGACTGAGGTGGAGTTGTTTTGGCACTGGAAGAGCTGTGCTGCTGCTTTGGGCAGTTGCCATTCACCCCCGCCCTGAGATCCCTAGGTGTCATAGCCACTTTCAGACATATGTGGTGCCAGAGCACTTGGTTTCCATGGCAGCGGGAAATGGCTTTTGCGCTGAACTTGTGTTTGGCTGTGGAGTTTTGAGCGCCTTGAGTGAGGATCTCCATGTGAGTTTAGTGTGGGTACTCAACCTGCTTGATTCCATCCCACTGGGCTCAATGGGCATTGGACCGGAAGTGACCAAACAGGGTTTCCTAGATAGCTGCTAGCACAGCTGATGGTATGTGAAGTTCATGACTGAGGTGGAGTTGCTTTGGCACTGGAAGAGCTGTGCTGCTGCTTCGGGCAGTTGCCATTCACCACCGTCTTGAGTTCCCTAGGTGTCATATCCACTTTCAGACATATGTGGTGCCAGAGCACTTGGTTTCCATGGCAGTGGGAAATGGCTTTTGCGCTGAACTTGTGTTTGGCTGTGGAGTTTTGAGCGCCCTGAGTGAGGAGCTCCATGTTAGTTTAGTGTGAGTGCTCAACCTGCTTGATTCCATCCCACTGGGCTCAATGGACATTGGACCGGAAGTGACCAAACAGGGTTTCCTAGATAGCTGCTAGCACAGCTGATGGTATGTGAAGTTCATGAGGCAGGTGGAGTTGTTTTGGCACTGGAAGAGCTGTGCTGCTGCTTTGGGCAGTTGCCATTCACCACCGGCCTGAGATCCCTAGGTGTCATATGTACTTTCAGACATATGTGGTGCCAGAGCACTTGGTTTCCATGGCCGCGGGAAACGGCTTGGGCGCTGAACTTGTGTTTTACTGTGGAGTTTTGAGCGCCTTGAGTGAGGAGCTCCATGTGAGTTTAGTGCGGGTGCTCAACCTGCTTGATTCCATCCCACTGGGCTCAATGGGCATTGGACCGGAAGTGACCAAACAGGGTTTCCTAGATAGCTGCTAGCACAGCTGATGGTATGTGAAGTTCATGAGGCAGGTGGAGTTGCTTTGGCACTGGAAGAGCTGTGCTGCTGCTTCGGGCAGTTGCCATTCACCACCGCCCTGAGTTCCCTAGGTGTCATAGCCTCTTTCAGACATATGTGGTGCCAGAGCACTTGGTTTCCATGGCAGCGGGAAATGGCTTGGGCGCTGAACTTGTGTTTGGCTGTGGAGTTTTGAGCGCCTTTAGTGAGGATCTCCATGTGAGTTTAGTGTGGGTGCTCAACCTGCTTGATTCCATCCCACTGGGCTCAATGGGCATTGGACCGGAAGTGACCAAACAGGGTTTCCTAGATAGCTGCTAGCACAGGTGATGGTATGTGAAGTTCATGACTGAGGTGGAGTTGCTTTGGCACTGGAAGAGCTGTGCTGCTGCTTTGGGCAGTTGCCATTCACCACCGGCCTGAGTTCCCTAGGTGTCATATGTACTTTCAGACATATGTGGTGCCAGAGCACTTGGTTTCCATGGCAGCGGGAAACGGCTTGGGCGCTGAACTTGTGTTTTACTGTGGAGTTCTGAGCGATTTGAGTGAGGAGCTCCATGTGAGTTTAGTGTGGGTGCTCAACCTGCTTGATTCCATCCCACTGGGCTCAATGGGCATTGGACCGGAAGTGACCAAACAGGGTTTCCTAGATAGCTGCTAGCACAGCTGATGGTATGTGAAGTGAATGAGGCAGGTGGAGTTGTTTTGGCACTGGAAGAGCTGTGCTGCTGCTTCGGGCAGTTGCCATTCACCACCGCCATGAGTTCCCTAGGTGTCATAGCCACTTTCAGACCTATGTGGTGCCAGAGCACTTGGTTTCCATGGCAGCGGGAAATGGCTTTTGAGCTGAACTTGTGTTTGGCTGTGGAGTTTTGAGCGCCTTGAGTGAGGAGCTCCATGTGAGTTTAGTGTGGGTGCTCAACGTGCTTGATTCAATCCCATCCCACTGGGCTCAATGGGCATTGGACCGGAAGTGACCAAACAGGGTTTCCTAGATAGCAGCTAGCACAGCTGATGGTATGTGAAGTTCATGAGGCAGGTGGAGTTGTTTTGGCACTGGAAGAGCTGTGCTGCTGCTTCGGGCAGTTGCCATTCACCACCGCCCTGAGTTCCCTAGGTGTCATATCTACTTTCAGACATATGTGGTGCCAGAGCACTTGGTTTCCATGGCAGCGGGAAATGGCCTAGGCGCTGAACTTGTGATTGGCTGTGCAGGTTTTGAGCGCCTTGAGTGAGGATCTCCATGTGAGTTTAGTGTGGGTGCTCAACCTGCTTGATTCCATCCCACTGGGCTCAATGGGCATTGGACCGGAAGTGACCAAACAGGGTTTCCTAGATAGCTGCTAGCACAGCTGATGGTATGTGAAGTTCATGACTGAGGTGGAGTTGCTTTGGCACTGGAAGAGCTGTGCTGCTGCTTCGGGCAGTTGCCATTCACCACCGGCCTGAGATCCCTAGGTGTCATAGCCACTTTCAGACATATGTGGTGCCAGAGCACTTGGTTTCCATGGCAGCGGGAAATGGCTTTTGCGCTGAACTTGTGTTTGGCTGTGGAGTTTTGAGCGCCTTGAGTGAGGATCTCCATGTGAGTTTAGTGTGGGTGCTCAACCTGCTTGATTCCATCCCACTGGGCTCAATGGGCATTGGACCGGAAGTGACCAAACAGGGTTTCCTAGATAGCTGCTAGCACAGCTGATGGTATGTGAAGTGAATGAGGCAGGTGGAGTTGTTTTGGCACTGGAAGAGCTGTGCTGCTGCTTCGGGCAGTTGCCATTCACCACCGCCCTGAGTTCCCTAGGTGTCATAGCCACATTCAGACATATGTGGTGCCAGAGCACTTGGATTCCATGGCAGCTGGAAATGGCTTGGGCGCTGAACTTGTGTTTGGCTGTGGAGTTTTGAGCGCCTTGAGTGAGGAGCTCCATGTGAGTTTAGTGTGGGTGCTCAACCTGCTTGATTCCATCGTACTGGGCTCAATGGGCATTGGACCGGAAGTGACCAAACAGGGTTTCCTAGATAGCTGCTAGCACAGCTGATGGTATGTGAAGTTCATGAGGCAGGTGGAGTTGTTTTGGCACTGGAAGAGCTGTGCTGCTGCTTCGGGCAGTTGCCATTCACCACCGCCCTGAGTTCCCTAGGTGGCATAGCCACTTTCAGACATATGTGGTGCCAGAGCACTTGGTTTCCATGGCAGCGGGAAATTGCTTGGACGTTGAACTTGTGTTTGGCTGTGGAGTTTTGAGCGCCTTGAGTGAGGATCTCCATGTGAGTTTAGTGTGGGTGCTCAACCTGCTTGATTTCATCCCACTGGGCTCAATGGGCATTGGACCGGAAGTGACCAAACAGGGTTTCCTAGATAGCTGCTAGCACAGCAGAAGGTATGTGAAGTGAATGAGGCAGGTGGAGTTGTTTTGGCACTGGAAGAGCTGTGCTGCTGCTTCGGGCAGTTGCCATTCACCACCGCCCTGAGTTCCCTAGGTGTCATATCCACTTTCAGACATATGTGGTGCCAGAGCACTTGGTTTGCATGGCAGCGGGAAATGGCTTTTGCGCTGAACTTGTGTTTGGCTGTGGAGTTTTGAGCGCCTTGAGTGAGGAGCTCCATGTGAGTTTAGTGTGGGTGCTCAACCTGCTTGATTTCATCCCACTGGGCTCAATGGGCATTGGACCGGAAGTGACCAAACAGGGTTTCCTAGATAGCTGCTAGCACAGCTGATGGTATGTGAAGTTCATGACTGAGGTGGAGTTGTTTTGGCACTGGAAGAGCTGTGCTGCTGCTTCGGGCAGTTGCCTTTCACCACCGCCCTGAGTTCCCTAGGTGTCATAGCCACTTTCAGACATATGTGGTGCCAGAAAACTTGGTTTCCATGGCAGCGGGAAATGGCTTTTGCGCTGCACTTGTGTTTGGCTGTGGAGTTTTGAGGGCCTTGAGTGAGGAGCTCCATGTGAGTTTAGTGTGGGTGCTCAACCTGCTTGATTCCATCCCACTGGGCTCAATGGGCATTGGACCGGAAGTGACCAAACAGGGTTTCCTAGAGAGCTGCTAGCACAGCAGAAGGTATGTGAAGTTCATGAGGCAGGTGGAGTTGTTTTGGCACTGGAAGAGCTGTGCTGCTGCTTCGGGCAGTTGCCATTCACCACCGCTCTGAGTTCCCTAGGTGTCATATCCACTTTCAGACATATGTGGTGCCAGAGCACTTGGTTTCATGGCAGCGGGAAATGGCTTTTGCGCTGAACTTGTGTTTGGCTGTGGAGTTTTGAGTGCCTTGAGTGAGGAGCTCCATGTGAGTTTAATGTGGGTGCTCATCCTGCTTGATTCCATCCCACTGGGCTCAATGGGCATTGGACCGGAAGTGACCAAACAGGGTTTCCTAGATAGCTGCTAGCACAGCTGATGGTATGTGAAGTTCATGACTGAGGTGAAGTTGTTTTGGCACTGGAAGAGCTGTGCTGCTGCTTCGGGCAGTTGCCTTTCACCATCGCCCTGAGTTCCCGAGGAGTCATAGCCACTTTCAGACATATGTGGTGCCAGAGCACTTGGTTTCCATGGCAGCAGGAAATTGCTTGGACGTTGAACTTGTGTTTGGCTGTGCAGGTTTTGAGCGCCTTGAGTGAGGAGCTCCATGTGAGTTTAGTGTGGGTGCTCAACCTGCTTGATTCCATCCCACTGGGCTCAATGGGCATTGGACCGGAAGTGACCCAACAGGGTTTCCTAGATAGCTGCTAGCACAGCTGATGGTATGTGAAGTGAATGAGGCAGGTGGAGTTGTTTTGGCACTGGAAGAGCTGTGCTGCTGCTTCGGGCAGTTGCCATTCACCACCGCCCTGAGTTCCCTAGGTGTCATAGCCACTTTCAGACATATGTGGTGCCAGAGCACTGGGGTTCCATGGCAGCGGGAAATGGCTTGTGGGTTGAACTTGTGTTTGGCTGTGGAGTTTTGAGCGGCTTGAGTGAGGAGCTCCATGTTAGTTTAGTGTGGGTGCTCAACCTGCTTGATTCCATCCCACTGGGCTCAATGGGCATTGCACCGGAAGTGACCAAACAGGGTTTCCTAGATAGCTGCTAGCACAGCTGATGGTATGTGAAGTTCATGAGGCAGGTGGAGTTGTTTTGGCACTGGAAGAGCTGTGCTGCTGCTTCGGGCAGTTGCCATTCACCACCGCCCTAAGTTCCCTAGGTGTCATATCCACTTTCAGACATATGTGGTGCCAGAGCACTTGGTTTCCATGGCAGCGGGAAATGGCTTTTGCGCTGAACTTGTGTTTGGCTGTGGAGTTTTGAGCGCCTTCAGTGAGGAGCTCCATGTTAGTTTAGTGTGGGTGCTCAACCTGCTTGATTCCATCCCACTGGGCTCAATGGGCATTGCACCGGAAGTGACCAAACAGGGTTTCCTAGATAGCTGCTAGCACAGCTGATGGTATGTGAAGTTAATGAGGCAGGTGGAGTTGTTTTGGCACTGGAAGAGCTGTGCTGCTGCTTCGGGCAGTTGCCATTCACCACTGCCGTGAGTTCCCTAGGTGTCATAGCCACTTTCAGACATATGTGGTGCCAGAGCACTTGGTTTCCATGGCAGCGGGAAATGGCTTGGCTGCTGAACTTGTGTTTGGCTGTGGAGTTTTGAGCGCCTTGAGTGAGGAGCTCCATGTGAGTTTAGTGTGGGTGCTCAACCTGCTTGATTCCATCCCACTGTGCTCAATGGGCATTGGACCGGAAGTGACCAAACAGGGTTTCCTAGATAGCTGCTAGCACAGCTGAAGGTATGTGAAGTTCATGACTGAGGTGGAGTTGTTTTGGCACTGGAAGAGCTGTGCTGCTGCTTCGGGCAGTTGCCATTCACCACCGCCCTGAGTTCCCTAGGTGTCATATCCACTTTCAGACATATGTGGTGCCAGAGCACTTGGTTTCCATGGCAGCGGGAAATGGCTTGGGCGCTGAACTTGTGTTTGGCTGTGGAGTTTTGAGCGCCTTGAGTGAGGAGCTCCATGTGAGTTTAATGTGGGTGCTCAACCTGCTTGATTCCATCCCACTGGGCTCAATGGGCATTGGACCGGAAGTGACCAAACAGGGTTTCCTAGATAGCTGCTAGCACAGCTGATGGTATGTGAAGTTCATGACTGAGGTGGAGTTGTTTTGGCACTGGAAGAGCTGTGCTGCTGCTTCGGGCAGTTGCCATTCACCACCGCCCTGAGTTCCCTAGGTGTCATAGCCACTTTCAGACATATGTGGTGCCAGAGCACTTGGTTTCCATGGCAGCGGGAAATGGCTTTTGCGCTGAACTTGTGTTTGGCTGTGGAGTTTTGAGCGCCTTCAGTGAGGAGCTCCATGTTAGTTTAGTGTGGGTGCTCAACCTGCTTGATTCCATCCCACTGGGCTCAATGGACATTGGACCGGAAGTGACCAAACAGGGTTTCCTAGATAGCTGCTAGCACAGCTGATGGTATGTGAAGTGAATGAGGCAGGTGGAGTTGTTTTGGCACTGGAAGAGCTGTGCTGCTGCTTCGGGCAGTTGCCATTCACCACTGCCGTGAGTTCCCTAGGTGTCATAGCCACTTTCAGACATATGTGGTGCCAGAGCACTTGGTTTCCATGGCAGCGGGAAATGGCTTTTGCACTGAACTTGTGTTTGGCTGTGGAGTTTTGAGCGCCTTGAGTGAGGAGCTCCATGTGAGTTTAGTGTGGGTGCTCAACCTGCTTGATTCCATCCCACTGTGCTCAATGGGCATTGGACCGGAAGTGACCAAACAGGGTTTCCTAGATAGCTGCTAGCACAGCTGAAGGTAAGTGAAGTTCATGAGGCAGGTGGAGTTGTTTTGGCACTGGAAGAGCTGTGCTGCTGCTTCGGTCAGTTGCCATTCACCACCGCCCTGAGTTCCCTAGGTGTCATAGCCACTTTCAGACATATGTGGTGCCAGAGCACTTGGTTTCCATGGCAGCGGGAAATGGCTTGGGCGCTGAACTTGTGTTTGGCTGTGGAGTTTTGAGCGCCTTGAGTGAGGAGCTCCATGTGAGTTTAGTGTGGGTGTTCAACCTGCTTGATTCCATCCCACTGGGCTCAATGGGCATTGGACCGGAAGTGACCAAACAGGGTTTCCTAGATAGCTGCTAGCACAGCTGATGGTATGTGAAGTTCATGACTGAGGTGGAGTTGTTTTGGCACTGGAAGAGCTGTGCTGCTGCTTCGGGCAGTTGCCATTCACCACCGCCCTGAGTTCCCTAGGTGTCATATCCACTTTCAGACATATGTGGTGCCAGAGCACTTGGTTTCCATGGCAGCGGGAAATGGCTTGGGAGTTGAACTTGTGTTTGGCTGTGGAGTTTTGAGTGCCTTGAGTGAGGAACTCCATGTGAGTTTAGTGTGGGTGCTCAACCTGCTTGATTTCATCCCACTGGGCTCAATGGGCATTGGACCGGAAGTGACCAAACAGGGTTTCCTAGATAGCTGCTAGCACAGCAGAAGGTATGTCAAGTGAATGAGGCAGGTGGAGTTGTTTTGGCACTGGAAGAGCTGTGCTGCTGCTTCGGGCAGTTGCCATTCACCACCGCCCTGAGTTCCCTAGGTGTCATATCCACTTTCAGACATATGTGGTGCCAGAGCACTTGGTTTCCATGGCAGCGGGAAATGGCTTTTGCGCTGCACTTGTGTTTGGCTGTGGAGTTTTGAGCGCCTTGAGTGAGGAGCTCCATGTGAGTTTAATGTGGGTGCTCAACCTGCTTGATTCCATCCCACTGGGCTCAATGGGCATTGGACCGGAAGTGACCAAACAGGGTTTCCTAGATAGCTGCTAGCACAGCTGATGGCATGTGAAGTGAATGACTGAGGTGGAGTTGTTTTGGCACTGGAAGAGCTGTGCTGCTGCTTCGGGCAGTTGCCATTCACCACCGCCCTGAGTTCCCTAGGTGTCATATCCACTTTCAGACATATGTGGTGCCAGAGCACTTGGTTTCCATGGCAGCGGGAAATGGCTTTTGCGTTGAACTTGTGTTTGGCTGTGGAGTTTTGAGCGCCTTGAGTGAGGAGCTCCATGTGAGTTTAGTGTGGGTGCTCAACCTGCTTGATTTCATCCCACTGGGCTCAATGGGCATTGGACCGGAAGTGACCAAACAGGGTTTCCTAGATAGCTGCTAGCACAGCAGAAGGTATGTGAAGTTCATGACTGAGGTGGAGTTGTTTTGGCACTGGAAGAGCTGTGCTGCTGCTTCGGGCAGTTGCCATTCACCACCGCCCTGAGTTCCCTAGGTGTCATATCCACTTTCAGATATATGTGGTGCCAGGGCACTTGGTTTCCATGGCAGCGGGAAATGGCTTTTGCGCTGAACTTGTGTTTGGCTGTGGAGTTTTGAGCGCCTTGAGTGAGGAGCTCCATGTTAGTTTAATGTGGGTGCTCATCCTGCTTGATTCCATCCCACTGGGCTCAATGGGCATTGGACCGGAAGTGACCAAACAGGGTTTCCTAGATAGCTGCTAGCACAGCTGATGGTATGTGAAGTTCATGACTGAGGTGGAGTTGTTTTGGCACTGGAAGAGCTGTGCTGCTGCTTCGGGCAGTTGCCATTCACCACCGCCCTGAGTTCCCTAGGTGGCATAGCCACTTTCAGACATATGTGGTGCCAGAGCACTTGGTTTCCATGGCAGCGGGAAATGGCTTTTGCGCTGAACTTGTGTTTGGCTGTGGAGTTTTGAGCGCCTTTAGTGAGGATCTCCATGTGAGTTTAGTGTGGGTGCTCAACCTGCTTGATTCCATCCCACTGGGCTCAATGGACATTGGACCGGAAGTGACCAAACAGGGTTTCCTAGATAGCTGCTAGCACAGCTGATGGTATGTGAAGTGAATGAGGCAGGTGGAGTTGTTTTGGCACTGGAAGAGCTGTGCTGCTGCTTCGGGCAGTTGCCATTCACCACCGCCCTGAGTTCCCTAGGTGTCATATCCACTTTCAGACATATGTGGTGCCAGAGCACTTGGTTTCCATGGCAGCGGGAAATGGCTTTTGCGCTGAACTTGTGTTTGGCTGTGGAGTTTTGAGCGCCTTGAGTGAGGAGCTCCATGTGAGTTTAGTGTGGGTGTTCAACCTGCTTGATTCCATCCCACTGGGCTCAATGGGCATTGGACCGGAAGTGACCAAACAGGGTTTCCTAGATAGCTGCTAGCACAGCTGATGGTATGTGAAGTGAATGAGGCAGGTGGAGTTGTTTTGGCACTGGAAGAGCTGTGCTGCTGCTTCGGGCAGTTGCCATTCACCACCGCCCTGAGTTCCCTAGGTGTCATAGCCACTTTCAGACATATGTGCTGCCAGAGCACTTGGTTTCCATGGCAGCGGGAAATGGCTTGTGGGTTGAACTTGTGTTTGGCTGTGGAGTTTTGAGCGCCTTGAGTGAGGATCTCCATGTGAGTTTAGTGTGGGTGCTCAACCTGCTTGATTCCATCCCACTGGGCTCAATGGGCATTGGACCGGAAGTGACCCAACAGGGTTTCCTAGATAGCTGCTTACACAGCTGATGGTATGTGAAGTGAATGAGGCAGGTGGAGTTGTTTTGGCACTGGAAGAGCTGTGCTGCTGCTTCGGGCAGTTGCCTTTCACCACCGCCCTGAGTTCCCTAGGTGTCATAGCCACTTTCAGACATATGTGGTGCCAGAGCACTTGGTTTCCATGGCAGCGGGAAATGGCTTTTGCGCTGAAGTTGTGTTTGGCTGTGGAGTTTTGAGTGCCTTGAGTGAGGAGCTCCATGTGAGTTTAGTGTGGGTGCTCAACCTGCTTGATTCCATCCCACTGGGCTCAATGGGCATTGGACCGGAAGTGACCAAACAGGGATTCCTAGATAGCTGCTAGCACAGCTGATGGTATGTGAAGTTCATGACTGAGGTGGAGTTGTTTTGGCACTGGAAGAGCTGTGCTGCTGCTTCGGGCAGTTGCCATTCACCACCGCCCTGAGTTCCCTAGGTGTCATATCCACTTTCAGACATATGTGGTGCCAGAGCACTTGGTTTCCATGGCAGCAGGAAATTGCTTGGACGTTGAACTTGTGTTTGGCTGTGCAGGTTTTGAGCGCCTTGAGTGAGGAGCTCCATGTGAGTTTAGTGTGGGTGCTCAACCTGCTTGATTCCATCCCACTGGGCTCAATGGGCATTGCACCGGAAGTGACCAAACAGGGTTTCCTAGATAGCTGCTAGCACAGCTGATGGTATGTGAAGTTCATGACTGAGGTGGAGTTGTTTTGGCACTGGAAGAGCTGTGCTGCTGCTTCGGGCAGTTGCCATTCACCACCGCCCTGAGTTCCCTAGGTGTCATATCCACTTTCAGACATATGTGGTGCCAGAGCACTTGGTTTCCATGGCAGCGGGAAATGGCTTGGGAGTTGAACTTGTGTTTGGCTGTGGAGTTTTGAGTGCCTTGAGTGAGGAACTCCATGTGAGTTTAGTGTGGGTGCTCAACCTGCTTGATTTCATCCCACTGGGCTCAATGGGCATTGGACCGGAAGTGACCAAACAGGGTTTCCTAGATAGCTGCTAGCACAGCAGAAGGTATGTGAAGTGAATGAGGCAGGTGGAGTTGTTTTGGCACTGGAAGAGCTGTGCTGCTGCTTCGGGCAGTTGCCATTCACCACCGCCCTGAGTTCCCTAGGTGTCATATCCACTTTCAGACATATGTGGTGCCAGAGCACTTGGTTTCCATGGCAGCGGGAAATGGCTTTTGCGCTGCACTTGTGTTTGGCTGTGGAGTTTTGAGCGCCTTGAGTGAGGAGCTCCATGTGAGTTTAATGTGGGTGCTCAACCTGCTTGATTCCATCCCACTGGGCTCAATGGGCATTGCACCGGAAGTGACCAAACAGGGTTTCCTAGATAGCTGCTAGCACAGCTGATGGCATGTGAAGTGAATGACTGAGGTGGAGTTGTTTTGGCACTGGAAGAGCTGTGCTGCTGCTTCGGGCAGTTGCCATTCACCACCGCCCTGAGTTCCCTAGGTGTCATATCCACTTTCAGACATATGTGGTGCCAGAGCACTTGGTTTCCATGGCAGCGGGAAATGGCTTTTGCGTTGAACTTGTGTTTGGCTGTGGAGTTTTGAGCGCCTTGAGTGAGGAGCTCCATGTGAGTTTAGTGTGGGTGCTCAACCTGCTTGATTTCATCCCACTGGGCTCAATGGGCATTGGACCGGAAGTGACCAAACAGGGTTTCCTAGATAGCTGCTAGCACAGCAGAAGGTATGTGAAGTTCATGAGGCAGGTGGAGTTGTTTTGGCACTGGAAGAGCTGTGCTGCTGCTTCGGGCAGTTGCCATTCACCACCGCCCTGAGTTCCCTAGGTGTCATAGCCACTTTCAGACATATGTGGTGCCAGAGCACTTGGTTTCCATGGCAGCGGGAAATGGCTTTTGCGCTGAACTTGTGTTTGGCTGTGGAGTTTTGAGCGCCTTTAGTGAGGATCTCCATGTGAGTTTAGTGTGGGTGCTCAACCTGCTTGATTCCATCCCACTGGGCTCAATGGACATTGGACCGGAAGTGACCAAACAGGGTTTCCTAGATAGCTGCTAGCACAGCTGATGGTATGTGAAGTTCATGAGGCAGGTGGAGTTGTTTTGGCACTGGAAGAGCTGTGCTGCTGCTTCGGGCAGTTGCCATTCACCACTGCCGTGGGTTCCCTAGGTGTCATAGCCACTTTCAGACATATGTGGTGCCAGAGCACTTGGTTTCCATGGCAGCGGGAAATGGCTTTTGCACTGAACTTGTGTTTGGCTGTGGAGTTTTGAGCGCCTTGAGTGAGGAGCTCCATGTGAGTTTAATGTGGGTGCTCAACCTGCTTGATTCCATCCCACTGGGCTCAATGGGCATTGGACCGGAAGTGACCAAACAGGGTTTCCTAGATAGCTGCTAGCACAGCTGAAGGTAAGTGAAGTTCATGAGGCAGGTGGAGTTGTTTTGGCACTGGAAGAGCTGTGCTGCTGCTTCGGGCAGTTGCCATTCACCACCGCCCTGAGTTCCCTAGGTGTCATATCCACTTTCAGACATATGTGGTGCCAGAGCACTTGGTTTCCATGGCAGCGGGAAATGGCTTTTGCGCTGAACTTGTGTTTGGCTGTGGAGTTTTGAGCGCCTTGAGTGAGGAGCTCCATGTGAGTTTAATGTGGGTGCTCAACCTGCTTGATTCCATCCCACTGGGCTCAATGGGCATTGGACCGGAAGTGACCAAACAGGGTTTCCTAGATAGCTGCTAGCACAGCTGAAGGTAAGTGAAGTTCATGAGGCAGGTGGAGTTGTTTTGGCACTGGAAGAGCTGTGCTGCTGCTTCGGGCAGTTGCCATTCACCACCGCCCTGAGTTCCCTAGGTGTCATATCCACTTTCAGACATATGTGGTGCCAGAGCACTTGGTTTCCATGGCAGCAGGAAATGGCTTGGGCGCTGAACTTGTGTTTGGCTGTGGAGTTTTGAGCGCCTTGAGTGAGGAGCTCCATGTGAGTTTAGTGTGGGTGCTCAACCTGCTTGATTTCATCCCACTGGGCTCAATGGGCATTGGACCGGAAGTGACCAAACAGGGTTTCCTAGATAGCTGCTAGCACAGCAGAAGGTATGTGAAGTGAATGAGGCAGGTGGAGTTGTTTTGGCACTGGAAGAGCTGTGCTGCTGCTTCGGGCAGTTGCCATTCACCACCGCCCTGAGTTCCCTAGGTGTCATATCCACTTTCAGACATATGTGGTGCCAGAGCACTTGGTTTCCATGGCAGCGGGAAATGGCTTTTGCGCTGAACTTGTGTTTGGCTGTGGAGTTTTGAGCGCCTTGAGTGAGGAGCTCCATGTGAGTTTAATGTGGGTGCTCATCCTGCTTGATTCCATCCCACTGGGCTCAATGGGCATTGGACCGGAAGTGACCAAACAGGGATTCCTAGATAGCTGCTAGCACAGCTGATGGTATGTGAAGTTCATGACTGAGGTGGAGTTGTTTTGGCACTGGAAGAGCTGTGCTGCTGCTTCGGGCAGTTGCCATTCACCACCGCCCTGAGTTCCCTAGGTGTCATATCCACTTTCAGACATATGTGGTGCCAGAGCACTTGGTTTCCATGGCAGCGGGAAATGGCTTTTGCGCTGAACTTGTGTTTGGCTGTGGAGTTTTGAGCGCCTTGAGTGAGGAGCTCCATGTGAGTTTAGTGTGGGTGCTCAACCTGCTTGATTTCATCCCACTGGGCTCAATGGGCATTGGACCGGAAGTGACCAAACAGGGTTTCCTAGATAGCTGCTAGCACAGCAGAAGGTATGTGAAGTTCATGACTGAGGTGGAGTTGTTTTGGCACTGGAAGAGCTGTGCTGCTGCTTCGGGCAGTTGCCATTCACCACCGCCCTGAGTTCCCTAGGTGTCATATCCACTTTCAGACATATGTGGTGCCAGAGCACTTGGTTTCCATGGCAGCGGGAAATGGCTTTTGCGCTGAACTTGTGTTTGGCTGTGGAGTTTTGAGCGCCTTGAGTGAGGAGCTCCATGTTAGTTTAATGTGGGTGCTCATCCTGCTTGATTCCATCCCACTGGGCTCAATGGGCATTGGACCGGAAGTGACCAAACAGGGATTCCTAGATAGCTGCTAGCACAGCTGATGGTATGTGAAGTGAATGAGGCAGGTGGAGTTGTTTTGGCACTGGAAGAGCTGTGCTGCTGCTTCGGGCAGTTGCCATTCACCACCGCCCTGAGTTCCCTAGGTGTCATATCCACTTTCAGACATATGTGGTGCCAGAGCACTTGGTTTCCATGGCAGCGGGAAATGGCTTTTGCGCTGAACTTGTGTTTGGCTGTGGAGTTTTGAGCGCCTTCAGTGAGGAGCTCCATGTTAGTTTAGTGTGGGTGCTCAACCTGCTTGATTCCATCCCACTGGGCTCAATGGACATTGGACCGGAAGTGACCAAACAGGGTTTCCTAGATAGCTGCTAGCACAGCTGATGGTATGTGAAGTGAATGAGGCAGGTGGAGTTGTTTTGGCACTGGAAGAGCTGTGCTGCTGCTTCGGGCAGTTGCCATTCACCACTGCCGTGAGTTCCCTAGGTGTCATATCCACTTTCAGACATATGTGGTGCCAGAGCACTTGGTTTCCATGGCAGCGGGAAATGGCTTTTGCACTGAACTTGTGTTTGGCTGTGGAGTTTTGAGCGCCTTGAGTGAGGAGCTCCATGTGAGTTTAGTGTGGGTGCTCAACCTGCTTGATTCCATCCCACTGTGCTCAATGGGCATTGGACCGGAAGTGACCAAACAGGGTTTCCTAGATAGCTGCTAGCACAGCTGAAGGTAAGTGAAGTTCATGAGGCAGGTGGAGTTGTTTTGGCACTGGAAGAGCTGTGCTGCTGCTTCGGTCAGTTGCCATTCACCACCGCCCTGAGTTCCCTAGGTGTCATATCCACTTTCAGACATATGTGGTGCCAGAGCACTTGGTTTCCATGGCAGCGGGAAATGGCTTTTGCGCTGAACTTGTGTTTGGCTGTGGAGTTTTGAGCGCCTTCAGTGAGGAGCTCCATGTGAGTTTAGTGTGGGTGTTCAACCTGCTTGATTCCATCCCACTGGGCTCAATGGGCATTGGACCGGAAGTGACCAAACAGGGTTTCCTAGATAGCTGCTAGCACAGCTGATGGTATGTGAAGTTCATGACTGAGGTGGAGTTGTTTTGGCACTGGAAGAGCTGTGCTGCTGCTTCGGGCAGTTGCCATTCACCACCGCCCTGAGTTCCCTAGGTGTCATATCCACTTTCAGACATATGTGGTGCCAGAGCACTTGGTTTCCATGGCAGCGGGAAATGGCTTGGGAGTTGAACTTGTGTTTGGCTGTGGAGTTTTGAGTTCCTTGAGTGAGGAACTCCATGTGAGTTTAGTGTGGGTGCTCAACCTGCTTGATTTCATCCCACTGGGCTCAATGGGCATTGGACCGGAAGTGACCAAACAGGGTTTCCTAGATAGCTGCTAGCACAGCAGAAGGTATGTGAAGTTCATGAGGCAGGTGGAGTTGTTTTGGCACTGGAAGAGCTGTGCTGCTGCTTCGGGCAGTTGCCATTCACCACCGCCCTGAGTTCCCTAGGTGTCATATCCACTTTCAGACATATGTGGTGCCAGAGCACTTGGTTTCCATGGCAGCGGGAAATGGCTTTTGCGCTGAACTTGTGTTTGGCTGTGGAGTTTTGAGCGCCTTGAGTGAGGAGCTCCATGTGAGTTTAATGTGGGTGCTCAACCTGCTTGATTCCATCCCACTGGGCTCAATGAACATTGGACCGGAAGTGACCAAACAGGGTTTCCTAGATAGCTGCTAGCACAGCTGATGGCATGTGAAGTGAATGACTGAGGTGGAGTTGTTTTGGCACTGGAAGAGCTGTGCTGCTGCTTCGGGCAGTTGCCATTCACCACCGCCCTGAGTTCCCTAGGTGTCATATCCACTTTCAGACATATGTGGTGCCAGAGCACTTGGTTTCCATGGCAGCGGGAAATGGCTTTTGCGTTGAACTTGTGTTTGGCTGTGGAGTTTTGAGCGCCTTGAGTGAGGAGCTCCATGTGAGTTTAGTGTGGGTGCTCAACCTGCTTGATTTCATCCCACTGGGCTCAATGGGCATTGGACCGGAAGTGACCAAACAGGGTTTCCTAGATAGCTGCTAGCACAGCAGAAGGTATGTGAAGTTCATGAGGCAGGTGGAGTTGTTTTGGCACTGGAAGAGCTGTGCTGCTGCTTCGGGCAGTTGCCATTCACCACCGCCCTGAGTTCCCTAGGTGTCATATCCACTTTCAGATATATGTGGTGCCAGGGCACTTGGTTTCCATGGCAGCGGGAAATGGCTTTTGCGCTGAACTTGTGTTTGGCTGTGGAGTTTTGAGCGCCTTGAGTGAGGAGCTCCATGTTAGTTTAATGTGGGTGCTCATCCTGCTTGATTCCATCCCACTGGGCTCAATGGGCATTGGACCGGAAGTGACCAAACAGGGTTTCCTAGATAGCTGCTAGCACAGCTGATGGTATGTGAAGTTCATGACTGAGGTGGAGTTGTTTTGGCACTGGAAGAGCTGTGCTGCTGCTTCGGGCAGTTGCCATTCACCACCGCCCTGAGTTCCCTAGGTGTCATAGCCACTTTCAGACATATGTGGTGCCAGAGCACTTGGTTTCCATGGCAGCGGGAAATGGCTTTTGCGCTGAACTTGTGTTTGGCTGTGGAGTTTTGAGCGCCTTGAGTGAGGATCTCCATGTGAGTTTAGTGTTGGTGCTCAACCTGCTTGATTCCATCCCACTGGGCTCAATGGACATTGGACCGGAAGTGACCAAACAGGGTTTCCTAGATAGCTGCTAGCACAGCTGATGGTATGTGAAGTTCATGAGGCAGGTGGAGTTGTTTTGGCACTGGAAGAGCTGTGCTGCTGCTTCGGGCAGTTGCCATTCACCACTGCCGTGGGTTCCCTAGGTGTCATAGCCACTTTCAGACATATGTGGTGCCAGAGCACTTGGTTTCCATGGCAGCGGGAAATGGCTTTTGCACTGAACTTGTGTTTGGCTGTGGAGTTTTGAGCGCCTTGAGTGAGGAGCTCCATGTGAGTTTAATGTGGGTGCTCAACCTGCTTGATTCCATCCCACTGGGCTCAATGGGCATTGGACCGGAAGTGACCAAACAGGGTTTCCTAGATAGCTGCTAGCACAGCTGAAGGTAAGTGAAGTTCATGAGGCAGGTGGAGTTGTTTTGGCACTGGAAGAGCTGTGCTGCTGCTTCGGGCAGTTGCCATTCACCACCGCCCTGAGTTCCCTAGGTGTCATATCCACTTTCAGACATATGTGGTGCCAGAGCACTTGGTTTCCATGGCAGCGGGAAATGGCTTTTGCGCTGAACTTGTGTTTGGCTGTGGAGTTTTGAGCGCCTTGAGTGAGGAGCTCCATGTGAGTTTAGTGTGGGTGCTCAACCTGCTTGATTTCATCCCACTGGGCTCAATGGGCATTGGACCGGAAGTGACCAAACAGGGTTTCCTAGATAGCTGCTAGCACAGCAGAAGGTATGTGAAGTTCATGACTGAGGTGGAGTTGTTTTGGCACTGGAAGAGCTGTGCTGCTGCTTCGGGCAGTTGCCATTCACCACCGCCCTGAGTTCCCTAGGTGTCATATCCACTTTCAGACATATGTGGTGCCAGAGCACTTGGTTTCCATGGCAGCGGGAAATGGCTTTTGCGCTGAACTTGTGTTTGGCTGTGGAGTTTTGAGCGCCTTGAGTGAGGAGCTCCATGTGAGTTTAATGTGGGTGCTCAACCTGCTTGATTCCATCCCACTGGGCTCAATGGGCATTGGACCGGAAGTGACCAAACAGGGTTTCCTAGATAGCTGCTAGCACAGCTGAAGGTAAGTGAAGTTCATGAGGCAGGTGGAGTTGTTTTGGCACTGGAAGAGCTGTGCTGCTGCTTCGGGCAGTTGCCATTCACCACCGCCCTGAGTTCCCTAGGTGTCATATCCACTTTCAGACATATGTGGTGCCAGAGCACTTGGTTTCCATGGCAGCGGGAAATGGCTTGGGCGCTGAACTTGTGTTTGGCTGTGGAGTTTTGAGCGCCTTGAGTGAGGAGCTCCATGTGAGTTTAGTGTGGGTGCTCAACCTGCTTGATTTCATCCCACTGGGCTCAATGGGCATTGGACCGGAAGTGACCAAACAGGGTTTCCTAGATAGCTGCTAGCACAGCAGAAGGTATGTGAAGTGAATGAGGCAGGTGGAGTTGTTTTGGCACTGGAAGAGCTGTGCTGCTGCTTCGGGCAGTTGCCATTCACCACCGCCCTGAGTTCCCTAGGTGTCATATCCACTTTCAGACATATGTGGTGCCAGAGCACTTGGTTTCCATGGCAGCGGGAAATGGCTTTTGCGCTGAACTTGTGTTTGGCTGTGGAGTTCTGAGCGCCTTGAGTGAGGAGCTCCATGTGAGTTTAAATGTGGGTGCTCATCCTGCTTGATTCCATCCCACTGGGCTCAATGGGCATTGGACCGGAAGTGACCAAACAGGGATTCCTAGATAGCTGCTAGCACAGCTGATGGTATGTGAAGTTCATGACTGAGGTGGAGTTGTTTTGGCACTGGAAGAGCTGTGCTGCTGCTTCGGGCAGTTGCCATTCACCACCGCCCTGAGTTCCCTAGGTGTCATATCCACTTTCAGACATATGTGGTGCCAGAGCACTTGGTTTCCATGGCAGCGGGAAATGGCTTTTGCGCTGAACTTGTGTTTGGCTGTGGAGTTTTGAGCGCCTTGAGTGAGGAGCTCCATGTGAGTTTAGTGTGGGTGCTCAACCTGCTTGATTTCATCCCACTGGGCTCAATGGGCATTGGACCGGAAGTGACCAAACAGGGTTTCCTAGATAGCTGCTAGCACAGCAGAAGGTATGTGAAGTTCATGACTGAGGTGGAGTTGTTTTGGCACTGGAAGAGCTGTGCTGCTGCTTCGGGCAGTTGCCATTCACCACCGCCCTGAGTTCCCTAGGTGTCATATCCACTTTCAGACATATGTGGTGCCAGAGCACTTGGTTTCCATGGCAGCGGGAAATGGCTTTTGCGCTGAACTTGTGTTTGGCTGTGGAGTTTTGAGCGCCTTGAGTGAGGAGCTCCATGTGAGTTTAGTGTGGGTGTTCAACCTGCTTGATTCCATCCCACTGGGCTCAATGGGCATTGGACCGGAAGTGACCAAACAGGGTTTCCTAGATAGCTGCTAGCACAGCTGATGGTATGTGAAGTTCATGAGGCAGGTGGAGTTGTTTTGGCACTGGAAGAGCTGTGCTGCTGCTTCGGGCAGTTGCCATTCACCACCGCCCTGAGTTCCCTAGGTGTCATAGCCACTTTCAGACATATGTGCTGCCAGAGCACTTGGTTTCCATGGCAGCGGGAAATGGCTTTTGCTCTGAACTTGTGTTTGGCTGTGGAGTTTTGAGCGCCTTGAGTGAGGAGCTCCATGTGAGTTTAGTGTGGGTGCTCAACCTGCTTGATTCCATCCCACTGGGCTCAATGGGCATTGGACCGGAAGTGACCCAACAGGGTTTCCTAGATAGCTGCTTACACAGCTGATGGTATGTGAAGTGAATGAGGCAGGTGGAGTTGTTTTGGCACTGGAAGAGCTGTGCTGCTGCTTCGGGCAGTTGCCTTTCACCACCGCCCTGAGTTCCCTAGGTGTCATAGCCACTTTCAGACATATGTGGTGCCAGAGCACTTGGTTTCCATGGCAGCGGGAAATGGCTTTTGCGCTGAAGTTGTGTTTGGCTGTGGAGTTTTGAGTGCCTTGAGTGAGGAGCTCCATGTGAGTTTAGTGTGGGTGCTCAACCTGCTTGATTCCATCCCACTGGGCTCAATGGGCATTGGACCGGAAGTGACCAAACAGGGATTCCTAGATAGCTGCTAGCACAGCTGATGGTATGTGAAGTTCATGACTGAGGTGGAGTTGTTTTGGCACTGGAAGAGCTGTGCTGCTGCTTCGGGCAGTTGCCATTCACCACCGCCCTGAGTTCCCTAGGTCTCATATCCACTTTCAGACATATGTGGTGCCAGAGCACTTGGTTTCCATGGCAGCAGGAAATTGCTTGGACGTTGAACTTGTGTTTGGCTGTGCAGGTTTTGAGCGCCTTGAGTGAGGAGCTCCATGTGAGTTTAGTGTGGGTGCTCAACCTGCTTGATTCCATCCCACTGGGCTCAATGGGCATTGCACCGGAAGTGACCAAACAGGGTTTCCTAGATAGCTGCTAGCACAGCTGATGTTATGTGAAGTTCATGAGGCAGGTGGAGTTGTTTTGGCACTGGAAGAGCTGTGCTGCTGCTTCGGGCAGTTGCCATTCACCACCGCCCTAAGTTCCCTAGGTGTCATATCCACTTTCAGACATATGTGGTGCCAGAGCACTTGGTTTCCATGGCAGCGGAAAATGGCTTGGGCGCTGAACTTGTGTTTGGCTGTGGAGTTTTCAGCGCCTTGAGTGAGGAGCTCCATGTGAGCTTAGTGTGGGTGCTCAATCTGCATGATTCCATCCCACTGGGCTCAATGGGCATTGGACCGGAAGTGACCAAACAGGGTTTCCTAGATAGCAGCTAGCACAGCTGATGGTATGTGAAGTCCATGACTGAGGTGGAGTTGTTTTGGCACTGGAAGAGCTGTGGTGCTGCTTCGGGCAGTTGCCATTCACCACCGCCCTGAGTTCCCTAGGTGTCATAGCCACTTTCAGACATATGTGGTGCCAGGGCACTTGGTTTCCATGGCAGTGGGAAATGGCTTGGGCGCTGAACTTGTGTTTGGCTGTGGAGTTTTGAGCGCCTTGAGTGAGGATCTCCATGTGAGTTTAGTGTGGGTGCTCAACCTGCTTGATTCCATCCCCCTGGGCTCAATGGACATTGGACCGGAAGTGACCAAACAGGGTTTCCTAGATAGCTGCTAGCACAGCTGATGGTATGTGAAGTTCATGAGGCAGGTGGAGTTGTTTTGGCACTGGAAGAGCTGTGCTGCTGCTTCGGGCAGTTGCCATTCACCACCGCCCTGAGTTCCCTAGGTGTCATATCCACTTTCAGACATATGTGGTGCCAGAGCACTTGGGTTCCATGGCAGCGGGAAACGTCTTGGGCGCTGAACTTGTGTTTGGCTGTGGAGTTTTGAGCGCCTTGAGTGAGGAGCTCCATGTTAGTTTAGTGTGGGTGCTCAACCTGCTTGATTCCATCCCACTGGGCTCAATGGGCATTGGACCGGAAGTGACCCAACAGGGTTTCCTAGATAGCTGCTAGCACAGCTGATGGTATGTGAAGTTCATGACTGAGGTGGAGTTGTTTTGGCACTGGAAGAGCTGTGGTGCTGCTTCGGGCAGTTGCCATTCACCACCACCCTGAGTTCCCGAGGAGTCATATCCACTTTCAGACATATGTGGTGCCAGAGCTCTTGGTTTCCATGGCAGCAGGAAATTGCTTGGACGTTGAACTTGTGTTTGGCTGTGCAGGTTTTGAGCGCCTTGAGTGAGGAGCTCCATGTGAGTTTAGTGTGGGTGCTCAACCTGCTTGATTCCATCCCACTGGGCTCAATGGGCATTGCACCGGAAGTGACCAAACAGGGTTTCCTAGATAGCTGCTAGCACAGCTGATGGTATGTGAAGTGAATGAGGCAGGTGGAGTTGTTTTGGCACTGGAAGAGCTGTGCTGCTGCTTCGGGCAGTTGCCATTCACCACCGCCCTGAGTTCCCTAGGTGTCATAGCCACTTTCAGACATATGTGGTACCAGAGCACTTGGTTTCCATGGCAGCGGGAAATGGCTTGGGCGCTGAACTTGTGTTTTACTGTGGAGTTTTGGGCGACTTGAGTGAGGAGCTCCATGTGAGTTTAGTGTGGGTGCTCAACCTGCTTGATTCCATCCCACTGGGCTCAATGGGCATTGGACCGGAAGTGACCAAACAGGGTTTCCTAGATAGCTGCTAGCACAGCTGATGGTATGTGAAGTTCATGAGTCAGGTGGAGTTGTTTTGGCACTGGAAGAGCTGTGCTGCTGCTTCGGGCAGTTGCCATTCACCACCGCCCTGAGTTCCCTAGGTGTCATATCCACTTTCAGACATATGTGGTGCCAGAGCACTTGGTTTCCATGGCAGCGGGAAATGGCTTTTGCGCTGCACTTGTGTTTGGCTGTGGAGTTTTCAGCGCCTTGAGTGAGGAGCTCCATGTTAGTTTAGTGTGGGTGCTCAACCTGCTTGATTCCATCCCCCTGGGCTCAATGGGCATTGGACCGGAAGTGACCAAACAGGGTTTCCTAGATAGCTGCTAGCACAGCTGATGGTATGTGAAGTGAATGAGGCAGGTGGAGTTGTTTTGGCACTGGAAGAGCTGTGCTGCTGCTTCGGGCAGTTGCCATTCACCACGGCCCTGAGTTCCCTAGGTGTCATAGCCACTTTCAGACATATGTGGTACCAGAGTACTTGGTTTCCATGGCAGCGGGAAATGGCTTGGGCGCTGAACTTGTGTTTTACTGTGGAGTTTTGGGCGACTTGAGTGAGGAGCTCCATGTGAGTTTAGTGTGGGTGCTCAACCTGCTTGATTCCATCACACTGGGCTCAATGGGCATTGGACTGGAAGTGACCAAACAGGGTTTCCTAGATAGCTGCTAGCACAGCTGATGGTATGTGAAGTTCATGAGTCAGGTGGAGTTGTTTTGGCACTGGAAGAGCTGTGCTGCTGCTTCGGGCAGTTGCCATTCACCACCGCCCTGAGTTCCCTAGGTGTCATATCCACTTTCAGACATATGTGGTGCCAGAGCACTTGGTTTCCATGGCAGCGGGAAATGGCTTTTGCCCTGCACTTGTGTTTGGCTGTGGAGTTTTCAGCGCCTTCAGTGAGGAGCTCCATGTTAGTTCATTGTGGGTGCTCAACCTGCTTGATTCCATCCCACTGGGCTCAATGGGCATTGGACCGGAAGTGACCAAACAGGGTTTCCTAGATAGCTGCTAGCACAGCTGATGGTATGTGAAGTTCATGAGGCAGGTGGAGTTGTTTTGGCACTGGAAGAGCTGTGCTGCTGCTTCGGGCAGTTGCCATTCACCACCGTCTTGAGTTCCCTAGGTGTCATAGACACTTTCAGATATATGTACAGCCAGAGCACTTGGTTTCCATGGCAGCGGGAAATGGCTTTTGCGTTGAACTTGTGTTTGGCTGTGCAGGTTTTGAGCGCCCTGAGTGTGGAGCTCCATGTGAGTTTAGTGTGGGTGCTCAACCTGCTTGATTCCATCCCACTGGGCTCAATGGGCATTGGACTGGAAGTGACCAAACAGCTTTTCCTAGATAGCAGCTAGCACAGCTGATGGTATGTGAAGTGAATGAGGCAGATGGAGTTGTTTTGGCACTGGAAGAGCTGTGCTGCTGCTTTGGGCACTTGCCATTCACCACCGCCCTGAGTTCCCTAGGTGTCATAGCCACTTTCAGACATATGTGGTGCCAGAGCACTTGGTTTCCATGGCAGCGGGAAATGGCTTTGGCGCTGAACTTGTGTTTGGCTGTGGAGTTTTGAGCGCCTTGAGTGAGGAGCTCCATGTGAGTTTAGTGTGGGTGCTCAACCTGCTTGATTCCATCCCACTGGGCTCAATGGGCATTGGACCGGAAGTGACCAAACAGGGTTTCCTAGATAGCTGCTAGCACAGCTGATGGTATGTGAAGTGAATGAGGCAGGTGCAGTTGTTTTGGCACTGGAAGAGCTGTGCTGCTGCTTCGGGCAGTTGCCATTCACCACCGTCTTGAGTTCCCTAGGTGTCATAGCCACTTTCAGACATATGTGGTGCCAGAGCACTGGGGTTCCATGGCAGCGGGAAATGGCTTGTGGGTTGAACTTGTGTTTGGCTGTGCAGGTTTTGAGCGCCTTCAGTGTGGAGGTCCATGTTAGTTTAGTGTGGGTGCTCAACCTGCTTGATTCCATCCCACTGGGCTCAACTGGCATTGGACTGGAAGTGACCAAACAGGGTTTCCTAGATAGCTGCTAGCACAGCTGATGGTATGTGAAGTTCATGAGGCAGGTGGAGTTGTTTTGGCACTGGAAGAGCTGTGCTGCTGCTTCGGGCAGTTGCCATTCACCACCGCCCTGAGTTCCCTAGGTGTCATAGCCACTTTCAGACATATGTGGTGCCAGAGCACTTGGTTTCCATGGCAGCGGGAAATGGCTTTTGCGCTGCACTTGTGTTTGGCTGTGGAGTTTTGAGCGCCTTGAGTGAGGAGCTCCATGTGAGTTTAGTGTGGGTGCTCAACCTGCTTGATTCCATCCCACTGGGCTCAATGGGCATTGGACCGGAAGTGACCAAACAGGGTTTCCTAGATAGCTGCTAGCACAGCTGATGGTATGTGAAGTTCATGAGGCAGGTGGAGTTGTTTTGGCACTGGAAGAGCTGTGCTGCTGCTTCGGGCAGTTGCCATTCACCACCGTCTTAAGTTCCCTAGGTGTCATAGACACTTTCAGATATATGTACAGCCAGAGAACTTGGTTTCCTCGGCACCAGAAAATGGCTTATGGGTTGAACTTGTGTTTGGCTGTGCAGGTTTTGAGCGCCTTGAGTGTGGAGCTCCATGTTAGTTTAGTGTGGGTGCTCAACCTGCTTGATTCCATCACACTGGGCTCAATTGGCATTGGACTGGAAGTGACCAAACAGCTTTTCCTAGATAGCTGCTAGCACAGCTGATGGTATGTGAAGTGCATGAGGCAGGTGGAGTTGTTTTGGCACTGGAAGAGCTGTGCTGCTGCTTCGGGCAGTTGCCATTCACCACCGCCCTGAGTTCCCTAGGTGTCATAGCCACTTTGAGATATATGTGGTGCCAGAGCACTTGGTTTCCATGGCAGCGGGAAATGGCTTTTGCGCTGAACTTGTGTTTAGCTGTGGAGTTTTGAGCGCCTTGAGTGAGGAGCTCCATGTTAGTTTAGTGTGGGTGCTCAACCTGCTTGATTCCATCCCACTGGGCTCAATGGGCATTGCACCGGAAGTGACCAAACAGGGTTTCCTAGATAGCTGCTAGCACAGCTGATGGTATGTGAAGTTCATGACTGAGGTGGAGTTGTTTTGGCACTGGAAGAGCTGTGCTGCTGCTTCGGGCAGTTGCCATTCACCACCGCCCTGAGTTCCCTAGGTGTCATATCCACTTTCAGACATATGTGGTGCCAGAGCACTTGGTTTCCATGGCAGCGGGAAATGGCTTATGGGATGAACTTGTGTTTGGCTGTGCAGGTTTTGAGCGCCTTCAGTGTGGAGCTCCATGTGAGTTTAGTGTGGGTGCTCAACCTGCTTGATTCCATCCCACTGGGCTCAATGGGCATTGGACCGGAAGTGACCAAACAGGGTTTCCTAGATAGCTGCTAGCACAGCTGATGGTATGTGAAGTGAATGAGGCAGGTGGAGTTGTTTTGGCACTGGAAGAGCTGTGCTGCTGCTTCGGGCAGTTGCCATTCACCACCGCCCTGAGTTCCCTAGGTGTCATAGCCACTTTCAGACATATGTGGTGCCAGAGCACTTGGTTTCCATGGCAGCGGGAAATGGCTTGGGCACTGAACTTGTGTTTGGCTGTGCAGAGTTTTGAGCGCCTTGAGTGAGGAGCTCCATGTGAGTTTAATGTGGGTGCTCAACCTGCTTGATACCATCCCACTGGGCTCAATGGGCATTGCACCGGAAGTGACCAAACAGGGTTTCCTAGATAGCTGCTAGCACAGCTGATGGTATGTGAAGTGAATGAGGCAGGTGGAGTTGTTTTGGCACTGGAAGAGCTGTGCTGCTGCTTCGGGCAGTTGCCATTCACCACCGCCCTGAGTTCCCTAGGTGTCATATCCACTTTCAGACATATGTGCTGCCAGAGAACTTGGTTTCCATGGCAGCGGGAAATGGCTTTTGCGCTGAACTTGTGTTTGGCTGTGGAGTTTTGAGCGCCTTGAGTGTGGAGCTCCATGTGAGTTTAGTGTGGGTGCTCAACCTGCTTGATTCCATCCCACTGGGCTCAATGGGCGTTGCACCGGAAGTGACCCAACAGGGTTTCCTAGATAGCAGCTAGCACAACTGATGGTATGTGAAGTTCATGAGGCAGGTGGAGTTGTTTTGGCACTGGAAGAGCTGTGCTGCTGCTTCGGGCAGTTGCCATTCACAACCGCCCTGAGTTCCCTAGGTGTCATATCCACTTTCAGACATATGTGGTGCCAGAGCACTTGGTTTCCATGGCAGCGGGAAATGGCTTTTGCGCTGAACTTGTGTTTGGCTGTGGAGTTTTGAGCGCCTTGAGTGACGAGCTCCATGTGAGTTTAGTGTGGGTGCTCAACCTGCTTGATTCCATCACACTGGGCTCAATGGGCATTGGACCGGAAGTGACCAAACAGGGTTTCCTAGATAGCTGCTAGCACAGCTGATGGTATGTGAAGTGAATGAGGCAGGTGCAGTTGTTTTGGCACTGGAAGAGCTGTGCTGCTGCTTCGGGCAGTTGCCATTCACCACCGCCCTGAGTTCCCTAGGTGTCATAGACACTTTCAGATATATGTGCTGCCAGAGCACTTGGTTTCCATGGCACCAGGAAATGGCTTGGACGTTGAACTTGTGTTTGGCTGTGCAGGTTTTGAGCGCCTTGAGTGAGGAGCTCCATGTGAGTTTAGTGTGGGTGCTCAACCTGCTTGATTCCATCCCCCTGGGCTCAATGGGCATTGGACCGGAAGTGACCAAACAGGGTTTCCTAGATAGCTGCTAGCACAGCTGATGGTATGTGAAGTTCATGAGGCAGGTGGAGTTGTTTTGGCACTGGAAGAGCTGTGCTGCTGCTTCGGGCAGTTGCCATTCACCACCGCCCTGAGTTCCCTAGGTGTCATAGGCACTTTCAGACCTATGTGGTGCCAGAGCACTTGGTTTCCATGGCAGCGGGAAATGGCTTTTGCGCTGAACTTGTGTTTGGCTGTGGAGTTTTGAGCGCCTTGAGTGAGGAGCTCCATGTGAGTTTAGTGTGGGTGCTCAACCTGCTTGATTCAATCCCATCCCCCTGGGCTCAATGGGCATTGGACCGGAAGTGACCAAACAGGGTTTCCTAGATAGCTGCTAGCACAGCTGATGGTATGTGAAGTTCATGAATGAGGCAGGTGGAGTTGTTTTGGCACTGGAAGAGCTGTGCTGCTGCTTCGGGCAGTTGCCATTCACCACCGCCCTGAGTTCCCTAGGTGTCTTATCTACTTTCAGATATATGTGCTGCCAAAGAACTTGGTTTCTACGGCACCAGGAAATGGCTTATGGGTTGAACTTGTGTTTGGCTGTGCAGGTTTTGAGCGCCTTCAGTGAGGAGCTCCATGTTAGTTTAGTGTGGGTGCTCAACCTGCTTGATTCCATCACACTGGGCTCAATGGGCATTGCACCGGAAGTGACCAAACAGGGTTTCCTAGATAGCTGCTAGCACAACTGATGGTATGTGAAGTTCATGAGGCAGGTGGAGTTGTTTTGGCACTGGAAGAGCTGTGCTGCTGCTTCGGGCAGTTGCCATTCACCACCGCCCTGAGTTCCCTAGGTGTCATAGCCACTTTCAGACATATGTGGTGCCAGAGCACTTGGTTTCCATGGCAGCGGGAAATGGCTTTTGCGCTGAACTTGTGTTTAGCTGTGGAGTTTTGAGCGCCTTGAGTGAGGAGCTCCATGTGAGTTTAGTGTGGGTGCTCAACCTGCTTGATTCCATCCCACTGGGCTCAATGGGCATTGCACCGGAAGTGACCAAACAGGGTTTCCTAGATAGCTGCTAGCACAGCTGATGGTCTGTGAAGTGAAAGAGGCATATGGAGTTGTTTTGGCACTGGAAGAGCTGTGCTGCTGCTTCGGGCAGTTGCCATTCACCACCGCCCTGAGTTCCCTAGGTGTCATATCCACTTTCAGACATATGTGGTGCCAGAGCACTTGGTTTCCATGGCAGCGGGAAATGGCTTATGGGTTGAACTTGTGTTTGGCTGTGCAGGTTTTGAGCGCCTTCAGTGTGGAGCTCCATGTGAGTTTAGTGTGGGTGCTCAACCTGCTTGATTCCATCCCACTGGGCTCAACTGGCATTGGACTGGAAGTGACCAAACAGGGTTTCCTAGATAGCTGCTAGCACAGCTGATGGTATGTGAAGTTCATGACTGAGGTGGAGTTGTTTTGGCACTGGAAGAGCTGTGGTGCTGCTTCGGGCAGTTGCCATTCACCACCGCCCTGAGTTCCCTAGGTGTCATAGCCACTTTCAGACATATGTGGTGCCAGAGCACTTGGTTTCCATGGCAGCGGGAAATGGCTTTTGCGCTGAACTTGTGTTTGGCTGTGGAGTTTTCAGCGCCTTGAGTGAGGAGCTCCATGTGAGTTTAGTGTGGGTGCTCAACCTGCTTGATTCCATCCCACTGGGCTCAATGGGCATTGGACCGGAAGTGACCAAACAGGGTTTCCTAGATAGCTGCTAGCACAGCTGATGGTATGTGAAGTTCATGACTGAGGTGGAGTTGTTTTGGCACTGGAAGAGCTGTGGTGCTGCTTCGGGCAGTTGCCATTCACCACCGTCTTAAGTTCCCTAGGTGTCATAGACACTTTCAGATATATGTACAGACAGAGAACTTGGTTTCCTCGGCACCAGAAAATGGCTTGGGCGCTGAACTTGTGTTTGGCTGTGCAGGTTTTGAGCGCCTTGAGTGTGGAGCTCCATGTTAGTTTAGTGTGGGTGCTCAATCTGCTTGATTCCATCCCACTGGGCTCAACTGGCATTGGACTGGAAGTGACCAAACAGCTTTTCCTAGATAGCTGCTAGCACAGCTGATGGTATGTGAAGTGAATGAGGCAGGTGGAGTTGTTTTGGCACTGGAAGAGCTGTGCTGCTGCTTCGGGCAGTTGCCATTCACCACCGCCCTGAGTTCCCTAGGTGTCATAGCCACTTTCAGACATATGTGGTGCCAGAAAACTTGGTTTCCATGGCAGCGGGAAATGGCTTTTGCGCTGCACTTGTGTTTGGCTGTGGAGTTTTCAGCGCCTTGAGTGAGGAGCTCCATGTGAGTTTAGTGTGGGTGCTCAACCTGCTTGATTCCATCCCACTGGGCTCAATGGGCATTGCACCGGAAGTGACCAAACAGGGTTTCCTAGATAGCTGCTAGCACAGCTGATGGTATGTGAAGTTCATGAGGCAGGTGGAGTTGTTTTGGCACTGGAAGAGCTGTGGTGCTGCTTCGGGCAGTTGCCATTCACCACCGCCCTGAGTTCCCTAGGTGTCATAGCCACTTTCAGACATATGTGGTGCCAGAGCACTTGGTTTCCATGGCAGTGGGAAATGGCTTTTGCTCTGAACTTGTGTTTAGCTGTTGAGTTTTGAGCGCCTTGAGTGAGGAGCTCCATGTGAGTTTAGTGTGGGTGCTCAACCTGCTTGATTCCATCCCACTGGGCTCAATGGACATTGGACCGGAAGTGACCAAACAGGGTTTCCTAGATAGCTGCTAGCACAGCTGATGGTATGTGAAGTTCATGAGGCAGGTGGAGTTGTTTTGGCACTGGAAGAGCTGTGCTGCTGCTTCGGGCAGTTGCCATTCACCACCGCCCTGAGTTCCCTAGGTGTCATATCCACTTTCAGACATATGTGGTGCCAGAGCACTTGGTTTCCATGGCAGTGGGAAATGGCTTTTGCGCTGAACTTGTGTTTAGCTGTTGAGTTTTGAGCGCCTTGAGTGAGGAGCTCCATGTGAGTTTAGTGTGGGTGCTCAACCTGCTTGATTCCATCCCACTGGGCTCAATGAACATTGGACCGGAAGTGACCAAACAGGGTTTCCTAGATAGCTGCTAGCACAGCTGATGGTATGTGAAGTGAATGAGGCAGGTGGAGTTGTTTTGGCACTGGAAGAGCTGTGCTGCTGCTTCGGGCAGTTGCCATTCACCACCGCCCTGAGTTCCCTAGGTGTCATAGGCACTTTCAGACCTATGTGGTGCCAGAGCACTTGGTTTCCATGGCAGCGGGAAATGGCTTTTGCGCTGAACTTGTGTTTGGCTGTGGAGTTTTGAGCGCCTTGAGTGAGGAGCTCCATGTGAGTTTAGTGTGGGTGCTCAACCTGCTTGATTCAATCCCATCCCCCTGGGCTCAATGGGCATTGGACCGGAAGTGACCAAACAGGGTTTCCTAGATAGCTGCTAGCACAGCTGATGGTATGTGAAGTTCATGAATGAGGCAGGTGGAGTTGTTTTGGCACTGGAAGAGCTGTGGTGCTGCTTCGGGCAGTTGCCATTCACCACCGCCCTGAGTTCCCTAGGTGTCTTATCTACTTTCAGATATATGTGCTGCCAAAGAACTTGGTTTCTACGGCACCAGGAAATGGCTTATGGGTTGAACTTGTGTTTGGCTGTGCAGGTTTTGAGCGCCTTCAGTGAGGAGCTCCATGTTAGTTTAGTGTGGGTGCTCAACCTGCTTGATTCCATCACACTGGGCTCAATGGGCATTGCACCGGAAGTGACCAAACAGGGTTTCCTAGATAGCTGCTAGCACAACTGATGGTATGTGAAGTTCATGAGGCAGGTGGAGTTGTTTTGGCACTGGAAGAGCTGTGCTGCTGCTTCGGGCAGTTGCCATTCACCACCGCCCTGAGTTCCCTAGGTGTCATAGCCACTTTCAGACATATGTGGTGCCAGAGCACTTGGTTTCCATGGCAGCGGGAAATGGCTTTTGCGCTGAACTTGTGTTTGGCTGTGGAGTTTTGAGTGCCTTCAGTGAGGAGCTCCATGTGAGTTTAGTGTGGGTGCTCAACCTGCTTGATTCCATCCCACTGGGCTCAATGGGCATTGCACCGGAAGTGACCAAACAGGGTTTCCTAGATAGCTGCTAGCACAGCTGATGGTCTGTGAAGTGAAAGAGGCATATGGAGTTGTTTTGGCACTGGAAGAGCTGTGCTGCTGCTTCGGGCAGTTGCCATTCACCACCGCCCTGAGTTCCCTAGGTGTCATATCCACTTTCAGACATATGTGGTGCCAGAGCACTTGGTTTCCATGGCAGCGGGAAATGGCTTATGGGATGAACTTGTGTTTGGCTGTGCAGGTTTTGAGCGCCTTCAGTGTGGAGGTCCATGTTAGTTTAGTGTGGGTGCTCAACCTGCTTGATTCCATCCCACTGGGCTCAACTGGCATTGGACTGGAAGTGACCAAACAGGGTTTCCTAGATAGCTGCTAGCACAGCTGATGGTATGTGAAGTTCATGACTGAGGTGGAGTTGTTTTGGCACTGGAAGAGCTGTGGTGCTGCTTCGGGCAGTTGCCATTCACCACCGCCCTGAGTTCCCTAGGTGTCATAGCCACTTTCAGACATATGTGGTGCCAGAGCACTTGGTTTCCATGGCAGCGGGAAATGGCTTTTGCGCTGCACTTGTGTTTGGCTGTGGAGTTTTCAGCGCCTTGAGTGAGGAGCTCCATGTGAGTTTAGTGTGGGTGCTCAACCTGCTTGATTCCATCCCACTGGGCTCAATGGGCATTGGACCGGAAGTGACCAAACAGGGTTTCCTAGATAGCTGCTAGCACAGCTGATGGTATGTGAAGTTCATGACTGAGGTGGAGTTGTTTTGGCACTGGAAGAGCTGTGGTGCTGCTTCGGGCAGTTGCCATTCACCACCGTCTTAAGTTCCCTAGGTGTCATAGACACTTTCAGATATATGTACAGACAGAGAACTTGGTTTCCTCGGCACCAGAAAATGGCTTATGGGTTGAACTTGTGTTTGGCTGTGCAGGTTTTGAGCGCCTTGAGTGTGGAGCTCCATGTTAGTTTAGTGTGGGTGCTCAACCTGCTTGATTCCATCCCACTGGGCTCAACTGGCATTGGACTGGAAGTGACCAAACAGCTTTTCCTAGATAGCTGCTAGCACAGCTGATGGTATGTGAAGTTCATGAGGCAGGTGGAGTTGTTTTGGCACTGGAAGAGCTGTGCTGCTGCTTCGGGCAGTTGCCATTCACCACCGCCCTGAGTTCCCTAGGTGTCATAGCCACTTTCAGACATATGTGGTGCCAGAAAACTTGGTTTCCATGGCAGCGGGAAATGGCTTTTGCGCTGCACTTGTGTTTGGCTGTGGAGTTTTCAGCGCCTTGAGTGAGGAGCTCCATGTGAGTTTAGTGTGGGTGCTCAACCTGCTTGATTCCATCCCACTGGGCTCAATGGGCATTGCACCGGAAGTGACCAAACAGGGTTTCCTAGATAGCTGCTAGCACAGCTGATGGTATGTGAAGTTCATGAGGCAGGTGGAGTTGTTTTGGCACTGGAAGAGCTGTGGTGCTGCTTCGGGCAGTTGCCATTCACCACCGCCCTGAGTTCCCTAGGTGTCATAGCCACTTTCAGACATATGTGGTGCCAGAGCACTTGGTTTCCATGGCAGTGGGAAATGGCTTTTGCTCTGAACTTGTGTTTAGCTGTTGAGTTTTGAGCGCCTTCAGTGAGGAGCTCCATGTGAGTTTAGTGTGGGTGCTCAACCTGCTTGATTCCATCCCACTGGGCTCAATGGACATTGGACCGGAAGTGACCAAACAGGGTTTCCTAGATAGCTGCTAGCACAGCTGATGGTATGTGAAGTTCATGAGGCAGGTGGAGTTGTTTTGGCACTGGAAGAGCTGTGCTGCTGCTTCGGGCAGTTGCCATTCACCACCGCCCTGAGTTCCCTAGGTGTCATATCCACTTTCAGACATATGTGGTGCCAGAGCACTTGGTTTCCATGGCAGTGGGAAATGGCTTTTGCGCTGAACTTGTGTTTAGCTGTTGAGTTTTGAGCGCCTTGAGTGAGGAGCTCCATGTGAGTTTAGTGTGGGTGCTCAACCTGCTTGATTCCATCCCACTGGGCTCAATGAACATTGGACCGGAAGTGACCAAACAGGGTTTCCTAGATAGCTGCTAGCACAGCTGATGGTATGTGAAGTGAATGAGGCAGGTGGAGTTGTTTTGGCACTGGAAGAGCTGTGCTGCTGCTTCGGGCAGTTGCCATTCACCACCGCCCTGAGTTCCCTAGGTGTCATAGGCACTTTCAGACCTATGTGGTGCCAGAGCACTTGGTTTCCATGGCAGCGGGAAATGGCTTTTGCGCTGAACTTGTGTTTGGCTGTGGAGTTTTGAGCGCCTTGAGTGAGGAGCTCCATGTGAGTTTAGTGTGGGTGCTCAACCTGCTTGATTCAATCCCATCCCACTGGGCTCAATGGGCATTGGACCGGAAGTGACCAAACAGGGTTTCCTAGATAGCTGCTAGCACAGCTGATGGTATGTGAAGTTCATGAATGAGGCAGGTGGAGTTGTTTTGGCACTGGAAGAGCTGTGGTGCTGCTTCGGGCAGTTGCCATTCACCACCGCCCTGAGTTCCCTAGGTGTCTTATCTACTTTCAGATATATGTGCTGCCAAAGAACTTGGTTTCTACGGCACCAGGAAATGGCTTATGGGTTGAACTTGTGTTTGGCTGTGCAGGTTTTGAGCGCCTTCAGTGAGGAGCTCCATGTTAGTTTAGTGTGGGTTCTCAACCTGCTTGATTCCATCACACTGGGCTCAATGGGCATTGCACCGGAAGTGACCAAACAGGGTTTCCTAGATAGCTGCTAGCACAACTGATGGTATGTGAAGTTCATGAGGCAGGTGGAGTTGTTTTGGCACTGGAAGAGCTGTGCTGCTGCTTCGGGCAGTTGCCATTCACCACCGCCCTGAGTTCCCTAGGTGTCATAGCCACTTTCAGACATATGTGGTGCCAGAGCACTTGGTTTCCATGGCAGCGGGAAATGGCTTTTGCGCTGAACTTGTGTTTGGCTGTGGAGTTTTGAGCGCCTTGAGTGAGGAGCTCCATGTGAGTTTAGTGTGGGTGCTCAACCTGCTTGATTCCATCCCACTGGGCTCAATGGGCATTGCACCGGAAGTGACCAAACAGGGTTTCCTAGATAGCTGCTAGCACAGCTGATGGTCTGTGAAGTGAAAGAGGCATGTGGAGTTGTTTTGGCACTGGAAGAGCTGTGCTGCTGCTTCGGGCAGTTGCCATTCACCACCGCCCTGAGTTCCCTAGGTGTCATATCCACTTTCAGACATATGTGGTGCCAGAGCACTTGGTTTCCATGGCAGCGGGAAATGGCTTATGGGATGAACTTGTGTTTGGCTGTGCAGGTTTTGAGCGCCTTCAGTGTGGAGCTCCATGTGAGTTTAGTGTGGGTGCTCAACCTGCTTGATTCCATCCCACTGGGCTCAATGGGCATTGGACCGGAAGTGACCAAACAGGGTTTCCTAGATAGCTGCTAGCACAGCTGATGGTATGTGAAGTGAATGAGGCAGGTGGAGTTGTTTTGGCACTGGAAGAGCTGTGCTGCTGCTTCGGGCAGTTGCCATTCACCACCGCCCTGAGTTCCCTAGGTGTCATAGCCACTTTCAGACATATGTGGTGCCAGAGCACTTGGTTTCCATGGCAGCGGGAAATGGCTTGGGCACTGAACTTGTGTTTGGCTGTGCAGAGTTTTGAGCGCCTTGAGTGTGGAGCTCCATGTGAGTTTAATGTGGGTGCTCAACCTGCTTGATTCCATCCCACTGGGCTCAATGGGCATTGGACCAGAACTGATCAAACAGGGTTTCCTAGATAGCTGCTAGCACAGCTGATGGTATGTGAAGTTCATGAGGCAGGTGGAGTTGTTTTGGCACTGGAAGAGCTGTGCTGCTGCTTCGGGCAGTTGCCATTCACCACCGCCCTGAGTTCCCTAGGTGTCATAGCCACTTTCAGACATATGTGCTGCCAGAGAACTTGGTTTCCATGGCAGCGGGAAATGGCTTTTGCGCTGAACTTGTGTTTGGCTGTGGAGTTTTGAGCGCCTTGAGTGTGGAGCTCCATGTGAGTTTAGTGTGGGTGCTCAACCTGCTTGATTCCATCCCACTGGGCTCAATGGGCATTGGACCGGAAGTGACCCAACAGGGTTTCCTAGATAGCAGCTAGCACAACTGATGGTATGTGAAGTTCATGAGGCAGGTGGAGTTGTTTTGGCACTGGAAGAGCTGTGCTGCTGCTTCGGGCATTTGCCATTCACAACCGCCCTGAGTTCCCTAGGTGTCATATCCACTTTCAGACATATGTGGTGCCAGAGCACTTGGTTTCCATGGCAGCGGGAAATGGCTTTTGCGCTGAACTTGTGTTTGGCTGTGGAGTTTTGAGCGCCTTGAGTGAGGAGCTCCATGTGAGTTTAGTGTGGGTGCTCAACCTGCTTGATTCCATCCCACTGGGCTCAATGGGCATTGGACCGGAAGTGACCAAACAGGGTTTCCTAGATAGCTGCTAGCACAGCTGATGGTATGTGAAGTTCATGAGGCAGGTGGAGTTGTTTTGGCACTGGAAGAGCTGTGCTGCTGCTTCGGGCAGTTGCCATTCACCACCGCCCTGAGTTCCCTAGGTGTCATAGCCACTTTCAGACATATGTGGTGCCAGAGCACTTGGTTTCCATGGCAGCGGGAAATGGCTTTTGCGCTGAACTTGTGTTTGGCTGTGGAGGTTTGAGTGCCTTGAGTGAGGATCTCCATGTGAGTTTAGTGTGGGTGCTCAACCTGCTTGATTCCATCCCACTGGGCTCAATGGACATTGGACCAGAAGTGACCAAACAGGGTTTCCTAGATAGCTGCTAGCACAGCTGATGGTATGTGAAGTTCATGACTGAGGTGGAGTTGTTTCGGCACTGGAAGAGCTGTGCTGCTGCTTCGGGCAGTTGCCATTCACCACCGCCCTGAGTTCCCTAGGTGTCATATCCACTTTCAGACATATGTGGTGCCATAACACTTGGTTTCCATGGCAGCGGGAAATGGCTTGGGCGCTGCACTTGTGTTTGGCTGTGGAGTTTTGAGCGCCTTGAGTGTGTAGCTCCATGTGAGTTTAGTGTGGGTGCTCAACCTGCTTGATTCCATCCCACTGGGCTCAATGGACATTGGACCGGAAGTGACCAAACAGGGTTTCCTAGATAGCTGCTAGCACAGCTGATGGTATGTGAAGTTCATGACTGAGGCAGGTGGAGTTGTTTTGGCACTGGAAGAGCTGTGCTGCTGCTTCGGGCAGTTGCCATTCACCACCGCCCTGAGTTTCCTAGGTGTCATATCCACTTTCAGACATATGTGGTGCCAGAGCACTTGGTTTCCATGGCAGCGGGAAATGGCTTTTGCGCTGAACTTGTGTTTGGCTGTGGAGTTTTGAGCGCCTTGAGTGAGGATCTCCATGTGAGTTTAGTGTGGGTGCTCAACCTGCTTGATTCCATCCCACTGGGCTCAATGGGCATTGGACCGGAAGTGACCAAACAGGGTTTCCTAGATAGCTGCTAGCACAGCTGATGGTATGTGAAGTTCATGAGGCAGGTGGAGTTGTTTTGGCACTGGAAGAGCTGTGCTGCTGCTTCGGGCAGTTGCCATTCACAACCGCCCTGAGTTCCCTAGGTGTCATATCCACTTTCAGACATATGTGGTGCCAGAGCACTTGGTTTCCATGGCAGCGGGAAATGGCTTTTGCGCTGAACTTGTGTTTGGCTGTGGAGTTTTGAGCGCCTTGAGTGTGGAGCTCCATGTTAGTTTAGTGTGGGTGCTCAACCTGCTTGATTCCATCCCACTGGGCTCAATGGGCATTGCACCGGAAGTGACCAAACAGGGTTTCCTAGATAGCTGCTAGCACAGCTGATGTTATGTGAAGTTCATGAGGCAGGTGGAGTTATTTTGGCACTGGAAGAGCTGTGCTGCTGCTTCGGGCAGTTGCCATTCACCATCGCCCTGAGTTCCCTAGGTGTCATAGCCACTTTCAGACATATGTGGTGCCAGAGCACTTGGTTTCCATGGCAGCAGGAAATTGCTTGGACGTTGAACTTGTGTTTGGCTGTGCAGGTTTTGAGCGCCTTGAGTGAGGAGCTCCATGTTAGTTTAGTGTGGGTGCTCAACCTGCTTGATTCCATCCCACTGGGCTCAATGGGCATTGCACCGGAAGTGACCAAACAGGGTTTCCTAGATAGCTGCTAGCACAGGTGATGTTATGTGAAGTTCATGAGGCAGGTGGAGTTGTTTTGGCACTGGAAGAGCTGTGGTGCTGCTTCGGGCAGTTGCCATTCACCACCGCCCTAAGTTCCCTAGGTGTCATATCCACTTTCAGACATATGTGGTGCCAGAGCACTTGGTTTCCATGGCAGCGGGAAATGGCTTTTGCGCTGAACTTGTGTTTGGCTGTGGAGTTTTCAGCGCCTTGAGTGAGGAGCTCCATGTGAGTTTAGTGTGGGTGCTCAATCTGCTTGATTCCATCCCACTGGGCTCAATGGGCATTGGACCGAAAGTGACCAAACAGGGTTTCCTAGATAGCAGCTAGCACAGCTGATGATATGTGAAGTTCATGACTGAGGTGGAGTTGTTTTGGCACTGGAAGAGCTGTGGTGCTGCTTCGGGCAGTTGCCATTCACCACCGCCCTGAGTTCCCTAGGTGTCATAGCCACTTTCAGACATATGTGGTGCCAGAGCACTTGGTTTCCATGGCAGTGGGAAATGGCTTGGGCGCTGAACTTGTGTTTGGCTGTGGAGTTTTGAGCGCCTTGAGTGAGGATCTCCATGTGAGTTTAGTGTGGGTGCTCAACCTGCTTGATTCCATCCCCCTGGGCTCAATGGTAATTGGACCGGAAGTGACCAAACAGGGTTTCCTAGATAGCAGCTAGCACAGCTGATGGTATGTGAAGTTCATGAGGCAGGTGGAGTTGTTTTGGCACTGGAAGAGCTGTGGTGCTGCTTCGGGCAGTTGCCATTCACCACCGCCCTGAGTTCCCTAGGTGTCATAGCCACTTTCAGACATATGTGGTACCAGAGCACTTGGTTTCCATGGCAGCGGGAAATGGCTTGGGCGCTGAACTTGTGTTTGGCTGTGGAGTTTTGGGCGACTTGAGTGAGGAGCTCCATGTGAGTTTAGTGTGGGTGCTCAACCTGCTTGATTCCATCCCACTGGGCTCAATGGGCATTGGACCGGAAGTGACCAAACAGGGTTTCCTAGATAGCTGCTAGCACAGCTGATGGTATGTGAAGTTCATGAGGCAGGTGGAGTTGTTTTGGCACTGGAAGAGCTGTGCTGCTGCTTCGGGCAGTTGCCATTCACCACCGCCCTGAGTTCCCTAGGTGTCATAGCCACTTTCAGACATATGTGGTGCCAGAGCACTTGGTTTCCATGGCAGCGGGAAATGGCTTTTGCGCTGCACTTGTGTTTGGCTGTGGAGTTTTCAGCGCCTTCAGTGAGGATCTCCATGTGAGTTTAGTGTGGGTGCTCAACCTGCTTGATTCCATCCCCCTGGGCTCAATGGGCATTGGACCGGAAGTGACCAAACAGGGTTTCCTAGATAGCTGCTAGCACAGCTGATGGTATGTGAAGTGAATGAGGCAGGTGGAGTTGTTTTGGCACTGGAAGAGCTGTGCTGCTGCTTCGGGCAGTTGCCATTCACCACCGCCCTGAGTTTCCTAGGTGTCATAGCCACTTTCAGACATATGTGGTACCAGAGCACTTGGTTTCCATGGCAGCGGGAAATGGCTTTTGCGCTGAACTTGTGTTTTACTGTGGAGTTTTGGGCGACTTGAGTGAGGAGCTCCATGTGAGTTTAGTGTGGGTGCTCAACCTGCTTGATTCCATCCCACTGGGCTCAATGGGCATTGGACCGGAAGTGACCAAACAGGGTTTCCTAGATAGCTGCTAGCACAGCTGATGGTATGTGAAGTTCATGAGTCAGGTGGAGTTGTTTTGGCACTGGAAGAGCTGTGGTGCTGCTTCGGGCAGTTGCCATTCACCACCACCCTGAGTTCCCTAGGTGTCATATCCACTTTCAGACATATGTGGTGCCAGAGCACTTGGTTTCCATGGCAGCGGGAAATGGCTTTTGCGCTGCACTTGTGTTTGGCTGTGGAGTTTTCAGCGCCTTCAGTGAGGAGCTCCATGTGAGTTTAGTGTGGGTGCTCAACCTGCTTGATTCCATCCCACTGGGCTCAATGGGCATTGGACCGGAAGTGACCAAACAGGGTTTCCTGGATAGCTGCTAGCACAGCTGATGGTATGTGAAGTTCATGAGGCAGGTGGAGTTGTTTTGGCACTGGAAGAGCTGTGGTGCTGCTTCGGGCAGTTGCCATTCACCACCGCCCTGAGTTCCCTAGGTGTCATAGCCACTTTCAGACATATGTGGTGCCAGAGCACTTGGTTTCCATGGCAGCGGGAAATGGCTTTTGCGCTGAACTTGTGTTTGGCTGTGGAGTTTTGAGCGCCTTGAGTGAGGAGCTCCATGTGAGTTTAGTGTGGGTGCTCAACCTGCTTGATTCCATCCCACTGGGCTCAATGGGCATTGGACCGGAAGTGACCAAACAGGGTTTCCTAGATAGCTGCTAGCACAGCTGATGGTATGTGAAGTGAATGAGGCAGGTGCAGTTGTTTTGGCACTGGAAGAGCTGTGCTGCTGCTTCGGGCAGTTGCCATTCACCACCGCCCTGAGTTCCCTAGGTGTCATAGACACTTTCAGTTATATGTGTTGCCAGAGAACTTGGTTTCCATGGCACCAGGAAATGGCTTGGACGTTGAACTTGTGTTTGGCTGTGCAGGTTTTGAGCGCCTTGAGTGAGGAGCTCCATGTGAGTTTAGTGTGGGTGCTCAACCTGCTTGATTCCATCCCACTGGGCTCAATGGGCATTGGACCGGAAGTGACCAAACAGGGTTTCCTAGATAGCTGCTAGCACAGCTGATGGTATGTGAAGTGAATGAGGCAGGTGGAGTTGTTTTGGCACTGGAAGAGCTGTGCTGCTGCTTCGGGCAGTTGCCATTCACCACTGCCCTGAGTTCCCTAGGTGTCATATCCACTTTCAGACATTTGTGGTGCCAGAGCACTTGGTTTCCATGGCAGCGGGAAATGGCTTTGGCGCTGAACTTGTGTTTGGCTGTGGAGTTTTGAGCGGCTTGAGTAAAGAGCTCCATGTTAGTTTAGTGTGGGTGCTCAACCTACTTGATTCCATCACACTGGGCTCAATGAGCATTGGACCGGAAGTGACCAAACAGGGTTTCCTAGATAGCTGCTAGCACAGCTGATGGTATGTGAAGTTCATGAGGCAGGTGGAGTTGTTTTGGCACTGGAAGAGCTGTGCTGCTGCTTCGGGCAGTTGCCATTCACCACCACATAGAGTTCCCTAGGTGTCATAGCCACTTTCAGATATATGTACAGCCAGAGAACTTGGTTTCCACGGCACCAGAAAATGGCTTATGGGTTGAACTTGTGTTTGGCTGTGCAGGGTTTGAGCGCCTTGAGTGTGGAGCTCCATGTTAGTTTAGTGTGGGTGCTCAACCTGCTTGATTCCATCCCACTGGGCTCAACTGGCATTGGACTGGAAGTGACCAAACAGCTTTTCCTAGATAGCTGCTAGCACAGCTGATGGTATGTGAAGTTCATGAGGCAGGTGGAGTTATTTTGGCACTGGAAGAGCTGTGCTGCTGCTTCGGGCAGTTGCCATTCACCACCGCCCTGAGTTCCCTAGGTGTCATAGCCACTTTCAGACATATGTGGTGCCAGAAAACTTGGTTTCCATGGCAGCGGGAAATGGCTTTTGCGCTGCACTTGTGTTTGGCTGTGCAGGTTTCAGCGCCTTGAGTGAGGAGCTCCATGTGAGTTTAGTGTGGGTGCTCAACCTGCTTGATTCCATCCCACTGGGCTCAATGGGCATTGGACCGGAAGTGACCAAACAGGGTTTCCTAGATAGCTGCTAGCACAGCTGATGGTATGTGAAGTGAATGAGGCAGGTGGAGTTGTTTTGGCACTGGAAGAGCTGTGCTGCTGCTTCGGGCAGTTGCCATTCACCACCGTCTTAAGTTACCTAGGTGTCATAGACACTTTCAGATATATGTACAGCCAGAGAACTTGGTTTCCACGGCACCAGAAAATGGCTTATGGGTTGAACTTGTGTTTGGCTGTGCAGGTTTTGAGCGCCTTGAGTGTGGAGCTCCATGTTAGTTTAGTGTGGGTGCTCAACCTGCTTGATTCCATCCCACTGGGCTCAATGGGCATTGGACCGGAAGTGACCAAACAGGGTTTCCTAGATAGCTGCTAGCACAGCTGATGGTATGTGAAGTTCATGAGGCAGGTGGAGTTGTTTTGGCACTGGAAGAGCTGTGCTGCTGCTTCGGGCAGTTGCCATTCACCACCGCCCTGAGTTCCCTAGGTGTCATAGCCACTTTCAGACATATGTGGTGCCAGAAAACTTGGTTTCCATGGCAGCGGGAAATGGCTTTTGCGCTGCACTTGTGTTTGGCTGTGCAGGTTTCAGCGCCTTGAGTGAGGAGCTCCATGTGAGTTTAGTGTGGGTGCTCAACCTGCTTGCTTCCATCCCACTGGGCTCAATGGGCATTGGACCGGAAGTGACCAAACAGGGTTTCCTAGATAGCTGCTAGCACAGCTGATGGTATGTGAAGTGAATGAGGCAGGTGGAGTTGTTTTGGCACTGGAAGAGCTGTGCTGCTGCTTCGGGCAGTTGCCATTCACCACCGCCCTGAGTTCCCTAGGTGTCATAGGCACTTTCAGACATATGTGGTGCCAGAGCACTTGGTTTCCATGGCAGTGGGAAATGGCTTTTGCGCTGCACTTGTGTTTGGCTGTGGAGTTTTGAGCGCCTTGAGTGAGGAGCTCCATGTGAGTTTAGTGTGGGTGCTCAACCTGCTTGATTCCATCCCACTGGGCTCAATGGACATTGGACCGGAAGTGACCAAACAGGGTTTCCTAGATAGCTGCTAGCACAGCTGATGGTATGTGAAGTGAATGAGGCAGGTGGAGTTGTTTTGGCACTGGAAGAGCTGTGCTGCTGCTTCGGGCAGTTGCCATTCACCACCGCCCTGAGTTCCCTAGGTGTCATAGCCACTTTCAGACATATGTGGTGCCAGAGCACTTGGTTTCCATGGCAGTGGGAAATGGCTTTTGCGCTGCACTTGTGTTTGGCTGTGGAGTTTTGAGCGCCTTGAGTGAGGAGCTCCATGTGAGTTTAGTGTGGGTGCTCAACCTGCTTGATTCCATCCCACTGGGCTCAATGGACATTGGACCGGAAGTGACCAAACAGGGTTTCCTAGATAGCTGCTAGCACAGCTGATGGTATGTGAAGTGAATGAGGCAGGTGGAGTTGTTTTGACACTGGAAGAGCTGTGCTGCTGCTTCGGGCAGTTGCCATTCACCACCGCCCTGAGTTCCCTAGGTGTCATAGCCACTTTCAGACATATGTGGTGCCAGAGCACTTGGTTTCCATGGCAGTGGGAAATGGCTTTTGCGCTGAACTTGTGTTTAGCTGTTGAGTTTTGAGCGCCTTGAGTGAGGAGCTCCATGTGAGTTTAGTGTGGGTGCTCAACCTGCTTGATTCCATCCCACTGGGCTCAATGGACATTGGACCGGAAGTGACCAAACAGGGTTTCCTAGATAGCTGCTAGCACAGCTGATGGTATGTGAAGTTCATGAATGAGGCAGGTGGAGTTGTTTTGGCACTGGAAGAGCTGTGCTGCTGCTTCGGGCAGTTGCCATTCACCACCGCCCTGAGTTCCCTAGGTGTCATATCTACTTTCAGATATATGTGCTGCCAAAGAACTTGGTTTCTACGGCACCAGGAAATGGCTTATTGGTTGAACTTGTGTTTGGCTGTGCAGGTTTTGAGCGGCTTGAGTGAGGAGCTCCATGTTAGTTTAGTGTGGGTGCTCAACCTGCTTGATTCCATCCCACTGGGCTCAATGGGCATTGGACCGGAAGTGACCAAACAGGGTTTCCTAGATAGCTGCTAGCACAGCTGATGGTATGTGAAGTTCATGAGGCAGGTGGAGTTGTTTTGGCACTGGAAGAGCTGTGGTGCTGCTTCGGGCAGTTGCCATTCACCACCGCCCTGAGTTCCCTAGGTGTCATATCCACTTTCAGACATATGTGGTGCCATAACACTTGGTTTCCATGGCAGCGGGAAATGGCTTGGGAGCTGAACTTGTGTTTGGCTGTGGAGTTTTGAGTGCCTTGAGTGTGTAGCTCCATGTGAGTTTAGTGTGGGTGCTCAACCTGCTTGATTCCATCCCACTGGGCTCAATGGACATTGGACCGGAAGTGACCAAACAGGGTTTCCTAGATAGCTGCTAGCACAGCTGATGGTATGTGAAGTTCATGACTGAGGCAGGTGGAGTTGTTTTGGCACTGGAAGAGCTGTGGTGCTGCTTCGGGCAGTTGCCATTCACCACCGCCCTGAGTTTCCTAGGTGTCATATCCACTTTCAGACATATGTGGTGCCAGAGCACTTGGTTCCATGGCAGCGGGAAATGGCTTTTGCGCTGAACTTGTGTTTGGCTGTGGAGTTTTGAGCGCCTTGAGTGAGGATCTCCATGTGAGTTTAGTGTGGGTGCTCAACCTGCTTAATTCCATCCCACTGGGCTCAATGGGCATTGGACCAGAAGTGACCAAACAGGGTTTCCTAGATAGCTGCTAGCACAGCTTATGGTATGTGAAGTGAATGAGGCAGGTGGAGTTGTTTTGGCACTGGAAGAGCTGTGCTGCTGCTTCGGGCAGTTGCCATTCACCACCGCCCTGAGTTCCCTAGGTGTCATAGCCACTTTCAGACATATGTGGTGCCAGAGCACTTGGTTTCCATGGCAGTGGGAAATGGCTTGGGCGCTGAACTTGTGTTTAGCTGTTGAGTTTTGAGCGCCTTGAGTGAGGAGCTCCATGTGAGTTTAGTGTGGGTGCTCAACCTGCTTGATTCAATCCCATCCCACTGGGCTCAATGGGCATTGGACCGGAAGTGACCAAACAGGGTTTCCTAGATAGCTGCTAGCACAGCTGATGGTATGTGAAGTGAATGAGGCAGGTGGAGTTGTTTTGGCACTGGAAGAGCTGTGCTGCTGCTTCGGGCAGTTGCCATTCACCACCGTCTTAAGTTCCCTAGGTGTCATAGACACTTTCAGATATATGTACAGCCAGAGAACTTGGTTTCCACGGCACCAGAAAATGGCTTATGGGTTGAACTTGTGTTTGGCTGTGCAGGTTTTGAGCGCCTTGAGTGTGGAGCTCCATGTTAGTTTAGTGTGGGTGCTCAACCTGCTTGATTCCATCCCACTGGGCTCAATGGGCATTGGACCGCAAGTGACCAAACAGGGTTTCCTAGATAGCTGCTAGCACAGCTGATGGTATGTGAAGTTCATGAGGCAGGTGGAGTTGTTTTGGCACTGGAAGAGCTGTGCTGCTGCTTCGGGCAGTTGCCATTCACCACCGCCCTGAGTTCCCTAGGTGTCATAGCCACTTTCAGACATATGTGGTGCCAGAAAACTTGGTTTCCATGGCAGCGGGAAATGGCTTTTGCGCTGCACTTGTGTTTGGCTGTGCAGGTTTCAGCGCCTTGAGTGAGGAGCTCCATGTGAGTTTAGTGTGGGTGCTCAACCTGCTTGCTTCCATCCCACTGGGCTCAATGGGCATTGGACCGGAAGTGACCAAACAGGGTTTCCTAGATAGCTGCTAGCACAGCTGATGGTATGTGAAGTGAATGAGGCAGGTGGAGTTGTTTTGGCACTGGAAGAGCTGTGCTGCTGCTTCGGGCAGTTGCCATTCACCACCGCCCTGAGTTCCCTAGGTGTCATAGCCACTTTCAGACATATGTGGTGCCAGAGCACTTGGTTTCCATGGCAGTGGGAAATGGCTTTTGCGCTGCACTTGTGTTTGGCTGTGGAGTTTTGAGCGCCTTGAGTGAGGAGCTCCATGTGAGTTTAGTGTGGGTGCTCAACCTGCTTGATTCCATCCCACTGGGCTCAATGGACATTGGACCGGAAGTGACCAAACAGGGTTTCCTAGATAGCTGCTAGCACAGCTGATGGTATGTGAAGTTCATGAGGCAGGTGGAGTTGTTTTGGCACTGGAAGAGCTGTGCTGCTGCTTCGGGCAGTTGCCATTCACCACCGCCCTGAGTTCCCTAGGTGTCATAGCCACTTTCAGACATATGTGGTGCCAGAGCACTTGGTTTCCATGGCAGTGGGAAATGGCTTTTGCGCTGCACTTGTGTTTGGCTGTGGAGTTTTGAGCGCCTTGAGTGAGGAGCTCCATGTGAGTTTAGTGTGGGTGCTCAACCTGCTTGATTCCATCCCACTGGGCTCAATGGACATTGGACCGGAAGTGACCAAACAGGGTTTCCTAGATAGCTGCTAGCACAGCTGATGGTATGTGAAGTGAATGAGGCAGGTGGAGTTGTTTTGGCACTGGAAGAGCTGTGCTGCTGCTTCGGGCAGTTGCCATTCACCACCGCCCTGAGTTCCCTAGGTGTCATAGCCACTTTCAGACATATGTGGTGCCAGAGCACTTGGTTTCCATGGCAGTGGGAAATGGCTTTTGCGCTGAACTTGTGTTTAGCTGTTGAGTTTTGAGCGCCTTGAGTGAGGAGCTCCATGTGAGTTTAGTGTGGGTGCTCAACCTGCTTGATTCCATCCTACTGGGCTCAATGGACATTGGACCGGAAGTGACCAAACAGGGTTTCCTAGATAGCTGCTAGCACAGCTGATGGTATGTGAAGTTCATGAATGAGGCAGGTGGAGTTGTTTTGGCACTGGAAGAGCTGTGCTGCTGCTTCGGGCAGTTGCCATTCACCACCGCCCTGAGTTCCCTAGGTGTCATATCTACTTTCAGATATATGTGCTGCCAAAGAACTTGGTTTCTACGGCACCAGGAAATGGCTTATTGGTTGAACTTGTGTTTGGCTGTGCAGGTTTTGAGCGGCTTGAGTGAGGATCTCCATGTTAGTTTAGTGTGGGTGCTCAACCTGCTTGATTCCATCCCACTGGGCTCAATGGGCATTGCACCGGAAGTGACCAAACAGGGTTTCCTAGATAGCTGCTAGCACAGCTGATGGTATGTGAAGTTCATGAGGCAGGTGGAGTTGTTTTGGCACTGGAAGAGCTGTGGTGCTGCTTCGGGCAGTTGCCATTCACCACCGCCCTGAGTTCCCTAGGTGTCATATCCACTTTCAGACATATGTGGTGCCATAACACTTGGTTTCCATGGCAGCGGGAAATGGCTTGGGAGCTGAACTTGTGTTTGGCTGTGGAGTTTTGAGTGCCTTGAGTGTGTAGCTCCATGTGAGTTTAGTGTGGGTGCTCAACCTGCTTGATTCCATCCCACTGGGCTCAATGGACATTGGACCGGAAGTGACCAAACAGGGTTTCCTAGATAGCTGCTAGCACAGCTGATGGTATGTGAAGTTCATGACTGAGGCAGGTGGAGTTGTTTTGGCACTGGAAGAGCTGTGGTGCTGCTTCGGGCAGTTGCCATTCACCACCGCCCTGAGTTTCCTAGGTGTCATATCCACTTTCAGACATATGTGGTGCCAGAGCACTTGGTTCCATGGCAGCGGGAAATGGCTTTTGCGCTGAACTTGTGTTTGGCTGTGGAGTTTTGAGCGCCTTGAGTGAGGATCTCCATGTGAGTTTAGTGTGGGTGCTCAACCTGCTTAATTCCATCCCACTGGGCTCAATGGGCATTGGACCAGAAGTGACCAAACAGGGTTTCCTAGATAGCTGCTAGCACAGCTTATGGTATGTGAAGTGAATGAGGCAGGTGGAGTTGTTTTGGCACTGGAAGAGCTGTGCTGCTGCTTCGGGCAGTTGCCATTCACCACCGCCCTGAGTTCCCTAGGTGTCATAGCCACTTTCAGACATATGTGGTGCCAGAGCACTTGGTTTCCATGGCAGTGGGAAATGGCTTGGGCGCTGAACTTGTGTTTAGCTGTTGAGTTTTGAGCGCCTTGAGTGAGGAGCTCCATGTGAGTTTAGTGTGGGTGCTCAACCTGCTTGATTCAATCCCATCCCACTGGGCTCAATGGGCATTGGACCGGAAGTGACCAAACAGGGTTTCCTAGATAGCTGCTAGCACAGCTGATGGTATGTGAAGTGAATGAGGCAGGTGGAGTTGTTTTGGCACTGGAAGAGCTGTGCTGCTGCTTCGGGCAGTTGCCATTCACCACCGTCTTAAGTTCCCTAGGTGTCATAGACACTTTCAGATATATGTACAGCCAGAGAACTTGGTTTCCACGGCACCAGAAAATGGCTTATGGGTTGAACTTGTGTTTGGCTGTGCAGGTTTTGAGCGCCTTGAGTGTGGAGCTCCATGTTAGTTTAGTGTGGGTGCTCAACCTGCTTGATTCCATCCCACTGGGCTCAATGGGCATTGGACCGGAAGTGACCAAACAGGGTTTCCTAGATAGCTGCTAGCACAGCTGATGGTATGTGAAGTTCATGAGGCAGGTGGAGTTGTTTTGGCACTGGAAGAGCTGTGCTGCTGCTTCGGGCAGTTGCCATTCACCACCGCCCTGAGTTCCCTAGGTGTCATAGCCACTTTCAGACATATGTGGTGCCAGAAAACTTGGTTTCCATGGCAGCGGGAAATGGCTTTTGCGCTGCACTTGTGTTTGGCTGTGCAGGTTTCAGCGCCTTGAGTGAGGAGCTCCATGTGAGTTTAGTGTGGGTGCTCAACCTGCTTGCTTCCATCCCACTGGGCTCAATGGGCATTGGACCGGAAGTGACCAAACAGGGTTTCCTAGATAGCTGCTAGCACAGCTGATGGTATGTGAAGTGAATGAGGCAGGTGGAGTTGTTTTGGCACTGGAAGAGCTGTGCTGCTGCTTCGGGCAGTTGCCATTCACCACCGCCCTGAGTTCCCTAGGTGTCATAGCCACTTTCAGACATATGTGGTGCCAGAGCACTTGGTTTCCATGGCAGTGGGAAATGGCTTTTGCACTGCACTTGTGTTTGGCTGTGGAGTTTTGAGCGCCTTGAGTGAGGAGCTCCATGTGAGTTTAGTGTGGGTGCTCAACCTGCTTGATTCCATCCCACTGGGCTCAATGGACATTGGACCGGAAGTGACCAAACAGGGTTTCCTAGATAGCTGCTAGCACAGCTTATGGTATGTGAAGTGAATGAGGCAGGTGGAGTTGTTTTGGCACTGGAAGAGCTGTGCTGCTGCTTCGGGCAGTTGCCATTCACCACCGCCCTGAGTTCCCTAGGTGTCATAGCCACTTTCAGACATATGTGGTGCCAGAGCACTTGGTTTCCATGGCAGTGGGAAATGGCTTTTGCGCTGAACTTGTGTTTGGCTGTGGAGTTTTGAGCGCCTTGAGTGAGGAGCTCCATGTGAGTTTAGTGTGGGTGCTCAACCTGCTTGATTCAATCCCATCCCACTGGGCTCAATGGGCATTGGACCGGAAGTGACCAAACAGGGTTTCCTAGATAGCTGCTAGCACAGCTGATGGTATGTGAAGTGAATGAGGCAGGTGGAGTTGTTTTGGCACTGGAAGAGCTGTGCTGCTGCTTCGGGCAGTTGCCATTCACCACCGTCTTAAGTTCCCTAGGTGTCATAGACACTTTCAGATATATGTACAGCCAGAGAACTTGGTTTCCACGGCACCAGAAAATGACTTATGGGTTGAACTTGTGTTTGGCTGTGCAGGTTTTGAGCGCCTTGAGTGTGGAGCTCCATGTTAGTTTAGTGTGGGTGCTCAACCTGCTTGATTCCATCCCACTGGGCTCAATGGGCATTGGACCGGAAGTGACCAAACAGGGTTTCCTAGATAGCTGCTAGCACAGCTGATGGTATGTGAAGTTCATGAGGCAGGTGGAGTTGTTTTGGCACTGGAAGAGCTGTGCTGCTGCTTCGGGCAGTTGCCATTCACCACCGCCCTGAGTTCCCTAGGTGTCATAGCCACTTTCAGACATATGTGGTGCCAGAAAACTTGGTTTCCATGGCAGCGGGAAATGGCTTTTGCGCTGCACTTGTGTTTGGCTGTGCAGGTTTCAGCGCCTTGAGTGAGGAGCTCCATGTGAGTTTAGTGTGGGTGCTCAACCTGCTTGATTCCATCCCACTGGGCTCAATGGACATTGGACCGGAAGTGACCAAACAGGGTTTCGTAGATAGCTGCTAGCACAGCTTATGGTATGTGAAGTGAATGAGGCAGGTGGAGTTGTTTTGGCACTGGAAGAGCTGTGCTGCTGCTTCGGGCAGTTGCCATTCACCACCGCCCTGAGTTCCCTAGGTGTCATAGCCACTTTCAGACATATGTGGTGCCAGAGCACTTGGTTTCCATGGCAGTGGGAAATGGCTTTTGCGCTGAACTTGTGTTTAGCTGTTGAGTTTTGAGCGCCTTGAGTGAGGAGCTCCATGTGAGTTTAGTGTGGGTGCTCAACCTGCTTGATTCAATCCCATCCCACTGGGCTCAATGGGCATTGGACCGGAAGTGACCAAACAGGGTTTCCTAGATAGCTGCTAGCACAGCTGATGGTATGTGAAGTTCATGACTGAGGCAGGTGGAGTTGTTTTGGCACTGGAAGAGCTGTGGTGCTGCTTCGGGCAGTTGCCATTCACCACCGCCCTGAGTTTCCTAGGTGTCATATCCACTTTCAGACATATGTGGTGCCAGAGCACTTGGTTCCATGGCAGCGGGAAATGGCTTTTGCGCTGAACTTGTGTTTGGCTGTGGAGTTTTGAGCGCCTTGAGTGAGGATCTCCATGTGAGTTTAGTGTGGGTGCTCAACCTGCTTAATTCCATCCCACTGGGCTCAATGGGCATTGGACCGGAAGTGACCAAACAGTGTTTCCTAGATAGCTGCTAGCACAGCTGATGGTATGTGAAGTGAATGAGGCAGGTGGAGTTGTTTTGGCACTGGAAGAGCTGTGCTGCTGCTTCGGGCAGTTGCCATTCACCACCGCCCTGAGTTCCCAAAGTGTCATATCCACTTTCAGACATATGTGGTGCCAGAGCACTTGGTTTCCATGGCAGCGGGAAATGGCTTGGGTGCTGAACTTGTGTTTGGCTGTGGAGTTTTGAGCGCCTTGAGTGAGGAGCTCCATGTGAGTTTAGTGTGGGTGCTCAACCTGCTTGATTCCATCCCACTGGGCTCAATGGACATTGCACCGGAAGTGACCAAACAGGGTTTCCTAGATAGCTGCTAGCACAGCTGATGGTATGTGAAGTTCATGAGGCAGGTGGAGTTGTTTTGGCACTGGAAGAGCTGTGCTGCTGCTACGGGCAGTTGCCATTCACTACCACCCTGAGTTCCCTAGGTGTCATATCCACTTTCAGACATATGTGGTGCCAGAGCACTTGGTTTCCATGGCAGCGGGAAATGGCTTGGGCGCTGAACTTGTGTTTGGCTGTGGAGTTTTGAGCGCCTTGAGTGTGGAGCTCCATGTTAGTTTAGTGTGGGTGCTCAACCTGCTTGATTCCATCCCACTTGGCTCAATGGGCATTGGACCGGAAGTGACCAAACAGGGTTTCCTAGATAGCTGCTAGCACAGCTGATGGTATGTGAAGTTCATGAGGCAGGTGGAGTTGTTTTGGCACTGGAAGAGCTGTGCTGCTGCTTCGGGCAGTTGCCATTCACCATCGCCCTGAGTTCCCGAGGAGTCATATCCACTTTCAGACATATGTGGTGCCAGAGCACTTGGTTTCCATGGCAGCAGGAAATTGCTTGGACATTGAACTTGTGTTTGGCTGTGCAGGTTTTGAGCGCCTTGAGTGAGGAGCTCCATGTTAGTTTAGTGTGGGTGCTCAACCTGCTTGATTCCATCCCACTGGGCTCAATGGGCATTGGACCGGAAGTGACCAAACAGGGTTTCCTAGATAGCTGCTAGCACAGCTGATGGTATGTGAAGTTCATGAATGAGGCAGGTGGAGTTGTTTTGGCACTGGAAGAGCTGTGGTGCTGCTTCGGGCAGTTGCCATTCACCACCGCCCTAAGTTCCCTAGGTGTCATATCCACTTTCAGACATATGTGGTGCCAGAGCACTTGGTTTCCATGGCAGCGGGAAATGGCTTTTGCGCTGAACTTGTGTTTGGCTGTGGAGTTTTCAGGAACTTGAGTGAGGAGCTCCATGTGAGTTTAGTGTGGGTGCTCAATCTGCTTGATTCCATCCCACTGGGCTCAATGGGCATTGGACCGAAAGTGACCAAACAGGGTTTCCTAGATAGCTGCTAGCACAGCTGATGGTATGTGAAGTTCATGACTGAGGTGGAGTTGTTTTGGCACTGGAAGAGCTGTGCTGCTACTTCGGGCAGTTGCCATTCACCACCGCCCTGAGTTCCCTAGGTGTCATAGCCACTTTCAGACATATGTGGTGCCAGAGCACTTGGTTTCCATGGCAGTGGGAAATGGCTTGGGCGCTGAACTTGTGTTTGGCTGTGGAGTTTTGAGCGCCTTGAGTGAGGAGCTCCATGTGAGTTTAGTGTGGGTGCTCAACCTGCTTGATTCCATCCCCCTGGGCTCAATGGACAATGAACCGGAAGTGACCAAACAGGGTTTCCTAGATAGCTGCTAGCACAGCTGATGGTATGTGAAGTTCATCAGTCAGGTGGAGTTGTTTTGGCACTGGAAGAGCTGTGCTGCTGCTTCGGGCAGTTGCCATTCACCACCACCCTGAGTTCCCTAGGTGTCATAGCCACTTTCAGACATATGTGGTACCAGAGCACTTGGTTTCCATGGCAGCGGGAAATGGCTTGGGCGCTGAACTTGTGTTTTACTGTGGAGTTTTGGGCGACTTGAGTGAGGAGCTCCATGTGAGTTTAGTGTGGGTGCTCAACCTGCTTGATTCCATCCCACTGGGCTCAATGGGCATTGGACCGGAAGTGACCAAACAGGGTTTCCTAGATAGCTGCTAGCACAGCTGATGGTATGTGAAGTTCATGAGTCAGGTGGAGTTGTTTTGGCACTGGAAGAGCTGTGCTGCTGCTTCGGGCAGTTGCCATTCACCACCGCCCTGAGTTCCCTAGGTGTCATATCCACTTTCAGACATATGTGGTGCCAGAGCACTTGGTTTCCATGGCAGCGGGAAATGAATTTTGCGCTGCACTTGTGTTTGGCTGTGGAGTTTTCAGCGCCTTCAGTGAGGAGCTCCATGTTAGTTTAGTGTGGGTGCTCAACCTGCTTGATTCCATCCCACTGGGCTCAATGGGCATTGGACCGGAAGTGACCAAACAGGGTTTCCTAGATAGCTGCTAGCACAGCTGATGGTATGTGAAGTGAATGAGGCAGGTGGAGTTGTTTTGGCACTGGAAGAGCTGTGGTGCTGCTTCGGGCAGTTGCCATTCACCATCGCCCTGAGTTCCCGAGGAGTCATATCCACATTCAGACATATGTGGTGCCAGAGCACTTGGTTTCCATGGCAGCAGGAAATTGCTTGGACGTTGAACTTGTGTTTGGCTGTGCAGGTTTTGAGCGCCTTGAGTGAGGAGCTCCATGTTAGTTTAGTGTGGGTGCTCAACCTGCTTGATTCCATCCCACTGGGCTCAATGGGCATTGCACCGGAAGTGACCAAACAGGGTTTCCTAGATAGCTGCTAGCACAGCTGATGGTATGTGAAGTTCATGAGGCAGGTGGAGTTGTTTTGGCACTGGAAGAGCTGTGGTGCTGCTTCGGGCAGTTGCCATTCACCACCGCCCTGAGTTCCCTAGGTGTCATATCCACTTTCAGACCTATGTGGTGCCAGAGCACTTGGTTTCCATGGCAGCGGGAAATGGCTTTTGCGCTGAACTTGTGTTTGGCTGTGGAGTTTTCAGCACCTTGAGTGAGGAGCTCCATGTGAGTTTAGTGTGGGTGCTCAATCTGCTTGATTCCATCCCACTGGGCTCAATGGGCATTGGACCGAAAGTGACCAAACAGGGTTTCCTAGATAGCTGCTAGCACAGCTGATGGTATGTGAAGTTCATGACTGAGGTGGAGTTGTTTTGGCACTGGAAGAGCTGTGGTGCTGCTTCGGGCAGTTGCCATTCACCACCGCCCTGAGTTCCCTAGGTGTCATAGCCACTTTCAGACATATGTGGTGCCAGAGCACTTGGTTTCCATGGCAGTGGGAAATGGCTTGGGCGCTGAACTTGTGTTTGGCTGTGGAGTTTTGAGCGCCTTGAGTGAGGATCTTCATGTGAGTTTAGTGTGGGTGCTCAACCTGCTTGATTCCATCCCCCTGGGCTCAATGGACAATGAACCGGAAGTGACCAAACAGGGTTTCCTAGATAGCTGCTAGCACAGCTGATGGTCTGTGAAGTTCATGAGTCAGGTGGAGTTGTTTTGGCACTGGAAGAGCTGTGCTGCTGCTTCGGGCAGTTGCCATTCACAACCGCCCTAAGTTCCCTAGGTGTCATAGCCACTTTCAGACATATGTGGTACCAGAGCACTTGGTTTCCATGGCAGCGGGAAATGGCTTGGGCGCTGAACTTGTGTTTTACTGTGGAGTTTTGGACGACTTGAGTGAGGAGCTCCATGTGAGTTTAGTGTGGGTGCTCAACCTGCTTGATTCCATCCCACTGGGCTCAATGGGCATTGGACCGGAAGTGACCAAACAGGGTTTCCTAGATAGCTGCTAGCACAGCTGATGGTATGTGAAGTGAATGAGGCAGGTGGAGTTGTTTTGGCACTGGAAGAGCTGTGCTGCTGCTTCGGGCAGTTGCCATTCACCACCGTCTTAAGTTCCCTAGGTGTCATAGACACTTTCAGATATATGTACAGCCAGAGAACTTGGTTTCCACGGCACCAGAAAATGGCTTATGGGTTGAACTTGTGTTTGGCTGTGCAGGTTTTGAGCGCCTTGAGTGTGGAGCTCAATGTTAGTTTAGTGTGGGTGCTCAACCTGCTTGATTCCATCCCACTGGGCTCAACTGGCATTGGACTGGAAGTGACCAAACAGCTTTTCCTAGATAGCTGCTACCACAGCTGATGGTATGTGAAGTGAATGAGGCAGGTGGAGTTGTTTTGGCACTGGAAGAGCTGTGCTGCTGCTTCGGGCAGTTGCCATTCACCACCGCCCTGAGTTCCCTAGGTGTCATAGCCACTTTCAGACATATGTGGTGCCAGAAAACTTGGTTTCCATGGCAGCGGGAAATGGCTTTTGCGCTGCACTTGTGTTTGGCTGTGCAGGTTTCAGCGCCTTGAGTGAGGAGCTCCATGTTAGTTTAGTGTGGGTGCTCAACCTGCTTGATTCCATCCCACTGGGCTCAATGAGCATTGCCCCGGAAGTGACCAAACAGGGTTTCCTAGATAGCTGCTAGCACAGCTGACGGTCTGTGAAGTGAAAGAGGCAGGTGGAGTTGTTTTGGCACTGGAAGAGCTGTGCTGCTGCTTCGGGCAGTTGCCATTCACCACTGCCCTGAGTTCCCTAGGTGTCATAGCCACTTTCAGACATATGTGGTGCCAGAGCACTTGGTTTCCATGGCAGCGGGAAATGGCTTGGGTGCTGAACTTGTGTTTGGCTGTGGAGTTTTGAGCGCCTTGAGTGAGGAGCTCCATGTGAGTTTAGTGTGGGTGCTCAACCTGCTTGATTCCATCCCACTGGGCTCAATGGACATTGCACCGGAAGTGACCAAACAGGGTTTCCTAGATAGCTGCTAGCACAGCTGATGGTATGTGAAGTGAATGAGGCAGGTGGAGTTGTTTTGGCACTGGAAGAGCTGTGCTGCTGCTACGGGCAGTTGCCATTCACTACCACCCTGAGTTCCCTAGGTGTCATATCCACTTTCAGACATATGTGGTGCCAGAGCACTTGGTTTCCATGGCAGCGGGAAATGGCTTTTGCGCTGAACTTGTGTTTGGCTGTGGAGTTTTGAGCGCCTTGAGTGTGGAGCTCCATGTTAGTTTAGTGTGGGTGCTCAACCTGCTTGATTCCATCCCACTTGGCTCAATGGGCATTGCACCGGAAGTGACCAAACAGGGTTTCCTAGATAGCTGCTAGCACAGCTGATGGTATGTGAAGTTCATGAGGCAGGTGGAGTTGTTTTGGCACTGGAAGAGCTGTGCTGCTGCTTCGGGCAGTTGCCATTCACCATCGCCCTGAGTTCCCGAGGAGTCATATCCACTTTCAGACATATGTGGTGCCAGAGCACTTGGTTTCCATGGCAGCAGGAAATTGCTTGGACATTGAACTTGTGTTTGGCTGTGCATTATTTGAGCGCCTTGAGTGAGGAGCTCCATGTTAGTTTAGTGTGGGTGCTCAACCTGCTTGATTCCATCCCACTGGGCTCAATGGGCATTGCACCGGAAGTGACGAAACAGGGTTTCCTAGATAGCTGCTAGCACAGCTGATGGTATGTGAAGTTCATGAATGAGGCAGGTGGAGTTGTTTTGGCACTGGAAGAGCTGTGGTGCTGCTTCGGGCAGTTGCCATTCACCACCGCCCTAAGTTCCCTAGGTGTCATATCCACTTTCAGACATATGTGGTGCCAGAGCACTTGGTTTCCATGGCAGCGGGAAATGGCTTTTGCGCTGAACTTGTGTTTGGCTGTGGAGTTTTCAGCACCTTGAGTGAGGAGCTCCATGTGAGTTTAGTGTGGGTGCTCAATCTGCTTGATTCCATCCCACTGGGCTCAATGGGCATTGGACCGGAAGTGACCAAACAGGGTTTCCTAGATAGCTGCTAGCACAGCTGATGGTATGTGAAGTTCATGACTGAGGTGGAGTTGTTTTGGCACTGGAAGAGCTGTGCTGCTACTTCGGGCAGTTGCCATTCACCACCGCCCTGAGTTCCCTAGGTGTCATAGCCACTTTCAGACATATGTGGTGCCAGAGCACTTGGTTTCCATGGCAGTGGGAAATGGCTTGGGCGCTGAACTTGTGTTTGGCTGTGGAGTTTTGAGCGCCTTGAGTGAGGAGCTCCATGTGAGTTTAGTGTGGGTGCTCAACCTGCTTGATTCCATCCCCCTGGGCTCAATGGACAATGAACCGGAAGTGACCAAACAGGGTTTCCTAGATAGCTGCTAGCACAGCTGATGGTATGTGAAGTTCATCAGTCAGGTGGAGTTGTTTTGGCACTGGAAGAGCTGTGCTGCTGCTTCGGGCAGTTGCCATTCACCACCGCCCTGTGTTCCCTAGGTGTCATAGCCACTTTCAGACATATGTGGTACCAGAGCACTTGGTTTCCATGGCAGCGGGAAATGGCTTGGGCGCTGAACTTGTGTTTTACTGTGGAGTTTTGGGCGACTTGAGTGAGGAGCTCCATGTGAGTTTAGTGTGGGTGCTCAACCTGCTTGATTCCATCCCACTGGGCTCAATGGGCATTGGACCGGAAGTGACCAAACAGGGTTTCCTAGATAGCTGCTAGCACAGCTGATGGTATGTGAAGTTCATGAGTCAGGTGGAGTTGTTTTGGCACTGGAAGAGCTGTGCTGCTGCTTCGGGCAGTTGCCATTCACCACCGCCCTGAGTTCCCTAGGTGTCATATCCACTTTCAGACATATGTGGTGCCAGAGCACTTGGTTTCCATGGCAGCGGGAAATGAATTTTGCGCTGCACTTGTGTTTGGCTGTGGAGTTTTCAGCGCCTTCAGTGAGGAGCTCCATGTTAGTTTAGTGTGGGTGCTCAACCTGCTTGATTCCATCCCACTGGGCTCAATGGGCATTGGACCGGAAGTGACCAAACAGGGTTTCCTAGATAGCTGCTAGCACAGCTGATGGTATGTGAAGTGAATGAGGCAGGTGGAGTTGTTTTGGCACTGGAAGAGCTGTGGTGCTGCTTCGGGCAGTTGCCATTCACCATCGCCCTGAGTTCCCGAGGAGTCATATCCACTTTCAGACATATGTGGTGCCAGAGCACTTGGTTTCCATGGCAGCAGGAAATTGCTTGGACGTTGAACTTGTGTTTGGCTGTGCAGGTTTTGAGCGCCTTGAGTGAGGAGCTCCATGTTAGTTTAGTGTGGGTGCTCAACCTGCTTGATTCCATCCCACTGGGCTCAATGGGCATTGCACCGGAAGTGACCAAACAGGGTTTCCTAGATAGCTGCTAGCACAGCTGATGGTATGTGAAGTTCATGAGGCAGGTGGAGTTGTTTTGGCACTGGAAGAGCTGTGGTGCTGCTTCGGGCAGTTGCCATTCACCACCGCCCTGAGTTCCCTAGGTGTCATATCCACTTTCAGACATATGTGGTGCCAGAGCACTTGGTTTCCATGGCAGCGGGAAATGGCTTTTGCGCTGAACTTGTGTTTGGCTGTGGAGTTTTCAGCACCTTGAGTGAGGAGCTCCATGTGAGTTTAGTGTGGGTGCTCAATCTGCTTGATTCCATCCCACTGGGCTCAATGGGCATTGGACCGAAAGTGACCAAACAGGGTTTCCTAGATAGCTGCTAGCACAGCTGATGGTATGTGAAGTTCATGACTGAGGTGGAGTTGTTTTGCCACTGGAAGAGCTGTGGTGCTGCTTCGGGCAGTTGCCATTCACCACCGCCCTGAGTTCCCTAGGTGTCATAGCCACTTTCAGACATATGTGGTACCAGAGCACTTGGTTTCCATGGCAGCGGGAAATGGCTTGGGCGCTGAACTTGTGTTTTACTGTGGAGTTTTGGGCGACTTGAGTGAGGAGCTCCATGTGAGTTTAGTGTGGGTGCTCAACCTGCTTGATTCCATCCCACTGGGCTCAATGGGCATTGGACCGGAAGTGACCAAACAGGGGTTCCTAGATAGCTGCTAGCACAGCTGATGGTATGTGAAGTGAATGAGGCAGGTGGAGTTGTTTTGGCACTGGAAGAGCTGTGCTGCTGCTTCGGGCAGTTGCCATTCACCACCGTCTTAAGTTCCCTAGGTGTCATAGACACTTTCAGATATATGTACAGCCAGAGAACTTGGTTTCCACGGCACCAGAAAATGGCTTATGGGTTGAACTTGTGTTTGGCTGTGCAGGTTTTGAGCGCCTTGAGTGTGGAGCTCCATGTTAGTTTAGTGTGGGTGCTCAACCTGCTTGATTCCATCCCACTGGGCTCAACTGGCATTGGACTGGAAGTGACCAAACAGCTTTTCCTAGATAGCTGCTACCACAGCTGATGGTATGTGAAGTTCATGAGGCAGGTGGAGTTGTTTTGGCACTGGAAGAGCTGTGCTGCTGCTTCGGGCAGTTGCCATTCACCACCGCCCTGAGTTCCCTAGGTGTCATAGCCACTTTCAGACATATGTGGTGCCAGAAAACTTGGTTTCCATGGCAGCGGGAAATGGCTTTTGCGCTGAACTTGTGTTTGGCTGTGCAGGTTTCAGCGCCTTGAGTGAGGAGCTCCATGTTAGTTTAGTGTGGGTGCTCAACCTGCTTGATTCCATCCCACTGGGCTCAATGAGCATTGCACCGGAAGTGACCAAACAGGGTTTCCTAGATAGCTGCTAGCACAGCTGACGGTCTGTGAAGTGAAAGAGGCAGGTGGAGTTGTTTTGGCGCTGGAAGAGCTGTGGTGCTGCTTCGGGCAGTTGCCATTCACCACCGCCCTGAGTTCCCTAGGTGTCATATCCACTTTCAGACATATGTGGTGCCAGAGCACTTGGTTTCCATGGCAGCGGGAAATGGCTTTTGCGCTGAACTTGTGTTTGGCTGTGGAGTTTTGAGCGCCTTGAGTGTGGAGCTCCATGTGAGTTTAGTGTGGGTGCTCAACCTGCTTGATTCCATCCCACTGGGCTCAATGGGCATTGCACCGGAAGTGACCCAACAGGGTTTCCTAGATACCTGCTAGCACAGCTGATGGTATGTGAAGTTCATGAGGCAGGTGGAGTTGTTTTGGCACTGGAAGAGCTGTGCTGCTGCTTCGGGCAGTTGCCATTCACAACCGCCCTGAGTTCCCTAGGTGTCATATCCACTTTCAGACATATGTGGTGCCAGAGCACTTGGTTTCCATGGCAGCGGGAAATGGCTTTTGCGCTGAACTTGTGTTTGGCTGTGGAGTTTTGAGCGTCTTGAGTGAGGAGCTCCATGTGAGTTTAGTGTGGGTGCTCAACCTGCTTGATTCCATCCCACTGGGCTCAATGGGCATTGGACCGGAAGTGACCAAACAGGGTTTCCTAGATAGCTGCTAGCACAGCTGATGGTATGTGAAGTGAATGAGGCAGGTGGAGTTGTTTTGGCACTGGAAGAGCTGTGCTGCTGCTTCGGGCAGTTGCCATTCACCACCTCCCTGAGTTCCCTAGGTGTCATATCCACTTTCAGACATATGTGGTGCCAGAGCACTTGGTTTCCATGGCAGCGGGAAATGGCTTTTGCACTGAACTTGTGTTTGGCTGTGGAGTTTTGAACGCCCTGAGTGAGGAGCTCCATGTTAGTTTGGTGTGGGTGCTCAACCTGCTTGATTCCATCCCACTGGGCTCAATGGGCATTGGACCGGAAGTGACCAAACAGGGTTTCCTAGATAGCTGCTAGCACAGCTGATGGTATGTGAAGTTCATGAGGCAGGTGGAGTTGTTTTGGCACTGGAAGAGCTGTGCTGCTGCTTCGGGCAGTTGCCATTCACCACCGCCCTGAGTTCCCTAGGTGTCATAGCCACTTTCAGACATATGTGGTGCCAGAGCACTTGGTTTCCATGGCAGCGGGAAATGGCTTTTGCGCTGAACTTGTGTTTGGCTGTGGAGTTTTGAGCGGCTTGAGTGAGGAGCTCCATGTGAGTTTAGTGTGGGTGCTCAACCTGCTTAATTCCATCCCACTGGGCTCAATGGGCATTGGACCGGAAGTGACCAAACAGGGTTTCCTAGATAGCTGCTAGCACAGCTGATGGTATGTGAAGTTCATGACTGAGGTGGAGTTGTTTTGGCACTGGAAGAGTTGTGCATCTGCTTCTGGCGGTTGCCATTCACTACCGCCCTGAGTTCCCTAGGTGTCATAGCCACTTTCATATATATGTGCTGCCAGAGAACTTTGTTTCCACGGCACCAGGAAATGGCTTGTGGGTTGAACTTGTGTTTGGCTGTACAGGTTTTGAGCGCCTTGAGTGTGGAGCTCCATGTGAGTTTAGTGTGGGTGCTCAACCTGCTTGATTCCATCCCACTGGGCTCAATGGGCATTGGACCGGAAGTGACCAAACAGGTTTTCCTAGATAGCTGCTAGCACAGCTGATGGTATGTGAAGTTCATGACTGAGGTGGAGTTGTTTTGGCACTGGAAGAGCTGTGCTGCTGCTTCGGGCAGTTGCCATTCACCACCGCCCTGAGTTCCCTAGGTGTCATAGCCACTTTCAGACATATGTGGTGCCAGAACACTTGGTTTCCATGGCAGCGGGAAATGGCTTTTGCGCTGAACTTGTGTTTGGCTGTGGAGTTTTGAGTGCCTTGAGTGAGGATCTCCATGTGAGTTTAGTGTGGGTGCTTAACCTGCTTGATTCCATCCCACTGGGCTCAATGGACATTGGACCAGAAGTGACCAAACAGGGTTTCCTAGATAGCTGCTAGCACAGCTGATGGTATGTGAAGTTCATGACTGAGGTGGAGTTGTTTTGGCACTGGAAGAGCTGTGCTGCTGCTTCGGGCAGTTGCCATTCACTACCGCCCTGAGTTCCCTAGGTGTCATATCCACTTTCAGACATATGTGGTGCCAGAACACTTGGTTTCCATGGCAGCGGGAAATGGCTTGGGCGCTGAACTTGTGTTTGGCTGTGGAGTTTTGAGTGCCTTGAGTGTGTAGCTCCATGTGAGTTTAGTGTGGGTGCTCAACCTGCTTGATTCCATCCCACTGGGCTCAATGGACATTGGACCGGAAGTGACCAAACAGGGTTTCCTAGATAGCTGCTAGCACAGCTGATGGTATGTGAAGTTCATGACTGAGGCAGGTGGAGTTGTTTTGGCACTGGAAGAGCTGTGCTGCTGCTTCGGGCAGTTGCCATTCACAACCGCCCTGAGTTCCCTAGGTGTCATATCCACTTTCAGACATATGTGGTGCCAGAGCACTTGGTTTCCATGGCAGCGGGAAATGGCTTTTGCGCTGAACTTGCGTTTGGCTGTGGAGTTTTGAGCGTCTTGAGTGTGGAGCTCCATGTAAGTTTAGTGTGGGTGCTCAACCTGCTTGATTCCATCCCACTGGGCTCAATGGACATTGGACCGGAAGTGACCAAACAGGTTTCCTAGATAGCTGCTAGCACAGCTGATGGTATGTGAAGTTCATGACTGAGGTGGAGTTGTTTTGGCACTGGAAGAGCTGTGCTGCTGCTTCGGGCAGTTGCCATTCACCACCGCCCTGAGTTCCCTAGGTGTCATATCCACTTTCAGACATATGTGGTGCCAGAGCACTTGGTTTCCATGGCAGTGGGAAATGGCTTGGGCGCTGAACTTGTGTTTTACTGTGGAGTTTTGAGCGCCTTGAGTGAGGATCTCCATGTTAGTTTAGTGTGGGTGCTCAACCTGCTTGATTCCATCCCACTGGGCTCAATGGGCATTGGACCGGAAGTGACCAAACAGGGTTTCCTAGATAGCTGCTAGCACAGCTGATGGTATGTGAAGTTCATGACTGAGGTGGAGTTGTTTTGGCACTGGAAGAGCTGTGGTGCTGCTTCGGGCAGTTGCCATTCACCACCGCCCTGAGTTCCCTAGGTGTCATATCCACTTTCAGACATATGTGGTGCCAGAGCACTTGGTTTCCATGGCAGTGGGAAATGGCTTGGGCGCTGAACTTGTGTTTGGCTGTGGAGTTTTGAGCGCCTTGAGTGAGGAGCTCCATGTGAGTTTAATGTGGGTGCTCAACCTGCTTGATTCCATCCCACTGGGCTCAATGGGCATTGCACCGGAAGTGACCAAACAGGGTTTCCTAGATAGCTGCTAGCACAGCTGATGGTATGTGAAGTGAATGAGGCAGGTGGAGTTGTTTTGGCACTGGAAGAGCTGTGCTGCTGCTTCGGGCAGTTGCCATTCACTACCGCCCTGAGTTCCCTAGGTGTCATATCCACTTTCAGACATATGTGGTGCCAGAGCACTTGGTTTCCATGGCAGCGGGAAATGGCTTTTGCGCTGAACTTGCGTTTGGCTGTGGAGTTTTGAGCGTCTTGAGTGTGGAGCTCCATGTAAGTTTAGTGTGGGTGCTCAACCTGCTTGATTCCATCCCACTGGGCTCAATGGACATTGGACCGGAAGTGACCAAACAGGTTTCCTAGATAGCTGCTAGCACAGCTGATGGTATGTGAAGTTCATGACTGAGGTGGAGTTGTTTTGGCACTGGAAGAGCTGTGCTGCTGCTTCGGGCAGTTGCCATTCACCACCGCCCTGAGTTCCCTAGGTGTCATATCCACTTTCAGACATATGTGGTGCCAGAGCACTTGGTTTCCATGGCAGTGGGAAATGGCTTGGGCGCTGAACTTGTGTTTTACTGTGGAGTTTTGAGCGCCTTGAGTGAGGATCTCCATGTTAGTTTAGTGTGGGTGCTCAACCTGCTTGATTCCATCCCACTGGGCTCAATGGGCATTGGACCGGAAGTGACCAAACAGGGTTTCCTAGATAGCTGCTAGCACAGCTGATGGTATGTGAAGTTCATGACTGAGGTGGAGTTGTTTTGGCACTGGAAGAGCTGTGGTGCTGCTTCGGGCAGTTGCCATTCACCACCGCCCTGAGTTCCCTAGGTGTCATATCCACTTTCAGACATATGTGGTGCCAGAGCACTTGGTTTCCATGGCAGTGGGAAATGGCTTGGGCGCTGAACTTGTGTTTGGCTGTGGAGTTTTGAGCGCCTTGAGTGAGGAGCTCCATGTGAGTTTAATGTGGGTGCTCAACCTGCTTGATTCCATCCCACTGGGCTCAATGGGCATTGCACCGGAAGTGACCAAACAGGGTTTCCTAGATAGCTGCTAGCACAGCTGATGGTATGTGAAGTGAATGAGGCAGGTGGAGTTGTTTTGGCACTGGAAGAGCTGTGCTGCTGCTTCGGGCAGTTGCCATTCACTACCGCCCTGAGTTCCCTAGGTGTCATATCCACTTTCAGACATATGTGGTGCCAGAGCACTTGGTTTCCATGGCAGCGGGAAATGGCTTTTGCGCTGAACTTGTGTTTGGCTGTGGAGTTTTGAGCGCCTTGAGTGAGGAGCTCCATGTGAGTTTAGTGTGGGTGCTCAACCTGCTTGATTCCATCCCACTGGGCTCAATGGGCATTGGACCCGAAGTGACCAAACAGGGTTTCCTAGATAGCTGCTAGCACAGCTGATGGTATGTGAAGTTCATGAGGCAGGTGGAGTTGTTTTGGCACTGGAAGAGCTGTGGTGCTGCTTCGGGCAGTTGCCATTCACCATCGCCCTGAGTTCCCTAGGTGTCATAGCCACTTTCAGACATATGTGGTGCCAGAGCACTTGGTTTCCATGGCAGCGGGAAATTGCTTGGACGTTGAACTTGTGTTTGGCTGTGCAGGGTTTGAGCGCCTTGAGTGAGGAGCTCCATGTGAGTTTAGTGTGGGTGCTCAACCTGCTTGATTCAATCCCATCCCACTGGGCTCAATGGGCATTGGACCGGAAGTGACCAAACAGGGTTTCCTAGATAGCTGCTAGCACAGCTGATGGTATGTGAAGTGAATGAGGCAGGTGCAGTTGTTTTGGCACTGGAAGAGCTGTGCTGCTGCTTCGGGCAGTTGCCATTCACCACCGCCCTGAGTTCCCTAGGTGTCATATCCACTTTCAGACATATGTGGTGCCAGAGCACTTGGTTTCCATGGCAGCGGGAAATGGCTTGGGCACTGAACTTGTGTTTGGCTGTGGAGTTTTGAGCGCCTTGAGTGAGGAGCTGCATGTTAGTTTAGTGTGGGTGCTCAACCTGCTTGATTCCATCCCACTGGGCTCAATGGGCATTGGACATGAAGTGACCAAACAGGGTTTCCTAGATAGCTGGTAGCACAGCTGATGGTATGTGAAGTTCATGACTGAGGTGGAGTTGTTTTGGCACTGGAAGAGCTGTGCTGCTGCTTCGGGCAGTTGCCATTCACCACCGCCCTGAGTTCCCTAGGTGTCATATCCACTTTCAGACATATGTGGTGCCAGAGCACTTGGTTTCCATGTCAGCGGGAAATGGCTTGGGCGCTGAACTTGTGTTTGGCTGTGGAGTTTTGAGCGCCTTGAGTGTGGAGCTCCATGTAAGTTTAGTGTGGGTGCTCAACCTGCTTGATTCCATCCCACTGGGCTCAATGGACATTGGACCGGAAGTGACCAAACAGGTTTCCTAGATAGCTGCTAGCACAGCTGATGGTATGTGAAGTTCATGACTGAGGTGGAGTTGTTTTGGCACTGGAAGAGCTGTGCTGCTGCTTCGGGCAGTTGCCATTCACCACCGCCCTGAGTTCCCTAGGTGTCATATCCACTTTCAGACATATGTGGTGCCAGAGCACTTGGTTTCCATGGCAGCGGGAAATGGCTTGGGCGCTGAACTTGTGTTTTACTGTGGAGTTTTGAGCGCCTTGAGTGAGGATCTCCATGTTAGTTTAGTGTGGGTGCTCAACCTGCTTGATTCCATCCCACTGGGCTCAATGGGCATTGGACCGGAAGTGACCAAACAGGGTTTCCTAGATAGCTGCTAGCACAGCTGATGGTATGTGAAGTTCATGACTGAGGTGGAGTTGTTTTGGCACTGGAAGAGCTGTGGTGCTGCTTCGGGCAGTTGCCATTCACCACCGCCCTGAGTTCCCTAGGTGTCATATCCACTTTCAGACATATGTGGTGCCAGAGCACTTGGTTTCCATGGCAGTGGGAAATGGCTTGGGCGCTGAACTTGTGTTTGGCTGTGGAGTTTTGAGCGCCTTGAGTGAGGAGCTCCATGTGAGTTTAATGTGGGTGCTCAACCTGCTTGATTCCATCCCACTGGGCTCAATGGGCATTGCACCGGAAGTGACCAAACAGGGTTTCCTAGATAGCTGCTAGCACAGCTGATGGTATGTGAAGTGAATGAGGCAGGTGGAGTTGTTTTGGCACTGGAAGAGCTGTGCTGCTGCTTCGGGCAGTTGCCATTCACTACCGCCCTGAGTTCCCTAGGTGTCATATCCACTTTCAGACATATGTGGTGCCAGAGCACTTGGTTTCCATGGCAGCGGGAAATGGCTTTTGCGCTGAACTTGTGTTTGGCTGTGGAGTTTTGAGCGCCTTGAGTGAGGAGCTCCATGTGAGTTTAGTGTGGGTGCTCAACCTGCTTGATTCCATCCCACTGGGCTCAATGGGCATTGGACCCGAAGTGACCAAACAGGGTTTCCTAGATAGCTGCTAGCACAGCTGATGGTATGTGAAGTTCATGAGGCAGGTGGAGTTGTTTTGGCACTGGAAGAGCTGTGGTGCTGCTTCGGGCAGTTGCCATTCACCATCGCCCTGAGTTCCCTAGGTGTCATAGCCACTTTCAGACATATGTGGTGCCAGAGCACTTGGTTTCCATGGCAGCGGGAAATTGCTTGGACGTTGAACTTGTGTTTGGCTGTGCAGGGTTTGAGCGCCTTGAGTGAGGAGCTCCATGTGAGTTTAGTGTGGGTGCTCAACCTGCTTGATTCAATCCCATCACACTGGGCTCAATGGGCATTGGACCGGAAGTGACCAAACAGGGTTTCCTAGATAGCTGCTAGCACAGCTGATGGTATGTGAAGTGAATGAGGCAGGTGCAGTTGTTTTGGCACTGGAAGAGCTGTGCTGCTGCTTCGGGCAGTTGCCATTCACCACCGCCCTGAGTTCCCTAGGTGTCATATCCACTTTCAGACATATGTGGTGCCAGAGCACTTGGTTTCCATGGCAGCGGGAAATGGCTTGGGCACTGAACTTGTGTTTGGCTGTGGAGTTTTGAGCGCCTTGAGTGAGGAGCTCCATGTTAGTTTAGTGTGGGTGCTCAACCTGCTTGATTCCATCCCACTGGGCTCAATGGGCATTGGACATGAAGTGACCAAACAGGGTTTCCTAGATAGCTGCTAGCACAGCTGATGGTATGTGAAGTTCATGACTGAGGTGGAGTTGTTTTGGCACTGGAAGAGCTGTGCTGCTGCTTCGGGCAGTTGCCATTCACCACCGCCCTGAGTTCCCTAGGTGTCATATCCACTTTCAGACATATGTGGTGCCAGAGCACTTGGTTTCCATGTCAGCGGGAAATGGCTTGGGCGCTGAACTTGTGTTTGGCTGTGGAGTTTTGAGCGCCTTGAGTGTGGAGCTCCATGTAAGTTTAGTGTGGGTGCTCAACCTGCTTGATTCCATCCCACTGGGCTCAATGGGCATTGGACCGGAAGTGACCAAACAGGGTTTCCTAGATAGCTGCTAGCACAGCTGATGGTATGTGAAGTTCATGACTGAGGTGGAGTTGTTTTGGCACTGGAAGAGCTGTGCTGCTGCTTCGGGCAGTTGCCATTCACCACCGCCCTGAGTTCCCTAGGTGTCATAGCCACTTTCAGACATATGTGGTGCCAGAGCACTTGGTTTCCATGGCAGCGGGAAATGGCTTTTGCGCTGAACTTGTGTTTGGCTGTGGAGTTTTGAGCGCCTTGAGTGAGGAGCTCCATGTGAGTTTAGTGTGGGTGCTCAACCTGCTTGATTCAATCCCATCCCACTGGGCTCAATGGGCATTGGACCGGAAGTGACCAAACAGGGTTTCCTAGATAGCTGCTAGCACAGCTGATGGTATGTGAAGTTCATGAGGCAGGTGGAGTTGTTTTGGCACTGGAAGAGCTGTGCTGCTGCTTCGGGCAGTTGCCATTCACCACCGCCCTGAGTTCCCTAGGTGTCATATCCACTTTCAGACATATGTGGTGCCAGAGCACTTGGTTTCCATGGCAGCGGGAAATGGCTTTTGCGCTGAACTTGTGTTTTACTGTGGAGTTTTGAGCGCCTTGAGTGAGGATCTCCATGTTAGTTTAGTGTGGGTGCTCAACCTGCTTGATTCCATCCCACTGGGCTCAATGGGCATTGGACCGGAAGTGACCAAACAGGTTTCCTAGATAGCTGCTAGCACAGCTGATGGTATGTGAAGTTCATGACTGAGGTGGAGTTGTTTTGGCACTGGAAGAGCTGTGCTGCTGCTTCGGGCAGTTGCCATTCACCACCGCCCTGAGTTCCCTAGGTTTCATATCCACTTTCAGACATATGTGGTGCCAGAGCACTTGGTTTCCATGTCAGCGGGAAATGGCTTGGGCGCTGAACTTGTGTTTGGCTGTGGAGTTTTGAGCGCCTTGAGTGTGGAGCTCCATGTAAGTTTAGTGTGGGTGCTCAACCTGCTTGATTCCATCCCACTGGGCTCAATGGGCATTGGACCGGAAGTGACCAAACAGGGTTTCCTAGATAGCTGCTAGCACAGCTGATGGTATGTGAAGTTCATGACTGAGGTGGAGTTGTTTTGGCACTGGAAGAGCTGTGCTGCTGCTTCGGGCAGTTGCCATTCACCACCGCCCTGAGTTCCCTAGGTGTCATAGCCACTTTCAGACATATGTGGTGCCAGAGAACTTGGTTTCTACGGCACCAGGAAATGGCTTGGGCGCTGAACTTGTGTTTGGCTGTGGAGTTTTGAGCGCCTTGAGTGAGGAGCTCCATGTGAGTTTAGTGTGGGTGCTCAACCTGCTTGATTCCATCCCACTGGGCTCAATGGGCATTGGACCGGAAGTGACCAAACAGGGTTTCCTAGATAGCTGCTAGCACAGCTGATGGTATGTGAAGTTCATGAGGCAGGTGGAGTTGTTTTGGCACTGGAAGAGCTGTGCTGCTGCTTTGGGCAGTTGCCATTCACCACCGCCCTGAGTTCCCTAGGTGTCATAGCCACTTTCAGATATATGTGCTGCCAGAGCACTTGGTTTCCACGGCACCAGGAAATGGCTTGTGGGTTGAACTTGTGTTTGGCTGTGCAGGTTTTGAGCGCCTTGAGTGTGGAGCTCCATGTAAGTTTAGTGTGGGTGCTCAACCTGCTTGATTCCATCCCACTGGGCTCAATGGGCATTGGACCGGAAGTGACCAAACAGGGTTTCCTAGATAGCTGCTAGCACAGCTGGTGGTATGTGAAGTTCATGACTGAGGTGGAGTTGTTTTGGCACTGGAAGAGCTGTGCTGCTGCTTCGGGCAGTTGCCATTCACCACCGCCCTGAGTTCCCTAGGTGTCATATCCACCTTCAGACATATGTGGTGCCAGAGCACTTGGTTTCCATGGCAGCGGGAAATGGCTTGGGCGCTGAACTTGTGTTTAGCTGTGGAGTTTTGAGCGCCTTGAGTGTGGAGCTCCATGTGAGTTTAGTGTGGGTGCTCAACCTGCTTGATTCCATCCCACTGGGCTCAATGGACATTGCACCGGAAGTGACCAAACAGGGTTTCCTAGATAGCTGCTAGCACAGCTGATGGTATGTGAAGTTCATGACTGAGGTGGAGTTGTTTTGGCACTGGAAGAGCTGTGCTGCTGCTACGGGCAGTTGCCATTCACTACCGCCCTTAGTTCCCTCGGTGTCATATCCACTTTCAGACATATGTGGTGCCAGAGCACTTGGTTTCCATGGCAGCGGGAAATGGCTTGGGCGCTGAACTTGTGTTTGGCTGTGGAGTTTTGAGCGCCTTGAGTGAGGATCTCCATGTTAGTTTAGTGTGGGTGCTCAACCTGCTTGATTCCATCCCACTGGGCTCAATGGGCATTGGACCGGAAGTGACCAAACAGGGTTTCCTAGATAGCTGCTAGCACAGCTGATGGTATGTGAAGTTCATGAGGCAGGTGGAGTTGTTTTGGCACTGGAAGAGCTGTGCTGCTGCTTCGGGCAGTTGCCATTCACCACCGCCCTGAGTTCCCTAGGTGTCATATCCACTTTCAGACATATGTGGTGCCAGAGCACTTGGTTTTCATGGCAGCGGGAAATGGCTTGGGTGCTGAACTTGTGTTTGGCTGTGGAGTTTTGAGCGCCTTGAGTGAGGAGCTCCATGTGAGTTTAGTGTGGGTGCTCAACCTGCTTGATTCCATCCCACTGGGCTCAATGGGCATTGGACCGGAAGTGACCAAACAGGGTTTCCTAGATAGCTGCTAGCACAGCTGATGGTATGTGAAGTTCATGAGGCAGGTGGAGTTGTTTTGGCACTGGAAGAGCTGTGCTGCTGCTTCGGGCAGTTGCCATTCACCACCGCCCTGAGTTCCCTAGGTGTCATAGCCACTTTCAGATATATGTGCTGCCAGAGCACTTGGTTTCCACGGCACCAGGAAATGGCTTGTGGGTTGAACTTGTGTTTGGCTGTGCAGGTTTTGAGCGCCTTGAGTGTGGAGCTCCATGTAAGTTTAGTGTGGGTGCTCAACCTGCTTGATTCCATCCCACTGGGCTCAATGGGCATTGGACCGGAAGTGACCAAACAGGGTTTCCTAGATAGCTGCTAGCACAGCTGGTGGTATGTGAAGTTCATGACTGAGGTGGAGTTGTTTTGGCACTGGAAGAGCTGTGCTGCTGCTTCGGGCAGTTGCCATTCACCACCGCCCTGAGTTCCCTAGGTGTCATATCCACCTTCAGACATATGTGGTGCCAGAGCACTTGGTTTCCATGGCAGCGGGAAATGGCTTGGGCGCTGAACTTGTGTTTAGCTGTGGAGTTTTGAGCGCCTTGAGTGTGGAGCTCCATGTGAGTTTAGTGTGGGTGCTCAACCTGCTTGATTCCATCCCACTGGGCTCAATGGACATTGCACCGGAAGTGACCAAACAGGGTTTCCTAGATAGCTGCTAGCACAGCTGATGGTATGTGAAGTTCATGACTGAGGTGGAGTTGTTTTGGCACTGGAAGAGCTGTGCTGCTGCTACGGGCACTTGCCATTCACTACCGCCCTTAGTTCCCTAGGTGTCATATCCACTTTCAGACATATGTGGTGCCAGAGCACTTGGTTTCCATGGCAGCGGGAAATGGCTTGGGCGCTGAACTTGTGTTTGGCTGTGGAGTTTTGAGCGCCTTGAGTGAGGAGCTCCATGTTAGTTTAGTGTGGGTGCTCAACCTGCTTGATTCCATCCCACTGGGCTCAATGGGCATTGGACCGGAAGTGACCAAACAGGGTTTCCTAGATAGCTGCTAGCACAGCTGATGGTATGTGAAGTTCATGAGGCAGGTGGAGTTGTTTTGGCACTGGAAGAGCTGTGCTGCTGCTTCGGGCAGTTGCCATTCACCACCGCCCTGAGTTCCCTAGGTGTCATATCCACTTTCAGACATATGTGGTGCCAGAGCACTTGGTTTTCATGGCAGCGGGAAATGGCTTGGGTGCTGAACTTGTGTTTGGCTGTGGAGTTTTGAGCGCCTTGAGTGTGGAGCTCCATGTAAGTTTAGTGTGGGTGCTCAACCTGCTTGATTCCATCCCACTGGGCTCAATGGGCATTGGACCGGAAGTGACCAAACAGGTTTTCCTAGATAGCTGGTAGCACAGCTGATGGTATGTGAAGTTCATGAGGCAGGTGGAGTTGTTTTGGCACTGGAAGAGCTGTGCTGCTGCTTCGGGCAGTTGCCATTCACCACCGCCCTGAGTTCCCTAGGTGTCATAGCCACTTTCAGACATATGTGGTGCCAGAGCACTTGGTTTCTACGGCACCAGGAAATGGCTTGGGCGCTGAACTTGTGTTTGGCTGTGGAGTTTTGAGCGCCTTGAGTGTGGAGCTCCATGTAAGTTTAGTGTGGGTGCTCAACCTGCTTGATTCCATCCCACTGGGCTCAATGGGCATTGGACCGGAAGTGACCAAACAGGGTTTCCTAGATAGCTGCTAGCACAGCTGATGGTATGTGAAGTTCATGACTGAGGTGGAGTTGTTTTGGCACTGGAAGAGCTGTGCTGCTGCTTCGGGCAGTTGCCATTCACCACCGCCCTGAGTTCCCTAGGTGTCATAGACACTTTCAGATATATGTGGTGCCAGAGCACTTGGTTTCCATGGCAGCGGGAAATGGCTTGTGGGTTGAACTTGTGTTTGGCTGTGCAGGTTTTGAGCCCCTTGAGTGTGGAGCTCCATGTGAGTTTAGTGTGGGTGCTCAACCTGCTTGATTCCATCCCACTGGGCTCAATGGGCATTGGACCGGAAGTGACCAAACAGGGTTTCCTAGATAGCTGCTAGCACAGCTGATGGTATGTGAAGTTCATGAGGCAGGTGGAGTTGTTTTGGCACTGGAAGAGCTGTGCTGCTGCTTCGGGCAGTTGCCATTCACCACCGCCCTGAGTTCCCTAGGTGTCATAGCCACTTTCAGATATATGTGCTGCCAGAGCACTTGGTTTCCACGGCACCAGGAAATGGCTTGTGGGTTGAACTTGTGTTTGGCTGTGCAGGTTTTGAGCGCCTTGAGTGTGGAGCTCCATGTGAGTTTAGTGTGGGTGCTCAACCTGCTTGATTCCATCCCACTGGGCTCAATGGGCATTGGACCGGAAGTGACCAAACAGGGTTTCCTAGATAGCTGCTAGCACAGCTGATGGTATGTGAAGTTCATGAGGCAGGTGGAGTTGTTTTGGCACTGGAAGAGCTGTGCTGCTGCTTCGGGCAGTTGCCATTCACCACCTCCCTGAGTTCCCTAGGTGTCATAGCCACTTTCAGACATATGTGGTGCCAGAAAACTTGGTTTCCATGGCAGCGGGAAATGGCTTTTGCGCTGAACTTGTGTTTGGCTGTGCAGGTTTCAGCGCCTTGAGTGAGGAGCTCCATGTTAGTTTAGTGTGGGTGCTCAACCTGCTTGATTCCATCCCACTGGGCTCAATGAGCATTGCACCGGAAGTGACCAAACAGGGTTTCCTAGATAGCTGCTAGCACAGCTGACGGTCTGTGAAGTGAAAGAGGCAGGTGGAGTTGTTTTGGCACTGGAAGAGCTGTGCTGCTGCTTCGGGCAGTTGCCATTCACCACTGCCCTGAGTTCCCTAGGTGTCATAGCCACTTTCAGACATATGTGGTGCCAGAGCACTTGGTTTCCATGGCAGCGGGAAATGGCTTTTGCGCTGAACTTGTGTTTTACTGTGGAGTTTTGAGCGCCTTGAGTGAGGAGCTCCATGTGAGTTTAGTGTGGGTGCTCAACCTGCTTGATTCCATCCCACTGGGCTCAATGGGCATTGGACCGGAAGTGACCAAACAGGGTTTCGTAGATAGCTGCTAGCACAGCTGATGGTATGTGAAGTTCATGAGGCAGGTGGAGTTGTTTTGGCGCTGGAAGAGCTGTGCTGCTGCTTCGGGCAGTTGCCATTCACCACCGCCCTGAGTTCCCTAGGTGTCATATCCACTTTCAGACATATGTGGTGCCAGAGCACTTGGTTTCCATGGCAGCGGGAAATGGCTTTTGCGCTGAACTTGTGTTTGGCTGTGGAGTTTTGAGCGCCTTGAGTGTGGAGCTCCATGTGAGTTTAGTGTGGGTGCTCAACCTGCTTGATTCCATCCCACTGGGCTCAATGGGCATTGCACCGGAAGTGACCCAACAGGGTTTCCTAGATACCTGCTAGCACAGCTGATGGTATGTGAAGTTCATGAGGCAGGTGGAGTTGTTTTGGCACTGGAAGAGCTGTGCTGCTGCTTCGGGCAGTTGCCATTCACAACCGCCCTGAGTTCCCTAGGTGTCATATCCACTTTCAGACATATGTGGTGCCAGAGCACTTGGTTTCCATGGCAGCGGGAAATGGCTTTTGCGCTGAACTTGTGTTTGGCTGTGGAGTTTTGAGCGTCTTGAGTGAGGAGCTCCATGTGAGTTTAGTGTGGGTGCTCAACCTGCTTGATTCCATCCCACTGGGCTCAATGGGCATTGGACCGGAAGTGACCAAACAGGGTTTCCTAGATAGCTGCTAGCACAGCTGATGGTATGTGAAGTTCATGAGGCAGGTGGAGTTGTTTTGGCACTGGAAGAGCTGTGCTGCTGCTTCGGGCAGTTGCCATTCACCACCTCCCTGAGTTCCCTAGGTGTCATATCCACTTTCAGACATATGTGGTGCCAGAGCACTTGGTTTCCATGGCAGCGGGAAATGGCTTTTGCACTGAACTTGTGTTTGGCTGTGGAGTTTTGAACGCCCTGAGTGAGGAGCTCCATGTTAGTTTGGTGTGGGTGCTCAACCTGCTTGATTCCATCCCACTGGGCTCAATGGACATTGGACCGGAAGTGACCAAACAGTGTTTCCTAGATAGCTGCTAGCACAGCTGATGGTATGTGAAGTTCATGAGGCAGGTGGAGTTGTTTTGGCACTGGAAGAGCTGTGCTGCTGCTTCGGGCAGTTGCCATTCACCACCGCCCTGAGTTCCCTAGGTGTCATAGCCACTTTCAGACATATGTGGTGCCAGAGCACTTGGTTTCCATGGCAGCGGGAAATGGCTTTTGCGCTGAACTTGTGTTTGGCTGTGGAGTTTTGAGCGGCTTGAGTGAGGAGCTCCATGTGAGTTTAGTGTGGGTGCTCAACCTGCTTAATTCCATCCCACTGGGCTCAATGGGCATTGGACCGGAAGTGACCAAACAGGGTTTCCTAGATAGCTGCTAGCACAGCTGATGGTATGTGAAGTTCATGACTGAGGTGGAGTTGTTTTGGCACTGGAAGAGTTGTGCATCTGCTTCTGGCGGTTGCCATTCACCACCGCCCTGAGTTCCCTAGGTGTCATAGCCACTTTCATATATATGTGCTGCCAGAGAACTTTGTTTCCACGGCACCAGGAAATGGCTTGTGGGTTGAACTTGTGTTTGGCTGTACAGGTTTTGAGCGCCTTGAGTGTGGAGCTCCATGTGAGTTTAGTGTGGGTGCTCAACCTGCTTGATTCCATCCCACTGGGCTCAATGGGCATTGGACCGGAAGTGACCAAACAGGTTTTCCTAGATAGCTGCTAGCACAGCTGATGGTATGTGAAGTTCATGACTGAGGTGGAGTTGTTTTGGCACTGGAAGAGCTGTGCTGCTGCTTCGGGCAGTTGCCATTCACCACCGCCCTGAGTTCCCTAGGTGTCATAGCCACTTTCAGACATATGTGGTGCCAGAACACTTGGTTTCCATGGCAGCGGGAAATGGCTTTTGCGCTGAACTTGTGTTTGGCTGTGGAGTTTTGAGTGCCTTGAGTGAGGATCTCCATGTGAGTTTAGTGTGGGTGCTTAACCTGCTTGATTCCATCCCACTGGGCTCAATGGACATTGGACCAGAAGTGACCAAACAGGGTTTCCTAGATAGCTGCTAGCACAGCTGATGGTATGTGAAGTTCATGACTGAGGTGGAGTTGTTTTGGCACTGGAAGAGCTGTGCTGCTGCTTCGGGCAGTTGCCATTCACTACCGCCCTGAGTTCCCTAGGTGTCATATCCACTTTCAGACATATGTGGTGCCAGAACACTTGGTTTCCATGGCAGCGGGAAATGGCTTGGGCGCTGAACTTGTGTTTGGCTGTGGAGTTTTGAGCGCCTTGAGTGAGGAGCTCCATGTGAGTTTAATGTGGGTGCTCAACCTGCTTGATTCCATCCCACTGGGCTCAATGGGCATTGCACCGGAAGTGACCAAACAGGGTTTCCTAGATAGCTGCTAGCACAGCTGATGGTATGTGAAGTGAATGAGGCAGGTGGAGTTGTTTTGGCACTGGAAGAGCTGTGCTGCTGCTTCGGGCAGTTGCCATTCACTACCGCCCTGAGTTCCCTAGGTGTCATATCCACTTTCAGACATATGTGGTGCCAGAGCACTTGGTTTCCATGGCAGCGGGAAATGGCTTTTGCGCTGAACTTGTGTTTGGCTGTGGAGTTTTGAGCGCCTTGAGTGAGGAGCTCCATGTGAGTTTAGTGTGGGTGCTCAACCTGCTTGATTCCATCCCACTGGGCTCAATGGGCATTGGACCCGAAGTGACCAAACAGGGTTTCCTAGATAGCTGCTAGCACAGCTGATGGTATGTGAAGTTCATGAGGCAGGTGGAGTTGTTTTGGCACTGGAAGAGCTATGGTGCTGCTTCGGGCAGTTGCCATTCACCATCGCCCTGAGTTCCCTAGGTGTCATAGCCACTTTCAGACATATGTGGTGCCAGAGCACTTGGTTTCCATGGCAGCGGGAAATTGCTTGGACGTTGAACTTGTGTTTGGCTGTGCAGGGTTTGAGCGCCTTGAGTGAGGAGCTCCATGTGAGTTTAGTGTGGGTGCTCAACCTGCTTGATTCAATTCCATCACACTGGGCTCAATGGGCATTGCACCGGAAGTGACCAAACAGGGTTTCCTAGATAGCTGCTAGCACAGCTGATGGTATGTGAAGTGAATGAGGCAGGTGCAGTTGTTTTGGCACTGGAAGAGCTGTGCTGCTGCTTCGGGCAGTTGCCATTCACCACCGCCCTGAGTTCCCTAGGTGTCATATCCACTTTCAGACATATGTGGTGCCAGAGCACTTGGTTTCCATTGCAGCGGGAAATGGCTTGGGCACTGAACTTGTGTTTGGCTGTGGAGTTTTGAGCGCCTTGAGTGAGGAGCTGCATGTTAGTTTAGTGTGGGTGCTCAACCTGCTTGATTCCATCCCACTGGGCTCAATGGGCATTGGACCGGAAGTGACCAAACAGGGTTTCCTAGATAGCTGCTAGCACAGCTGATGGTATGTGAAGTTCATGACTGAGGTGGAGTTGTTTTGGCACTGGAAGAGCTGTGCTGCTGCTTCGGGCAGTTGCCATTCACCACCGCCCTGAGTTCCCTAGGTGTCATATCCACTTTCAGACATATGTGGTGCCAGAGCACTTGGTTTCCATGTCAGCGGGAAATGGCTTGGGCGCTGAACTTGTGTTTGGCTGTGGAGTTTTGAGCGCCTTGAGTGTGGAGCTCCATGTAAGTTTAGTGTGGGTGCTCAACCTGCTTGATTCCATCCCACTGGGCTCAATGGGCATTGGACCGGAAGTGACCAAACAGGGTTTCCTAGATAGCTGCTAGCACAGCTGATGGTATGTGAAGTGAATGAGGCAGGTGCAGTTGTTTTGGCACTGGAAGAGCTGTGCTGCTGCTTCGGGCAGTTGCCATTCACCACCGCCCTGAGTTCCCTAGGTGTCATATCCACTTTCAGACATATGTGGTGCCAGAGCACTTGGTTTCCATGGCAGCGGGAAATGGCTTTTGCGCTGAACTTGTGTTTGGCTGTGGAGTTTTGAGCGCCTTGAGTGAGGAGCTCCATGTGAGTTTAGTGTGGGTGCTCAACCTGCTTGATTCAATCCCATCCCACTGGGCTCAATGGGCATTGGACCGGAAGTGACCAAACAGGGTTTCCTAGATAGCTGCTAGCACAGCTGATGGTATGTGAAGTTCATGAGGCAGGTGGAGTTGTTTTGGCACTGGAAGAGCTGTGCTGCTGCTTCGGGCAGTTGCCATTCACCACCGCCCTGAGTTCCCTAGGTGTCATATCCACTTTCAGACATATGTGGTGCCAGAGCACTTGGTTTCCATGGCAGCGGGAAATGGCTTGGGCGCTGAACTTGTGTTTTACTGTGGAGTTTTGAGCGCCTTGAGTGAGGATCTCCATGTTAGTTTAGTGTGGGTGCTCAACCTGCTTGATTCCATCCCACTGGGCTCAATGGGCATTGGACCGGAAGTGACCAAACAGGTTTCCTAGATAGCTGCTAGCACAGCTGATGGTATGTGAAGTTCATGACTGAGGTGGAGTTGTTTTGGCACTGGAAGAGCTGTGCTGCTGCTTCGGGCAGTTGCCATTCACCACCGCCCTGAGTTCCCTAGGTGTCATATCCACTTTCAGACATATGTGGTGCCAGAGCACTTGGTTTCCATGTCAGCGGGAAATGGCTTGGGCGCTGAACTTGTGTTTGGCTGTGGAGTTTTGAGCGCCTTGAGTGTGGAGCTCCATGTAAGTTTAGTGTGGGTGCTCAACCTGCTTGATTCCATCCCACTGGGCTCAATGGGCATTGGACCGGAAGTGACCAAACAGGGTTTCCTAGATAGCTGCTAGCACAGCTGATGGTATGTGAAGTGAATGAGGCAGGTGGAGTTGTTTTGGCACTGGAAGAGCTGTGCTGCTGCTTCGGGCAGTTGCCATTCACCACCGCCCTGAGTTCCCTAGGTGTCATAGCCACTTTCAGACATATGTGGTGCCAGAGAACTTGGTTTCTACGGCACCAGGAAATGGCTTGGGCGCTGAACTTGTGTTTGGCTGTGGAGTTTTGAGCGCCTTGAGTGAGGAGCTCCATGTGAGTTTAGTGTGGGTGCTCAACCTGCTTGATTCCATCCCACTGGGCTCAATGGGCATTGGACCGGAAGTGACCAAACAGGGTTTCCTAGATAGCTGCTAGCACAGCTGATGGTATGTGAAGTTCATGACTGAGGTGGAGTTGTTTTGGCACTGGAAGAGCTGTGGTGCTGCTTCGGGCAGTTGCCATTCACCACCGCCCTGAGTTCCCTAGGTGTCATAGCCACTTTCAGATATATGTGCTGCCAGAGCACTTGGTTTCCACGGCACCAGGAAATGGCTTGTGGGTTGAACTTGTGTTTGGCTGTGCAGGTTTTGAGCGCCTTGAGTGTGGAGCTCCATGTAAGTTTAGTGTGGGTGCTCAACCTGCTTGATTCCATCCCACTGGGCTCAATGGGCATTGGACCGGAAGTGACCAAACAGGGTTTCCTAGATAGCTGCTAGCACAGCTGGTGGTATGTGAAGTTCATGACTGAGGTGGAGTTGTTTTGGCACTGGAAGAGCTGTGCTGCTGCTTCGGGCAGTTGCCATTCACCACCGCCCTGAGTTCCCTAGGTGTCATATCCACCTTCAGACATATGTGGTGCCAGAGCACTTGGTTTCCATGGCAGCGGGAAATGGCTTGGGCGCTGAACTTGTGTTTAGCTGTGGAGTTTTGAGCGCCTTGAGTGTGGAGCTCCATGTGAGTTTAGTGTGGGTGCTCAACCTGCTTGATTCCATCCCACTGGGCTCAATGGACATTGCACCGGAAGTGACCAAACAGGGTTTCCTAGATAGCTGCTAGCACAGCTGATGGTATGTGAAGTTCATGAGGCAGGTGGAGTTGTTTTGGCACTGGAAGAGCTGTGCTGCTGCTTCGGGCAGTTGCCATTCACCACCGCCCTGAGTTCCCTAGGTGTCATATCCACCTTCAGACATATGTGGTGCCAGAGCACTTGGTTTCCATGGCAGCGGGAAATGGCTTTTGCGCTGAACTTGTGTTTGGCTGTGGAGTTTTGAGCGCCTTGAGTGAGGAGCTCCATGTGAGTTTAGTGTGGGTGCTCAACCTGCTTGATTCAATCCCATCCCACTGGGCTCAATGGGCATTGGACCGGAAGTGACCAAACAGGGTTTCCTAGATAGCTGCTAGCACAGCTGATGGTATGTGAAGTTCATGAGGCAGGTGGAGTTGTTTTGGCACTGGAAGAGCTGTGCTGCTGCTTCGGGCAGTTGCCATTCACCACCGCCCTGAGTTCCCTAGGTGTCATATCCACTTTCAGACATATGTGGTGCCAGAGCACTTGGTTTCCATGGCAGCGGGAAATGGCTTGGGCGCTGAACTTGTGTTTTACTGTGGAGTTTTGAGCGCCTTGAGTGAGGATCTCCATGTTAGTTTAGTGTGGGTGCTCAACTGCTTGATTCAATCCCATCCCACTGGGCTCAATGGGCATTGGACCGGAAGTGACCAAACAGGGTTTCCTAGATAGCTGCTAGCACAGCTGATGGTATGTGAAGTTCATGAGGCAGGTGGAGTTGTTTTGGCACTGGAAGAGCTGTGCTGCTGCTTCGGGCAGTTGCCATTCACCACCGCCCTGAGTTCCCTAGGTGTCATATCCACTTTCAGACATATGTGGTGCCAGAGCACTTGGTTTCCATGTCAGCGGGAAATGGCTTGGGCGCTGAACTTGTGTTTGGCTGTGGAGTTTTGAGCGCCTTGAGTGTGGAGCTCCATGTAAGTTTAGTGTGGGTGCTCAACCTGCTTGATTCCATCCCACTGGGCTCAATGGGCATTGGACCGGAAGTGACCAAACAGGGTTTCCTAGATAGCTGCTAGCACAGCTGATGGTATGTGAAGTGAATGAGGCAGGTGGAGTTGTTTTGGCACTGGAAGAGCTGTGCTGCTGCTTCGGGCAGTTGCCGTTCACCACCGCCCTGAGTTCCCTAGGTGTCATAGCCACTTTCAGACATATGTGGTGCCAGAGAACTTGGTTTCTACGGCAACAGGAAATGGCTTGGGCGCTGAACTTGTTTTTGGCTGTGGAGTTTTGAGCGCCTTGAGTGAGGAGCTCCATGTGAGTTTAGTGTGGGTGCTCAACCTGCTTGATTCCATCCCACTGGGCTCAATGGGCATTGGACCGGAAGTGACCAAACAGGGTTTCCTAGATAGCTGCTAGCACAGCTGATGGTATGTGAAGTTCATGAGGCAGGTGGAGTTGTTTTGGCACTGGAAGAGCTGTGCTGCTGCTTCGGGCAGTTGCCATTCACCACCGCCCTGAGTTCCCTAGGTGTCATAGCCACTTTCAGATATATGTGCTGCCAGAGCACTTGGTTTCCACGGCACCAGGAAATGGCTTGTGGGTTGAACTTGTGTTTGGCTGTGCAGGTTTTGAGCGCCTTGAGTGTGGAGCTCCATGTGAGTTTAGTGTGGGTGCTCAACCTGCTTGATTCCATCCCACTGGGCTCAATGGGCATTGGACCGGAAGTGACCAAACAGGGTTTCCTAGATAGCTGCTAGCACAGCTGATGGTATGTGAAGTGAATGAGGCAGGTGGAGTTGTTTTGGCACTGGAAGAGCTGTGCTGCTGCTTCGGGCAGTTGCCATTCACCACCACCCTGAGTTCCCTAGGTGTCATATCCACTTTCAGACATATGTGGTGAAAGAGCACTTGGTTTCCATGGCAGCGGGAAATGGCTTTTGCGCTGAACTTGTGTTTGGCTGTGGAGTTTTGAGCGCCTTGAGTGAGGAGCTCCATGTGAGTTTAGTGTGGGTGCTCAACCTGCTTGATTCCATCCCACTGGGCTCAATGGGCATTGGACCGGAAGTGACCAAACAGGGTTTCCTAGATAGCTGCTAGCACAGCTGGTGGTATGTGAAGTTCATGACTGAGGTGGAGTTGTTTTGGCACTGGAAGAGCTGTGCTGCTGCTTCGGGCAGTTGCCATTCACCACCGCCCTGAGTTCCCTAGGTGTCATATCCACTTTCAGACATATGTGGTGCCAGAGCACTTGGTTTCCATGGCAGCGGGAAATGGCTTGTGGGTTGAACTTGTGTTTAGCTGTGCAGGTTTTGAGCGCCTTGAGTGTGGAGCTCCATGTGAGTTTAGTGTGGGTGCTCAACCTGCTTGATTCCATCCCACTGGGCTCAATGGACATTGCACCGGAAGTGACCAAACAGGGTTTCCTAGATAGCTGCTAGCACAGCTGATGGTATGTGAAGTTCATGACTGAGGTGGAGTTGTTTTGGCACTGGAAGAGCTGTGCTGCTGCTACGGGCACTTGCCATTCACTACCGCCCTTAGTTCCCTAGGTGTCATATCCACTTTCAGACATATGTGGTGCCAGAGCACTTGGTTTCCATGGCAGCGGGAAATGGCTTGGGCGCTGAACTTGTGTTTGGCTGTGGAGTTTTGAGCGCCTTGAGTGAGGATCTCCATGTTAGTTTAGTGTGGGTGCTCAACCTGCTTGATTCCATCCCACTGGGCTCAAAGGACATTGGACCGGAAGTGACCCAACAGGGTTTCCTAGATAGCTGCTAGCACAGCTGATGGTATGTGAAGTGAATGAGGCAGGTGGAGTTGTTTTGGCACTGGAAGAGCTGTGCTGCTGCTTCGGGCAGTTGCCATTCACCACCGCCCTGAGTTCCCTAGGTGTCATATCCACTTTCAGACATATGTGGTGCCAGAGCACTTGGTTTTCATGGCAGCGGGAAATGGCTTGCTTGCTGAACTTGTGTTTGGCTGTGGAGTTTTGAGCGCCTTGAGTGTGGAGCTCCATGTAAGTTTAGTGTGGGTGCTCAACCTGCTTGATTCCATCCCACTGGGCTCAATGGGCATTGGACCGGAAGTGACCAAACAGGGTTTCCTAGATAGCTGCTAGCACAGCTGATGGTATGTGAAGTGAATGAGGCAGGTGCAGTTGTTTTGGCACTGGAAGAGCTGTGCTGCTGCTTCGGGCAGTTGCCATTCACCACCGCCCTGAGTTCCCTAGGTGTCATAGCCACTTTCAGACATATGTGGTGCCAGAGCACTTGGTTTCTACGGCACCAGGAAATGGCTTGGGCGCTGAACTTGTGTTTGGCTGTGGAGTTTTGAGCGCCTTGAGTGTGGAGCTCCATGTTAGTTTAGTGTGGGTGCTCAACCTGCTTGATTCCATCCCACTGGGCTCAATGGGCATTGGACCGGAAGTGACCAAACAGGGTTTCCTAGATAGCTGCTAGCACAGCTGATGGTATGTGAAGTTCATGAGGCAGGTGGAGTTGTTTTGGCACTGGAAGAGCTGTGCTGCTGCTTCGGGCAGTTGCCATTCACCACCGCCCTGAGTTCCCTAGGTGTCATAGACACTTTCAGATATATGTGGTGCCAGAGCACTTGGTTTCCATGGCAGCGGGAAATGGCTTGTGGGTTGAACTTGTGTTTAGCTGTGCAGGTTTTGAGCGCCTTGAGTGTGGAGCTCCATGTGAGTTTAGTGTGGGTGCTCAACCTGCTTGATTCCATCCCACTGGGCTCAATGGGCATTGGACCGGAAGTGACCAAACAGGGTTTCCTAGATAGCTGCTAGCACAGCTGATGGTATGTGAAGTTCATGAGGCAGGTGGAGTTGTTTTGGCACTGGAAGAGCTGTGCTGCTGCTACGGGCACTTGCCATTCACTACCGCCCTGAGTTCCCTAGGTGTCATATCCACTTTCAGACATATGTGGTGCCAGAGCACTTGGTTTCCATGGCAGCGGGAAATGGCTTTTGCGCTGAACTTGTGTTTGGCTGTGGAGTTTTGAGCGCCTTGAGTGTGGAGCTCCATGTGAGTTTAGTGTGGGTGCTCAACCTGCTTGATTCCATCCCACTGGGCTCAATGGGCATTGGACCGGAAGTGACCAAACAGGGTTTCCTAGATAGCTGCTAGCACAGCTGATGGTATGTGAAGTTCATGAGGCAGGTGGAGTTGTTTTGGCACTGGAAGAGCTGTGCTGCTGCTGCTTCGGGCAGTTGCCTTTCACCATCGCCCTGAGTTCCCTAGGTGTCATAGCCACTTTCAGACATATGTGGTGCCAGAGCACTTGGTTTCCATGGCAGCGGGAAATGGCTTGGGCGTTGAACTTGTGTTTGGCTGTGCAGGGTTTGAGCGCCTTGAGTAAGGATCTCCATGTTAGTTTAGTGTGGGTGCTCAACCTGCTTGATTCCATCCCACTGGGCTCAATGGGCATTGGACCGGAAGTGACCAAACAGGGTTTCCTAGATAGCTGCTAGCACAGCTGATGGTATGTGAAGTTCATGAGGCAGGTGGAGTTGTTTTGGCACTGGAAGAGCTGTGCTGCTGCTTCGGGCAGTTGCCATTCACCACCGCCGTGAGTTCCCTAGGTGTCATATCCACTTTCAGACATATGTGGTGCCAGAGCACTTGGTTTCCATGGCAGCGGGAAATGGCTTGGGCGCTGAACTTGTGTTTGGCTGTGGAGTTTTGAGCGCCTTGAGTGTGGAGCTCCATGTAAGTTTAGTGTGGGTGCTCAACCTGCTTGATTCCATCCCACTGGGCTCAATGGGCATTGGACCGGAAGTGACCAAACAGGGTTTCCTAGATAGCTGCTAGCACAGCTGATGGTATGTGAAGTGAATGAGGCAGGTGGAGTTGTTTTGGCACTGGAAGAGCTGTGGTGCTGCTGCTTCGGGCAGTTGCCTTTCACCACCGCCCTGAGTTCCCTAGGTGTCATATCCACTTTCAGACATATGTGGTGCCAGAGCACTTGGTTTCCATGGCAGCGGGAAATGGCTTGGGCGCTGAACTTGTGTTTGGCTGTGGAGTTTTGAGCGCCTTGAGTGTGGAGCTCCATGTAAGTTTAGTGTGGGTGCTCAACCTGCTTGATTCAATCCCACTGGGCTCAATGGGCATTGGACCGGAAGTGACCAAACAGGGTTTCCTAGATAGCTGCTAGCACAGCTGATGGTATGTGAAGTTCATGACTGAGGTGGAGTTGTTTTGGCACTGGAAGAGCTGTGCTGCTGCTTCGGGCAGTTGCCATTCACCACCGCCCTGAGTTCCCTAGTTGTCATAGCCACTTTCAGACATATGTGGTGCCAGAGAACTTGGTTTCCATGGCAGTGGGAAATGGCTTTTGCGCTGAACTTGTGTTTGGCTGTGGAGTTTTGAGCGCCTTGAGTGAGGAGCTCCATGTGAGTTTAGTGTGGGTGCTCAACCTGCTTGATTCAATCCCATCACACTGGGCTCAATGGGCATTGCACCGGAAGTGACCAAACAGGGTTTCCTAGATAGCTGCTAGCACAGCTGATGGTATGTGAAGTTCATGAGGCAGGTGGAGTTGTTTTGGCACTGGAAGAGCTGTGCTGCTGCTTCGGGCAGTTGCCATTCACAACCGCCCTGAGTTCCCTAGGTGTCATAGCCACTTTCAGACATATGTGGTGCCAGAGCACTTGGTTTCCATGGCAGCGGGAAATGGCTTGGGCACTGAACTTGTGTTTGGCTGTGGAGTTTTGAGCGCCTTGAGTGAGGAGCTGCATGTTAGTTTAGTGTGGGTGCTCAACCTGCTTGATTCCATCCCACTGGGCTCAATGGGCATTGGACATGAAGTGACCAAACAGGGTTTCCTAGATAGCTGCTAGCACAGCTGATGGTATGTGAAGTTCATGAGGCAGGTGGAGTTGTTTTGGCACTGGAAGAGCTGTGCTGCTGCTTCGGGCAGTTGCCATTCACCACCGCCCTGAGTTCCCTAGGTGTCATATCCACTTTCAGACATATGTGGTGCCAGAGCACTTGGTTTCCATGGCAGCGGGAAATGGCTTTTGCGCTGAACTTGTGTTTGGCTGTGGAGTTTTGAGCGCCTTGAGTGTGGAGCTCCATGTAAGTTTAGTGTGGATGCTCAACCTGCTTGATTCCATCCCACTGGGCTCAATGGGCATTGGACCGGAAGTGACCAAACAGGGTTTCCTAGATAGCTGCTAGCACAGCTGATGGTATGTGAAGTTCATGACTGAGGTGGAGTTGTTTTGGCACTGGAAGAGCTGTGCTGCTGCTTCGGGCAGTTGCCATTCACCACCGCCCTGAGTTCCCTAGGTGTCATATCCACTTTCAGACATATGTGGTGCCAGAGCACTTGGTTTCCATGGCAGCGGGAAATGGCTTTTGCGCTGAACTTGTGCTTGGCTGTGGAGTTTTGAGCGCCTTGAGTGTGGAGCTCCATGTGAGTTTAGTGTGGGTGCTCAACCTGCTTGATTCCATCCCACTGGGCTCAATGGACATTGCACCGGAAGTGACCAAACAGGGTTTCCTAGATAGCTGCTAGCACAGCTGATGGTATGTGAAGTTCATGAGGCAGGTGGAGTTGTTTTGGCACTGGAAGAGCTGTGCTGCTGCTACGGGCACTTGCCATTCACTACCGCCCTGAGTTCCCTAGGTGTCATATCCACTTTCAGACATATGTGGTGCCAGAGCACTTGGTTTCCATGGCAGCGGGAAATGGCTTTTGCGCTGAACTTGTGTTTGGCTGTGGAGTTTTGAGCGGCTTGAGTGTGGAGCTCCATGTGAGTTTAGTGTGGGTGCTCAACCTGCTTGATTCCATCCCACTGGGCTCAATGGGCATTGGACCGGAAGTGACCAAACAGGGTTTCCTAGATAGCTGCTAGCACAGCTGATGGTATGTGAAGTGAATGAGGCAGGTGGAGTTGTTTTGGCACTGGAAGAGCTGTGGTGCTGCTGCTTCGGGCAGTTGCCTTTCACCATCGCCCTGAGTTCCCTAGGTGTCATAGCCACTTTCAGACATATGTGGTGCCAGAGCACTTGGTATCCATGGCAGCAGGAAATTGCTTGGACGTTGAACTTGTGTTTGGCTGTGCAGGGTTTGAGCGCCTTGAGTGAGGATCTCCATGTTAGTTTAGTGTGGGTGCTCAACCTGCTTGATTCAATCCCATCCCACTGGGCTCAATGGGCATTGGACCGGAAGTGACCAAACAGGGTTTCCTAGATAGCTGCTAGCACAGCTGATGGTATGTGAAGTGAATGAGGCAGGTGGAGTTGTTTTGGCACTGGAAGAGCTGTGCTGCTGCTTCGGGCAGTTGCCATTCACCACCGCCCTGAGTTCCCTAGGTGTCATAGCCACTTTCAGACATATGTGGTGCCAGAGCACTTGGTTTCCATGTCAGCGGGAAATGGCTTGGGCGCTGAACTTGTGTTTTACTGTGGAGTTTTGAGCGCCTTGAGTGAGGATCTCCATGTGAGTTTAGTGTGGGTGCTCAACCTGCTTGATTCCATCCCACTGGGCTCAATGGGCATTGGACCGGAAGTGACCAAACAGGGTTTCCTAGATAGCTGCTAGCACAGCTGATGGTATGTGAAGTTCATGAGGCAGGTGGAGTTGTTTTGGCACTGGAAGAGCTGTGCTGCTGCTTCGGGCAGTTGCCATTCACCACCGCCCTGAGTTCCCTAGGTGTCATATCCACTTTCAGACATATGTGGTGCCAGAGCACTTGGTTTCCATGGCAGCGGGAAATGGCTTTTGCGCTGAACTTGTGTTTGGCTGTGGAGTTTTGAGCGCCTTGAGTGTGGAGCTCCATGTAAGTTTAGTGTGGGTGCTCAACCTGCTTGATTCCATCCCACTGGGCTCAGTGGGCATTGGACCGGAAGTGACCAAACAGGGTTTCCTAGATAGCTGCTAGCACAGCTGATGGTATGTGAAGTTCATGAGGCAGGTGGAGTTGTTTTGGCACTGGAAGAGCTGTGCTGCTGCTTCGGGCAGTTGCCATTCACCACCGCCCTGAGTTCCCTAGGTGTCATAGCCACTTTCAGACATATGTGGTGCCAGAGCACTTGGTTTCCATGGCAGCGGGAAATGGCTTTTGCGCTGAACTTGTGTTTGGCTGTGGAGTTTTGAGCGCCTTGAGTGTGGAGCTCCATGTGAGTTTAGTGTGGGTGCTCAACCTGCTTGATTCCATCCCACTGGGCTCAATGGGCATTGGACCGGAAGTGACCAAACAGGGTTTCCTAGATAGCTGCTAGCACAGCTGATGGTATGTGAAGTTCATGACTGAGGTGGAGTTGTTTTGGCACTGGAAGAGCTGTGCTGCTGCTTTGGGCAGTTGCCATTCACCACCGCCCTGAGTTCTCTAGGTGTCATATCCACTTTCAGACATATGTGCTGCCAGAGAACTTGGTTTCCACGGCACCAGGAAATGGCTTGTGGGTTGAACTTGTGTTTGGCTGTACAGGATTTGAGCGCCTTGAGTGTGAAGCTCCATGTGAGTTTAGTGTGGGTGCTCAACCTGCTTGATTCCATCCCACTGGGCTAAATGGGCTTTGGACCAGAAGTGACCAAACAGGGTTTCCTAGATAGCTGCTAGCAAAGCTGATGGTATGTGAAGTTCATGAGGCAGGTGGAGTTGTTTTGGCACTGGAAGAGCTGTGCTGCTGCTTCGGGCAGTTGCCATTCACCACCGCCCTGAGTTCCCTAGGTGTCATATCCACTTTCAGACATATGTGGTGCCAGAGCACTTGGTTTCCATGGCAGCGGGAAATGGCTTTTGCGCTGAACTTGTGTTTGGCTGTGGAGTTTTGAGCGCCTTGAGTGAGGAGCTCCGTGTTACTTCAGTGTGGGTGCTCAACCTGCTTGATTCCATCCCACTGGGCTCAATGGGCATTGGACCGCAAGTGACGAAACAGGGTTTCCTAGATAGCTGCTAGCACAGCTGATGGCATGTTTAGTGACTGAGGCAGGTGGAGGGAGGTGTATTGGCACTGGAAGAGCTGTGCTGCTGCTTCGGGCAGTTGCCATTCACCACCACATAGAGTTCCCTAGGTGTCATATCCACTTTCAGACATATGTGGTGCCAGAGCACTTGGTTTCCATGTTAGCGGGAAATGGCTTTTGCGCTGAACTTGTGTTTGGCTGTGGAGTTTTGAGCGCCTTGAGTGAGGAGCTCCATGTTAGTTTAGTGTGGGTGCTCAACCTGCTTGATTCCATCCCACTTGGCTCAATGGGCATTGGACCGGAAGTGACCAAACAGGGTTTCCTAGAACGCTGCTAGCACAGCTGATGGTCTGTGAAGTGAATGAGGCAGTCGGAGTTGTTTTGGCACTGGAAGAGCTGTGCTGCTGCTTCGGGCAGTTGCCATTCACCACCACATAGAGTTCTTTAGGTGTCATATCCACTTTCAGACATAGGGGCTGAGACAGCACTTGGTTTCCATGGCAGCGGGAAATGGCTTGGGCGCTGAACTTGTGTATTTGCTGTGGAGGTTTGAGCGCCTTGAGTGAGGAGCTCCATGTTAGTTTAGTGTGGGTGCTCAACCTGCTTGATTCCATCCCACTGGGCTCTATGGGCTTTGGACCAGAAGTGACCAAACAGGGTTTCCTAGATAGCTGCTAGCACAGCTGATGGTATGTGAAGTTCATGAGGCAGGTGGAGTTGTTTTGGCACTGGAAGAGCTGTGCTGCTGCTTCGGGCAGTTGCCATTCACCACCGCCCTGAGTTCCCTAGGTGTCATATCCACTTTCAGACATATGTGGTGCCAGAGCACTTGGTTTCCATGGCAGCGGGAAATGGCTTGGGCGTTGAACTTGTGTTTGGCTGTGCAGGGTTTGAGCGCCTTGAGTAAGGATCTCCATGTTAGTTTAGTGTGGGTGCTCAACCTGCTTGATTCCATCCCACTGGGCTCAATGGGCATTGGACCGGAAGTGACCAAACAGGGTTTCCTAGATAGCTGCTAGCACAGCTGATGGTATGTGAAGTTCATGAGGCAGGTGGAGTTGTTTTGGCACTGGAAGAGCTGTGCTGCTGCTGCTTCGGGCAGTTGCCTTTCACCATCGCCCTGAGTTCCCTAGGTGTCATAGCCACTTTCAGACATATGTGGTGCCAGAGCACTTGGTTTCCATGGCAGCGGGAAATGGCTTGGGCGTTGAACTTGTGTTTGGCTGTGGAGTTTTCAGCGCCTTCAGTGAGGAGCTCCATGTGAGTTTAGTGTGGGTGCTCAACCTGCTTGATTCCATCCCACTGGGCTCAATGGGCATTGGACCCGAAGTGACCAAACAGGGTTTCCTAGATAGCTGCTAGCACAGCTGATGGTATGTGAAGTTCATGACTGAGGTGGAGTTGTTTTGGCACTGGAAGAGCTGTGCTGCTGCTTCGGGCAGTTGCCATTCACCACCGCCCTGAGTTCCCTAGGTGTCATATCCACTTTCAGACATATGTGGTGCCAGAGCACTTGGTTTCCATGGCAGCGGGAAATGGCTTTTGCGCTGAACTTGTGTTTGGCTGTGGAGTTTTGAGCGGCTTGAGTGTGGAGCTCCATGTGAGTTTAGTGTGGGTGCTCAACCTGCTTGATTCCATCCCACTGGGCTCAATGGGCATTGGACCGGAAGTGACCAAACAGGGTTTCCTAGATAGCTGCTAGCACAGCTGATGGTATGTGAAGTTCATGAGGCAGGTGGAGTTGTTTTGGCACTGGAAGAGCTGTGGTGCTGCTGCTTCGGGCAGTTGCCTTTCACCATCGCCCTGAGTTCCCTAGGTGTCATAGCCACTTTCAGACATATGTGGTGCCAGAGCACTTGGTATCCATGGCAGCAGGAAATTGCTTGGACGTTGAACTTGTGTTTGGCTGTGCAGGGTTTGAGCGCCTTGAGTGAGGATCTCCATGTTAGTTTAGTGTGGGTGCTCAACCTGCTTGATTCAATCCCATCCCACTGGGCTCAATGGGCATTGGACCGGAAGTGACCAAACAGGGTTTCCTAGATAGCTGCTAGCACAGCTGATGGTATGTGAAGTGAATGAGGCAGGTGGAGTTGTTTTGGCACTGGAAGAGCTGTGCTGCTGCTTCGGGCAGTTGCCATTCACCACCGCCCTGAGTTCCCTAGGTGTCATAGCCACTTTCAGACATATGTGGTGCCAGAGCACTTGGTTTCCATGTCAGCGGGAAATGGCTTGGGCGCTGAACTTGTGTTTTACTGTGGAGTTTTAGCGCCTTGAGTGAGGATCTCCATGTGAGTTTAGTGTGGGTGCTCAACCTGCTTGATTCCATCCCACTGGGCTCAATGGGCATTGGACCGGAAGTGACCAAACAGGGTTTCCTAGATAGCTGCTAGCACAGCTGATGGTATGTGAAGTGAATGAGGCAGGTGGAGTTGTTTTGGCACTGGAAGAGCTGTGCTGCTGCTTCGGGCAGTTGCCATTCACCACCGCCCTGAGTTCCCTAGGTGTCATATCCACTTTCAGACATATGTGGTGCCAGAGCACTTGGTTTCCATGGCAGCGGGAAATGGCTTTTGCGCTGAACTTGTGTTTGGCTGTGGAGTTTTGAGCGCCTTGAGTGTGGAGCTCCATGTAAGTTTAGTGTGGGTGCTCAACCTGCTTGATTCCATCCCACTGGGCTCAATGGGCATTGGACCGGAAGTGACCAAACAGGGTTTCCTAGATAGCTGCTAGCACAGCTGATGGTATGTGAAGTTCATGAGGCAGGTGGAGTTGTTTTGGCACTGGAAGAGCTGTGCTGCTGCTTCGGGCAGTTGCCATTCACCACCGCCCTGAGTTCCCTAGGTGTCATAGCCACTTTCAGACATATGTGGTGCCAGAGCACTTGGTTTCCATGGCAGCGGGAAATGGCTTTTGCGCTGAACTTGTGTTTGGCTGTGGAGTTTTGAGCGCCTTGAGTGTGGAGCTCCATGTGAGTTTAGTGTGGGTGCTCAACCTGCTTGATTCCATCCCACTGGGCTCAATGGGCATTGGACCGGAAGTGACCAAACAGGGTTTCCTAGATAGCTGCTAGCACAGCTGATGGTATGTGAAGTTCATGACTGAGGTGGAGTTGTTTTGGCACTGGAAGAGCTGTGCTGCTGCTTTGGGCAGTTGCCATTCACCACCGCCCTGAGTTCTCTAGGTGTCATATCCACTTTCAGACATATGTGGTGCCAGAGCACTTGGTTTCCATGGCAGCGGGAAATGGCTTGGGCGCTGAACTTGTGTTTTTGCTGTGGAGGTTTGAGTGCCTTGAGTGAGGAGCTCCATGTTGGTTTAGTGTGGGTGCTCAACCTGCTTGATTCCATCCCACTGGGCTCAATGGGCATTGGACCGGAAGTGACAAACAGGGTTTCCTAGATAGCTGCTAGCACAGCTGATGGTATGTGAAGTTCATGAGGCAGGTGGAGTTGTTTTGGCACTGGAAGAGCTGTGCTGCTGCTTCGGGCAGTTGCCATTCACCACCGCCCTGAGTTCCCTAGGTGTCATAGCCACTTTCAGACATATGTGGTGCCAGAGCACTTGGTTTCCATGGCACCAGGAAATGGCTTGTGGGTTGAACTTGTGTTTGGCTGTACAGGATTTGAGCGCCTTGAGTGTGAAGCTCCATGTGAGTTTAGTGTGGGTGCTCAACCTGCTTGATTCCATCCCACTGGGCTAAATGGGCTTTGGACATGAAGTGACCAAACAGGGTTTCCTAGATAGCTGCTAGCAAAGCTGATGGTATGTGAAGTTCATGAGGCAGGTGGAGTTGTTTTGGCACTGGAAGAGCTGTGCTGCTGCTTCGGGCAGTTGCCATTCACCACCGCCCTGAGTTCCCTAGGTGTCATATCCACTTTCAGACATATGTGGTGCCAGAGCACTTGGTTTCCATGGCAGCGGGAAATGGCTTTTGCGCTGAACTTGTGTTTGGCTGTGGAGTTTTGAGCGCCTTGAGTGAGGAGCTCCGTGTTACTTCAGTGTGGGTGCTCAACCTGCTTGATTCCATCCCACTGGGCTCAATGGGCATTGGACCGCAAGTGACGAAACAGGGTTTCCTAGATAGCTGCTAGCACAGCTGATGGCATGTTTAGTGACTGAGGCAGGTGGAGGGAGGTGTATTGGCACTGGAAGAGCTGTGCTGCTGCTTCGGGCAGTTGCCATTGACCACCACATAGAGTTCCCTAGGTGTCATATCCACTTTCAGACATATGTGGTGCCAGAGCACTTGGTTTCCATGTTAGCGGGAAATGGCTTTTGCGCTGAACTTGTGTTTGGCTGTGGAGTTTTGAGCGCCTTGAGTGAGGAGCTCCATGTTAGTTTAGTGTGGGTGCTCAACCTGCTTGATTCCATCCCACTTGGCTCAATGGGCATTGGACCGGAAGTGACCAAACAGGGTTTCCTAGAACGCTGCTAGCACAGCTGATGGTCTGTGAAGTGAATGAGGCAGTCGGAGTTGTTTTGGCACTGGAAGAGCTGTGCTGCTGCTTCGGGCAGTTGCCATTCACCACCACATAGAGTTCTTTAGGTGTCATATCCACTTTCAGACATAGGGGCTGAGACAGCACTTGGTTTCCATGGCAGCGGGAAATGGCTTGGGCGCTGAACTTGTGTATTTGCTGTGGAGGTTTGAGCGCCTTGAGTGAGGAGCTCCATGTTAGTTTAGTGTGGGTGCTCAACCTGCTTGATTCCATCCCACTGGGCTCTATGGGCTTTGGACCAGAAGTGACCAAACAGGGTTTCCTAGATAGCTGCTAGCACAGCTGATGGTATGTGAAGTTCATGAGGCAGGTGGAGTTGTTTTGGCACTGGAAGAGCTGTGCTGCTGCTTCGGGCAGTTGCCATTCACCACCGCCCTGAGTTCCCTAGGTGTCATATCCACTTTCAGACATATGTGGTGCCAGAGCACTTGGTTTCCATGGCAGCGGGAAATGGCTTGGGCGCTGAACTTGTGTATTTGCTGTGGAGGTTTGAGCGCCTTGAGTGAGGAGCTCCATGTTGGTTTAGTGTGGGTGCTGAACCTGCTTGATTCCATCCCACTGGGCTGAATGGGCATTGGACCGGAAGTGACCAAGCAGGATTTCCTAGATAGCTGCTAGCACAGCTGATGGTATGTGAAGTTCATGAGGCAGGTGGAGTTGTTTTGGCACTGGAAGAGCTGTGCTGCTGCTTCGGGCAGTTGCCATTCACCACCGCCCTGAGTTCCCTAGGTGTCATAGCCACTTTCAGACATATGTGGTGCCAGAGCACTTGGTTTCCATGGCAGCGGGAAATGGCTTTTGCGCTGAACTTGTGTTTGGCTGTGGAGTTTTGAGCGCCTTGAGTGAGGAGCTCCATGTGTTAGTTCAGTGTGGGTGCTCAACCTGCTTGATTCCATCCCACTGGGCTCAATGGGCATTGGACCGGAAGTGACCAAACAGGGTTTCCTAGATAGCTGCTAGCACAGCTGATGGCATGTTTAGTGACTGAGGCTGGTGGAGGGAGGTGTATTGGCACTGGAAGAGCTGTGCTGCTGCTTCGGGCAGTTGCCATTCACCACCACATAGAGTTCCCTAGGTGTCATATCCACTTTCAGACATATGTGGTGCCAGAGCACTTGGTTTCCATGGCAGCGGGAAATGGCTTTTGCGCTGAACTTGTGTTTGGCTGTGGAGTTTTGAGCGCCTTGAGTAAGGAGCTGCAAGTTAGTTTAGTGTGGGTGCTCAACCTGCTTGATTCCATCCCACTTGGCTCAATGGGCATTGGACCGGAAGTGACCAAACAGGGTTTCCTAGAACGCTGCTAGCACAGCTGATGGTATGTGAAGTTCATGAGGCAGTCGGAGTTGTTTTGGCACTGGAAGATCTGTGCTGCTGCTTCGGGCAGTTGCCATTCACCACCACATAGAGTTCTTTAGGTGTCATATCCACTTTCAGACATAGGGGCTGCCACAGCACTTGGTTTCCTTGGCAGCGGGAAATGGCTTGGGCGCTGAACTTGTGTATTTGCTGTGGAGGTTTGAGCGCCTTGAGTGAGGATCTCCATGTTAGTTTAGTGTGGGTGCTCAACCTGCTTGATTCCATCCCACTGGGCTCTATGGGCATTGGACCGGAAGTGACCAAACAGGGTTTCCTAGATAGCTGCTAGCACAGCTGATGGTATGTGAAGTGAATGAGGCAGGTGCAGTTGTTTTGGCACTGGAAGAGCTGTGGTGCTGCTTCGGGCAGTTGCCATTCACCACCGCCCTGAGTTCCCTAGGTGTCATAGCCACTTTCAGACATATGTGGTGCCAGAGCACTTGGTTTCCATGGCAGTGGGAAATGGCTTGGGCGCTGAACTTGTGTTTGGCTGTGGAGTTTTGAGCGCCTTGAGTGAGGATCTCCATGTGAGTTTAGTGTGGGTGCTCAACCTGCTTGATTCCATCCCCCTGGGCTCAATGGACAATGGACCGGAAGTGACCAAACAGGGTTTCCTAGATAGCTGCTAGCACAGCTGATGGTCTGTGAAGTTCATGAGTCAGGTGGAGTTGTTTTGGCACTGGAAGAGCTGTGCTGCTGCTTCAGGCACTTGCCATTCACCACCGCCCTGAGTTCCCTAGGTGTCATATCCACTTTCAGACATATGTGGTACCAGAGCACTTGGTTTCCATGGCAGCGGGAAATGGCTTTTGCGCTGAACTTGTGTTTTACTGTGGAGTTTTGGGCGACGTGAGTGAGGAGCTCCATGTGAGTTTAGTGTGGGTGCTCAACCTGCTTGATTCCATCCCACTGGGCTCAATGGGCATTGGACCGGAAGTGACCAAACAGGGTTTCCTAGATAGCTGCTAGCACAGCTGATGGTATGTGAAGTTCATGAGGCAGGTGGAGTTGTTTTGGCACTGGAAGAGCTGTGCTGCTGCTTCGGGCAGTTGGCATTCACCACCGCCCTGAGTTCCCTAGGTGTCATATCCACTTTCAGACATATGTGGTGCCAGAGCACTTGGTTTCCATGGCAGCGGGAAATGAATTTTGCGCTGCACTTGTGTTTGGCTGTGGAGTTTTCAGGGCCTTCAGTGAGGATCTCCATGTGAGTTTAGTGTGGGTGCTCAACCTGCTTGATTCCATCCCCATGGGCTCAATGGGCATTGGACCGGAAGTGACCAAACAGGGTTTCCTAGATAGCTGCTAGCACAGCTGATGGTATGTGAAGTGAATGAGGCAGGTGGAGTTGTTTTGGCACTGGAAGAGCTGTGCTGCTGCTTCGGGCAGTTGCCATTCACCACCGCCCTGAGTTCCCTAGGTGTCATAGCCACTTTCAGACATATGTGGTGCCAGAGCACTTGGTTTCCATGGCAGCGGGAAATGGCTTGGGCACTGAACTTGTGTTTGGCTGTGGAGTTTTCAGCGCCTTCAGTGAGGAGCTCCATGTTAGTTTAGTGTGGGTGCTCAACCTGCTTGATTCCATCCCACTGGGCTCAATGGGCATTGGACCGGAAGTGACCAAACAGGGTTTCCTAGATAGCTGCTAGCAAAGCTGATGGTATGTGAAGTTCATGAGGCAGGTGGAGTTGTTTTGGCACTGGAAGAGCTGTGGTGCTGCTTCGGGCAGTTGCCATTCACCACCGCCCTGAGTTCCCTAGGTGTCATAGACACTTTCAGATATATGTGCTGCCAGAGAACTTGGTTTGCACGGCACCAGGAAATGGATTTTGGGTTGAACTTGTGTTTGGCTGTGCAGGTTTTGAGCGCCTTGAGTGTGGAGCTCCATGTGAGTTTAGTGTGGGTGCTCAACCTGCTTGATTCCATCCCACTGGGCTCAATGGGCATTGGACCGGAAGTGTCCAAACAGGGTTTCCTAGATAGCTGCTAGCACAGCTGATGGTATGTGAAGTTCATGAGGCAGGTGGAGTTGTTTTGGCACTGGAAGAGCTGTGGTGCTGCTTCGGGCAGTTGCCATTCACCACCGTCTTGAGTTCCCTAGGTGTCATAGACACTTTCAGATATATGTACAGCCAGAGAACTTGGTTTCCACGGCACCAGAAAATGGCTTATGGGTTGAACTTGTGTTTGGCTGTGGAGTTTTGAGCGCCCTGAGTGAGGAGCTCCATGTGAGTTTAGTGTGGGTGCTCAACCTGCTTGATTCCATCCCACTGGGCTCAATGGGCATTGGACTGGAAGTGACCAAACAGCTTTTCCTAGATAGCAGCTAGCACAGCTGATGGTATGTGAAGTGAATGAGGCAGATGGAGTTGTTTTGGCACTGGAAGAGCTGTGCTGCTGCTTCGGGCAGTTGCCATTCACCACCGCCCTGAGTTCCCTAGGTGTCATAGACACTTTCAGATATATGTGCTGCCAGAGCACTTGGTTTCCATGGCAGCGGGAAATGGCTTTTGCGCTGAACTTGTGTTTGGCTGTGGAGTTTTGGGCGGCTTGAGTGAGGAGCTCCATGTTAGTTTAGTGTGGGTGCTCAACCTGCTTGATTCCATCACACTGGGCTCAATGAGCATTGGACCGGAAGTGACCAAACAGGGTTTCCTAGATAGCTGCTAGCACAGCTGATGGTATGTGAAGTTCATGAGGCAGGTGGAGTTGTTTTGTCACTGGAAGAGCTGTGCTGCTGCTTCGGGCAGTTGCCATTCACCACCGTCTTGAGTTCCCTAGGTGTCATAGACACTTTCAGATATATGTACAGCCAGAGAACTTGGTTTCCACGGCACCAGAAAATGGCTTATGGGTTGAACTTGTGTTTGGCTGTGCAGGTTTTGAGCGCCTTGAGTGTGGAGCTCCATGTTAGTTTAGTGTGGGTGCTCAACCTGCTTGATTCCATCCCACTGGGCTCAACTGGCATTGGACTGGAAGTGACCAAACAGCTTTTCCTAGATAGCTGCTAGCACAGCTGATGGTATGTGAAGTTCATGACTGAGGTGGAGTTGTTTTGGCACTGGAAGAGCTGTGCTGCTGCTTCGGGCAGTTGCCATTCACCACCGCCCTGAGTTCCCTAGGTGTCATAGCCACTTTCAGACATATGTGGTGCCAGAGCACTTGGTTTCCATGGCAGCGGGAAATGGCTTTTGCGCTGAACTTGTGTTTAGCTGTGGAGTTTTGAGCGCCTTGAGTGAGGAGCTCCATGTTAGTTTAGTGTGGGTGCTCAACCTGCTTGATTCCATCCCACTGGGCTCAATGGGCATTGCACCGGAAGTGACCAAACAGGGTTTCCTAGATAGCTGCTAGCACAGCTGATGGTCTGTGAAGTGAAAGAGGCAGGTGGAGTTGTTTTGGCACTGGAAGAGCTGTGCTGCTGCTTCGGGCAGTTGCCATTCACCACTGCCCTGAGTTCCCTAGGTGTCATAGCCACTTTCAGACATATGTGGTGCCAGAGCACTTGGTTTCCATGGCAGCGGGAAATGGCTTTTGCGCTGAACTTGTGTTTGGCTGTTGAGTTTTGAGCGCCTTGAGTGAGGAGCTCCATGTTAGTTTAGTGTGGGTGCTCAACCTGCTTGATTCCATCCCACTGGGCTCAATGGGCATTGGACCGGAAGTGACCAAACAGGGTTTCCTAGATAGCTGCTAGCACAGCTGATGGTATGTGAAGTGAATGAGGCAGGTGCAGTTGTTTTGGCACTGGAAGAGCTGTGCTGCTGCTTCGGGCAGTTGCCATTCACCACCGCCCTGAGTTCCCTAGGTGTCATAGCCACTTTCAGACATATGTGGTGCCAGAGCACTTGGTTTCCATGGCAGCGGGAAATGGCTTATGGGATGAACTTGTGTTTGGCTGTGCAGGTTTTGAGCGCCTTGAGTGTGAAGCTCCATGTGAGTTTAGAGTGGGTGCTCAACCTGCTTGATTCCATCCCACTGGGCTCAATGGGCATTGGACCGGAAGTGACCAAACAGGGTTTCCTAGAACGCTGCTAGCACAGCTGATGGTATGTGAAGTGAATGAGGCAGGTGGAGTTGTTTTGGCACTGGAAGAGCTGTGCTGCTGCTTCGGGCAGTTGCCATTCACCACCGCCCTGAGTTCCCTAGGTGTCATAGCCACTTTCAGACATATGTGGTGCCAGAGCACTTGGTTTCCATGGCAGCGGGAAATGGCTTGGGCACTGAACTTGTGTTTGGCTGTGCAGAGTTTTGAGCGCCTTGAGTGTGGAGCTCCATGTGAGTTTAATGTGGGTGCTCAACCTGCTTGATTCCATCCCACTGGGCTCAATGGGCATTGGACAGGAAGTGACCAAACAGGGTTTCCTAGATAGCTGCTAGCACAGCTGATGGTATGTGAAGTTCATGAGGCAGGTGGAGTTGTTTTGGCACTGGAAGAGCTGTGCTGCTGCTTCGGGCAGTTGCCATTCACCACCGCCCTGAGTTCCCTAGGTGTCATATCCACTTTCAGACATATGTGGTGCCAGAGCACTTGGTTTCCATGGCAGCGGGAAATGGCTTTTGCGCTGAACTTGTGTTTGGCTGTGGAGTTTTGAGCGCCTTGAGTGTGGAGCTCCATGTGAGTTTAGTGTGGGTGCTCAACCTGCTTGATTCCATCCCACTGGGCTCAATGGGCATTGCACCGGAAGTGACCCAACAGGGTTTCCTAGATAGCTGCTAGCACAGCTGATGGTATGTGAAGTTCATGAGGCAGGTGGAGTTGTTTTGGCACTGGAAGAGCTGTGCTGCTGCTTCGGGCAGTTGCCATTCACAACCGCCCTGAGTTCCCTAGGTGTCATATCCACTTTCAGACATATGTGGTGCCAGAGCACTTGGTTCCATGGCAGCGGGAAATGGCTTTTGCGCTGAACTTGTGTTTGGCTGTGGAGTTTTGAAGGCCCTGAGTGAGGATCTCCATGTTAGTTTGGTGTGGGTGCTCAACCTGCTTGATTCCATCCCACTGGGCTCAATGGACATTGGACCGGAAGTGACCAAACAGTGTTTCCTAGATAGCTGCTAGCACAGCTGATGGTATGTGAAGTTCATGACTGAGGTGGAGTTGTTTTGGCACTGGAAGAGTTGTGCATCTGCTTCTGGCGGTTGCCATTCACCACCGCCCTGAGTTCCCTAGGTGTCATAGCCACTTTCATATATATGTGCTGCCAGAGAACTTTGTTTCCACGGCACCAGGAAATGGCTTGTGGGTTGAACTTGTGTTTGGCTGTACAGGTTTTGAGCGCCTTGAGTGTGGAGCTCCATGTGAGTTTAGTGTGGGTGCTCAACCTGCTTGATTCCATCCCACTGGGCTCAATGGGCATTGGACCGGAAGTGACCAAACAGGTTTTCCTAGATAGCTGCTAGCACAGCTGATGGTATGTGAAGTTCATGAGGCAGGTGGAGTTGTTTTGGCACTGGAAGAGCTGTGCTGCTGCTTCGGGCAGTTGCCATTCACCACCGCCCTGAGTTCCCTAGGTGTCATATCCACTTTCAGACATATGTGGTGCCAGAACACTTGGTTTCCATGGCAGCGGGAAATGGCTTGGGCGCTGAACTTGTGTTTGGCTGTGGAGCTTTGAGTGCCTTGAGTGTGTAGCTCCATGTGAGTTTAGTGTGGGTGCTCAACCTGCTTGATTCCATTCCACTGGGCTCAATGGACATTGGACCGGAAGTGACCAAACAGGGTTTCCTAGATAGCTGCTAGCACAGCTGATGGTATGTGAAGTTCATGACTGAGGCAGGTGGAGTTGTTTTGGCACTGGAAGAGCTGTGCTGCTGCTTCGGGCAGTTGCCATTCACCACCGCCCTGAGTTTCCTAGGTGTCATATCCACTTTCAGACATATGTGGTGCCAGAGCACTTGGTTCCATGGCAGCGGGAAATGGCTTTTGCGCTGAACTTGTGTTTGGCTGTGGAGTTTTGAGCGCCTTGAGTGAGGATCTCCATGTGAGTTTAGTGTGGGTGCTCAACCTGCTTGATTCCATCCCACTGGGCTCAATGGGCATTGGACCGGAAGTGACCAAACAGGGTTTCCTAGATAGCTGCTAGCACAGCTGATGGTATGTGAAGTTCATGAGGCAGGTGGAGTTGTTTTGGCATTGGAAGAGCTGTGTTGCTGCTTCGGGCAGTTGCCATTCACCACCGCCCTGAGTTCCCTAGGTGTCATAGCCACTTTCAGACATATGTGGTGCCAGAGCACTTGGTTTCCATGGCAGCGGGAAATGGATTGGGTGCTGAACTTGTGTTTGGCTGTGGAGTTTTGAGCGCCTTGAGTGAGGAGCTCCATGTGAGTTTAGTGTGGGTGCTCAACCTGCTTGATTCCATCCCACTGGGCTCAATGGACATTGCACCGGAAGTGACCAAACAGGGTTTCCTAGATAGCTGCTAGCACCGCTGATGGTATGTGAAGTTCATGAGGCAGGTGGAGTTGTTTTGGCACTGGAAGAGCTGTGCTGCTGCTACGGGCAGTTGCCATTCACTACCGCCCTGAGTTCCCTAGGTGTCATATCCACTTTCAGACATATGTGGTGCCAGAGCACTTGGTTTCCATGGCAGCGGGAAATGGCTTTTGCGCTGAACTTGTGTTTGGCTGTGGAGTTTTGAGCGCCTTGAGTGTGGAGCTCCATGTTAGTTTAGTGTAGGTGCTCAACCTGCTTGATTCCATCCCACTGGGCTCAATGGGCATTGGACCCGAAGTGACCAAACAGGGTTTCCTAGATAGCTGCTAGCACAGCTGATGGTATGTGAAGTTCATGAGGCAGGTGGAGTTGTTTTGGCACTGGAAGAGCTGTGCTGCTGCTTTGGGCAGTTGCCTTTCACCATCGCCCTGAGTTCCCTAGGTGTCATAGCCACTTTCAGACATATGTGGTGCCAGAGCACTTGGTTTCCATGGCAGCGGGAAATTGCTTGGACGTTGAACTTGTGTTTGGCTGTGCAGGGTTTGAGCGCCTTGAGTGAGGAGCTCCATGTGAGTTTAGTGTGGGTGCTCAACCTGCTTGATTCAATCCCATCACATTGGGCTCAATGGACATTGGACCGGAAGTGACCAAACAGGGTTTCCTAGATAGCTGCTCGCACAGCTGATGGTATGTGAAGTTCATGAGGCAGGTGGAGTTGTTTTGGCACTGGAAGAGCTGTGCTGCTGCTTCGGGCAGTTGCCATTCACAACCGCCCTGAGTTCCCTAGGTGTCATATCCACTTTCAGACATATGTGGTGCCAGAGCACTTGGTTTCCATGGCAGCGGGAAATGGCTTGGGCACTGAACTTGTGTTTGGCTGTGGAGTTTTGAGCGCCTTGAGTGAGGAGCTCCATGTGAGTTTAGTGTGGGTGCTCAACCTGCTTGATTCCATCCCACTGGGCTCAATGGGCATTGGACCGGAAGTGACCAAACAGGGTTTCCTAGATAGCTGCTAGCACAGCTGATGGTATGTGAAGTGAATGAGGCAGGTGGAGTTGTTTTGGCACTGGAAGAGCTGTGCTGCTGCTTCGGGCAGTTGCCATTCACCACCGCCCTGAGTTCCCTAGGTGTCATATCCACTTTCAGACATATGTGGTGCCAGAGCACTTGGTTTCCATGGCAGCGGGAAATGGCTTTTGCGCTGAACTTGTGTTTGGCTGTGGAGTTTTGAGCGCCTTGAGTGTGGAGCTCCATGTAAGTTTAGTGTGGGTGCTCAACCTGCTTGATTCCATCCCACTGGGCTCAATGGGCATTGGACCGGAAGTGACCAAACAGGTTTCCTAGATAGCTGCTAGCACAGCTGATGGTATGTGAAGTTCATGACTGAGGTGGAGTTGTTTTGGCACTGGAAGAGCTGTGCTGCTGCTTCGGGCAGTTGCCATTCACCACCGCCCTGAGTTCCCTAGGTGTCATATCCACTTTCAGACATATGTGGTGCCAGAGCACTTGGTTTCCATGGCAGCGGGAAATGGCTTGGGCGCTGAACTTGTGTTTTACTTTGGAGTTTTGAGCGCCTTGAGTGAGGATCTCCATGTTAGTTTAGTGTGGGTGCTCAACCTGCTTGATTCCATCCCACTGGGCTCAATGGGCATTGGACCGGAAGTGACCAAACAGGGTTTCCTAGATAGCTGCTAGCACAGCTGATGGTATGTGAAGTGAATGAGGCAGGTGGAGTTGTTTTGGCACTGGAAGAGCTGTGCTGCTGCTTCGGGCAGTTGCCATTCACCACCGCCCTGAGTTCCCTAGGTGTCATATCCACTTTCAGACATATGTGGTGCCAGAGCACTTGGTTTCCATGGCAGCGGGAAATGGCTTGGGCGCTGAACTTGTGTTTGGCTGTGGAGTTTTGAGCGCCTTGAGTGTGGAGCTCCATGTGAGTTTAGTGTGGGTGCTCAACCTGCTTGATTCCATCCCACTGGGCTCAATGGACATTGCACCGGAAGTGACCAAACAGGGTTTCCTAGATAGCTGCTAGCACAGCTGATGGTATGTGAAGTTCATGAGGCAGGTGGAGTTGTTTTGGCACTGGAAGAGCTGTGCTGCTGCTACGGGCACTTGCCATTCACTACCGCCCTGAGTTCCCTAGGTGTCATAGCCACTTTCAGACATATGTGGTGCCAGAGCACTTGGTTTCCATGGCAGCGGGAAATGGCTTTTGCGCTGAACTTGTGTTTGGCTGTGGAGTTTTGAGCGCCTTGAGTGTGGAGCTCCATGTGAGTTTAGTGTAGGTGCTCAACCTGCTTGATTCCATCCCACTGGGCTCAATGGGCATTGGACCCGAAGTGACCAAACAGGGTTTCCTAGATAGCTGCTAGCACAGCTGATGGTATGTGAAGTGAATGAGGCAGGTGGAGTTGTTTTGGCACTGGAAGAGCTGTGGTGCTGCTGCTTCGGGCAGTTGCCTTTCACCATCGCCCTGAGTTCCCTAGGTGTCATAGCCACTTTCAGACATATGTGGTGCCAGAGCACTTGGTTTCCATGGCAGCAGGAAATTGCTTGAACGTTGAACTTGTGTTTTACTGTGGAGTTTTGAGCGCCTTGAGTGAGGATCTCCATGTGAGTTTAGTGTGGGTGCTCAACCTGCTTGATTCAATCCCATCACACTGGGCTCAATGGGCATTGGACCCGAAGTGACCAAACAGGGTTTCCTAGATAGCTGCTAGCACAGCTGATGGTATGTGAAGTTCATGAGGCAGGTGGAGTTGTTTTGGCACTGGAAGAGCTGTGCTGCTGCTTCGGGCAGTTGCCATTCACCACCGCCCTGAGTTCCCTAGGTGTCATATCCACTTTCAGACATATGTGGTGCCAGAGCACTTGGTTTCCATGGCAGCGGGAAATGGCTTGGGCGCTGAACTTGTGTTTGGCTGTGGAGTTTTGAGCGCCTTGAGTGTGGAGCTCCATGTAAGTTTAGTGTGGGTGCTCAACCTGCTTGATTCCATCCCACTGGGCTCAATGGGCATTGGACCGGAAGTGACCAAACAGGGTTTCCTAGATAGCTGCTAGCACAGCTGATGGTATGTGAAGTTCATGACTGAGGTGGAGTTGTTTTGGCACTGGAAGAGCTGTGCTGCTGCTTCGGGCAGTTGCCATTCACCACCACATAGAGTTCCCTAGGTGTCATATCCACTTTCAGACATATGTGGTGCCAGAGCACTTGGTTTCCATGGCAGTGGGAAATGGCTTGGGCGCTGAACTTGTGTTTGGCTGTGGAGTTTTGAGCGCCTTGAGTGAGGAGCTCCATGTGAGTTTAATGTGGGTGCTCAACCTGCTTGATTCCATCCCACTGGGCTCAATGGGCATTGCACCGGAAGTGACCAAACAGGGTTTCCTAGATAGCTGCTAGCACAGCTGATGGTATGTGAAGTTCATGAGGCAGGTGGAGTTGTTTTGGCACTGGAAGAGCTGTGCTGCTGCTTCGGGCAGTTGCCATTCACTACCGCCCTGAGTTCCCTAGGTGTCATATCCACTTTCAGACATATGTGGTGCCCGAGCACTTGGTTTCCATGGCAGCGGGAAATGGCTTTTGCGCTGAACTTGTGTTTGGCTGTGGAGTTTTGAGCGCCTTGAGTGAGGAGCTCCATGTGAGTTTAGTGTGGGTGCTCAACCTGCTTGATTCCATCCCACTGGGCTCAATGGGCATTGGACCCGAAGTGACCAAACAGGGTTTCCTAGATAGCTGCTAGCACAGCTGATGGTATGTGAAGTTCATGAGGCAGGTGGAGTTGTTTTGGCACTGGAAGAGCTGTGGTGCTGCTTTGGGCAGTTGCCATTCACCATCGCCCTGAGTTCCCTAGGTGTCATAGCCACTTTCAGACATATGTGGTGCCAGAGCACTTGGTTTCCATGGCAGCGGGAAATTGCTTGGACGTTGAACTTGTGTTTGGCTGTGCAGGGTTTGAGCGCCTTGAGTGAGGAGCTCCATGTGAGTTTAGTGTGGGTGCTCAACCTGCTTGATTCAATCCCATCACATTGGGCTCAATGGACATTGGACCGGAAGTGACCAAACAGGGTTTCCTAGATAGCTGCTAGCACAGCTGATGGTATGTGAAGTTCATGAGGCAGGTGGAGTTGTTTTGGCACTGGAAGAGCTGTGCTGCTGCTTCGGGCAGTTGCCATTCACAACCGCCCTGAGTTCCCTAGGTGTCATATCCACTTTCAGACATATGTGGTGCCAGAGCACTTGGTTTCCATGGCAGCGGGAAATGGCTTGGGCACTGAACTTGTGTTTGGCTGTGGAGTTTGAGCGCCTTGAGTGAGGAGCTCCATGTGAGTTTAGTGTGGGTGCTCAACCTGCTTGATTCCATCCCACTGGGCTCAATGGGCATTGGACCGGAAGTGACCAAACAGGGTTTCCTAGATAGCTGCTAGCACAGCTGATGGTATGTGAAGTTCATGAGGCAGGTGGAGTTGTTTTGGCACTGGAAGAGCTGTGCTGCTGCTTCGGGCAGTTGCCATTCACCACCGCCCTGAGTTCCCTAGGTGTCATATCCACTTTCAGACATATGTGGTGCCAGAGCACTTGGTTTCCATGGCAGCGGGAAATGGCTTTTGCGCTGAACTTGTGTTTGGCTGTGGAGTTTTGAGCGCCTTGAGTGTGGAGCTCCATGTAAGTTTAGTGTGGGTGCTCAACCTGCTTGATTCCATCCCACTGGGCTCAATGGGCATTGGACCGGAAGTGACCAAACAGGTTTCCTAGATAGCTGCTAGCACAGCTGATGGTATGTGAAGTTCATGACTGAGGTGGAGTTGTTTTGGCACTGGAAGAGCTGTGCTGCTGCTTCGGGCAGTTGCCATTCACCACCGCCCTGAGTTCCCTAGGTGTCATATCCACTTTCAGACATATGTGGTGCCAGAGCACTTGGTTTCCATGGCAGCGGGAAATGGCTTGGGCGCTGAACTTGTGTTTTAGTTTGGAGTTTTGAGCGCCTTGAGTGAGGATCTCCATGTTAGTTTAGTGTGGGTGCTCAACCTGCTTGATTCCATCCCACTGGGCTCAATGGGCATTGGACCGGAAGTGACCAAACAGGGTTTCCTAGATAGCTGCTAGCACAGCTGATGGTATGTGAAGTGAATGAGGCAGGTGGAGTTGTTTTGGCACTGGAAGAGCTGTGCTGCTGCTTCGGGCAGTTGCCATTCACCACCGCCCTGAGTTCCCTAGGTGTCATATCCACTTTCAGACATATGTGGTGCCAGAGCACTTGGTTTCCATGGCAGCGGGAAATGGCTTGGGCGCTGAACTTGTGTTTGGCTGTGGAGTTTTGAGCGCCTTGAGTGAGGATCTCCATGTGAGTTTAGTGTGGGTGCTCAACCTGCTTGATTCCATCCCACTGGGCTCAATGGACATTGGACCGGAAGTGACCAAACAGGGTTTCCTAGATAGCTGCTAGCACAGCTGATGGTATGTGAAGTTCATGAGGCAGGTGGAGTTGTTTTGGCACTGGAAGAGCTGTGCTGCTGCTACGGGCACTTGTCATTCACTACCGCCCTGAGTTCCCTAGGTGTCATATCCACTTTCAGACATATGTGGTGCCAGAGAACTTGGTTTCCATGGCAGCGGGAAATGGCTTTTGCGCTGAACTTGTGTTTGGCTGTGGAGTTTTGAGCGCCTTGAGTGTGGAGCTCCATGTGAGTTTAGTGTAGGTGCTCAACCTGCTTGATTCCATCCCACTGGGCTCAATGGGCATTGGACCCGAAGTGACCAAACAGGGTTTCCTAGATAGCTGCTAGCACAGCTGATGGTATGTGAAGTGAATGAGGCAGGTGGAGTTGTTTTGGCACTGGAAGAGCTGTGGTGCTGCTGCTTCGGGCAGTTGCCTTTCACCATCGCCCTGAGTTCCCTAGGTGTCATAGCCACTTTCAGACATATGTGGTGCCAGAGCACTTGGTTTCCATGGCAGCAGGAAATTGCTTGAACGTTGAACTTGTGTTTTACTGTGGAGTTTTGAGCGCCTTGAGTGAGGATCTCCATGTGAGTTTAGTGTGGGTGCTCAACCTGCTTGATTCAATCCCATCACACTGGGCTCAATGGGCATTGGACCCGAAGTGACCAAACAGGGTTTCCTAGATAGCTGCTAGCACAGCTGATGGTATGTGAAGTTCATGAGGCAGGTGGAGTTGTTTTGGCACTGGAAGAGCTGTGCTGCTGCTTCGGGCAGTTGCCATTCACCACCGCCCTGAGTTCCGTAGGTGTCATATCCACTTTCAGACATATGTGGTGCCAGAGCACTTGGTTTCCATGGCAGCGGGAAATGGCTTGGGCGCTGAACTTGTGTTTGGCTGTGGAGTTTTGAGCGCCTTGAGTGTGGAGCTCCATGTAAGTTTAGTGTGGGTGCTCAACCTGCTTGATTCCATCCCACTGGGCTCAATGGGCATTGGACCGGAAGTGACCAAACAGGGTTTCCTAGATAGCTGCTAGCACAGCTGATGGTATGTGAAGTTCATGACTGAGGTGGAGTTGTTTTGGCACTGGAAGAGCTGTGCTGCTGCTTCGGGCAGTTGCCATTCACCACCACATAGAGTTCCCTAGGTGTCATATCCACTTTCAGACATATGTGGTGCCAGAGCACTTGGTTTCCATGGCAGTGGGAAATGGCTTGGGCGCTGAACTTGTGTTTGGCTGTGGAGTTTTGAGCGCCTTGAGTGAGGAGCTCCATGTGAGTTTAATGTGGGTGCTCAACCTGCTTGATTCCATCCCACTGGGCTCAATGGGCATTGGACCGGAAGTGACCAAACAGGGTTTCCTAGATAGCTGCTAGCACAGCTGATGGTATGTGAAGTTCATGAGGCAGGTGGAGTTGTTTTGGCACTGGAAGAGCTGTGCTGCTGCTTCGGGCAGTTGCCATTCACTACCGCCCTGAGTTCCCTAGGTGTCATATCCACTTTCAGACATATGTGGTGCCAGAGCACTTGGTTTCCATGGCAGCGGGAAATGGCTTTTGCGCTGAACTTGTGTTTGGCTGTGGAGTTTTGAGCGCCTTGAGTGAGGAGCTCCATGTGAGTTTAGTGTGGGTGCTCAACCTGCTTGATTCCATCCCACTGGGCTCAATGGGCATTGGACCCGAAGTGACCAAACAGGGTTTCCTAGATAGCTGCTAGCACAGCTGATGGTATGTGAAGTTCATGAGGCAGGTGGAGTTGTTTTGGCACTGGAAGAGCTGTGGTGCTGCTTTGGGCAGTTGCCATTCACCATCGCCCTGAGTTCCCTAGGTGTCATAGCCACTTTCAGACATATGTGGTGCCAGAGCACTTGGTTTCCATGGCAGCGGGAAATTGCTTGGACGTTGAACTTGTGTTTGGCTGTGCAGGGTTTGAGCGCCTTGAGTGAGGAGCTCCATGTGAGTTTAGTGTGGGTGCTCAACCTGCTTGATTCAATCCCATCACACTGGGCTCAATGGGCATTGGACCGGAAGTGACCAAACAGGGTTTCCTAGATAGCTGCTAGCACAGCTGATGGTATGTGAAGTTCATGAGGCAGGTGGAGTTGTTTTGGCACTGGAAGAGCTGTGCTGCTGCTTCGGGCAGTTGCCATTCACAACCGCCCTGAGTTCCCTAGGTGTCATATCCACTTTCAGACATATGTGGTGCCAGAGCACTTGGTTTCCATGGCAGCGGGAAATGGCTTGGGCACTGAACTTGTGTTTGGCTGTGGAGTTTTGAGCGCGTTGAGTGAGGAGCTGCATGTTAGTTTAGTGTGGGTGCTCAACCTGCTTGATTCCATCCCACTGGGCTCAATGGGCATTGGACATGAAGTGACCAAACAGGGTTTCCTAGATAGCTGCTAGCACAGCTGATGGTATGTGAAGTTCATGAGGCAGGTGGAGTTGTTTTGGCACTGGAAGAGCTGTGCTGCTGCTTCGGGCAGTTGCCATTCACCACCGCCCTGAGTTCCCTAGGTGTCATATCCACTTTCAGACATATGTGGTGCCAGAGCACTTGGTTTCCATGGCAGCAGGAAATTGCTTGAACGTTGAACTTGTGTTTGGCTGTGCAGGGTTTGAGCGCCTTGAGTGAGGAGCTCCATGTGAGTTTAGTGTGGGTGCTCAACCTGCTTGATTCAATCCCATCACACTGGGCTCAATGGGCATTGGACCGGAAGTGACCAAACAGGGTTTCCTAGATAGCTGCTAGCACAGCTGATGGTATGTGAAGTTCATGAGGCAGGTGGAGTTGTTTTGGCACTGGAAGAGCTGTGCTGCTGCTTCGGGCAGTTGCCATTCACCACCGCCCTGAGTTCCCTAGGTGTCATATCCACTTTCAGACATATGTGGTGCCAGAGCACTTGGTTTCCATGTCAGCGGGAAATGGCTTGGGCGCTGAACTTGTGTTTGGCTGTGGAGTTTTGAGCGCCTTGAGTGTGGAGCTCCATGTAAGTTTAGTGTGGGTGCTCAACCTGCTTGATTCCATCCCACTGGGCTCAATGGGCATTGGACCGGAAGTGACCAAACAGGGTTTCCTAGATAGCTGCTAGCACAGCTGATGGTATGTGAAGTGAATGAGGCAGGTGGAGTTGTTTTGGCACTGGAAGAGCTGTGCTGCTGCTTCGGGCAGTTGCCATTCACCACCGCCCTGAGTTCCCTAGGTGTCATAGCCACTTTCAGACATATGTGGTGCCAGAGAACTTGGTTTCTACGGCACCAGGAAATGGCTTGGGCGCTGAACTTGTGTTTGGCTGTGGAGTTTTGAGCGCCTTGAGTGAGGAGCTCCATGTGAGTTTAGTGTGGGTGCTCAACCTGCTTGATTCCATCCCACTGGGCTCAATGGGCATTGGACCGGAAGTGACCAAACAGGGTTTCCTAGATAGCTGCTAGCACAGCTGATGGTATGTGAAGTTCATGAGGCAGGTGGAGTTGTTTTGGCACTGGAAGAGCTGTGCTGCTGCTTCGGGCAGTTGCCATTCACCACCGCCCTGAGTTCCCTAGGTGTCATAGACACTTTCAGATATATGTGCTGGCAGAGCACTTGGTTTCCACGGCACCAGGAAATGGCTTGTGGGTTGAACTTGTGTTTGGCTGTGCAGGTTTTGAGCGCCTTGAGTGTGGAGCTCCATGTGAGTTTAGTGTGGGTGCTCAACCTGCTTGATTCCATCCCACTGAGCTCAATGGGCATTGGACCGGAAGTGACCAAACAGGGTTTCCTAGATAGCTGCTAGCACAGCTGATGGTATGTGAAGTGAATGAGGCAGGTGGAGTTGTTTTGGCACTGGAAGAGCTGTGCTGCTGCTTCGGGCAGTTGCCATTCACCACCACCCTGAGTTCCCTAGGTGTCATATCCACTTTCAGACATATGTGGTGCCAGAGCACTTGGTTTCCATGGCAGTGGGAAATGGCTTTTGCGCTGAACTTGTGTTTGGCTGTGGAGTTTTGAGCGCCTTGAGTGAGGAGCTCCATGTGAGTTTAGTGTGGGTGCTCAACCTGCTTGATTCCATCCCACTGGGCTCAATGGGCATTGGACCGGAAGTGACCAAACAGGGTTTCCTAGATAGCTGCTAGCACAGCTGATGGTATGTGAAGTTCATGAGGCAGGTGGAGTTGTTTTGGCACAGGAAGAGCTGTGCTGCTGCTTCGGGCAGTTGCCATTCACCACCGCCCTGAGTTCCCTAGGTGTCATATCCACTTTCAGACATATGTGGTGCCAGAGCACTTGGTTTCCATGGCAGCGGGAAATGGCTTTTGCGCTGAACTTGTGTTTAGCTGTTTAGTTTTGAGCGCCTTGAGTGTGGAGCTCCATGTGAGTTTAGTGTGGGTGCTCAACCTGCTTGATTCCATCCCACTGGGCTCAATGGACATTGCACCGGAAGTGACCAAACAGGGTTTCCTAGATAGCTGCTAGCACAGCTGATGGTATGTGAAGTTCATGACTGAGGTGGAGTTGTTTTGGCACTGGAAGAGCTGTGCTGCTGCTACGGGCACTTGCCATTCACTACAGCCCTGAGTTCCCTAGGTGTCATATCCACTTTCAGACATATGTGGTGCCAGAGCACTTGGTTTCCATGGCAGCGGGAAATGGCTTGGGCGCTGAACTTGTGTTTGGCTGTGGAGTTTTGAGCGCCTTGAGTGAGGATCTCCATGTTAGTTTAGTGTGGGTGCTCAACCTGCTTGATTCCATCCCACTGGGCTCAATGGGCATTGGACCGGAAGTGACCAAACAGGGTTTCCTAGATAGCTGCTAGCACAGCTGATGGTATGTGAAGTTCATGAGGCAGGTGGAGTTGTTTTGGCACTGGAAGAGCTGTGCTGCTGCTTTGGGCAGTTGCCATTCACCACCGCCCTGAGTTCCCTAGGTGTCATATCCACTTTCAGACATATGTGGTGCCAGAGCACTTGGTTTCCATGGCAGCAGGAAATGGCTTTTGCGCTGAACTTGTGTTTGGCTGTGGAGTTTTGAGCGCCTTGAGTGTGGAGCTCCATGTAAGTTTAGTGTGGGTGCTCAACCTGCTTGATTCCATCCCACTGGGCTCAATGGGCATTGGACCGGAAGTGACCAAACAGGGTTTCCTAGATAGCTGCTAGCACAGCTGATGGTATGTGAAGTGAATGAGGCAGGTGGAGTTGTTTTGGCACTGGAAGAGCTGTGCTGCTGCTTCGGGCAGTTGCCATTCACCACCGCCCTGAGTTCCCTAGGTGTCATAGCCACTTTCAGACATATGTGGTGCCAGAGAACTTGGTTTCTACGGCACCAGGAAATGGCTTGGGCGCTGAACTTGTGTTTGGCTGTGGAGTTTTGAGCGCCTTGAGTGTGGAGCTCCATGTGAGTTTAGTGTGGGTGCTCAACCTGCTTGATTCCATCCCACTGGGCTCAATGGGCATTGGACCGGAAGTGACCAAACAGGGTTTCCTAGATAGCTGCTAGCACAGCTGATGGTATGTGAAGTTCATGAGGCAGGTGGAGTTGTTTTGGCACTGGAAGAGCTGTGCTGCTGCTTCGGGCAGTTGCCATTCACCACCGCCCTGAGTTCCCTAGGTGTCATAGACACTTTCAGATATATGTGCTGCCAGAGCACTTGGTTTCCACGGCACCAGGAAATGGCTTGTGGGTTGAACTTGTGTTTGGCTGTGCAGGTTTTGAGCGCCTTGAGTGTGGAGCTCCATGTGAGTTTAGTGTGGGTGCTCAACCTGCTTGATTCCATCCCACTGGGCTCAATGGACCTTGCACCGGAAGTGACCAAACAGGGTTTCCTAGATAGCTGCTAGCACAGCTGATGGTATGTGAAGTTCATGAGGCAGGTGGAGTTGTTTTGGCACTGGAAGAGCTGTGCTGCTGCTACGGGCACTTGCCATTCACTACCGCCCTGAGTTCCCTAGGTGTCATATCCACTTTCAGACATATGTGGTGCCAGAGCACTTGGTTTCCATGGCAGCGGGAAATGGCTTTTGCGCTGAACTTGTGTTTGGCTGTGGAGTTTTGAGCGGCTTGAGTGTGGAGCTCCATGTGAGTTTAGTGTGGGTGCTCAACCTGCTTGATTCCATCCCACTGGGCTCAATGGGCATTGGACCGGAAGTGACCAAACAGGGTTTCCTAGATAGCTGCTAGCACAGCTGATGGTATGTGAAGTTCATGAGGCAGGTGGAGTTGTTTTGGCACTGGAAGAGCTGTGGTGCTGCTGCTTCGGGCAGTTGCCTTTCACCATCGCCCTGAGTTCCCTAGGTGTCATAGCCACTTTCAGACATATGTGGTGCCAGAGCACTTGGTTTCCATGGCAGCGGGAAATGGCTTGGGCGCTGAACTTGTGTTTTACTCTGGAGTTTTGAGCGCCTCGAGTGAGGATCTCCATGTTAGTTTAGTGTGGGTGCTCAACCTGCTTGATTCCATCTCACTGGGCTCAATGTTCATTGGACCGGAAGTGACCAAACAGGGTTTCCTAGATAGCTGCTAGCACAGCTGATGGTATGTGAAGTTCATGAGGCAGGTGGAGTTGTTTTGGCACTGGAAGAGCTGTGCTGCTGCTTCGGGCAGTTGCCATTCACCACCGCCCTGAGTTCCCTAGGTGTCATAGCCACTTTCAGACATATGTGGTGCCAGAGCACTTGGTTTCCATGGCAGCGGGAAATTGCTTGGACGTTGAACTTGTGTTTGGCTGTGCAGGGTTTGAGCGCCTTGAGTGAGGATCTCCATGTGAGTTTAGTGTGGGTGCTCAACCTGCTTGATTCAATCCCATCACACTGGGCTCAATGGGCATTGGACCGGAAGTGACCAAACAGGGTTTCCTAGATAGCTGCTAGCACAGCTGATGGTATGTGAAGTGAATGAGGCAGGTGGAGTTGTTTTGGCACTGGAAGAGCTGTGCTGCTGCTTCGGGCAGTTGCCATTCACAACCGCCCTGAGTTCCCTAGGTGTCATATCCACTTTCAGACATATGTGGTGCCAGAGCACTTGGTTTCCATGGCAGCGGGAAATGGCTTGGGCACTGAACTTGTGTTTGGCTGTGGAGTTTTGAGCGCGTTGAGTGAGGAGCTGCATGTTAGTTTAGTGTGGGTGCTCAACCTGCTTGATTCCATCCCACTGGGCTCAATGGGCATTGGACATGAAGTGACCAAACAGGGTTTCCTAGATAGCTGCTAGCACAGCTGATGGTATGTGAAGTTCATGAGGCAGGTGGAGTTGTTTTGGCACTGGAAGAGCTGTGCTGCTGCTTCGGGCAGTTGCCATTCACCACCGCCCTGAGTTCCCTAGGTGTCATATCCACTTTCAGACATATGTGGTGCCAGAGCACTTGGTTTCCATGGCAGCAGGAAATGGCTTGTGGGTTGAACTTGTGTTTGGCTGTGCAGGGTTTGAGCGCCTTGAGTGAGGAGCTCCATGTGAGTTTAGTGTGGGTGCTCAACCTGCTTGATTCAATCCCATCACACTGGGCTCAATGGGCATTGGACCGGAAGTGACCAAACAGGGTTTCCTAGATAGCTGCTAGCACAGCTGATGGTATGTGAAGTTCATGAGGCAGGTGGAGTTGTTTTGGCACTGGAAGAGCTGTGCTGCTGCTTCGGGCAGTTGCCATTCACCACCGCCCTGAGTTCCCTAGGTGTCATATCCACTTTCAGACATATGTGGTGCCAGAGCACTTGGTTTCCATGGCAGCGGGAAATGGCTTGGGCACTGAACTTGTGTTTGGCTGTGGAGTTTTGAGCGCCTTGAGTGTGGAGCTCCATGTAAGTTTAGTGTGGGTGCTCAACCTGCTTGATTCCATCCCACTGGGCTCAATGGGCATTGGACCGGAAGTGACCAAACAGGGTTTCCTAGATAGCTGCTAGCACAGCTGATGGTATGTGAAGTTCATGACTGAGGTGGAGTTGTTTTTTCACTGGAAGAGCTGTGCTGCTGCTTCGGGCAGTTGCCATTCACCACCACATAGAGTTCCCTAGGTGTCATATCCACTTTCAGACATATGTGGTGCCAGAGCACTTGGTTTCCATGGCAGCGGGAAATTGCTTGGACGTTGAACTTGTGTTTGGCTGTGCAGGGTTTGAGCGCCTTAAGTGAGGAGCTCCATGTGAGTTTAGTGTGGGTGCTCAACCTGCTTGATTCAATCCCATCACACTGGGCTCAATGGGCATTGGACCGGAAGTGACCAAACAGGGTTTCCTAGATAGCTGCTAGCACAGCTGATGGTATGTGAAGTTCATGAGGCAGGTGGAGTTGTTTTGGCACTGGAAGAGCTGTGCTGCTGCTTCGGGCAGTTGCCATTCACAACCGCCCTGAGTTCCCTAGGTGTCATATCCACTTTCAGACATATGTGGTGCCAGAGCACTTGGTTTCCATGGCAGCGGGAAATGGCTTGGGCACTGAACTTGTGTTTGGCTGTGGAGTTTTGAGCGCGTTGAGTGAGGAGCTGCATGTTAGTTTAGTGTGGGTGCTCAACCTGCTTGATTCCATCCCACTGGGCTCAATGGGCATTGGACATGAAGTGACCAAACAGGGTTTCCTAGATAGCTGCTAGCACAGCTGATGGTATGTGAAGTTCATGAGGCAGGTGGAGTTGTTTTGGCACTGGAAGAGCTGTGCTGCTGCTTCGGGCAGTTGCCATTCACCACCGCCCTGAGTTCCCTAGGTGTCATATCCACTTTCAGACATATGTGGTGCCAGAGCACTTGGTTTCCATGGCAGCGGGAAATGGCTTGGGCGCTGAACTTGTGTTTTACTGTGGAGTTTTGAGCGCCTTGAGTGAGGAGCTCCATGTTAGTTTAGTGTGGGTGCTCAACCTGCTTGATTCCATCCCACTGGGCTCAATGGGCATTGGACCGGAAGTGACCAAACAGGGTTTCCTAGATAGCTGCTAGCACAGCTGATGGTATGTGAAGTTCATGAGGCAGGTGGAGTTGTTTTGGCACTGGAAGAGCTGTGCTGCTGCTTCGGGCAGTTGCCATTCACCACCGCCCTGAGTTCCCTAGGTGTCATATCCACTTTCAGACATATGTGGTGCCAGAGCACTTGGTTTCCATGGCAGCGGGAAATGGCTTGGGCGCTGAACTTGTGTTTGGCTGTGGAGTTTTGAGCGCCTTGAGTGTGGAGCTCCATGTAAGTTTAGTGTGGGTGCTCAACCTGCTTGATTCCATCCCACTGGGCTCAATGGGCATTGGACCGGAAGTGACCAAACAGGGTTTCCTAGATAGCTGCTAGCACAGCTGATGGTATGTGAAGTTCATGACTGAGGTGGAGTTGTTTTGGCACTGGAAGAGCTGTGCTGCTGCTTCGGGCAGTTGCCATTCACCACCGCCCTGAGTTCCCTAGGTGTCATAGCCACTTTCAGACATATGTGGTGCCAGAGAACTTGGTTTCTACGGCACCAGGAAATGGCTTGGGCGCTGAACTTGTGTTTGGCTGTGGAGTTTTGAGCGCCTTGAGTGAGGAGCTCCATGTGAGTTTAGTGTGGGTGCTCAACCTGCTTGATTCCATCCCACTGGGCTCAATGGGCATTGGACCGGAAGTGACCAAACAGGGTTTCCTAGATAGCTGCTAGCACAGCTGATGGTATGTGAAGTTCATGAGGCAGGTGGAGTTGTTTTGGCACTGGAAGAGCTGTGCTGCTGCTTCGGGCAGTTGCCATTCACCACCGCCCTGAGTTCCCTAGGTGTCATAGACACTTTCAGATATATGTGCTGCCAGAGCACTTGGTTTCCACGGCACCAGGAAATGGCTTGGGCACTGAACTTGTGTTTGGCTGTGCAGGTTTTGAGCGCCTTGAGTGTGGAGCTCCATGTGAGTTTAGTGTGGGTGCTCAACCTGCTTGATTCCATCCCACTGGGCTCAATGGGCATTGGACCGGAAGTGACCAAACAGGGTTTCCTAGATAGCTGCTAGCACAGCTGATGGTATGTGAAGTGAATGAGGCAGGTGGAGTTGTTTTGGCACTGGAAGAGCTGTGGTGCTGCTTCGGGCAGTTGCCATTCACCACCACCCTGAGTTCCCTAGGTGTCATATCCACTTTCAGACATATGTGGTGCCAGAGCACTTGGTTTCCATGGCAGTGGGAAATGGCTTTTGCACTGCACTTGTGTTTGGCTGTGGAGTTTTGAGCGCCTTGAGTGAGGAGCTCCATGTGAGTTTAGTGTGGGTGCTCAACCTGCTTGATTCCATCCCACTGGGCTCAATGGGCATTGGACATGAAGTGACCAAACAGGGTTTCCTAGATAGCTGCTAGCACAGCTGATGGTATGTGAAGTGAATGAGGCAGGTGGAGTTGTTTTGGCACTGGAAGAGCTGTGCTGCTGCTTCGGGCAGTTGCCATTCACCACCGCCCTGAGTTCCCTAGGTGTCATATCCACTTTCAGACATATGTGGTGCCAGAGCACTTGGTTTCCATGGCAGCGGGAAATGGCTTTTGCGCTGAACTTGTGTTTGGCTGTGGAGTTTTGAGCGCCTTGAGTGTGGAGCTCCATGTAAGTTTAGTGTGGGTGCTCAACCTGCTTGATTCCATCCCACTGGGCTCAATGGGCATTGGACCGGAAGTGACCAAACAGGGTTTCCTAGATAGCTGCTAGCACAGCTGGTGGTATGTGAAGTTCATGAGGCAGGTGGAGTTGTTTTGGCACTGGAAGAGCTGTGCTGCTGCTTCGGGCAGTTGCCATTCACCACCGCCCTGAGTTCCCTAGGTGTCATAGCCACTTTCAGACATATGTGGTGCCAGAGCACTTGGTTTCCATGGCAGCGGGAAATGGCTTGGGCGCTGAACTTGTGTTTAGCTGTTTAGTTTTGAGCGCCTTGAGTGTGGAGCTCCATGTGAGTTTAGTGTGGGTGCTCAACCTGCTTGATTCCATCCCACTGGGCTCAATGGACATTGCACCGGAAGTGACCAAACAGGGTTTCCTAGATAGCTGCTAGCACAGCTGATGGTATGTGAAGTGAATGAGGCAGGTGGAGTTGTTTTGGCACTGGAAGAGCTGTGCTGCTGCTACGGGCACTTGCCATTCACTACCGCCCTGAGTTCCCTAGGTGTCATATCCACTTTCAGACATATGTGGTGCCAGAGCACTTGGTTTCCATGGCAGCGGGAAATGGCTTGGGCGCTGAACTTGTGTTTGGCTGTGGAGTTTTGAGCGCCTTGAGTGAGGATCTCCATGTTAGTTTAGTGTGGGTGCTCAACCTGCTTGATTCCATCCCACTGGGCTCAATGGGCATTGGACCGGAAGTGACCAAACAGGGTTTCCTAGATAGCTGCTAGCACAGCTGATGGTATGTGAAGTTCATGAGGCAGGTGGAGTTGTTTTGGCACTGGAAGAGCTGTGCTGCTGCTTTGGGCAGTTGCCATTCACCACCGCCCTGAGTTCCCTAGGTGTCATATCCTCTTTCAGACATATGTGGTGCCAGAGCAGTTGGTTTCCATGGCAGCGGGAAATGGCTTGGGTGCTGAACTTGTGTTTGGCTGTGGAGTTTTGAGCGCCTTGAGTGTGGAGCTCCATGTAAGTTTAGTGTGGGTGCTCAACCTGCTTGATTCCATCCCACTGGGCTCAATGGGCATTGGACCGGAAGTGACCAAACAGGGTTTCCTAGATAGCTGCTAGCACAGCTGATGGTATGTGAAGTGAATGAGGCAGGTGGAGTTGTTTTGGCACTGGAAGAGCTGTGCTGCTGCTTCGGGCAGTTGCCATTCACCACCGCCCTGAGTTCCCTAGGTGTCATAGCCACTTTCAGACATATGTGGTGCCAGAGAACTTGGTTTCTACGGCACCAGGAAATGGCTTTTGCGCTGAACTTGTGTTTGGCTGTGGAGTTTTGAGCGCCTTGAGTGTGGAGCTCCATGTGAGTTTAGTGTGGGTGCTCAACCTGCTTGATTCCATCCCACTGGGCTCAATGGGCATTGGACCGGAAGTGACCAAACAGGGTTTCCTAGATAGCTGCTAGCACAGCTGATGGTATGTGAAGTTCATGAGGCAGGTGGAGTTGTTTTGGCACTGGAAGAGCTGTGCTGCTGCTTCGGGCAGTTGCCATTCACCACCGCCCTGAGTTCCCTAGGTGTCATAGACACTTTCAGATATATGTGGTGCCAGAGCACTTGGTTTCCACGGCACCAGGAAATGGCTTGTGGGTTGAACTTGTGTTTGGCTGTGCAGGTTTTGAGCGCCTTGAGTGTGGAGCTCCATGTGAGTTTAGTGTGGGTGCTCAACCTGCTTGATTCCATCCCACTGGGCTCAATGGGCATTGGACCGGAAGTGACCAAACAGGGTTTCCTAGATAGCTGCTAGCACAGCTGATGGTATGTGAAGTTCATGAGGCAGGTGGAGTTGTTTTGGCACTGGAAGAGCTGTGCTGCTGCTACGGGCACTTGCCATTCACTACCGCCCTGAGTTCCCTAGGTGTCATATCCACTTTCAGACATATGTGGTGCCAGAGCACTTGGTTTCCATGGCAGCGGGAAATGGCTTTTGCGCTGAACTTGTGTTTGGCTGTGGAGTTTTGAGCGGCTTGAGTGAGGAGCTCCATGTGAGTTTAGTGTGGGTGCTCAACCTGCTTGATTCCATCCCACTGGGCTCAATGGGCATTGGACCGGAAGTGACCAAACAGGGTTTCCTAGATAGCTGCTAGCACAGCTGATGGTATGTGAAGTTCATGAGGCAGGTGGAGTTGTTTTGGCACTGGAAGAGCTGTGCTGCTGCTTCGGGCAGTTGCCATTCACTACCGCCCTGAGTTCCCTAGGTGTCATATCCACTTTCAGACATATGTGGTGCCAGAGCACTTGGTTTCCATGGCAGCGGGAAATGGCTTGGGTGCTGAACTTGTGTTTGGCTGTGGAGTTTTGAGCGCCTTGAGTGTGGAGCTCCATGTAAGTTTAGTGTGGGTGCTCAACCTGCTTGATTCCATCCCACTGGGCTCAATGGGCATTGGACCGGAAGTGACCAAACAGGGTTTCCTAGATAGCTGCTAGCACAGCTGATGGTATGTGAAGTTCATGACTGAGGTGGAGTTGTTTTGGCACTGGAAGAGCTGTGCTGCTGCTACGGGCACTTGCCATTCACCACCTCATAGTGTTCCCTAGGTGTCATAGCCACTTTCAGACATATGTGGTGCCAGAGAACTTGGTTTCTACGGCACGAGGAAATGGCTTGGGTGCTGAACTTGTGTTTGGCTGTGGAGTTTTGAGCGCCTTGAGTGTGGAGCTCCATGTGAGTTTAGTGTGGGTGCTCAACCTGCTTGATTCCATCCCACTGGGCTCAATGGGCATTGGACCGGAAGTGACCAAACAGGGTTTCCTAGATAGCTGCTAGCACAGCTGATGGTATGTGAAGTTCATGAGGCAGGTGGAGTTGTTTTGGCACTGGAAGAGCTGTGCTGCTGCTTCGGGCAGTTGCCATTCACCACCGCCCTGAGTTCCCTAGGTGTCATAGACACTTTCAGATTTATGTGCTGCCAGAGCACTTGGTTTCCACGGCACCAGGAAATGGCTTGTGGGTTGAACTTGTGTTTGGCTGTGCAGGTTTTGAGCGCCTTGAGTGTGGAGCTCCATGTGAGTTTAGTGTGGGTGCTCAACCTGCTTGATTCCATCCCACTGGGCTCAATGGACATTGCACCGGAAGTGACCAAACAGGGTTTCCTAGATAGCTGCTAGCACAGCTGATGGTATGTGAAGTTCATGAGGCAGGTGGAGTTGTTTTGGCACTGGAAGAGCTGTGCTGCTGCTACGGGCACTTGCCATTCCCTACCGCCCTGAGTTCCCTAGGTGTCATATCCACTTTCAGACATATGTGGTGCCAGAGCACTTGGTTTCCATGGCAGCGGGAAATGGCTTTTGCGCTGAACTTGTGTTTGGCTGTGGAGTTTTGAGCGCCTTGAGTGTGGAGCTCCATGTGAGTTTAGTGTGGGTGCTCAACCTGCTTGATTCCATCCCACTGGGCTCAATGGGCATTGGACCGGAAGTGACCAAACAGGGTTTCCTAGATAGCTGCTAGCACAGCTGATGGTATGTGAAGTTCATGAGGCAGGTGGAGTTGTTTTGGCACTGGAAGTGCTGTGGTGCTGCTGCTTCGGGCAGTTGCCTTTCACCATCGCCCTGAGTTCCCTAGGTGTCATAGCCACTTTCAGACATATGTGGTGCCAGAGCACTTGGTTTCCATGGCAGCGGGAAATGGCTTGGGCGCTGAACTTGTGTTTTACTCTGGAGTTTTGAGCGCCTTGAGTGAGGATCTCCATGTTAGTTTAGTGTGGGTGCTCAACCTGCTTGATTCCATCTCACTGGGCTCAATGGGCATTGGACCGGAAGTGACCAAACAGGGTTTCCTAGATAGCTGCTAGCACAGCTGATGGTATGTGAAGTTCATGAGGCAGGTGGAGTTGTTTTGGCACTGGAAGAGCTGTGCTGCTGCTTCGGGCAGTTGCCATTCACCACCGCCCTGAGTTCCCTAGGTGTCATATCCACTTTCAGACATATGTGGTGCCAGAGCACTTGGTTTCCATGGCAGCGGGAAATGGCTTTTGCGCTGAACTTGTGTTTGGCTGTGGAGTTTTGAGCGCCTTGAGTGTGGAGCTCCATGTGAGTTTAGTGTGGGTGCTCAACCTGCTTGATTCCATCCCACTGGGCTCAATGGACATTGCACCGGAAGTGACCAAACAGGGTTTCCTAGATAGCTGCTAGCACAGCTGATGGTATGTGAAGTTCATGAGGCAGGTGGAGTTGTTTTGGCACTGGAAGAGCTGTGCTGCTGCTACGGGCACTTGCCATTCACTACCGCCCTGAGTTCCCTAGGTGTCATATCCACTTTCAGACATATGTGGTGCCAGAGCACTTGGTTTCCATGGCAGCGGGAAATGGCTTTTGCGCTGAACTTGTGTTTGGCTGTGGAGTATTGAGCGGCTTGAGTGTGGAGCTCCATGTGAGTTTAGTGTGGGTGCTCAACCTGCTTGATTCCATCCCACTGGGCTCAATGGGCATTGGACCGGAAGTGACCAAACAGGGTTTCCTAGATAGCTGCTAGCACAGCTGATGGTATGTGAAGTTCATGAGGCAGGTGGAGTTGTTTTGGCACTGGAAGAGCTGTGGTGCTGCTGCTTCGGGCAGTTGCCTTTCACCATCGCCCTGAGTTCCCTAGGTGTCATAGCCACTTTCAGACATATGTGGTGCCAGAGCACTTGGTTTCCATGGCAGCAGGAAATTGCTTGGACGTTGAACTTGTGTTTGGCTGTGCAGGGTTTGAGCACCTTGAGTGAGGAGCTCCATGTGAGTTTAGTGTGGGTGCTCAACCTGCTTGATTCAATCCCATCCCACTGGGCTCAATGGGCATTGGACCGGAAGTGACCAAACAGGGTTTCCTAGATAGCTGCTAGCACAGCTGATGGTATGTGAAGTGAATGAGGCAGGTGGAGTTGTTTTGGCACTGGGAGAGCTGTGCTGCTGCTTCGGGCAGTTGCCATTCACCACCGCCCTGAGTTCCCTAGGTGTCATATCCACTTTCAGACATATGTGGTGCCAGAGCACTTGGTTTCCATGGCAGCGGGAAATGGCTTGGGCGCTGAACTTGTGTTTTACTGTGGAGTTTTGAGCGCCTTGAGTGAGGATCTCCATGTTAGTTTAGTGTGGGTGCTACAACCTGCTTGATTCCATCCCACTGGGCTCAATGGGCATTGGACCGGAAGTGACCCAACAGGTTTCCCAGATAGCTGCTAGCACAGCTGATGGTATGTGAAGTTCATGAGGCAGTTGGAGTTGTTTTGGCACTGGAAGAGCTGTGCTGCTGCTTCGGGCAGTTGCCATTCACCACCGCCCTGAGTTCCCTAGGTGTCATAGCCACTTTCAGATATATGTGGTGCCAGAGCACTTGGTTTCCATGGCAGCGGGAAATGGCTTTTGCGCTGAACTTGTGTTTGGCTGTGGAGTTTTGAGCGCCTTCAGTGAGGATCTCCATGTTAGTTTAGTGTGGGTGCTCAACCTGCTTGATTCCATCACACTGGGCTCAATGGTCATTGGACCGGAAGTGACCAAACAGGGTTTCCTAGATAGCTGCTAGCACAGCTGATGGTATGTGAAGTTCATGAGGCAGGTGGAGTTGTTTTGGCACTGGAAGAGCTGTGGTGCTGCTTCGGGCAGTTGCCATTCACCACCGCCCTGAGTTCCCTAGGTGTCATATCCACTTTCAGATATATGTGCTGCCAGAGCACTTGGTTTCCACGGCACCAGGTAATGGCTTGTGGGTTGAACTTGTGTTTGGCTGTGCGCGTTTTGAGCGCCTTGAGTGTGGAGCTCCATGTTAGTTTAGTGTGGGTGCTCACCTGCTTGATTCCATCCCACTGGGCTCAATGGGCATTGGACCGGAAGTGACCAAACAGGGTTTCCTAGATAGCTGCTAGCACAGCTGATGGAATGTGAAGTGAATGACTGAGGTGGAGTTGTTTTGGCACTGGAAGAGCTGTGCTGCTGCTTCGGGCAGTTGCCATTCACCACCGCCCTGAGTTCCCTAGGTGTCATAGCCACTTTGAGATATATGTGCTGCCAGAGAACTTGGTTTCCACGGCACCAGGAAACGGCTTGTGGGTTGAACTTGTGTTTGGCTGTGCAAGATTTGAGCGCCTTGAGTGAGGAGCTCCATGTGAGTTTAGTGTGGGTGCTCAACCTGCTTGATTCCATCCCACTGGGCTCAATGGGCATTGGACCGGAAGTGACCAAACAAGGTTTCCTAGATAGCTGCTAGCACAGCTGATGGTATGTGAAGTTCATGAGGCAGGTGGAGTTGTTTTGGCACTGGAAGAGCTGTGCTGCTGCTTCGGGCAGTTGCCATTCACCACCGCCCTGAGTTCCCTAGGTGTCATATCCACTTTCAGACATATGTGGTGCCAGAGCACTTGGTTTCCATGGCAGCGGGAAATGGCTTGGGCGCTGAACTTGTGTTTGGCTGTGGAGTTTTGAGCGCCCTGAGTGAGGAGCTCCATGTTAGTTTAGTGTGGGTGCTCAACCTGCTTGATTCCATCCCACTGGGCTCAATGGGCATTGGACCGGAAGTGACCAAACAGGGTTTCCTAGAACGCTGCTAGCACAGCTGATGGTATGTGAAGTGATTGAGGCAGGTGCAGTTGTTTTGGCACTGGAAGAGCTGTGCTGCTGCTTCGGGCAGTTGCCATTCACCACCGCCCTGAGTTCCCTAGGTGTCATATCCACTTTCAGACATATGTGGTGCCAGAGCACTTGGTTTCCATGGCAGCGGGAAATGGCTTGGACGCTGAACTTGTGTTTGGCTGTGGAGTTTTGAGCGCCTTGAGTAAGGAGCTCCGTGTTAGTTTAGTGTGGGTGCTCAACCTGCTTGATTCCATCCCACTGGGCTCAATGGGCATTGGACCGGAAGTGACCAAACAAGGTTTCCTAGATAGCTGCTAGCACAGCTGGAGGTATGTGAAGTTCATGAGGCAGGTGGAGTTGTTTTGGCACTGGAAGAGCTGTGCTGCTGCTTCGGGCAGTTGCCATTCACCACCGCCCTGAGTTCCCTAGGTGTCATATCCACTTTCAGACATATGTGGTGCCAGAGCACTTGGTTTCCATGGCAGCGGGAAATGGCTTTTGCGCTGAACTTGTGTTTGGCTGTGGAGTTTTGAGCGCCTTGAGTGAGGAGCTCCATGTTAGTTTAGTGTGGGTGCTCAACCTGCTTGATTCCATCCCACTGGGCTCAATGTGCATTGGACCGGAAGTGACCAAACAAGGTTTCCTAGATAGCTGCTAGCACAGCTGATGGTATGTGAAGTTGATGAGGCAGGTGGAGTTGTTTTGGCACTGGAAGAGCTGTGCTGCTGCTTCGGGCAGTTGCCATTCACCACCGCCCTGAGTTCCCTAGGTGTCATAGCCACTTTCAGATATATGTGGTGCCAGAGAACTTGGTTTCCACGGCACCAGGAAATGGTTTGTGGGTTCAACTTGTGTTTGGCTGTGCGCGTTTTGAGCGCCTTGAGTGTGAAGCTCCATGTGAGTTTAGTGTGGGTGCTCAACCTGCTTGATTCCATCCCACTGGGCTCAATGGGCATTGGACCGGAAGTGACCAAACAGGGTTTCCTAGATAGCTGCTAGCACAGCTGATGGAATGTGAAGTGAATGACTGAGGTGGAGTTGTTTTGGCACTGGAAGAGCTGTGCTGCTGCTTCGGGCAGTTGCCATTCACCACCGCCCTGAGTTCCCTAGGTGTCATAGCCACTTTGAGATATATGTGCTGCCAGAGAACTTGGTTTCCACGGCACCAGGAAACGGCTTGTGGGTTGAACTTGTGTTTGGCTGTGCAAGATTTGAGCGCCTTGAGTGAGGAGCTCCATGTGAGTTTAGTGTGGGTGCTCAACCTGCTTGATTCCATCCCACTGGGCTCAATGGGCATTGGACCGGAAGTGACCAAACAGGGTTTCCTAGATAGCTGCTAGCACAGCTGATGGTATGTGAAGTTCATGAGGCAGGTGGAGTTGTTTTGGCACTGGAAGAGCTGTGCTGCTGCTTCGGGCAGTTGCCATTCACCACCGCCCTGAGTTCCCTATGTGTCATATCCACTTTCAGACATATGTGGTGCCAGAGCACTTGGTTTCCATGGCAGCGGGAAATGGCTTGGGCGCTGAACTTGTGTTTGGCTGTGGAGTTTTGAGCGCCCTGAGTGAGGAGCTCCATGTTAGTTTAGTGTGGGTGCTCAACCTGCTTGATTCCATCCCACTGGGCTCAATGGGCATTGGACCGGAAGTGACCAAACAGGGTTTCCTAGAACGCTGCTAGCACAGCTGATGGTATGTGAAGTGATTGAGGCAGGTGCAGTTGTTTTGGCACTGGAAGAGCTGTGCTGCTGCTTCGGGCAGTTGCCATTCACCACCGCCCTGAGTTCCCTAGGTGTCATATCCACTTTCAGACATATGTGGTGCCAGAGCACTTGGTTTCCATGGCAGCGGGAAATGGCTTGGACGCTGAACTTGTGTTTGGCTGTGGAGTTTTGAGCGCCTTGAGTAAGGAGCTCCGTGTTAGTTTAGTGTGGGTGCTCAACCTGCTTGATTCCATCCCACTGGGCTCAATGGGCATTGGACCGGAAGTGACCAAACAAGGTTTCCTAGATAGCTGCTAGCACAGCTGGAGGTATGTGAAGTTCATGAGGCAGGTGGAGTTGTTTTGGCACTGGAAGAGCTGTGCTGCTGCTTCGGGCAGTTGCCATTCACCACCGCCCTGAGTTCCCTAGGTGTCATATCCACTTTCAGACATATGTGGTGCCAGAGCACTTGGTTTCCATGGCAGCGGGAAATGGCTTTTGCGCTGAACTTGTGTTTGGCTGTGGAGTTTTGAGCGCCTTGAGTGAGGAGCTCCATGTTAGTTTAGTGTGGGTGCTCAACCTGCTTGATTCCATCCCACTGGGCTCAATGTGCATTGGACCGGAAGTGACCAAACAAGGTTTCCTAGATAGCTGCTAGCACAGCTGATGGTATGTGAAGTTGATGAGGCAGGTGGAGTTGTTTTGGCACTGGAAGAGCTGTGCTGCTGCTTCGGGCAGTTGCCATTCACCACCGCCCTGAGTTCCCTAGGTGTCATAGCCACTTTCAGATATATGTGGTGCCAGAGAACTTGGTTTCCACGGCACCAGGAAATGGTTTGTGGGTTCAACTTGTGTTTGGCTGTGCGCGTTTTGAGCGCCTTGAGTGTGAAGCTCCATGTGAGTTTAGTGTGGGTGCTCAACCTGCTTGATTCCATCCCACTGGGCTCAATGGGCATTGGACCGGAAGTGACCCAACAGGGTTTCCTAGATAGCTGCTAGCACAGCTGATGGCATGTGAAGTGAATGAGGCAGGTGGAGTTGTTTTGGCACTGGAAGAGCTGTGCTGCTGCTTCGGGCAGTTGCCATTCACCACCGCCCTGAGTTCCCTAGGTGTCATAGCCACTTTGAGATATATGTGCTGCCAGAGAACTTGGTTTCCACGGCACCAGGAAATGGCTTGGGCGCTGAACTTGTGTTTGGCTGTGCAGGATTGAGCGCCTTGAGTGAGGAGCTCCATGTGAGTTTAGTGTGGGTGCTCAACCTGCTTGATTCCATCCCAATGGGCTCAATGGGCTTTGGACCAGAAGTGACCAAACAGGGTTTCCTAGATAGCTGCTAGCACAGCTGATGGTATGTGAAGTTCATGAGGCAGGTGGAGTTGTTTTGGCACTGGAAGAGCTGTGCTGCTGCTTCGGGCAGTTGCCATTTACCACCGCCCTGAGTTCCCTAGGTGTCATAGCCACTTTCAGACATATGTGGTGCCAGAGCACTTGGTTTCCATGGCAGCGGGAAATGGCTTGGGCGCTGAACTTGTGTTTAGCTGTGGAGTTTTGAGCGCCCTGAGTGAGGAGCTCCATGTTAGTTTAGTGTGGGTGCTCAGCCTGCTTGATTCCATCCCACTGGGCTCAATGGGCATTGGACCGGAAGTGACCAAACAGGGTTTCCTAGATAGCTGCTAGCACAGCTGATGGTATGTGAAGTTCATGACTGAGGCAGGTGGAGTTGTTTTGGCATTGGAAGAGTTTTGCTGCTGATTCGGTCAGTTGCCATTCACCACCGTCTTGAGTTCTTTAGGTGTCATATCCACTTTCAGACATAGGTGCTGCCACAGGACTTGGTTTCCATGGCAGCGGGAAATGGCTTGGGCGCTGAACTTGTGCTTGGCTGTTTAGTTTTGAGCGCCTTGAGTGAGGAGCTCCATGTTAGTTTAGTGTGTGTGCTCAACCTGCTTGATTCCATCCCACTGGGCTCAATGGGCATTGGACATGAAGTGACCAAACAGGGTTTCCTAGAACGCTGCTAGCACAGCTGATGGTATGTGAAGTGATTGAGGCAGGTGCAGTTGTTTTGGCACTGGAAGAGCTGTGCTGCTGCTTCGGGCAGTTGCCATTCACCACCGCCCTGAGTTCCCTAGGTGTCATATCCACTTTCAGACATATGTGGTGCCAGAGAACTTGGTTTCCATGGCAGCGGGAAATGGCTTGGACGCTGAACTTGTGTTTGGCTGTGGAGTTTTGAGCGCCTTGAGTAAGGAGCTCCGTGTTAGTTTAGTGTGGGTGCTCAACCTGCTTGATTCCATCCCACTGGGCTCAATGGGCATTGGACCGGAAGTGACCAAACAAGGTTTCCTAGATAGCTGCTAGCACAGCTGGAGGTATGTGAAGTTCATGAGGCAGGTGGAGTTGTTTTGGCACTGGAAGAGCTGTGCTGCTGCTTCGGGCAGTTGCCATTCACCACTGCACTGAGTTCCCTAGGTGTCATATCCACTTTCAGACATATGTGGTGCCAGAGAACTTGGTTTCCATGGCAGCGGGAAATGGCTTGGACGCTGAACTTGTGTTTGGCTGTGGAGTTTTGAGCGCCTTGAGTGAGGAGCTCCATGTTAGTTTAGTGTGGGTGCTCAACCTGCTTGATTCCATCCCACTGGGCTCAATGTGCATTGGACCGGAAGTGACCAAACAAGGTTTCCTAGATAGCTGCTAGCACAGCTGATGGTATGTGAAGTTGATGAGGCATGTGGAGTTGTTTTGGCACTGGAAGAGCTGTGCTGCTGCTTCGGGCAGTTGCCATTCACCACCGCCCTGAGTTCCCTAGGTGTCATAGCCACTTTCAGATATATGTGCTGCCAGAGAACTTGGTTTCCACGGCACCAGGAAATGGTTTGTGGGTTGAACTTGTGTTTGGCTGTGCGCGTTTTGAGCGCCTTGAGTGTGAAGCTCCATGTGAGTTTAGTGTGGGTGCTCAACCTGCTTGATTCCATCCCACTGGGCTCAATGGGCATTGGACCGGAAGTGACCCAACAGGGTTTCCTAGATAGCTGCTAGCACAGCTGATGGCATGTGAAGTTCATGAGGCAGGTGGAGTTGTTTTGGCACTGGAAGAGCTGTGCTGCTGCTTCGGGCAGTTGCCATTCACCACCGCCCTGAGTTCCCTAGGTGTCATAGCCACTTTGAGATATATGTGCTGCCAGAGAACTTGGTTTCCACAGCACCAGGAAATGGCTTGGGCGCTGAACTTGTGTTTGGCTGTGCAGGATTGAGCGCCTTGAGTGAGGAGCTCCATGTGAGTTTAGTGTGGGTGCTCAACCTGCTTGATTCCATCCCAATGGGCTCAATGGGCTTTGGACCGGAAGTGACCAAACAGGGTTTCCTAGATAGCTGCTAGCACAGCTGATGGTATGTGAAGTTCATGAGGCAGGTGGAGTTGTTTTGGCACTGGAAGAGCTGTGCTGCTGCTTCGGGCAGTTGCCATTTACCACCGCCCTGAGTTCCCCATGTGTCATAGCCACTTTCAGACATATGTGGTGCCAGAGCACTTGGTTTCCATGGCAGCGGGAAATGGCTTGGGCGCTGAACTTGTGTATTTGCTGTGGAGTTTTGAGCGCCTTGAGTGAGGAGCTCCATGTTAGTTTAGTGTGGGTGCTCAACCTGCTTGATTCCATCCCAATGGGCTCTATGGGCTTTGGACCAGAAGTGACCAAACAGGGTTTCCTAGATAGCTGCTAGCACAGCTGATGGTATGTGAAGTTCATGAGGCAGGTGGAGTTGTTTTGGCACTGGAAGAGCTGTGCTGCTGCTTCGGGCAGTTGCCATTCACCACCGCCCTGAGTTCCCTAGGTGTCATATCCACTTTCAGACATATGTGGTGCCAGAGCACTTGGTTTCCATGGCAGCGGGAAATGGCTTTTGCGCTGAACTTGTGTTTGGCTGTGGAGTTTTGAGCGCCTTGAGTGAGGAGCTCCATGTTACTTCAGTGTGGGTGCTCAACCTGCTTGATTCCATCCCACTGGGCTCAATGGGCATTGGACCGCAAGTGACGAAACAGGGTTTCCTAGATAGCTGCTAGCACAGCTGATGGCATGTTTAGTGACTGAGGCAGGTGGAGGGAGGTGTATTGGCACTGGAAGAGCTGTGCTGCTGCTTCGGGCAGTTGCCATTGACCACCACATAGAGTTCCCTAGGTGTCATATCCACTTTCAGACATATGTGGTGCCAGAGCACTTGGTTTCCATGGCAGCGGGAAATGGCTTTTGCGCTGAACTTGTGTTTGGCTGTGGAGTTTTGAGCGCCTTGAGTGAGGAGCTCCATGTTAGTTTAGTGTTGGTGCTCAACCTGCTTGATTCCATCCCACTTGGCTCAATGGGCATTGGACCGGAAGAGACCAAACAGGGTTTCCTAGAACGCTGCTAGCACAGCTGATGGTCTGTGAAGTGAATGAGGCAGTCGGAGTTGTTTTGGCACTGGAAGAGCTGTGCTGCTGCTTCGGGCAGTTGCCATTCACCACCACATAGAGTTCTTTAGGTGTCTTATCCACTTTCAGACATAGGGGCTGCCACAGCACTTGGTTTCCATGGCAGCGGGAAATGGCTTGGGCGCTGAACTTGTGTATTTGCTGTGGAGTTTTGAGCGCCTTGAGTGAGGAGCTCCATGTTAGTTTAGTGTGTGTGCTCAACCTGCTTGATTCCATCCCACTGGGCTCTATGGGCTTTGGACCAGAAGTGACCAAACAGGGTTTCCTAGATAGCTGCTAGCACAGCTGATGGTATGTGAAGTTCATGACTGAGGTGGAGTTGTTTTGGCACTGGAAGAGCTGTTCTGCTGCTTCGGACAGTTGCCATTCACCACCGCCCTGAGTTCCCTAGGTGTCATATCCACTTTCAGACATATGTGCTGCCAGAGCACTTGGTTTCCATGGCAGCGGGAAATGGCTTGGGCGCTGAACTTGTGTTTGGCTGTGGAGTTATGAGCGCCTTGAGTGAGGAGCTCCATGTTAGTTCAGTGTGGGTGCTCAACCTGCTTGATTCCATCCCACTGGGCTCAATGGGCATTGGACCGGAAGTGACCAAACAGGGTTTCCTAGATAGCTGCTAGCACAGCTGATGGTATGTGAAGTTCATGACTGAGGTGGAGTTGTTTTGGCACTGGAAGAGCTGTGCTGCTGCTTTGGGCAGTTGCCATTCACCACTGCCCTGAGTTCCCTAGGTGTCATATCCACTTTCAGACATATGTGGTGCCAGAGCACTTGGTTTCCATGGCAGCGGGAAATGGCTTGGGCGCTGAACTTGTGTTTGGCTGTGGAGGTTTGAGCGCCTAGAGTGAGGAGCTCCATGTTAGTTTAGTGTGGGTGCTCAACCTGCTTGATTCCATCCCAATGGGCTCAATGGGCATTGGACATGAAGTGACCAAACAGGGTTTCCTAGATAGCTGCTAGCACAGCTGATGGTATGTGAAGTTCATGAGGCAGGTGGAGTTGTTTTGGCACTGGAAGAGCTGTGCTGCTGCTTCGGGCAGTTGCCATTCACCACCGCCCTGAGTTCGCTAGGTGTCATAGACACTTTCAGATATATGTGCTGCCAGAGCACTTGGTTTCCACGGCACCAGGAAATGGCTTGTGGGTTGAACTTGTGTTTGGCTGTGGAGTTTTGAGCGCCTTGAGTGAGGAGCGCCATGTGAGTTTAGTGTGGGTGCTCAACCTGCTTGATTCCATCCCACTGGGCTCAATGGGCATTGGACCGGAAGTGACCAATCAGGGTTTCCTAGATAGCTGCTAGCACAGCTGATGGTATGTGAAGTTCATGAGGCAGGTGGAGTTGTTTTGGCACTGGAAGAGCTGTGCTGCTGCTTCGGGCAGTTGCCATTCACCACCGCCCTGAGTTCCCTAGGTGTCATATCCACTTTCAGACATATGTGGTGCCAGAGCACTTGGTTTCCATGGCAGCGGGAAATGGCTTGGGCGCTGAACTTGTGTATTTGCTGTGGAGGTTTGCGCGCCTTGAGTGAGGAGCTCCATGTTGGTTTAGTGTGGGTGCTCAACCTGCTTGATTCCATCCCACTGGGCTCAATGGGCATTGGACCAGAAGTGACAAACAGGGTTTCCTAGATAGCTGCTAGCACAGCTGATGGTATGTGAAGTTCATGAGGCAGGTGGAGTTGTTTTGGCACTGGAAGAGCTGTGCTGCTGCTTTGGGCAGTTGCCATTCACCACCGCCCTGAGTTCCCTAGGTGTCATAGCCACTTTCAGAATTATGTGGTGCCAGAGCACTTGGTTTCCATGGCAGCGGGAAATGGCTTGGGCACTGAACTTGTGTTTGGCTGTGGAGTTTTGAGCACCTTGAGTGTGGAGCTCCATGTTAGTTTAGTGTGTGTGCTCAACCTGCTTGATTCCATCCCACTGGGCTCAATGGGCATTGGACCGGAAGTGACCCAACAGGGTTTCCTAGATAGCTGCTAGCACAGCTGATGGTATGTGAAGTTCATGAGGCAGGTGGAGTTGTTTTGGCACTGGAAGAGCTGTGCTGCTGCTTCGGGCAGTTGCCATTCACCACCGCCCTGAGTTCCCTAGGTGTCATATCCACTTTCAGACATATGTGGTGCCAGAGCACTTGGTTTCCATGGCAGCGGGAAATGGCTTTTGCGCTGAACTTGTGTTTTGCTGTGGAGTTTTGAGCGCCTTGAGTGAGGAGCTCCATGTGAGTTTAGTGTGGGTGCTCAACCTGCTTGATTCCATCCCACTTGGCTCAATGGGCATTGGACCGGAAGTGACCAAACAGGGTTTCCTAGATAGCTGCTAGCACAGCTGATGGTATGTGAAGTTCATGAGGCAGGTGGAGTTGTTTTGGCACTGGAAGAGCTGTGCTGCTGCTTCGGGCAGTTGCCATTCACCACCGCCCTGAGTTCCCTAGGTGTCATAGCCACTTTCAGACATATGTGGTGCCAGAGCACTTGGTTTCCATGGCAGTGGGAAATGGCTTTTGCGCTGAACTTGTGTTTGGCTGTGGAGTTTTGAGCGCCTTGAGTGAGGAGCTACATGTTAGTTTAGTGTGGGTGCTCAACCTGCTTGATTCCATCCCACTGGGCTCAATGGGCATTGGACCGGAAGTGACCAAACAGGGTTTCCTAGATAGCTGCTAGCACAGCTGATGGTATGTGAAGTTCATGAGGCAGGTGGAGTTGTTTTGGCACTGGAAGAGCTGTGCTGCTGCTTCGGGCAGTTGCCATTCACCACCGCCCTGAGTTCCCTAGGTGTCATAGCCTATTTGAGATATATGTGCTGCCAGAGAACTTGGTTTCCACGGCACCAGGAAATGGCTTGTTTGTTGAACTTGTGTTTGGCTGTGCAGGATTTGAGCGCCTTGAGTGAGGAGCTCCATGTGAGTTTAGTGTGGGTGCTCAACCTGCTTGATTCCATCCCAATGGGCTCAATGGGCTTTGGACCAGAAGTGACCAAACAGGGTTTCCTAGATAGCTGCTAGCACAGCTGATGGTATGTGAAGTTCATGAGGCAGGTGGAGTTGTTTTGGCACTGGAAGAGCTGTGCTGCTGCTTCGGGCAGTTGCCATTCACCACCGCCCTGAGTTCCCTAGGTGTCATATCCACTTTCAGACATATGTGGTGCCAGAGCACTTGGTTTCCATGGCAGCGGGAAATGGCTTTTGCGCTGAACTTGTGTTTGGCTGTGGAGTTTTGAGCGCCTTGAGTGAGGAGCTCCGTGTTAGTTCAGTGTGGGTGCTCAACCTGCTTGATTCCATCCCACTGGGCTCAATGGGCATTGGACCGGAAGTGACCAAACAGGGTTTCCTAGATAGCTGCTAGCACAGCTGATGGCATGTTTAGTGACTGAGGCAGGTGGAGGGAGGTGTATTGGCACTGGAAGAGCTGTGCTGCTGCTTCGGGCAGTTGCCATTCACCACCACATAGAGTTCCCTAGGTGTCATATCCACTTTCAGACATATGTGGTGCCAGAGCACTTGGTTTCCATGGCAGCGGGAAATGGCTTTTGCGCTGAACTTGTGTTTGGCTGTGGAGTTTTGAGCGCCTTGAGTGAGGAGCTCCATGTTAGTTTAGTGTGGGTGCTCAACCTGCTTGATTCCATCCCACTTGGCTCAATGGGGATTGGACCGGAAGTGACCAAACAGGGTTTCCTAGAACGCTGCTAGCACAGCTGATGGTCTGTGAAGTGAATGAGGCAGTCGAGTTGTTTTGGCACTGGAAGAGCTGTGCTGCTGCTTCGGGCAGTTGCCATTCACCACCGCCCTGAGTTCCCTAGGTGTCATAGCCACTTTCAGATATATGTGCTGCCAGAGAACTTGGTTTCCACGGCACCAGGAAATGGCTTGTGGGTTGAACTTGTGTTTGGCTGTGCGTGTTTTGAGCGCCTTGAGTGTGAAGCTCCATGTGAGTTTAGTGTGGGTGCTCAACCTGCTTGATTCCATCCCACTGGGCTCAATGGGCATTGGACCGGAAGTGACCAAACAGGGTTTCCTAGATAGCTGCTAGCACAGCTGATGGTATGTGAAGTTCATGAGGCAGGTGGAGTTGTTTTGGCACTGGAAGAGCTGTGCTGCTGATTCGGGCAGTTGCCATTCACCACCGCCCTGAGTTCCCTAGGTGTCATAGCCACTTTCAGACATATGTGGTGCCAGAGCACTTGGTTTCCATGGCAGCGGGAAATGGCTTTTGCGCTGAACTTGTGTTTGGCTGTGGAGTTTTGAGCGCCTTGAGTGAGGAGCTCCATGTGAGTTTAGTGTGGGTGCTCAACCTGCTTGATTCCATCCCACTGGGCTCAATGGGCATTGGACCGGAAGTGACCAAACAGGGTTTCCTAGATAGCTGCTAGCACAGCTGATGGTATGTGAAGTTCATGACTGAGGTGGAGTTGTTTTGGCACTGGAAGAGCTGTGCTGCTGCTTCGGGCAGTTGCCATTCACCACCGCCCTGAGTTCCCTAGGTGTCATAGCCACTTTCAGATATATGTGCTGCCAGAGAACTTGGTTTCCACGGCACCAGGAAATGGCTTGTGGGTTGAACTTGTGTTTGGCTGTGCAGGATTCGAGCGCCTTGAGTGAGGAGCTCCATGTGAGTTTAGTGTGGGTGCTCAACCTGCTTGATTCCATCCCACTGGGCTCAATGGGCATTGGACCGGAAGTGACCAAACAGGGTTTCCTAGATAGCTGCTAGCACAGCTGATGGCATGTGAAGTTCATGAGGCAGGTGGAGTTGTTTTGGCACTGGAAGAGCTGTGCTGCTGCTTCGGGCAGTTGCCATTCACCACCGCCCTGAGTTCCCTAGGTGTCATAGCCACTTTGAGATTTATGTGCTGCCAGAGAACTTGGTTTCCACGGCACCAGGAAATGGCTTGTGGGTTGAACTTGTGTTTGGCTGTGCAGGATTTGAGCGCCTTGAGTGAGGAGCTCCATGTGAGTTTAGTGTGGGTGCTCAACCTGCTTGATTCCATCCCAATGGGCTCAATGGGCTTTGGACCAGAAGTGACCAAACAGGGTTTCCTAGATAGCTGCTAGCACAGCTGATGGTATGTGAAGTTCATGAGGCAGGTGGAGTTGTTTTGGCACTGGAAGAGCTGTGCTGCTGCTTCGGGCAGTTGCCATTCACCACCGCCCTGAGTTCCCTAGGTGTCATATCCACTTTCAGACATATGTGGTGCCAGAGCACTTGGTTTCCATGGCAGCGGGAAATGGCTTGGGCGCTGAACTTGTGTATTTGCTGTGGAGGTTTGAGCGCCTTGAGTGAGGAGCTCCATGTTGGTTTAGTGTGGGTGCTCAACCTGCTTGATTCCATCCCACTGGGCTCAATGGGCATTGGACCGGAAGTGACAAACAGGGTTTCCTAGATAGCTGCTAGCACAGCTGATGGTATGTGAAGTGAATGAGGCAGGTGGAATTGTTTTGGCACTGGAAGAGCTGTGCTGCTGCTTCGGGCAGTTGCCATTCACCACCGCCCTGAGTTCCCTAGGTGTCATAGCCACTTTCAGAATTATGTGGTGCCAGAGCACTTGGTTTCCATGGCAGCGGGAAATGGCTTGGGCACTGAACTTGTGTTTGGCTGTGGAGTTTTGAGCACCTTGAGTGTGGAGCTCCATGTTAGTTTAGTGTGTGTGCTCAACCTGCTTGATTCCATCCCACTGGGCTCTATGGGCATTGGACCGGAAGTGACCAAACAGGGTTTCCTAGATAGCTGCTAGCACAGCTGATGGTATGTGAAGTGAATGAGGCAGGTGGAGTTGTTTTGGCACTGGAAGAGCTGTGCTGCTGCTTCGGGCAGTTGCCATTCACCACCACATAGAGTTCCCTAGGTGTCATATCCACTTTCAGACATATGTGGTGCCAGAGCACTTGGTTTCCATGGCAGCGGGAAATGGCTTTTGCGCTGAACTTGTGTTTGGCTGTGGAGTTTTGAGCGCCTTGAGTGAGGAGCTCCATGTGAGTTTAATGTGGGTGCTCAACCTGCTTGATTCCATCCCACTTGGCTCAATGGGCATTGGACCGGAAGTGACCAAACAGGGTTTCCTAGAACGCTGCTAGCACAGCTGATGGTATGTGAAGTTCATGAGGCAGGTGGAGTTGTTTTGGCACTGGAAGAGCTGTGGTGCTGATTCGGGCAGTTGCCATTCACCACCGCCCTGAGTTCCCTAGGTGTCATATCCACTTTCAGACATATGTGGTGCCAGAGCACTTGGTTTCCATGGCAGCGGGAAATGGCTTGGGCGCTGAACTTGTGTTTGGCTGTGGAGTTTTGAGCGCCTTGAGTGAGGAGCTCCATGTTAGTTTAGTGTGGGTGCTCAACCTGCTTGATTCCATCCCACTGGGCTCAATGGGCATTGGACCGGAAGTGACCAAACAGGGTTTCCTAGATAGCTGCTAGCACAGCTGATGGTATGTGAAGTTCATGAGGCAGGTGGAGTTGTTTTGGCACTGGAAGAGCTCTGCTGCTGCTTCGGGCAGTTGCCATTCACCACCGCCCTGAGTTCCCTAGGTGTCATATCCACTTTCAGATATATGTGCTGCCAGAGAACTTGGTTTTCACGGAACCAGGAAATGGCTTGTGGGTTGAACTTGTGTTTGGCTGTGGAGTTTTGAGCGCCTTGAGTGTGAAGCTCCATGTGAGTTTAGTGTGGGTGCTCAACCTGCTTGATTCCATCCCACTGGGCTCAATGGGCATTGGACCGGAAGTGACCAAACAGGGTTTCCTAGATAGCTGCTAGCACAGTTGATGGCATGTGAAGTTCATGAGGCAGGTGGAGTTGTTTTGGCACTGGAAGAGCTGTGCTGCTGCTTCGGGCAGTTGCCATTCACCACCGCCCTGAGTTCCCTAGGTGTCATAGCCTATTTGAGATATATGTGCTGCCAGAGAACTTGGTTTCCACGGCACCAGGAAATGGCTTGTGGGTTGAACTTGTGTTTGGCTGTGCAGGATTTGAGCGCCTTGAGTGAGGAGCTCCATGTGAGTTTAGTGTGGGTGCTCAACCTGCTTGATTCCATCCCAATGGGCTCAATGGGCTTTGGACCAGAAGTGACCAAACAGGGTTTCCTAGATAGCTGCTAGCACAGCTGATGGTATGTGAAGTGAATGAGGCAGGTGGAGTTGTTTTGGCACTGGAAGAGCTGTGCTGCTGCTTCGGGCAGTTGCCATTCACCACCGCCCTGAGTTCCCTAGGTGTCATATCCACTTTCAGACATATGTGGTGCCAGAGCACTTGGTTTCCATGGCAGCGGGAAATGGCTTTTGCGCTGAACTTGTGTTTGGCTGTGGAGTTTTGAGCGCCTTGAGTGAGGAGCTCCGTGTTAGTTTAGTGTGGGTGCTCAACCTGCTTGATTCCATCCCACTGGGCTCAATGGGCATTGGACCGGAAGTGACCAAACAGGGTTTCCTAGATAGCTGCTAGCACAGCTGATGGCATGTTTAGTGACTGAGGCAGGTGGAGGGAGGTGTATTGGCACTGGAAGAGCTGTGCTGCTGCTTCGGGCAGTTGCCATTCACCACCACATAGAGTTCCCTAGGTGTCATATCCACTTTCAGACATATGTGGTGCCAGAGCACTTGGTTTCCATGGCAGCGGGAAATGGCTTTTGCGCTGAACTTGTGTTTGGCTGTGGAGTTTTGAGCGCCTTGAGTGAGGAGCTCCATGTGAGTTTAGTGTGGGTGCTCAACCTGCTTGATTCCATCCCACTTGGCTCAATGGGCATTGGACCGGAAGTGACCAAACAGGGTTTCCTAGAACGCTGCTAGCACAGCTGATGGTCTGTGAAGTGAATGAGGCAGTCGGAGTTGTTTTGGCACTGGAAGAGCTGTGCTGCTGCTTCGGGCAGTTGCCATTCACCACCACATAGAGTTCTTTAGGTGTCATATCCACTTTCAGACATAGGGGCTGCCACAGCACTTGGTTTCCTTGTTAGCGGGAAATGGCTTTTGCGCTGAACTTGTGTATTTGCTGTGGAGGTTTGAGCGCCTTGAGTGAGGAGCTCCATGTTAGTTTAGTGTGGGTGCTCAACCTGCTTGATTCCATCCCACTGGGCTCTATGGGCATTGGACCAGAAGTGACCAAACAGGGTTTCCTAGATAGCTGCTAGCACAGCTGATGGTATGTGAAGTGAATGAGGCAGGTGGAGTTGTTTTGGCACTGGAAGAGCTGTGCTGCTACTTCGGGCAGTTGCCATTCACCACTGCCCTGAGTTCCCCAGGTGTCATTGCCACTTTCAGACATATGTGGTGCCAGAGCACTTGGTTTCCATGGCAGCGGGAAATGGCTTGGGCGCTGAACTTGTGTTTGGCTGTGGAGTTTTGAGCGCCTTGAGTGAGGAGCGCCATGTGAGTTTAGTGTGGGTGCTCAACCTGCTTGATTCCATCCCACTGGGCTCAATGGGCATTGGACCGGAAGTGACCCAACAGGGTTTCCTAGATAGCTGCTAGCACAGCTGATGGTATGTGAAGTGAATGAGGCAGGTGGAGTTGTTTTGGCACTGGAAGAGCTGTGCTGCTGCTTCGGGCAGTTGCCATTCACCACCGCCCTGAGTTCCCTATGTGTCATAGCCACTTTCAGACATATGTGGTGCCAGAACACTTGGTTTCCATGGCAGCGGGAAATGGCTTTTGCGCTGAACTTGTGTTTGGCTGTGGAGTTTTGAGCGCCTTGAGTGAGGAGCTCCGTGTTAGTTCAGTGTGGGTGCTCAACCTGCTTGATTCCATCCCACTGGGCTCAATGGGCATTGGACCGCAAGTGACGAAACAGGGTTTCCTAGATAGCTGCTAGCACAGCTGATGGTATGTTTAGTGACTGAGGCAGGTGGAGGGAGGTGTATTGGCACTGGAAGAGCTGTGCTGCTGCTTCGGGCAGTTGCCATTCACCACCACATAGAGTTCTTTAGGTGTCATATCCACTTTCAGACATAGGGGCTGCCACAGCACTTGGTTTCCTTGGCAGCGGGAAATGGCTTGGGCGCTGAACTTGTGTATTTGCTGTGGAGGTTTGAGTGCCTTGAGTGAGGAGCTCCATGTTTGTTTAGTGTGGGTGCTCAACCTGCTTGATTCCATCCCACTGGGCTCAATGGGCATTGGACCCGAAGTGACCAAACAGGGTTTCCTAGAACGCTGCTAGCACAGCTGATGGTATGTGAAGTGAATGAGGCAGGTGCAGTTGTTTTGGCACTGGAAGAGCTGTGCTGCTGCTTCGGGCAGTTGCCATTCACCACCGCCCTGAGTTCCCTAGGTGTCATATCCACTGTCAGACATATGTGCTGCCAGAGCACTTGGTTTCCATGGCAACGGGAAATGGCTTGGGCGCTGAACTTGTGTTTGGCTGTGGAGGTTTGAGCGCCTTGAGTGAGGAGCTCGATGTTGGTTTAGTGTGGGTGCTCAACCTGCTTGATTCCATCCCACTGTGCCCAATGGGCATTGGACCGGAAGTGACCAAACAGGGTTTCCTAGATAGCTGCTAGCACAGCTGATGGTATGTGAAGTTCATGAGGCAGGTGGAGTTGTTTTGGCACTGGAAGAGCTGTGCTGCTGCTTCGGGCAGTTGCCATTCACCACCACATAGAGTTCCCTAGGTGTCATATCCACTTTCAGACATATGTGGTGCCAGAGCACTTGGTTTCCATGGCAGCAGGAAATGGCTTTTGCGCTGAACTTGTGTTTGGCTGTGGAGTTTTGAGCGCCTTGAGTGAGGAGCTCCATGTGAGTTTAGTGTGGATGCTCAACCTGCTTGATTCCATCCCACTTGGCTCAATGGGCATTGGACCGGAAGTGACCAAACAGGGTTTCCTAGAACGCTGCTAGCACAGCTGATGGTATGTGAAGTGAATGAGGCAGTTGGAGTTGTTTTGGCACTGGAAGAGCTGTGCTGCTGCTTCGGGCAGTTGCCATTCACCACCACGTAGATTTCCCTAGGTGTCATATCCACTTTCAGACATATGTGGTGCCAGAGCACTTGGTTTCCATGGCAGCGGGAAATTTCTTTTGCACTGAACTTGTGTTTGGCTCTGGAGTTTTGAGCGCCTTGAGTGAGGAGCTCCATGTAGTTCAGTGTGGGTGCTCAACCTGCTTGATTCCATCCCACTGGGCTCAATGGGCATTGGACCGGAAGTGACCAAACAGGGTTTCCTAGATAGCTGCTAGCACAGCTGATGGTATGTGAAGTGAATGAGGCAGGTGCAGTTGTTTTGGCACTGGAAGAGCTGTGCTGCTGCTTCGGGCAGTTGCCATTCACCACCGCCCTGAGTTCTCTAAGGGTCATATCAACTTTCAGACATATGTGCTGCCTGAGCACTTGGTTTACACGGCAGCGGGAAATGGCTTTTGCGTTGAACTTGTGTTTGGCTGTGGAGTTTTGAGCGCCTTGAATGAGGAGATCCATGTTAGTTCAGTGTGGGTGCTCAACCTGCTTGATTCCATCCCACTGGGCTCAATGGGCATTGGACCGGAAGTGACCAAACAGGGTTTCCTAGATAGCTGCTAGCACAGCTGATGGTATGTGAAGTTCATGAGGCAGGTGGAGTTGTTTTGGCACTGGAAGAGCTGTGCTGCTGCTTCGGGCAGTTGCCATTCACCACCGCCCTGAGTTCCCTAGGTGTCATAGCCACTTTCAGACATATGTGGTGCCAGAGCACTTGGTTTCCATGGCAGCGGGAAATGGCTTTTGCACTGAACTTGTGTTTGTCTGTGGAGGCTTGAGTGCCTTGAGTGAGGAGCTCCATGTTAGTTAGTTTGGGTGCTCAACCTGCTTGATTCCATCCCACTGGGTTCAATGGGCATTGGACCGGAAGTGACCAAACAGGGTTTCCTAGATAGCTGCTAGCACAGCTGATGGTATGTGAAGTTCATGAGTCAGGTGGAGTTGTTTTGGCACTGGAAGAGCTGTGCTGCTGCTTCGGGCAGTTGCCATTCACCACCGCCCTGAGTTCCCTAGGTGTCATAGCCACTTTCAGACATATGTGGTGCCAGAGCACTTGGTTTTCATGGCAGCGGGAAATGGTTTGGGCACTGAACTTGTGTTTGGCTGTGGAGTTTTGAGCGCCTTGAGTGAGGAGCTCCATGTTAGTTTAGTGTGGGTGCTCAACCTGCTTGATTCCATCCCACTGGGCTCAATGGGCATTGGACCGGAAGTGACCAGATTTTCCTAGATAGTTGCTAGCACAGCTGATGGTATGTGAAGTGAATGAGGCGGGTGCAGTTGTTTTGGCACTGAAGAGCTGTGCTGCTGCTTCAGGCAGTTGCCATTGACCACCACATAGAGTTCCCTAGGTGTCATAGCCACTTTCAGACATATGTGGTGCCAGAGCACTTGGTTTCCATGGCAGCGGGAAATGGCTTTTTCGTTGAACTTGTGTTTGGCTGTGGAGTTTTGAGCGCCTTGAGTGAGGAGCTCCATGTTATGTTAAGTGTGGGTGCTCAACCTGCTTGATTCCATCCCACTGGGCTCAATGGGCATTGGAGCAGAAGTGACCAAACAGGGTTTCCTAGAACGCTGCTAGCACAGCTGATGGTATGTGAAGTGAATGACTGAGGTGGAGATGTTTTGGCACTGGAGAGTTGTGCTGCTGCTTCGGGCAGTTGCCATTCACCACCGCCCTGAGTTCCCTAAGTGTCATATCCACTTTCAGACTTATGTGGTGCCAGAGCACTTGGTTTCCATGGCAGCGGGAAATGGCTTTTGCGCTGAACTTGTGTTTGGCTGTGGAGTTTTGAGCACCTTGAATGAGGAGCTCCATGTGAGTTTAGTGTGGGTGCTCAACCTGCTTGATTCCATCCCACTGGGCTCAATGGGCATTGGAGCAGAAGTGACCAAACAGGGTTTCCTAGAACGCTGCTAGCACAGCTGATGGTATGTGAAGTTCATGAGGCAGGTGCAGTTGTTTTGGCACTGGAAGAGCTGTGCTGCTGCTTCGGGGAGTTGCCATTCACCACCGCCCTGAGTTCCCTAGGTGTCATATCCACTTTCAGACATATATGCTGTCAGAGCACTTGGTTTCCATGCAGCGTGAAATGGCTTTTGCGCTGTAGTTGTGTTTGTCTGTGGAGGTTTGAGCGCCTTGAGTGAGGAGCTCCATGTTAGTTAGTTTGGGTGCTCAACCTACTTGATTCCATCACACTGGGTTCAATGGGCATTGGACCGGAAGTGACCAAACAGGGTTTCCTAGATAGCTGCTAGCACAGCTGATGGTATGTGAAGTTCATGAGGCAGGTGCAGTTGTTTTGGCACTGGAAGAGCTGTGCTGCTGCTTCGGGCAGTTGCCATTCACCACCGCCCTGAGTTCCCTAGGTGTCATAGCCACTTTCAGACATATGTGGTGCCAGAGCACTTGGTTTCCATGGCAGCGGGAAATGGCTTTTGCACTGAACTTGTGTTTGGCTGTGGAGTTTTGAGCGCCTTGAGTGAGGAGCTCCATGTTAGTTTAGTGTGGGTGCTCAACCTGCTTGATTCCATCCCACTGTGTTCAATGGGCATTGGACCGGAAGTGACCAAACAGGGTTTCCTAGATAACTGCTAGCACAGCTGATGGTATGTGAAGTGAATGACTGAGGTGGAGTTGTTTTGGCACTGGAGAGTTGTGCTGCTGCTTCGGGAAGTTGCCATTCACCACCGCCCTGAGTTCCCTAGGTGTCATATCCACTTTCAGACCTATGTGGTGCCAGAGCACTTGGTTTCCATGGCAGCGGGAAATGGCTTTTACGCTGAACTTGTGTTTGGCTGTGGAGTTTTGAGCGCCTTGAGTGAGGAGCTCCATGTTAGTTCAGTGTGGGTGCTCAACCTGCTTGATTCCATCCCACTGGGCTCAATGGGCATTGGACCGGAAGTGACCAAACAGGGTTTCCTAGATAGCTGCTAGCACAGCTGATGGTATGTGAAGTGAATGACTGAGGTGGAGTTGTTTTGGCATTGGAAGAGCTGTGCTGCTGCTTCGGGCAGTTGCCATTCAGCACCGCCCTGAGTTCCCTAGGTGTCATATCCACTTTCAGACATATGTGGTGCCAGAGCACTTGGTTTCCATGGCAGCAGGAAATGGCTTTTGTGCTGAACTTGTGTTTGGCTGTGGAGTTTTGAGCGCGTTGAATGAGGAGTTCCGTGTTAGTTTAGTGTGGGTGCTCAACATGCTTGATTCCATCCCACTGGGCTCAATGGGCATTGGACCGGAAGTGACCAAAAGGGTTTCCTAGATAGCTGCTAGCACAGCTGATGGTATGTGAAGTTCATGAGGCAGGTGGAGTTGTTTTGGCACTGGAAGAGCTGTGCTGCTGCTTCGGGCAGTTGCCATTCACCACCGCCCTGAGTTCCTTAGGTGTCATATCCACTTTCAGACATATGTGGTGCCAGAGCACTTGGTTTCCATGGCAGCGGGAAATGGCTTGGGCGCTGAACTTGTGTTTGTCTGTGTAGGTTTGAGTGCCTTGAGTGAGGAGCTCCATGTTAGTTAGTTTGGGTGCTCAACCTGCTTGATTCCATCCCACTGGGCTCAATGGGCATTGGACCCGAAGTGACCCAACAGGGTTTCCTAGATAGCTGCTAGCACAGCTGATGGTATGTGAAGTTCATGAGGCAGGTGGAGTTGTTTTGGCACTGGAAGAGCTGTGCTGCTGCTTCGGGGAGTTGCCATTCACCACCGCCCTGAGTTCCCTAGGTGTCATATCCACTTTCAGACATATGTGCTGCCAGAGCACTTGGTTTCCATGGCAGCGGGAAATGGCTTGGGCGTTGAACTTGTGTTTGGCTGTGGAGTTTTGAGCACCTTGAGTGAGGAGCTCCATGTTAGTTCATTGTGGGTGCTCAACCTGCTTGATTCCATCCCACTTGGCTCAATTGTCATTGGACCCGAAGTGACCAAACAGGGTTTCCTAAATAGCTGCTAGCACAGCTGTTGGTATGTGAAGTGAATGAGGCAGGTGCAGTTGTTTTGGCACTGGAAGAGCTGTGCTGCTGCTTCGGGGAGTTGCCATTCACCACCGCCCTGAGTTCTCTAGGGGTCATATGCACTTTCAGACATATGTGGTGCCAGAGCACTTGGTTTCCATGGCAGCGGGAAATGGCTTTTGCGCTGAACTTGTGTTTGGCTGTGGAGTTTTGAGCGCCTTGAGTGAGGAGCTCCATGTTAGTTTAGTGTGGATGCTCAACCTGCTTCATTCCATCATACTGGGCTCAATGGGCATTGGACCGGAAGTGACCAAACAGGGTTTCCTAGATAGCTGCTAGCACAGCTGATGGTATGTGAAGTTCATGAGTCAGGTGGAGTTGTTTTGGCACTGGAAGAGCTGTGCTGCTGCTTCGGGCAGTTGCCATTCACCACCGCCCTGAGTTCCCTAGGTGTCATAGCCACTTTCAGACATATGTGGTGCCAGAGCACTTGGTTTTCATGGCAGCGGGAAATGGTTTGGGCACTGAACTTGTGTTTGGCTGTGGAGTTTTGAGCGCCTTGAGTGAGGAGCTCCATGTTAGTTTAGTGTGGGTGCTCAACCTGCTTGATTCCATCCCACTGGGCTCAATGGGCATTGGACCGGAAGTGACCAGATTTTCCTAGATAGTTGCTAGCACAGCTGATGGTATGTGAAGTGAATGAGGCGGGTGCAGTTGTTTTGGCACTGAAGAGCTGTGCTGCTGCTTCAGGCAGTTGCCATTGACCACCACATAGAGTTCCCTAGGTGTCATAGCCACTTTCAGACATATGTGGTGCCAGAGCACTTGGTTTCCATGGCAGTGGGAAATGGCTTTTTCGTTGAACTTGTGTTTGGCTGTGGAGTTTTGAGCGCCTTGAGTGAGGTGCTTCATTTAGTTTAGTGTGGGTGCTCAACCTGCTTGATTCTATCAAACTGGGCTCAATGGGCATTGGACCGGAAGTGACCAAACAGGGTTTCCTAGATAGCTGCTAGCACAGCTGATGGTCTGTGAAGAGAATGAGGCAGTTGGAGTTGTTTTGGCACTGGAAGAGCTGTGCTGCTGCTTCGGGCAGTTGCCATTCACCACCGCCCTGAGTTCCCTAGGTGTCATATCCATTTTCAGACATATGTGGTGCCAGAGCACTTGGTTTCCATGGCAGCGGGAAATGGCTTTTTCGTTGAACTTGTGTTTGGCTGTGGAGTTTTGAGCGCCTTGAGTGAGGAGCTCCATGTTATGTTAAGTGTGGGTGCTCAACCTGCTTGATTCCATCCCACTGGGCTCAATGGGCATTGGAGCAGAAGTGACCAAACAGGGTTTCCTAGAACGCTGCTAGCACAGCTGATGGTATGTGAAGTGAATGACTGAGGTGGAGATGTTTTGGCACTGGAGAGTTGTGCTGCTGCTTCGGGCAGTTGCCATTCACCACCGCCCTGAGTTCCCTAAGTGTCATATCCACTTTCAGACTTATGTGGTGCCAGAGCACTTGGTTTTCATGGCAGCGGGAAATGGCTTTTGCGCTGAACTTGTGTTTGGCTGTGGAGTTTTGAGCACCTTGAATGAGGAGCTCCATGTGAGTTTAGTGTGGGTGCTCAACCTGCTTGATTCCATCCCACTGGGCTCAATGGGCATTGGAGCAGAAGTGACCAAACAGGGTTTCCTAGAACGCTGCTAGCACAGCTGATGGTATGTGAAGTTCATGAGGCAGGTGCAGTTGTTTTGGCACTGGAAGAGCTGTGCTGCTGCTTCGGGGAGTTGCCATTCACCACCGCCCTGAGTTCCCTAGGTGTCATATCCACTTTCAGACATATATGCTGTCAGAGCACTTGGTTTCCATGCAGCGTGAAATGGCTTTTGCGCTGTAGTTGTGTTTGTCTGTGGAGGTTTGAGCGCCTTGAGTGAGGAGCTCCATGTTAGTTAGTTTGGGTGCTCAACCTACTTGATTCCATCACACTGGGTTCAATGGGCATTCGACCGGAAGTGACCAAACAGGGTTTCCTAGATAGCTGCTAGCACAGCTGATGGTATGTGAAGTGAATGAGGCAGGTGCAGTTGTTTTGGCACTGGAAGAGCTGTGCTGCTGCTTCGGGCAGTTGCCATTCACCACCGCCCTGAGTTCCCTAGGTGTCATATCCACTTTCAGACATATGTGGTGCCAGAGCACTTGGTTTCCATGGCAGCGGGAAATGGCTTGGGCACTGAACTTGTGTTTGGCTGTGGAGTTTTGAGCGCCTTGAGTGAGGAGCTCCATGTTAGTTTAGTGTGGGTGCTCAACCTGCTTGATTCCATCCCACTGTGTTCAATGGGCATTGGACCGGAAGTGACCAAACAGGGTTTCCTAGATAACTGCTAGCACAGCTGATGGTATGTGAAGTGAATGACTGAGGTGGAGTTGTTTTGGCACTGGAGAGTTGTGCTGCTGCTTCGGGAAGTTGCCATTCACCACCGCCCTGAGTTCCCTAGGTGTCATATCCACTTTCAGACCTATGTGGTGCCAGAGCACTTGGTTTCCATGGCAGCGGGAAATGGCTTTTACGCTGAACTTGTGTTTGGCTGTGGAGTTTTGAGCGCCTTGAGTGAGGAGCTCCATGTTAGTTCAGTGTGGGTGCTCAACCTGCTTGATTCCATCCCACTGGGCTCAATGGGCATTGGACCGGAAGTGACCAAACAGGGTTTCCTAGATAGCTGCTAGCACAGCTGATGGTATGTGAAGTGAATGACTGAGGTGGAGTTGTTTTGGCATTGGAAGAGCTGTGCTGCTGCTTCGGGCAGTTGCCATTCAGCACCGCCCTGAGTTCCCTAGGTGTCATATCCACTTTCAGACATATGTGGTGCCAGAGCACTTGGTTTCCATGGCAGCGGGAAATGGCTTTTGTGCTGAACTTGTGTTTGGCTGTGGAGTTTTGAGCGCGTTGAATGAGGAGCTCCGTGTTAGTTTTGTGTGGGTGCTCAACATGCTTGATTCCATCCCACTGGGCTCAATGGGCATTGGACCGGAAGTGACCAAAAGGGTTTCCTAGATAGCTGCTAGCACAGCTGATGGTATGTGAAGTTCATGAGGCAGGTGGAGTTGTTTTGGCACTGGAAGAGCTGTGCTGCTGCTTCGGGCAGTTGCCATTCACCACCGCCCTGAGTTCCTTAGGTGTCATATCCACTTTCAGACATATGTGGTGCCAGAGCACTTGGTTTCCATGGCAGCGGGAAATGGCTTGGGCGCTGAACTTGTGTTTGTCTGTGTAGGTTTGAGTGCCTTGAGTGAGGAGCTCCATGTTAGTTAGTTTGGGTGCTCAACCTGCTTGATTCCATCCCACTGGGCTCAATGGGCATTGGACCCGAAGTGACCCAACAGGGTTTCCTAGATAGCTGCTAGCACAGCTGATGGTATGTGAAGTTCATGAGGCAGGTGGAGTTGTTTTGGCACTGGAAGAGCTGTGCTGCTGCTTCGGGGAGTTGCCATTCACCACCGCCCTGAGTTCCCTAGGTGTCATATCCACTTTCAGACATATGTGCTGCCAGAGCACTTGGTTTCCATGGCAGCGGGAAATGGCTTGGGCGTTGAACTTGTGTTTGGCTGTGGAGTTTTGAGCACCTTGAGTGAGGAGCTCCATGTTAGTTCATTGTGGGTGCTCAACCTGCTTGATTCCATCCCACTTGGCTCAATTGTCATTGGACCCGAAGTGACCAAACAGGGTTTCCTAAATAGCTGCTAGCACAGCTGTTGGTATGTGAAGTGAATGAGGCAGGTGCAGTTGTTTTGGCACTGGAAGAGCTGTGCTGCTGCTTCGGGGAGTTGCCATTCACCACCGCCCTGAGTTCTCTAGGGGTCATATGCACTTTCAGACATATGTGTTGCCAGAGCACTTGGTTTCCATGGCAGCGGGAAATGGCTTTTGCGCTGAACTTGTGTTTGGCTGTGGAGTTTTGAGCGCCTTGAGTGAGGAGCTCCATGTTAGTTTAGTGTGGATGCTCAACCTGCTTGATTCCATCATACTGGGCTCAATGGGCATTGGACCGGAAGTGACCAAACAGGGTTTCCTAGATAGCTGCTAGCACAGCTGATGGTATGTGAAGTTCATGAGGCAGGTGGAGTTGTTTTGGCACTGGAAGAGCTGTGCTGCTGCTTCGGGCAGTTGCCATTCACCACCGCCCTGAGTTCTCTAGGTGTCATAGCCACTTTCAGACATATGTGGTGCCAGAGCACTTGGTTTTCATGGCAGCGGGAAATGGTTTGGGCACTGAACTTGTGTTTGGCTGTGGAGTTTTGAGCGCCTTGAGTGAGGAGCTCCATGTTAGTTTAGTGTGGGTGCTCAACCTGCTTGATTCCATCCCACTGGGCTCAATGGGCATTGGACCGGAAGTGACCAGATTTTCCTAGATAGTTGCTAGCACAGCTGATGGTATGTGAAGTGAATGAGGCGGGTGCAGTTGTTTTGGCACTGAAGAGCTGTGCTGCTGCTTCAGGCATTTGCCATTGACCACCACATAGAGTTCCCTAGGTGTCATAGCCACTTTCAGACATATGTGGTGCCAGAGCACTTGGTTTCCATGGCAGTGGGAAATGGCTTTTTCGTTGAACTTGTGTTTGGCTGTGGAGTTTTGAGCGCCTTGAGTGAGGTGCTCCATTTAGTTTAGTGTGGGTGCTCAACCTGCTTGATTCTATCAAACTGGGCTCAATGGGCATTGGACCGGAAGTGACCAAACAGGGTTTCCTAGATAGCTGCTAGCACAGCTGATGGTCTGTGAAGAGAATGAGGCAGGTGGAGTTGTTTTGGCACTGGAAGAGCTGTGCTGCTGCTTCGGGCAGTTGCCATTCACCACCGCCCTGAGTTCCCTAGGTGTCATATCCATTTTCAGACATATGTGGTGCCAGAGCACTTGGTTTCCATGGCAGCGGGAAATGGCTTTTTCGTTGAACTTGTGTTTGGCTGTGGAGTTTTGAGCGCCTTGAGTGAGGAGCTCCATGTTATGTTAAGTGTGGGTGCTCAACCTGCTTGATTCCATCCCACTGGGCTCAATGGGCATTGGAGCAGAAGTGACCAAACAGGGTTTCCTAGAACGCTGCTAGCACAGCTGATGGAATGTGAAGTGAATGACTGAGGTGGAGATGTTTTGAAACTGGAGAGTTGTGCTGCTGCTTCGGGCAGTTGCCATTCACCACCGCCCTGAGTTCCCTAAGTGTCATATCCACTTTCAGACTTATGTGGTGCCAGAGCACTTGGTTTTCATGGCAGCGGGAAATGGCTTTTGCGCTGAACTTGTGTTTGGCTGTGGAGTTTTGAGCACCTTGAATGAGGAGCTCCATGTGAGTTTAGTGTGGGTGCTCAACCTGCTTGATTCCATCCCACTGGGCTCAATGGGCATTGGAGCAGAAGTGACCAAACAGGGTTTCCTAGAACGCTGCTAGCACAGCTGATGGTATGTGAAGTTCATGAGGCAGGTGCAGTTGTTTTGGCACTGGAAGAGCTGTGCTGCTGCTTCGAGGAGTTGCCATTCACCACCGCCCTGAGTTCCCTAGGTGTCATATCCACTTTCAGACATATGTGCTGTCAGATCACTTGGTTTCCATGCAGCGGGAAATGGCTTTTGCGCTGAACTTGTGTTTGTCTGTGGAGGTTTGAGTGCCTTGAGTGAGGAGCTCCATGTTAGTTAGTTTGGGTGCTCAACCTACTTGATTCCATCACACTGGGTTCAATGGGCATTCGACCGGAAGTGACCAAACAGGGTTTCCTAGATAGCTGCTAGCACAGCTGATGGTATGTGAAGTTCATGAGGCAGGTGCAGTTGTTTTGGCACTGGAAGAGCTGTGCTGCTGCTTCGGGCAGTTGCCATTCACCACCGCCCTGAGTTCCCTAGGTGTCATATCCACTTTCAGACATATGTGGTGCCAGAGCACTTGGTTTCCATGGCAGCGGGAAATGGCTTGGGCACTGAACTTGTGTTTGGCTGTGGAGTTTTGAGCGCCTTGAGTGAGGAGCTCCATGTTAGTTTAGTGTGGGTGCTCAACCTGCTTGATTCCATCCCACTGGGCTCAATGGGCATTGGACCGGAAGTGACCAAACAGGGTTTCCTAGATAGCTGCTAGCACAGCTGATGGTATGTGAAGTGAATGACTGAGGTGGAGTTGTTTTGGCATTGGAAGAGCTGTGCTGCTGCTTCGGGCAGTTGCCATTCAGCACCGCCCTGAGTTCCCTAGGTGTCATATCCACTTTCAGACATATGTGGTGCCAGAGCACTTGGTTTCCATGGCAGCGGGAAATGGCTTTTTCGTTGAACTTGTGTTTGGCTGTGGAGTTTTGAGCGCCTTGAGTGAGGAGCTCCGTGTTAGTTTAGTGTGGGTGCTCAACATGCTTGATTCCATCCCACTGGGCTCAATGGGCATTCGACCGGAAGTGACCAAAAGGGTTTCCTAGATAGCTGCTAGCACAGCTGATGGTATGTGAAATTCATGAGGCAGGTGGAGTTGTTTTGGCACTGGAAGAGCTGTGCTGCTGCTTCGGGCAGTTGCCATTCACCACCACATAGAGTTCCCTAGGTGTCATAGCCACTTTCAGACATATGTGGTGCCAGAGCACTTGGTTTTCATGGCAGCGGGAAATGGTTTGGGCACTGAACTTGTGTTTGGCTGTGGAGTTTTGAGCGCCTTGAGTGAGGAGCTCCATGTTAGTTTAGTGTGGGTGCTCAACCTGCTTGATTCCATCCCACTGGGCTCAATGGGCATTGGACCGGAAGTGACCAGATTTTCCTAGATAGTTGCTAGCACAGCTGATGGTATGTGAAGTGAATGAGGCGGGTGCAGTTGTTTTGGCACTGAAGAGCTGTGCTGCTGCTTCAGGCAGTTGCCATTGACCACCACATAGAGTTCCCTAGGTGTCATATCCACTTTCAGACATATGTGGTGCCAGAGCACTTGGTTTCCATGGCAGTGGGAAATGGCTTTTTCGTTGAACTTGTGTTTGGCTGTGGAGTTTTGAGCGCCTTGAGTGAGGTGCTCCATTTAGTTTAGTGTGGGTGCTCAACCTGCTTGATTCTATCAAACTGGGCTCAATGGGCATTGGACCGGAAGTGACCAAACAGGGTTTCCTAGATAGCTGCTAGCACAGCTGATGGTCTGTGAAGAGAATGAGGCAGGTGGAGTTGTTTTGGCACTGGAAGAGCTGTGCTGCTGCTTCGGGCAGTTGCCATTCACCACCGCCCTGAGTTCCCTAGGTGTCATATCCATTTTCAGACATATGTGGTGCCAGAGCACTTGGTTTCCATGGCAGCGGGAAATGGCTTTTTCGTTGAACTTGTGTTTGGCTGTGGAGTTTTGAGCGCCTTGAGTGAGGAGCTCCATGTTATGTTAAGTGTGGGTGCTCAACCTGCTTGATTCCATCCCACTGGGCTCAATGGGCATTGGAGCAGAAGTGACAAAAAGGGTTTCCTAGATAGCTGCTAGCACAGCTGATGGTATGTGAAATTCATGAGGCAGGTGGAGTTGTTTTGGCACTGGAAGAGCTGTGGTGCTGATTCGGGCAGTTGCCATTCACCACCTCATAGTGTTCCCTAGGTGTCATAGCCACTTTCAGACATATGTGGTGCCAGAGCACTTGGTTTCCATGGCAGCGGGAAATGGTTTGGGCACTGAACTTGTGTTTGGCTGTGGAGTTTTGAGCGCCTTGAGTGAGGAGCTCCATGTTAGTTTAGTGTGGGTGCTCAACCTGCTTGATTCCATCCCACTGGGCTCAATGGGCATTGGACCGGAAGTGACCAGATTTTCCTAGATAGTTGCTAGCACAGCTGATGGTATGTGAAGTTCATGAGGCAGGTGGAGTTGTTTTGGCACTGAAGAGCTGTGCTGCTGCTTCAGGCAGTTGCCATTGACCACCACATAGAGTTCCCTAGGTGTCATATCCACTCACAGACATATGTGGTGCCAGAGCACTTGGTTTCCATGGCAGTGGGAAATGGCTTTTTCGTTGAACTTGTGTTTGGCTGTGGAGTTTTGAGCGCCTTGAGTGAGGTGCTCCATTTAGTTTAGTGTGGGTGCTCAACCTGCTTGATTCTATCAAACTGGGCTCAATGGGCATTGGACCGGAAGTGACCAAACAGGGTTTCCTAGATAGCTGCTAGCACAGCTGATGGTCTGTGAAGAGAATGAGGCAGGTGGAGTTGTTTTGGCACTGGAAGAGCTGTGCTGCTGCTTCGGGCAGTTGCCATTCACCACCGCCCTGAGTTCCCTAGGTGTCATATCCATTTTCAGACATATGTGGTGCCAGAGCACTTGGTTTCCATGCAGCGGGAAATGGCTTGGGCGCTGAACTTGTGTTTGTCTGTGGAGTTTTGAGCGCCTTGAGTGAGGAGCTCCATGTTATGTTAAGTGTGGGTGCTCAACCTGCTTGATTCCATCCCACTGGGCTCAATGGGCATTGGAGCAGAAGTGACCAAACAGGGTTTCCTAGAACGCTGCTAGCACAGCTGATGGAATGTGAAGTGAATGACTGAGGTGGAGATGTTTTGGCACTGGAGAGTTGTGCTGCTGCTTCGGGCAGTTGCCATTCACCACCGCCCTGAGTTCCCTAGGTGTCATATCCACTTTCAGACATATGTGCTGTCAGAGCACTTGGTTTCCATGCAGCGGGAAATGGCTTTTGCGCTGAACTTTTGTTTGTCTGTGGAGGTTTGAGTGCCTTGAGTGAGGAGCTCCATGTTAGTTAGTTTGGGTGCTCAACCTACTTGATTCCATCACACTGGGTTCAATGGGCATTCGACCGGAAGTGACCAAACAGGGTTTCCTAGATAGCTGCTAGCACAGCTGATGGTATGTGAAGTTCATGAGGCAGGTGCAGTTGTTTTGGCACTGGAAGAGCTGTGCTGCTGCTTCGGGCAGTTGCCATTCACCACCGCCCTGAGTTCCCTAGGTGTCATATCCACTTTCAGACATATGTGGTGCCAGAGCACTTGGTTTCCATGGCAGCGGGAAATGGCTTGGGCACTGAAGTTGTGTTTGGCTGTGGAGTTTTGAGCGCCTTGAGTGAGGAGCTCCATGTTAGTTTAGTGTGGGTGCTCAACCTGCTTGATTCCATCCCCCTGTGTTCAATGGGCATTGGACCGGAAGTGACCAAACAGGGTTTCCTAGATAACTGCTAGCACAGCTGATGGTATGTGAAGTGAATGACTGAGGTGGAGTTGTTTTGGCATTGGAAGAGCTGTGCTGCTGCTTCGGGCAGTTGCCATTCACCACCGCCCTGAGTTCCCTAGGTGTCATATCCACTTTCAGACATATGTGGTGCCAGAGCACTTAGTTTCCATGGCAGCGGGAAATGGCTTTTGTGCTGAACTTGTGTTTGGCTGTGGAGTTTTGAGCACCTTGAGTGAGGAGCTCCGTGTTAGTTTAGTGTGGGTGCTCAACATGCTTGATTCCATCCCACTGGGCTCAATGGGCATTGGACCGGAAGTGACCAAAAGGGTTTCCTAGATAGCTGCTAGCACAGCTGATGGTATGTGAAATTCATGAGGCAGGTGGAGTTGTTTTGGCACTGGAAGAGCTGTGCTGCTGCTTTGGGCACTTGCCATTCACCACCGCCCTGAGTTCCCAAAGTGCCATATCCACTTTCAGACATATGTGGTGCCAGAGCACTTGGTTTCCATGGCAGCGGGAAATGGCTTTTGTGCTTAACTTGTGTTTGGCTGTGGAGTTTTGAGCACCTTGAGTGAGGAGCTCCGTGTTAGTTTAGTGTGGGTGCTCAACATGCTTGATTCCATCCCACTGGGCTCAATGGGCATTGGACCGGAAGTGACAAAAAGGGTTTCCTAGATAGCTGCTAGCACAGCTGATGGTATGTGAAATTCATGAGGCAGGTGGAGTTGTTTTGGCACTGGAAGAGCTGTGCTGCTGCTTTGGGCACTTGCCATTCACCACCGCCCTGAGTTCCCAAAGTGCCATATCCACTTTCAGACATATGTGGTGCCAGAGCACTTGGTTTCCATGGCAGCGGGAAATTGCTTGGGCGCTGAACTTGTGTTTGGCTGTGGAGTTTTGAGCGCCTTGAGTGAGGAGCTCCATGTTAGTTCAGTGTGGGTGCTCATCCTGCTTGATTCCATCCCACTGGGATCAATGGGCATTGGACCGGAAGTGACCAAACAGGGTTTCCTAGATAGCTGCTAGCACAGCTGATGGCATGTGAATTTCATGAGGCAGGTGCAGTTGTTTTGGCACAGGAAGAGCTGTGCTGCTGCTTCGGGCAGTTGCCATTCACCACCTCATAGTGTTCCCTAGGTGTCATAGCCACTTTCAGACATATGTGGTGCCAGAGCACTTGGTTTCCATGCAGCGGGAAATGGCTTGGGCGCTGAACTTGTGTTTAGCTGTGGAGTTTTGAGAGCCTTGAGTGAGGAGCTCCATGTTAGTTTAGTGTGGGTGCTCAACCTGCTTGATTCCATCCCACTGGGCTCAATGGGCATTGGACCGGAAGTGACCAGATTTTCCTAGATAGTTGCTGGCACAGCTGATGGTATGTGAAGTGAATGAGGCGGGTGCAGTTGTTTTGGCACTGAAGAGCTGTGCTGCTGCTTCAGGCAGTTGCCATTGACCACCACATAGAGTTCCCTAGGTGTCATATCCACTTTCAGACATATGTGGTGCCAGAGCACTTGGTTTCCATGGCAGTGGGAAATGGCTTTTTCGTTGAACTTGTGTTTGGCTGTGGAGTTTTGAGCGCCTTGAGTGAGGTGCTCCATTTAGTTTAGTGTGGGTGCTCAACCTGCTTGATTCTATCATACTGGGCTCAATGGGCATTGGACCGGAAGTGACCAAACAGGGTTTCCTAGATAGCTGCTAGCACAGCTGATGGTCTGTGAAGAGAATGAGGCAGTTGGAGTTGTTTTGGCACTGGAAGAGCTGTGCTGCTGCTTCGGGCAGTTGCCATTCACCACCGCCCTGAGTTCCCTAGGTGTCATATCCATTTTCAGACATATGTGGTGCCAGAGCACTTGGTTTCCATGGCAGCGGGAACTGGCTTTTTCGTTGAACTTGTGTTTGGCTGTGGAGTTTTGAGCGCCTTGAGTGAGGAGCTCCATGTTATGTTAAGTGTGGGTGCTCAACCTGCTTGATTCCATCCCACTGGGCTCAATGGGCATTGGAGCAGAAGTGACCAAACAGGGTTTCCTAGAACGCTGCTAGCACAGCTAATGGAATGTGAAGTGAATGACTGAGGTGGAGATGTTTTGGCACTGGAGAGTTGTGCTGCTGCTTCGGGCAGTTGCCATTCACCACCGCCCTGAGTTCCCTAGGTGTCATATCCACTTTCAGACATATGTGCTGTCAGAGCACTTGGTTTCCATGCAGCGGGAAATGGCTTTTGCGCTGAACTTTTGTTTGTCTGTGGAGGTTTGAGTGCCTTGAGTGAGGAGCTCCATGTTAGTTAGTTTGGGTGCTCAACCTACTTGATTCCATCACACTGGGTTCAATGGGCATTCGACCGGAAGTGACCAAACAGGGTTTCCTAGATAGCTGCTAGCACAGCTGATGGTATGTGAAGTGAATGACTGAGGTGCAGTTGTTTTGGCACTGGAAGAGCTGTGCTGCTGCTTCGGGCAGTTGCCATTCACCACCGCCCTGAGTTCCCTAGGTGTCATATCCACTTTCAGACATATGTGGTGCCAGAGCACTTGGTTTCCATGGCAGCGGGAAATGGCTTGGGCACTGAAGTTGTGTTTGGCTGTGGAGTTTTGAGCGCCTTGAGTGAGGAGCTCCATGTTAGTTTAGTGTGGGTGCTCAACCTGCTTGATTCCATCCCACTGTGTTCAATGGGCATTGGACCGGAAGTGACCAAACAGGGTTTCCTAGATAACTGCTAGCACAGCTGATGGTATGTGAAGTGAATGACTGAGGTGGAGTTGTTTTGGCACTGGAGAGTTGTGCTGCTGCTTCGGGAAGTTGCCATTCACCACCGCCCTGAGTTCCCTAGGTGTCATATCCACTTTCAGACCTATGTGGTGCCAGAGCACTTGGGTTCCATGGCAGCGGGAAATGGCTTTTACGCTGAACTTGTGTTTGGCTGTGGAGTTTTGAGCGCCTTGAGTGAGGAGCTCCATGTTAGTTTAGTGTGGGTGCTCAACCTGCTTGATTCCATCCCACTGGGCTCAATGGGCATTGGACCGGAAGTGACCAAACAGGGTTTCCTAGATAGCTGCTAGCACAGCTGATGGTATGTGAAGTGAATGACTGAGGTGGAGTTGTTTTGGCATTGGAAGAGCTGTGCTGCTGCTTCGGGCAGTTGCCATTCACCACCGCCCTGAGTTCCCTAGGTGTCATATCCACTTTCAGACATATGTGGTGCCAGAGCACTTAGTTTCCATGGCAGCGGGAAATGGCTTTTGTGCTGAACTTGTGTTTGGCTGTGGAGTTTTGAGCACCTTGAGTGAGGAGCTCCGTGTTAGTTTAGTGTGGGTGCTCAACCTGCTTGATTCCATCCCACTGGGCTCAATGGGCATTGGACCGGAAGTGACCAAAAGGGTTTCCTAGATAGCTGCTAGCACAGCTGATGGTATGTGAAATTCATGAGGCAGGTGGAGGTGTTTTGGCACTGGAAGAGCTGTGCTGCTGCTTTGGGCACTTGCCATTCACCACCGCCCTGAGTTCCCAAATTGCCATATCCACTTTCAGGCATATGTGGTGCCAGAGCACTTGGTTTCCATGGCAGCGGGAAATGGCTTTTGTGCTTAACTTGTGTTTGGCTGTGGAGTTTTGAGCACCTTGAGTGAGGAGCTCCGTGTTAGTTTAGTGTGGGTGCTCAACATGCTTGATTCCATCCCACTGGGCTCAATGGGCATTGGACCGGAAGTGACAAAAAGGGTTTCCTAGATAGCTGCTAGCACAGCTGATGGTATGTGAAATTCATGAGGCAGGTGGAGTTGTTTTGGCACTGGAAGAGCTGTGCTGCTGCTTTGGGCACTTGCCATTCACCACCGCCCTGAGTTCCCAAAGTGCCATATCCACTTTCAGACATATGTGGTGCCAGAGCACTTGGTTTCCATGGCAGCGGGAAATTGCTTGGGCGCTGAACTTGTGTTTGGCTGTGGAGTTTTGAGCACCTTAACTGAGGAACTTCGGGTTAGTTCAGTGTGGGTGCTCATCCTGCTTGATTCCATCCCACTGGGATCAATGGGCATTGGACCGGAAGTGACCAAACAGGGTTTCCTAGATAGCTGCTAGCACAGCTGATGGCATGTGAATTTCATGAGGCAGGTGCAGTTGTTTTGGCACAGGAAGAGCTGTGCTGCTGCTTCGGGCAGTTGCCATTCACCACCTCATAGTGTTCCCTAGGTGTCATAGCCACTTTCAGACATATGTGGTGCCAGAGCACTTGGTTTCCATGCAGCGGGAAATGGCTTGGGCGCTGAACTTGTGTTTAGCTGTGGAGTTTTGAGAGCCTTGAGTGAGGAGCTCCATGTTAGTTTAGTGTGGGTGCTCAACCTGCTTGATTCCATCCCACTGGGCTCAATGGGCATTGGACCGGAAGTGACCAGATTTTCCTAGATAGTTGCTGGCACAGCTGATGGTATGTGAAGTGAATGAGGCGGGTGCAGTTGTTTTGGCACTGAAGAGCTGTGCTGCTGCTTCAGGCAGTTGCCATTGACCACCACATAGAGTTCCCTAGGTGTCATATCCACTCACAGACATATGTGGTGCCAGAGCACTTGGTTTCCATGGCAGTGGGAAATGGCTTTTTCGTTGAACTTGTGTTTGGCTGTGGAGTTTTGAGCGCCTTGAGTGAGGTGCTCCATTTAGTTTAGTGTGGGTGCTCAACCTGCTTGATTCTATCATACTGGGCTCAATGGGCATTGGACCGGAAGTGACCAAACAGGGTTTCCTAGATAGCTGCTAGCACAGCTGATGGTCTGTGAAGAGAATGAGGCAGTTGGAGTTGTTTTGGCACTGGAAGAGCTGTGCTGCTGCTTCGGGCAGTTGCCATTCACCACCGCCCTGAGTTCCCTAGGTGTCATATCCATTTTCAGACATATGTGGTGCCAGAGCACTTGGTTTCCATGTCAGCGGGAATTGGCTTGTTTGTTGAATTTGTGTTTTTCTGTGGAGTTTGAGCGCCTTGAGTGAGGAGCTCCACGTTAATTTAGAGTGGGTGCTCAACCTGATTGATTCCATCCCACTGGGCTCAATGGTCATTGGACCGGAAGTGACCAAACAGGTTTTCCTAAATAGCTGCTAGCACAGCTGATGGTATGTGAAGTTCATGAGGCAGGTGGAGTTGTGTTGGCACTGGAAGAGCTGTGCTGCTGCTTCAGGCAGTTGTCATCCACCGCCACATAGAGTCCCCTAGGTGTCATATCCACTTTCAGGAATATGTGGTGCCAGAGCACTTGGTTTCCATGGCAGCGGGAAAACTCGTGAGCGCTGTACTTGTGTTTGGCTGTGGAGTTTTGATTGCCTTGAGTGAGGGGCTCCATGTTAATTTAGAGTGGGTGCTCAACCTGCTTGTTTCCATCACACTGGGCTCAATGGGCATTGGACCGGAAGTGACCAAACAGGGTTTCTGGATAGCTCCTCGCTCAGCTGATGGTATGTGAAGTTCATGAGGCAGGTGAGTTGTTTTGGCCCTGGAAGAGCTGTGCTGCTGCTTCGGGCAGTTGCCATTCACCACCTCCCTGAGTTCCCTAGGTGTCATATCCACTTTCAGACATATGTGGTGCCTGAGCACTTGATTTCCATGGCAGCGGGAAATGGCTTGGGTGCTGAACTTGTGTTTGGCTGTGAAGTTTTGAGCGCCTTGAGTGAGGAGCTCTATGTTAGTTCAGTGTGGGTGCTCAACCTGCTTGATTCCATCCCACTGGGCTCAATTTGCATTGGACCGGAAGTGACCAAACAGGGTTTCCTACATAGCTGCTAGCACAGGTGATAGTATTTGAAGTTCATGAGGCAGGTGGAGTTGTTTTGGCATTGGAAGAGCTGTGCTGCTGCTTCGGGCAGTTGCCATTCATCACCGCCCTGGGTCCCCAAGGTGTCATACACACTTTCGGACATATGTGGTGCCAGAGCACTTGGTTTCCATGGAAGCGGGAAATGGCTTGGGCGCTGAACTTGTGTTTGGCTGTGGAGTTTTGAGCGCCTTGAGTGAGTAGCTCAATGTTAATTTAGAGTGGGTGCTCAACCTGCTTGATTCCATCCCACTGGGCTCAATGGGCATTCGACCGGAAGTGACCAAACAGGGTTTCCTAGAACGCTGCTAGCACAGCTGATGGTATGTGAAGTGAATGAGGCAGGTGGAGTTGCATTGGCACTGGAAGGGTTGTGCTGCTGCTTCGGGCAGTTGCCATTCACCACCGCCCTGAGTTCCCTAGGTGTCATATCCACTTTCAGACATATGTGGTGCCAGAGCACTTGGTTTCAATGGCAGCGGGAAATGGCTTGGCTGCTGAACTTGTGTTTTGCTGTGGATGTTTGAGCGCCTTGAGTGAGGAGCTCCATGTGAGTTTAGTGTGGGTGCTCAACCTGTTTGATTCCATCCCACTGGGCTCAATGGGCATTGCACCGGAAGTGACCAAACAGGGTTTCCTAGAACGCTGCTAGCACAGCTGATGGTATGTGAAGTTCACGAGGCAGGTGCAGTTGTTTTGGCACTGGAAGAGCTGTGCTGCTTCTTCGGGCAGTTGCCATTCACCACCATCCTGAGTCCCCTAGGTGTGGTATCCACTTTCAGACATATGTGGTGCCAGAGCACTTGGTTTCCATGGCAGCGGGAAATGGCTTGGGCGCTGAACTAGTGTTTGGCTGTGGAGTTTTGAGCGCTTTTTGAGGAGCTCCATGTTAGTTTAGTGTGGGTGCTCAACCTGCTTGATTCCATCCCACTGAGCTCAATGGGCATTGGATTTGAAGTGACCAAGCAGGGTTTCCTAGAACGCTGGTAGCACAGATGATGGTATGTGAAGTGACTGAGGCAGGTGGAGTTGTTTTGGCACTGGAGGAGCTGTGCTGCTGCTTTGGGCAGTTGCCATTCACCACCGCCGGAGTTCCCTAGGTTTCATTTCCACTTTCAGACATATGTGGTGCCAGAGCACTTGGTTTCCATGGCAGCGGGAAATGGCTTTTTCGCTGAAGTTGTGTTTTGCTGTGGAGTTTTTAGCGCCTTTAGTGAGGAGCTCCATGTGAGTTTAGTGTGGGTGCTCAACCTGCTTGATTCCATCCCACTGGGCTCAATTTGCATTGGACGGGAAGTGACCAAGCAGGGTTTCCTAGATAGCTGCTAGCACAGGTGATGGTATGTGAAGTTCAAGAGGCAGGTGGAGTTGTATTGGCACTGGAAGAGCTTTGTTGCTGCTTCGGACAGTTGCCATTCACCACCGCCCTGAGTTCCCTAGGTGTCATATCCACATTCAGACATATGTGGTGCCAGAGCACTTGGTTTCCATGGCAGCGGGAAATGGCTTCTGCGCTGAACTTGTGTTTGGCTGTGGAGTTTTGAGCACCTTGAGTGAGGACCTCCATGTTAATATAGAGTGGGTGCTCATCCTGCTTCATTCCATCCCTCTGGGCTCAATGGGCATTGGATCGGAAGTGACCAAACAGGGTTTCCTAGAACGCTGCTAGCACAGCTGATGGTATGTGAAGTGAATGAGGCAGGTGCAGTTGTTTTGGCACTGGAAGAGCTGTGCTGCTGCTTCGGGCACTTGCTATTTACCACCGCCCTGAGTTCCCTAGGTGTCATATCCACTTTCAGACATATGTGGTGCCTGAGCACTTGGTTTCCATGGCAGCGGGAAATGGCTTGGGCGCTGAACTTGTGTTTGGCTGTGGAGTTTTGAGCTCCTTGAGTGAGGAGCTCCATGTTAGTTTAGCGTGGGTGCTCAACCTGCTTGATTCCATCCCACTGGGCTCAATGGGCATTGGACGGGAAGTGACCAAACAGGGTTTCCTAGATAGCTGCTAGCACAGCTGGAGGTATGTGAAGTGAATGAGGCAGGTGGAGTTGTATTGGCACCGGAAGAGCTGTGTTGCTGCTTCGGGGAGTTGCCATTCACCACTGCCCTGAGTTCCCTAGGTGTCATATGCACTTTCAGACATATGTGGTGCCAGAGCACTTGGTTTCCATGACAGCGGGAAATGGCTTGGGCGCTGAACTTGTGTTTGGCTGTGGAGTTTTGAGCGCCTTCAGTGAGGAGCTCCATGTTCGTTTCGTGTGGGTGCTCAACCTGCTTGATTCCGACCCACTGGGCTCAATGGGAATTGGACGGGAAGTGACCAAACAGGGTTTCCTAGATAGCTGCTAGCACAGCTGATGGTATGTGAAGTGAATGACTGAGGTGGAGTTGTTTTGGCACTGGAAGAGCTGTGCTGCTGCTTCGGGCAGTTGCCATTCACCACCATCCTAAGTACCCAATGTGCCATTTCCACTTTCAGACATATGTGCTACCAGAGCACTTGGTTTCCATGGCAGCGGGAAATGGCTTTTGCGCTGAACTTGTGTTTGGCTGTGGAGTTTTGAGCGCCTTGAGTGAAGAGCTCCGTGTTAGTTTAGAGTGGGTGCTCAACCTGCTTGTTTCCATCACACTGGGCTGAATGGGCATTAGACCAGAAGTGGCTAAACAGGGTTTCCTAGATAGCTGCTGGCACAGCTGATGGTATGTGAAGTTCATGAGGCAGGTGGAGTTGTTTTGGCACTGGAAGAGCTGTGCTGCTGCTTCAGGCAGTTGCCATTCACCACCGCCCTGAGTTCCCTAGGTGTCATATCCACTTTCAGACATATGTGGTGCCAGAGCACTTGGTTTCCATGGCAGCGGGAAATGGCTTGGGCGCTGAACTTGTGTTTTTCTGCGGAGTTTTGAGCGCCTTGAGTGAGGAGCTCAATGTTAATTTAGATTGGGTGCTCAACCTTCTTGATTCCATTCCACTGGGCTCATGGGCATTGGACCAGAAGTGACTAAACAGGGTTTCCTAGAACGCTGCTAGCACAGGTGATGGTATGTGAAGTTCATGAGGCAGGTGGAGTTGTTTTGGCCCTGGAAGAGCTGTGCTGCTGCTTCGGGCAGTTGCCATTCACCACCGCCCTGAGTCCCCTAGGTGTCATATCCACTTTCAGGAATATGTGGTGCCAGAGCACTTGGTTTCCATGGCAGCGGGAAACGGCTTGGGCGCTGAAGTTGTCTGTGAAAGTGGAGTTGGTGACAAATGAAACCCACATGAGGAACATTGGTTTGTGTGGTATCCTCACCGAGGATCTTTTCAGTTCTAGGCACTCAAAGGGCCTTAAGCATAGAGTGTGAAATGTGTTTCCTTGAGAGGTGCTTTGAAGACTGATGGTGTGTTAAATTAATGAGCCAAAAAGAGTTGTTCTCCCACAATAACCACTCGGCTGATTTTTATTCCATATGCCCTTCACCAACATGCAGTGTTTCCTTGATTGAATTAGCTCTCACACCAATATTTGGGTCTAGAGCCTTTGCATTGAGGCGTAACTGAAAAAGGATTTGGCGCTGAAGTTGTCTGTGAATGTGGAGTTGGTGGCATGTGAAACCCACATGTGGAGCATTGGTTTGTGTGGGATACTCTATCAGGTTCATTCCTAGATAATGCCCTGAAAGGGCATTAAGCAAAAAGAATGTAAAAAGTGAGTTTCCTTGAGAGCTGCTTGGAAGCCTGATGGTGTGTGAAGTTAGTGAGCCAAATGGAGTTGTTTTCCCACAAGTTCTGCTCGGCTGATTCTTCTTCAATATGTCCTTCACCAACATGCAGGGTTTCCTTGTTTGAATTAGCTCTCACACCAGTATTTGCGTCTAGAGCCTTTGCATTGAGGGCTATCTGAAAACGGCTTTTGCGCTGAAGTTGTCTGTGAATGTGGAGTTGGTGGCATGTGAAACCCGCATGTAGAGCATTCGTTTTGTGGGATTCTCAAGCTGAGCTTCATTTCAGTCCTAGGCACTGAAAGGGCATTAAGCCTAGAGTGTGAAAAATGAGTTTCCTTGAGAGATGCTCGGAAGCCTAATGGTGTGTGAAGTTAGTGAGCCAAATGGAGTTGTTCTCCCACAAGAACCACTCGGCTGATTCTTCTTCAATATGCCCTTCACCAACATCCAATGTTTCCTTGATTGAATTAGCTCCCACACAAGTATTTGCGCATAGAGTCTTTGCATTGAGGGCTATCTGAAAACGGTTTTGGCGCTGAAGTTGTCTGTGTATGTGGAGTTGGTGGCATGTGAAACCCGCATGTGGAGCATTCGTTTTGTTGGATTCTCAAGCCAAGCTTCATTTCAGTCCTAAGCACTTAATGTGCATTAAGCATAGAGTGTGAAAACTGAGTTTCCTTGAGAGCTGCTTGGAAGCCTGATGGTGTATGAAGTTAGTGAGCCAAATATAGTTGTTTTCCCACAAGAACCACTCAGTTGATTCTTCTTGCATGTGTGTTACACCAACATGCAGTGTTTCTTGATTTAGTTAGGTGTAACACAAATATTTGCGTCTAGAGTCTTAGCATTGAGGGCTATCTGAAAACGGCTTTGGCGCTGAAGTTGTCTGTGAATGTGGAGTTGGTGGCATGTGAAACGCGCATGTGGAGAATTGGTTTGTGTGGGATGCTCATCAAGCTTCAGCTCAGTCCTAGGCACTCAAAGGGCATTAAGCATAGACTGCGAAAACTGAGTTTCCTTGAGAGCTGCTTGGAAGCCTGATGGTGTGTTAAAGTAATGAGCCAACTGGAGTTGTTCTCCCACAATAACCGCTCGGCTGATTTTTATTCCATATGCCCTTCACCAACATGCAGTGTTTCCTTGATTGAATTAGCTCTCACACCAATATTTGCGTCTAGATCCTTTGCATTGAGGCCTATCTGAAAACGGATTTGGCGCTGAAGATGTCTGTGAATGTGGAGTTGGTAGCATGTGAAACCCGCATGTGAAGCATTAGTGTGTTTTTGATGCTCTACCAGGTTCATTCCTAGATAATGCACTCAAAGGGCATTAAGGATAGAGTGTGAAAACTGAGTTTCCTTGAGAGCTGCTTGGAAGCCTGATGGTGTGTGAAGTTAGTGAGCCAAATGGAGTTGTTCTCCCACAAGTGCCACTCGACTGATTCTTCTTCTATATGCCCTTCACCAACATGCAGTGTTTCCTTGATTGAATTAGCTGTCATACCAATATTTGTGCCTAGAGCCTTTGCATTGAGGGCTAACTGAAAATGGCTTTGGCGCTGAAGTTTTCTGTGAATGTGGAGTTGGTGGCATGTGAAACCCGCAAGTGTAGCATTGGTTTGTGCGGGATGCTCTACCAGGTTCATTCCTAGATCATGCTCTCAAAGGGCATTAAGCGTAGAGTGTGAAAACTGAGTTTCCTTGAGAGCTGCTTGGAAGCCTGATGGTGTGTGAAGTTAGTGAGCCAAATGGAATTGTTCTCCCACATGAACCACTCGGCTTATTCTTCTTCAATATGCCCTTCACCAACATGCAGTGTTTCCTTGATTGAATTAGCTCTCACACCAATATTTGTGTCTAGAGTCTTTGCATTGAGGGCAATCTGAAAACGGCTTTGGCGCTGAAGTTGTCTGTGAATGTGGAGTTGGTGGCATGTGATACCCGCATGTGGAGCATTGGTTTGTGTGGGATGCTCACCAAGCTTCATTTCAGTCCTAGGCACTCAATGGGCATTAAGCATAAAGTTTGAAAACTTAGTTTCCTTGATAGCTGCTTGGAAGCCTGTTGGTGTGTGAAGTTAGTGAACCAAATGGAGTTGTTCTCCCACAAGAACCACTCGGCTGATTCTTCTTCAATATGTCCTTCACCAACATGCAGTGTTTCCTTAATTGAATTAGTCTCACATCAGTATTTGTGCATAGATCCTTTGCTTTGAGGGAAATCCGAAAACGGCTTTGGCGCCGAAGTTGTGTGTGAATGTGGAGTTGGTGGCATGTGAAACCCGCATGTGGAGCATTGGTTTGTGTGATGTTCTACCAGGTTCATTCCTAGATAATGTTCTCAAAGGGCATTAAGCATAGAGTGTGAAAAGTGAGTTTCCTTGAGAGCTGCTTGGAAGCCTGATGGTGTGTGAAGTTAGTGAGCCAAATGCAGTTGTTCTCCCACAAGAACCACTTTGCTGATTCTTCTTCAATATGCCCTTCACCAAGTTGCAGTGTTTCCTTGATTGAATTAGCTCTCACACCAATATTTGTGTCTAGAGCCTTTGCATTGAGGGCTATCTGAAAAAGGCTTTGGCGTTGAAGTTGTCTGTGAATGTGGAGTTGGTGGCAAGTGAAACCCGCATGTGGAGCATTGGTTTGTGTGGGATGTTCACCAAGCGTCCTTTCAGTCCTAGGTACTCAAAGGGCATTAAGCATAGAGTGTGAAAACTGAGTTTCCTTGAGAGCTGCTTGGAAGCCAGATGGTGTGTGAAGTTAGTGAGCCAAATGGAGTTGTTCTCCCACAAGAACCACTCGGCTGATTCTTCTTCAATATACCCTTCACCAACATGAAGTGTTTCCTTGACTGAATTAGCTCTCACAAAAAAATTTTCGTCTAGAGCCTTTGCTTTGAGGGGTATCTGAAAAAGGATTTTGCGTAGAAGATGTCTGTGAATGTGGAGTTGTTGGCATGTGAAACCCGCATGTGCATCATTAGTGTGAGTGGAATGCGCTACCAGGTTCACTCCTAGATAATGCACTCAAAGGGCATTAAGCATTGAGTGTGAAAAGTGAGTTTCCTTGAGAGCTGCTTGGAAGCCTGATGGTGTGTGAAGTTAGTGAGCCAAATGGAGTTGTTCTCCCAAAAGAACCACTCAGCTGATTCTTTTTCAATATGCCCTTCACCAACATGCAGTGTTTCCTTGATTGAATTAGCTCTCACACCAATATTTGTGCCTAGAGCCTTTGCTTTGATGTCAATCTGATAACAGCTTTGGCGCTGAAGTTGTCTGTGAATGTGGAGTTGGTGGCATGTGAATCCCGCATTAGGAGCACTGATTTGCGTGGGATGCTCTACCAGGTTCATTCCTAGATAATGCTCTCAAAGGGCATTAAGCATAGAGTGTGAAACCTGAGTTTCCTTGAGAGCTGCTTGGAAGCCTGATGGTGTGTGAAGTTAGTGAGCCAAATGGAGTTGTTCTCCCACAAGAACCACTCGGCTGATTCTTCTTCAATATGTCCTTGACCAACATGCAGTGATTCCTTGATTGAATTAGCTCTCACACCAATATTTGCGCCTAGAGCCTTTGCATTGAGGGCTATCTGAAAAAGGCTTTGGCGCTGAAGTTGTCTGTGAATGTGGAGTTGTTGGCATGTGAACCCCGCATGTGGAGCATTGGTTTGTGTGGGATGCGTTACCAGGTTAATTCTTAGTAAATGAACTCAAAGGGCATTAAGTAAATAGTGTGTGAAAACTGAGTTTCTTTGAGAGCTGCTTGGAAGCCTGATGGTGTGTGAAGTTAGTAAGCCAATTGGAGTTATTCTGCCACAAGAACCACTCGACTGATTCTTCTTTCATGTGCGTTTCACCAACATGAAGTGTTTCCTTGATTGAAATAGCTCTCACACCAATATTTGCGCGTAGAGCCTTTGCATTGAGGACTCTCTGAAAACGACTTTGGCGCTGAAGTTGTCTGTGAATGTGGAGTTGGTGGCATGTGAAACCCGCATGTGGAGCATTGGTTTGTGTGGGATGCTCTACCAGGGTCATTGCTAGATAATGCACTCAAAGAGCATTAAGCATAGAGTGTGAATACAGAGTTTCCTTGAGAGCAGCTTAGATGGCTGATGGTGTGTGAAGTTAGTGTGCCAAATGGAGTTGTTCTCTCACAAGAACCACTCGGCTGATTCTTCAATATGCCCTTCACCAACATGCAGTGTTTCCTTGATTGAATTAGCTCTCACACCAATATTTGTGTCTAGAGCCTTTGCATTGAGGGCTATCTGAAAAAGGCTTTGGCGTTGAAGTTGTCTGTGAATGTGGAGTTGGTGGCAAGTGAAACCCGCATGTGGAGCATTGGTTTGTGTGGGATGTTCACCAAGCTTCCTTTCAGTCCTAGGTACTCAAAGGGCATTAAGCATAGAGTGTGAAAACTGAGTTTCCTTGAGAGCTGCTTGGAAGCCAGATGGTGTGTGAAGTTAGTGAGCCAAATGGAGTTGTTCTCCCACAAGAACCACTCGGCTGATTCTTCTTCAATATGCCCTTCACCAACATGAAGTGTTTCCTTGATTGAATTAGCTCTCACACCAAAATTTGCGTCCAGAGCCTTTGCTTTGAGGGCAATCTGAAAACGGCTTTGGCGCTGAAGACGTCTGTGAATGTGGAGTTGTTGTCCTGTGAAACCCGCATGTGAATCATTAGTGTGTGTGGGATGTGCTACCAGGTTCATTCCTAGATAATGCACTCAAAGGACATTAAGCATTGAGTGTGAAAACTGAGTTTTCTTGAGAGCTGCTTGGAAGCCTGATGGTTTGTGAAGTTAATGAGCCATATGGAGTTGTTCTCCCACAAGAACCACTCGGCTGATTCTTCTCCAATATGCCCTCCACCACATGCAGTCCATCCTTGATTGAATTAGCTCTCATACCAATATTTGTGCCCAGAGCCTTTGCATTGAGGGCTCTCTGAAAACGGTTTTGGCACTGAAGTTGTCTGTGAATGTGGAGTTGGTGGCATTTGAAACCCGCATGTGGAGCATTGGTTTGTGTGGGATGCTCACCAAGTTTCCTTTCAGTTGTAGGCACTCAAAGGGCATTAAGCATTGAGTGTGAAAAGTGAGTTTCCTTGAGAGCTGCTTGGAAGCCTGATGGTGTGTGAAGTTAGTGAGCCAAATGGAGTTGTTCTCCCAAAAGAACCACTCAGCTGATTCTTTTTCAATATGCCCTTCACCAACATGCAGTGTTTCCTTGATTGAATTAGCTCTCACACCAATATTTGCGCCTAGAACCTTGGCTTTGAGGTCAACCTGATAAGGACTTTGGCGCTGATGTTTTCTGTGAATGTGGAGTTGGTGGCATGTGAAACCCGCATGTGGAGCATTGGTTTGTGTGGGATGCGTTACCAGGTTCATTCCTAGAAAATGTCCCCAAAGGCATTTAGCAAAAAGTGTTTGAAAACTGAGTTTCCTTGAGAGCTGCTTGGAAGCCTGATGGTGTGTGAAGTTAGTGAGCGAAATGGAGTTGTTCACCCACAAGAACCACTCGGCTGATTCTTCTTCAATATGCCCTTCACTAACATGCAGTGTTTCCTTGATTGAATTAGCTCTCACAAGAATATTTGCCCATAGAGCCTTTGCATTGAGGCCTATGTGAAAACGGCTCTGGCGCTGAAGTTTTCTTTGAATGTGGAGTTGGTGGCATGTGAAACCCGCATGTGGAGCATTGGTTTGTGTGGGATGCGTTACCAGGTTCATTCCTAGATAATGCTCTCAAAGGGCATTAAGCATAGAGTGTGAAAACTGAGTTTTCTTGAGAGCTGCTTGGAAGCCTGATGGTGTGTGAAGTTAGTGAGCCAAAATCAGTTGTTCTACCACAAGATCCACTCAGCTGATTCTTCTTCAATATGCCCTTCACCAACATGCAGTGTTTCCTTGATTGAATTAGCTCTCACACCAATATTTGCCCCTAGAGCCTTTGCTTTAAGGGCTATCTGAAAATGACTTTGACGCTGAAGTTGTCTGTGAATGTGGAGTTGGTGGCATGTGAAACCCGCATGTGGAGCATTGGTTTGTGTGGGATGCGTTACCAGGTTCATTCCTAGAAAATGCCCCCAAAGGCATTAAGCAAAAAGTGTGTGAAACCTGAGTTTCCTTGAGAGCTGCTTGGAAGCCTGATGGTGTGTGAAGTTAGTGAGCCAAATGGAGTAGTTCTCCCACAAGAACCCCTGGGCTGATTCTTCTTCAATATACCCTTCACCAACATGAAGTGTTTCCTTGACTGAATTAGCTCTCACAAAAAAATTTTCGTCTAGAGCCTTTGCTTTGATGGCTATCTGAAAAAGGCTTTGGCGCAGAAGATGTCTGTGAATGTGGAGTTGTTGGCATGTGAAACCCGCATGTGAATCATTAGTGTGAGTGGAATGCGCTACCAGGTTCACTCCTAGATAATGCACTCAAAGGGCATTAAGCATTGAGTGTGAAAAGTGAGTTTCCTTGAGAGCTGCTTGGAAGCCTGATGGTGTGTGAAGTTAGTGAGCCAAATGGAGTTGTTCTCCCAAAAGAACCACTCAGCTGATTCTTTTTCAATATGCCCTTCACCAACATGCAGTGTTTCCTTGATTGAATTAGCTCTCACACCAATATTTGTGCCTAGAGCCTTTGCTTTGATGTCAATCCTATAACAGCTTTGGCGCTGAAGTTGTCTGTGAATGTGGAGTTGGTGGCATGTGAATCCCGCATTAGGAGCACTGATTTGCGTGGGATGCTCTACCAGGTTCATTCCTAGATAATGCTCTCAAAGGGCATTAAGCATAGAGTGTGAAACCTGAGTTTCCTTGAGAGCTGCTTGGAAGCCTGATGGTGTGTGAAGTTAGTGAGCCAAATGGAGTTGTTCTCCCACAAGAACCACTCGGCTGATTCTTCTTCAATATGTCCTTGACCAACATGCAGTGATTCCTTGATTGAATTAGCTCTCACACCAATATTTGCGCCTAGAGCCTTTGCATTGAGGGCTATCTGAAAAAGGCTTTGGCGCTGAAGTTGTCTGTGAATGTGGAGTTGCTGGCATGTGAACCCCGCATGTGGAGCATTGGTTTGTGTGGGATGCGTTACCAGGTTAATTCTTAGTAAATGAACTCAAAGGGCATTAAGCAAATAGTGTGTGAAAACTGAGTTTCTTTGAGAGCTGCTTGGAAGCCTGATGGTGTGTGAAGTTAGTAAGCCAATTGGAGTTATTCTGCCACAAGAACCGGTCGACTGATTCTTCTTTCATGTGCGTTTCACCAACATGAAGTGTTTCCTTGATTGAAATAGCTCTCACACCAATATTTGCGCGTAGAGCCTTTGCATTGAGGACTCTCTGAAAACGACTTTGGCGCTGAAGTTGTCTGTGAATGTGGAGTTGGTGGCATGTGAAACCCGCATGTGGAGCATTGGTTTGTGTGGGATGCTCTACCAGGGTCATTGCTAGATAATGCACTCAAAGAGCATTAAGCATAGAGTGTGAATACAGAGTTTCCTTGAGAGCAGCTTAGATGGCTGATGGTGTGTGAAGTTAGTGTGCCAAATGGAGTTGTTCTCTCACAAGAACCACTCGGCTGATTCTTCAATATGCCCTTCACCAACATGCAGTGTTTCCTTGATTGAATTAGCTCTCACACCAATATTTGCGTCTAGAGCCTTTGCATTGAGTTCAATCTGAAAACGGCTTTGGCGCTGAAGTTGTCTGTGAATGTGGAGTTTGTGGCATGTGAAACCCGCATGTGGAAGCATTTTTGTGTGTTTGATGAGCTCCCATGTTCATTCCTAGATAAGGTACTCAAAGGGCATTAAGCATAGATGTGAAAACTGAGTTTCTTTGAGAGGTGCTTGGAAGCCTGATGGTGTGTGAAGTTAGTGAGCCAAATGGAGTTGTTCTCCCACAAGAACCACTCGACTGATTCTTCTTTAATATGTCATTCACCAACATGCAATGTTTCCTTAATTGAATTAGCTCTCACACCAGTATTTGTGCCTAGAGCCTTTGCTTTGAGGACAATCTTAAAACGGCTTTGACGCTGAAGTTGTCTGTGAATGTGGAGTTGGTGGCATGTGAAACCCGCATGTGGAGCATTGGTTTGTGTGGGATGCTTACCAAGGTTCATTCCTAGATAATGCTCTCAAAGGATATTAAGCATAGAGTGTGAAAACTGAGTTTAGTTGAGAGCTGCTTGGAAGTCTGATGGTGTGTGAAGTTAGTGAGCCAAATGGAGTTGTTCTCCCACAAGAACCACTCGAATGATTCTTCTTCAATATGCCCTTCACTAACATGCAGTGTTTCCTTGATTGAATTAGCTCTCACAACAATATTTGCCCATAGAGCCTTTGCTTTGAGGGCTATCTGAAAACGGCTTTGGCGCTGAAGATGTCTGTGAATGTGGAGTTGTTGGCATGTGAAACCCGCATGTGCAATATTAGTGTGTGTGGGATGCGCTACCAGGTTCATTCCTAGATAATGCACTCAAAGGGCATTAAGCATTGAGAGTGAAAAGTGAGTTTCCTTGAGAGCAGCTTAGATGGCTGATGGTGTGTGAAGTTAGTGAGCCAAATGAAGTTGTTCTCCCACAAGAGCCACTCGGCTGATTCTTCTTCTATATGCCCTTCACCAACATGCAGTGTTTCCTTGATTAAATTAGATCTCACACCAGTATTTGCGCCTGGAGCCTTTGCATTGTGGGCTATGTGAAAACGGCTCTGGCACTGAAGTTTTCTTTGAATATGGAGTTGGTGGCATATGAAACCCACATGTGGAGCATTGGTTTGCGAGGGATGCTCTACCAGGTTCATTCCTAGATAATGCTCTCAAAGGGCATTAAGCGTAGAGTGTGAAAACTGAGTTTCCTTGAGAGCTGCTTGGAAGCCTGATGGTGTGTGAAGTTAGTGAGCCAAATGGAGTTGTTCTACCACAAGAACCACTCGAATGATTCTTCTTCAATATGCACTTGACCAACATGCAATGTTTCCTTGATTGAATTAGCACTCACACCAATATATGCGTCTAGAGCCTTTGCGTTGAGGGCTATCTGAAAACGACTTTGGCGCTGAAGTTTTCTGTGAATGCGGAGTTGGTCGCATGTGAAACCGGCATGAGGAACATTGGTTTGTGTGGGATGCTCATCAAGAATCATTTTAGTCCCAGGCACTGAAAGGGCATTAAGCACAGAGTGTGAAAAGTGAGTTTCCTTGAGAGCTGCTTGGAATCCTAATGGTGTGTGAAGTTAGTGAGCCAAATGGAGTTGTTCTCCCACAAGAACCACTCGGCTGATTCTTTTTTAATATGTCATTTACCAACATGCAGTGTTTCCTTGACTGAATTAGCTCTCACACCAATATTTGCGTCTAGAGCCTTTGCATTGAGGGCTATCTGAAAACGGCTTTGGCGCTGAAGATGTCTGTGAATGTGGAGTTGTTGGCATGTGAAACCCGCATGTGAAGCATTAGTGTGTTTGATGCGCTACCAGGTTAATTCCTAGATAATGGACTCAAAGGGCATTAAGTATAGAGTGTGAAAACTGAGTTTCCTTGAGAGCTGCTTGGAAGCCTGATGGTGTGTGAAGTTAGTGAGCCAAATGCAGTTGCTCTCCCACAAGATCCACTCGGCTGATTCTTCAATATGCCCTTCACCAACATGCAGTGTTTCCTTGATTGAATTAGCTCTCACACCAATATTTGAGCCTAGAGCCTTTGCTTTAAGGACTACCTGAAAATGACTTTGACGCTGAAGTTTTCTGTGAATGCGGAGTTGGTCGCATGTGAAACCGGCATGAGGAACATTGGTTTGTGTGGGATGCTCATCAAGCTTCATTTTAGTCCCAGGCACTGAAAGGGCATTAAGCACAGAGTGTGAAAAGTGAGTTTCCTTGAGAGCTGCTTGGAATCCTAATGGTGTGTGAAGTTAGTGAGCCAAATGGAGTTGTTCTCCCACAAGAACCACTCGGCTGATTCTTTTTTAATATGTCATTTACCAACATGCAGTGTTTCCTTGACTGAATTAGCTCTCACACCAATATTTGCGTCTAGAGCCTTTGCATTGAGGGCTATCTGAAAACGGCTTTGGCGCTGAAGATGTCTGTGAATGTGGAGTTGTTGGCATGTGAAACCCGCATGTGAAGCATTAGTGTGTTTGATGCGCTACCAGGTTAATTCCTAGATAATGGACTCAAAGGGCATTAAGTATAGAGTGTGAAAACTGAGTTTCCTTGAGAGCTGCTTGGAAGCCTGATGGTGTGTGAATTTAGTGAGCCAAATGCAGTTGCTCTCCCACAAGATCCACTCGGCTGATTCTTCTTCAATATGCCCTTCACCAACATGCAGTGTTTCCTTGATTGAATTAGCTCTCACACCAATATTTGAGCCTAGAGCCTTTGCTTTAAGGACTACCTGAAAATGACTTTGACGCTGAAGTTTTCTGTGAATGTGGAGTTGGTGGCATGTGAAACCCGCATGTGGAGCATTGGTTTGTGAGGGATGCTCTACCAGGTTCATTCCTAGATAATGCACTCAAAGGGCATTAAGCATAGAGTGTGAAAACTGAGTTTCCTTGAGAGCTGCTTGAAAGCCTGATGGTGTGTGAAGTTAGTGAGCCAAATAGAGTTGTTCTCCCACAACAACCACTCGACTGATTCTTCTTCAATATGCCCTTCACCAACATGCAGTGTTTCCTTGATTGAATTATCTCTGACACCAATATTTGTGCCTAGAGCCTTTGCTTTGAGGTCAACCAGATAACGACTTTGGCGCTGAAGTTGTCTGTGAATGTGGAGTTGGTGGCATGTGAAACCCGCATGTGGAGCATTGGTTTGTGTGGGATGCGTTACCAGGTTCATTCCTAGAAAATGCCCCCAAAGGCATTAAGCAAAAAGTGTGTGAAAAGTGAGTTTTCTTGAGAGCTGCTAGGAAGCCTGATGGTGTGTGAAGTTAGTGAGCCAAATGGAATTGTTCTCCCACAAGAACCACTCGGCTGATTCTTCTTCAATATGCCCTTCACCAACATGCAGTGTTTCCTTGATTGAATTAGCTCTCACACCAAAATTTTCGTCTAGAGCCTTTGCTTTGAGGGCAATCTGAAAACGGCTTTGGCGCTGAAGTTGTCTGTGAATGTGGAGTTGGTGGCATGTGAAACCCGCATGTGCATCATTAGTGTGTGTTTGGTGCACTACCAGGTTCATTCCTAGATCATGCACTCAAACGGCATTAAGCATAGAGTGTGAAAACTGAGTTTCCTTGAGAGCAGCTTGGAAGCCTGATGGTGTGTGAGGTTAGTGAGCCAAATGGAGTTTTTCTCCCACAAGAACCAGTCGAATGATTCTTCTTCAATATGCCCTTCACCAACATGCAGTGTTTCCTTGATTGAATTAGCTCTCACACCAATATTTGCGCCTAGAGCCTTTGCATTGAGGGATATGTGAAAACGGCTTTGGCGCTGAAGTTGTCTGTGAATGTGGAGTTGCTGGCATGTGAAACCCGGATGTGGATCATTGGTTTGTGTGGGATGCGTTACCAGGTTCATTCCTAGTAAATGAACTCAAAGGGCATTAAGTATAGAGTGTGAAAACTGAGTTTCCTTGAGAGCTGCTTGGAAGCCTGATGGTGTGTGAAGTTAGTAAGCCAATTGGAGTTGTTCTCCCACAAGAACCACTTAGCTGATTCTTCTTTCATGTGCGTTTCACCAACATGCAGTGTTTCCTTTATTGAATTAGCTCTCACACCAGTATTTGTGCATAGAGCCTTTGCTTTGAGGGCAATCTGAATACGACTTTGGCGCCGAAGTTGTCTGTGAATGTGGAGTTTGTGGCATGTGAAACCCGCATTAGGAGCATTGGTTTTTGTCGGATGCTCTACCAGGTTCATTCCTAGATAATGCACTCAAAGGGCACTGAACATAGAGTGTGAAAAGTGAGTTTCCTTGAGAGCTGATTGGAAGCCTGATGGTGTGTGAAGTTAATGAGCCAAATGGAGTTGTTCTCCCACAAGATCCACTCGGTTCATTCTTCTTCAATATGCCCTTCACCAACATGCAGTGTTTCCTTGATTGAATTAGCTCTCACACCAATATTTGAGCCTAGAGCCTTTGCTTTAAGGGCTATCTGAAAATGACTTTAAATCTGAAGTTGTCTGTGAATGTGGAGTTGGTGGCATGTGAAACCCGCATGTGGAGCATTGATATGCGTGGGATGCTCTACCAGGTTCATTCCTAGATAATGCACTCAAAGGGCACTAAGCATAGAGTGTGAAAACTGAGTTTCCTTGAGAGCTGCTTGGAAGCCTGATGGTGTGTGAAGTTAGTGAGCCAAATGGAGTTGTTCTCCCACAAGAACCACTCGGCTGATTCTTCTTCAATATGCCCTTCACCAACATGCAATGTTTCCTTGATTGAATTAGCTCTCACACCAATATTAGCATCTAGAGCCTTCGCTTTGAGGTCAACCTGATATCGACTTTGGCGCTGAAGTTGTCTGTGAATGTGCAGTTGGTAGCATGTGAAACCCGCATGTGGAGCATTGGTTTGTGTGGGATGCTCACCAAGCTTCATTTCAGTCGTAGGCACTCAAAGGGCATTAAGCATAGAGTGTGAAAAGTGAGTTTCCTTGAGAGCTGCTTGAAAGCCTGATGGTGTGTGAAGTTAGTGAGCCAAATGGAGTTGTTCTCCCACAAGAACCACTCGAATGATTCTTCTTCAATATGCCCTTCACCAACATGCAATGTTTCCTTGATTGAATTAGCTCTCACACCAGTATTTGTCTTACTGGCGTTAGGTGGTACCTCATTGATGTTTTAATTTGGATTTCCCTTATTGCCAGGGAACTTGAGCATTTTTTCATATGTTTATTTGCCATTTGGGTTTGTTCCTTTGTGAAGTGTCAGCCCATTTCCCGTGCCCATTTCTTGAGTGGCTTGTTTGTTTTGACATTTTGGTTGTTTTGTAGGTCTTTGTATATTGTGGATATTAGCCCTCTATCACCTATGTCGTGTGCGAAGATCTCCCATTCTGTGGGTTGCCTTTTTACTTTGTTGATTGTTTCTCTAGCTGTACAGAAGCTTCTTAGTTTGATGAGGTCCCAATTGTTTATTTTGGTCTTGATTTCTACTGCATCTGGAGTCTTTTTTAGGAAGTGAGGGCCTACCCCTAAGTGTTCCAGTGTGTTTCCAACATTTTCTTCCAAAAGTTTGAAGGTTTCTGGATGTAGGTTTAGATCTGTTATCCATTTAGATCTGATCTTAGTGTATGGTGAGAGATGTGGATCTATTTTTTTGTTTCTGCAGGCTATCAACCAGTTGTCCCAGCAGCATTTATTGAACAGACCTTCCCATTTGCCTGGGTTGTCGTTTGTCTTTTTGTCAAAGATTATTTGGCTGTATCTGTGTGGGTTTCCTTCTGGCGTTTCTATTCTGCTCCATTGATCTTCCTCTCTATCTTTGTGCCAGTACCACGCTGTTTTGATAACCACTGCCCTATAGTATGTCCAGAGGTCCGGAACTGTGATTCCCCCTGCTAACTTCCTGTTCTTCAGGATAGTTCTAGCTATCCGTGGTTTTTTGTGCTTCCAGATGAACCTTTGGATCATTGTTTCCAGATCTGTGAAGAATGTTTTGGGCAATTTGATTGGGATTGCGTTGAATGTATATATTGCTTTTGGCAGTATAGACATTTTAATGATATTGATTTTACCTATCCAGGAGCATGGGATATTACTCCATCTTTTGAGGTCTTGTTCAATTTTTTTAAAGCAGATTGTAGTTTTCTTCAAATAAGTCTTCTACATTTTTGGTTAGATTTATTCCCAGATATTTCATACTTTTCTCTGTTATTTTGAATGGTATCTTGCTGGTTAAGTCTTTTTCCATCTTGGGGCTGTTCGCATACACTATGGCTGTTGATTTTTGTTCATTAATTTTGTACCCTGCCACTCTACCAAACTCTCGTACAAGTTCTAGCAGTCTCTGTATTGAGTCTCTTGGCTCTTCTACATAAAGAATCATATCATCTGCGTATAGTGAGAGCTTGACTTCTTCGTTTCCCATTTGGATTCCTCTGATTTCTTTTTCTTGTCTTATGGCCTCAGCGAGTACCTCTAGGACTATGTTGAATAGTAGTGGAGAAAGTGGACATCCCTGTCTTGTTCCAGATCTCAGTGGGAAGGGTTCCAGCTTTTCTCCATTCAGTATGATGCTGGCGTTGGGTTTTTCATATATTGCTTTAATTATGTTGTGGATTTTTCCATCTATGCCTACCTTGGTTAGGGTTTTTAGTAGGAAGTGATGTTGGATTTTGTCGAAAGCTTTTTCCGCATCTATTGATACTATCATGTGATTCTTGTTTTTCAGTTTTTGGATGTGGTGTATCACATTTATAGATTTTCGAATGTTGAACCATCCCTGCATTCCAGGGATGAATCCTACTTGATCTGGATGAATGATCTGTCTGATGTGTTTTTGAATTCTGTTGGCTAGGATTTTGTTGAGAATCTTAGCATCAATGTTCATCAAAGAGATAGGTCTGTAGTTTTCCTTCTCTGTTAGTTCTCTGTCTGGTTTTGGGATTAAGGTAATGTTGGCTTCATAGAATGAGTTTGGAAGGGTTGCCTCTTTTTCTATTGTTTTGAAGAGTTTGTAGAGGATTGGGGTCAGCTCTGTTCGGAATGTTTTGTAGAATTCTGGAGTGAAGCCGTCTGGGCCTGGGCTTTTCCTTGTTGGGAGGTCTTTAATCACTGATTCAATCTCTACTTCAGTTATGGGTTTGTTCAGGTCGTTTGTTGCCTCTGGGCTAAGTTTTGGCAAGTGGTAGAAGTCTAAGAACTTTTCCATTTCTTGGTGATCTTCTGATTTGTTGGAGTACAGTGCTTTGCAGTAATTTCTGATTATGGCCTTAATGGATGCGGTGTCTGTTGTTATGTTGCCTTTTTCATCTTTGATGCTGTTAATTCTTGCCTTCTCTTGTTTTTTCTTTGTCAGTCGGGCCAGTGGAGTGTCTATCTTGTTTATCTTCTCAAAAAACCAGCTTTTTGATTCATTGATTTTGTGTATGGTTTTTTTTATTTCTATCTGGTTGATTTCCTCCCTTGTTTTGATGATTTCTTGTTTCCTATTGTGTGTGGGGCTCTTCTGCTGTTGTTTTTCCAGTTCCTGGAGGTGTGTGTTTAGTTCCTGTATTTGGCGCCTCTCTTGGGCCTTGACATGAGCTCCAATTGCGATGAGTTTACCCCGTAGCACTGCTTTGGCAGTGTCCCACAAATTTTGGAATGTTGTGTCAGAGATTTCATTGGTTTCCATAAATTTTTTGATCTCATCTTTAATTTCTTCTCTGATCCATTGTTCGTTTAGTAGCATATTGTTCAGCCTCCAAGTGTTTCTGTATTTCCTGGGGCATTTTGAATTGCTGATTTCCAGCTTCATTCCGTGGTGGTCTGAGAGGGTACATGGTATGATTCCTATCTTTTGGAAGTTATTTAGGTTTGCTTTGTGTCCTATCATGTGGTCGATCCTGGAGAAGGTGCCATGCACTGCTGAAAAAAATGTATAATCTGTGGCCTTAGGGTAAAAAATTCTATAAATGTCAACCAAGTCCAGTTGTTCTATTGTTTGTATGAGTTCTGTTGTTTCTTTGTTGAGTTTTTGTTTTGTTGATCTGTCTATAGTTGTTAGTGGGGTGTTAAGATCACCCACTATTATTGTGTGCATATCTATGTCTCCCCTTAAGTCCGTGAGTAATTGCTTCACGTAGCTAGGTGCGTTTGAATTTGGTGCATATATGTTCACAATGGTAATTACTTCCTGATGGATCAGTCCCTTCACCAATATATAATGTCCTTCCCTGTCCTTTTTGATGTGTGTCAGATTGAAGTCCACATCATCTGAAATTAAGACAGCTACCCCAGCCTTTTTTTCTCGTCCATTGGCATGAAATATCTGTTTCCAACCTTTCACTTTCAGCTTCTTTGAATCTCTTCTGGTTAGATGTGTCTCTTGTAGGCAACAGATAGTTGGGTGCTGTTTGATAATCCATTCTGTTAATCTATGCCTTTTGATTGGTGAGTTCAGGCCATTTGTGTTGAGAGTTAAAATTGAGAGGTTGTGATTTTGCCCTGCCTTACTTGTTTTTGTGGGTGTTGATATCTGTGTAATTGCCCTTCCTTGTGTGGACTTTAGTGGGGAGACCTTCCTGTTTGCCATCTTTCCTTTGATTCACCTCCTTTTTTTCTGGAATTAGTGCATTTCTAAGGAGATTTTGTAGAGCTGGTTTTGTGCTGGCATATTCTTCTAATTTCTCTTTGCTGTGGAAGTATTTGATTTCGTTCTCAAATACGAATGAGATCTTTGCTGGGTACAATAGTCTTGGTTGACAGTTGTTCTGATTCAGGATTTGGAAGATCTTTGTCCATTCTCTTCTTGCTTGTAAGGTCTCTTCAGAAAAGTCAGCCGTGATCCTGATTGGTTTTCCCCGGTATGTGATCTTTTCTCTGCTTCGTACTTGTCTGTGAATGTGGAGTTGGTAGCATGTGAAACCCGCATGTGAAGCATTGGTTTGTGTGGGATGCTCACCAAGCTTCATTTCAGTCCTAGGCACTCAAAGGGCATTAAGCATAGAGTGTGAAAACTGAGTTTCCTTGAGAGCTGCTTGGAAGCCTGATGGTGTGTGAAGTTAGTGAGCCAAATGGAGTTGTTCTCCCACAAGAACCACTCAGCTGATTCTTCTTCAATATGCCCTTCACCAACATGCAGTGTTTCCTTAATTGAATTAGCTCTCACACCATTATTTGTGCCTAGAGCCTTTGCATTGAGGGCTATGTGAAAAAGGCTTTGGCGCTGAAGTTGTCTGTGAATGTGGAGTGGTGGTATGTGAAACCCGCATGTGGAGCATTTGTTTGTGTGGGATGCGTTACTAGGTTCATTCCTAGAAAATGCACAGAAAGGGCATTAAGCAAAAAGTGTGTGAAAACTGAGTTTCCTTGGGAGCTGGTTGGAAGCCTGATGGTGTGTGAAGTTAGTGAGCCAAATGGAGTTGTTCTCCCACAAGAACCACTCAGCTGATTCTTCTTCAATATGCCCTTCACCAACATGCAGTGTTTCCTTGATTGAATTGGCTCTCGAACCCACATTTCGTCTAGAGCCTTTGCATTGAGGGCAATCTGATAATGACTATGGCGCTGAAGTTGTCTTGAATGTGGAGTTGGTGGCATGTGAAACCCGCATGTGGAGCATTGGTTTGTGTGGGATGCTCACCATGCTTCATTTCAGTCCCATGTACTCAAAGGGCATTAAGCATGGAGTGTGAAAACTGAGTTTCCTTGAGAGCTGCTTGGAAGCCTGATGGTGTGTGAAGTTAGTGAGCCAACTGGAGTTGTTCTCCCACAAGATCCACTCGAATGATTCTTCTTCAATATGCCCTTCACCAACATGCAGTGTTTCCTTGATTGAATTAGCTCTCACACCAATATTTGCACCTAGAGCCTTTTCGTTGAGGCCTATGTGAAAACGGCTTTGGCGCTGAAGTTGTCTGTGAAAGTGGAGTTGGTGGCATGTGAAACCCGCATGTGGAGCATTGGTTTGTGTGGGATGCTCACCAAGCTTCATTTTAGTCCCAGGCACTGAAAGGCCATTAAGCAAAAAGTGTGTGAAAACTGAATTTCCTTGAGATCTGCTTGGAAGCCTGATGGTGTGTGAAGTTAGTGAGCCAAATGGAGTTGTTCTCCCACAAGAACCACTCGAATGATTCTTCTTCAATATGACTTTCACCAACATGCAGTGTTTCCTTGATTGAATTAGCTCTCACACCAATATTTGCACCTAGAGCCTTTTCGTTGAGGCCTATGTGAAAACGGCTTTGGCGCTGAAGTTGTCTGTGAATGTGGAGTTGGTGGCATGTGAAACCCGCATGTGGAACATTGGTTTGTGTGGGATGCTCTACCAGGTTCATTCCTAGATAATGCCCTCAAGGGCATTAAGCCAAAAGCGTGTGAAAAGTGAGTTTCCTTGAGAGCTGCTTGGAAGCCTGATGGTGTGTGAAGTTAGTGAGCCAAATTGATTTGTTCTCCTACAAGAACCACTCGGCTGATTCTTCTTCAATATGCCCTTCACCAACATGCTGTGTTTCCTTGATTGAATTAGCTCTCATACCAATATTTGCGCCCGGAGCCTTTGCATTGAGGGCTATCTGAAAACGGCTTTGGCGCTGAAGTTGTCTGTGAATGTGGAGTGGTGGCATGTGAAACCCGCATGTGGAGCATTGTTTTGTTAGGGATGCTCACCAAGCTTCCGTTCAGTCCTAGGCACTCAAAGGGCATTAAGCATAGAGTGTGAAAAGTGAGTTTCCTTGAGAGCTGCTTGGAAGCCTGATGGTGTGTGAAGTTAGTGTGCCAAATGGAGTTGTTCTCCCACAAGAACCACTCGGCTGATTCTTCTTCAATATGCCCTTCACCAACATGCAATGTTTCCTTGATTGAATTAGCTCTCACACCAATATTTGCGCCCAGAGCGTTTGCATTGAGGGCTATCTGAAAACGGCTTTGGCGCTGAAGTTGTCTGTGAATGTGGAGTGGTGGCATGTGATACCCGCATGTGGAGCATTGGTTTGTGTGGGATGCTCACCAAGCTTCATTTCAGTCCTAGGCACTCAAAGGGCATTAGGCAATAAGTGTGTGAAAAGTGATTTTCCTTGAGAGCTGCTTGGTATCCTGATGGTGTGTGAAATTAGTGAGCGAAATGGAGTTGTTCTCCCACAAGAACCACTCGGCTGATTCTTCTTCAATATGCCCTTCACCAACATGCAATGTTTCCTTGATTGAATTAGCTCTTACACCAGTATTTGCGCCTAGAGCCTTTGCTTTGAGGGCTATCTGAAAACGGCTTTGGCGCTGAAGATGTCTGTGAATGTGGAGTTGGTGGCATGTGAAACCCGCATGAGGAGCATTGGTTTGTGCGGGATGCACTCCCATGTTCATTCCTAGATAATGCACTCAAAGGTCATTAAGCATAGAGTGTGAAAAGTGAGTTTCCTTGAGAGCTGCTTGGAAGCCTGATGGTGTGTGAAGTTAGTGAGCCAAATGGAGTTGTTCTCCCACAAGAACCACTCGGCTGATTCTTCTTCAATATGCCCTTCACCAACATGCAGTGTTTCCTTGATTGAATTAGCTCTCACACCAATATTTGCGCATAGAGCCTTTGCATTGAGGGCTATCTGAAAACGGCTTTGGCGCTGAAGTTTTCTGTGAATGTGGAGTTGGTGGCATGTGAAACCCGCATGTGGAGCATTGGTTTGTGTGGGATGCGTTACCAAGTTCATTCCTAGAAAATGCACTCAAAGGGCATTAAGCTAAAAGTGTGTGAAAAGTGAGTTTCCTTGACAGCTGCTTGGAAGCCTGATGGTGTGTGAAGCTAGTGAGCCAAATGGAGTTGTTCTCCCACAAGACCCACTCAGCTGATTCTTCTTCAATATGCCCTTCACCAACATGCAGTGTTTCCTTGATTGAATTATCTCTCACACCACTATTTCTGTCTAGAGCCTTTGCATTGAGGGCAATATAAAAACGGCTTTGGCGCTGAAGTTGTCTGTGAATGTGGAGTTGGTGGCATGTGAAACCCGCATGTGGAGCCTTCTTTTGTGTGCGATGCTCACCAAGCTTCATTTCAGTCCTAGGCACTCAAAGGGCATTAAGCATAGAGTGTGAAAACTGAGTTTCCTTGAGAGCTGCTTGGAAGCCTGATGGTGTGTAAAGTTAGCGAGCCAACTGGAGTTATTCTCACACAAGAACCACTCGGTTGATTCTTCTTCAATATGCCCTTCACCAACATGCAGTGTTACCTTGATTGCATTAGCTCTCACACCAGTGTTTGTGTCTAGAGCCTTTGCATTGAGGGCAATCTTAAACGGCTTTGACGCCGAAGTCGTCTGTGAATGTGCAGTTGGTGGCATGTGAAACCCGCATGTGGAGCATTGGATTTGTGGGATGCTCTACCAGGTTCATTCCTAGATAATGCACTCAAAGGGCATGAAGCATAGAGTGTTAAAAGTGAGTTTCCATGAGAGCTGCTTGGAAGCCTGATGGTGTGTGAAGTTAATGAGCCAAATGGAGTTGTTCTCCCACAAGAACCACTCGGCTGATTCTTCTTCAATATGCCCTTCACCAACATGCAGCGTTTCCTTGATTGAATTAGCTCTCACACCAATATTTGCGCGTAGAGCCTTTGCTTTGAGGTCAATCTGATAACGACTTAGGCGCTGAAGTTGTCTGTGAATGTGGAGTTGTTGGCATGTGAAACCCACATGTGGAGCATTTGTTTGTGTGGGATGCGTTAAGCATGTTCATTCCTAGAAAATTCACTCAAAGGGCATTAAGTCAAAAGTGTATGAAAACTGAGTTTCCTTGAGAGCTGCATGGAAGCCTGATTGTGTGTGAAGTTAGTGAGTCAAATGGAGTTGTTCTCCCTCAAGAACCACTCGGCTGATTCTTCTTCAATATGCCCTTCACCAACATGCAGTGTTTCTTTGATTGAATTAGCTCTCACACCAATATTTGCGTCTAGAGCCTTAGCATTGAGGGCAATCTGATAACGACTTTGGCGCTGAAGTTGTCTGTGAATGTGGAGTGGTGGCATGTGAAACCCGCATTTGGAGCATTCGCTTGTGTGGGATGCGTTACCACGTTCATTCCTAGAAAATGTACTCAAAGGGCATTAAGCAAAAAGTGTGTGAAAAGTGAGTTTCCTTTAGAGCTGCTTGGAAGCCTGATGGTGTGTGAAGTTAGTGAGCCAAATGGAGTTGTTCTCCCACAAGAACCACTCGACTGATTCTTCTTCAATATGCCCTTCACCAACATGCAGTGTTTCCTTGATTGAATTATCTCTCACACCAATATTTGCGTCTAGAGCCTTTGCATTGAGGACTCTCTGAAAACGTTTTTGGCGCTGAAGTTGTCTGTGAATGTAGAGTTGGTGGCATGTGAAACCCGCATGTGGAGCCTTCTTTTGTGTGCGATGCTCACCAAGCTTCATTTTAGTCCTATGCACTCAAAGGGCATGAAGCATAGAGTGTGAAAACTGAGTTTCCATGAGAGCTGCTTGGAAGCCTGATGGTGTGTGAAGTTAGTGAGCCAAATGGAGTTGTTCTCCCACAAGATCCACTCGGCTCATTCTTCTTCAATATGCCCTTCACCAAAATGCAGTGTTTCTGTGATTGAATTAGCTCTCTTACCAGTATTTGCATCCAGAGCCTTTGCATTGAGGGCTATGTGAAAACGACTTTGGCGCTGAAGTTGTCTGTGAATGTGGAGTGGTGGCATGTGAAACCCGCATGTGGAGCATTGGTTTGGGCGGGATGCTCTACCAGGTTCATTCCTAGATAATGCACTCAAAGTGCATTAAGCAAAATGTGTGTGAAAACTGAGTTTCCTTGAGAGCTGCTTGGAAGCCTGATGGTGTGTGAAGTTAGTGAGCCAAATGGAGTTGTTCTCCCACAAGCACCACTCGGCTGATTCTTCTTCAATATGTCCTTCACCAACATGCAGTGTTTCCTTGATTGAATTAGCTCTCACACCAATATTTGCGTCTAGAGCCTTTGCATTGAGGGCTGTCTGAAAACGGCTTTGACGCTGAAGATGTCTGTGAATGTGGAGTTGGTGGCATGTGAAACCCGCATGTGGAGCATTGGTTTGGGCGGGATGCTCTACCAGGTTCATTCCTAGATAATGCACTCAAAGTGCATTAAGCAAAATGTGTGTGAAAACTGAGTTTCCTTGAGAGCTGCTTGGAAGCCTGATGGTGTGTGAAGTTAGTGAGCCAAATGGAGTTGTTCTCCCTCAAGAACCACTCGAATGATTCTTCTTCAATATGCCCTTCACCAACATGCAGTGTTTCCTTGATTGAATTAGCTCTCACACCAATATTTGCATCCACAGTCTTTGCATTGAGAGCTATCTGAAAACGGCTTTGGCGCTGAAGATGTCTGTGAATGTGGAGTTGGTGGCATGTGAAACCCGCATGTGGAGCATTGGTTTGTGTGGGATGCTCACCAAGCTTCCTTTCAGTCCTAGGCACTCAAAGGGCATTAAGCAAAAAGTGTGAAAAGTGAGTTTCCTTGAGAGCTGCTTGGAAGCCTGATGGTGTGTGAAGTTAGTGAGCCAAATGGAGTTGTTCTCCCACAAGCACCACTCGGGTGATTCTTCTTCAATATGTCCTTCACCAACATGCAGTGTTTCCTTGATTGAATTAGCTCTCACACCAATATTTGCGTCTAGAGCCTTTGCATTGAGGGCTGTCTGAAAACGGCTTTGGCGCTGAAGATGTCTGTGAATGTGGAGTTGGTGGCATGTGAAAACCGCATGTGGAGCATTGGTTTGTGTGGGATGCTCTCCCAGGTTCATTCCTAGATAATGCACTCAAAGCGCATTAAGCAAAAAGTGTGTGAAACTGAGTTTACTTGAGAGCTGCTTATAAGCCTGATGGTTTGTGAAGTTATTGAGCCAAATGGAGTTGTTCTCCCACAAGAACCACTCGGCTGATTCTTCTTCAATATGCCCTTCACCAACATGCAGTGTTTCCTTGATTGAATTAGCTCTCACACCAGTATTTGCGCCTAGAGCCTTTGCATTGAGGGCTATCTGAAAACGGCTTTGGCGTTGAAGTTGTCTGTGAATGTGGAGTTGGTAGCATGTGAAACCCGCATGTGGAGCATTGGTTTGTGTGGGATGCTCACCAAGCTTCATTTCAGTCCCAGGCACTGAAACGGCATTAAGCAAAAAGTGCGTGAAAACTGAGTTTCCTTGAGAGCTGCTTGGAAGGCTGATGGTGTGTGAAGTTAGTGAGCCAAATGGAGTTGTTCTCCTACAAGAACCACTCGAATGATTCTTCTTCAATATGCCCTTCACCAACATTCAGCGTTTCCTTGATTGAATTATATCTCACACCAGTATTTGCGGATAGAGCCTTTGCATTGAGGGCTATCTGAAAAAGGGTATGGCGCTGAAGTTGTCTGTGAATGTGGAGTTGGTGGCATGTGAAACCCGCATGTGGAACATTGGTTTGGGCGGGATGCGCTACCAGGTTCATTCCTAGATAATGCACTCAAAGGGAATTAAGCATAGAGTGTGAAAACTGAGTTTCCTTGAGAGCTGCTTGGAAGCCTGATGGTGTGTGAAGTTAGTGAGCCGAATGGAGTTGTTCTCCCACAAGAACCACTCGGCTGATTCTTCTTCAATATGCCCTTCACCAACATGCAGTGTTTCCTTGATTGAATTATCTCTCACACCAGTATTTGCGGATAGAGCCTTTGCATTGAGGGCTATCTGAAAACGGCTTTGGCGCTGAAGTTGTCTGTGAATGTAGACTTGGTGGCATGTGAAACCCGCATTTGGAGCATTGGTTTGTGCGGGATGTTCACCAAGTTTCCTTTCAGTCCCAGGCACTCAAAGGACATTAAGCATAGAGTGTGAAAACTGAGTTTCCTTGAGAGCTGCTTGGAAGCCTGATGGTGTGTGAAATTAGTGAGCCAAATGGAGTTGTTCTCCCACAAGAACCACTCGACTAATTCTTCTTCAATATGCCCTTCACCGACATGCAGCGTTTCCTTGATTGAATTAGCTCTCACATCAGTATTTGCGCCTAGAGCCTTTGCATTGAGGGCTATCTGATAACGACTTTGGCGCTGAAGTTGTCTGTGAATGTGGAGTCATGGCATGTGAAACCCGCATGTGGAGCATTCGCTTGTGTGGGATGCGTTACCAGGTTCATTCCTAGAAAATGTACTCAAAGGGCATTAAGCAAAAAGTGTGTGAAAAGTGAGTTTCCTTTAGAGCTGCTTGGAAGCCTGATGGTGTGTGAAGTTAGTGAGCCAAATGGAGTTGTTCTCCCACAAGAACCACTCGACTGATTCTTCTTCAATATGCCCTTCACCAACATGCAGTGTTTCCTTGATTGAATTATCTCTCACACCAATATTTGCGTCTAGAGCCTTTGCATTGAGGACTCTCTGAAAACGTTTTTGGCGCTGAAGTTGTCTGTGAATGTGGAGTTGGTGGCATGTGAAACCCGCATGTGGAGCCTTCTTTTGTGTGCGATGCTCACCAAGCTTCATTTTAGTCCAATGCAATCAAAGGGCATGAAGCATAGAGTGTTAAAAGTGAGTTTCCATGAGAGCTGCTTGGAAGCCTGATGGTGTGTGAAGTTAGTGAGCCAAATGGAGTTGTTCTCCCACAAGATCCACGCGGATGATTCTTCTTCAATATGCCCTTCACCAACATGCAGTGTTTCCGTGATTGAATTAGCTCTCTTACCAATATTTGCGTCCAGAGCCTTTGCATTGAGGGCTATGTGAAAACGATTTTGGCGCTGAGGATGTCTGTGAATGTGGAGTTGGTGGCATGTGAAACCCGCATGTGGAGCATTGGTTTTTGTGGGATGCTCTACCAGGTTCATTCCTAGATAATGCACTCAAAGGGCATTAAGCAAAATGTGTGTTTAAACTGAGTTTCCTTGAGAGCTGCTTGGAAGCCTGATGGTGTGTGAAGTTAGTGAGCCGAATGGAGTTGTTCTCCCTCAAGAACCACTCGAATGATTCTTCTTCAATATGCACTTCACCAACATGCTGTGTTTCCTTGATTTAATTAGCTCTCATACCAATATTTGCATCCAGAGTCTTTGCATTGAGGGCTATCTGAAAACGGCTTTGGCGTTGAAGTTGTCTGTGAATGTGGAGTTGGTATCATGTGAAACCCGCATGTGGTGCATTGGTTTGTGTGGGATGCTCACCATGATTCATTTCAGTCCCATGCACTCAAAGGGCATTAAGCATGGAGTGTGAAAAGTGAGTTTCCTTGAGAGCTGCTTGGAAGCCTGATGGTGTGTGAAGTTAGTGAGGCAACTGGAGTTATTCTCACACAAGAACCACTCGGCTGGTTCCTCTTCAATATGCCCTTCAACAACATGCAGTGTTTCCTTGATTGAATTAGCTCTCTTACCAATATTTGCGTCCAGAGCCTTTGCATTGAGGGCCCTGTGAAAACGGCTTTGGCGCTGAATTTGTCTGTGAATGTGGAGTGGTGGCATGTGAAACCCGCATGTGGAGCATTGGTTTGTGTGGGATGCACACCAAGCTTCCTTTCAGGCCTAGGCATTCAAAGGGCATTAAGCATAGAGTGTGAAAACTGAGTTTCCTTGAGAGCTGCTTGGAAGCCTGATGGTGTGTGAAGTTAGTGAGCCAAATAGAGTTGTTCTCCCACAAGAACCACTCGACTGATTCTTCTTCAATATGCCCTTCACCAACATGCAGTGTTTCCTTGATTGAATTATCTCTCACACCAATATTTGCGTCTAGATCCTTTGCATGGAGGGCTATCTGAAAACGGCTTTGGCGCTGAAGATGTCTGTGAATGTGGAGTTGGTGGCATGTGAAACCCGCATGTGGAGCATTGGTTTGGGAGGGATGCTCTACCAGGTTCATTACTAGATAATGCATTCAAAGGGCATTAAGCATAGAGTGTGAAATGTGAGTTTCCTTTAGAGCTGCTTGGAAGCCTGATGGTGTGTGAAGTTAGTGAGCCGAATGGAGTTGTTCTCCCACAAGAACCACTCGGCTGATTCTTCTTCAATATGCCCTTCACCAACATGCAGTGTTTCCTTGATTGAATTAGCTCTCACACCAGTATTTGCGCCTAGAGCCTTTGCATTGAGGGCTATCTGAAAACGGCTTCGGTTCTGAAGTTGTCTGTGAATGTGGAGTTGGTGGCATGTGAATCCCGCATGTGGAGCATTGGTTTGTGTGGGATGCACACCAAGCTTCCTTTCAGGCCTAGGCACTCAAAGGGCATTAAGCATAGAGTGTGAAAAGTGAGTTTCCTTGAGAGCTGCTTGGAAGCCTGATGGTGTGTGAAGTTAGTGAGCCGAAATGAGCTGTTCTCCCACAAGCACCACTCGGCTGATTCTTCTTCAATATGTCCTTCACCAACATGCACTGTTTCCTTGATTGAATTAGCTCTCATACCAATATTTGCGTCTAGAGTCTTTGAATTGAGGGCTATCTGAAAACTGCTTTGGCGCTGAGGATGTCTGTGAATGTGGAGTTGGTGGCATGTGAAACCCGCATGTGGAGCATTGGTTTGTGTGGGATGCTCTACCAGGTTCATTCCCAGATAATGCACTCAAAGGGCATTAAGCAAAAAGTGTGTGAAAACTGAGTTTCCTTGAGAGCTGCTTGGGAGCCTGATGGTGTGTGAAGTTAGTGAGCCAAATGGAGTTGTTCTCCCACAAGAACCACTCGAATGATTCTTCTTCAATATGCCCTTCACCAACATGCAGTGTTTCCTTGATTGAATTAGATCTCACACCAGTATTTGAGCCTAGAGCCTTTGCATTGAGGGCTATCTGAAAACGGCTTTGGCTATGAAGTTGTCTGTGAATGTGGAGTTGGTGGCATGTGAAACCCGCATGTGGAGCATTGGTTTGTGCGGGAGGCTCTACCAGGTTCATTCCTAGATAATGCACTCGAAGGGCATAAAGCATAGAGTGTGAAAACTGAGTTTCCTTGAGAGCTGCTTGGAAGCCTGATGGTGTGTGAAGTTAGTGAGCCAAACAGAGTTGTTCTCCCACAAGAACCAGTCGACTGATTCTTCTTCAATATGCCCTTCACCAACATGCAGCGTTTCATTGATTGAATTAGCTCTCACACCAGTATTTGTGCATAGAGCCATTGCATTGAGGGCTATCTGAAAACGGCTTTGGCGCTGAAGTTGCCTGTGAATGTGGAGTTGGTGGCATGTGAAACCCGCATGTGGAGCATTGGTTTGTGCGGGAGGCTCTACCAGGTTCATTCCTAGATAATGCACTCAAAAGGCATTAAGCATAGAGTGTGAAAACTGAGTTTCCTTGAGAGCTGCTTGGAAGCGTGATGGTGTGTGAAGATAGTGAGCCAAATGGAGTTGTTCTCCCACAAGAAACACTCGGCTGATTCTTCTTTCATTTACCCTTCACCAACATGCACAGTTTCCTTGATTGAATTAGCTCTCATACCAATATTTGCGCCCAGAGCCTTTGCATTGATGGCTCTGTGAAAACGGCTTTGGCGCTGAAGTTGTCTGTGAATGTGGAGTTGGTGGCATGTGAAACCCGCATGTGGAGCATTGGTTTGTGTGGGATGCTCACCAAGCTTCATTTCAGTCCCAGGCACTCAAAGGACACTAAGCATAGAGTGTGAAAAGTGAGTTTCCTTGAGAGCTGCTTGGAACCTGATGGTGTGTGAAGTTAGTGAGCCGAATGGAGTTGTTCTCCCACAAGAACCACTCGGCTCATTCTTCTTCAATATGTCCTTCACCAACATGCAGTGTTTCCTTGATTGAATTAGCTCTCACACCAATATTTGCGTCTAGAGCCTTTGCATTGAGGGCTATCTGAAAACGGCTCTGGCGCTGAAGTTGTCTGTGAGTGTGGAGTTGGTGGCATGTGAAACCCGCATGTGGAGCATTGGATTGGGCGGGATGCTCTACCAGGTTCATTCCTAGAAAATGCACTCAAAGGGCATTAAGCATAGAGTGTGAAAACTGAGTTTCCTTGAGAGCTGCTTGGAACTTGATGGTGTGTGAAGTTAGTGAGCCGAATGGAGTTGTTCTCCCACAAGAACCACTCGGATGATTCTTCTTCAATATGCCCTTCACCAACATTCAGTGTTTCCTTGATTGAATTAGCTCTCACACCAATATTTGAGTATAGACCCTATTTATTGAGGACTCTCTGAAATTGGCTTTGGCGCTGAAGTTGTCTGTGAATGTGGAGTTGGTGACATGTGAAACTCGCATGTGGAGCACTGGTTTGTGTGGGATGCCTACCAAGCTTCATTTCAGTCCTAGGCACTCAACGGGCATTAAGCATAGAGTGTGAAAACTGAGTTTCCTTGAGAGCTGCTTGGAAGCCTGATGGTGTGTGAAGTTAGTGAGCCGAATGGAGTTGTTCTCCCACAAGAAGCACTCGACTGATTCTTCTTCAATATGCCCTTCACCAACATGCAGTGTTTCCTTGATTGAATTAGCTCTCACACCAGTATTTGCGCCTAGAGCCTTTGCATTGAGGGCTATCTGAAAACGGCTTTGGCGTTGAAGTTGTCTGTGAATGTGGAGTTGGTGGCATGTGAAACTCGCATGTGAAGCATTGGTTTGTGTGAGATGCTCACCAAGGTTCATTTCAGTCCCAGGCACTCAAAGGGCATTAAGCAAAAAGTGTGTGAAAACTGAGTTTCCTTGAGAGCTGCTTGGAAGCCTGATGGTGTGTGAAGTTAGTGAGCCAAATGGAGTTGTTCTCCCACAAGAACCACTCGGCTGATTCTTCTTCAATATGCCTTTCACCAACATGCAGTGTTTCCTTGATTGAATTATATCTCACACAAGTATTTGCGGATAGAGCCTTTGCATTGAGGGCTATCTGAAAAAGGGTATGGCGCTGAAGTTGTCTGTGAATGTGGAGTTGGTGGCATGTGAAAGCCGCATGTGGAACATTGGTTTGGGCGGGATGCTCTACCAGGTTCATTCCTAGATAATGCACTCAAAGGGCATGAAGCATAGAGTGTGAAAACTGAGTTTCCATGAGAGTTGCTTGGAAGCCTGATGGTGTGTGAAGTTAGTGAGCCGAAAGGAGTTGTTCTCCCACAAGAACCACTCGGCTGATTCTTCTTCAATATGCCCTTCACCAACATGCAGTGTTTCTTTGATTGAATTATCTCTCACACCAATATTTGCGCCTAGAGCCTTTGTATTGAGGGCTATCTGAAAACGGCTTTGGCGTTGAAGTTGTCTGTGAATGTGGAGTTGGTGGCATGTGAAACCCGCATGTGGAGCATTGGTTTGTGTGGGATGCTCACCAAGCTTCATTTTTCCCAGGCACTGAAAAGGCATTAAGCAAAAAGTGTGTGAAAAGTGAGTTTCCTTGAGAGCTGCTTGGAAGCCTGATGGTGTGTGAAGTTAGTGAGCCAAATGGAGTTGTTCTCCCACAAGAACCACTCGAATGATTCTTCGTCAATAAGCCTTTCACCAACATGCAGTGTTTCCTTGATTGAATTATCTCTCACACCAGTATTTGCACATAGATCCTTTGCATTGAGGGCTATCTGAAAACGGATTTTTCGCTGAAGTTGTCTGTGAATGTGGAGTTGGTGGCATGTGAAACCCGCATGTGGAGCATTGGTTTGAGTGGGATGCTCACCAAGGTTCATTTCAGTCGCAGGCACTGAAAGGGCATTAAGCAAAAAGTGTGTGAAAACTGAGTTTCCTTGAGAGCTGCTTGGAAGCCTGATGGTGTGTGAAGTTAGTGAGCCAAATGGAGTTGTTCTCCCACAAGAACCACTCGGCTGATTCTTCTTCAATATGCACTTCACCAACATGCAGTGTTTCCTTGATTGAATTAGCTCTTACACCAGTATTTGCGCCTAGAGCCTTTGCTTTGAGGGCTATCTGAAAACGGCTTTGGCGCTGAAGATGTCTGTGAATGTGGAGTTGGTGGCATGTGAAACCCGCATGAGGAGCATTGGTTTGTGCGGGATGCACTCCCATGTTCATTCCTAGATAATGCACTCAAAGGTCATTAAGCATAGAGTGTGAAAAGTGAGTTTCCTTGAGAGCTGCTTGGAAGCCTGATGGTGTGTGAAGTTAGTGAGCCAAATGGAGTTGTTCTCCCACAAGAACCACTCGGCTGATTCTTCTTCAATATGCCCTTCACCAACATGCAGTGTTTCCTTGATTGAATTAGCTCTCACACCAATATTTGCGCATAGAGCCTTTGCATTGAGGGCTATCTGAAAACGGCTTTGGCGCTGAAGTTTTCTGTGAATGTGGAGTTGGTGGCATGTGAAACCCGCATGTGGAGCATTGGTTTGTGTGGGATGCGTTACCAAGTTCATTCCTAGAAAATGCACTCAAAGGGCATTAAGCTAAAAGTGTGTGAAAAGTGAGTTTCCTTGAGAGCTGCTTGGAAGCCTGATGGTGTGTGAAGCTAGTGAGCCAAATGGAGTTGTTCTCCCACAAGACCCACTCAGCTGATTCTTCTTCAATATGCCCTTCACCAACATGCAGTGTTTCCTTGATTGAATTATCTCTCACACCACTATTTCTGTCTAGAGCCTTTGCATTGAGGGCAATCTAAAAACGGCTTTGGCGCTGAAGTTGTCTGTGAATGTGGAGTTGGTGGCATGTGAAACCCGCATGTGGAGCCTTCTTTTGTGTGCGATGCTCACCAAGCTTCATTTCAGTCCTAGGCACTCAAAGGGCATTAAGCATAGAGTGTGAAAACTGAGTTTCCTTGAGAGCTGCTTGGAAGCCTGATGGTGTGTAAAGTTAGTGAGCCAACTGGAGTTATTCTCACACAAGAACCACTCGGTTGATTCTTCTTCAATATGCCCTTCACCAACATGCAGTGTTACCTTGATTGCATTAGCTCTCACACCAGTGTTTGTGTCTAGAGCCTTTGCATTGAGGGCAATCTTAAATGGCTTTGACGCCGAAGTCGTCTGTGAATGTGCAGTTGGTGGCATGTGAAACCCGCATGTGGAGCATTGGATTTGTGGGATGCTCTACCAGGTTCATTCCTAGATAATGCACTCAAAGGGCATGAAGCATAGAGTGTTAAAAGTGAGTTTCCATGAGAGCTGCTTGGAAGCCTGATGGTGTGTGAAGTTAATGAGCCAAATGGAGTTGTTCTCCCACAAGAACCACTCGACTGATTCTTCTTCAATATGCCCTTCACCAACATGCAGTGTTTCCTTGATTGAATTATCTCTCACACCAATATTTGCGTCTAGAGCCTTTGCATTGAGGACTCTCTGAAAACGTTTTTGGCGCTGAAGTTGTCTGTGAATGTAGAGTTGGTGGCATGTGAAACCCGCATGTGGAGCCTTCTTTTGTGTGCGATGCTCACCAAGCTTCATTTTAGTCCTATGCACTCAAAGGGCATGAAGCATAGAGTGTGAAAACTGAGTTTCCATGAGAGCTGCTTGGAAGCCTGATGGTGTGTGAAGTTAGTGAGCCAAATGGAGTTGTTCTCCCACAAGATCCACTCGGCTCATTCTTCTTCAATATGCCCTTCACCAACATGCAGTGTTTCTGTGATTGAATTAGCTCTCTTACCAGTATTTGCATCCAGAGCCTTTGCATTGAGGGCTATGTGAAAACGACTTTGGCGCTGAAGTTGTCTGTGAATGTGGAGTGGTGGCATGTGAAACCCGCATGTGGAGCATTGGTTTGGGCGGGATGCTCTACCAGGTTCATTCCTAGATAATGCACTCAAAGTGCATTAAGCAAAATGTGTGTGAAAACTGAGTTTCCTTGAGAGCTGCTTGGAAGCCTGATGGTGTGTGAAGTTAGTGAGCCAAATGGAGTTGTTCTCCCACAAGCACCACTCGGCTGATTCTTCTTCAATATGTCCTTCACCAACATGCAGTGTTTCCTTGATTGAATTAGCTCTCACACCAATATTTGCGTCTAGAGCCTTTGCATTGAGGGCTGTCTGAAAACGGCTTTGACGCTGAAGATGTCTGTGAATGTGGAGTTGGTGGCATGTGAAACCCGCATGTGGAGCATTGGTTTGGGCGGGATGCTCTACCAGGTTCATTCCTAGATAATGCACTCAAAGTGCATTAAGCAAAATGTGTGTGAAAACTGAGTTTCCTTGAGAGCTGCTTGGAAGCCTGATGGTGTGTGAAGTTAGTGAGCCAAATGGAGTTGTTCTCCCTCAAGAACCACTCGAATGATTCTTCTTCAATATGCCCTTCACCAACATGCAGTGTTTCCTTGATTGAATTAGCTCTCACACCAATATTTGCATCCACAGTCTTTGCATTGAGAGCTATCTGAAAACGGCTTTGGCGCTGAAGATGTCTGTGAATGTGGAGTTGGTGGCATGTGAAACCCACATGTGGAGCATTGGTTTGTGTGGGATGCTCACCAAGCTTCCTTTCAGTCCTAGGCACTCAAAGGGCATTAAGCAAAAAGTGTGAAAAGTGAGTTTCCTTGAGAGCTGCTTGGAAGCCTGATGGTGTGTGAAGTTAGTGAGCCAAATGGAGTTGTTCTCCCACAAGCACCACTCGGGTGATTCTTCTTCAATATGTCCTTCACCAACATGCAGTGTTTCCTTGATTGAATTAGCTCTCACACCAATATTTGCGTCTAGAGCCTTTGCATTGAGGGCTGTCTGAAAACGGCTTTGGCGCTGAAGATGTCTGTGAATGTGGAGTTGGTGGCATGTGAAACCCGCATGTGGAGCCTTCTTTTGTGTGCGATGCTCACCAAGCTTCATTTTAGTCCCAGGCACTCAAAGGGCATGAAGCATAGAGTGTGAAAACTGAGTTTCCATGAGAGCTGCTTGGAAGCCTGATGGTGTGTGAAGTTAGTGAGCCAAATGGAGTTGTTCTCCCACAAGATCCACTCGGCTCATTCTTCTTCAATATGCCCTTCACCAACATGCAGTGTTTCTGTGATTGAATTAGCTCTCTTACCAGTATTTGCATCCAGAGCCTTTGCATTGAGGGCTATGTGAAAACGACTTTGGCGCTGAAGTTGTCTGTGAATGTGGAGTGGTGGCATGTGAAACCCGCATGTGGAGCATTGGTTTGGGCGGGATGCTCTACCAGGTTCATTCCTAGATAATGCACTCAAAGTGCATTAAGCAAAATGTGTGTGAAAACTGAGTTTCCTTGAGAGCTGCTTGGAAGCCTGATGGTGTGTGAAGTTAGTGAGCCAAATGGAGTTGTTCTCCCACAAGCACCACTCGGCTGATTCTTCTTCAATATGTCCTTCACCAACATGCAGTGTTTCCTTGATTGAATTAGCTCTCACACCAATATTTGCGTCTAGAGCCTTTGCATTGAGGGCTGTCTGAAAACGGCTTTGACGCTGAAGATGTCTGTGAATGTGGAGTTGGTGGCATGTGAAACCCGCATGTGGAGCATTGGTTTGGGCGGGATGCTCTACCAGGTTCATTCCTAGATAATGCACTCAAAGTGCATTAAGCAAAATGTGTGTGAAAACTGAGTTTCCTTGAGAGCTGCTTGGAAGCCTGATGGTGTGTGAAGTTAGTGAGCCAAATGGAGTTGTTCTCCCTCAAGAACCACTCGAATGATTCTTCTTCAATATGCCCTTCACCAACATGCAGTGTTTCCTTGATTGAATTAGCTCTCACACCAATATTTGCATCCAGAGTCTTTGCATTGAGAGCTATCTGAAAACGGCTTTGGCGCTGAAGATGTCTGTGAATGTGGAGTTGGTGGCATGTGAAACCCGCATGTGGAGCATTGGTTTGTGTGGGATGCTCACCAAGCTTCCTTTCAGTCCTAGGCACTCAAAGGGCATTAAGCAAAAAGTGTGAAAAGTGAGTTTCCTTGAGAGCTGCTTGGAAGCCTGATGGTGTGTGAAGTTAGTGAGCCAAATGGAGTTGTTCTCCCACAAGCACCACTCGGCTGATTCTTCTTCAATATGTCCTTCACCAACATGCAGTGTTTCCTTGATTGAATTAGCTCTCACACCAATATTTGCGTCTAGAGCCTTTGCATTGAGGGCTGTCTGAAAACGGCTTTGGCGCTGAAGATGTCTGTGAATGTGGAGTTGGTGGCATGTGAAAACCGCATGTGGAGCATTGGTTTGTGTGGGATGCTCTCCCAGGTTCATTCCTAGATAATGCACTCAAAGCGCATTAAGCAAAAAGTGTGTGAAACTGAGATTACTTGAGAGCTGCTTATAAGCCTGATGGTTTGTGAAGTTATTGAGCCAAATGGAGTTGTTCTCCCACAAGAACCACTCGGCTGATTCTTCTTCAATATGCCCTTCACCAACATGCAGTGTTTTCTTGATTGAATTACCTCTCATACCAGTATTTGCGCCTAGAGCCTTTGCATTGAGGGCTATCTGAAAACGGCTTTGGCGTTGAAGTTGTCTGTGAATGTGGAGTTGGTAGCATGTGAAACCCGCATGTGGAGCATTGGTTTGTGTGGGATGCTCACCAAGCTTCATTTCAGTCCCAGGCACTGAAACGGCATTAAGCAAAAAGTGCGTGAAAACTGAGTTTCCTTGAGAGCTGCTTGGAAGGCTGATGGTGTGTGAAGTTAGTGAGCCAAATGGAGTTGTTCTCCTACAAGAACCACTCGAATGATTCTTCTTCAATATGCCCTTCACCAACATTCAGCGTTTCCTTGATTGAATTATATCTCACACCAGTATTTGCGGATAGAGCCTTTGCATTGAGGGCTATCTGAAAAAGGGTATGGCGCTGAAGTTGTCTGTGAATGTGGAGTTGGTGGCATGTGAAACCCGCATGTGGAACATTGGTTTGGGCGGGATGCGCTACCAGGTTCATTCCTAGATAATGCACTCAAAGGGAATTAAGCATAGAGTGTGAAAACTGAGTTTCCTTGAGAGCTGCTTGGAAGCCTGATGGTGTGTGAAGTTAGTGAGCCGAATGGAGTTGTTCTCCCACAAGAACCACTCGGCTGATTCTTCTTCAATATGCCCTTCACCAACATGCAGTGTTTCCTTGATTGAATTATCTCTCACACCAGTATTTGCGTATAGAGCCTTTGCATTGAGGGCTATCTGAAAACGGCTTTGGCGCTGAAGTTGTCTGTGAATGTGGAGCTGGTGGCATGTGAAACCCGCATTTGGAGCATTGGTTTGTGCGGGATGTTCACCAAGTTTCCTTTCAGTCCCAGGCACTCAAAGGACATTAAGCATAGAGTGTGAAAACTGAGTTTCCTTGAGAGCTGCTTGGAAGCCTGATGGTGTGTGAAATTAGTGAGCCAAATGGAGTTGTTCTCCCACAAGAACCACTCGACTAATTCTTCTTCAATATGCCCTTCACCGACATGCAGCGTTTCCTTGATTGAATTAGCTCTCACATCAGTATTTGCGCCTAGAGCCTTTGCATTGAGGGCTATCAGAAAACGGCTATGGCGCTGACGTTGTCTGTGAATGTGGAGTTGGTGGCATGTGAAACCCGATGTGGTGCATTGGTTTGGACGGGATGCTCTACCAGGTTCATTCCTAGATAATGCACTCGAAGGGCATAAAGCATAGAGTGTGAAAACTGAGTTTCCTTGAGAGCTGCTTGAAAGCCTGATGGTGTGTGAAGTTAGTGAGCCAAATGGAGTTGTTCTCTCTCAAGTACCACTCGAAAGATTCTTCTTCAATATGCCCTTCACCAACATGCAGAGTTTCCTTGATTGAATTAGCTCTCATACCAATATTTGCACACAGATACTTTGCATTGAGGGCAATCTGAAAATGGCTTTGGCGCTGAAGTTGTCTGTGAATGTGGAGTGGTGGGATGTGAAACCCGCATGTGGAGCATTGGTTTGTGTGGGATGTTCACCAAGCTTCCTTTCAGTCGTAGGCACTCAAAGGGCATTAAGCATAGAGTGTGAAAACTGAGTTTCCTTGAGAGCTGCTTGGAACCTGATGGTGTGTGAAGTTAGTGAGCTGAATGGAGTTGTTCTCCCACAAGAAACACTCGGCTGATTCTTCTTCAATATGCCCTTCACCAACATGCAGTGTTTCCTTGATTGAATTACCTCTCACACCAGTATTTGCGCCTAGAGCCTTTGCATTGAGGGCTATCTGAAAACGGCTTTGGTTTTGAAGTTGTCTGTGAATGTGGAGTTGGTGGCATGTGAAACCCGCATGTGGAGCATTGGTTTGTGTGGGATGCTCACCAAGCTTCATTTCAGTCCCAGGCACTCAAAGGGCATTAAGCAAAAAGTGTGTGAAAGCTGAGTTTCCTTGAGAGCTGCTTGGAAGCCTGATGGTGTGTGAAGTTAGTGAGCCAAATGGAATGTTCTCCCACAAGAACCACTCGGCTGGTTCTTCTTCAATATGCCCTTCACCAACATGCAGTGTTTCCTTGATTGAATTAGCTCTCTTACCAATATTTGCGCACAGAGCCTTTGCATTGAGGGCCCTGTGAAAACGGCTTTGGCGCTGAATTTGTCTGTGAATGTGGAGTGGTGGCATGTGAAACCCGCATGTGGAGCATTGGTTTGTGTGGGATGCACACCAATCTTCCTTTCAGTCCTAGGCATTCAAAGGGCATTAAGCATAGAGTGTGAAAAGTGAGTTTCCTTGAGAGCTGCTTGGAAGCCTGATGGTGTGTGAAGTTAGTGAGTCAAATGGAGTTGTTCTCCCTCAAGAACCACTCGGCTGATTCTTCTTCAATATGCCCTTCACCAACATGCAGTGTTTCCTTGATTGAATTAGCTCTCACACCAATATTTGCGTCTTGAGCCTTAGCATTGAGGGCAATCTGATAACGACTTTGGCGCTGAAGTTGTCTGTGAATGTGGAGTGGTGGCATGTGAAACCCGCATGTGGAGCATTCGCTTGTGTGGGATGCGTTACCAGGTTCATTCCTAGAAAATGTACTCAAAGGGCATTAAGCAAAAAGTGTGTGAAAAGTGAGTTTCCTTTAGAGCTGCTTGGAAGCCTGATGGTGTGTGAAGTTAGTGAGCCAAATGGAGTTGTTCTCCCACAAGAACCACTCGACTGATTCTTCTTCAATATGCCCTTCACCAACATGCAATGTTTCCTTGATTGAATTATCTCTCACACCAATATTTGCGTCTAGAGCCTTTGCATTGAGGACTCTCTGAAAACGTTTTTGGCGCTGAAGTTGTCTGTGAATGTGGAGTTGGTGGCATGTGAAACCCGCATGTGGAGCCTTCTTTTGTGTGCGATGCTCACCAAGCTTCATTTTAGTCCAATGCAATCAAAGGGCATGAAGCATAGAGTGTTAAAAGTGAGTTTCCATGAGAGCTGCTTGGAAGGCCTGATGGTGTGTGAAGTTAGTGAGCCAATGGAGTTGTTCTCCACAAGATCCACGCGGATGATTCTTCTTCAATATGCCCCTTCACCAACATGCAGTGTTTCCGTGATTGAATTAGCTCTCTTACCAATATTTGCGTCCAGAGCCTTTGCATTGAGGGCTATGTGAAAACGATTTTGGCGCTGAGGATGTCTGTGAATGTAGAGTTGGTGGCATGTGAAACCCGCATGTGGGAGCATTGGTTTTTGTGGGATGCTCTACCAGGTTCATTCCTAGATAATGCACTCAAAGGGGCATTAAGCAAAATGTGTGTTTAAACTGAGTTTCCTTGAGAGCTGCTTGGAAGCCTGATGGTGTGTGAAGTTAGTGAGCCGAATGGAGTTGTTCTCCCTCAAGAACCACTCGAATGATTCTTCTTCAATATGCACTTCACCAACATGCAGTGTTTCCTTGATTTAATTAGCTCTCATACCAATATTTGCATCCAGAGTCTTTGCATTGAGGGCTATCTGAAAACGGCTTTGGCGTTGAAGTTGTCTGTGAATGTGGAGTTGGTATCATGTGAAACCCGCATGTGGTGCATTGGTTTGTGTGGGATGCTCACCATGATTCATTTCAGTCCCATGCACTCAAAGGGCATTAAGCATGGAGTGTGAAAAGTGAGTTTCCTTGAGAGCTGCTTGGAAGCCTGATGGTGTGTGAAGTTAGTGAGGCAACTGGAGTTATTCTCACACAAGAACCACTCGGCTGGTTCTTCTTCAATATGCCCTTCAACAACATGCAGTGTTTCCTTGATTGAATTAGCTCTCTTACCAATATTTGCGTCCAGAGCCTTTGCATTGAGGGCCCTGTGAAAACGGCTTTGGCGCTGAATTTGTCTGTGAATGTGGAGTGGTGGCATGTGAAACCCGCATGTGGAGCATTGGTTTGTGTGGGATGCACACCAAGCTTCCTTTCAGGCCTAGGCATTCAAAGGGCATTAAGCATAGAGTGTGAAAACTGAGTTTCCTTGAGAGCTGCTTGGAAGCCTGATGGTGTGTGAAGTTAGTGAGCCAAATAGAGTTGTTCTCCCACAAGAACCACTCGACTGATTCTTCTTCAATATGCCCTTCACCAACATGCAGCGTTTCCTTGATTGAATCATCTCTCACACCAGTATTTGTGCATAGAGCCATTGCATTGAGGGCTATCTGAAAACGGCTTTGGCGCTGAAGTTGTCTGTGAATGTGGAGTTGGTGGCATGTGAAACCCGCATGTGAAGCATTGGTTTGTGTGGGATGCTCACCAAGCTTCATTTCACTCCTAGGCACTCAAAGGGCTTTAAGCATAGAGTGTGAAAAGTGAGTTTCCTTGAGAGCTGCTTGGAAGCCTGATGGTGTGTGAAGTTAGTGAGCCGAAAGGAGTTGTTCTCCCACAAGAACCACTCGGCTGATTCTTCTTCAATATGTCCTTCACCAACATGCAGTGTTTCCTTGATTGAATTATCTCTCACACCAATATTTGCGTCTAGATCCTTTGCATGGAGGGCTATCTGAAAACGGCTTTGGCGCTGAAGATGTCTGTGAATGTGGAGTTGGTGGCATGTGAAACCCGCATGTGGAGCATTGGTTTGGGAGGGATGCTCTACCAGGTTCATTACTAGATAATGCATTCAAAGGGCATTAAGCATAGAGTGTGAAATGTGAGTTTCCTTTAGAGCTGCTTGGAAGCCTGATGGTGTGTGAAGTTAGTGAGCCGAATGGAGTTGTTCTCCCACAAGAACCACTCGGCTGATTCTTCTTCAATATGCCCTTCACCAACATGCAGTGTTTCCTTGATTGAATTAGCTCTCACACCAGTATTTGCGCCTAGAGCCTTTGCATTGAGGGCTATCTGAAAACGGCTTCGGTTCTGAAGTTGTCTGTGAATGTGGAGTTGGTGGCATGTGAATCCCGCATGTGGAGCATTGGTTTGTGTGGGATGCACACCAAGCTTCCTTTCAGGCCTAGGCACTCAAAGGGCATTAAGCATAGAGTGTGAAAAGTGAGTTTCCTTGAGAGCTGCTTGGAAGCCTGATGGTGTGTGAAGTTAGTGAGCCGAAATGAGCTGTTCTCCCACAAGCACCACTCGGCTGATTCTTCTTCAATATGTCCTTCACCAACATGCACTGTTTCCTTGATTGAATTAGCTCTCATACCAATATTTGCGTCTAGAGTCTTTGCATTGAGGGCTATCTGAAAACTGCTTTGGCGCTGAGGATGTCTGTGAATGTGGAGTTGGTGGCATGTGAAACCCGCATGTGGAGCATTGGTTTGTGTGGGATGCTCTACCAGGTTCATTCCCAGATAATGCACTCAAAGGGCATTAAGCAAAAAGTGTGTGAAAACTGAGTTTCCTTGAGAGCTGCTTGGGAGCCTGATGGTGTGTGAAGTTAGTGAGCCAAATGGAGTTGTTCTCCCACAAGAACCACTCGAATGATTCTTCTTCAATATGCCCTTCACCAACATGCAGTGTTTCCTTGATTGAATTAGATCTCACACCAGTATTTGAGCCTAGAGCCTTTGCATTGAGGGCTATCTGAAAACGGCTTTGGCTTTGAAGTTGTCTGTGAATGTGGAGTTGGTGGCATGTGAAACCCGCATGTGGAGCATTGGTTTGTGCGGGAGGCTCTACCAGGTTCATTCCTAGATAATGCACTCGAAGGGCATAAAGCATAGAGTGTGAAAACTGAGTTTCCTTGAGAGCTGCTTGGAAGCCTGATGGTGTGTGAAGTTAGTGAGCCAAACAGAGTTGTTCTCCCACAAGAACCAGTCGACTGATTCTTCTTCAATATGCCCTTCACCAACATGCAGCGTTTCATTGATTGAATTATCTCTCACACCAGTATTTGTGCATAGAGCCATTGCATTGAGGGCTATCTGAAAACGGCTTTGGCGCTGAAGTTGCCTGTGAATGTGGAGTTGGTGGCATGTGAAACCCGCATGTGAAGCATTGGTTTGTGTGGGATGCTCACCAAGCTTCATTTCAGTCCCAGGCACTCAAAGGGCATTAAGCAAAAAATGTGTGAAAACTGAGTTTCCTTGAGAGCTGCTTGGAAGCCTGATGGTGTGTGAAGATAGTGAGCCAAATGGAGTTGTTCTCCCACAAGAAACACTCGGCTGATTCTTCTTTCATTTGCCCTTCACCAACATGCACAGTTTCCTTGATTGAATTAGCTCTCATACCAATATTTGCGCCCAGAGCCTTTGCATTGAGGGCTCTGTGAAAACGGCTTTGGCGCTGAAGTTGTCTGTGAATGTGGAGTTGTGGCATGTGAAACCCGCATGTGGAGCATTGGTTTGTGTGGGATGCTCACCAAGCTTCATTTCAGTCCCAGGCACTCAAAGGACACTAAGCATAGAGTGTGAAAAGTGAGTTTCCTTGAGAGCTGCTTGGAAGCCTGATGGTGTGTGAAGTTAGTGAGCCGAATGGAGCTGTTCTCCCACAAGCACCACTCGGCTCATTCTTCTTCAATATGTCCTTCACCAACATGCACTGTTTCCTTGATTGAATTAGCTCTCATACCAATATTTGCGTCTAGAGTCTTTGCATTGAGGGCTATCTGAAAACTGCTTTGGCGCTGAGGATGTCTGTGAATGTGGAGTTGGTATCATGTGAAACCCGCAGGTGGAGCATTGGTTTGTGTGGGATGCTCTACTAGGTTCATTCCTAGATAATGCACTCAAAGGGCATTAAGCAAAAAGTGTGTGAAAACTGAGTTTCCTTGAGAGCTGCTTGGAACCTGATGGTGTGTGAAGTTAGTGAGCCGAATGGAGTTGTTCTCCCACAAGAACCACTCGGCTCATTCTTCTTCAATATGTCCTTCACCAACATGCAGTGTTTCCTTGATTGAATTAGCTCTCACACCAATATTTGCGTCTAGAGCCTTTGCATTGAGGGCTATCTGAAAACGGCTCTGGCGCTGAAGTTGTCTGTGAGTGTGGAGTTGGTGGCATGTGAAACCCGCATGTGGAGCATTGGATTGGGCGGGATGCTCTACCAGGTTCATTCCTAGAAAATGCACTCAAAGGGCATTAAGCATAGAGTGTGAAAACTGAGTTTCCTTGAGAGCTGCTTGGAACTTGATGGTGTGTGAAGTTAGTGAGCCGAATGGAGTTGTTCTCCCACAAGAACCACTCGGCTGATTCTTCTTCAATATGCCCTTCACCAACATGCAGTGTTTCCTTGATTGAATTAGCTCTCACACCAATATTTGAGTATAGACCCTATTTATTGAGGACTCTCTGAAATTGGCTTTGGCGCTGAAGTTGTCTGTGAATGTGGAGTTGGTGACATGTGAAACTCGCATGTGGAGCACTGGTTTGTGTGGGATGCCTACCAAGCTTCATTTCAGTCCTAGGCACTCAACGGGCATTAAGCATAGAGTGTGAAAACTGAGTTTCCTTGAGAGCTGCTTGGAAGCCTGATGGTGTGTGAAGTTAGTGAGCCGAATGGAGTTGTTCTCCCACAAGAAGCACTCGACTGATTCTTCTTCAATATGCCCTTCACCAACATGCAGTGTTTCCTTGATTGAATTAGCTCTCACACCAGTATTTGCGCCTAGAGCCTTTGCATTGAGGGCTATCTGAAAACGGCTTTGGCGTTGAAGTTGTCTGTGAATGTGGAGTTGGTGGCATGTGAAACTCGCATGTGAAGCATTGGTTTGTGTGAGATGCTCACCAAGGTTCATTTCAGTCCCAGGCACTCAAAGGGCATTAAGCAAAAAGTGTGTGAAAACTGAGTTTCCTTGAGAGCTGCTTGGAAGCCTGATGGTGTGTGAAGTTAGTGAGCCAAATGGAGTTGTTCTCCCACAAGAACCTCTCGGCTGATTCTTCTTCAATATGCCTTTCACCAACATGCAGTGTTTCCTTGATTGAATTATATCTCACACAAGTATTTGCGGATAGAGCCTTTGCATTGAGGGCTATCTGAAAAAGGGTATGGCGCTGAAGTTGTCTGTGAATGTGGAGTTGGTGGCATGTGAAAGCCGCATGTGGAACATTGGTTTGGGCGGGATGCTCTACCAGGTTCATTCCTAGATAATGCACTCAAAGGGCATGAAGCATAGAGTGTGAAAACTGAGTTTCCTTGAGAGCTGCTTGGAAGCCTGATGGTGTGTGAAGTTAGTGAGCCGAAAGGAGTTGTTCTCCCACAAGAACCACTCGGCTGATTCTTCTTCAATATGCCCTTCACCAACATGCAGTGTTTCTTTGATTGAATTATCTCTCACACCAATATTTGCGCCTAGAGCCTTTGTATTGAGGGCTATCTGAAAACGGCTTTGGCGTTGAAGTTGTCTGTGAATGTGGAGTTGGTGGCATGTGAAACCCGCATGTGGAGCATTGGTTTGTGTGGGATGCTCACCAAGCTTCATTTTTCCCAGGCACTGAAAAGGCATTAAGCAAAAAGTGTGTGAAAAGTGAGTTTCCTTGAGAGCTGCTTGGAAGCCTGATGGTGTGTGAAGTTAGTGAGCCAAATGGAGTTGTTCTCCCACAAGAACCACTCGAATGATTCTTCGTCAATAAGCCTTTCACCAACATGCAGTGTTTCCTTGATTGAATTATCTCTCACACCAGTATTTGCGGATAGAGCCTTTGCATTGAGGGCTATCTGAAAACGGGTATGGCGCTGAAGTTTTCTGTGAATGTGGAGTTGGTGGCATGTGAAACCCGCATGTGGAGCATTGGTTTGGGCGGGATGCTCTACCAGGTTCATTCCTAGATAATGCACTCAAAGGGCATTAAGCATAGAGTGTGAAAACTGAGTTTCCTTGAGAGCTGCTTGGAAGCCTGATGGTGTGTGAAGTTAGTGAGCCAAATGGAGTTGTTCTCCCACAAGAACCACTCGGCTGATTCTACTTCAATATGCCCTTCACCAACATGCAGTGTTTTCTTGATTGAATTACCTCTCACACCAGTATTTTCGCCTAGAGCCTTTGCATTGAGGGCTATCTGAAAACGGCTTTGGCTTTGAAGTTGTCTGTGAATGTGGAGTTGGTGGCATGTGAAACCCGCATGTGAAGCAATAGTTTGTGTGGGATGCTCACCAAGCTTCATTTCAGTCCCAGGCACTCAAAAGGCATTAAGCAAAAAGTGTGAGAAAACTGAGTTTCCTTGAGAGCTGCTTGGAAGCCTGATGGTGTGTGAAGTTAGTGAGCCAAATGGAGTTGTTCTCCCACAAGAACCACTCGAATGATTCTTCTTCAATATGCCTTATACCAACATGCAGCGTTTTCTTGATTGAATTATCTCTCACACCAGTATTTGCTCATAGAGCCTTTCCATTGAGGGCTATCTGAAAACGGGTATGGCGCTGAAGTTGTCTGTGAATGTCGAGTTGGTGGCATGTGAAACCCGCATGTGGAACATTGGTTTGGGCGGGATGCTCTACCAGGTTCATTCCTAGATAAGGCAGTCAAAGGGCATTAAGCATAGAGTGTGAAAACTGAGTTTCCTTGAGAGCTGCTTGGAAGCCTGATGGTGTGTGAAATTAGTGAGCCGAATGGAGTTGTTCTCCCACAAGAACCACTCGGCTGATTCTTCTTCAATATGCCCTTCACCAACATGCAGTGTTTCCTTGATGGAATTAGCTCTCACACCAATATTTGCTTATAGACTCTTTTTATTGAGGACTCTCTGAAAATGGCTTTGGCGCTGAAGTTGTCTGTGAATGTGGAGTTGGTGGCATGTGAAACCCGCATGTGAAGCTTTGGTTTGTGTGGGATGCTCACCAAGCTTCATTTCAGTCCTAGGCACTCAAAGGGCATGAAGCATAGAGTGTGAAAACTGAGTTTCCTTGAGAGCTGCTTGGAAGCCTGATGGTGTGTGAAGTTAGTGAGCCGAAAGGAGTTGTTCTCCCACAAGAACCACTCGGCTGATTCTTCTTCAATATGCCCTTCACCAACATTCAGTGTTTTCTTGATTGAATTACCTCTCACACCAGTATTTGCGCCTAGAGCCTTTGCATCGAGGGCTATCTGAAAACGGCTTTGGCGTTGAAGTTGTCTGTGAATGTGGAGTTGGTGGCATGTGAAACCCGCATGAGGAGCATTGGTTTGTGCGGGATGCACTCCCATGTTCATTCCTAGATAATGCACTCAAAGGACATTAAGCAAAGAGTGTGAAAAGTGAGTTTCCTTGAGAGCTGCTTGGAAGCCTGATGGTGTGTGAAGTTAGTGAGCCGAATGGAGTTGTTCTCCCACAAGAACCACTCGGCTGATTCTTCTTCAATATGCCCTTCACCAACATGCAGTGTTTCCTTGATTGAATTAGCTCTCACACCAATATTTGCGCATAGAGCCTTTGCATTGAGGGCTATCTGAAAACGGCTTTGACGCTGATGTTTTCTGTGAATGTGGAGTTGGTGGCATGTGAAACCCGCATGTGGAGCATTGGTTTGTGTCGGATGCGTTACCAAGTTCATTCCTAGAAAATGCACTCAAAGGGCATTAAGCTAAAAGTGTGTGAAAACTGAGTTTCCTTGAGAGCTGCTTGGAAGCCTGATGGTGTGTGAAGTTAGTGAGCCAAATGGAGTTGTTCTCCCACAAGACCCACTCAGCTGATTATTCTTCAATATGCCCTTCACCAACAAGCAGTGTTTCCTTGATTGAATTATCTCTCACACCACTATTTCCGTCTAGAGCCTTTGCATTGAGGGCAATCTAAAAACGGCTTTGGCGCTGAAGTTGTCTGTGAATGTGGAGTTGGTGGCATGTGAAAACCGCATGTGGAGCCTTCTTTTGTGTGCGATGCTCACCAAGCTTCATTTCAGTCCTAGGCATTCAAAGGGCATTAAGCATAGAGTGTGAAAACTGAGTTTCCTTGAGAGCTGCTTGGAAGCCTGATGGTGTGTACAGTTAGTGAGCCAACTGGAGTTATTCTCACACAACAACCACTCGGTTGATTCTTCTTCAATATGCCCTTCACCAACATGCAGTGTTACCTTGATTGCATTAGCTCTCACACCAGTGTTTGTGTCTAGAGCCTTTGCATTGAGGGCAATCTTAAACGGCTTTGACGCCGAAGTCGTCTGTGAATGTGCAGTTGGTGGCATGTGAAACCCGCATGTGGAGCATTGGTTTTTGTGGGATGCTCTACCAGGTTCATTCCTAGATAATGCACTCAAAGGGCATGAAGCATAGAGTGTTAAAAGTGAGTTTCCATGAGAGGTGCTTGGAAGCCTGATGGTGTGTGAAGTTAATGAGCCAAATGGAGTTGTTCTCCCACAAGAACCACTCGGCTGATTCTTCTTCAATTTGCCCTTCACCAACATGCAGCGTTTCCTTGATTGAATTAGCTCTCACACCAATATTTGCGCGTAGAGCCTTTGCTTTGAGGTCAATCTGATAACGACTTAGGCGCTGAAGTTGTCTGTGAATGTGGAGTTGTTGGCATGTGAAACCCACATGTGGAGCATTGGTTTGTGTGGGATGCGTTAAGCATGTTCATTCCTAGAAAATGCACTCAAAGGGCATTAAGCTAAAAGTGTGTGAAAAGTGAGTTTCCTTTAGAGCTGCTTGGAAGCCTGATGGGTGTGTGAAGTTAGTGAGCCAAATGGAGTTGTTCTCCCACAAGAACCACTCGAATGATTCTTCTTCAATATGTCCTTCACCAACATGCAGTGTTTCCTTGATTGAATTATCTCTCACACCAATATTTGCGTCTAGAGCCTTTGCATTGAGGACTCTATGAAAACGTTTTTGGCGCTGAAGTTGTCTGTGAATGTAGAGTTGGTGGCATGTGAAACCCGCATGTGGAGCCTTCTTTTGTGTGCGATGCTCACCAAGCTTCATTTTAGTCCTATGCACTCAAAGGGCATGAAGCATAGAGTGTTAAAAGTGAGTTTCCATGAGAGCTGCTTGGAAGCCTGATGGTGTGTGAAGTTAGTGAGCCAAATGGAGTTGTTCTCCCACAAGATCCACTCGGCTCATTCTTCTTCAATATGCCCTTCACCAACATGCAGTGTTTCCGTGATTGAATTAGCTCTCTTACCAGTATTTGCATCCAGAGCCTTTGCATTGAGGGCTATGTGAAAACGACTTTGGCGCTGAAGTTGTCTGTGAATGTGGAGTGGTGGCATGTGAAACCCGCATGTGGAGCATTGGTTTGTGTGGATGCTCACCAAGCTTCCTTTCAGTCCCAGGCACTCAAAGGGCATTAAGCAAAAAGTGTGTGAAAACTGAGTTTCCTTGCCAGCTGCTTGGAAGCCTGATGGTGTGTGAAGTTAGTGAGCCAAATGGAGTTGTTCTCCACAAGCACCACTCGGCTGATTCTTCTTCAATATGTCCTTCACCATCATGCAGTGTTTCCTTGATTGAATTAGCTCTCACACCAATATTTTGCGGTCTAGAGCCTTTGCATTGAGGGCTGTCTGAAAACGGCTTTGACGCTGAAGATGTCTGTGAATGTGGAGTTGGTGGCATGTGAAACCCGCATGTGGAGCATTGGTTTGGGCGGGATGCTCTACCAGGTTCATTCCTAGAATATGCACTCAAAGTGCATTAAGCAAAATGTGTGTGAAAACTGAGTTTCCTTGAGAGCTGCTTGGAAGCCTGATGGTGTGTGAAGTTAGTGAGCCAAATGGAGTTGTTCTCCCACAAGCACCACTCGGCTGATTCTTCCTCAATATGTCCTTCACCAACATGCAGTGTTTCCTTGATTGAATTAGCTCTCACACCAATATTTGCGTCTAGAGCCTTTGCATTGAGGGCTGTCTGAAAACGGCTTTGCGCGGAAGATGTCTGTGAATGTGGAGTTGGTGGCATGTGAAAACCGCATGTGGAACATTGGTTTGTGTGGGATGCTCTCCCAGGTTCATTCCTAGATAATGCACTCAAAGCCCATTAAGCAAAAAGTGTGTGAAACTGAGTTTACTTGAGAGCTGCTTATAAGCCTGATGGTTTGTGAAGTTATTGAGCCAAATGGAGTTGTTCTCCCACAAGAACCACTCGGCTGATTCTTCTTCAATATGCCCTTCACCAACATGCAGTGTTTTCTTGATTGAATTACCTCTCACACCAGTAATTGCGCCTAGAGCCTTTGCATTGAGGGCTATCTGAAAACGACTTTGGCGTTGAAGTTGTCTGTGAATGTGGAGTTGGTGGCATGTGAAACCCGCATGTGGAGCATTGGTTTGTGTGGGATGCTCACCAAGCTTCATTTCAGTCCCAGGCACTGAAAGGCCATTAAGCAAAAAGTGCGTGAAAACTGAGTTTCCTTGAGAGCTGCTTGGAAGGCTGATGGTGTGTGAAGTTAGTGAGCCAAATGGAGTTGTTCTCCTACAAGAACCACTCGAATGATTCTTCTTCAATATGCCCTTCACCAACATGCAGCGTTTCCTTGATTGAATTATATCTCACACCAGTATTTGCGGATAGAGCCTTTGCATTGAGGGCTATCTGAAAAAGGGTTTGGCGCTGAAGTTGTCTGTGAATGTGGAGTTGGTGGCATGTGAAACCCGCATGTGGAACATTGGTTTGGGCGGGATGCGCTACCAGGTTCATTCCTAGATAATGCACTCAAAGGTAATTAAGCATAGAGTGTGAAAACTGAGTTTCCTTGAGAGCTGCTTGGAAGCCTGATGGTGTGTGAAGTTAGTGAGCCAAATGGAGTTGTTCTCCCACAAGAACCACTCGGCTGATTCTTCTTCAATATGCCCTTCACCAACATGCAGTGTTTCCTTGATTGAATTATCTCTCACACCAGTATTTGCGGATAGAGCCTTTGCATTGAGGGCTATCTGAAAACGGCTTTGGCGCTGAAGTTGTCTGTGAATGTGGAGTTGGTGGCATGTGAAACCCGCATGTGGAGCATTGGTTTGTGCGGGATGTTCACCAAGTTTCCTTTCAGTCCCAGGCACTCAAAGGGCATTAAGCATAGAGTGTGAAAACTGAGTTTCCTTGAGAGCTGCTTGGAAGCCTGATGGTGTGTGAAATTAGTGAGCCAAATGGAGTTGTTCTCCCACAAGAACCACTCGACTAATTCTTCTTCAATATGCCCTTCACCAACATGCATCGTTTCCTTGAATGAATTAGCTCTCATACCAATATTTGCGTCTAGAGTCTTTGCATTGAGGGCTATCTGAAAACTGCTTTGGCGCTGAGGATGTCTGTGAATGTGGAGTTGGTGGCATGTGAAACCCGCATGTGGAGCATTGGTTTGTGTGGGATGCTCTACTAGGTTCATATCTAGATAATGCACTCAAAGGGCATTAAGCAAAAAGTGCGTGAAAACTGAGTTTCCGTTAGAGCTGCTTTTAACCTGACGGTGTGTGAAGTTAGTGAGCTGAATGGAGTTGTTCTCCCACAAGAACCACTCGGCTCATTCTTTTTCAATATGCCCTTCACCAACATGCAGTGTTTCCTTGATTGAATTAGCTCTCACACCAGTATTTGCGCCTAGAGCCTTTGCATTGAGCGCTATCTGAAAACGGCTTTGGCGCTGAAGTTTTCTGTGAATGTGGAGTTGGTGGCATGTGAAACCCGCATGTGGAGCATTGGTTTGTGCGGGAGGCTCTACCAGGTTCATTCCTAGATAATGCACTCGAAGGGCATAAAGCATAGAGTGTGAAAACTGAGTTTCCTTGAGAGCTGCTTGGAAGCCTGATGGTGTGTGAAGTTAGTGAGTCAAATGGAGTTGTTCTCCCTCAAGAACCACTCGGCTGATTCTTCTTCAATATGCCCTTCACCAACATGCAGTGTTTCCTTGATTGAATTAGCTCTCACACCAATATTTGCGTCTAGAGCCTTAGCATTGAGGGCAATCTGATAACGACTTTGGCGCTGAAGTTGTCTGTGAATGTGGAGTGGTGGCATGTGAAATCCGCAGGTGGAACATTGGTTTGGGCGGGATGCTCTACCAGGTTCATTCCTAGATAATGCACTAAAAGGGCATTAAGCATAGAATGTGAAAACTGAGTTTCCTTGAGAGCTGCTTGGAAGCCTGATGGTGTGTGAAGTTAGTGAGCCAAATGGAGTTGTTCTCCCTCAAGAACCACTCGAATGATTCTTCTTCAATATGCCCTTCACCAACATGCAGTGTTTCCTTGATTGAATTATCTCTCATACCAATATTTGCACCCAGAGCCTTTGCATTGAGGGCTATCTGAAAACGGCTTTGGTGCTGAAGTTGTCTGTGAATGTGGAGTGGTGGCATGTGAAACCCGCATGTGGAGCATTGGTTTGTGCGGGATGCTCACCAAGCTTCCTTTCAGTCCCAGGAACTCAAAGGTCATTAAGCAAAAAGTGTGTGAAAAGTGAGTTTCCTTGAGAGCTGCTTGGAAGCCTGATGGTGTGTGAAGTTAGTGAGCCAAATGGAGTTGTTCTCCCACAAGAACCACTCGACTGATTCTTCTTCAATATGCCCTTCACCAACATGCAGCGTTACTTGATTGAATTATCTCTCACACCAGTATTTGCGCATAGATCCTTTGCTTTGAGACTATCTGAAAACGGCTTTGGCGCTGAAGTTGTCTGTGAATGTGGAGTTGGTGGCATGTGAAACCCGCATGTGGAGCATTGGTTTGGGTGGGATGCCCTACCAGGTTCATTCCTAGATAATTGCCCTCATTGGGCATTAAGCAAAAAGTGTGTAAAAACTGATTTCCTTGAGAGTTGCATGGAAGCCTGATGGTGTGTGAAGTTAGTGAGCCAAATGGAGTTGTTCTCCCACAAGAACCACTCGGCTGATTCTTCTTCAATATGCCCTTCACCAACATGCAGTGTTTCCTTGATTGAGTTAGCTCTAACACCAATATTTGCGTCTAGAGCCTTTGCATTGAGGGCAATCTGAAAACGGCGTTGGCGCTGAAGATGTCTGTGAATGTGGAGTTGGTGGCATGTGAAACCCGCATGTCAAGCTTTAGAGTGTGTGGGATGCTCTACCAGGTTCATTCCTAGAGAATGCACTCAAAGGGCATTAAGCATAGAGTGTGAAAACTGAGTTTCCTTGAGAGCTGCTTGGATGCCTGATTGTTTGTGAAGTTAATGAGCCAAATGGAGTTGTTCTCCCACAAGAACCACACGGCTAATTCTTCTTCAATATGCCCTTCACCAACATGCAGTGTTTCCTTGATTGAATTAGCTCTCTTACCAATATTTGCGCCTAGAGCCTTTGCATTGAGGGCTATCTGAAAAAGCCTCAGCGGGGAAGTTGTCTGTGAATGTGGAGTTGTGGCATGTGAAACCCGCATGTGGAGCATTGGTTGGTGTGGGATGCTCATCCAGCTTCCTTTCAGTCCTAGGCACTCAAAGGGCATGAAGCATAGAGTGTGAAAACTGAGTTTCCTTGAGAGCTGCTTGGAAGCCTGATGGTGTGTGAAGTTAGTGAGCCGAAAGGAGTTGTTCTCCCACAAGAACCACTCGGCTGATTCTTCTTCAATATGCCCTTCACCAACATTCAGTGTTTTCTTGATTGAATTACCTCTCACACCAGTATTTGTGCCTAGAGCCTTTGCATTGAGGGCTATCTGAAAACGGCTTTGGCGTTGAAGTTGTCTGTGAATGTGGAGTTGGTGGCATGTGAAACTCGCATGTGAAGCATTGGTTTGTGTGGGATGCTCACCAAGCTTCATTTCAGTCCCAGGCTCTCAAAGGGCATTAAGCAAAAAGTGTGTGAAAACTGAGTTTCCTTGAGAGCTGCTTAGAAGCCTGATCGTGTGTGATGTTAGTGAGCCAAATGGAGTTGTTCTCCCACAAGAACCACTCGAATGATTCTTCTTCAATATGCCTTTCACCAACATGCAGCATTTCCTTGATTGAATTATCGCTCACACCAGTACTTGCGCATAGAGCCTTTGCATTGAGGGCTATCTGAAAACGGCTATGGCGCTGAAGTTGTCTGTGAATGTGGAGTTGGTGGCATGTGAAATCCGCAGGTGGAACATTGGTTTGGGCGGGATGCTCTACCAGGTTCATTCCTAGATAATGCACTAAAAGGGCATTAAGCATAGAATGTGAAAACTGAGTTTCCTTGAGAGCTGCTTGGAAGCCTGATGGTGTGTGAAGTTAGTGAGCCGAAAGGAGTTGTTCTCCCACAAGAATCACTCGACTGATTCTTCTTCAATATGCCCTTCACCAACATGCAACGTTTCCTTGATTGAATTAGCTCTCATACCAGTATTTGCGCATAGAGCCTTTGCATTGAGGGCTATCGGAAAACGGCTTTGGCGCTGCAGTTGTCTGTGAATGTGGAGTTGGTGGCATGTGAAACCCGCATGTGGAGCATTGGTTTGTGTGGGATGCTCTACCAGGTTCATTCATAGATCATACACTCAAAGGGCATTAAGCATAGAGTGTGAAAACTGAGTTTCCTTGAGAGCTGCTTGGAAGTCTGATGGTGTGTGAAGTTAGTGAGCCAAATGGAGTTGTTCTCCCACAAGAACCACTCGGCTGATTCTTCTTCAATATGCCCTTCACCAACATGCAGTGTTTCCTTGATTGAATTAGCTCTCACACCAGTATTTGTGCCCAGAGCCTTTGCATTGAGGGCTATCTGAAAACGGCTTTGGCGCTGAAGTTGTCTGTGAATGTGGAGTTGGTGGCATGTGAAACCCTCATGTGGAGCATTGGTTTCTGTGGAATGCGTTAAAAGGTTCATTCCTAGATAATGCACTCAAAGGACATTAAACAAAAAGTGTGTGAAAAGTGAGTTTCCTTGAGAGTTGCTTGGAAGCCTGATGGTGTGTGAAGTAGTGAGCCAAATGGAGTTGTTCTCCCACAAGAACCACTCGGCTGATTCTTCTTCAATATGCCCTTCACCAACATGCAGTGTTTCCTTGATTGAATTAGCTCTCACACCAGTATTTGCGCAAAGAGCCTACAGATTTTGAGGGCAATCTGAAAACGTCTTTGCGCTGAAGTTGTCTGTGAATGTGGAGTTGGTGGCATGTGAAACCCGCATGTGGAGCATTGGTTTGTGTTAGATTCTCTACCAGGTTCATTCCTAGATAATGCACTCAAAGGGCATTAAGCATAGAGTGTGAAAAGTGAGTTTCCTTGAGAGCTGCTTGGAAGCCTGATGGTGTGTGAAGTTAGTGAGCCAAATGGAGTTGTTCTCCCACAAGAACCACTCGGCTGATTCTTCTTCAATATGCCCTTCACCAACATGCAGTGTTTCCTTGATTGAATTATCTCTCACACCAATATTTGCATATAGACCCTTTGCATTGAGGGCTATCTGAAAAAGCCTCAGCGGGGAAGTTGTCTGTGAATGTGGAGTTGTGGCATGTGAAACCCGCATGTGGAGCATTGGTTGGTGTGGGATGCTCATCCAGCTTGCTTTCAGTCCTAGGCACTCAAAGGGCATGAAGCATAGAGTGTGAAAACTGAGTTTCCTTGAGAGCTGCTTGGAAGCCTGATGGTGTGTGAAGTTAGTGAGCCGAAAGGAGTTGTTCTCCCACAAGAACCACTCGGCTGATTCTTCTTCAATATGCCCTTCACCAACATTCAGTCTTTTCTTGATTGAATTACCTCTCACACCAGTATTTGTGCCTAGAGCCTTTGCATTGAGGGCTATCTGAAAACGGCTTTGGCGTTGAAGTTGTCTGTGAATGTGGAGTTGGTGGCATGTGAAACTCGCATGTGAAGCATTGGTTTGTGTGGGATGCTCACCAAGCTTCATTTCAGTCCCAGGCTCTCAAAGGGCATTAAGCAAAAAGTGTGTGAAAACTGAGTTTCCTTGAGATTTGCTTAGAAGCCTGATCGTGTGTGATGTTAGTGAGCCAAATGGAGTTGTTCTCCCACAAGAACCACTCGAATGATTCTTCTTCAATATGCCTTTCACCAACATGCAGCATTTCCTTGATTGAATTATCGCTCACACCAGTACTTGCGCATAGAGCCTTTGCATTGAGGGCTATCTGAAAACGGCTATGGCGCTGAAGTTGTCTGTGAATGTGGAGTTGGTGGCATGTGAAATCCGCAGGTGGAACATTGGTTTGGGCGGGATGCTCTACCAGGTTCATTCCTAGATAATGCACTAAAAGGGCATTAAGCATAGAATGTGAAAACTGAGTTTCCTTGAGAGCTGCTTGGAAGCCTGATGGTGTGTGAAGTTAGTGAGCCGAAAGGAGTTGTTCTCCCACAAGAATCACTCGACTGATTCTTCTTCAATATGCCCTTCACCAACATGCAACGTTTCCTTGATTGAATTAGCTCTCATACCAGTATTTGCGCATAGAGCCTTTGCATTGAGGGCTATCGGAAAACGGCTTTGGCGCTGCAGTTGTCTGTGAATGTGGAGTTGGTGGCATGTGAAACCCGCATGTGGAGCATTGGTTTGTGTGGGATGCTCTACCAGGTTCATTCATAGATCATACACTCAATGGGCATTAAGCATAGAGTGTGAAAACTGAGTTTCCTTGAGAGCTGCTTGGAAGTCTGATGGTGTGTGAAGTTAGTGAGCCAAATGGAGTTGTTCTCCCACAAGAACCACTCGGCTGATTCTTCTTCAATATGCCCTTCACCAACATGCAGTGTTTCCTTGATTGAATTAGCTCTCACACCAGTATTTGTGCCCAGAGCCTTTGCATTGAGGGCTATCTGAAAACGGCTTTGGCGCTGAAGTTGTCTGTGAATGTGGAGTTGGTGGCATGTGAAACCCTCATGTGGAGCATTGGTTTCTGTGGAATGCGTTAAAAGGTTCATTCCTAGATAATGCACTCAAAGGACATTAAACAAAAAGTGTGTGAAAAGTGAGTTTCCTTGAGAGTTGCTTGGAAGCCTGATGGTGTGTGAAGTAGTGAGCCAAATGGAGTTGTTCTCCCACAAGAACCACTCGGCTGATTCTTCTTCAATATGCCCTTCACCAACATGCAGTGTTTCCTTGATTGAATTAGCTCTCACACCAGTATTTGCGCAAAGAGCCTACAGATTTTGAGGGCAATCTGAAAACGTCTTTGCGCTGAAGTTGTCTGTGAATGTGGAGTTGGTGGCATGTGAAACCCGCATGTGGAGCATTGGTTTGTGTTAGATTCTCTACCAGGTTCATTCCTAGATAATGCACTCAAAGGGCATTAAGCATAGAGTGTGAAAAGTGAGTTTCCTTGAGAGCTGCTTGGAAGCCTGATGGTGTGTGAAGTTAGTGAGCCAAATGGAGTTGTTCTCCCACAAGAACCACTCGGCTGATTCTTCTTCAATATGCCCTTCACCAACATGCAGTGTTTCCTTGATTGAATTATCTCTCACACCAATATTTGCATATAGACCCTTTGCATTGAGGGCTATCTGAAAACGGCTTTGGCGCTGAAGTTGTCTGTGAATGTGGAGTTGGTGGCATGTGAAACCCGCATGTGGAGCATTGGTTTTTGTGGGATGCTCACCAAGCTTCATTTCAGTCCCAGGCACTCAAATGGCATTAAGCATAGACTGTGAAAACTGAGTTTCCTTGAGAGCTGCTTGGATGAATGATGGTTTGTGAAGTTACTGAGCCAAATGGAGTTGTTCTCCCACAAGAACCACACGGCTGATTCTTCTTCAATATGCCCTTTAGAAACATGCAATGTTTCCTTGATTGAATTAACTCTCACACCAATATTTGCGTCTAGAGCCTTTGCTTTGAGCCAACCTGATAACGTAATTGGCGCTGAAGTTGCCTGTGAATGTGGAGTTGGTGGCATGTGAAACCCGCATGTGGAGCATTGGTTTCTGTGGAATGCATTAAAAGGTTCATTCCTAGATAATGCACTCAAAGGACATTAAACAAAAAGAGTGTGAAAACTGAGTTTCCTTGAGAACTGCTTGGAAGCCTGATGGTGTGTGAAGTTAGTGAGCCAAATGGAGTTGTTCTCCCACAAGAACCACTCGAATGATTCTTCTTCAATATGCCCTTCACCAACAAGCAGTCTTTCCTTGATTGAATTAGCTCTCACATCAATATTTGCGTCTAGACCCTCTGCATTGAGGGCTATCTGAAAATGACTTTGGCGCTGAAGTTGTCTGTGAATGTGGAGTTATTGGCATGTGAAACCCGCTTGCGGAGCATTGGTTTGCGTGGGATGCTCACCAAGCTCTCTTTCAGTCCTAGACACTCAAAGGGCATTAAGCATAGAGTGTGAAAACTGAGTATCCTTGAGAGCTGCTTGGAAGCCTGATGGTGTGTGAAGTTAGTGAGCCAAATGGAGTTGTTCTCCCACAAGAACCACTCGGCTGATTCTTCTTCAATATGCCCTTCAAAAACATGCAGTGTTTCCTTGATTGAGTTAGCTCTCACACCAATATTTGTGTCTACAGCCTTTACATTGAGGACTATCTGAAAACGTTTTTGGCGCTGAAGTTGTCTGTGAATGTGGAGTTGGTGGCATGTGAAACCCGCATGTGGAGCATTGGTTTGTGTGGGATGCTCACCAAGCTTCATTTCAGTCCCAGGCACAAAAAGGACACTAAGCATAGAGTGTGAAAAGTGAGTTTCCTTGAGAGCTGCTTGGAAGCCTGATGGTGTGTGAAGTTAGTGAGCCGAATGGAGCTGTTCTCCCACAAGCACCACTCGGCTCATTCTTCTTCAATATGTCCTTCACCAACATGCACTGTTTTCTTGATTGAATTAGCTCTCATACCAATATTTGCGTCTAGAGTCTTTGCATTGAGGGCTATCTGAAAACTGCTTTGGCGCTGAGGATGTCTGTGAATGTGGAGTTGGTATCATGTGAAACCCGCATGTGGAGCATTGGTTTGTGTGGGATGCTCTACTAGGTTCATTCCTAGATAATGCACTCAAAGGGCATTAAGGAAAAAGTGTGTGAAAACTGAGTTTCCTTGAGAGCTGCTTGGAACCTGATGGTGTGTGAAGTTAGTGAGCCGAATGGAGTTGTTCTCCCACAAGAACCACTCGGCTCATTCTTCTTCAATATGTCCTTCACCAACATGCAGTGTTTCCTTGATTGAATTAGCTCTCACACCAATATTTGCGTCTAGAGCCTTTGTATTGTGGGCTATCTGAAAACGGCTTTGGCGTTGAAGTTGTCTGTGAATGTGGAGTTGGTGGCATGTGAAACCCGCATGTGGAGCATTGGTTTGTGTGGGATGCTCACCAAGCTTCATTTTTCCCAGGCACTGAAAAGGCATTAAGCAAAAAGTGTGTGAAAACTGAGTTTCCTTGAGAGCTGCTTGGAAGCCTGATGGTGTGTGAAGTTAGTGAGCCAAATGGAGTTGTTCTCCCACAAGAACCACTCGAATGATTCTTCTTCAATAAGCCTTTCACTAACATGCAGCTTTCCTTGATTGAATTATCTCTCACACCAGTATTTGCGGATAGAGCCTTTGCATTGAGGGCTATCTGAAAACGGGTATGGCGCTGAAGTTTTCTGTGAATGTGGAGTTGGTGGCATGTGAAACCCGCATGTGGAGCATTGGTTTGGGCGGGATGCTCTACCAGGTTCATTCCTAGATAATGCACTCAAAGGGCATTAAGCATAGAGTGTGAAAACTGAGTTTCCTTGAGAGCTGCTTGGAAGCCTGATGGTGTGTGAAGTTAGTGAGCCAAATGGAGTTGTTCTCCCACAAGAACCACTCGAATGATTCTTCTTCAATATGCCCTTCACCAACATGCAGTGTTTCCTTGATGGAATTAGCTCTCACACCAATATTTGCGTATAGACTCTTTTTATTGAGGACTCTCTGAAAATGGCTTTGGCGCTGAAGTTGTCTGTGAATGTGGAGTTGGTGGCATGTGAAACCCGCATGTGGAGCATTGGTTTGTGTGGGATGCTCACCAAGCTTCATTTCAGTCCCAGGTCTGAAAGGTCATTAAGCAAAAAGTGTGTGAAAACTGAGTTTCCTTGAGAGCTGCTTGGAAGCCTGATGGTGTGTGAAATTAGTGAGCCAAATGGAGCTGTTCTCCCACAAGAACCACTCGGCTGATTCTTCTTCAATATGCCCTTCACCAACATGCAGTGTTTCCTTGATTGAATTAGCTCTCATACCAATATTTGCGCCCAGAGCCTTTGCATTGAGGGCTATCTGAAAACGGCTTTGGCGATGAAGTTGTCTGTGAATTTGGAGTGGTGGCATGTGAAACCCGCATGCGGAGCATTGGTTTGTGTGGAATGCTCACCAAGCTTCTTTTCAGTCCTAGGCACTCAAAGGGCATGAAGCATAGAGTGTGAAAACTGAGTTTCCTTGAGAGCTGCTTGGAAGCCTGATGGTGTGTGAAGTTAGTGAGCCGAAAGGAGTTGTTCTCCCACAAGAACCACTCGGCTGATTCTTCTTCAATATGCCCTTCACCAACATTCAGTGTTTTCTTGATTGAATTACCTCTCACACCAGTATTTGCGCCTAGAGCCTTTGCATTGAGGGCTATCTGAAAACGGATTTGGCGTTGAAGTTGTCTGTGAATGTGGAGTTGGTGGCATGTGAAACTCGCATGTGAAGCATTGGTTTGTGTGGGATGCTCACCAAGCTTCATTTCAGTCCCAGGCTCTCAAAGGGCATTAAGCAAAAAGTGTGTGAAAACTGAGTTTCCTTGAGATTTGCTTAGAAGCCTGATGGTGTGTGATGTTAGTGAGCCAAATGGAGTTGTTCTCCCACAAGAACCACTCGAATGATTCTTCTTCAATATGCCTTTCACCAACATGCAGCGTTTCCTTGATTGAATTATCGCTCACACCAGTACTTGCGCATAGAGCCTTTGCATTGAGGGCTATCTGAAAACGGCTATGGCGCTGAAGTGGTCTGTGAATGTGGAGTTGGTGGCATGTGAAATCCGCAGGTGGAACATTGGTTTGGGCGGGATGCTCTACCAGGTTCATTCATAGATAATGCACTCAAAGGGCATTAAGCATAGAATGTGAAAACTGAGTTTCCTTGAGAGCTGCTTGGAAGCCTGATGGTGTGTGAAGTTAGTGAGCCAAATGGAGTTGTTCTCCCTCAAGAACCACTCGAATGATTCTTCTTCAATATGCCCTTCACCAACATGCAGTGTTTCCTTGATTGAATTATCTCTCATACCAATATTTGCACCCTGAGCCTTTGCATTGAGGGCTATCTGAAAACGGCTTTGGTGCTGAGGGTGTCTGTGAATGTGGAGTGGTGGCATGTGAAACCCGCATGTGGAGCATTGGTTTGTGCGGGATGCTCACCAAGCTTCCTTTCAGTCCCAGGAACTCAAAGGTCATTAAGCAAAAAGTGTGTGAAAACTGAGTTTCCTTGAGAGCTGCTTGGAAGCCTGATGGTGTGTGAAATTAGTGAGCCAAATGGAGTTGTTCTCCCACAAGAACCACTCGGCTGATTCTTCTTCAATATGCCCTTCACCAACATGCAGCGTTACTTGATTGAATTATCTCTCACACCAGTATTTGCGCATAGATCCTTTGCTTTGAGACTATCTGAAAACGGCTTTGGCGCTGAAGTTGTCTGTGAATGTGGAGTTGGTGGCATGGGAAACCCGCATGTGGAGCATTGGTTTGGGTGGGATGCCCTTCCAGGTTCATTCCTAGATAATTGCCCTCATTGGGCATTAAGCAAAAAGTGTGTAAAAACTGATTTCCTTGAGAGTTGCATGGAAGCCTGATGGTGTGTGAAGTTAGTGAGCCAAATGGAGTTGTTCTCCCACAAGAACCACTCGGCTGATTCTTCTTCAATATGCCCTTCACCAACATGCTGTGTTTCCTTGATTGAGTTAGCTCTAACACCAATATTTGCGTCTAGAGCCTTTGCATTGAGGGCAATCTGAAAACGGCGTTGGCGCTGAAGATGTCTGTGAATGTGGAGTTGGTGGCATGTGAAACCCGCATGTCAAGCTTTAGAGTGTGTGGGATGCTCTACCAGGTTCATTCATAGATAATGCACTCAAAGGGCATTAAGCATAGAGTGTGAAAACTGAGTTTCCTTGAGAGCTGCTTGGATGCCTGATTGTTTGTGAAGTTAATGAGCCAAATGGAGTTGTTCTCCCACAAGAACCACTCGGCTGATTCTTCTTCAATATGCCCTTCACCAACATGCAGTGTTTCCTTGATTGAATTAGCTCTCTTACCAATATTTGCGCCTAGAGCCTTTGCATTGAGGGCTATCTGAAAAAGCCTCAGCGGGGAAGTTGTCTGTGAATGTGGAGTTGTGGCATGTAAAACCCGCATGTGGAGCATTGGTTGGTGTGGGATGCTCATCAAGCTTCCTTTCAGTCCTAGGCACTCAAAGGGCATTAAGCATAGAGTGTGAAAAGTGAGTTTCCTTGAGAGCTGCTTGGAAGCCTGATGGTGTGTGAAGTTAGTCAGCAAAATGGAGTTGTTCTCACACAAGAATCACTCGACTGATTCTTCTTCAATATGCCATTCACCAACATGCAACGTTTCCTTGATTGAATTAGCTCTCATACCAGTATTTGCGCATAGAGCCTTTGCATTGAGGGCTATCGGAAAACGGCTTTGGCGCTGCAGTTGTCTGTGAATGTGGAGTTGGTGGCATGTGAAACCCGCATTAGGAGCATTGGTTTGTGTGGGATGCTCTACCAGGTTCATTCATAGATCATACACTCAAAGGGCATTAAGCATAGAGTGTGAAAACTGAGTTTCCTTGAGAGCTGCTTGGAAGCCTGATGGTGTGTGAAGTTAGTGAGCCAAATGGAGTTGTTCTCCCACAAGAACCACTCGGCTGATTCTTCTTCAATATGCCCTTCACCAACATGCAGTGTTTCCTTGATTGAATTAGCTCTCACACCAATATTTGCGCCCAGAGCCTTTGCATTGAGGGCTATCTGAAAACGGCTTTGGCGCTGAAGTTGTCTGTGAATGTGGAGTTGGTGGCATGTGAAACCCGCATGTGGAGCATTGGTTTCTGTGGAATGCATTAAAAGGTTCATTCCTAGATAATGCACTCAAAGGACATTAAACAAAAAGAGTGTGAAAACTGAGTTTCCTTGAGAGCTGCTTGGAAGCCTGATGGTGTGTGAAGTTAGTGAGCCAAATGGAGTTGTTCTCCCACAAGAACCACTCGAATGATTCTTCTTCAATATGCCCTTCACCAACAAGCAGTCTTTCCTTGATTGAATTAGCTCTCACACCAATATTTGCGTCTAGACCCTCTGCATTGAGGGCTATCTGAAAATGACTTTGGCGCTGAAGTTGTCTGTGAATGTGGAGTTATTGGCATGTGAAACCCGCATGTGGAGCATTGGTTTGCGTGGGATGCTCACCAAGCTCTCTTTCAGTCCTAGACACTCAAAGGGCATTAAGCATAGAGTGTGAAAACTGAGTATCCTTGAGAGCTGCTTGGAAGCCTGATGGTGTGTGAAGTTAGTGAGCCAAATGTAGTTGTTCCCCCACAAGAACCACTCGGCTGATTCTTCTTCAAAACGCCCTTCACCAACATGCAGTGTTTCCTTGATTGAATGAGCTCTCACACCAATATTTGCTCCTAGAGCCTTTGCATTGAGGACTCTCTGAAAACGACTTTGGCGCTGAAGTTGTCTGAATGTGGAGTTGGTGGCATGTGAAACCTGTCTGTGGAGCATTGGTTTGTGTGGGATGCTCTACCAGGTTCATTCCTAGATAATGCACTCAAAGGGCATTAAGCATAGAGTGTGAAAACTGAGTTTCCTTGAGAGCTGCTTGGAAGCCTGATGGTGTGTGAAGTTAGTGAGCCAAATGGAGTTGTTCTCCCACAAGAACCACTCGGCTGATTCTTCTTCAATATGCCCTTCACCAACATGCAGTGTTTCCTTGATTGAGTTAGCTTTCACACCAATATTTGTGTCTACAGCCTTCACATTGAGGACTATCTGAAAACGTTTTTGGCGCTGAAGTTGTCTGTGAATGTGGAGTTGGTGGCATGTGAAACCCGCATGTGGAGCATTGGTTTGTGTGGGGCGCTCACCAAGCTTCCTTTCAGTCCTAGGCACTCAAAGGGCATTAAGCATAGAGTGTGAAAACTGAGTTTCCTTGAAAGCTGCTTGGAAGCGTGATGGTGTGTGAAGTTAGTGAGCCAAATGTAGTTGTTCTCCCACAAGAACCACTCGGCTGATTCTTCTTCAATATGCCCTTCACCAACATGCAGTGTTTCCTTGATTGAATTAGCTCTCACACCAATATTTGCGTATAGACCCTTTGCATTGAGGACAATCTGAAAACGGCTTTGGCGCTGAAGTTGTCTGTGAATGTGGAGTTGGTAGCATGTGAAACCCGCATGTGGAGCATTGGTTTCTGTGGGATGCTCTACCAGGTTCATTCCTAGATAATGCACTCAAAGGGCATTAAGCATAGAGTATGAAAACTGAGTTTCCTTGAGAGCTGCTTGGAAGCCTGATGGTGTGTGAAGTTAGTGAGCCAAATGGAGTTGTTCTCCCACAAGAACCACTCGGCTGATTCTTCTTCAATATGCCCTTCACCAACATGCAGTGTTTCCTTGATTGAATTAGCTCTCACACCAATATTTGCGTATAGACCCTTTGCATTGAGGGCTCTCTGAAAACGGCTTTGACGCTGAAGCTGTCTGTGAAAGTGGAGTTGGTGGCATGTGAAACCCGCCTGTGGAGCATTGGTTTGTGTGGGATGTTCTGCCAAGTTCATTCCTAGATAATGCACTCAAAGGGCATTAAGCATAGAGTGTGAAAACTAAGTTTCCCTGAGAGCTGCTTCGAAGCCTGATGGTGTGTGAAGTTAGTGAGCCAAATGGAGCTGTTCTCCCACAAGAACCACTCGGCTGATTCTTCTTCAATATGCCCTTCACCAACATGCAGCAAGAAGAGATCAGCATAATAAATGTTTATGCTCCAAAGGCCAAAGCATCTAGTTACGTGAAACAAATATTAATGGGATTGAAAAGAGAAATAGACTCCAATACGATCATAGTGGGAGACCTTAATATCCCATTAACACAAATGGACAGATCAAAAAACCAGAAACTCAGCAAAGAATCAGTAGAACTCATTCAAACTCTAGAGCAAATGGACTTAGTTGACATCTATCCAACCTTTCATCCTACTGACAGAGAATACACGTTTTTTTCATCAGCACATGGAACTTTCTCCAGAATTGATCATATCATAGGCCATAAATCAAGCCTTAGCAAATTTAAAAAAGTGGAAATCATATCTTGCACGTTTTCAGACCACCAAGGAGTGAAGCTTGAGACCAAGAATTCGAAACACCAAGGAAGACCTACAAACATATGGAGGCTGAACAATATATTACTTAATGAGCAATGGGTTAGAGAGGAAATCAAAGGGGATATTAAAAAATTGCTTGAAACAAATGAAGGCTTCTGCACAACTTATCAGAACTTATGGGATACAATCAAGGCGGTGCTGAGAGGAAAGTTCATTTCAATTAATGCTTATCTCAAGAAACAAGAAAAGCACCAAGTAAATCAGCTAATCTTACAGTTGAAGGAACTAGAAAAACAACAACAAAGCAACCCTAAGACTAGTAGGAAAAAAGAAATCATCAAAATAAGGGAGGAAATAAACCAAATAGAGACCAAGAGAACTATACACAAGATTAATGAATCAAGGAGTTGGTTCTTTGAGAAAATGAACAAAATAGACTCCCCATTAGCTCGACTAATTAAAAAAAGGAGAGAGAAAATACACATTAATAGTATTAGAAATGAGAATGGAGATGTAACAACAGATACCTAAGAAATACAAAGAATCATCAGGAACTACTATAAGCAACTATATGCGAACAAATTAGAAAACCTAGAGGAAATGGACAGATTTTTGAACTTATACAATCAACCAAAATTGAATCAAGAAGCAATTAACAATCTAAATAGCCCAATAACATGCACTGAGATTGTATCAACAATTAAAGCCCTCCCAACCAAGAAAAGCCCGGGACCAGATGGCTTCACTGCTGAATTCTACCAAACGTTTAAGGAAGAACTAACCCCAATCTTACACAAGCTTTTTCAAACAATAGAAAAAGAGGCAATTCTTCCAAATTCGTTCTATGAAGCTAATATCACTTTAATACCAAAGCCAGAGAGAGAAACAACAGAAAAAGAGAACTACAGTCCAATATCCTTGATGAACATAGATGCAAAGATCTTCAATAAAATATTAGCCAACAGGATCCAACAATACATTAGGCAGATTATTCACCCGGACCAGGTGGGATTCATCCCAGGTATGCAAGGATGGTTCAACATTCGCAAAACAATAAATGTGATACAACACATCAACAAGTTGACTCATAAAAACCATATGATCCTCTCAATAGATGCAGAGAAGGCATTTGATAAAATCCAACACCACTTCATGTTAAAAACCCTAAATAAGATAGGCATAAAAGGAACATTCTACAACATAATCAAAGCAATTTATGATAAACCCAATGCCAATATCATACTAAATGGGGAAAGACTAGAAGCCTTCCAGTTAAAATCTGGAACTAGACAGGGATGTCCACTCTCACCGCTACTCTTCAATATAGTTTTGGAAGTTCTTGCCAGAGCTATTAGACAAGAAAAAGCAATTAAAGGAATACAAATTGGAAATGAGGAATTAAAATTATCGCTATTCGCAGATGACATGATTCTCTGTATAGGAGAACCAAAAGACTCAGTGAAAAGACCATTGGAACTCATAAGAGACTTTGGCAAAGTAGCAGGATACAAAATTAATGAACACAAATCAATGGCATTCGTGTATACAAATAATTCCACTGCTGAGAAAGAAATTGTAAGTACATTTCCCTTTAAAATAGAGGAAAAGAATCTTAAATACCTAGGAATTAAGTTAACTAAAGATGTGAAAGACCTCTACGATGAAAACTATAAATCATTTAAAAAAGAAATAGAAGAAGATCTTGAAAAATGGAGAACCTTACCATGTTCTTGGATTGGCAGGACCAACATCATCAAAATGGCCATATTACCGAAAGCAATATATAGATTCAACGCAATCCCAATCAAAATCCCAGCAATATTCTTCTCAGAATTAGAAAAGATGATACAGAAGTTCATCTGGAACCACAAAAGACCACGAATAGCTAAAGCTGTCTTGAAAAATAGAAATCAAACTGGAGGAATCACAATTCCAGACCTCAAGACATACTATAGCGCAGTGGTTATCAAAACAGTGTGGTACTGGTACAGAAACAGAGAAGAAGATCAGTGGAACAGAATAGAAATACCAGAAGGGGATCCACACATGTATAGTCAACTAATATTTGACAAGAAAACAGAAAACAATCCAGGTAAAAAACCTGGTCTATTCAATAAAAACTGTTGGGACAACTGGATAGCAGCTTGCAGAATAAAGAAGCAGGACCCGTACCTGTCGCACTATACAAAAATCAGCTCTAATTGGCTCAAGGACTTAAATCTACACCCAGAAACTATTAAACTACTAAAGGAAAACATAGGAAGCACATTCCAAGATATAGGAACAGGGAAAGACTTTTTAGAAAAGACGCCTAAAGCAACGGCGATCAAATCCAAAATGAACAAATGGGACTATATCAAACTAAAAAGTTTCTTTACAGCAAAAGAAACAATTAAAAAAGTGAAGAAACAACCTACAGAATGGGAAAAAATTTTTGCATTCTACACAAGTGACAGGGGACTAATATCTAGGATCTACAAAGAGCTTCAGAAACCCAAGGATAGTGAAAAAATCAACCCTGTAGTAAAATGGGCAAAGGAAATGAACAGACATTTCTCAAAAGAACATATACAAATAGCTAACAAACATATGAAAAGATGCTCAGGATCTCTAGCCATCAGAGAGATACAAATGAAAACCACCTTGAGGTACCACCTAACTCCTGTGAGACTGGCCTACGTTCAGAATTCGAAAAACAACACATGCTGGCGTGGATGTGGGGAGAAAGGTACCCTCCTTCACTGCTGGTGGGAGTGTAGGCTAGTACAATCATTGTGGAAATCCATATGGAGAGTGTTTGGAAAATTGCAAATAAACCTGCCATACGACCCAGCAATCCCGCTCTTAGGAATATACCCAACAGAAGTGAAATCTGCATACGAGAAGGGGATCTGTAATCCTATATTCACAGCAGCACAATCCACAATAGCAATGTCATGGAAACAAACCAGATGTGCGTCTAAGGAAGAATGGTTAAAAAAACTGTGGTACATCTATTCAATGGAATATTATTCAGCTGTCAAAAAGAACGATATTATTCTATTCAAAACCAGGTGGTCCCAACTAGAAACTATTATGCTCAGCGAAATGAGTCAATCACAAAAGAATAAATACCATATATTCTCTCTCATATAAGAAAGCCAACATGGAAAGGTGGAGTTCATCAAGTGCCCATGGAGTTCTGATCTAAATATAGATTGCTGCAAGTCAGGTCCCACGGCAAGAGATGGTGAAAATTCTCTGTTCTAGGCATGTTGGTATTTCATGAATGAAGGAACAGCAGAGTATATTTAGCATGTTGTGAACATGAATATGGCAAATTGGCAGTTTCCGTCTGTTGCTGGCAATAGTTTAGAGTGATGACAAATATTGTTTTGATTTTTTTGTGTGTTATTTAGTTATGAGGAAAGTGTATGGTAAGCAGTCCATTTGATGGTTTACTAATTTCCTTGTTGTTGAGAAGTCCGAGTTGATTATGTATTTAATATGATAACAATTTGTGTGCTGTGAATTGCATTAAGAGTTATGTAGGGCAGAGATGATGCTTACTAAATGTATAAAATGGATTGATGAGATTAGCCAGTTAAATCTTTTCACCAGTAAGGCACTCAACAGCCCATGAGATATTTATTAAAAATGTCAAGTAAATCGTCTTATTTTTGTATCATAGTGTCAAATAGCAGTAAAATAAACATGTTAAGATCCTTAATTCACTGCTATGTTTCACTGTAAAATTTACCTTTGTTAAAATTTGCTTTTGTTCAAATTTGTTGAGATCGCACGTAAAAGTATCCTAATATTACTTTGGCTGGTATTTTCTAATTACTGTATAATATTTTGGGAATGTAAATTTTATTTGAATGTCAACTACAGTTAAGCATGTGCCGTTTGTTTTTCTTGCTCAGGTTTTGTAATCTGATCGAGTGTTTTTATTATTGTTTAATAAATGTTTGCTTTATTAAAAAAAATAAATAAAAAGAACCACTCGGCTGATTCTTCTTAAATATGCCCTTCACTAACATGCAGTGTTTCCTTGATTGAATTAGCTCTCACACCAATATTTGCGTATAGACAATTTGCATTGAGGACTCTCTGAAAACGGCTTTGGCGCTGAAGTTGTCTGTGAATGTGGAGTTGGTGGCATGTGAAACCCGCATGTGGAGCATTGGTTTGTGTGGGATGCTCACCAAGATTCCTTTCAGTCCTAGGCACTCAAAGGGCATTAAGCATAGAGTGTGAAAAGTGAGTTTCCTTGAGAGCTGCTTGGAAGCCTGATGGTGTGTGAAGTTAGTGAGCCAAATGGAGTTGTTCTCCCACAAGAATCACTCGGCTGATTCTTATTCATTATGCCCTTCACCAACATGCAGTGTTTCCTTGATTGAATTAGCTCTAACACCAACATTTGCGTCTAGACCTTTTGTATTGAGGGCTATCTGAAAATGACATTGGCGCTGAAGTTGTCTGTGAATGTGGAGTTGGTGGCATGTGAAACCCGCATGTGGAGCATTGGTTTGTGTGGGATGCTCTACCAGGTTCATTCCTAGATAATGCACTCAAAGGGCATTAAGCATAGAGTATGAAAACTGAGTTTCCTTGAGAGCTGCTTGGAAGCCTGATGGATTGTGAAGTTAGTGAGCCAAATGGAGTTGTTCTCCCACAAGAACCACTCGGCTGATTCTTCTTTAATACGCCCTTCACCAACATGCAGTGTTTCCTTGATTGAATTAGCTCTCACACCAATATTTGCGCATAGAGCCTTTGCATTGAGGACTCTCTGAAAACGTTTTTGGCGCTGAAGTTGTCTGTGCATGTGGAGTTGGTGGCATGTGAAACCCGCATGTGGAGCATTGGTTTGCGTGGGATGCTCACCAAGCTTCTTTCAGTCCTAGACACTCAAAGGGCATTAAGCATAGAGTGTGAAAACTGAGTTTCCTTGAGAGCTGCTTGGAAGCCTGATGGTGTGTGAAGTTAGTGAGCCAAATGGAGTTGTTCTCCCACAAGAACCACTCGGCTGATTCTTCTTCAATATGCCTTTCACCAACATGCAGTGTTTCCTTGATTGAATTAACTTTCACACCAATATTTGCCTCTAGAGCCTTTGCATTGAGGGCTATCTGAAAATGATTTTGGCGCCGAAGTTGTCTGTGAATGTGGAGTTGGAGGCATGTGAAACCCGCATGTGGAGCATTGGTTTGTGTGGGATGTTCTACCAGGTTCATTCCTAGATAATGCACTCAAAGGGCATTAAGCATAGAGTGTGAAAACTGAGTTTCCTTGAGAGCTGCTTGGAAGCCTGATGGTGTGTGAAGTTAGTGAGCCAAATGGAGTTGTTCTCCCACAAGAACCACTCGGCTGATTCTTCTTCAATACGCCCTTCACCAACATGCAGTGTTTCCTTGATTGAATTAGCTCTCACACCAATATTTGCGCCTAGAGCCTTTGCTTTGAGGACTAACTGAAAACGGCTTTGGCGCTGAAGTGGTCTGTGAATGTGGAGTTGGTGGCATGTGAAACCCGCATGTGGAGCATTGGTTTGTGTGGGATGCTCTACCAAGTTCATTCCTAGATAATGCACTCAAAGGGCATTAAGCATAGTGTGTGAAAACTGAGTTTCCTTGAGAGCTGCTTGGAAGCCTGATGGTTTGTGAAGTTAGTGAGCTAAATGGAGTTGTTCTCCCACAAGAACCACTCGGCTGATTCTTCTTCAATATGTCCTTCACCAACATACAGTGTTTCCTTGATTGAATTAGCTCTCACACCAATATTTGTGCCTACAGACTTTGCATTGAGGGCTATCTGAAAACGGCTTTGGCGCTGAAGTTGTCTGTGAATGTGGAGTTGGTGGCAAGTGAAACCCGCATGTGGAGCATTGGTGTGTGGGATGCGCTCACCAGGCTTCCTTTCAGTCCTAGGCACTCAAAGGGCACTAAGCATAGAGTGTGAAAACTGAGTTTCCTTGAGAGCTGCTTGGAAGCCTGATGGTGTGTGAAGTTAGTGAGCCGAATGTAGTTGTTCTCCCACAAGAACCACTCGGCTGATTCTTCTTCAATATGCCCTTCACCAACATGCAGTGTTTCCTTCATTGAATTAGCTCTCACACCAATATTTGCACCTAGAGCCTTTGCATTGAGGGCTATCTGAAAATGACTTTGGCGCTGAAGTTGTCTGTGAATGTGCAGTTGGAGGCATGTGAAACCCGCATGTGGAGCATTTGTTTGTGTGGGATGCTCACCAAGCTTCCTTTCAGTCCTAGGCACTCAAAGGGCATTAAGCATAGAGTGTGAAAACTGAGTTTCCTTGAGAGCTGCTTAGAAGCCTGATGGAGTGTGAAGTTAGTGAGCCAAATGGAGTTGTTCTCCCAAAAGAACAACTCGGCTGATTCTTCTTCTAAATACGCCCTTCACCAACATGCAGTGTTTCCTTGATTGAATTAGCTCTCACACCAATATTTGTGTCTAGAGCCTTTGGATTGAGGACTCTCTGAAAACGTTTTTGGCGGTGACGTTGTCTGTGAATGTGGAGTTGGTGGCATGTGAAACCCGCGTGTGGAGCATTGGTTTGTGTGGGATGCTCTTCCAGGTTCATTTCTAGATAAAGCACTCAAAGGGCATTAAGCATAGAGTGTGAAAACTGAGTTTCCTTGAGAGCTGCTTGGAAGCCTGATGGAGTGTGAAGTTAGTGAGCCAAATGGAGTTGTTCTCCCACAAGAACCACTCGGCTGATTCTTCTTCAATATGCCCTTCACCAACATGCAGCGTTTCCTTGATTGAATTAGCTCTCACACAAATATTTGTGTCTAGAGCCTTTCCATTGAGGGCTATCTGAAAATGACTTTGGCGCTGAAGTTGTCTGTGAATGTGGAGTTGGTGGCATGTAACACGCATGTTGAGCATTGGTTTGTGTGGGATGTTCTACCAGGTTCATTCCTAGATAATGCACTCAAAGGGCATTAAGCATAGAGTGTGAAAACTGAGTTTCCTTGAGAGCTGCTTGGAAGCCTGATGGTGTGTGAAGTTAGTGAGCCAAATGGAGTTGATCTCCCACAAGAACCACTAGGCTGATTCTTCTTCAATATGCCCGTCACCAACATGCAGTGTTTCCTTGACTGAATTAGCGCTCACACCAATATTTCTGGCTACAGACTTTGTATTGAGGGCTATCTGAAAACTGCTTTGGCGCTGAAGTTGTCTGTGAATGTGGAGTTGGTGGCAAGTGAAACCCGCATGTGGAGCATTGGTTTGTGTGGGATGTTCTACCACGTTCTTTCCTAGATAATGCACTCAAAGGGCATTAAGCATAGAGTGTGAAAACTGAGTTTCCTTGAGAGCTGCTTGGAAGCCTGATGCTGTGTGAAGTTAGTGAGCCAAATGGAGTTGTTCTCCCACAAGAACCACTCGGCTGATTCTTCTTCAATACGCCCTTCACCAACATGCAGTGTTTCCTTGATTGAATAAGCTCTCACACCAATATTTGCGTTTAGAGCCTTTGCATTGAGGGCTATCTGAAAATGACTTTGGCGCTGAAGTTGTCTGTGAATGTGGAGTTGGTGGCATGTGAAACCCGCATGTGGAGCATTGGTTTGTGTGGGATGTTCTACCAGGTTCATTCCTAGATAATGCACTCAAAGGGCATTAAGCATAGAGTGTGAAAACTGAGTTTCCTTGAGAGCTGCTTGGAAGCCTGATGGTGTGTGAAGTTAGTGAGCCAAATGGAGTTGTTCTCCCACAAGAACCAATCGGCTGATTCTTCTTCAATATGTCCTTCACCAACATGCAGTGTTTCCTTGATTGAATTAGCTCTCACACCAATATTTGTGCCTAGAGCCTTTGCATTGAGGGCTATCTGAAAACGGCTTTGGCGCTGAAGTTGTCTGTGAATGTGGAGTTGGTGGCAAGTGAAACACGCATGTGGAGCATTGGTGTGTGGGATGCGCTCACCAGGCTTCCTTTCAGTCCTAGGACCTCAAAGGGCACTAAGCATAGAGTGTGAAAACTGAGTTTCCTTGAGAGCTGCTTGGAAGCCTGATGGTGTGTGAAGTTAGTGAGCCAAATGTAGTTGTTCTCCCACAAGAACCACTCGGCTGATTCTTCTTCAATATGCCCTTCACCAACATGCAGTGTTTCCTTGATTGAATTAGCTCTCACACCAATATTTGCGTATAGAGCCTTTGCATTGAGGACTCTCTGAAAACGGCTTTGGCGCTGAAGTTGTCTGTGAATGTGGAGTTGGTGGCATGTGAAACCCGCATGTGGAGCATTGGTTTGTGTGGGATGCTCTACCAGGTTCATTCCTAGATAATGCACTCAACGGGCATTAAGCATAGAGTGTGAAAACTGAGTTTCCTTGAGAGCTGCTTGGAAGCGTGATGGTGTGTGAAGTTAGTGAGCCAAAGGGAGTTGTTCTCCCACAAGAACCACTCGGCTGATTCTTCTTCAATATGCCCTTCACCAACATGCAGTGTTTCCTTGATTGAATTAGCTCTCACACCAATATTTGCACCTAGAGCCTTTGCATTGAGGGCTATCTGAAAATGACTTTGGCGCTGAAGTTGTCTGTGAATGTGCAGTTGGAGGCATGTGAAACCCGCATGTGGAGCATTTGTTTGTGTGGGATGCTCACCAAGCTTCCTTTCAGTCCTAGGCACTCAAAGGACATTAAGCATAGAGTGTGTGAAAACTGAGTTTCCTTGAGAGCTGCTTGGAAGCCTGATGGTGTGAAGTTAGTGAGCCAAATGCAGTTGTTCTCCCACAAGAACCACTCGACTGATTCTTCTTCAATATGCCCTTCACCAATATGCAGTGTTTCCTTGATTTTGTTAGCTCTCACACCAATATTTGTGCCAAGAGCCTTTGCATTGAGGACTATCTGAAAACGACTTTGGCGCTGAAGTTGTCTGTGAATGTATAGTTGGTGGCATGTGAAACCCGCGTGTGGAGCATTGGTTTGTGTGGGATGCGCTCACCAGGCTTCCTTTCAGTGCTACGCACTCAAATGGCATTAAGCATAGAGTGTGAAAACTGAGTTTCCTTGAGAGCTGCTTAGAAGCCTGATGGAGTGTGAAGTTAGTGAGCCAAATGGAGTTGTTCTCCCAAAAGAACCACTCGGCTGATTCTTCTTCAATATGCCCTTCACCAACATGCAGTGTTTCCTTGATTGAATTAGCTCTCACACCAATATTTGTGTCTAGAGCCTTTGGATTGAGGACTCTCTGAAAACGTTTTTGGCGGTGACGTTGTCTGTGAATGTGGAGTTGGTGGCATGTGAAACCCGCGTGTGGAGCATTGGTTTGTGTGGGATGCTCTTCCAGGTTCATTTCTAGATAAAGCACTCAAAGGGCATTAAGCATAGAGTGTGAAAACTGAGTTTCCTTGAGAGCTGCTTGGAAGCCTGATGGAGTGTGAAGTTAGTGAGCCAAATGGAGTTGTTCTCCCACAAGAACCACTCGGCTGATTCTTCTTCAATATGCCCTTCACCAACATGCAGTGTTTCCTTCATTGAATTAGCTCTCACACCAATATTTGTGCCTACAGACTTTGCATTGAGGACTATCTGAAAACTGTTTTGGCGCCGAAGTTGTCTGTGAATGTGGAGTTGGTGGCATGTGAAAGCCGCATGAGGAGCATTTGTTTGTGTGGGATGCTCACCAAGCTTCCTTTCAGTCCTAGGCACTCAAAGGACATTAAGTTAGAGTGTGAAAACTGAGTTTCCTTGAGAGCTGCTTGGAAGCCTGATGGTGTGTGAAGTTAGTGAGCCAAATGGAGTTGTTCTCCCACCAGAACCACTCAGCTGATTCTTCTTCAATATGCCCTTCACCAACATGCAGTGTTTCCTTGATTGAATTAACTTTCACACCAATATTTGCGTTTAGAGCCTTTGTATTGAGGGCTATCTGAAAATGACTTTGGCGCTGAAGTGGTCTGTGAATGTGGAGTTGGAGGCATGTGAAACCCGCATGTGGAGCATTGATTTGTGTGGGATGTTCTACCAGGTTCATTCCTAGATAATGCACTCAAAAGGCATTAAGCATAGAGTGTGAAAACTGAGTTTCCTTGAGAGCTGCTTGGAAGCCTGATGGTGTGTGAAGTTAGTGAGCCAAATGGAGTTGTTCTCCCACAAGAACCACTCGGCTGATTCTTCTTCAATATGCCCTTCACCAACATGCAGTGTTTCCTTGATTGAATTAGCTCTAACACCAATATTTGTGTCTAGATCCTTTGCATTGAGGCTATCTGAAAACGGCTTTGGTGCTGAAGTTGTCTGTGAAAGTGGAGTTGGTGGCATGTGAAACCCGCATGTGGAGCATTGGTTTGTGTGGGATGCTCACCATGCTTCCGTTCGGTCTTAGGCACTCAAAGGGCATTAAGCATAGAGTGTGAAAACTGAGTTTCCTTGAGAGCTGCTTGGAAGCCTGATGGTGTGTGAAGTTAGTGAGCCAAATGGAGTTGTTCTCCCACAAGAACCACTCGAATAATTCTTCTTCAATATGCCCTTCACCAACATGCAGTGTTTCCTTGATTGAATTAGCTCTCACACCAATATTTGCGTTTAGACCCTTTGCATTGAGGACTCTCTGAAAACGGCTTTGGCGCTGAAGTGGTCTGTGAATGTGGAGTTGGTGGCATGTGAAACCCGCATGTGGAGCATTGCTTTGTGTTGGAAGGTCTACCACGTTCATTCCTAGATAATGCACTCAAAGGGCATTAAGCATAGAGTATGAAAACTGAGTTTCCTTGAGAGCTGCTTGGAAGCCTGATGGAGTGTGAAGTTAGTGAGCCTAATGAAGTTGTTCTCCCACAAGAACCACTCAGCTGATTCTTCTTAATTACGCCTTTCACCAACATGCAGTGTTTCCTTGATTGAATTAGCTCTCACACCAATATTTGTGTCTAGAGCCTTTGCTTTGAGGACTAACTGAAAACGGCTTTGGCGCTGAAGTTGTCTGTGAATGTGGAGTTGGTGGCTTGTGAAACCCGCATGTGGAGCATTGGTTTGCGTGGGATGCTCACCAAGCTTTCTTTCAGTCCTAGGACCTCAAAGGGCATTAAGCATAGAGTGTGAAAACTGAGTTTCCTTGAGAGCTGCTTGGAAGCGTGATGCTGTGTGAAGTTAGTGAGCCGAATGCAGTTGTTCTTCCACAATAACCACTCGGCTGATTCTTCTTCAATATGCCCTTCACCAACATGCAGTGTTTCCTTGATTGAATTCGCTCCTACGCGAATATTTGTGTCTAGAGCCTTTGTATTGAGGGCTATCTGAAAATGACTTTGGCGCTGAAGTTGTCTGTGAAAGTGGAGTTGGTGACAAGTGAAACCCGCATGTGGAGCATTGGTTTGTGTGGGATGTTCTACCAGGTTCATTCATAGATAATGCACTCAAAGGGCATTAAGCATAGAGTGTGAAAACTGAGTTTCCTTGAGAGCTGCTTGGAAGCCTGATGGTGTGTGAAGTTAGTGAGCCAAATGGAGTTGTTCTCCCACAAGAACCACTCGGCTGATTCTTCTTCAATACGCCCTTCACCAACATGCAGTGTTTCCTTGATTGAATTAGCTCTCACACCAATATTTGCGCCTAGAGCCTTTGCATTGAGGACTCTCTGAAAATGTTTTTGGCGGTGAAGTTGTCTGTGAATGTGGAGTTGGTGGCATTTGAAACCCGCATGTGGAGCATTAGTGTGTGTGGGAAGCTCTACCACGTTCATTCCTAGATAATGCACTCAACGGGCATTAAGCATAGAGTATGAAAACTGAGTTTCCTCGAGAGCTGCTTGGAAGCCTGATGGTGTGTGAAGTTAGTGAGCCAAATGTAGTTGTTCTCCCACAAGAACCACTCGCTGATTCTTCTTCAATATGCCCTTCACCAACATGCAGTGTTTCCTTGATTGAATTAGCTCTCACACAAATATTTGTGTCTAGAGCCTTTGCATTGAGGGCTATCTGAAAATGACTTTGGCGCTGAAGTTGTTTGTGAATGTGGAGTTGGTGGCATGTGAAACACGCATGTTGAGCATTGGTTTGTGTGGGATGTTCTACCAGGTTCATTCCTAGATAATGCACTCAAAGGGCATTAAGCATAGAGTGTGAAAACTGAGTTTCCTTGAGAGCTGCTTGGAAGCCTGATGGTGTGTGAAGTTAGTGAGCCAAATGGAGTTGTTCTCCCACAAGAACCACTCGGCTGATTCTTCTTCAATATGCCCTTCACCAACATGCAGTGTTTCCTTGATTGAATTAACTTTCACACCAATATTTTCCTCTAGAGCCTTTGCATTGAGGGCTATCTGAAAATGACTTTGGCGCCGAAGTTGTCTGTGAATGTGGAGTTGGAGGCATGTGAAACCCGCATGTGGAGCATTGGTTTGTGTGGGATGTTCTACCAGGTTCATTCCTAGATAATGCACTCAAAAGGCATTAAGCATAGAGTGTGAAAACTGAGTTTCCTTGAGAGCTGCTTGGAAGCCTGATGGTGTGTGTGAAGTTAGTGAGCCAAATGGAGTTGTTCTCCCACAAGAACCACTCGGCTGATTCTTCTTCAATACACCCTTCACCAACATGCAGTGTTTCCTTGATTGAATTAGCTCTCACACCAATATTTGTGTCTAGAGCCTTTGCTTTGAGGACTAACTGAAAACGGCTTTGGCGCTGAAGTTGTTTGTGAATGTGGAGTTGGTGCATGTGAAACCCGCATGTGGAGCATTGGTTTGTGTGGGATGCTCTACCAAGTTCATTCCTAGATAATGCACTCAAAGGGCATTAAGCATAGAGTGTGAAAACTGAGTTTCCTTGAGAGCTGCTTGGAAGCCTGATGGTGTGTGAAGTTAGTGAGCTAAATGGAGTTGTTCTCCCACAAGAACCACTTGGCTGATTCTTCTTCAATATGCCCTTCACCAACATGCAGTGTTTCCTTGATTGAATTAGCTCTCACACCAATATTTGTGCCTACAGACTTTGCATTGAGGCTATCTGAAAACGGCTTTGGCGCTGAAGTTGTCTGTGAATGTGGAGTTGGTGGCAAGTGAAACCCGCATGTGGAACATTGGTGTGTGGGATGCGCTCACCAGGCTTCCTTTCAGTCCTAGGCACTCAAAGGGCATTAAGCATAGAGTGTGAAAACTGAGTTTCCTTGAGAGCTGCTTGGAAGCCTGTTGGTTTGTGAAGTTAGTGAGCAAATGTAGCTGTTCTCCCAAAAGAACCACTCGGCTGATTCTTCTTCAATAAGCCCTTCACCTTTCCTTGATTGAATTAGCTCTCACACCAATATTTGCACCTAGAGCCTTTGCATTGAGGGCTATCTGAAAATGACTTTGGCGCTGAAGTTGTCTGTGAATGTGGAGTTGGTGGTATGTGAAACCCCCATGTGGAGCATTGGTTTGTGTGGATGCTCTACCAGGTTCTTTCCTAGATAATACACTCAAAGGGCATTAAGCATAGAGTGTGAAAACTGAGTTTCCTTGAGAGCTGCTTGGAAAGACTGATGGTGTGTGAAGTTAGTGAGCCAAATGGAGTTGTTCTCCCACAAGAACCACTCGGCTGATTCTTCTTCAATACGCCCTTCACCAACATGCAGTGTTTCCTTCATTGAATTAGCTCTCACACCAATATTTGCGCCTAGAGCCTTTGCTTTGAGGACTCTCTGAAAACGGCTTTGGCGCTGAAGTTGTCTGTGAATGTGGAGTTTGTGGCATGTGAAACCCGCATGTGGAGCATTGGTTTGTGTGGGATGCGCTCACCAGGCTTCCTTTCAGTGCTACGCACTCAAATGGCATTAAACATAGAGTGTGAAAACTGAGTTTCCTTGAGAGCTGCTTGGAAGCCTGATGGTGTGTGAAGTTAGTGAGCCGAATGGAGTTGTTCTCCCACGAGAACAACTAGGCTGATTCTTCTTCAATATGCCCTTCACAACATGCAGTGTTTCCTTGATTGAATTAGCTCTCACACCAATATTTGCACCTAGACCCTTTGCATTGAGGACTCTCTGAAAATGGCTTTGGCGCTGAAGTTGTCTGTGAATGTGGAGTCGGTGGCATGTGAAACCCGCATGTGGAGCATTGGTTTGCGTGGGATGCTCACCAAGATTTCTTTCAGTCTAGGACCTCAAAGGGAATTAAGCATAGAGTGTGAAAACTGAGTTTCCTTGAGAGCTGCTTGGAAGCCTGATGGTGTGTGAAGTTAGTGAGGCGAATGGAGTTGTTCTCCCACAAGAACCACTCGGCTGATTCTTCTTCAATATGCCCTTCACCAACATGCAGTGTTTTGTTGATTGAATTAGCTCTCACACCAATATTTGCGTTTAGAGCCTTTGCATTGAGGGCTATCTGAAAATGACTTTGGCGCTGAAGTTGTCTGTGAATGTGGAGTTGGTGGCATGTGAAACCCGCATGTGGAGCATTGGTTTGTGTGGGATGTTCTACCAGGTTCATTCCTAGATAATGCACTCAAAGGGCATTAAGCATAGAGTGTGAAAACTGAGTTTCCTTGAGAGCTGCTTGGAAGCCTGATGGTGTGTGAAGTTAGTGAGCCAAATGGAGTTGTTCTCCCACAAGAACCAATCGGCTGATTCTTCTTTCAATATGCCCTTCACCAACATGCAGTGTTTCCTTGATTGAATTAGCTCTCACACCAATATTTGTGCCTAGAGCCTTTGCATTGAGGGCTATCTGAAAACGGCTTTGGCGCTGAAGTTGTCTGTGAATGTGGAGTTGGTGGCAAGTGAAAACACGCATGTGGAGCATTGTGTGTGGAATGCTCTACCAGGCTTCCTTTCAGTCCTAGGCACTCAAAGGGCACTAAGCATAGAGTGTGAAAAACTGAGTTTCCTTGAGAGCTGCTTGGAAGCCTGATGGTGTGTGAAGTTAGTGAGCCGAATGTAGTTGTTCTCCCCACAAGAACCACTCGGCTGATTCTTTCTTCAATATGCCCTTCACCAACATGCAGTGTTTCCTTGATTGAATTAGCTCTCACACCAATATTTGCGTATAGAGCCTTTGCATGAGGACTCTCTGAAAACGGCTTTGTCGCTGAAGTTGTCTGTGAATGTGGAGTTGGTGGCATGTGAAACCCGCATGTGGAGCATTGGTTTGTGTGGGATGCTCTACCAGGTTTCATTCCTAGATAATGCACTCAAAAGGCATTAAGCATAGAGTGTGAAAACTGAGTTTCCTTGAGAGCTGCTTGGAAGCGTGATGGTGTGTGAAGTTAGTGAGCCAAAGGGAGTTGTTCTCCTACAAGAACCACTCGGCTGATTCTTCTTCAATATGCCCTTCACCAACATGCAGTGTTTCCTTGATTGAATTAGCTCTCACACCAATATTTGCACCTAGAGCCTTTGCATTGAGGGCTATCTGAAAATGACTTTGGCGCTGAAGTTGTCTGTGAATGTGCAGTTGGAGGCATGTGAAAACCGCATGTGGAGCATTTGTTTGTGTGGGATGCTCACCAAGCTTCCTTTCAGTCCTAGGCACTCAAAGGACATTAAGCATAGAGTGTGAAAACTGAGTTTCCTTGAGAGCTGCTTGGAAGCCTGATGGTGTGAAGTTAGTGAGCCAAATGCAGTTGTTCTCCCACAAGAACCACTCGACTGATTCTTCTTCAATATGCCCTTCACCAATATGCAGTGTTTCCTTGATTTTGTTAGCTCTCACACCAATATTTGTGCCAAGAGCCTTTGCATTGAGGACTATCTGAAAAACGACTTTGGCGCTGAAGTTGTCTGTGAATGTATAGTTGGTGGCATGTGAAACCCGTGTGTGGAGCATTGGTTTGTGTGGGATGCGCTCACCAGCTTCCTTTCAGTGCTACGCACTCAAATGGCATTAAGCATAGAGTGTGAAAACTGAGTTTCCTTGAGAGCTGCTTAGAAGCCTGATGGAGTGTGAAGTTAGTGAGCCAAATGGAGTTGTTCTCCCAAAAGAAACCACTCGGCTGATTCTTCTTCTTAAATACGCCCTATCACCAACATGCAGTGTTTCCTTGATTGAATTAGCTCTCACACCAATATTTGTGTCTAGAGCCTTTGGATTGAGGACCTCTCTGAAACAGTTTTTGA